>NC_086056.1:2120575-4520575 GCF_947568885.1 Cydia strobilella
CTGCTGCCGTGTCAGACGTATCTCTGCTATCTTTAGATAGCAGAGATACGCCTAACCAGTGCAAAATGAAACTAGACACTATGCTTTATATAATACTTAAACAAAATTTCAAAAGATGTCTTTAGTTACTGAGATATTTCATGTTTTAAGATAGACGTTTTCGAATTTTTGGACATTGAGTTATGCGTATCTCTTCTAACTCAAGTTAGAATAATTATGCGTAACTCTTCGCAGTTTTTTTACGGCAAACTGGATATCTACTATCTCGAGTTATCATAGTTTCGCGTAACCACACGCAGGTAGTACGGCGATAGGCGGCTCGCGCTGAGGCGGGGCGCGGGGCGCGGGGCGCGGAGGAGCGGCTCGTCGCTCCTTGCCATGTGTATTTGTTTATTTGTGTCATTTTCAAGCAAAAGGTACCACATTGTCGCTTATCATAAGGACATTCTGACAGGTTTTTCGTATAAAGATACAAGCAATTTTCGTCCTTATTTTACCTTAATATTTTTACTAGGTATCTTCTAATACCCACAATAAATTTACACCAAACCTGACCAAAACCTGGTTCCACTAGGTACAGCCGGGGTTCAGCATCAGCTCTATCTCGGGTACTGCTCTCTCAAGTGCTCATCAAGGCGTGTCGGATGACCAAAACAGCGTTTGCCTACGTTGCACCAAACCTGAGTTCCACTAGGTACAGCCAGGGTTCAGCATCAGCTTTATCTTGGGTACTGCTCCCCCAAGTGCTCATTAAGACGTGTTGGATGACCAAAACAGCGTGTGCCTATGTTACACCAAACCTGAGTTCCACTAGGTACAGCCAGGGTTCAGCATCAGCTCAGCTCTATGTATACTAAAACCTTCTCCAGAATGTAACAAACACTTTTCTGAAAACCGCATCAAAATCGGTTTAGCCAAACGCGAGATAATCGCGGACAAACATACGGGTCAAACTGAGAACCTTTTTTTTTGCGGTAATTTTTTTTTTGTAACTGACCTGCCGTTAATTCCGCCTTTTACATTTACTGGGATTAAATATTAAATAAAGTACATATAGGTACAAACAAACACACACATACATACATACATACATACATACATACATACATACATACATACATGCAATACATGCATACGCTATTAAACATAAGGCTCTTTCCACCAATCGATTGATCTACTTTATAACCAATGATGTAAGGACTGATGGAAATCGGGCTCCATGTTTGTAATGTGAGTTAGCACATTATAAAATGGATTATCTTGTGTAGTCTGGTTACGCGTTTTACTAGGAGCACTAATACAACGAACTCTTACAACTTAAGATAAAAGAACTACGCGTGACCACCTCAATATTCCCCATGCCCTGGTTACACGTTTTACTAGAAGTTGATACAATGTAGTCTTCTAACTTTAGATAAACGAAAACCTCAATAAGCCCGCGAGCCGTGGCCACGCGAAATATTATGAGCGCTCATACAACGAACTCATCTAACTTTAAGTTAACATAGTTACGCGCAACCACCAAATGTATGAAACAGTGGTTACGCCAAACTATGTTTATGCGTTTATTTCAAAAACTATGTACTTTTACAAGAAAAAAGTAAAGAAATATTATTCTTCACGTCTATTGAAACACAAAACACATATTAAAAATGACTTAACTCAATAAACTCACGAAATATATGAGTTTATTAGTTTTCACGCTCACTAAAAACTTTAAAGTCGATTTACTCAAAACTGTGTTTTTTGAGATAGCAGAGATACGTCTGACACGGCAGCATTACTTTAATGAGCGGAAGGGGTGAACATTCGAAGATTAAAAGTCCTACCTTCGTATAACTTACATACTTACTTACTGCTGTGGCGCGACGACCCGAAGTGGATCTTATCTTAGTGGACTTACTCAAAAATATTCCACAGTTTGGCATATGCAAGGCAGGAAGTTTCTGGAGAAACGCACAGTTTACTGCCATCCAAGTGATGCATGCTTTTGAAGGAGCGAGATATCAAATCAAGATCAGATTTTTAAAGTTTTACCTCGCCTAGTACTTAGGACCACGGACTTAGGTACCTACTAGTCTTTGAAGTGAACTTAGAATATGGCGATATAAATGTATATTTTCGTGAAAGAGAGTGACAAGAGCCGAAAAACGGAACTACGAAATCATGTCACAAAGTACCTACACGTATACTGAATCACATAACGGAAATTATAAGCAATAGATGAAAGAACCTAGCCCAGGTAGCAAAGTGACGTCAGCGACGTTATAATGACGTAATTATGGCGTCATAATGACGTCGCTGACGTCATAATGACGTATACATTCTGTTAGGGTAAGTACGTTTTAAACATTTTTACTACTATTACGTTGACGTTGGAAATAGGCAGCGTGTTATAAAATAGCGTTATTATTACGTACAACATCAACCGCTTTTACTGCGGTTATAAAGGACTAGATTAAAACGGTAATAAAATATGAATAGTGCATTTTGAGCCGGAATTACGGACGTGATAAGGAAATGTTGCTGGTATTGTTGGTACACCGGTTATTAGCTGCAGCAGCTAGAGTTGGGACTAACTCGATTCGGATTACCGTTAAATGTGCCTACTTTGCTCCCTGGGTAATTGTGTTGAACAACTTTTATTAATGAAAACTATCTGTTTAAGAATATATTTATAGACTAAAAACGTCAAAACTTAAAATCTAACAAAAACGTATGCACATAAAAGAAAAAAAAACAGACACTAAAACTAACTAAAACATAAGCACATCACTGCTATACTATCCTACTTAAATATACTATCAACCCCATTATTAGAATATATTATTTCATGTAGCAACACTACGTAAAATTTGCATTCTTTCGTTCTGCCCGGATATCCGTCATTCAAATTCCATTCAGTCACTTTTAGATTGAAATTAACTCACTTCGATAATGGGAAATGGCCGACTGAACGCGCCTTCGTGTTAAAATCAGTTAAAGTCAAAAATATTACCACTGACGCGCACGAATGAGGGTAGATCGAGCGCGGTCTACACATTTGACACCCACCCGCTATCTTCAGTCACCCGTGAACAAGATGCATGTAACTGCGTCGAAATATCGGGAGCTCGAGAACAATACAAACGGTAATCACGGTCCATATCCCGGTCCATTTAAGTCTAGTGAAACTAACCGTGAATCATTCAAAACTACCTACTACAATATCATAATTTTAAAATTTCGAATTTTGGAGCAAATTTTAGAGCAAATAAGTACGGTACAGCACATTGTACGGTAGTTTTAAATAAGAAGAACTTGGCTGAGTTTTTTAAAGAAGGCTTATTTTGAGACAGACTCATGTTGATACCAAGATGTACAACGGTTTATTATTCTGATTTCAGTATACTTTCGAATCCATACTCCATACTAATATTATAAATGCGAGTCTGTCTGTCTGTCTGTCTGTCTGTCTGTCTGTGTGTTCCCTCTTCACGCTTAAACCGCTGAACCGATTTAGATGAAATTTGGCATAGAGATAGGTGAGTCCCTGAGAAGGACATAGGATAGTTTTTATCCCGAAAATCATTCCTTAAGAAAGTAGAAAGCGGAGTGGAATTGAGATAATTAACGAAGTGCCTGCTAATTTGTGTGCACAATATGCTCAAATTTAGATTGCTATGAGATTTTCTCCAGGCGCTATTCTTACTCTAGCTGCGGTTACTAAGTCCACGCAGACGAAGTCGCGGGCAAAAGCTAGTTGGCCTATAAAGTGCTTTTATGCTTATGAATTTTATAAAATAAAACAAGTCTGTTAAAATCACCCATGAATAATCATTTTTTTTATGTGATGTGGTTACGACTGTGAAATTATGGAAATTTGTTATAATCGGTGGATTTATTATATATTGCACTAAATACAATATGAAAATGGCGGATTTATTGCCAAATGGCACCGTCTGAGTTAGGCAGCATTCAACAAACTAGCGGAAATACTTAAATCTGATAACGTTTCACAATGCCTGAAAACTCGCCTCTTTAAGTCATTAATCAATATGTCCTGCCCACCATGACATACGGTGCCGAGACATGGACACTCACCAAGGAGGCTGTGCATAAAATACGAGTAGCACAGAGAGCCATGGAGCGCGCCATGCTCGGCATCAAGCTTCAAGACCGAGTGAGGAATGTCGAGATCCGACGCCGCACCAAGGTGCGAGATGTGGGTGACGTCATTACCAAGCTTAAATTTGGCGGGACATTTTGCCAGGCAGTGGACCAACTGTTAAGGCGCTTCGCGCAGATTTGGCCAAAAACTGTTACTTTCTAGGGCTTATATCTTCTAAACGGGTCAACAAAAAATTATGAAAAAAAAATATATACATCTTCACTCTATGCACAACAATTGTAACATTTGACTTTTTTCCTGAAATGTATAGTTTCACCGAAAAAATAATAATACGACAGGCCGTTTTGCGGCTAACTTTGCTTATATCTACTAAACGGCTTAACCGATTAAAATTATTTTTAAACTAACAAAAATGTTTTAATAGGTTCTACAAATTGGTGGCCGCTATCGGATGAAAGAAGCGCCTGGCGTCCGTTGGGTGGATGACGTTCGAAAAATCGCGGGGCACTTTTGGATGAGACTAGCCCAGGACCGGGATAAGTGGCGTACACGAAGAGAGGCCTATGCTCAGCAGTGGGCGACTTAGGGCTAAAATGATGATGATGATGATGGATTGATGGCATCCTGGGACAATCTTATTACACAAATCGTCCCGCCGTTAGTGAATAATAATAAACTACAAGATAAAAAGGGAGTACTATTTTTTTGCACCAAGGTCAAAACATATTGCGTAGGCATTTCTGATATGTTACTTATTTATAAAACCTATTACATAATATTGTCTTCGGTTACCGCGATAGTTACTCATGAAATAAAACTATGAAAACGGATTATATCGCGTATATTGAATTTATAATACATCCCGATGTTTCGAAGCTATAAAGGGTTCGAAACGTCGGGATGTATTATAAATTCAATATACGCGATATAATCCGTTTTCATAGTTTTATTTCAAACCTATTACAATTTAATAATAAAGTTCAATATCAGTTTCAGCGTATTATTGTCAGTTAAAATGTTAACGAAGTCGTAATTTCAATTCTAAGGTCTTTTAAAAACCAAATTTAAATAATAAACTACCACCACGGCATGAAAGAAATTTCAGTTTCCTTGCAATACGTGCTGAAAGTACTGAAACCAACATTCTAGTGCTGAAAGGGATTTAGTATGATTGCTTAAAAACGGCACTTACGACCTTTTACTTTGAAACATTGTTTGAAATTTACCTAGTTTTTAAACCTGGATACAAATCCATGTTAGCTTTAAATAATGATTTAGCGAAATAACCTCTGATAAATTTTACCTTGCTTACTTTAAGATAGAAACTTATGTATAATAGTAACGAAATACTGAAATTACAATGTCTTAACTGCTCCCTCACTCCATTCTCTTGAATATTTTTATGATCAAGGTAAGATAAAGAGACCCCAGAACACTAAAATTCCTCCTAAATTTGTTGTTGTTTCTTTATTTTGCAACTTTGATTTGTGGGCCAGGGATCGGGATACCGCCGTTTAGCCAAAATATTTTTCGCCAAATTTCACTTCCCAACAAACTTATGGCATCAGTTTCATTTCCCAAATGAAATTTTAGCAAGTTTTTTACTTCGCAACCATTTCATTTCCCAACCCCATACTTGCGAAATGAAAATGACGTACTAGGTTGGGTTAGGTTAGGTTGCATTATGAAAATTTGCGAAATGAAATTTTGCCAAATGATAATTTGCGTAAAATAGTTTGGGAAGCAATACTTTGGGAAACTATTTTTGGCAATACATTAGTAAACCCCAGGGATCGGATACCGGTATTTTTTGTATGGGAACGAAACCGGCATTATTTCGTGGTTTGTTAATTATTTCATTTCTAATTGGGCAATCTAATAATACGAAGTCGTTACCTAAAACACAACTGAGTCCTATGGAATAAAATATATGGTTATACCGAAGTTTTTGCGAAAAACCGATTCTGATCCCTACTGCAGGCAAAGCTGCTTGGGCAGCTAAAGGATAATACAATGTTGGTTGAGCTTCAAGGCCAACTTCAATCGCGTGCTCTACTTTTTGTTGTAAGAAATGTAAAAAATACAGAAATTTCTAATTAAACTTTATGGATTTGGACGACAGCCAAGTCTAAACATTTTTATTATTCCATTCCAGGAACGATCATTATGAGCACAATTAAGACGAAAGTGGAGGACCCTTGCGAAATCGTTTTTCATACAAGCGTAGTCCTCATTTTCCTCTCTGGATATTAACATTACTGAAAATATTTTGATACAATTTGTTGTATATCAACTACAGCCATGTCCCTACGTTAGATTTTTCGAATTTTTAATTATTGTAAGAGTAAGGAGCACTGCATTTAAAAATGTGTATGAAATTGGTTTTTCGCTCCTAATTTTTACAATAATCAAAAAGTCGAAAAAAGTCAAGCGTAGGGCATTAGCTATAGTCGCTGGTGGCCTAGCGGTAAGAGCGTGCGACTTTCAATCCGAAGGTCGCGGGTTCAAACCCCGGCTCGTACCAATGAGTTTTTCGGAACTTATGTGCGAAATATCATTTGAAATTTACCAGTCGCTTTTCGGTAAAGGAAAACATCGTGAGGAAACCGGACTAATCCTAACAAGGCCTAGTTCCCCTTTTGGGTTGGAAGGTCAGATGGCAGTCGCTTTCGTAAAAACTAGTGCCTACGTCAATTCTTAGGATTAGTTGTCAAGCGGACCCCAGGCTCCCATGAGCCGTGGCAAAATGCCGGGATAACGCGAGGAAGATGATGTAGGGCATAGCTATGATAATATACATCAAATTATGTGAAAATATTTTCCATAATGTCAATATCCAGACAGGAAAATGGCGACTACGTTTGTATGAAGAAGCAGCCGTCCCCGTCTAAAGTACGACAATTACTAATCATTCAAGGAAAAAACTAAAAAAGAAATATTGGTAGAATGCGTGTCTCATCATGTTTAAAATTTGGGCCAATGATTCCTAAGAGTAGCGGGTTACTGATGCATTACCGAATATTTTTTTGCTACTTTTCATATCCCAAACTATCTTTCCGAAAAATTTAAAACCCAAGTAATCATTTCCCAACTTTACATAATCCAACCTAACCTTTTTTTTTTTTTCGTTGGAAAAATGCTTTATGCATACCCACACCCTCGGGGGAGAAAGTGCGGGTTATGTGGGACTCGGCAAAAGGCGCCACTACCCACTAAAAAACCAACGGTATGCCTGCGCTGCTAAGTACGCAACCGTGACCACGCCTGCGCCGCCCACCACTACCACATGCAGCGGGCCCTTCTCTGGCGGGGGGAAGGGGGGGGGGGGGGGGCTAGGGAGTAACTTCTAGCCCTGCCTCCTCAGAAGGCGCGTGGGCACGCCACGCGCGCCTTCTCTGCGAGGCCTATGTAATCCAACCTAACCTAACCCAACCTAGTACGTCATTTTCATTTCCCAACTATGGGTTTGGGAAATGAAATGGTTGCGAAATATTTATTTGGTAAAAGTTATTCGGCCAAATGAAACTTATGCGAAAAGTTGGTCGGCAAGTGAAATTCGGCAATACAATTTTCGGCGAAAAGGCAGGATCCGAAGAGCGGCACTATAACGATATTTAGGTCTATTGTTTATAGCCAATCGAACTCCATTTACGTCTGACGAATTGAAATAGCGCTAAGTACAAGACACCCTCATAGTTTTCAATAAGCCTAGACAAAACTTCGTGAACCCGACCCTTTATTTACATATATTCCATTAAATTCCTGTAATCTCTCCAAGTTCCGGACATAAACACGACACGTACGGGGCAATAAAGACCTTATTTAGAGGATGATACGGAGCAATCTCCACTTGACTCCGCACCCTCCTTATAATGATTTACGCTGAGCTTCGAACTAACGATATCATTCGAGAAACGCCTGAGAGATACGTTTTCAGCGGATTGTTGAGTAACAATAATATAAGATGATCGTGCAAATAAATAAAATTAATCAAATCTTTTAACGTCATTCATTAATTGTGACGTTTTCAATCAAAAGGTACCACATTGTCGCTTACCATAAGGACGAAAGTTGCTCGTATCTTTATACAAAAAGCCTGTCAGAGCGTCCTTATAGCAAGCGACAATGTGGTACCCTTTGCTTGAAAACGACATAATTCATTATACCTTAAAGATGGGTGTCATATATTTGACGCCAATGTCTGTCTGTGTGTCTGTCTGTGGCATCGTAGCTCTCCAACGGATACACCGATATCGATGCGGTTTTTTTACGTGAATTTTCTTGCGTTAGTTCTTAGTTAGCTATATGTTTGATAGAAATCGATCCAGCAGTTTGAAGAGTCTCAGTGGGGATTCCGCAAAAACCGAAATTCGCAAATTGCGAGGATCTTTCTGTTTTATGAAGGCGTAATTAGTGACAGAGAAAAATGCCCGCAATTTGCGAACTTCGATTTTTGCGGTTATAGCCCATTTCTTTTCTAAAATGATGTAAGGCACTTTTGTCATAAAATGTTTTTTAGATAAAAAATTTTTTGACAAAAGCAAGTACAAAATAGGTGTTGAAGTCCCTGACTTCTGAGCTAGGTAAAAACCTGTGTTACAGAAGTCAGTCAGTCAGAAGTATCTGTTTTCTAAACAATGGAAACTGTATAGAAAACAGATAGATATTATAGCGTAGGGGGTTATTTTAATTTTTAGTTTAAGTAATAATTATAACTCTTTGGACCTGACATCTGAAGCCAAATTTCAGTTAGGGAATCCACAAGATATATGTAAAAAGGGTTTCAAATTATAGTTAAAAAGCCTTGTCAAAACCTATTAAGCCGTTAGCAACCATTCGAAACAGAAACTTGAAAAATTTCACCTTAAGTGCAACCATTTCCTCTATTTAGATCTTGCCGTAGATTGTGCCAGCGCGAAGGAATTTAAAACATGGACGTAAAAAATCTAGGACAATAATAATGTGAGTAAAAATGCAGTTTTGTTTACTGAAGTTCAATAAGCCTTTTGTTAACGAACTTTCGAATTGAACATCACAGTCAGGCACTGATGAATCGAAACGCCTGCCTTTTGGCGCCTGGCCAAAATGCTCCCCTCAAGAAACGTTGTTCAAATAACAGTAAATTTGCATTTTTTCTTCTTAGATCAATGTTTCGGCAATTTTATACAGATAACGCAAGCTCCTGATGACGCTACTCGGTACGGAGTGAAACATGTCGAGCATTTTTCAACTTAACATACGTGAGTGACCCGTTATAAATATGTTTAATATGTCTGTGTCTCACGGAAGTTTTGTTATTAAAATTATTATTAAAACAAACACGCAGCTAAAAATGTCAATGCAAGTTGACCAAAATTGACACAATACGAAATAGGTAAGTAGTACTAAATAGTATCAATCCCACACAACCACCGATCAAATTCTTGATATTGTTGGAAAAATTGTGACAGAAATTCAACTAACTTCTTACTAACTTTGTCCACTGGACACCCTTCAAACACTTCCCTCTCAAAACTTCCAAATCCCGTCACTTGTACCAGCCTCCACTGAACATTGAAGTATGAACTGTATTGTTAAACCTTCACGACCCATTTTACGATGTTCCTTTATTGCTGCTACGTGCGCGAGTTACGGAATGTGCTGAAATGAGACGTTTTGAAAAACGCTGAAAATGAGAGGAATTTTTGAATTTAATGCTCAGCGAGTTCGGTATTGTGTGCCGTTTTGAACATGCCTCGCTGATGTCAAGCCTTTGGGACCAATTAGGCGGGAGTAGAAATTTAGATGTATATTGTAGGAATTAAGTTAAAAATAAGGTCCTGTAAAAAAGGACAATCCAGGAAAGATCCAATCAAAAAGAAAGACCTAGAAAAACCAAAGCACAAAGGAAGCGCGCTGGTGAATATTCTTTTAAATTACTACAAAAATGTTGACCTGAGAACAAGAAGTCTTCATCGTTTAGATGATGTGAAGATCACAGCTGTAATAGTATTTTAAATCTAAAATACATACTCAATCTCCTAGTCATAATAATTACTTAGTTGTGTAATTAATTAGTTATGAAATCTTATAGAAAAGGTTGATTTCGCTTAGAAGACTAAGAGCCAGGTAGGCTTACTTCGATTACTAAATTTGTTAAATCAGTAGGCAACATGACTTCTGAAAGTTCTGAATACGCTTCGCGTAATAAAGTCGGGTTCAAATTAAACTATTTTCACTTCAATGCAAGTGTAGCTAAATGTAAACTAAATATGGTTGAACACCCCTGGCTTAAGGCGTTATTTTGCTGCTAATTGACGTTATATTATAAATTTATTTGAGTTATTTCAATATTTAACATATTAAAAACGGGTCACTCACGTATTTTAAGTCGAAAACGCTCGAGTCTGCGCCGGTCCGTCACCGTCGACGCAAGCTCGTGATGACGCTCCTCGGTACGGAGTGAAACATGTCGAGCGTTTTCGACTTAAAATACGTGAGTGACCCGTTTTTAATATGTTTAATATGTATGTGTCTCACGGAAGTTTTGTTATTTCAATATTAAATGTACAGTAGTAAAGGCACAACCGCAAAACTTATTATTTTATAATCCACTGCGAAATGCGTTTCATATCCGTAGGTCGCGGGTTCAAAGTGTTCAAACCCCGGCTCGTACCAATGAGTTTCTCGGAACTTATTATGTACGAAATATCATTTGAAATTTACCAGTCGCTTTTCGGTGAAGGAAGACATCGTGAGGAAACCGGACTAATCCTATTAAGGCATAATTTTCCCTCTGGGCTGGAAGGTCAGATGGCAGTCGCTTTCGTAAAAACTAGTGTCTACGTCAATTCTTGGGATTAGTTGTCAAGCGGACCCCAGGCTCCCATGAGCCGTGGCTAAAAATGCCGAAATAATGCGAGGATGATGATGAATCCACTGCGAAATGCGATGTTCTTCAAGATTCGGGCGTTTAATAATTTCACATGCATTTAAATGAAGTAGTTTGCATAGTTATGTAGATAGAGAAGATACCAGTAACAACTAACTAAACAAAATTATACAAGCTACACCTATAATATACCTAAGTATTGTGGATTGTGGCATGGTCACCACCACAAATTAATTAAACAAGGGCAGTGTAGCCGACGATTGCAGCCACAGGTGGAGAGGAGCTAAATAAGGACACTAGGGATACTTTTTGAGCTAAGTGTTAGAGCGCATCCTGGACATGCGTGTATCGCTCGGCGGCGTATAGGGAACTGACTCATGATTGGTCGATAGCCGAGGCTCGTTGCACACATATGCATGCTCTCGCGCACACTTTATTCACACATAGAAGACAACAATGGTAAGTAATGTAAGTACCTACATTTTTATAATATTAAACTAGAATGTATATTAATTACTAAGTTTGATGTTTCAGGTTATTCATT
Organism: Cydia strobilella; assembly: GCF_947568885.1. NCBI lineage: Eukaryota > Metazoa > Arthropoda > Insecta > Lepidoptera > Tortricidae > Cydia > Cydia strobilella. Next base: position 2,132,102 of record NC_086056.1, read on the forward strand.
TCAGGTCCAATTTATTGCGTCGTCTACAGGCAGATTTAAGCTAGTTATTAGTCACCATCATCGCTTATGTATAGTAAACAGAAAACCTAATCATCGAGTCAAGTTGACTCAGTCAACCTCTATAATTCTATGATATAGAACTGTATCAGATGTCTTACACTATTATATTATATGCAAACACTTCATATTAATACATTCACACATAGATATCTTCAAGCAAGTAAAGCAATTTCCATGCATAGTGCGCGTTAGCAATAAATCCAATAATAATAAAATCTCATTCTCCAGAGATTGACTTGTACTCGTCCACTCGTGCGGATCCGGATCTAATTCCTGCCGATATAACAGTGGGAGAGCGGTATAAAAGTAAAATAGAGTATTGGTACGTTTCGGCGAAAGTACATGAGAACTTTTCTCGTATACAATATCTACATATACACTGCACTGTCGCGCGGCTTTTTTTCTCGAACTTATCGGAACACACTGCTGTGTGTCTAAGCAAGTATATATGTACGAGTAATGGAAGAGCTTCAAATTTAGACTCAACTCAATAGACTCGAGTCGCTACCAACACCCTCCTGTATCTGCTACCATCTAGACTCACCTTCAAATCCCTGGAGTGCCTTAATTCCTGGCGCCGCGGCGGCTGCCCCACCACATCGGAGTACACCAGGTTCCTGATGGACCCTCGGAACTTGGGCTCAAAGATCACTGAAGGCAGCGCCAACGTAGTAAGCTTCGAGTTGTATCTGCAACAAACAAAAACATTTTTAGTCATAATCTTCAATTCGGAACACTATTGCAAATAGACGCGGGAAAATGATTGGACACTTAATACGACACGACTACTTCTTTAAAACTATCCTGGAGGGGCGGATAGGAAGCAAGCGGGGTAGAGGAAAACCCAGACGCAGCTTTTTAGATCAAGTGAAAGAAAAAGTAGGGGTCGTGTCTTATTAAAAAGTCAAAGAGCTGACGCAGGATAGGGAAAGCTGGAAGATACTCCACCGACAAGAGAATAACTCAAGGGAATAAGTTAATGACGATGAATCTTCAACACCGAAAATGGAGTCACAGAGCAGTCCTGCAATTATATGATTTTCATCAGCAATTTCACTTCACGTAGCCTGCCACTACCGAGTACCGACTCGGCTAGTAGGCCGCTTATAGCGACTTGTGAATTCGAGCTATCCTTGGCTTAAAATAAAGTGTAATACGAATATGTCAGTATCACAACTTGTTTACTGTAACTTTCGAAAAATTGCACTAAGCCCGAACTCCGCCCTTTGTGACAAACACGAAGTTTCAAAATTAGTTAACACTCGCATGTTAGCGCCCTCGCTTCAGTTGGGGATTAATTTACTTTCCCATCGTGCTCTTCATGCTGTTATATACTTTGTTTGTATTTACGAGTATTATACTCTGGCAACCAAATTTTGTCCGTAGAAAAAGGCGCGAAATACAAAATTTGTACGGAAGATCGATCCTTCGCGCCTACATTTGCAAATTTGTCTTTTCTATTGAGAAAGTTAGCTTGTCAGACTATGTTACTTTACAATTTCTTTCGCCTACCGATTTTTACACAATGACGGCAAAGTATGTATGTATTTGATATTCTTTCTTATGGTTACACAATATAATATAAGTGTACACTTCTGAAGGCTGGCACATCGATAGCAAAGAGTCTGTTTCTTTTCTTGTTATATTCTGTCGCTGCAGACTCACTATATTACGGAAATATTTTTATTCTATTCAGGGCGTAGTGGGTAGCTATTCTGTACCAATGCTCTTTTAACTTATTCAGTGGTCGCGTTAAAGATAAGAAAGGTTGTCTGATCAGGGTAGAGGGAATACTAAACTCGACCCAGAGATGGACGCAATCCTATTCGATGTACTGATTTAAGTGTAAATTCTCATTCCTTTTGTTAAATCGGTGAAAATCAGAGATAGGCCGAAATGTGAAAAAATGCTAACTTTACCCGCTATCTTTCACTATCCTTTTATAGAAATCTCTTGTCTATTCAAACGTTCTCAGCGCTGAAATAGGTACAAAGTTTCAGAACCGACAAGCTACACTCCAGTATCTTTAGATAGTTGTGCATTGATTAAACTTCGAGAGCCCCAGATATGTAGAATTCTGGGTTGTTTAAGTAGCCGACCTTTCACCTTACTTCTTTGTATTAAGGAGAAAAATATAAACGTATATTTGACGTTAACAGTGCACTAGGTACACTGCAAGCATACTACCAGCGGTATTTTCTGTTTAACGAACTTATTAATAAACGGAAATAAATGATATATACTAAAGAAAAGGTGATCAAGCCTTCTAGTGGCGGAGGCCGGATTCGAACCAGCGCCTTCAGCTTACAACGCCCTAGACCTCTAGGCTACCTTACCCTACCCTTACTTTGAAAAAACTTTAGAGTAAGAACTAGAAAGAGTCATAAGAACTATAGTTCCCTTATGAAGATTTCGTCATTAATCTTGGTCCTATTCTATCTTAATAAGTAGTAGTAGTAGTAGTAGTAAACACTTTATTGCACAAAACAAGTACATAACACAGAGAGAATACAGTAAATGTGTACGGCGAACTTATCCCCTTAAGGGATCTCTTCCAGCTAACTTTTAAGTAACTGAGAGAAATACATACGAAATCGTAGTCAAACTAAAGGGCCCAAGAAGGGCTAAAGAGTAGGTAATGAAAATTCGCTGTGAAGATAATATTCCTCAAAATTGGCACTAATAAAATGCACAGAAACGCTTTAATATTTTGCTTTAGCTTTAGTCTATATCAGCTCGTATCGAACCGATCGAAGACTTAATAAAAGTCTAAAGGTAAATTAGAAAGGAAAAGTTAGCATATTCCTTAAGTTAGATTGCGGTATCGCCCCGTGAGGCCCTGGAAGTAAAGGCGCTTAAGATGCAAGCTCAGTTCTATCATCATCTCTTTTAAACAGAAGTTTGTAACCATTGAATAATGAGATGACTAGGAGTCACAAAATGCCTCTATTAATCAACTAGCTCTATGAGCTGAAAACCCTCATGGCTCCGCCATTTTGTAAAATACAAATACTCGTAGTTTTTGACCAAATTCATCCTACTTTGCTCCTGATCATTACTATAAAATGTCTATATTTACTATTTTTTTGTGCAACAAGAGAGGAAAGTTGGTTTTTCTTGCGAGGGTTTATTTTGAGTCCCGAGAAAGCGAAAGATTCTATAATTGAATCACGAGCGAAGCAACAAACAAACAAATAAAAATATTTTCATAGAAAATAATTTAATTTGTTCTTAGAGACGAGCGAAGCAAGTGATTCTAAGTTAGAATCTTGAACGTAGAGAGGGACTCAAAAACACGAGATGTAAAATAACTTTGCTCTCGTGTTGCACACATAATTTTTCACCTCAGTAGTGAGAACATATTAAAGGTTAAAATTAAATTCGAATTACACAGAACAATATATAAAAAAAGCTACTTTGTTTCACTCTCTAGAGTGAGGAAAGTCGCACTTAGACGAAAGTATGCTTGTTCGAGCTGCTGAGGTGAAAATGTTTATTTTTCCAGAAATAACTTTATCAAAATAAATCTTGTTGATTTATAATCATTAGCGTTTCCCAATTCTATGACAGCCTAAGTTAAGACTTAAAATTAGATATTTCTTTTTCCTCTCTAGCTGAAGCAGGACGCTAACTGTATTAAATTCCACACTTAGCCAAGCCAGTTATCCTGGAACGTTCCGGGCATACTCGAGAACACTAGGCTAAAATATGGAGCTACCTAAGTGCGGTTTGCAGTCAAGCCAATGTTTTTAGTTCATATTTTCAAGATTATATCTTTTTAATCTGGTAAGTAGAGAGAGGACAATAGAGAGTACTCTCTCCAGGCGGGTGTTATGCCTTTTTTTTTTGAAGTGGGAAGTTCATTGATGGGAGGGTGTGTGGGACTCGCCGCTCCTGTCGGGTGTTATGCCTGGGGACCGAAGTCCACTGAGAGGTAGTCAGAAGGAGTATATTATAGTACCTAAGTGACATTTGAAACTCCGTAACCGCGATGTAGGTTTCTAGCTAATTGCGTTCTAGCTCCCTAACGCCATCTGTTAGATGACGACAGTGGCAGCTAGAGGAGACGCCACAAATCCTTTGCGTTTCAAGAGGAAAGGGGACGACGTCACGTGACAGCTTCTCCATACAAATTAATCCTCATTTTCATACTGAAATTATGGAAGATATTTCTAACAACTTATTTCTTACAAACAGCCAATACGTAGATAACGAATCTAAGAGGTGAATCGTTATTATTACTTATTATTAGATACATTTTCAAATCTTATTTGCAACATTGATATAAAAACCGGACAAGTGCGAGTCCGACTAGCCCACCGAGTGTTCCGTACTTTTTAGTATTTGTTGTTATAGCGGCAAACAGAAATATCATCTGTGAAAATTTCAACTGTCTAGCTATCACGGTTCATGAGATACAGCCTGGTGACAGATAGACGGACAGACAGACAGACGGACAGATTAGATTAGATTAGATACATTTATTTCTTAGAGAAAAAGGCACAGTACAAACAAAAAGGGATAAAACAAAGGCTTTCACTAAAAGATCGTCAACTTACGGTTAGAACAGAAATCGAATATTAATCCTTAGCCTACTCCATGACGGATAGCGACCGTTTTAGATTTATTTTTCCGATTTTTTTTGAGGGTTCCGCAGCTGGAGCTTGAAATTGTTGATATGTTGCCAAGAGCGAAATACGTTTGTCGTTTTCAATGGTATCATTTCAGCCTTTATTTTTTGAACCTGACTTGGGCTCTATTGCACTAGGGCAATTAGAGCGGTAGGACTGTGTGCGGTAGCCTGGGGAAAATCCAGGACCCTTCCGCATCACACGAGACGGTTTTGCTACGCTGGAATACTCGTAAAGAGTTTTCGCTCCAGCGCAGACCGGTTGAGCGGTCTCAACCTGATCTGAGGGCGTAAAGGGAATCGAGCTAATGGGTGTTTTGTCGCTTGTTCGCTACAACCTAGCCTAGCCGAGAAGACTCCAGCAAGAAACTCAGCTAGGCCCGACGCCTGTCGGAGTGATGCTGGTATCAGGCCGAATAGGGGATACTGAGTTTAGAAACATGTGACTATCCAGACAGAAAGTCGTTGCTTTTAATAAATTAATTCGCAATTTTAATTTTTTTTTTTCGAACCAGAATCATTAGGATAATCGAAGCTTAGTCACTAACTAAAGTAAAGACGCTTACCACAAGGATTTTCGTACACTGACCCGCCTGTTGCTATCTCTATTGCAAGCGCATAATTATATCGCAACAAACTTGGCATAGAAGCACTAAGCTCAGAAGGCAGAGGAGACATAATTTATTTTTCCCCTCACTAGCTCGGAAAGCCGTCTATTATCCTTTAAAACAAGCGGGGAAAAACGCATTTTATCCACTAGTGGGGAAAGTAATTTGACCTTGGATGGAGCGTGTTTAAGTAGCTTGACAGATAACAAAACGTAAAACGCTCATGATAATGGTTCGTTCGATATTAATTATCATTAAATAAATGGTTTGAGAATCTAATAAAAAATACCAAATTTAGCTTTATTTAATAATTTTAAGTCATAAACCTTCAAATTCCATAAGAAACGTTAGATTTTTTGTAATGATGTTAAATATAATTCTGAACGCACAAGTTGAGTCGATGCAATTTCAAAACGCATCGTTGACATTTCATACGTCAGAACAGAAATGTCAACATTGTCAACAAAATTTTTACTGTTCTTCTCACCGACTCACGTAAAAATCAGAATTTCTAGTGTTTTCTGTTATAATATCGTAAAAAAATTAGTGATTCCAGTGATGAAGATGATCTAACGCCTGTGGATGCTGCACTTTCCTCGCTATAGTGAGGGGAAAAGTTTTGTATTACACACGGGTGCAAATGTATTTTACTTCTCGTGTGTTGAAACACTCGCTACGCTCATGTTTCAAGTTCACACTCGCGGGTAAAATACAACTTTGCACCCTTGTATAACAAATAACTATAGGTATTTGTGTACAATATAATTATATTAGTATAATGTCAGGCCATAGATGCTTGTAATTTAGTTTAAGATATGATAAGACTGGCGTAATCTTAAAATTAAAAGTCCTTAAATAAATAAATAATTTAAAAAACTCCCTCCGACTCACGCTTGACCGCTGAAACTGGCAGTTCTTATTTTACGTAACTGTTTGCCTGGAGAGTGCCCTAGATTCCGGAGACGAATGAATGCTGTCCCGTCTTAGGGAGATTTGTCATGTCTTTCATTTATTTTTACTGACCTGCGGTGTCAGCATGGTTGCATGTCTATCACCTGTCATTATGCCTGTCACTTTCGCACTTACATACTTGTTAGACCGTGACAGGCATGGTGACAGGCGATAAAAATGCGGCCGTGCTCAGCCCGCTGGTGCTTATAAGTAGATATGGCTCTAATGGCTCTTTTACAATAGGGCATTAAAACAATTAACTCCCGCTGCTTACGTACCTACTTGGACTAAACAATCTTGATCCCACTTACTCTTCTAAATTTTAATTTCTATGTTTTACTAGTATTCCAACTTTTTTACTATTGATTAAAGAATAAAAGATTTGTGTAAAGAAACATTAATTTCAAAGTAATAACGTGTTGATCCCAGAAACTCAAAGTATCATAACTAGTTATTCCCGCTATATGGACAAGACGTGCGGCAAAGCACTTAACACTCTTTTGTTTTCGTGAAGGTAAACTTTTATGACCAATCTGCTCACTTTAGTTTTCACCGTTTCACCGCTTTGTCGTGGCACTTAGGACTCTTTGAAGTAGGCAGAAATGAAAAGTAAGACTATGACAAGGACCAACAATATTCCATGCTACACCTACCGAAAGTTACATAAGACCGTCCCGTTCGGTCATTTCCTAATTTTAACGGAACTAGGCAGAAAAACATTTGAACTCCCCGCCCTGGCTACAGCGTCAATCGTACGTGAATTACATATTCACCCAGCTGGCCCAGCTGAGAACCTGCAGCGGTATCATGGTCGCGTTTTTATCAGTTGTCATGTCATGCGTCACTTTCTCACTTACATACTTGTTAGAACGTGACAGGCATGGTGACAGGCGATAAAAATGGTGACAAATGATAAAGAGCCGGCCATCTTAGCCCTTCTGGATACCCTGACACCCGACGTAGTTTCCACTGGCTTAACAACCTCAAAGCTGTACTCTGATTGCCTAATCATGCATGCCGTACGATTCAATTACTATTAGGATACAAATACACTTTCATTTTATATTCAGTATTACTTACTTACTTACTGCTATGGCGCGAAGACCCGAAGTGGATCTTGGCCTCCGACACCAAAGACCGCCATGCTACTCTGTCCAAAACCGTCTATGTTCAGTAACATCATAAATTCTTTAGAATACGCGTCACACTTTAGACTTATTTTCCTGATTTTCCAACGTAATTTTCAGACTGTACCTCAGTTTTTCCGACTAAAGATGCTCAGCCGACTGTGTGTAAAGCGGACCGTGAGCCGTATTTCAAACGCTTACAAAGCATCCCAGGTAGCAGTGACGATAATAATGACGTAATTATGGCGTCATTATGACGTCAGCGACGCTATAAATGCTGTTAGGGGTAGGTGAATCCTATGCTTCGTGATCTTCGAAAAAAACGTATTTTTATTGAAACCGTGAAATTAGCCTAATAATTACTAACACAATTTCTTCTTCTTCTTCTCAGCATATTAACGTCCACTGAACATATGCCTCTTTCATGGATTTCCATATTGTTCTGAATGCGGCGGTTCTATAGGTACCAGGTCGGACCTGCCGTTTCTTATGTCGTCCGACCATCTGGCTGGTGGTTTTCCGTCACTTCCAGGGCTCCAGAATAGTACTCGCTGGCCCCATCGGTCGTCATCCCTGTGACAGATATGGCCGGCCCATTCCCACTTCAGTTGCGCAATTCTTTTGGCGATTTCGGTAACTCAATTTACTCTAGTATAAATAAACTGCTATTATATTGCACACTACTGTATGTAATGTAGAGTTGTAGACTCGAGACCTGACCAACACTAGGTTTGTTTGAGCAATCAGATACTTTAAAGCAGCCCTTTTCATGTTTCACATTTTCCAATTTAATTAACGCTAAGTCTTTCTTTTGAACGCCGATTCGTTTCCTGCTGCGGTAAGAATCGTCTAATTTTACGGATGTTTTACTTTGCTAGGTATTATTTAGTTTGATTTAATTAACACATATTTAAAGACTGATTTTTTACTTTTTAAAGATGCGGGCGCATAGTGAGACGAATCTGGGGGGCGATTTTTGAATTTTGAGCGCTCCATTTTGTCACTCGAAAATCTGTGGAAAACGACAAAATGCAAATTTTTGAAAAACGAGCGATAGAAATTGGGAATCTAGTGGTATTGACCACTCGTTTTTAACTTTATTAATAGAATGTAAATGCCACTAGGCATTAAGCACTACTAAGTGGAGATAGTATTGAAGAGAGCCACACGAAATCGAACGCTCAAAATTTAAAAATCTGCTTCCTGATTGCATTTCGCGCACCAGTCAGCGTGAGCTATCGTCAAGGTATGATATATGAAAACAAGATCAAAACCTTAACAAACTGTTAAATCAAAATGTTTAAGTATTCTAATGTCAGTATGTCTCGTAGTTTAAATGCCCTTCAGGCCCCGAATCCACGGTTTTTAGGGTTCCGTACCCAAAGGGTAAAAACGGGACCCTATTACTAAGACTCCGCTGTCCGTCTGTCCGTCTATCCGTCTGTCTGTCTGTCACCAGGCTGTATCCCATGAACCGTAATAGCTTAGACAGTTGAAATTTTCACAGATGATGTATTTCTGTTGCCGCTATAACAAATACTATAAAGTACGGAACCCTCGGTGGGCGAGTCCGACTCGCTCTTGGCCGGTTTTTTATGCTCGAGCATACACATTACATAACGTCATCAACATTACTTCCTGAATGGTAAAATACTTTAAATTCCATGCCTAAATAGTCTATATTACGACGACATCAGAAAGCTATTAGCTTCGCTGTAAAAATTTGGAATTAAGCTGATGAAACCGACGCGACATCCCATTGAATCCAAATCGACAGCCGACATCTAAATAAGCGCAGAGTAAGTGGGTCGTGCGCAGATTATTTACTACTAGATGGATCTTTTTTTTTTTTTATAAAAGGGCTTTTTCGAGTGAAAGAATATGTCGCCCCATAAAACATCAGACTTAATTAACAAAGTTAAAAGAAAGTAAACAGCCAAATCTAGTTTAAGTACATCACACATTTCTGTCCCTCAGACCGCACTTAACATTTTACAACGCCGTCCTCGAAACGTCGGAGGTAAATTTAAAACTTATTTTACGCGATTAAGTCCCGTCGTTGTAAATAATAATGAGTAAAAATCGTGAAAGTTTAAATCAGTGTTTCGCACTAAACAACATTTAATACCTTTCCAACTACATCGCACATGGGATTCGATAGGTAGGTATTACATAACCCAATGGAACTGTCATTGTCATGAAATAGTTTTCTTCTAGGTCGCTCATTTCGGACACACTCCATTAAAATGTGATAACTTCGACGCGATTACATAAGGTGCATAATTCCGAATTCTAGATGGATCATCCACTCCACTGTTTGCACCCAACGTGTACTTGGTTTCTTCGGCCATCTGAGCAGGACAGGATTAGGTAGTTTGGAGAAGCTGATAAACACTGCTGCATGGAAAGGAAGCGTGGGGATGGACTATGGTCGTATGGCCACGCGTTGGGCGGACAGAATAACGTCAGACAAAAGCCACATTTCAGGCTAGCATACACCGGACCGAAGATAGAGCGGCTTAAGCCCCCCATTTACACTTACAATGCAGCCCGCCTCGCAGGACTGCGGAGTAGGATATAGCTCACACACTTCCTACATTGCAGTCCTACCTACCAGAGGACCTACCCCGAAAGACAAAAATCGAAATTTCGCTATCTGCCTCCCTATCGCTCTTGCGATAAACTAGAATATCTAGTGAGAGGCAGATAAAGAAATTACGCTTTTCGTTTTTATCGCCGTACCTGTCACGTTCTAACAAATATGTAAGTGCGTAAGTGACAGGCATAGTGCAACCTTACTTTTTAGTATTTGTTGTTATAGCGGCAACAGAAATACATCATCTGTGAAAATTACAACTGTCTAGCTATCACGGTTCATGAGATACAGCCTGGTGACAGACAGACAGACGGACAGACGGACAGCGGAGTCTTAGTAATAGGGTCCCGTTTTTACCCTTTGGGTACGGAACCCCTAAAAAACAAAAAACATAGCGTAGTCTATGAATGGAAGTCTATGACGAGCGAGTGACCTCCTTCAAAAATGCTGTTACAACCGCTCTTATACGTCCGCTCTTCAGCTCCGGGTAGTATTTTTACAATAAATCAAAGTAAAAGAACTCCAAATAATTTTTCATTTCTCATGCTCTGAAAGAGGGTCATTCTTTATTATTTACAACGACGGGATTTAATCGCGTAAAATAAGTTTAAATAAGTGTAGTTAGTGTAGTATAATGAGTAAAAATCGTGAAAGTTTAAACCAGGGTCATTCTTGTTCTAAGAAGTGTGCAAAACATGGTGTGTTTCTGCACTAGAGCATTTTACTTTCCAAATAAGATTTTTAGGGTTCCGTACCCAAAGGGTAAAAACGGGACCCTATTACTAAGACGTCACTCTGTCTGTCTGTCCGTCACCAGGCTGTATCTCATGAACCGTGATAGCTAGACAGTTAAAATTTTCACAGATGACATATTTCTGTTGCCGCTATAACAAATACTAAAAACAAAATAAAATAAATATTTAAGTGGGTCTCCCATAAAACAAACGTGATTTTTCTTCCGTTTTTTGCGTAATGGTACGGAACCCTTAGTGCGCGAGTCCGACTCGCACTTGGCCGGTTGGTGATATCTCTATGCTCTCGTTATGCAATGTGAACACATAGCCAGAAGGGTGTTATTATGTGCCCGCTATTCAGCGAGATAAATAATAGCACCGCTTATCGTGACATTGCGGGTTTTTAGCATACAAGTGTACGAATGTGTATGCTGTGTTTACATACTGTTAGTACTTAACCGTTAGTTATTTGTATAATAGCTATGCTGATTATTTAATTAGAACGTAATATCATCGCTACATTTTTAGTTTGAAAATGACAGCTAGGTATGCTGTGTTTTAGGGTTCTGTACCCAAAGGGTAAAAACGGGACCCTGTTACTAAGACTCCGCTGTCCATCTGTCCGTCTGCCTGTCTGTCTGTCTATCCGTCTATCCGTCTGTCCATCTATCTGTCACCAGACCGAGCTTTGCTCGGAAAACATAAAAACTCAAAAAAGCGTTTTCCCAGAGATAAGACCTAGCTAGACCGATTTTTCGCCCCCGAAAACCCCCATATCGCAAATTTCATCGAAATCGTTAGAGCCGTTTCCGAGATCCCGGAAATATATATATATATATAACCCCTATCAGCTGTATCCGCAGCATACAGTTCCAGTTTCCACTTCCATCATAACTTAAATGACCAAGTGAGCTGTCAAACTTGCCCGCAAGTTACTGTCCCAGGAACGCTCCAGTTACTGTCAGATGCGCTGACAGTTTGACCTAGAAAGGACTTCGTAATAGATAAGTCTGGACACGGTTATAGTTAGGATAAACTAATTATCAAGCAGAAGCTTCTGCGAGCGATAGGTACTTTTTTTTTTTATTACCTACCTATATGAAAAATTATTTCGAATCCAGACTCGAACTTGCGACCTCCCGGGACATCGGTCCGATCGCTACATTTGCTACTAAATACCCACTGAGTTAGGATAATTTCATATTTAATAGCATTTTTAGTATTTATTTGGCATTCAAAAAAACCTTTTATAAATCTTACACATACATTTTTTACTAGTTTTTCTCTTCAAATGAGGTATTTAGGTAAACATTTTGCAGTAAATATTAAAATAAGCTGAATGCTACTTGAGAATATTTCATAATTATACAGCATAAAGTACCCAATAAATTTTATAGTGCTTATTACTTCAGCGAAGTCTTTCTAATGCTAAAAAACTAACTACAACTTAGTTGGTAGTTTTGGACGACAGCTAATATTTTTTTTAAATAGTTATAAGTTTTGAATTAAAATATGATTATAGTATTGTCTTCGGTTACCGCGATAGTTACTCATGAAATAAAACTATGAAAACGGATGACGGACGAAAACATCGGGATGTATTATAAATTCAATATACGCGATATAATAATAATAATAATAATAAAATACTTTATTGTGCACTACAAAGAAAAATACATGTTACAAACAATGACAGGACATAAGTGAGTAGGTAACAACAGGCGGACTTATCGCTAAAAAGCGATCTCTTCCAGACAACCTTCAGATAGCGATTCAGTGGCTAGAAATAAGTTAATGGGCAGTGCAAAATAACAAAGGTGTAAAGTTTACAAATCAAATACCTACGTATAAATAACAAACAATGAAAAATAATCTACATAAACTACATATATTATACACATATAATCCGTTTTCATAGTTTTATTTTAAAATATGATTGTTAATTAGACATAATTTTGAATGTAATTGATTGATTTTATTGTTTTAATGATTTTAAATTTGTAATGACTAATGACTCTATATGTAAGTATTTTAATAGTATTTGAATATTTAAATTATTTAATTCTATTGACATATTTTTATTTAGTGACTGTAAGCGACTTGAACATAGCCTGTAATGCTTATATATATTTTAATAAATAAATAAATCAATCAATCAATCACTTTCAGTGCACCTCGCTCGTACATATATGGTACTAGCGAGATGCATTGCAAGCGATGTCGTCGAACTGAAATGGATTCCAACGCCACTCCTTAAGGTCAATTATATCAAAATTACATCACTTTTATGTCAAAAGGTAAGTAGAATTGGCCTCCTGCGCTCTGTAAGTGTTTACAATAACAGCGGAGTCGGCAAAGTTGCTGACGCGCATATGTTAACATTAATTACCAACTTCGTTAATTTGCCACAATATTAGTATTACACTTATCTGGAATAATATAGCATTTGAGGCTCCGAGGATTTAAGTCAAAGTGATTAAAAAAGGAAAGAACCATGTAGATTAAAGGATTGGTAGAGAAACATACTTTTAAATTACATACAGTGGTCTTTGGACCCTTTTTTACACTACCACACATAACAACTCCAGGAATGTGATAATAATCATAATCATTTATTGTATTATATTAATATTACATGTCAATTAGTTACAAAAAATATTGAATAATAAATAAAATTTTCTTTATTTCGGACAAATGCATCCAGAGTGTTAGTACTACAAGCAAAATCTTAATCTAGTGTTAGTATTTAATACAATAGGTACCTACTTATATTATGAATTGAACTACACTTTTAATTTGCTCGGTCCAGTGCTTGAGGATCGGACAATCAAACTTATCGGCAATTTCTCTTAGAATGCTGTTGAGACTACATCTCACACGACTTAGTAATGAGACTATATTTTTACGTAATATAGTCTCAAAACTATCCGTGCGAGCTGCCACAAACATGCCCGATGCAGAGCACCTGCTGGGCAGTCCCATCAGCATTCTAAAAGAATTGTTGTACTGTACGCGCAAGGCGTTGTATGCTCGTTTCGTGTACCGGACCCACCCGGCTGCTCGTGTACAAGGATTGACAGTATGATTTAAATAGTGTGATTTTTACATCATGTGAGCAACGAGCAAACCTGCGGGTAATCATATTACTCCGAACCGCCAACGCCCTGCACTCCCTTTCTAAGTCTAAATCATCCCTTAGGTCGCTCGTGAGAACGTGTCCCAGGTATTTAACCTTGTCCACAACTTGCAATGGGCCAGAGTTCAACAAAATAGGTGGTACATAGTATGGCTTGATTTTACCCGCCTTAAATATCATCACCTCACTCTTTTTGGTGTTGTACTCTAGTCCATGGGTCATGGCGTAGGCTTCGCAATGGGCAAGCAGCTGTTCCAGTGCACTGACAGACGGGCTCAGTAGCACCATGTCATCGGCATAACTTAGGCTGTTGACACAAGTGCCACCCACATAGCACCCAGCATGCATGCCACTCAGCCCGACTATCAGCTCATTGATGTATAGGTTGAAGAGCTTCGGTGAGGTGATACCGCCCTGTCTTACCCCACATTCAAGCCTATACTCACTGGATAAACTGCTCGCCCACCTGACCTGGTTTATCTGATTGCTGTACCAGTGCCTAAACAGTCCCATACACTCCCTCGGTATACCTGTCTCACTTAGTTTTTGCCAAAGCAAATTATAATTGACTCGATCAAATGCCTTGGACAAATCGAGGAAACAGGCTTATACGGGGGTTTTCCTATCTGTATAATACAGATAGGAAAACCCCCGTAATAATAAACATTAATAAACATTAATTAATAATATAGGTAATAATCATTAATATAATGAATTATACTCTAGGTATAACTCATAATTTAAGCTTTAAAAATTCGTCGATGCTATACAAGCTAGAGAAGGAACCGAGATATTAGAAAATCAAGGAAACCAATTAAGTTACTGAAGCTTTGGCGATGGCAGAGAACATTTTTGTCATATCCTAGTATCAAAGTAAAAGTGTAGTAGTCTTATTTATAATAAAAACTACTACCTACTAAAATAGCACAAACCAATTATATCAGCAAGAAAGACGGAAAATCAAGCGATCGATCTCCCATAGTTTTTTTAATGTCACCTTTTTACAGAATAGATTTTTTGGCCTACATAAGTAAAATAAAAGTTTTATAAATCGTCGCGTGACAAGCAAACGTCACTAAGTATCACCACAAGTTCATAGCCATAGTAAACCGTATTACTATCCGAATAAGGTTGATTTTTGTTTAATTCTTTTTCAGTAATTAGTAAGTTTTGCTTGTCACCTGACGAAATATGAAATAGTATAATAGTACGTTTGAATCAAGTCGAGACTTGTTCGTGAGAACGTGTCCCTTATTGCTTTGTTAAATATTCCATGTTTGTGGGAATATATAAGGCTGGCACACTATTTTTTTTACTATTAAAGGTATGTTCGGTTTTTTAATAAATGGTTAGTTTATGCCCTATGGTTACATGGTTTTGGTTACATACCAATTTCCCGAGATAATAAATAAATAAAAAAGCGAGCGATTAGGCGCCAAAATCAACGCAACATGACTCAAACCTTAAAAATCCATAGTCCGCAATTGCCTTTAAGAAATATGTAATGATACGAAACCCACTTGACCGGATCATTAGCTCACCGGACAGATCTGTGTTTGAAATGTGTCACTAACTTAGAAGAGAACTAAATTTTAAAGTTCGCGTTCCATCAATTAACCGGTTTATTAATGAACGAAATAAAATAACGGTTAACGGTTATTCACAAGAGGTTATGACTAATTTACAATCTACACCAATGCATATTACACACAACACACACACACATTTACACGTTTATTTATTTATTTATTTAATCTTTATTGCACAAAAGAAAACCTTACAGTACAAAAGGCGGACTTAATGCCATAAGGCATTCTCTACCAGTCAACCTTAAGGCTAAGCAGAAAAATTGTGGGCGGTGCTACAAATACAACAGCAAAAATAAAATAAAAATAACGTATAATCACATATATACTAATATAATATACATATATACTATATATAATATATATTATATAAATAACGACGAGACTCATTATAACGAGACGAGACACGTTCACACGTGTTTTCCTGATCGGGTTAGACCAGCGGGTAATCTAAGATTCTAACAAGACTAAATATGTTCAAGTAGGAATTACTTGCCAGTCTAGTAGCACAAACGAGGCACTAAAGGCGCCACGCTAATAAAAACTTATTTTCACATTTTTAGAGAACGAGAATTTATCGTGCATTTAAAAAAAATATGTTTACTTTTAGAATAACAGGAATACTAAGTAAAACAAACGAGGCATCAAAGGATAAATGTATGTCCAAATTATGTGTTCTTTTAAGCTATCTAAAGGAGGAATTCCACCAAAGTTCGGTGCAGCACATCTGTGACATTTTCAATCAAAAGGTACCACATTGTCGCTTCCCATATGGACGAAAATTGCTAGTATCTTTATACGAAAAACCTGTCAGAGCTTCCTTATGGCAAGCGATAATGTGGTACCTTTTGCTTGAAAACGACACATTTGCTTATGAAGATTTTGTGCACGCACAAATAGTACACGCGTTGAGTTGCACATCCGTCTCCACCAAGGGCCACTCTTTGATAGAGAAAGATAGTCTTATTGCGATTCCTATAAGAGGAAAGATAAAATAGAACCATGCTTTGTCCTTATCACCGACCGGGTGGCATCATAGATAGGAGGCGTTGGCGAAATACCGTAATTTATAAGAGTGAAAGAGAAAAATTCCTATGCTGCCCAATTTTTACATGAATATTCTTTCTCTTACCCCCGGTCGCTCGGTGGCGCGTCTATAACTACTTGTATATACTATGTCTATGGTCTCCATCGACGAAGCTATTTGTAACTTTTGTAAACATACACACACACATACACGAATATGTTTACAACAACAAATATAGCTTTTCGGTGAAGGAAAACATCGCGAGGAAACCTGCATAGGGTACAATCGGCCAAAAAATTCAAAGGTGTATGTGAAGTCCCCAACCCGTATTGGGCTAGCGCGGGAACTATAGCCCAATCCGTCTCGCGTAGGAGAGGAAGCCTGTGTCCAGCAGTAGGACGTATATACGCTGAAATATTATATTAAGTATTCATATATTACGTATAGCGTTGTCTAAGTGTACCTAACAACGCTACAACACAAGCTTTAGGGTGCGTGTCGACCATAGATGTGCTATATGTTTTCATACATTTGAAACGTAGCTGTAGCTGGAGCCGCGTTTCAAATGTATGAAAACATAGCATAGCACATCTCTGGTGACCAGAGATGTGCTATGCTATGTTTCCACGAAAACAAAAACAAATCGTTCTCTCAACTAACCGGTAAGAAGAGAGAACTAAATTTTAAAGTTCGCGTTCCATCAATTAACCGGTTTATTAATGAACGAAATAAAATAACGGTTTAGGAACGATATTAACCGATATTTCAATACCGGTTCCGAGCCCTGCTCTGGTCGAAACGCACCCTTATTGAGCTTGCTGTGGGACTTGGTTAATTTGTGTAGTAATGTCCTATAATATTTATTTATAAGTTTCGCAACATTCAAATCACCTTATATTTCAATTGTAAACACTAAATAAAATGTTTTCTTGAACTTTTCACCTCCCGCAATACAAAACTTAATTACAGTTTTGTTTGGGGCTCAAGAAGTTTTGTGCTCCATCTTAATTTATTACCTGCCTATAGTTTATTCCATTAGGACCTTTTTATGTAATCAAACAAAGCCACATACATAACATTTAACAAAAACCGGTCAAGTGCGAGTTTATATAACTCGCGCACCGAGTATGCTTATACCAAGTATGCTTGTGTACAGCGCTATCTATCGGCTAATGGGCGCACTAATTTGCACTATTTCAGGGACAGTTAGGGATAATTCAATGTGAAACAATAGGGAATATTACGCGAAACTGCACAGGGGGCGCCACTACCACAATCTGGGGGTCTATCGCACAACAAGAAAATCGACATTTCGTTATCTAACATCTGTCACTTGCATATTTGAGCGATAAAGAGGCAGATAACAAAATTTCGGATTCGCGTTTCCCGGCAGGTTTTCTGTAAACAAACCGCCTTGGTGCATCAATGTCATATTTTATTATCTCTGCAAACTTGTCAAAAACCTGTTAAAGGTACAGTATGTATAAGTTATGGTTTACTAAACGAGCTAGTGCTGCACTCTGGTGGCAGAACATTGCAGTAATACCCCCTATTCCAACATTATTCATATTTGAAAAATATGTTTTTTGCATACCTAGGTAATCTCCAAGTAATTTTAATTTTAAATTGAGATCTAAGTACCTACGAAAATTGTTTTTTATTAACAAATTCATTTACAAAATATAATTGTATCTTGTTGGATGTGTGATTATATTTTCCCCGTATTTTAGGGTTCCGTATTTATAATGTCAATGTTTTATAAAAAAAATTGTTTCTTTAGTAAACTTTGGAGATAGGGCGGTTACGAGGATGGTATTTACCACAGGGCGGACACGTTATATATCAAAAATAATTTACGTTTCTATGTGTGAACGGCAAGCGTGTACACGCGTCATGCGTCATTGTGTGAGTATGTTGCTTAAGAACCGAACTGAGCATTCGCCAAAAGGTCGTCAATCTGGTGTCGCGGGGCGAGGTAATTCGAATCGGGGCGGGGCGGTGCGTGGCCGTTCTGTATGATAATACTATTACTTATTCTGTGGTATTACCTACTATTGCAACTGAATGTATGTAGATACATCTGAAAATACCTTAGTTTACGAATTTGGTCAATGCCCCAAAGGTTTCAATCTAGTTTATTCTGACTCATTGATCGCCTTAATGCTAATCTCACAATCGCATTTACAAAGGTCGGTCTTTTGGGGGTTCACAAATAATACTTTGACCACAGATCTTTAGTCAGTAGACCACGCAAACACAGCTCTCTTTCATCGCTATGATCTTCATTCTGTCGGTTGATCAAAACCTATTCTTCCTCTAGTGTCCGATGGTCCCTATTACAGTAAATTTTTAAATGAAGTAGCTGTCACGTAAAGTGTTTGTAGACATTTTTGTAAGCATTTTTTTAGAAATTTACCCCCTTATTCATAACATTTTTCGGGCCTGATTTAGTTAAATTATGTTATGTTACAAATACATAAGTCAAAATGACAGATAAAGACAAACGATTCATAGCTAATGCAGGTCAGTAACGCGATTATGAATAACGCCATTAATATTTAAGTATTAAAAATGCATTTAAAATATAATTCTTCAAGTATTTTTACAATTATTCTTATGTAACGTAATGTTACTAAATAATTTAATGCACTGCCTTCGCACCCCCAAGTACCTGTAGTTGACCAAAGTAGTTTTAGAAAATTTAAGTGACTTTTTTTAAAATAGGCATTTAACTTGATGCACTTTGTATAGTAGGAAGAACTAAGAGCCTAGCAACTACACATACACACACACGCATTCCAGAACCTTTAGTGTAAATTTCATTTGATAGGTAGCGTGACGAGCGTTCGCGTTTGCGTTGTCTAATTTTGTATGGGATTTTGAACAGCGCGCCAAGCGGGACGTTTTGGAAACTCTCTCATACAAAATGACATTTAACGCAAACGCGTACGTCACGTCACGCTATCTAATCAAATATACACTATTTACAGGGCATGCGTTATCTATGTAAATACATGTCTGTGACCGTAACCTTCCGTGCTAAGGTTAACAGGTAATCGCATTTTATCAGTTAATGTGTTAAATAATTTACATCGAAATAATGTGCTTGATTGTTATTGAAATAAATGAATCCTACCATGATTTATTTCAGGCACAAACTGTTCCGACTATTAATTAGCTGTGTGCGCGATAGTGGCGCCCTCGTAGCGGCTACATTATTACACGGGCGAATGAAATAGTTATTTACGATACAAGTGCGGAAAAGAGGAAATTCGAAACGAGTGGCGATAAATTAAAACACGACCGCAGGGAGTGTTTTAAATCGACACGAGTTGCGAATTACCTTTTCGCACGTGTATCGTACAACGTTTTACAGTACATATGGCCCTTTAAACTTTCGACATATGCACGAAAAGTGCTCATTCCCGCACTAGTGCAGAAAAGTAGCACCATATGTACTGTAAACAAAATTACATCGTTTGATATCATTTTGTAGTAGTAGTAGATAAGATAGTATACACTTAATTGTACACAACACAGGCTAACAGGGCAACAGGCAGTTCTTCCAGCTAACCTTCGAGTAGATGAGGGGAGAAATCAAATAAGATAGACAAACTTACATCAGACAAACTTACATAAATAGACATCATTACTTAACCAAATCAGGAAAAGAAGACCAAGGAATGTACTGCTAGACAGTGACGATGACATAACAAAGGCTCAGGAGGAAGAGGAACGAATTAAATTAGAACTCAGGATTAAGCGGAGTGGTGCTGGCAGGGTGGGGGCTGTGGGCACCTCAACTACTACGGTAGTAAAGGCAGCACAGTCTCCCCCTTCCCTCCCATCACCACAACTATTGCCGATATCATTAATTATGATCTCACCCCTCCTCCTCCCTCTATTCCTCCCCCGCACTCTTTTTCCTCTCTACCATGTGACTCTACAGACTGCATGTTTGTCGGGTGGCATCCGTTCAATGCCAAAAGTATTATATAGACCCAAGCTGGTGCGACTTTCTGGCATGCCCGCATCCACAATATCGGCTTTCAAAGTAAATACTCCTGGAGCATAGCTGCATGGGAAGATAGTGACCCGTTCGAGTTCTTCACCATGTGCCCCGGAGCTCAAACGCAGGGCCACCGCTTAGCTCTGAATTAGTTTTTAAGGGTTAAGGATATATAATCTTGCCTCGCCTTAAGGGCGAGGTACTGCTCCTATATTAAGCATAAGAGCCCTGCGCGGCTCGGCTTAAAAGCTCAGTTAAAAAAAAACAAAAAACAAATCAGGCTTGGTTGGAAAGCAAAAGCTTCTTCAGGTTAGCCTTGAGCGACGCTACAGACTGGGACTGTGAGCGACAGGGGCAACTCGTTCCACAACTACACAGGGCGTACCGTCACCGAATTCGCACACGTTCGTGTCTTATTCGAAGGAATAGCAATTTGCACTTGAACGTAGGTAAGCGGTGTTCACTGCCTTTTGCAGAGGTCCTAGTACAGTCGCCATAAGTTATCGAAGCGGCTAAAGTAAATGATGCCGAATGATGATGAAGAATGGAATCTAGTGCAAAGGCAAAAAAAAAGGCGTTCTACCCACGAATATTCTACCCGTACATCGAAATATCGTTTACAGGTGTACGGCTCTGCGACAGGCCTACAGTGTAACTTTTAAGCCGCAGAAAGAAAAGTTTCGCTTCTTATAACGAATGTACATAAGGACACGACGAGGGAGGACGTAATGCAGTACATATGCAAGCAAACATGGGCGGCGGTAATCGCTTACCATCAGGTGATCCGTCTGCTCGTTTGCCTCCTATTTCATAATAAAAAAAAAAAAAAAAAACCAACGATACTGTGCTCTTACGAGAAATATATACCAAAAACAGACGGGACTATAAGGCGTTTAACATGTTCGTGTTTGAGCCTAAACTATTAAAAAAACCGGCCAAGTGCGAGTCGGACTCGCGCACGAAGGGTTCCGTACCATTACGGAAAAAACAGCAAAAAAATCACGTTTGTTGTATGGGAGCCCCATTTAAATATTTATATTATTCTGTTTTTATTATTTGTTGTTATAGCGGTAACAGAAATACATCATCTGTGAAAATTTCAACTGTCTAGCTATCACGGTTCATGAGATACAGCCTGGCGACAGACAGACGGACAGCGGAGTCTTAGTAATAGGGTCCCATTTTTACCCTTTGGGTACGGAAGCCTAAAAATATCTGAACACGCCTCTATTGTCAAGACGTTAGAGCGCGTGTTCAGATATTTTTGAACACCTCGGCCGCTCCTATATTGGTGGCGACTGTACTTCCGGAGAGGTGCAGAGTGAAGATGTAGTTTGATGGGATAGACGGAAAGTAGTGACAAGTCTAGAGTAGTATAGACAGACTGTGTATTAGACTTATATTGACCGGGATATAGACCGTGATTACCTTTTGTATTATTTGTGAGCTCCCGATAATACAAATAATACAAAAGGTAATCACGGTCTATATCCCGGTCAATATAAGTCTAGTGAAACTAACCGTGAATCATTCAAAACTCAGACTGTGTATTATTTGCAAATCTCTCAATTTATACATGTAGGTTGTCGCTGACACAAGCAATATGCGTTTATTATATGCGTTTACAGTACATATGGTGCTACTTTCTCGCACTAGTGCGTAAAGTGCACTTTTTGTGCATATGTCGAAAGTTTAAAGGGCCATATGTACTGTAAAACGTTGTACGATACACGTGCGAACAGGTAATTCGCAACTTGTGTCGATTTAAAACACTCCCTGCGGTCGTGTTTTAATTTATCGCCACTCGATTCGAATTTCCTCTTTTCCGCACTTGTATCGTAAATAACTATTACGCTGCGAAACACCGAAAGAACGCGTGGAAGATGAGTACATTTTATTAACCATACCAAGAAGTTTTATATACTTACACTTAATAGTCATTTCATTTCATTTATTTCATTCACAAGCAATATTTACATCGCATTGGAAATTATACATTAAAATACTTAGGGCCTGTTTCACAAAGTCTGAGTAAAGTATTTAATAGCTACTTAACAAATAAATTAACTGCCAGATAAAAGTACCTCAAGTTGTAAAGGTTTATCTACCAGTTACGCTTATTTGAAGATTGTGAAACGCCAACGATGACTTTATTCGTCAGATAAGTGGCAAGTAGCTTATTCAGGACTTTACTTGGACATTGTGAAATAGGCCCTTAGGCTAACACAAAAAAATACACACAATAACATACAAGGAATAAACGTTAATTTGCTCAAATATAACAAAAATGATTTACTAATGAAAAAAAAAACACGTAGTTGAGATATTATAGGTACCTATCGCTAGGAAATCATGTAATGACAGCGAGATATTGAAATTACCTAGTGTTCTTTTTGCCGATAGCAAGTTGAACCGCCAACTGCAAGATGGACCAAAAAGTTTCTTCAAGGTTTTTTTTAGCTTAATATCGTGCGCTTAAATCACATTCATTCATTCAATGTTGTTATTGCATTGTAGCTGTGTGTGTAATCATTCACATCAACTCTCATGGCGATATCTATATCAAACATAGACATAGTATATATAGGTACAAGTTATAGACGCGCCACCGAGCGACCGGGGGTAGGAGAAAGAATATTCATATAAAATGTATACTACGCAATTTATCCGGTTTGCATGTATGTCTTTTCTCTTTCACTTATAAATTTCGGTATTTCGCCATAGCCTCCTTCCTATGATGCTCACATGATGCCATAACCCTACCATGAAAAAATGCCCGGTCGGTGATAAAACAAAGCTATTTTCTCTTTCCTCTTGTAGGAATCGCAATAAGACTATCTTTCTCTATCAAAGAGTGTCAGGCCCTTGATATCAAATCAACAATCACGTACCAACTCCTAATCTATCCTCAGACCGGAATGGTCACGAATGTCATCGCGGGCCGGCAATCCGTCGTTTCCGGAGGGATGACAATTTCCGACCTATGTACGCCATTACACGGCCATCTTGTTGTCATAAGCATTTGTAATTGGATGTAGTTTACCGGTAATTTATGGTTTGCAAGAAAATAGGGGGTTTTATTGATGCTTGGTTTTTAGGGTTCCGTACCCAAAGGGTAAAAACGGGACCTTATTACTAAGACTCCTCTGTCTGTCTGTTTGTTTGTCCGTCTGTCACCAGGCTGAGGTGATAGCTAGACAGTTGAAATTTTCACAAACGATGTATTTCTGTTGCCGCTATAACAACAAAAAATACTAAAAACAGAATAAAATATATATTTAAGTGGCTCTCATATAACAGACGGGATTTTTTTGCCATTTTTTTGCGTAATGGTACGGAACCCTACATGCGCGAGCCCGACTCGCACTTGGCCTTTTTTTTGCCGTTTTTTTGCGTAATGGTACGGAACCCTTCATGCTCTAGTCCGACTCGCACTTGGTATAAATTGACTAAATTGAAGGATTTGAAAGTAGTTAGGTAAAATCATCACATACAATAAGCACTAAAAATAAATTATCAAATATTCCTACTAGTAAAAAAAATATCGCGTGACGATTTGAGTCATAGACAGGTGGCAAAGTGTAGATAGTACAGCCGGTTTGTTTGGCTTGGAATAAACGTGCGTTTACGGAAAAAATATGTATTTATAACCCCGCATGGATTCTTACATGTTAGCCGTTATGAAACTGGTTATTAAGGACTAGCCTTTGTCTGCGTGGAATGATGATGATGATTGAAAAAAGTATTCTATGGCCTTCTCCGGGCTTCAAACTATCTACGTACTAAATTTTATTTAAATCGGTCCAGCAGTTTAAGCGTGAACAAATAAAACAGACAGATAGAAAGTCTTTCGCATTTATAACATTAGTTGGCATAATATAAACGTGCGTTTTTAAATACAGGTTCCTCTCAAACTTATTCCGATTCTTGCTTTAAATAGTGAACACTAACAGTAATTCTCTAAAAATAAACGCTAAAGCTATGCAATTTTACTAGAAACTAATCCTATGGAAGTCTTGGTCTTAGGTATTAATTAGCGTATTGTCAGACGTTTTACACGTGCGGTCTGTGGGCAAGTTTTACACAAAGGGCCTACAACACGTTGCGAGTCCAGTACAATAATGTCCTTAGGATGCTGTTAAGGCTGCCGAGGCACTGTAGTGCGTCAGGCATGTTCACCGAGGCGCGAACGGACGACTTCTATGCCATTAGACGGAAGAGAGTAGCCTCATTACTCCGACGTGTGCGCGGCAACACTAACAGCATGCTGGGGGCGTTAGCCGAGCGCCTTGACTGCCCGCTCATTAGGTACTGGACAGAAGTAGTCATTGATAGGTCTAAGTAGATATAGGTTACTAACATAGTATTAAGGCTAAAATGTTACTAACAAAATATGGATCGCTTTTGATCTGAAATAAATATTTTTTTTATTATTAACAATATGTACAGTAAAATGATGACTGATACGATTTAAAATATTAATAGTAAGCTGAAGTAAGTATAAGACATGAAACCTTAAATAAAAAATCCAAATACTGTTTCCAACTCGAATGGTGCACCCCAATATAACTTGCGCGTGGCAATATATTAAAATCGCGCTGTTATTTGAATAGTGGTTGTTTGTCCTCCCTGGCTGCTCGCGTGATCACGCAGGTCATTTTTATAGACACGTCTAAGCCTAGACCACAGGCATTACTGATCGTAATCTGGCTAATTTGCTTATTTACCTATATAATCGGTTAGTGGTGTTGCCGTGTTAATAAACAGACCTGGAGGCCAATTTGAACATACATTTAGACATCAAAATGGTGTAATGTGCGGGAAATGTCCACTACTTATCTTCCACGCGTTATCCCGGCATATTGCCACGGCCAAAGATAGATATAACTCCGTAATAGATGGATACAGTCTAAGGAAAAAACCTGCCTCGAAAATCAAGAAAATTTGATTCTCGATCAGATGGCGCCACTACCTTTGGCCTACTCTCGTATAGATGGCGTTGAGGGTTTCGTTTGTTATTTAACAATTTTAATGCATATCAGTGAAAGAACATGGGTCAAAATCATATAAAAATAATTAATGCAAATAAAAAAATCATTTATCCATATCGTATTTTATAAACCTTCATTTTTAGTTTTAAAGTGTGTCGATAGATGGCAGTGAATTTACTGTGGTTACGAAATTTACTATGACAGTACCGTTCTGTCCTATTATATCCTCTTTGCCACGGCTCATAAGAGTCGGGGGTGACAACGAATCCCAAGAATTGACGTAGGTACTAGTTTTTACAAAAGCGACTAGGCCTTATTACGATTAGTTCGGTTTCCTCACGATGTTTTCCTTCATCGAAAAGCAACTGGTAAATACCAACTGATATTTCGTACATAAGTTCCGAAAAACTCATTGGTACGAGCCGGGATCTGAACCCGCGACCTCCGTATTGAAAGTCGCACGCTCTTACCGCTAAGCCACCAGCGCTTTTTTTACCACTGTAATGCTTATGTATGCTAAAATATAATAAAATTAAAATATTTAAAGGACACTTTTGATGTCACTTGTGTTAAAATTAGCCTCCTTGTTTCTTGCGCAATAAAATAACCGATCGCCACACTCGCTTTCCCGTCTCCGGTCTGACAGCAGCTTAACCCCAGGTTATTTACTATGACCTAATTCCATTCTAATTCCAAAATTGCCGCAGATTGGGCAGCCTTCCAGATTGATCATTATATCCTTATTTGGGACAAGCATTGTATACATGGTGGCTAAATAATAAGTGCATTCCCGTTGCCAGGAAGGTTTTGGGATTACACTGAGCAAGTTTTACTATGGGACCAACCACGAAATCGCGAAACGTGCAGGGGACACGTGCAGGGTTTTGGTAGAGGTAGCTCCTGCGGACGCGAGTATCATTCGTCCCCCACGCTGCCCTCTGCAATCATACACTGGAGCTAGAGAAGGCCTGCTGCAACTCACACCCGATGCAGCAGCGTGGCTCAATTGCTTAAATGTTGACTTATAACTTTTCGATTTGTAATCTTTTGGACCCGTTTTATCATTTCGCGATAAAACTGTAAAATTGTATCTGTAATTGCCTATTTTGTAAAAAATGCCATACGACTAAATAAATTAGAAATGTAATAGTCGTAGGCAAGATAATATGTACATAATAATGTAGGTAATTTATAGGTAATCTGACTTTCCTAATATCTTCACGAGCTGTAGGTAACAAAAGTGCTTAACTGTCTGAAATTAAGCCAAGCCCGTGGAAACCGAGTTGTATGGATGTCACTCTGCAACATATATTCATTAAAAGATAACTTACATGACGTATGACTGTACAGATAAAAAATAAACATACAAAAACAAAGTCCACTGACCTGTACGATACATTGTTCCATTCTGACATGCTTTTAAGCTGAATAGAAATTATGATCTCTATTTGCAGCCCGTCAAGGTTGCTTTTACTATAAAATAGGTCGCCAGTGTTCAGTCCGCTTTCAAATGCAAGTCAGGCATGCCAACAACAACGGGAAACTATTGGAAAGCCTTATGAGACCGCCATATTTCCATGTTGGCATATGATATAATATGCTGGAGTTTTGTGTGCTTTATTATTGAAATGTCACTTGCAACGACGTTTGAGTGGCAGTTCGGAATAGAATTTTAAACTTATAATTTTGGTAATATCACAGAATAAATAATAGTACTACCGTACAGAAAGAAAACTTCCTACAAAACCGAAGTTGAGTTTGTTTTTGTTCAGGGTCGAATCATGCTATCCCTTTCAAATATATGGCACTATCCCTTTCGGATATTTAGGGTTATCAAAATTCTATCTGTGGTCGTGCACGCAAAGGGACGTCAAGTTGTGCCAACCCTAATAATTGCTCGGAGCAATGCTGAGCCGAAGCCGAACGGAGCCGAGTTTGTTCGAAGCGAGGAGTTTCGCACCCCTGGTAATATGTAGTTGCTTAGCTACACATATTTGAGCGACGCAATCAAACCATCAAATCAAATCAAATCATGAAACCATGTAACCTCATACCTATATCATTTTTTTATGATATAGGTATGAGGCAAATGAGCAGACAAATTTCCTGTTAGTAATCAATTACTGATACCGTCGCCCATGGACACCCGCAACACCAGAGTGGTTGTGAGTGCATTGCCGACCTTTAAGATGGGAGTATAATATTTCTGGTAAACGCTGGTGGCCTAGCGGTAAGGGCGGGCGACTTTTAATGCGGAGGTCGCGCGTTCACACCCCGACTCATATCAATGAGTTTTTCGTACATAACGAAATATCATTTGATATTTACCCGTCATTTTTCGGCGATGGAAAACATTGTGAGGAAGCCGGACTAATCCCGATAAGGCCTAGTTTACCCTGAGGTTGGAAAGTCAGATGGCAGTCGCTTTCGTAAAAACTAGTACCTACGCCAATTCTCGGGATTAGTTGCCAAAAGGACCGCAGGCTCCCATGAGCCGTGGCAAAATGCCGGGACAACGCGAGGAGGATGGTGATGCTAGAATGCATAAGCATATTTTTGGATAACCAAAAGATACCAACCTAAAATAATTAAAATTGGATCAAAGGCGTTTTTACTAGGGTATGCAGACTAAAATTTAAAATTTAATTTAAAAAATTAGACTATAAAAGTTCTATAAAATGACTACCTACAAAATGTAAACGAATACTTACCTAGAAATGTAATTTAATAAACGTAATGTTATTAAATTTATACGATAACCAATGCGCTATTTCAATAAACTGCGAATGTAACAAAATTAGTTTAATGAAAATATCAAATATTTAATAAACAAATCTCAAATAGCTCTAACTCAAATTCAACAAGTTGAAACGTTTTAACAAATTTAGATAAAACGCTTAACGTTATAGCAAGTCATTAATTTTAAACAAACGACGATCTATATGGAGAACAATTAAATCGAATTTTTGAATTAACGACGCCATATTCCGGCGCCATCTTGTTCGAGAGTGCTTTCGTGGCGCAGAGCACAGGCGCGAGAGATTCAGCCCTTTGTCTTACAAGTATGCTGCTTTACCACGAGGCCATGAGGGCCGTTTTTAGGGTTCCGTATCCAAAGGGTAAAAACGGGACCCTATTTCTAAGACTACGCTGTCCGTCTGTCTGTCACCAGGCTGTATCTCATGCACCGTGATAGCTACTATAGCTAGACAGTTGAAATTTTCACAGATGATGTATTTCTGTTGCCGCTATAATAACAAATACTAAAAAGTACGGAACCCTCGATGCGCGAGTCCGACTCGCACTTAGCCGGTTTTTTTCACAGATTTTTTTAAATTTGGTAGGTAGAGTTATGTATAATATAAACGCAATTTCACAATACCTAAATCCTAAAAATGTTTTGCTGAGATGAAAAAGTGCAAATCGGAGTCGCCCACCGAGGGTTCCGTACTATTTAGTATTTAAATAATTTCACTTGTTTTAGTCACTCACGCATGTTAGTATGTCTCACAACAGTTTAAATTCGATTATTTAGTATTTGTTGTTATAGCGGCAACAGAAATACATCATCTGTGAAAATTTCAACTAGCTATAACGGTTCGTGAGATACAGCCTGGTGACAGACAGACAGACGGACAATGGAGTCTTAGTAATAGGGTCCCATAGGGGTATTTTAGTAACTCAACGGAAAAGCTTATATTTTTTTCGAGTCAAGTTTTGATTTCGTATTTATTCTGCCCACACCCACGAGAACTTCAGAACGACGAGATCTTCAAAGCGCCCAAATTGTATCCTTATCTTTATCTTAATATAATTAGTTTCGACTTCTATTTACAGGTTCTAAGGTTAGCTGGAAGAGATCCCTTATAGGGATAAGCTCGCCTTTGTACCTTAATTTATATTAATTTCATGTTAACATTTTTTTTTGTACAATAAAATGATTTACTACTACTATTACACTTAAAATAGACGCCAATGAGTGAGGTAAATATTAAATGAAACAGCCATCAGCACACATATTGACATTGAGTTTCCAGAAATTCTCGGAAATTATGAGAAAGTTCTTTATGTTCTACAAGTTGCACATTGCTACCTATGTAAACTGAAATAAATGTCATATGCGAAGGAAAAATGACCAAAGCCTCCAGTGTCTAGAGCTGGAATCGAACCAGCGTCCCCCGTTTACCGGACAGGTGCCTGAACCGCTCGGCTATCCGGTCACGGTGGCATGGGTCGAAATTTCCAAGTATAAGACAATTTCTCAAAGGCTTGTGGCGCCCCCTACCTACCTAGTACCTACCTATGTAGTAAACTAACGTACGATATAAGTTTCCTAGCATCTTGTATCACTTGCGCCAGCATACAAAATTGGGTGTAATTAAAATTCTCCGCGCGTCTACTCGGCGTTATAGCAGGTCTGCAGGGAGCTCTTTTCAGCGCTGATTTGTGACCAGTAGCCATGACTTACTGTCTATTTTAGGCTAAACACGGAACTGGCTTTGATGTTTTTATTGTCTTGCTTCCTGCAGTAACATTCATACTAAGTCATACTACGTATATAATCCACTGGCTTTTGCCAATTAGTAATTTGGTTTCTTAATTAGGGTTCCGTAAAGGGTAAAAACGGAATATCATTTGATATTTATACCGGTCGCTTTTCGGTGAAGGAAAACATCGTGAGGAAACCGGACTAATCCTAACAAGGCCTAGTTTCCCCCTCTGGGTTGGAAGGTCAGATGGCAATCGCTTTCGTAAAAACTAGTGCCTACGCCAATTCTTAGAATTAGTTGTCAAGCGGACCCGAGGCTCCTATGAGCCGTGGCAAAATGCCGGGATAACGCGAGGAAGATGATGAAAGGGTAAAAACGGGACCCTATTACTAAGACTCCGCTGTCCGTCTGTCCGTCTGTCTGTCACCAGGATGTATTTCATGAACCGTGAGTTGCCGCTACAACAACAAATACTAAAACGTACGGAATCCTCGGTGGGCGAGTCCGACTCGCACTTGGCCGGTTTTTTTTCGAACAACACCTGACATCCAATATTAGAATAAGCGCGTTAATTCACTATTTATATTATTGTTCTTATATCGGTTTGAGGTCAGAGGGCCCACCGCGAACCACGTTCGAAGTGTTGCCTATGTCACACTTGCGTACGAATTTACAAGTGCAACAGAGAGGCAACACGGCGAACGTAAGTGCTATTATATTCTGTTTAAACATAGAACCGAGCTCGGGTTCGCGCGTCAATCGATTTTCACGTTCGAAATCTAAATTCAACTGAGTTGACATTGTCGGGATGTTACGACATATATAATCGTATTACTTATAGAGTTATATATTATCCACAGTATCTAGACGACACGTGTCACGTGAGGCCGATTGCGTTTGATAATTTGATACGGTTTTAATATTATTTTACATGAAAGAAATGCCAGAATGGCGTTCTCGTGTTAAGATGAGCGTAAAGAACTTTGAAGACGCTCGTCTCATTGAACTTGATACGAAACGTCAGATACGTAAGTCCCGGCCGAAACCCTCCTATAATTACACTTACAATGATTCTGGTCAGCTTTACTGCCCCACCTGCGATAGAGTTTTTAAAAATAAGTTCGGCTTTGCCAGCCATGTCAGAGCCCACGCTCGTAACTAGCTAGGGTCGCCGTTGCCGATTACGGCATGGAGCTATATGACATGAAAGATATAAACTGTTGCAGTTGATCATGATGGGAAAGGTCGCTGGAAAAAGGAAAGATGGCGGTCGAAGGAAATCGTGGTTGCGTAATATCCGAGAATGGACCGGGATTAAAAGGATGGCCGAACTCTTTCGCCTCGGTAAGGACAAACACAAATATGCGGAGCTGACTGCTCAGCTAACCTTCACTAGTTGGAGAGGCAACTAAAGAAGAAGAATCTTATTTTGATAATACCTTTGTGGCTATCACCAGTTTGGCATCCATAAACGCTTAGCGTGAAAGTAACTTACTTTTTATGCATCTCGCTCGCTGATGGAGCGACTAAAATAATAGTGAGTGAAACCGTAGTGATCTAAATATTTTCACAATGTATGTTTCAATTTGGTCTCCTGATTGCATTACGTCAGCACCAATCAGCGTGTGCCTAAGGGCTCACGGCCAATGACGTATTAAAATAAGATCAAAACCATATCAAATTGTCAAAACTCAATCGACCCCACGGTGCCGGAAAATTACGAGTCGATTGTCATGCGTATTTGATAAGGTTGTTTTGTTCTAAATATGAAACTACTATATCAACGCTCTGTTATAAAGTGATAATTCGTCATTGATTGGTGATATATTATGATAACTATTTATTAATGTTAGACCAAATAATGGAAGTTTTGTAGACTGAAGTTATTTGTGACGTTCCACAGATAAAGGTACCTTATGGCGGTTGTCACTTACGATATTATTAACGACGCTCCAATACTAATGCAGTGCTACGTGACGTAAGCGCCGACCGCCATACCTTTTCGGCGGAACGTCACATTTATCGACCAAATTTAAGCTCTCATTTAACTGTTCCATTCAAATATTAAACTATTTCGTTGAAGCGCTGTTACAAAACCATCTAATTATAATCGTTGATAAGTTGTTTCGAAATAATGTGTTGAAAAGTTAGACTAAAAGCGGAAATTTCTTTACTTTGAAGGTTTTATTGAGCAAAGTTCTCATTTAACTGTTTTTAGGGTTCCGTACCTCAAAAGGAAAGAACGGAACCCTTATAGGATCACTTTGTTGTCCGTCCGTCCGTCCGTCTGTGTATACTATTAAAATGGGATCCTGCAGAAAACTGTACCCGCAAAAAACGGGAAGTTCAGTGGGAAAGAGCTCTAACCTGAAGAATGTTACTGGCATTTCCTCAAAGCGGCATTAAAGTTATAGGAGAAGAATGCTGTGCTCTGAAGAATTGTTTGACATGATGCCAACGGCCGTTTTCTATCACCGCACCGCTCGCCATCGGCAGGGTATTCATCCTCACACCCTAGCACCTAAATGGTCGCGTACTGTGCGGTTTAAGAGGAATTTCCTCCCGCGGACGCTTCGGCTGTGGAATGAGCTTCCTGCCGAGGTTTTCCCGAGGGGCTACAGTATGGGGTTCTTTAAAAAAAGGAGTTACAGGTTTTTAAAGGGTCGACAACGCGCGTGTAATATCTCCGGTGTTGCAGGCGTCCATGGGCTACGGTAACTGCTTACCATCAGGCGGGCCGTATGCTTGATTGCCAACGACGTAGTATAAAAAAAAGGAGCCTAACGAAAAAACCCAACGTACGAGTATGTAACCAAACATACCTATACCACAGAATAAGTAATAGTATTATCATACAGAACGGCCACGCACCGCCCCGCCCCGACTCGAATTACCTCGCCCCGCGACACCAGATTGACGGCCGTTTGCCGGCCGCTCAGTATTATTTTTAAGCAACTTACTCACACTATGACGCATGACGCGTGTGCAGACGTGCCGTTCACACATAGAAACGCAAGTGATTTTTGATGTATAGCTTGTCCGCCCTATGCCTATACGTACAAATATTATACATTAATACAAAGTCAGTGAAAAGAAAACATTTCAAGACTAGGCCGAGAAGGGACAAAATTTAATTAAATGGGCCGTCCCCCCATAAATATGTATTCGTATTAATATTTATTTCGCGAACTCGAGACAGGGACAAACGCTTGCCCCACACCAGGGGCTCGTGAGGTTTGCAACTTCTATCATCCAAATATGTACAGTCGCCATCAGATATATCGGAGCGGCCACGGTGCTCACAAATATCTGAACACGCCTCTATTGAAATAAATGAATTTTATTTTTTATTTTTATTTTTTTATTGTCAAGGCGTTAGAGTGCGTGTTCTGATATTGTGAACACCTTGGCCGCTCCGATATATCTGATGGCGACTGTACAAGCTTTGCTTTGTTTGCGACTAGGTTGATATATGGGTCAAACATATTTCAGAAAAAACCGACCAAGTGCGAGTCGGACTCGCGCACGAAGGGTTCCGTACCATTACGCAAAAAAAACGGCAAAAAAATCACGTTTTTTGTATGGGAGCCGCACTTAAATATTTATTTTATTCTGTTTTTAGTATTTGTTATTATAGCGACAACAGAAATACATTATCTGTAAAAATTTCAAATGTCTAGCTATCACAGTTTATGAGATGCAGCCTGGTGACAGACAAGCGGAGAGACACACAGAAGGACAGACGGACAGTGGAGTCTTAGTAATAGGATCCTGTTTTTACCATTTGGGTACGGAACCCTAAAAAGGTGACTTCTGTGGGCAAAACATAGAGAGTTAACGATCCGGACATAATATTATTATTTATTACGTGTTTCTTATTTAAGACTCAAGTACTGGAAAAATGTATGTACACCTTTACAGGTGTACTTCAAAAATTAGGTTTTTTTTTCTCTTCACTTTGCGATATCTACAGGAAAGACGCGAATGAATCAAGAATGCAATAAAATGTGTATGAAGTATGAACCCTGTGTAAGATTGTCCTCTAATATTAATTTTATTAGTTCCTAAATGATCATGTTTAGCCCTGATTTAATTCTTAAAACATTCCAAGAATGTCCAGATTTGAAAGAATCGGTTTTCAATATTTATTTTAGAAAACACCTACAAACTATACAGAAATCAAATAATGTTAAAAGAGGTAATCATTTACCCGCTTCGTCGGTATTTAAATATAATAAATATAATAAATAAATATTATAGGACATTCTTACACAGATTGACTAAGTCCCACGGTAAGCCCAAGGAGGCTTGTGTTATGGGT
Organism: Cydia strobilella; assembly: GCF_947568885.1. NCBI lineage: Eukaryota > Metazoa > Arthropoda > Insecta > Lepidoptera > Tortricidae > Cydia > Cydia strobilella. Next base: position 2,166,368 of record NC_086056.1, read on the forward strand.
ACTCAGACAACGATATATATAATATATAAATACTTAAATACATAGAAAACACCCATGACTCAGGAGCAAATATCTGTGCTCATCACACAAATAAATGCCCTTACCGGGATTCGAACCCAGGAGCATCGGCTTCACAGGCAGGGTCACTACCCACTAGGCCAGACCGGTCGTTAAAATTTGATTTAGTCGGTATTTAGATTTGCTAAATGCTTAGCATTAGGCCAGACTGGTAACTAGCTAAAGCTTTTGAATGCAAAAAGCTTGATTTATGCAGCTTTTAAGCTCCAGCATTAACAAATTACCTCTGCTATGGGCATCGAGGCATTAGCAACCTTTTGTTGCATCTTTATCTATTTCTAATTCTATTTTTAGATGTAAATGTAGCCTAGAATTCCTACCGTTTTACGGGACTTTCTAAATTAGTTTGTGCTTAGGGTAAAAAGGGGTAATGGGGATCACTAATCGAGAATTGATATAATAAAAAATATATAAACAAAACTTATTATTGCAACTGCCTCATAAAAAAATATAATTTATTGGCTATCATTTGAAACCAAGAATTGACACATTAACAATCAACTTTGGCAAATATAGGCGTTATAAAAAAATACATGTTTGACTCTCATTGCACCGAGGTAAGGGGAATTGTGGTCAGCTTGTGGAAAATAAGGATCAAGCAAAAATCAAAATCTTTTTATAATGTATCAAAAGATCAGGAAGCTTTTGTGGTAGTTCGATTTAGATTCATTTATTTCTCAATAAGTATTACATGTTTTTATTACAATCGAATATAAAAATGAATACATATTATGATCGTCAATATATAATAAGCACAATATACATGATGAATTAAAGTATTTATAGATTTAACAGTACATACCTTAGACATTATTCATTTACAATTTACAGATGGACTTTGTGAGGCATTTGGGTCGGCGGCGGATCGTATCTGGTCCAACAGATCTCGTTGGCCATTCAGCGCGGTAACGCTGCCAGCGTAATGGGGACATTTGAGCCAGGTGCGATTCGTGACGGTTGTTTTATTTAAACAAAAAAAATGACGAAGCCTGTTGCGGATATCATCATTGGTATTTTTGGGATGAAGCATGTTGCTGATTTGCATTTGTAGCCACCTGACGAAGCCTGCGTTGCGGATTTTTTTACATGTAACTATATTATTTTTTAAGATTTACTCAAATTAAAATAAAATTTACAGATAGAATGACTTAAATAGTTTAAATTACAACATATTTGCGGTGGAATCAGTACTCATTATTTGTGTTGCTCTCAAGTAAAAGGTACCACATTGTCGCTTACCACAAGGACGCTCTGACAGGTTATTCGTATTGAGACGCAAGCAAATTTTACCCTTATGGTAAGCGACACAGTGGTACCTTTTACTTGCGAAAGGTGTTGATATTACCTTCGGCTTTAGTTTCGTTTGGCAACTTGTTATATAATTTCTGAACCATTTTTTTGTAATGTTCAATCTACATTTTACTGGCCTCAGATCGTCTGGATACCTTTTTGGGCGTATATTCATATTCATATTTTTTATTTGTATTAATCATACATTGTCATGGATGCGTAATTTACATTATTAATATTATTATTTACAATAGATATGTCAGAAATATCTGCAATTAAAATTGGGTTTCATTGTAAACCTTAGAATAACAATATTTTTTTAAATTTAAAAGTGGAAAAATTACTGCCTTGGGTGAGACTTGAACTCACGGCCTCCGGATTCTGGAGTTCAAGTCTCACCCAAGGCAGTAATTTTTCCACTTTTAAATTTATTCTAAGCTTAATAGCATCGATCGCAGACGTTTCTGCTTGTTAAAAATTAATAACAATAATAACAAAAAAAAATCAATTGTCAATAAAATAATCATACCCCGTTCCAATACGTTAGGATATATATAGTAGGCATACTGATATCTCTAGCACACTCGCTTTCGTCAGGCAATCACAATACAGGCCAGTCTGCAGTTGCTCAAAGTTTCAGTTGCAACGGTTTCTTCTATTGTAGAGATACACAACTGCAGTGTTCCCGTTTCGCGATTGTTTCTTTTAAATAGAACGTTACGTTTTTTGCTCAAGACTGGTTGCTTTATGGGCCAATTCGAACAAAGATCTACATAGATATGAAACCGAAACGATAACGAGATATTTAAGAAAGTCATGTCAAATTTTACATTTCCGCGATTCCGAATGAATGAAATGATTCCTTTAAGATTTGCTTATGATATTACTTAGACATCCAATGGATATCTAATGGATATCCCAAAACGTCACAATAATTGTAGCGTGAAATGACAATTGGTTTCTCGAATCCAACTGCAAAAGAAAGCTAGTTGAGAACTAAACTATAACGTATCTATTAAAGGGCCCACTGACTATCAGTCCGCCGGACGATATCGGCCTGTCAGTTGTTCGGAACTGTCAAATTTTTGTTCTAACTGACAGGCCTATATCGTCCGGCGGACTGATAGTCAGTGGACCCCTTTAGATCTCGTATTGTTCTCGTATCTAGTAATTATCACATTGTTCGAATTTACCGGTTAGTCGTGTTATTAGCGTATTGACTCCTTTTACAATCAGACTAAATAGTTATTTACGATACAAGTGCGGAAAAGAGGAAATTCGAAACGAGTGGCGATAAATTAAAACACGACCGCAGGGAGTGTTTTAAATCGAGACGAGTTGCGAATTACCTTTTCGCACGTGTATCGTACAACGTTTTACAGTACATATGGCCCTTTAAACTTTCGACATATGCACGAAAAGTGCTCATTCCCGCACTAGTGCGAAAAAGTAGCACCATATGTACTGTAAAATTTATTTTCTTAATTTGGTACTACAAGTTCAACACGTAATTAAGTATGAATACCGTACGGCATGCTTTCAATATTAACATTTTGTATAATGTTGTCTAACGACCTATAAAATATAAAACCCATAGGCGCCATATGTAGTTGACTACCTTTCTCAAACACAAAACGACAGATTTCCATATCAAAATCACGTCAATTACGACCTTTTACCAACATTCAAAACTGTTTCCACCACTGTCAAGTAACCAGTATAAGAGAGACCCCGCGATTAGTAATAACTATATGAAATCATATTTCTTACTATAACTGGTTATAGAACTGCTCGGTGAGGTGATTAATGTGCTGTATGCGTTTCGCTTAAGTATTGAGATGTCTTCTAAGTTTCCGCACAGATATTGGGTACTTTGCCTAAGAGTTTTTCTTACCTATGACGACCAGGGGTCCGAAACCGGTATTTGCTCCATACAAAAACACCGGTATTATTACGTTCTTTTTCGTTCTTTTGTTTATAATTTCATTTTTAATGGGACGTTTTAATAATGCAAAATTGTTTCCTAAATACATGATTCAGTCCTACGTAATGAGCATAAAATAATTCAAAATATTAGGCTATTTCGGGGTTTTTTAAAAATACCGGTTCCGAGCCCTGATGACGACATTTTCAATGAAATGAACTCTGACATAGCGAATAAAATTCCTTGTTCCTTATACTTATTTTGGCTGAACCATATACGTCGATATTTTCTATAATACATAATTTTTTCTCGATTTTGGATCGGTTTTGGATTTTTTTTTGGAAAAAAAAAATGATTTTATTTCGATGAAGTTAATGACAGTTCAGAAAACCCATACATATATAGGTATAATTCCGGAAACAGAGCGATTTCTTTAAATAGCCGATATATAGTTTGTCAAATGACTATCTCATTTCAAACATAGATAGAGAGAATCATACTATCTTTGTCTTACACTAGTAGCACCTAAAAGAAAAGGATGAAAATAAGTAGTTGTTTGTTCTTATTTACTGCCAATTTGGTTTGACCAGCTCTTCTTCTTCTGTCGTATCACTCTTGACAGAGCGGTCGTGGTCACGTTGAGGCGTCCGCATCGGTAGTAGAGGCGGACACAGCTCTTCGCACGATCTCCCGCTATCTTTCCCTGTTGGCAGACTGTCTAGCACACTCAGATACGCGGTTTCTTTCCCACTGCGGACTTTATTTGGTCAGTCCAGGTATAGGTGATTTGCCGCGCGATCTGGTTCCCTCCATTCTGCCTTGTACGACCAGTTACGGTCGATAAACGCTGTGATGTGATGCCGAGCTCCTGGAGTATAGACACGTTGGTTTGACCAGCTATAGAAGCATATATTACACCGTGGCCCAAAATTACGTTGACAAAATTAAAAAGTAAAAATTTTGAAATTGGAACACCGCACGAATTCTATTGGTTTTCTGTGGTCCTAACCAACCACATACATTTCGCTTCCTCATCATTCGTATTAAATTACAAGCATGTTCGAAATACAAAAGCGCGCGTAAAACATACCCGTTTGCATATTCCCATTCCTATGTTTAACATCGCAAATCTGCCTACCGCCCATATCCTACCCACCGTATGTCCATGCAAAATCCCACTCAAATTTTTACCTTACTCCATAAGAGCAAGGTACAAAATGCAATGCCTACCCGTATGCTATCCGCCATTCTAAATTCCACTCAAATTTGTACCTAAATGCGTGAACATAGAGTACACAATTGAGTGACGTTCTAAAATTCATAATCTGTGACTACGCTTGAACCAACGTTTGAGCAAATGTGCAAACAGAAGGTCAAACATGCTGATTCACTGTTTCTGTATTGTGTCATATCGTCATATCTATCTTGTCCGAACGTTTGCGTATAAATTACGTTTCTGCGTTGTCGGGATTGCTGTAATACAGAATGCTATAGCTTTTAAGCCACAGTTTATATATATTTTATATAAAGTAGTTACGGGCGGACGCTAAACAAGAAAAATTATATATATTGACCTGCATAATTATGCGCTTACGGCAGAGATAGGAACAGGCGGGTTTATGTACGGAATACTTCGCGCTTAGCTTCCTTACTTTATTATTATACTGCTTGCCAATAGGTTCAGCCGGGGTAAATATAAGACACGGGTAAAATTAAGACTAAGTTTTTAACACTAAAAAAATATTATATTTCATTTCTGTTCCATTTTAAACCCTTTTAATGTTTTGGTTAGCGACGAAAACACATTTTTCAAAATATATTTTTTTATATTATAGTAATCATTTTGATAAACATCTGCCAAGTATTCATATTTTAGTGACTAATGAATAAAAGCTTTTACTTAATTGACGTTAATTCATTATTCATTACTTAAATACGCATATTCATATGTTCACGTCAGTAATGTTCGGAAACTAATGTAAATTTAAATATTTAAAACAAATAAATAAAGCGAGGTACAAACATAGTCCCCATTTTCCTCTCTGGATATTAACTTTGTCGAAAATATTTTTACTCGATTTGATGTGTAGCTGTACGTAATACTACTGTTTAATGTAATATGTATTTTTAACTTATTTCTGTCTTTGTCTTTTGTATGTTATATATTAATTTTGTTGTTTTTCTTGTTACCTATCGTGATTGTTTCACCGGAAGATCAGCGCTGGAAGTCGCCAGCAACATGCTGAGCTGAGACCATTTCGTGGCACTTTTTCTCTTTTATGTTTCTCTGTTTTGTGTAATTTTCTATTTGTGTGTGCTAACGAATAAATTATTTCTATTCTATTCTATTTTCTTTACAATGTTGTCTAGCATGTACGAAGGTATGCACGTATGTATAGCTCGAAAAGCCACCACGTCTGCCGCATTACTTACTGCGAGCCATATGTCGCCAAAATGCATGCTAAAGATTCTAACCGATTTAGGGCAATTCGGGGTCATACAAACTTTTAAGGGGCCCACTGACTCATACTCATACTCATATACCGGGTGTTTCCTGTAACAGGAGCATTAAATTACGCTGTAAGCTGTACCCCTCAAACTGACTAACATTTGTTCAGCAACTTTTAAAAATAGCTTGTGGTTTGATTTTCATTACACTTTAAAATTTATTCTAAGACGCAATGTATTGCAAAATTTGTTATGTTTAAAGGGTGACAAGCAACGTCAAACACACAGATGTCAGCTTACATTGAAAATAATATTTAATTAGTATGAAAAAGTTATAATCTAAAAATTTCATAATTTTAAAAAGTTGCTGAACAAATATTGGTCAGTTTGAGGCGTACAGCCTCCAGTTTAATTTATTGCTCCTGTTACAGGAAACACCCGGTATATTATTTATTGCACCCATGGTAGGTAAACAGGTGTTACATAATAATTGGTCTCACATGGGCCCTGGTAGGGCACGGCATATACTTAAATCTAGAGATTGTATGTATGTACAATAATTATCAATATCTTAATTAATTAAAATTTAATATTAATGCTGAAAAAATTATTACGGTTAATGTCAATTATCAATAAATTATGTTAATAAAACTTAAATTAAAAATTAAAATTAAACATAAAAAATTGAAACATCAAAAATTAAAATTTAAAAATTAAACATTAAAAATTTAGTCATATTATATGACCATATTGTCAGAACATAAATTTGACAGTTCCGAAAAACTGACAGGCCGATATCGTCCGGCGGACTGATAATCAGTCCCTTGGTTAAAACAAATTTATATCCGGGTCCATCGCGAATTTATTTTGTTACCCTTATTTCTGACGTTTCGAACTGATGTCTCAGCAAAATGTCGAAACTGAGATTTGTGTAACTACCCGACGAAAAGTCTATGAAAAAGTTTGGGGTACACATTATAGTTTTAAGCCCAAGATAATATTAGAATTATTAGAGCAATTATCGTTAGCAATGTACCTATCATAGCTAACCCGTTAACGCTGAGGCGTCTAATATTCCATTATACTTGATTGGAATCGACTGTTTGTTAATCGTAGCACGTCGTAGCAGCGTAGAGGGTCTACGACGTAGCTCGTAGCGGTACAACGGTGCCAGCCGTGTTGCAAATAGCAACTAAACCATGCTAGTACATACAGGGGGCTACATAATGAATATACATATGAATATATATATGAATATACTATACCTCTCGCCTCGATTGATAGTCCTTATGACATTTCATTTATACTCGTATGTACGAGATTCAACTCGTGGCTATGATCAATTTTTAGGGTTCCGTACCCAAAGGGTAAAAACAGGACCCTATTTTTAAGACTCCGCTGTCCGTCTGTCCGTCTGTCTGTCTGTCACCAGGCTGTATCTCATGATCCGTGATAGCTAGACAGTTGAAATTTTCACAGATGATGTATTTCTGTTGCCGCTATAACAACAAATACTAAAAAGTACGGAACCCTCGGTGCGCGAGTCCGATTCGCACTTGGCCGGTTTTTTACTATAGCAGTAACTGAAATCACAACTAAAAATTCCGGCCACCATACAATTGTCGAATTGTACTTTGATTGACACTGTGATTTTTTTTGCGATTAAAGGGTTGCTCTCATAACAAAAGTTATTTAAAGTAATTTAATGAGTACAATCGCGTATATATTATAATATCACGTATTTAAAATAAATAAATATTTCATCACCTAAGAACTTACACCCCGTATAACATCCTGTATATCGTGTCACTTATGATCTCTTGAAACCTTCGAGCAACACCGGCTTCCGATACGTCGGAAGGGAGGAGTCCAAGCGATATCTTACCGTAGAAAAGAAATCTTTATATCATTTTTTGCGGGGGAAACGTGCACACAGTCGCACTTCTCACACACTTACATACAAAACTCAATCTGTAATGACGACACAAATACATAGAAAATGACACACTACACAGACAAATCTTGCACACCTCGATCTGTTTTTGTGTACGGACGAGCCACAAGTGTCACAACACGCACACTAACACATTTTCGCCGAAGAATTTTATTGCTTTCTGAGAGATGTGCTTATGTCGACACAGCAATATCGAAATATTATCGATAAGCTAGGGCATTTATCATATTAAGGAGTAAGGAATAAAGGTAACCAATTGAAACATTTTCAACTATAAAATACAGTATTTATTACTTTTTTATTTGCAAACTTGTACAGGCCTATAGCACAGATGCTCGACTGGACTCGGTCTAGTTTTACTTCGGCAGAGGGGAATAGTGCGAATGCCACCTCCCTTCCTTGTTGCTCGAAGCTTGAAACATACCACTAAAAGCTTGTGCTCATTGCTCACATACATAACGTCTTATGTTACTTAGTTATCGTGACGTTTACGATCTTTTAGAACGAGCACATAGTAGTAGTATGGTTGCAATTTGGATTAAAGGAAATTGATATCGCTTATTAATAGAATTTGGATCCCATTGCTTAGGTAGTAAGGTCGATGTTTGAACGAATGTTGTTACAATTGTCTCAATAATTTCTAATATCGCGATAGGGTGTAAAGCTAAGTGGTAACAACATGTTGGTTATGTTGGTATAATGTTACATTGTAATGTGTTGAAATGTGTTGGCGGTTTATAATTTCATACGTTGGAAAAGGAAAGGAATATTCAGGCCAATTCTAACGTTCACTGACAGCAGATTGATTCTTGAGTTATCGCGCGTAATTGTTGGATTAATCGATTTGGCTCGCCCAATACAAATTTCGGATCGGTCGAGCGACAAATCCGACTTCTCATCGCGATAGTGATGTTACCTCTACAAAGTACTGTATTTTATAGTAAAAAATGTTTCAATTGGTTACCTTTATTCCTTCCTCCTTAATATGATAAATGCCCTAACCTAACTTATCGATAATATTTTGATATTGCTGTGTCGACACAAGTACATGACGTGTCGGAAGCCGATGTTGCTCAAAGCTCAGCAGTATCAGTATTTCAATTGTGTCAATAATAAATGATTAAGATGAAGTTTAAAAAAAAGGGAAATTTGCCACTGACACTATCCGCGCATCATGTAATCTAGAATGAAGCGGCAGAGCGCCATAGTACAGCCCCAGAGCAACCTCTTACGGAGTACGGTACGACCAGGAATAAAAGAGAAAAGGGTAGTAAGTACTTACGAAGGCGGTCCCCACAAACACGTCGGAGTTGGTGCCGAACTCCTTGCCGCAGAAAATCGAGCTACGTAGCGCGATTTAGTATTTACGCAAACTGATACAACGCCACCTATCCGCGCATCATGTAAACTAGAATATAGCAATAGTATAGCCGCTGTAGCCTCATACGAAGTAATGTACGACCAGAAGTAATAAAGATAAGAGGTTTACTCACGAAGGCGGTATCCCTCCCACGAACACGTCGGAGTTGGTGCCGAACTTGCCGAACGCGAACTCCTTGCCGCGGGAAATGGCGCCGCGCGTCACGCCGTCCACCGTAAGTGTTGTGTGCTCGTCGCGGCGGGCCACCTGACGAGTGCGAGGGCAGTTAGGATTTGAACCAAATTGCTTAAAAATACGTTAATTACATAATAATAATATAAGGTAATTTCCGTGTTGCCCTTGAGCCATTCTAGATGTCGCTTTTTGTTGGGGCCCATTTTGTGAGGCGAGTCACCGTCTGCCGGAAATATTATGACGGTTTTCCCAATCAAAAATTTTATATGCCGGTCTTTTCCACATTGACTAGACGACCTTACGATGAAATAAATAAACCTGCCTGCAGGAACCACTCTACGGGTAAGCGGGGAAATGGTTCAGATTAAGCCCCACATTAATTATTTGGGACTTATTCTGGACAGGCGGTGGAGCTTCGAGGAGCACTTCCGACAGCTTGCTCCTCGAATAGTCGGTGCTGCCTCAGCGTTGGCCAGGCTTATGCCGAATGTGGGGGGACCGTCGGCTGCGTGCCGACGCCTCTACGCGGGCGTTGCCCGTAGCATGGCCCTCTATGGGGCACCCATATGGGCAGACAAATTACATCAGAAGAACAAGGCCATGCTACGAAGGCCGCAGAGAGTAGTGGCCATCCGAATAGTTAGGGGCTATATAACGGGGGCGGGAGCGGCGGCGTGTGTTTTGGCGGGGACCCCACCGTGGGAGCTTGAGGCTGGCACGCTTGCTGAGGCATACCAGGAAAGGGTCAGGAGCAGGAACACAGGTGAGTACCCTGCCCCTGAAGAGGTGAGGGCTGCCCGGAAAAGAGCACGGAAGAAGGAAAGAAACCAGTGGAAGAGAGACCTGGAGGACTCCCCCTATGGGACCCGCACCATAGGGGCACTCCTCCCGTCGCTTGACCGCTGGTTGGACCGCAAACACGGTAGGGTGGGCTTTAGACTGACGCAGGTGCTGACCGGACACGGGTGCTTCGGTCACTACCTGCACAGAATAAAAAGAGAGGCCAGCCCTGTCTGTCACGAGTGTGGGGATATTGATGACACGGCCCAGCACACGCTGGAGGTGTGTAATCGCTGGGCTGGGGAACGGGCGGACCTGGTAACAGTCCTTGGAGTAGTGGATCTTTCGCTGCACAGTGTTGTGGCGTCAATGTTGCGCAGCGAGAAATCCTGGGATGCGGTGGCCTCCTTCTGTGATATAGTAATGTCGAGGAAGGAGGCAGCGGAGAGGGAGCGCGAGGAAAGTGCGGATGCGCCCCCGAACCGGCGCAGACGGAGAGGAAGAAGACGCGTACAATTTGCAAATGCAAATGGCGTTCTCCCTCAGTAGGGCCAGCGGGTTGGGGACCCGCAGAATTTAAAAGGCTCTACGGAATATGGGGAGAGTCAAGCGTTTCTGACTCTCCCCTCCTTGGAGTGGGTGTCCTGGCATAAATAGCCAGGACCGCTGGGGAGGCGTCGTGGTTAGAATGCTAGCGATCACATGGCGCCTCCCGTCAACGGCAGGTGACGGAAACGCCGCAGGGGATTTTAGTGGGTATTCTCCTCCTCTCTCTCTGACTAACAGAGGGAGCCTTGGGAGGAGCGAGCCCCACATACCACCCCCCAATGGGCTTCCCCATTGCCCGGGGGGCGAGATGCGTAAATGCATTTACCCCTGCGTGAAAAAAAAAAAAAAAAAAAAAAAAAGTCCCACAGTAAGCTCAAGAAGGCTTGTGTTGTGGGTACTTAGACAACGATATATATAATATAAAAATACATAAATACATAGAAAACACCCGAGACTCGGAAACAAATATCTGTGCTCATCACACAAATGAATGCCTGTTGCGAACGCAACCTTTTATTTGTATAATGCAGTAGCTAAACGCAGCCGTCGGGCTCGCTTACTATGCGGAGGCTTATTTAAATGCACCAATAGGAGCGCTCCACATAACCTGTATCGCGGCCAATTAGAGGCACCTAAATTTAGACTACGTTTTTACCATTCAAAATTAGCTTTTTCACTTTTGCATCAGCCTCCATACTATTACCACCACTTCTACACCTTTAACCGTTTACGTCAACTGTACCTTGTAAAGTAGCACCTATTAATTATAAGTTTACTTCAAATCGAAGTCTTTTTATTTGTCGTCGAGACCTGCACGGCGGCTACAATGCCCTTACCGGTTACCGGGATTAGAACCCAGAACCTGAATAGATACTCACTTGCAACTTATGCCACTGTCCATTATGCAGATTATTCCCAACCGTGATAATCTGCGCGCCGCCCCCCAAATTGTACCTCAGCCTGACCGCCCCATTCACGAGCTTCAGCTCGAAAAAGTCATATGTGCCACCGTCATCGGTATACAAAATCAGACCGTTTGGCTGATCAGTTTTGAACTCTAGTTCCAATGTGCCGTTGAGTGCTGCGTTCCACTTGCGGAACTGCGAGTAGGGGTTCTGCTTGTCGAGTACGAAGGCGAGGGTTGTGGTGAGGAGCGGCAGCTGCCAGAGCAGCCGTGTGGTGCACAGCATGCTAGGTGCGTCTGCGTTTCATTGCGCGTCTGGAACAAAAGAGACATACTTAGTCCGATACAAATACAAAGAAGCAAAATAAAACCGGCCAAGTGCGAGTCGGACGCGCGCACGAAGGGTTCCGTACCATTACGCAAAAAACGGCAAAAAAATCACGTTTGTTGTATGGGAGCCCCACTTAAATATTTATTTTATTCTGTTTTTAGTATTTGTTGTTATATCGGCAAAAGAAATACATCATCTGTGAAAATTTTAACTGTCTAGCTATCACGGTTGATCAGATACAGCCTGGTGACAGACAGACAGACAGACGGACAGCGGAGTCTTAGTAATAGGGTCCCGTTTTTACCCTTTAGGTACGGAACCCTAATAAGATGCCTTTTTTATTATTTGTTTAAACATGATTGCACAATACATAAGAGAACAAATGGCGGACTTAATGCCTGAAGGCATTCTCTACCAGTCAACCATGGGCGAAAATGAAAAATTGAGTTGGTGCAGGGTCACACAGAATAAAATTAGTTTGTTTTTTATATAATCTTTTACTTAAATGAACCATTGCAAAAATATTTCGACGTGTCACTTGAGTCACTTCCCCCATTTTTCTCCACTTTGTGAGGGATTTAACAAAATCTAATGCAATACTTATCATACGATTAGGTACAGCCATGGTCTGAATCAAATAAAAGATGAGCGTAGAAAATAAGGGATCCGCCATTGCTTTTCCTTTAAACAATGAACTACAAACAACACTATAGTACACTTAATAAACTGGCACACTACAAATCTGAGCTAAAAGGAGAGAAGTCCACACATTATGTAGTTCTCAGGAAAAAGGAACTTTAGTGCGAACGATAAAGTACGAAAAGCGGCCATCGTAAAACATGCTGATATATTTTTTCGCAACTTATTGCAAAATACTTAAGGTCGATTTTTGTAAAATGAAAACGTATTTTCAACGGAACATAGGACGTTGATAAGTTGGAGAGAAATAACAAACGCCTGAAGATCAAAAGCCTCGGGGGATCTCGACAAGGATTCATAGTGAGATCTTGGAGAAATGAAACATGATAAAAATATCTGGGATTGTGTTCTCGCTCCGCTGGATTTGGATAAAAATTGGATTGGTAAAGGTGATGTTCAGATGTCAACTGCAGCGTTTTGTTGCCGCCGCTGTATCTGTCCATTTCCTTGATAAAACGAGTAGAGATGCACCGTATATTCGGTTACTGTCCGGTATCCAGCCCTTCTATAATATCCGGCCGGATACCGGATAGTGACCTACTATCCGGCCGTGTACCAGATAGTAACTTTGCTTGATTTCGGAGTAAACAAATTGGATTTAAGAAACAGTCACGGTCGTAATGGTACTTGTTTATTATTTCAAGACAATTTAAACATTCCACTCACTTGTACGCGCACTCATTTCGAACCTAGCTGCTTACCGCCGGCCGAATATTTGGCGGTCGTATACCGAATAATCGGCCGATTGTCAGGCAAAACATCCGGTATTCGGTATCCGGCCAAACAATTATGCGTTGCACCCAGTTGCTTCTCTAAAAACGAGTGACGTTGGTCGCCGCATTACTGTCGCGATTATGACGTTCATTCCGTCACGTCTGTTTACTTTTTTTATTTCAGTACTATGTTATGTTTCGCGGCGTATAGTTGAAATAATAATTAAAAAACCGGACAAGTGCGAGTCGGATACGCCCACCAAGTTTTTAGTATTTCTTGTTATAGCGGCAACAGAAATGCATCATCTGTGATATATTTTTTTTTATGAAATAGGAGGCAAACGAGCAGACGGATCACCTGATGGTAAGCGATTACCGCCGCCCATGGACACCCGCAACACCAGAGGGGTTGTAAGTGCGTTGCCGGCCTTTAAGATGGGAATACGCTCTTTTCTTGAAGGTTTGAAGGTCATATCGGTCCGGAAATACCGCAGGCGACAGTTCATTCCACAGTTTAGCTGTCTGTTACGACTGTCTAGCTATCACAGTTCATGAGACAGACAAACGGACAGACGGACAATAGAGACTTAGTAATAGGGTCCCGTTTTTACCCTTCGGGTACGCAACCCTAAAAGTGCTATAAATTCAGAATGAATATAATCGTTTATAGCTGAACAGAGGCCGCAGAATGAAGTTGAGATCCTTCACTGAGTGGCTTCAGAGCAACTGACTCAAGAACTAAATCAAATAAAGATAATGTTCGTTCTTGTAATATCGCGTTGAGATTTACTTCCTTCATGATTCCTTAGGTAGTTTTGACAAGGAAATATTTACAGTGACTATGGATGGTGTAGAAAGGATGCACATCTCTTATGGCAGAATTGTTGCAAAAGTGACCGCTTTCAACTTTAAATAATAGTTTCTAATCTCTCCGGTGGCGCTAGTTAGGCTCTGGGACTTATGACTTATGGCTTATGCCATATAAGGCAACAAATAACCCGACCAAATTACGTAGGTTGTTTTTGGTAGTATTTCGGTGTATGGTGGCGCCGCCTAATTACTGTTTTTTGATGGACACTTTTCATACATAGAGATTTGGCTCCTTTATATAGTCTCCATGACAGTGACATTTAGATCATTAGATTTATGGACGGTATAGAAAGGACTACAATCTCTTATGGCAGAACTATTGCAAAAGTGACCAGCTTTCAGCTGTAAATAATAGGTTCTAATCTCTCCGGTGGCGCTAGTTAGGCTCTGGGACATGAGTATAACATGAACCATATAAGGCAACAAATAACCCGACCAAATTACGTAGGTTGTTTTTGGTAGTATTTCGGTGTATGGTGGCGCCGCCTAATTACTGTTTTTTGATGAACACTGTTCATACCTTGTCATTTTTCTTGGAGATTTAGCTCCTTTATCCATGATTAGATTCGATCGATGATTGATTCGTCTCCATGATTAGATTAAAACATTTCATCGGAACTTAGGGGGCCCACTGACGATCAGTATGCCGGACGATATCAGCCTGTCAGTTGTTCGGAACTGTCAAAGTTTTGTTCTAACTGACAGGCACATATAGTCCGGCGGACTGATAGTCAGTGGGCCCCTTTAGATTCTTTGTAGTGCATTTCTCCAGAACCTCCTGTCTCGCGTAGCTAAACTATCGCCTGCGGTATTTCCGGACCGATACGACGTTCAAACCTTCAAGAAAAGAGCGTACTCGCATCTTAAATTCCGGCAATGCACTTATAACCCCTTGGTATTGCGGGTGACCATGGGCGACGGTAATCGCTTACCATCAGGCGATTCGTCTATAAAAAATTTCTTTAATATGTGAAAATATCGTTTTATGATACCGGTTTTAAAAATATTTGAATCTTCACTAAAAAGGACTCCAGTCTCTGCTGTAGTCTTAACTTCTTTAACACGTTTAAAGGACCCCACTGATTACCAGTCCGCCTGCAGTCTCTGGCCTGTCACTGTTCGGAACTGTCAACTTGTTGTTCTAAACATGGAGACTATATAAAGAAGCCAAATCTCTATGTATGAAAAGTGTCCATCAAAAAACGGTAATTAGGCTGCGCCACCATACACCGAAATACTACCAAAAACAAACTACGTAATTTGGTCGGGTTATTTGTTGCCTTATGTCCCAGAGCCTAACTAGCGCCACCGGAGAGATTAGGAACTATTATTTAAAGCTAAAAGCGATTACTTTTGCAACAATTCTGCCTTAAGAGATTGGCATCTTTCTATACCATCCATAGTTCTAAATGACAGGCTGATATCGCCAGGCGGACTGGTGAGCCCCTTAAAGAGCTCAAAATCGACGTACTGAATAGAGTCTTAAAAAGCTAAGTTTTGTCAGTAATACTAAAGTACTTATAGTATCAGGGGATAAACATGTGGAGGGAGGTACGAGTAGAGGAAAACCGAGGAAAAGGTGGATGGACTGTGTGAAAGATGCTATGAAACTAACGCAAATGAATGATGAAATGACGGGTGACAGAAAGGTATGGAAGAAAAAGACATGCTGCGCCGACCCCAAGTGAATGGGACAAGGGCAAGCGAATGATGAGTATCAGGGGATAAACACTACTGTACATACTTATGTAACATTACTTGGGTTGCTGAGTGGACGGCATTTAATAAAGAAATCCATACTTTATTATTAATATTATAAATACGAAAGTGTGTCTGTCTGTCTGGTACCTCTTCACTCTTAAACCGCTGAACCGATTTAGTTGAAATTTGGTATAAAGATAGTTTTAGTCCCGGGGAAGGTCATAGGGTAGTTTTTATCCGAGAAATCATTCTTTAAGGGGGTGAAAAGGGGGGTGGAAGTTAATGGGGAATCGATAAATAGCAGACTGGGTAAAAAATTTGCTACGCAAATTATACGCAGACGAAAGCTAATATGTATAAATGGGGTCAGTCTTACACAGATGGACGTAGTACCAGGCTAAACAAAGTTTGTACTATGGGTACTAGGCGTACGACATACATACTTATACATACATACGAGTATATCGTAAGATCATAAACTCAGGGCCAAATATTCATATTGAAAGCACAAATAAACGCCCTTAATGGGATTTGAACCCGGGACATCCTGCTTCGGATGTTGCCGGGACAATGATGATGAAACGGAGGTCGCTTTATACTGGTTAGAGATAGGCGATGGAAGGAGCCTATGTCGTCGCTATACTTACTCAACCTCATATCTGCAACAAGCATTTGATGGAAATGTCGCTTTTCTTTCATTCGGAATACGGGTGTTTTTGTCATCAAATGAGTGTTGCAGATACGAGGTTGAGTAAGTATAGCGGCGATATGCCCTAGGTAAAAGCCACTCTGGCAACAAAAGAGGAATCTAGGCCGACAGCATCGTGCTAATGGGTGTGTCTGGAGGAGATCGCTTTTGTATAGTTTCGGGTAGTTTACACTAAGTTTTGTATTGCTAGTTTTGTAGTTTTGCACTATGTTCGTACTTTACAGTCTTTACACACCTAGGTATATATTACATACGTTTTTTCTTGTTTTCGGAGTGGGAAATGCATTTACACACCGTCCCCCCGGCCGCGGGAACAGTTAACATATACTAATCTATGCGCGGGAAGGCCTGGGACTCGCCGCTCCTGTCCCATATATGTGATATTTTCTATTATTAACGATGCTCCGATATAAATACAATGCCGCGCGACGCTGTGCGGCGTAAGCGCCATCGACAATAAGATCCCTTTTCATAGAAAATGCCCCATATTACATACCTGGGTCAGTAAAGTAAGAAATGTCCCAGATTACATGTAATTGCCAGCCGAGGCGGAGCCGAGGTCGACAAACATGTGATCTGAGGCTTTCTTATTTACTGCCCGTGATGAGTATACTATTTTTCTGTTCGACGGAGCCGGAAACGGCAACTTCGTTTAGCGCAGCGGGCTGAAAGTTGACCATTTCCGGTCTGAGGGCGGAAAATGTAATTTTAACATCAATTTTGCACTGCATTTCGTTCGCACTCACACAGATTTAATGAACATTATTACCTTAAATGTGATATTTTTTCGAAAGTAAACATCATTTCAGCAGGTATTCTCAAAATGGCATTTCGCAGAGAACTGCACCTGTCATCTTTGTTGTTTGGAGTTTTTAAAACATCAGAGCCAGAGTATCTGTTCGATAAGTTCACTTGGCGCGCAAGCAGGTCGAGCTTGTATGGCATCAGATCGGTTTGTGACGAGTTGGTATTACCACGTCACCATACTGCTGCATTTCGAGGTAGCTTCAAATATACAGCAACGAAATGCTGGAATAATATACCTCCACCCCTCAAAAACTTAAATACAATAAGTAGTTTTAAATTGCGGTTTAAACAATATCTTTTAGCAATACAAAACTCGCTACCTCTTGGTACTAGACCCACGCCGTCATATTTAAAATGATTATATCTATGCACCTTATGTCTTTATTTATTCTTATCTATATTAAGTATTTTTGCACTCATATCTATCTATCATAAGCTTATATACTTCCTTTAATACATATGTAACTATTAAATTCTGCTTACACACTATACCAGCAATTGTTCTGTCCAATTTCTAAAACATAGTTTACACTCATACATACATGTTAACATAATTCTAAGCCATTTAGTTTTCGACTAACAGCGAGTAAGGGATAATGTATCAAGGGTCTGCCTGAAAACCAGCGTTGTAGTAAATACACTGCAACATTATGCTGAGGCAAGCTCCTATTTAACACGCATGAATATTTCTCTCTGATGTGCAACTCAATTTCTTAGTTTTGTAAGTCTAAATTTAAGGTTTATCTGTAAAAAATGTACTACGCTATCTGTTAACTCTGCCATTTCATGTGATGTTGAATAAAAATGTTCTATTCTATTCTATTCTATTCTATTTTATTTATTTAGAGATAACTGTAGGTATTTGCTTGCTTGTAAAAATATGAGTTTTGCAAAAAAATAAAAATTAATTGTCCACAGCAGAAAAAATGCATTAGTTCGTTCTTTAATCAGCCGATTAACAGTTTGGCGAGAATATAAATGTTTAGTAATTAAGTTGTAAATTAGAATATAAAAAAAAAAAAAAAAAAAAAAAAAATTACAGTTAGTTACAATATTTCGAATATAAACTTAGTTTTTATTTATTTATTTTTTTTATTTATTTTTTATTCATTACATTTCACAGCATTACAGTGATCCAAAGCACTGTGAAACCAATAGACATTTCATACACATAGTACACAAATCTAAATTAACATATAACAGAAGAAGGCCGTTCATTCCTCGTCTCGCAGAACCTCAAGCATTCATAACACACGTCCAACCATCCACTCGCAAACACATCACAGTTTGGTGCTGATTCGAGGAGTGAGTTTAGCAGGTGCAAGGCTTGAACAAGCGGTGATTTACGGCGGGACACAGTTCGTACTGGTGGCAGCGCTAACAAATGGCGACAACGCGGTCGAAACAGAACTCTAGTCGGTGAGGGAACATATAGACGCAGCAACTGAGCTACTAGTTCGGGGCAGTCAGAATCCCCACGTAAAATTCTACTGGCTAAAGTACATAGTCTGTAATTTCGCCTCACCTCAAGTGAGTTAAAACCTAATGTACCCTGCATTTAGTTAAATTCATAAGCATATTATTTCTCTACGAACACGTTGGAAACGCTCGGCAAGCTGCAAATCGGTTCGTAAGCTGCTTTTCTTGGTTAATTAAAATACTTGCCATGTTTCTTCGCTGCTGCTTTTATAGTCCGTAATATTGACACCAATATTTATTTATGACTAGCGACCCGCCGCGGCTTCGCACGGGTGCAATGCTGATGTATTATATATATAAACCTTCCTCTTGAATCACTATCTATTTTAAAAAAAACGGCCAAGTGCGAGTCGGACTCGCGCACGAAGGGTTCCGTACCATTACGGAAAAAAAAAACAGCAAAAAAAGTCACATTTAAATATTGATATTATTCTGTTTTTAGTATTTATTGTTATAGCGGCAACAGAAATACATCATCTGTGAATGTTTCAACTGTCTAGCTATCACGGTTCATGAGATACAGCCTGGTGACAGACAGACACACGGACAGACGGACAGACGGACAGACGGACGGACAGACGGACAGCGGAGTCTTAGTAATAGGGTTCCGTTTTTACCCTTTGGGTACGGAACCCTAAAAACGCATCAAAATCCGTTGCGTAGTTTTAAAGATCTAAGCATACATAGGGACAGACTTTGTTTTATACTATGTAGTGATACGGAATTGATGCCAAAGCCCCTAAGTTTCCAAAAAAGTTTTGTACGTTGTAGAAACTTAAGGGGGGGGGGGGATTTTGTCAAAATTTGATTGGCTCCCCTTCTTAAAACAATATTTACGTTAAAAGGACCAACTATGGTAAAGGAAATTCCATCATCATCATTTGCCGTTTATCGCACTTTTTTGTCGTGAACAGGCGCCACCTAGACTAACACTTTCCTACGGTTTGTTACGTTACAGGGACATATGTACGTTTAAATGTATTCATCAGATTTTTACAAAAATCAAATTTTTCTTGTGTTTAGGGTTTTTTTCAGTCTTAGGTACTAACGTTATATTTTTTTTGTTTAACGTGTGATTTCTACGTATACAAATCCCAATTATAAAACCTTTTTAAAATCGCAACACAATCCATTACTCAATCCAATACAGCAAAAAATATTCCAACGTAATAATAAAAACAGCAAAAGCCGGCCGAAACAAATGAAAGGGATTTTTAATCCCTACCGTTACAACCGCTGACATTCCAAACCCGAACACGTCAGCGATCGGCAACCTTTTCCGTCTTCATTAAAACGGTTTTCAACGTTATATTTAGCTGGCCCCACGCGTCCTGTTTCGACCGGGATAATCCCGTCGGAATTTTTTTTTGTCCCACCCACACTGTCTGTACCTTTTTTATGAAGTTTTACGTTTCTTTAACAATAGAATGTGCTAAAATTAGATTTTGCTACGATTCAAGGAAAAGACGCGTAATATTTAACTGCACGTTTTTTACAATTAACAAATAATTATACAGTATTTGTATGCACATGAGTAAACAAATAAGTAGTAAAAATATAAGTACTAATGATAAAAAAATATTTTTCTTGATCATAAATGGGCCATATTTTTACTACTTATTTGCCTTGAATATTATGGTCACAATATTTCCCTGGTTACAGCGGTCACGCCCCCAGCGGTTCAGAAACTTGGCACCGCTCCGGTTTTCGCCGGTTCAAACTAGTTTTTGCGATTCGAAGTGTACTCCTAGAACCTGAAGTGCAGTCTTTCGCTTAATTTGGAGTAATTTAAACTACGTCAAGTTAAAATTACTCCAAATTAATTTTGGTATTAAAATAGGTGTTTAAAATCGTAATATTGTTTGACCCTTTTTTGGCGAAGGCAAATTCCAAAGAATTGACTTAGGTTTCCTCACGATGTTTTTCTTCGTACGTTCTAACAGGTTTTTCAACAATATGTATAGGTATATTTTTTTGTTATCCTTCCATTATTTTTGCAGTTTCTCAACTCACTTTTTTTTTTATCGCGTATATATATATATATATATATATCTTTATTTGAAAATAATTGTAGTGTATAACTAGCCTTATGAACCGATTTTGCATGTACAACCAGCCTTAAAGTTTATAGTCTATGATTGTTTATTATTTTAGTATGTGGGTATTTTTGCACTTTGTAATTTTTCCTCAGTCACCCGTTGACCACGAACGCTGTAAAGGGTTCGAAACGTCGGGATGTATTATAAAATCGATATACGCGATATAATCCGTTTTCATAGTTTTATTTCACAATTTCAACTTCAATTCAATGGTAAACGTAATTGGACTAATTAACAAACACATTAATATTAGAAAATAAAAGTCGCCGCTTAAAAGACTTTTCTTTAAAAATACTTTTTTTTGAGCCGGTACAAAGAAAATGCTAACGAAAAGAAATTTAATGTTACTTAGAATCTGCTGAGTCCGTACATTTTAAGCTCATTATTTACGAGTAGTTATATCGGTATATTTCAGCCTGTACCTAAAATGTATTTATTATTCTCAGAAAATATAAACACGTTTATATTCTAAAAGTTATTTATTTCAGTCCACAAGAGGGAGCAAACGTTTTATCCATTTTATAATATTACATCAATTTACGAGTATGCCAAATACTTATCCACTTTTCTATCATTAAAAGTTTTAACTCTTCTGAAGCGTGGCGTAGAAATTGTTTCATATTTCAGCAAATTTTAGGTACAACTTGTACAGTCGCCATCAGATATGTCGGAGCGGCCGAGGTGCTCAATAATATCTGAACACGCACCTAGCGCCTTGACAATAGAGGCGTGTTCAGATATTTGTGAGCACCTTGGCCGATATATCTGATGGCGACTGTACTTATACTTGAAGCTGACAGACATTTTTAGGTTGACACAGAGCCTGATTCAGATTTAATAACTTGTTAAGGTTTCGATCTTATTTTGATACGACCTTGAAGATCTTGCGTTCCGCTCGGCAACCTAATCCTAGAAACTGACTTATGTTTCACGATGTTTCTCACCGAGAAGCGATTGGCAAATGTCAAATGATATTTCGTACATAAAGTGGCAGTGTTTTACACTATACTTATACGTATTTTTTTTTGTTATATTAAAAATATTTAGATCAATACGGTTTCACTCATTGTTATTTTTAGTCGCTTTTGGCGACATGTTTCGGATCATGTTTGATGTAAATATTTTGAAATATGTCTCACGATAGTTTAATTTCGATTACTTTTATTATTAAAATATTTATCAGTACGGTTTTTACTCACTATTATTTTTAGTCGCTTTTGGCGACATGTTTCGGATTCTTTGGGAATCCATCCTCAGGCACGAGTGTCCGCGGCGGTTGTTCGTCGTGCACTGCCCGCGCCGCCCGCCTCGTCGCTCGTTGCGCACGCGCTGATGGGGCGGGGGCGGGGGGCGCGGGGCAGTCCGCAGATGGAGTCGTCAAGTGAAGGTCTGGTAGGGCGGCTGTATCGAACGAAGTCAAGCACACTGCACTCACTATGTCCCCGCGATCGTCACAACACACTTGCCGCTTGACCCTAGGTATTATAGGCTTCCATGCAGGTGGCAACATCCAGCCTCCGTCCCGATTGAAATTAGGGCGGCGTGAAATTTCAATCGCCTCGCGAATCTTACGCGGCACAAAACATTTCTCCCGTACCAGTAATCTCGCTTTATCGAAACGAATGAAATGGGACGCGCCTATATCGTTCGCATGCTCTGCCACAGCTGAGTTCCTGGTGTCCATGTTCTTTACGCTGCGTATGTGTTCCGACAACCTAGTGGAGAGATTCCTTCCGGTCTCACCGACATACCTTCACTTGACGACTCCATCTGCGGACTGCCCCGCGCCCCCCGCCCCCGCCCCATCAGCGCGTGCGCAACGAGCGACGAGGCGGGCGGCGCGGGCAGTGCACGACGAACAACCGCCGCGGACACTCGTGCCTGAGGATGGATTCCCAAAGAATCCGAAACATGTCGCCAAAAGCGACTAAAAATAATAGTGAGTAAAAACCGTACTGATAAATATTTTGAAATATGTCTCACGATAGTTTAAGTACTTTTATTATTGTTGCAATTTCTCAACTCTCAAGTTCAACTTGGATTTAATGATAAAAGTAAGTGTACCACGAATTAATCTTTTAGCAGACACATTAATATTAGAAAAAACGTTTCAGAAAAGTAATGCAATAAACATCATATTTTATTAAAGTCGCCGCTAAAAAGACGTTTCTTTACAAATACTTATTTTTGAGCCAGTTCAAAGCAAATGCTAACGAAAAGAAATGCTGCTTTAAAAATATCTGCTGAGTATATTTTACGTTTATTATTTATATCGTTATACTTTAGCAAATAAACCATCGCAGGCACCGGTTTATGCGGCACTTTTAAATTCAAAATTTGAATTTCAAGGTCACTTTTTAAATAGCACATCTTTGACAAGCCACAGATGAAACGATATGAGAAATCGCTCATCAGTATGAATGAAGATGCGTACGCATGCTTTCAGCTTTTCTATTCGTACGCATATACAACTTAGATAGTAATGTGGTAAGTCCCACAATAAAAAGGGAAAAAATATTAACATTTATGTTTGGGGATTTTTATAAATGCTTGGCAGTGGAAGCGTGCTGGGCCCATAACCTAATAAAATTTCAAATTGGGTTGCAAATGAACTGACGTTTTAATTTAAAAAAAAAAACACGTTACTACATAATTCACACAGATGGCGCTAATGGTAATACAAATACTATTATTTTGTTACTATGATAGAAAAATAGATTTACAATAAATTTCAATCCCTGGTCCAAGTTTTATCAAATTAAAGCGAACTACTCATCCACTTTTCTATCATTAAAAGTTTTAACTCTTGAAGTGTGGCGTAGAAATTTCATATTTCAGCAACTTTGGTACATCATGAACCAAGTGTACTTTAAGCGGATACGACGTAAATTTCTAGGTCACCTCAAACGTTACACAAGTGTGAAATCTAAAAGAAGTGAAATCCTAAAATTGTCAGGTGACAATTCTGAAGCTAAACGGATCAGTCTGGTGCGAAAATGTTGGCATCTTCTATGACCAAGAACATAATGTCACGTTCGAAACGTCAGGCCAAATAATAAAAGTAAGTGCACGCTATCCCGTTTCAGTTTTTTAAATTATAATGCCAAGCGTCTAAAACCTGATTCGAGTCAAAAGAATCAAAAGTCTCGAGTCTTTTCCAACACTCCATAAACATGAGTCTTTCCCAACACTACAAAGACTCGTTTCCCAACACTACAAAGACTCGTTTCCCAGCACTACAAAGTACAGTAAAGGTCATAAACATATATACATACCCAAAGTTTCAAAAATATGTGAACGCTAGACCTTAGACAATAAAGTCGTGTTCACATATTTTTGAGCCATTTGTCTGGATCAATATTTTTGCCTTCGACTGTACAAATAGCTGCAGACACTTACCCGGCAATAAAGAGCAGACGCACTCCGCGTGTAATAAATGGCGCCGTAAACTGGACGAGATCGCTCCTCAGACGTAAGACCTGTTGTTTACCCGGTTGTTGATATAACTACGTCTTTACCCATCACGGATATAAATGGCGGACTTAATAATGAACAGAGATGTAGTGCAAGGAGAAAAGTAAGAAAATTTTAATTAGGAATTATTGCAAACCACTAAAAACATAATAAACTACATATACAAAACACAAAATACTATGATATATATATTTAATATACTAATACATATTTCTTACATACTTAATAATATATAACGATGATGAATTTATTAAAGGATGAAGTGTCCCCAGTCTCCCCTACATAAATAAATAATTATTATAGGATATTCTTACACAAGTTGACTAAGACCCACATTAAGCTCAAGAAGGCTTGTATTGTGGGTACTCAGAAAACGATATAAATAATATACAAATTACAAATACTTAAATAGGTACATAGAAAACACGCATGACTCAGATACAAATATCTGTGCTCATCACACAAATAAATGCCCTTACCGGGATTCGAACCCAGGACCATCGGCTTCACAGGCACGGTCACTAGCAAATAGGTCAGACCGGTCGTCACATAAATACATAAGTACATTAATTAATAAACTCTAAAATGTACTCAGAAGATCCTGATATGACATCTATTTATACATAACTATGCTCAGACTAGCCAAGCGTGCATCGTCCCCTATTAATTCCTCCCGATCGCTTCCACAAAGGTCCATACATTTATTTTCATACAAAAGGGCATATGCCCATTTACAACTTATGGAGTTACGTTATTGTGTAAAGAAGGTATAAGGTATTAATAAAATTATCCCGATGTTAAAGGTTGACGAGCCCTGCCGTATTTATTATTGGTCGGCACATTTTAAGAACTAAAGCCTGACCAGAAATATATGATCATTGTCAAGAGGGCGCTGTTATTCTCATGTATAGGGGTTCAGTATAGTATGAAAAAATTAGTTCCAGTGAAATTCCGCAACATGGCGCGTGATCATATATTCCTGGTCAGGCTTTACAAAATATCGCCGCTATACTTACTCAACCTCGTATCATTTGATGACAAAAACACCCGTATTCCGAATGAAAGAAAAGCGACATTTTCATAATCGAGGGATAATGTGATCTTTTATTGACGCTTCTTATAGTAATTTACTTGTAATTTATTATATCTTTAATTTTTTGACATTATTATTAGACTTCGTATATAATAAAGAGTAGGATTTAAATAAAAATAAACAAAAACAGAACAATATTTGTCAAAAAGAACAAATAACATTGCATCCATTTGGTGGCAAACAGACACGTAAAGGATGCGCTTATGCGACAGAATGAGACGGATGCATTAATTGATGTTGTTTGCAATTACTTACTTAATGAAAATAAAAATTAAATTAAAAATGAAAATATTATATGTACATGAAACATTATCTTATCGGTATAAAAAAAATACTTTGACGCGTAGTCTGATCAGTTATTTTTGATGCTGAGTGACTGTACAGTCGAATGCAAAAATATCGATCGAGACAAATGGCTCAAAAATATGTGAACACAACTTTATTTTCTAGGGTTTAAGAGCGTACACATATTTTTGAAACTTTGGGAATGTATATATATTTATGCCCTTGACTGTACAGTCAAGTGTAAAAATATGTGTGCATACAACTGAGATATGGGACATATTTTTGAGTATGATGTGTGCACCCATCAAAAATAGCAAAAAATTGAAATAGAGCTACTTTAGATATTAAAGTTAATAAATATATAAAAAGTAAAGATCAAACCATTTTAACAGACAATACCCAAATAAGAGAAAGGTGGGTGGAGTATTATGAACAACTTCTAAACGAAGAATTCCCAAACCAAGACCCGGTACCATGCAAACCAACGCACGGACCAATACCCGAGGTACTATAGCTGAAGTAAGACACGCGGTGACAAAGATGAAAAACCGAAAAGCTACAGGGTCAGACGAGATTCCTGCAGACTTATGGAAAGCCCTCGGACCCAAAGCCGCGGTTTGGCTCACTAAGCTATTCAACATCATTTTAGCCACCAAATGCATACCTGAGTCATGGCGTCAAAGCTACATACTACCATTTTACAAAAACAAAGGTGATGTAACCCACTGCGAAAACTATAGAGGCATAAAACTTACATCACATACGCTTAAAATCTGGGAAAGAGTGATAAACAAACGAATCTCCAATATCTCGCAAGTATCTCCAACCCAGTTCGGCTTCACAGCATCCAGGTCAACCACTGATGCAATACAAACTATAAGGATCATGATGGAAAAATATAGGATCAACAACCAAGACCTACACCTTACGTTTATTGACCTCGAAAAAGCTTTCGATAGAGTACCCCGCAAATTAGTATGGCAGGCTTTACGTACGCAACAGGTACCAGAATACTATATTGAACTAATACAAGACATGTACAACAATGTCAGCACTAGAGTCCGAAGCCTAGCTGGTGTTAGTAAAGCTTTCGAGGTCAAAGTGGGTGTCCATCAAGGATCTGTGCTCAGCCCACTTCTTTTCAATTTGGTGATGGATTACCTGACCCGGGATATACCGTCTCCGCTACCGTGGACCATGATGTACGCCGATGACATAGTTCTGGCTGCCAGCACGGCAAATGACGCACAACAACTGTTAAACATGTGGGCAAATGCACTTGAAAAATATGGGTTGAGGGTTAGCAGGAGCAAAACTGAATACCTGAAATGTCCGTTTAGTGGCAACAGTACACCGGAAACTATCTGCATCGGAACAACACCTATTCCTACTGTAGAAAAGTTTAAATACCTTGGCTCTATACTTACACCCGATGCCAATATTTGCGCGGACGTGTCACACCGAATTAATGTCGCCTGGCAAAAATGGAGATCACTTACTGGTGTGCTGTGTGACCCACGTATCCCCATAAAGGTCAAGGGTAAGGTGTATAAAACGGCGGTTCGTCCGGCGTTACTATACGGGTCTGAATGTTGGACAACAAAGAAGTCGCACGAACAAAAGGCACATACCAATGAGATGAAGATGCTCAGGTGGGCGGGAGGTGTAACCCGAATGGACAGAATCCGAAATGAATACATACGAGGTAGTTTCAAAGTTGCACCGATCGCGGATAAAATCCTTGAAAATCGTCTTCGTTGGTATGGCCATGTCAAAAGAAGAGAAGAAGACCACGTGGTACAAATTGTGCTGAACCTACCAGAACAGACGAGGAGAGGCAGAGGTCGCCCCCCTTCCACATGGTGGAAAAACATAGAAAGAGACCTCAAAAAAGCCCAATTGCCTGAGCAGACAACCCAAGATCGTACGACTTGGCGCAGAAAAGTGAGGAGACCCGACCCCAAATAATGGGATAAGGAGAGGATAAAGAAGAAGAAGAGTGTGCACCCATATTTTTACACTTGACTTTACATATATTTACATATGCAATCGAGAGCAAAACTAAATCCAACATAATTTTCACGAAAAATTCGACCGACAAAACCAGAGCACTCGAAGAAAATAAAACTTCTCGTAGATTTAGGTAAGAAATGTGGAACTGTAGCGGAAGTGCAGCCATTTTGCCGGAACGGAAGTTATTACGGGTATGTGTTGAACGCGACAAAATGAATTCTTGTATTGGCTTTCCGCATTTGCGGGATGAAAATTTAAATTGTATAGTTTTATTAATTGAATAGTTTTTTTTTATTTTACGGTTTAGTTTTATTTTACGGTCAGTATTAATTATACGGAAAACTATCCTGTAACATATAAGCACCATATAAGGTTAATGTGTCTCTTTCGCCGCTTCCAACTATTGCGTTTATACACAGAAGAGGTCGGTAGAGCGAGCAGAAAGAGCGAAGCTCATCCTTACTGACTGTCAGCAGGCGTGGCCCGCGATTTCGTCGCGTCACTACAAGTACACGCGGCCCACACCAATTTTGGTGTTTAGCCATAGTAGATGCCGCGCACCGCTACGGAACGGACGTCTGCTCGCGCTTGCGCCACCTAGCGGTCATACTGTTTGTTTCGTCATATCTGTAGCGGTCAAATTTGGCTGTTTCATACATTTTGGCTGGTCCATTTTCTATGGGAGGGTAATTTTTTTTGCGATTTCGTGGTTGGTACCATAGTAAAATAATCCCAAAACCTTCCTGGCAACCGGGAATGCACTTATTTTTTTGTCACCTGTATATATTTTAACACTTGTTCTTTTGTAGATTTTATGAATAAAGTATACAAATGTTCAGCGTTGATCGAGGTGAAAATATTAATTCAAAATTAAAGTTTCTTTTTATGTTGTGCCCCCTCCTTTGCCATTTCTTTGTGATCTTAACGGTCCGGCTAAACGGTATAAGTATTCCAGCTTCAAAGGCAGACAAGGAAGGAAAATTGTATAGTAAAAGTATGACTAGAACAGGAAGCCCTTTAAAAGGACGTGATACGCGAAACTGATAAAAAAGGCAAGAAAATATCGTATTTTGACAAAAAATGTTAGGCACCTCTGGTTTTAAACTTATATATACAGAGTGTAACTAAAGTAACCGAAAGATTTTAAAAACTTATTTGTATCATATTTTTATTTAGTGCGTAAAATAAACTAGATCTAAATAATATATCTACCCTAAGTAACCTTTCTTAAATAGATTTTGGTGCACATAATATTTAATTTAAACCTACAGCTAGTCATAATTAACACCTTTCATCATCAAATATAACCTGGGAACACCAAAACAGTTTCAAAACCATTAAAAAACATATATTTACACAATAACTGGGTCAAAATTCTTTTCGTTGTCTTGGTTTTGGTCCCCAAAAAATGTAACGGAGTGGAGCTTTTTCTATTGGGTGAAATTTAGTTTTAATTTTTTCTCAAGAGAATTATAATCTACCGGCATTATGCTGAGTATTTTAGCGTCCAATGTTTTTTTTTGTCTGTATGTTTCCTTTTCCATATGTAGTTGGTCAAACCAAATTGGCAGTAAATAAGAACAAACAAACTATACTCATCCTTTTCTTTTGGATGCTAGTACTAGTGTAAGACAAAGATAGTATGAGTCTCTCTGTCTATGTTTAAAATGTCCTTTGACACACTATATGTAATCTGTTGTGGCGTTAAATAAATGTATTTTCTTTCTTTCATTAGTACTCAATTATTTTTTATTTATTTGATAAAAGACAATAATAGAAGCGTGTCAGAGTGGTCATAAACAAGACAACGAAATTAATTTTTACCGAAGTCGAACTACCTAACATATTTTCACGCCCAAGCCTATCTACAGGCACAGAATAGATGACCAGTGATTTAGCTGTGTCCGCGATTAATCAACATTAGACCGTAACTGTGAGCAGTAAGATGTAATTTAGGTTAATGTGAGGTAGATGAGGCTGGATTTAACCCTCGGAAGTATAAATATGAGGGCATTACTGTCTGCATAGTAGATGTTAATTTCTTAAAAATTAAGATGTATTTTTAGGATATTGCATTGTTAAACTTTAAAGTGCGAGTCCTAATGCTGGATATTGTTAGCCACAATATTTACAGACCCATTCGAACGTGCACTGACATCAAACCGATATTAGAATGATATTGGAATCATATCAGTTAGCTCATTAGCTCGTTCACACAGCTCAGACTTGTCCGCACAAGCTTGTTTTCAACATTTAAAATGCTCTTAAAAATATTAAAATAAAAAAGTGTGTTTACGCGAAAGTAAAACTTCTTTGACGATATGTTTATCGCTATGTTGGCACTTAGACGTGTATCCTATTGTGCGTGTGTTACTGAGCGTTACTTCCGTCAGAAAAAAAATCTTAGTTACCCTCTAGTCGCGCCTAAAGAAGTTTTACTTCAATAAAATGGACATTATTACACAAATTGAGTAAGCGCAATACGGCTTGTGTTGGGGTACTTAGAAAATGATATATAATATATCCATCCATACTAATATTATAAATGCGAAAGTCTGTCTGTCTGTCTGTCTGTGTGTTCCCTCTTCACGCTTAAACCGCTGAACCGATTTAGATGAAATTTGGCATAGAGATAGGTTGAGTCCCTGAGAAGGACATAGGATAGTTTTTATCCCGAAAATCATCCCTTAAGAAAGTAAAAAGCGGGGTGGAATTGAGCTAATTAATGAAGTGTCTGCTAATTTATGTGCATAATATGCTCAAATTTAGATTGCTATGAATTTTTTTCCAGACGCTATACTTCAGCTGCTGTTACTAAGTACACGCAGTCGAAGTCGCCGGCAAAAGCTAGTATAATATATAAATACCTACTAAAATATATTTACAGAGAAAACAACCACTACAAATATATGCCCTTACCAGCTTCAAGGGCAGGGTCACTACCCACTAGGCCAGACAGGTCGTCATATATACCTATATTATACAGACAGGTATTTTAATATTATAAAGCACTTTCCCGATATTAAAATGAGAAAAGCTTAACACCTACGCAAAAGTGAATTTTTTATCGTGTTGTGAATTTCAAAACAAGTTGATGGTAACGATCCCGAGTGGACGCCAGATTTTTTCATTTAAACTTATAAAAAATGCTATAAGGCAATTGTGTGAATACCTATTAAAAATACGACATTTCAAAAACCTTTTTTTCATATGTGGATAGCGTTCTGAATTGTTAAGTTTTATTTATTCAAATGAATGAATATATAAAAACAGAACTTAAAAGATACTACGTAAACGAAATTAATAACTAGCTTAAATCTAAAATAGGCCCTTGAGGCATTGTACCAAGGATGCTGGCGGCATTTCCCCGCTGTATCGCAATGCTGATACGTTGTGCGAGAAAGCCGCCAGCTCTTCGGTCACCAGTTACGTCAACCAGACGCTTCGCGATTTCTGCAAACAACTTATGTGGGCTGGGACCCCATGGACCTAGAGTTTCAACTCCAAATAGTTATATTTAGAGTATTTTTAAAACGGCGTGGGTACAGTGACACATGTCATCTCCATACAATTTACAATACCCATGCTGTTTGGACCATACTATAATATATATATACGCTCTAAAAAACGCTGGATATTCGAAACACCTTGTATATTTTTCTTTATTTTTCACAAATATCGCTGTTTTCATGTCATGTTTCGTATGAAATAGAAATAGTTACAGTTTACAGTATACCTCCATATGACAACTAGAAGCCCAATGTTCGCCTAATTTGTTCGGGGATGTTTAATTTGAGCCTCTGAGACTCATAGTCATAATTCGGGCTCCGAGACAAATATCACGAAATTTGCGTACTCACAAATCTCATACGAATGTCTTATTTCAGAGTGAGGTTAGCCTAAAATCCTTACTTTAGCAAGCGTGTCTCACTCCACGATTTCGTCGCGTCGCTACAAGTACATGCGGCCCACACCAATTTTGGTGCTAGACACCATAGTAGTTGCCCCACACCGCTACGGAACGGACGCCTGCTCGCGCTTGCGCCACCTAGCGGTCATATCTGTCGTAATAGAGCCTTAAATCTTGTGTTTTGGGTACTAGACGACAAAAGTATACCTATATAGCATATCCCTTAACTCTTTACGCATTCAGTATAATAACGGTTTCAGAGTGTTGTTGGGGTTGCCTCGATTTTGCAGTGCGTCGGGGATGTTTGCCGAAGCTCGCGTGGACGGCTTCCAAGCCATAATGCGCAAGAGAGTGGCCTCCCTGATGCGCCGTGTAAGGGACAGCCCCAGCAGCCTTCTGAATACTGTTATGGACAGGTTAGATTGTCCAATAGTTAAAAAGTGATAGATAGATAGATAGATAAATTATTTATTGCCACAACAAGGGTTTTTTTTTCAAATTATTTTTACACACTTATGCTATACTTAATCTAGACAATTTATGTATAATAAAGTTCAAATTACATATCTACGTGACAATAGGACAGTCTCAGCTAATGTGCTGGAAGCCCCGCCTTTACTGCGCGGTTTCAGCGCTGGTTTTCAGCCTGCCCGAATTGAGGCGGTGACATAGGACGACTGCTAAGTACTAACATATTATATTATTACTATATTTTATGTACTTATTTATACGACGGTGGAACAGTGGAAAGCCATGCACATGGACAACAGGAGTGCTGTTGGGCTGAGTTAGTTATTTAAGTAGTTTTAGTTTAATTTAAGTTATTGTAATAATATATACTATACCAAATGGACTGATGTTCGAAATAAATACATTTTTTTTTATTATATACCCTATGCGAAAGTTTAGCTTTGAAGACACTATTTAGACAGCAAACCGACAGATGAGGGTCGAGTCGCGAAAGAGGTCAACAACTTTGCTTTAATGAGGGCCAGTGTACACACTCGCAAATCCCGGGGCATATTCGACCTGTTTTTAGGTTAACTCGTCACATTGAACTCGTACTAAATACTCGTAAAGTTAAAGTCGGTCTCCGCTAAATCTGCATGTTACTCAGAGGAACAATACTAAGGTGACAAGGGGGAAGGGCAAGGGGGAACTCAGCAAGCTTCGTTGCCTAAAGCTTACGATTGCAAGCTTATATCACGATTGTATAAAATATTATTTCATTTATCCGCTACAACCTAACCTCTCATAATTCCCAAACGAAAACAAAACGAAGCACCATACACGCAGCACGTACCACAGTACAAATTTATGAATGCGCGCGGCTAAATCAAGTACTTAATAAGCTGTGAAGGAAAACAGAATAAAACAATAGACAGTGGCGCCGCGCATAACCGCATGGTTAACTTGGCGCCGCCATATTCTTGTATTCGGCGGGATTCTAGAGTAATGGCGTGCGTAGCGGCGGCATATTTCACTCAGCGGTTAATCTCATAAGTTTTTCCGGAAGAACGGACAAATTATGGAGCCGATTTAGCTTGTTACGAGTTCTGTTGCATTATTGTTCGTGTTAATAAGGTCTGATGGCAACAATGCATCTTTTGGTATCGTTTCGTTGTTCCATGGCGAAAAGTGAAGGGGTATTTTTGTGTTGTTAGTTGAACGTTTTTCTACATAGCTTCTTTTTGTTATTGGTTTTTTGTTCATCACACTCGCTCAGTAAATGTGGAATTGCACGCAGGCTTAGCGGGAACTATAGAATAAGCGTTTTCCCTAGGGAGTTATGAAGTTTCTAGTATTATATAATTCACAGTTTTTTGTATTTATACTTAATTTTTGTATCGCGAGTGTGATGAAAAACATTGTGTGTAACTCGGGGCGTAATAATATTGCAAATTCGAGTCTATAAATCGCTCCGGCAAGCCGTCGCGATTTAACTATACTCTCGTTTGTAATATTTAACTTACGCCCCACAATGCACAATGTACTATTTATCTTTTGTTCTAATAAAAAAAATATTAACGTTAGAGCATTCCTGAGAAGTAACCCTATGTGGGATTTCAAGTTTTGTCCAATGGCTAAGGTCACCCTGTATACATTTTTTGATATTTTTAGTCATTTTCATTTTTAGTTTTAATCGTGTGTCGATAGATGGCAGTAAATTTACTGTGACTACAAAGTTTACTATGACAATAACCCTATATCTATACTATCTATTCTCTTTGGTATCCTTGAGTGTACTGAGAATAAAACTAATAATTTCTTGTCACCGTACGAGAATTACTTATTTCGTTTCGCTTCTACTCTTAGTCCCATTTGATACGAGTCTAAAGGGCCCTCCACACTCGTGCGCGAATCGCGGCGCGAAGCCGCGAACGAGTGTGTGGAGTGACTCCACACACTTGGAGTCTAGTTCGCTAATCAGCGAAATCGACTCCACACTCGCGTTCGCGGCTTCGCGCCGCGTAGTCTGTAGGGTGCTTAAATTAAAACAACTCGGTCAAGGCTGGATCGCAGAATACAAATAATTTTTACTCGGTTAATTAAAACAATTAATTTTGTATGTATTTATATCCTTTATCTTTCTGGTACCTTGTTGTACATTTTGCTACATTTGTCACCCTCTTTTCACTTTCTCCTCTCATCTACTCAAAGGTTAACTGGAAGAGATCCCTCAAAGGGATAAGTTCGCCTTTGTACATCTTATTATTTGTACCATGTAATTTTTAATATGTATATTTGTACAATAAAGAGTTTACTACTACTACTACTACTACAAAACACTTCCTAAAACACAGTTATACTCTAATACCGATAAAGAATGCCTTTGCCTAAAGATGGAACTGTAGAATGTCAGTTACATGCTAACAATAATGAGGTACAGAGTGTTTTCCGGAAAATTCCTATAAAATATAATTCCGAGTGTAATTTTCCCGAGAATGCTTTTTTCGTGTCCCGAGCATCCCGTTTTTGTAATTTAAATACATTATTGTGGGACATGGATCCTTATTTTTCCTGTTCCCGTAATAAATGTGTAGATGCTGTGATTGTAGGAACGTTTTGGGTCTCTTACTTCGCAGAGTAATTGACGTAATTTTTCACTCTTGTCTAGGTTTATTTTAGGCAGTATAAATGATTGGTCTTTGTCTAAATGAGCTTTTCGTAATATCTTCTATCTAATTTATGGCGTTTTTTAGGCAGATGGAATATATACATTAAGAAATCATGGTACTATAAGAGTTTTACCGTAAAATGGTCCTACTATGCTCCTTGGTGGGTACTATGCTCCAATTTAAATATTCAAACCAAACATAATAATTCTTTATTATTATTTATATACTCAGATAAACGAAATTGTATATATATTTTAAATTGCTACGTTATTTAGTCATAAAACTAATCTATCTTTTTTGGCGGGGCCTATTAATTAGGTGCAAAATGGGGTAACTTTGCACCCCTAAGTGAACTAACGCTAGGAGCAAAAATGCCCCAAACATTGGGTATCTTGTGCTCCTTATTCATAACTTCGTTTTATATAAAACAATATTTCATAAAGTTGATTTACCGATGTAATATATTACACAAGATGTTATTTTTAATATTCAATTCGTCTGAAATTCTGAATAATTAATAATGAACTGTTTAAAAAAATATTCAAAATTTCCTTAAAGTGGAGCAAATATTGGAGCAAAGTAGGACTATTTTACGGTACACAAAAAACATATAATTTTGTACTAAGCTTAAACGTCTGCTGAAGAAAAATCGATAAATTCACTGACTCGGTAGAACTATACAATTCACTGCTACGCAAGGATTTCGACGCAGGATTCACTGGTCTTGTTCGCTGTTGACTGACGATGAGCAGTGATAAAACAAAAATACGGGTAGATTTCTTTAACAACCGGTATCTTTGGTTCAATAGCTAAGTTTTAATTGTTGTTTAAATAAATAAATGTTTGGGGACAATCTTAAGGGGCCCACCGACTATCAGGTGCCGGACGATATCGGCCTGTCAGTTAGAACAAAAATTTTACAGTTCCGAACAACTGACAGGCCGATAACCCCCCCCCCCCCCCCCCCCTTTACACGTATCGACCAGACCTAGCCCTAAACATAGCAAAGCTTGTACGATTCGAACCCGAGACCTTCTACTTCGTAGGCCACTAGCCTACCGACCAGGCTAGGTAGGAGACCGTTCAAACTTTTACTTTAAATTGTGCTTAAGTGTTTTTAGTTGTAACACGTGTTAACGTGTTTTAAGTTGGTCGGGCTATTTGCGCCCACACTGTATAATTGCGGATTAATGAAGTGTCTGCTAATTTATGTGCATAATATGCTCAAATTTAGATTGCTATGAATTTTTTTCCAGACGCTATATTTTAGCTGCTGTTACTAAGTACACGCAAAAGCTAGTATAATATATAAATACCTACTAAAATATATTTACAGAGAAAACAACCACTACAAATAAATGCCCTTACCAGCTTCAAGGGCAGGGTCACTACCCACTAGGCCAGACAGGTCGTCATATTATATTATACACGGTGTATCGTGTAACAGGAGCAATAAATTAAACTGGAGGCTGTACGCCTCAAACTGACCAACATTTGTTCAGCAACTTTTTAAAATTATGACTTTTTTAGATTAAATCACATTTAGAAACGGGTCTATCGCGAATTTATTTTGTTACCTTTATTTACCGACGTTTCGACACAGGTTTCACTGGTCGTGGTCGCGGCTAACTGACGTCCCAGCAAAATGTCAAAACAGAGATTTGTGTGACTACCCCACGAAAAGTGCATTTAAAGTTCGAGGTAGACATCACATTTTCAAACCACCCACTACACATAAAAATAAATTCGCGATAGACCCGTTTCTAAATGTGATTTAATATGTGTTTAAACCGCGAAAGTTTTAAATGTTTTTTAGATTATACCTTTTTCATACTAATTAAATATTATTTTCAATGTACGCTGCCATCTGTGTGTTTGACGTTTCTTGTTACCCTTTAAACATAACAAATTTTGCAATACATTGCGTCTTAGAATAAACTTTAAAGGATGACTCACGTTAGACCGGGCCGTGACCGGGCCGGAGCTTCCGGCGCTTACTTTTCTATGACATGACAGGTGATTACGTGATGCTTTCCATAGAAAACGAAGCGCCGGAAGCTCCGGCCCGGTCACGGCCCGGTCTAACGTGAGTCATCCTTAAAGTGTAATGAAAGTCAAAACACAAGTTATTTTTAAAAGTTGCTGAACAAATGTTGGTCAGTTTGAGGAGTACAGCCTACAGCTTAATTTATTGATCCTGTTACAGGAAACACCCGGTATAGACAGGTATTATAGTATTATAAAGTACTTTCCCGATATTAAAATGAGAAAAGCTTAACACCTACGCAAAAGTGAATTTTTTATCGTGTTGTGAATTTCAAAACAAGTTGATGGTAACGATCCCGAGTGGACGCCAGATTTTTTCATTTAAACTTATAAAAAATGCTATAAGGCAATTGTGTGAACACCTATTAAAAATACGACATTTCAAAAACATTTTTTCATTTGTGGATAGCGTTCTGAATTGTTAAGTTTTATTTATTCAAATGAATGAATATATAAAAACAGAACTTAAATGATACTACGTAAACGAAATTAATAACTAGCTTAAATCTAAAATAGGCCCTTGAGGCATTGTACCAAGGATGCTGGCGGCATTTCCCCGCTGTATCGCAATGCTGATACGTTGTGCGAGAAAGCCGCCAGCTCTTCGGTCACCAGTTACGTCAACCAGACGCTTCGCGATTTCTGCAAACAACTTATGTGGGCTGGGACCCCATGGACCTAGAGTTTCAACTCCAAATAGTTATATTTAGAGTATTTTTAAAACGGCGTGGGTACAGTGACACATGTCATCTCCATACAATTTACAATACCCATGCTGTTTGGACCATACTATAATATATATATACGCTCTAAAAAACGCTGGATATTCGAAACACCTTGTATATTTTTCTTAATTTTTCACAAATATCGCTGTTTTCATGTCATGTTTCGTATGAAATAGAAATAGTTACAGTTTACAGTATACCCCCATATGACAACTAGAAGCCCAATGTTCGCCTAATTTGTTCGGGGATGTTTAATTTGAGCCCCTGAGGCTCATAGTCATAATTCGGGCTCCGAGACAAATATCACGAAATTTGCGTACTCACAAATCTCATACGAATGTCTTATTTCAGAGTGAGGTTAGCCTAAAATCCTTACTTTAGCAAGCGTGTCTCACTCCACGATTTCGTCGCGTCGCTACAAGTACATGCGGCCCACACCAATTTTGGTGCTAGACACCATAGTAGTTGCCCCACACCGCTACGGAACGGACGCCTGCTCGCGCTTGCGCCACCTAGCGGTCATATCTGTCGTAATAGAGCCTTAAATCTTGTGTTTTGGGTACTAGACGACAAAAGTATACCTATATAGCATATCCCTTAACTCTTTACGCATTCAGTATAATAACGGTTTCAGAGTGTTGTTGGGGTTGCCTCGATTTTGCAGTGCGTCGGGGATGTTTGCCGAAGCTCGCGTGGACGGCTTCCAAGCCATAATGCGCAAGAGAGTGGCCTCCCTGATGCGCCGTGTTAGGGACAGCCCCAGCAGCCTTCTGAATACTGTTATAGACAGGTTAGATTGTCCAATAGTTAAAAAGTGGATCGCCATGCACATGGACAACAGGAGTGCTGTTGGGCTGAGTTAGTTATTTAAGTAGTTTTAGTTTAATTTAAGTTATTGTAATAATATATACTATACCAAATGGACTGATGTTCGAAATAAATACATTTATTTTTTATTTTTTATTATATACCCTACGCGAAAGTTTAGCTTTGAAGACACTATTTAGACAGCACACCGACAGATGAGGGTCGAGTCGCGAAAGAGGTCAACAACTTTGCTTTAATGAGGGCCAGTGTACACACTCGCAAATCCCGGGGCATATTCGACCTGTTTTTAGGTTAACTCGTCACATTGAACTCGTACTAAATACTCGTAAAGTTAAAGTCGGTCTCCGCTAAATCTGCATGTTACTCAGAGGAACAATACTAAGGTGACAAGGGGGAAGGGCAAGGGGGAACTCAGCAAGCTTCGTTGCCTAAAGCTTACGATTGCAAGCTTATATCACGATTGTATAAAATATTATTTCATTTATCGGCAATAACCTAACCTCTCATAATTCCCAAACGAAAACAAAAAGAAGCACCATACACGCAACACGTACCACAGTACAAATTTATGAATGCGCGCGGCTAAATCAAGTACTTAATAAGCTGTGAAGGAAAACAGAATAAAACAATAGACAGTGGCGCCGCGCATAACCGCATGGTTAACTTGGCGCCGCCATATTCTTGTATTCGGCGGGATTCTAGAGTAATGGCGTGCGTAGCGGCGGCATATTTCACTCAGCGGTTAATCTCATAAGTTTTTCCGGAAGAACGGACAAATTATGGAGCCGATTTAGCTTGTTACGAGTTCTGTTGCATTATTGTTCGTGTTAATAAGGTCTGATGGCAACAATGCATCTTTTGGTATCGTTTCGTTGTTCCATAGCGAAAAGTGAAGGGGTATTTTTGTGTTGTTAGTTGAACGTTTTTCTACATAGCTTCTTTTTGTTATTGGTTTTTTGTTCATCACACTCGCTCAGTAAATGTGGAATTGCACGCAGGCTTAGCGGGAACTATAGAATAAGCGTTTTCCCTAGGGAGTTATGAAGTTTCTAGTATTATATAATTCACAGTTTTTTGTATTTATACTTAATTTTTGTATCGCGAGTGTGATGAAAAACATTGTGTGTAACTCGGGGCGTAATAATATTGCAAATTCGAGTCTATAAATCGCTCCGGCAAGCCGTCGCGATTTAACTATACTCTCGTTTGTAATATTTAACTTACGCCCCACAATGCACAATGTACTATTTATCTTTTGTTCTAATAAAAAAAATATTAACGTTAGAGCATTCCTGAGAAGTAACCCTATGTGGGATTTCAAGTTTTGTCCAATGGCTAAGGTCACCCTGTATACATTTTTTGATATTTTTAGTCATTTTCATTTTTAGTTTTAATCGTGTGTCGATAGATGGCAGTAAATTTACTGTGACTACAAAGTTTACTATGACAATAACCCTATATCTATACTATCTATTCTCTTTGGTATCCTTGAGTGTACTGAGAATAAAACTAATAATTTCTTGTCACCGTACGAGAATTACTTATTTCGTTTCGCTTCTACTCTTAGTCCCATTTGATACGAGTCTAAAGGGCCCTCCACACTCGTGCGCGAATCGCGGCGCGAAGCCGCGAACGAGTGTGTGGAGTGACTCCACACACTTGGAGTCTAGTTCGCTAATCAGCGAAATCGACTCCACACTCGCGTTCGCGGCTTCGCGCCGCGTAGTCTGTAGGGTGCTTAAATTAAAACAACTCGGTCAAGGCTGGATCGCAGAATACAAATAATTTTTACTCGGTTAATTAAAACAATTAATTTTGTATGTATTTATATCCTTTATCTTTCTGGTACCTTGTTGTACATTTTGCTACATTTGTCACCCTCTTTTCACTTTCTCCTCTCATCTACTCAAAGGTTAACTGGAAGAGATCCCTCAAAGGGATAAGTTCGCCTTTGTACATCTTATTATTTGTACCATGTAATTTTTAATATGTATATTTGTACAATAAAGAGTTTACTACTACTACTACTACTACAAAACACTTCCTAAAACACAGTTATACTCTAATACCGATAAAGAATGCCTTTGCCTAAAGATGGAACTGTAGAATGTCAGTTACATGCTAACAATAATGAGGTACAGAGTGTTTTCCGGAAAATTCCTATAAAATATAATTCCGAGTGTAATTTTCCCGAGAATGCTTTTTTCGTGTCCCGAGCATCCCGTTTTTGTAATTTAAATACATTATTGTGGGACATGGATCCTTATTTTTCCTGTTCCCGTAATAAATGTGTAGATGCTGTGATTGTAGGAACGTTTTGGGTCTCTTACTTCGCAGAGTAATTGACGTAATTTTTCACTCTTGTCTAGGTTTATTTTAGGCAGTATAAATGATTGGTCTTTGTCTAAATGAGCTTTTCGTAATATCTTCTATCTAATTTATGGCGTTTTTTAGGCAGATGGAATATATACATTAAGAAATCATGGTACTATAAGAGCTTTACCGTAAAATGGTCCTACTATGCTCCTTGGTGGGTACTATGCTCCAATTTAAATATTCAAACCAAACATAATATGTCTTTATTATTATTTATATACTCAGATAAAGGAAATTGTATATATATTTTAAATTGCTACGTTATTTAGCATAAAACTAATCTATCTTTTTTGGCGGGGCCCCTAAGTGAACTAAAGCTAGGACCAAAAATGCCATTGGGTATCTTGTGCTCCTTATTCATAACTTCGTTTCGTGATTATTTTAAATTAAATCGATTTCCGTTGCTAGTGTGACTAGTTATTTTATCATTCAGTAGGAAAGTATAGTAGGCACTAGGTTGATGAGTCCGTTAGTTTATTTCATACACTGGTAGCAGTGGTAGCAACCTATTTAGCTGTGTAGGCATACATCGATGTACTGCGCCCACTACCGCCACCGCCATAGACGCACGCGCCATCCCCGACATATATAAAACAATATTTCATAAAGTTACATAAGATGTTATTTTTAATATTCAATTCGTCTGAATAATTAATAATGAACTGTTTTAAAAAATATTCAAAATTTCCTTAAAGTGGAGCAAATATTGGAGCAAAGTAGGACCTATTAGTTATTCTGTGGTAGGACTATTTTACGGTACACAAAAAACATATAATTTTGTACTAAGCTAAGACGTCTGCTGAAGAAAAATCGATAAATTCACTGACTCGGTAGAAATATACAATTCACTGCTACGCAAGGATTTCGACGCAGGTTTCACTGGTATCTTGTTCGCTGTTGACTGATGATGAGCAGTGATAAAACAAAGATACGGGTAGATTTCTTTAACAACCGGTATCTTTGGTTCAATAGCTAAGTTTTAATTGTTGTTTAAATAAATAAATGTTTGGTGACATTCTTAAGGGGCCCACCGACTATCAGTCTGCGGGACGATATCGGCCTGTCAGTTAGAACAAAATTTTTACAGTTCCGAACAACTGACAGGCCGATAACCCCCCCCCCCCCCCTTTACACATATCGACCAGACCTAGCCCTAAACATAGCAAAGCTTGTACGATTCGAACCCGGGACCTTCTACTTCGTAGGCCACTAGCCTACCGACCAGGCTAGGTAGGAGACCGTTCAAACTTTTACTTTAAATTGTGCTTAAGTGTTTTTAGTTGTAACACGTGTTAACGTGTTTTAAGTTGGTAGGGCTATTTGCGCCCACACTGTATAATTGCGGATGAATAGACAGATAGATCATGAAGCCGCAAATGTGTAGAATGCGCAATGAGGGGAATGAGTGGGTGCCGCGGTCACGTCATCAATTCGGTTAGTATTTCTACCAAAATAGGCGGGCTTTTGGCTGAAATAACATCTGTTTTGGGCAAGCACTATTTAAATATATCTCATTTCATGATGTGGCAACCAGTTTCATGTAGGTATTTCTAATGATCGGTTGGCCACATAATGAAAAAGTTACACCTAAAGGGGCCCACCCCATTACCTGTCCGCCGGACGATTTCGGCCTGTTAGTTAGAATAAAAATTTGACTTTGAATTTGATATCGTCCGGCGGACTGATAGTCAGTGGGCCCCTGAAGTTTGCGTCAAGCTTTTTCTAATATAATATTTTGTTACCACTAAATCTATCACAATTGGAAGTATCCAAATTCAATTGCTATCTAAATATCTAGCCAGCTAGAACAGAGATGCCGAGATAGATGGGAGGTCGGCTAAATGTGCAGTATTCGGAGCGCGGAATCAGTGCGGCGGGCGCCGGAATTCCATCCCGGATTGTGAGCGCATTCCGCAGATAAAGCCTTTCAATTATTTTTCCATATATAAGGTAAGTTGGTATATATGAAAATAAAGGTGTAACTTAGGTGTTAATAGATACAGACAGACGTACAACCTAAATCAATGAAAGTAGGATTTTGCAATTTTAATTTCATCTACCACTTAGATGATTGGCAGTCCTGTGTGTTTCTCCAGAACAGAAACTTAATTCCTGCCTCGCACAGCTAAACCATCCTCTGCAGGGGACCATCGAGTGCTCCGACTTCTGGCCGAAGGGTGTCGTGTTTCGGAGGTTCCGGGGCAAACTGCCGAAACCGACACAAGACC
The DNA here is from genome assembly GCF_947568885.1 of Cydia strobilella. NCBI lineage: Eukaryota > Metazoa > Arthropoda > Insecta > Lepidoptera > Tortricidae > Cydia > Cydia strobilella. The sequence continues at coordinate 2,209,355 of NC_086056.1, forward strand.
AGACGATTCAACGGAGCCACGCCGTTTTGTCGCCTAAATAGTGTTTAGTTTTTAAGTCTATAAAATGCATATATATAGGTATATGTTAGTCTGTAAGATATAGGGTGGGCCAACGATAACGAAAGACGTCAATACGAAAAGAGAATTTATCACTGGCCCACCCTATATTTGTAATATGGGCCTTGTTGTCTGATTTAAAATTTTAAATAAATAAACTGTGTAATGAACTGTCGCCCGCAGTATTTCCGGACCGATACGACCTTCAAATCTAGTATGTAAAAGAGAATATTTTGAAACACCTACGTTTTGTTTTCGTTTAATAATTGTGGTTTTAATTACATTTTGTAAAATATGTGTGAGAAAAATATGCCAAAAAATCTTTGCCTTCTTATTTTTGAGCCAACTTTCTTATTTCTAGGATACCTTATCCAAAATACCTTAAATCACTTAAAGGTCACTTACAAATAGCTATAGTGTACATAGTTATTAATATTGATAAGGCAATATTGGCATCTACAAGAGCCCTGTTATAGCTCTAAGGAATGTGAAGTGTATTCAAATTGACCCGGCCGTCCATCAACGGTATTTCGCCCTCAAGTTAAATTGGCTACGCGATCAGTTTATTAACAAACTTAACATAAGCTGCGTTGGGGTAAGATTGAAATGGTTTTTCATGAGGGGTAAGACAAAAAATCATCCGTATGCCGAAGCATTACGGGCGACTATTCATCCTACCCCTCATGAAAAACCCTTTCAATCTTACCCCAACGCACCTTACCGTAAAATGTGCCTACTTTGCTCCCCACTGGGTTATTGTGCTTCAGTTTTATATATGAAAAGCATATCACAACCTCCACGAAAGGAAAAGTTTACAAAACTGCAGTGAGACCAGCCTTTTTTGTATGGGTCGGAATGCTGGGCTGTAAAGAAATCTCATGAGCAACTCCTGCATGTCAATGAGATGAAGATGCTTCGCTGGGCAGGTGGTGTCACGAGACTAGACCGGATAAGGAACGAATACGTCCGCGGAAGTTTCAAAGTAGAGATAGATAGAGATAGAGATAAACTCCTTGAAACCCGACTAAGATGGTACGGCGACATACAAAGAAGAGGAAAGGACTATGTCGTCAATATTGCATTGAACCTTCCGGAACAACCGAGAGGAAGAGGAAGACCAAAATCCACATGGTGGTCCAATATTAGAACCGACCTAGAGAACCTGAACATAGCAGAAGAGACAACCCAGAATCGACTACTCTGGCGCAAAGTGACAAGGAGACCCGACTCCACGTAGGTGGGATAAGGGAAGGAAGAAGAAGATATCACAACCTCATTTAGGTATTTGTTACAACATGATCGAGTTAGTAATTGTAATGTTCTGTATTTACCACAGTAAATCATACGAGGTAATGTATTTCCAACGGCTCGCCAACACATACATCACGTGACACGACTGCCCTCCTCGCGGTCTGTCATCGACTGACTCATAACTGTCAGTGACGTCACTATGACGTAAGGGCTCGATGGTCTATAAAAGTATATACTCCCATCACATTTATAATCGGGTTTGAGGTAAGAAACACCTCAAAATTTTTAATAGGGTAGATGGATTAAACTTATCGGCAACTTGGGGACCAGTGATCCAGAAGTTAAAGCCAATAAGGGATCTATCTTCGGATTTGTGCGTGGATGTTGTAAGTGTTGCGTGTCGGACTCGAACTATTGACAATAATTAACATTTATGTGTAGTGGGTGGTTTGAAAATGTGTTGTCTACCCCAAACTTTTTCATACACTTTTCGTCGGGTAGTCACACAAATCTCTGTTTTGACATTTTGCTGGGATGTCAGTTAGCCGCGAACACGACCAGTGAAACCTGTGTCGAAACGTCGGTAAATAAATGTAACAAAATAAATTCGCGATAGACCCGATTATAAATGTGATTTAATATGTGTTCAAAGCGCGAAGGTTTTTAATGTATATTAGACGGAGTCCGAATATTTTACCATAACTTAACACTCCGCATGACTTACTGCACTTTTCAAGTAATCATGAATGGAAATGGGCAGCAAGCCAAAATGCTATTTAATTTGAGGCTACCTAAAATAACAACTGTTGCAATGGTTAAATTAATGGTTAAAATCCCTTGTAAACCTTAATACATGCCATTATATTACCATAAGTGTTAGGAGTCCGTCTCAGCTAACTTTGCACGGACTTTACCTATTTACTTACTTGTAGTGAAAAAGTGCTATAAACTATAGTTGGTCAAGCAAATCTTGTCAGTAAATAGGAACAAAAAAACTACACATCCTTTTCTTTTGGGTGCTAGTACTAGTGTAAGACAAAGATAGTATGATTCTCTCTGTCTATGTTTGAAATGAGACAGTCCCTTGACAAACTATACATTACTTTTTAATATTGTCTTCGGTTACCGCGATAGTTATTCATATAGTCATCGTGTTGTGTAGCTGCGTCACTCTCGTATGTCATAATAAGAAACGAGATGTAACTACATATAGTAGGTAAATACCAATTCAAAATTAACTTCATTTAGAACCTTATCGCAGTGTGTATTGGTGTGACTTTTGTCATTATAGGTACTCATTATGAATAACAATAATAGTGGCAAGGAAGCGCTGGTGGCCTAGCGGCAAGAGCGTGCGACTTGCGATCCGGAGGTCGCGGGTTCACTCCGGCTCGTACCAATGAGTTTTTCGGAACTTATGTACGAAATATGATTTGATATTTACCAGTCGCTTTTCGGTGAAGGAAAACATCGTGAGGAAACCGGACTAATCCCAATAAAGGCCTAGTTTACCCTCTGGTTTGGAAGGTCAGATAGCAGTCGCTTTCGTAAAAACTAGTACCTACGCCAATTCTTGGGATTAGTTGCCAAGCGGCCCCAGGCTCCCATGAGCCGTGGCAAAATGCCGGGACACCGCGAGGAAGATGATGAGTGTCAAGGATCAAGTCGATATGTACTTCCAGGTTTAAAATAATTGATAACCTACTTGTTTATACCTACTGTTCGCTTGTTTTCCGTTCTAACCGTTGCTTGGTTTACTTTTCTCGAATAATTCATAGTTGCATTGATTATGTATACCTAACCCTAAATTATTTAGGTATTCGGGATACCTACATCTAAATACACAAACACGTTTTGACTTGGTTACCATAAGAGACAGATCAATATAAAAGAAAACGTAACATATAATAGGAAACATAGCATGACATCAAATTTACCACACGGAACAAAGCATCAAACACACCAAAACTTTCACAAAATCCATCCAAAGATCGATAAAACACACACAAAACCTCGTCCAGAACCGCTTCCGATCAATCTTGGGTACAATTCACAAAAACCGACATGAAAATCGTACACAAAAACGCGTCAATAATATAATCTACATACGTACATGCGATTAAAAAAGTTCCATGGTCCGCGCGCACAAAAAAACACACACTAATCGATGGTCACTTCACAGAGTCATAGAGAAATGGTGGGATTGTTTTTTTTTATGTATTATGTAACGCGTGAGTGCATGGCGCGAGTAGGCCGCGCTGAGGACAACTGCAGACAGAAATGGCGGACGATGCGCGCGCAGCCCGCCCTACGGTTAGGGGGGAGTTTTGTGGGCGCGGATGGAGCTTTTAGCAGAAAGCCTTGGGCAATAGGACACTTACAATCGCATGAACATTTTGTAATTTTAGGTACACGCTTGTATGGAGCTGAAAGTTAAACATTTGCGAATGCGAAGTACAAATGGGTTCCCGAATGCGGTTTAATAATTTATTGTTGTACCGTCGTAAGAAAGTGTAGGCTTAACGCGAAAGTTCAAGGATTGCTGAGCGTCAAAAAAAACAACACTTCTGAGGTGTAAAACGCTATTTTAACCATTCTCGTCCTATTGTACCCTACACGCGCGTAATTGAGAAAATGTAAGCAAGAATTAGTCGCGTTTAGCAAAAAGTAACGATAGTTTAGCTCCATGGACGAACCTAAGGACGCCGCAGGCTGCCGCCAATAAAGTGAAACGATAATCTGACCAAGATCGCAAGAACACCGTTGACGGCAGCGAAACAGCACATGCCCAGCTTGCAGCTTATGCCCAGTAGCGGACTAAATCTTATATTTATCTTAGTTCGTCCCATGTAAAAGAGTGAGCTAGGTAACTAAGATTTAAATCAAACACGTGCATTTTTTCAGGCGACTTAATTTTTGAAATTATGGTAAGGCAATGTTAGCTTTGTACTGGGGGTTTATTACCCCCGTTTATGGTATAGGTATATCAACGAAACAGTACTCTCAAAATAATGAAATTGTTACGCTCTTATTCACAAAATTATAAAGGTTTAGGGTACTTAGGGTTAAGTACATTATAGGGCTACACCGCACCTGGAGGCCAATTCAAACTTACACATTGATGTCAAAATGATGACATTTTGTTATAATTCGCCCGTGCCTCGCTCACGCCAATACATGTACTCATTGTACGGACACGGACAAGTGCGAGAGAAATGCATGCGCGACGGCGCGAATGATAAGTGATAACAAAATGACATTATTTAGATATCATTTTGGCATATGTAAGTTTAAATTAGACTCGAGGCCTGTCTATTTTTTGAAATCCCCTTGTCCACATTCACCGAGGAGCTGCTAGAGACAGAGCCACAGAAACAGAATAAGTAGGTAATAGAATTTCATACAGAATGGCCACGTGCAACCCCGCCTCCCGCCCCGACTGGAGTAACCTCATCCCGCGGCGGTCATTAATTGTCTACAGATTGACAGAATCTCAGTTCTATTAGCAACGCAATGATGGAAAGTATAAAGGTGACGTATAGATGTCAACTATCAACGTTACCTTAAGACGATTCCGTACTGTGGTGTGTCTGATGTGCGTCTGATGCCTTGTGAGAGTTCGCGCATTCGACTGTAGATCAAGCGTACGTCGACTCATCGACTCATAAAAGGTACCACCGACCTGACTGATCAAGACGCGGTAAGGAAAACTCCCCTAATCTAGACAAAAGGCTCACACTTTGTAACGCTCACCGTAACGTTCACCTCTCACGTTTTCCATCAACCCCTAATCCTACCCCCTATCCATTGCCGCATCTAACGTAACAAACTCTTACTAAATGTAACAAAACCTTCAATATACTCGTCACCAGCAAATATAACCGCTAAGTACTGAGCTCGGTATCTCAGTTTCCTCCTATTTCCGGTCAAAAGAGAAACGAAAGAATTTCATAGGGATTTAAAGAAGATATGGACCTTTTAGAACTGGACATGGTACGGCAGAACGCGGTCGGAAAATTTGAGTGGGATGCAGTCAAAATTGAGTGTAAATCCCTCCTTTGCCGTAAAGATATCAATGAAAAAAGAATTTGAGGTTCACGCTTTATGAATGAAATGTTGGGTAATTTATTGTAAGACTGCGAAAACGAAAGATTACTTTGAAATTGGTTTTATACAGGACGGGCAATAAGTGACGGATTTGCCCTACGGCCCAGTATTTTACGTGTTTATGTCATGAACTGACGGTCTTTCCACCGCGATACAACCGGCTGATTATTCTTTTAATTCATGATGGCATCTAAAGGACGGGAGGCGATGACTGACGATATATGCTCCTGTCTATGTATAAATAACAAAAAAATATGTTTTGTTTTTTAGTTGGTAGCGAATTCCAGAAAAGATTATAGGACATTAAATTTTAGTCTTTAAATATGATGAGGAATACAATGTTAAAATCTTTCAGGTTCCTCGTGACAGTCGTAAGCGCCGTAAATATAATATAAGTGTCCATAGCCATTGGACACAGTCGAAATGTACATATGCCTTAGGCAGTACACGGCGCGCCCTCGACCAGTGAAGACGTGTCGTTGCTCCGTGGAGACGGTCCTCGTAAATTGGAGTGAATGACTCGATTTAAAATAATTTAATATGCCTTAGGCTAGGCTATTTAGAACCAGTATACAAAGTATCATATCAACCGAAGGTTACGAAGAAATTAACAAATTACGATTTTTTTTACTTTAGAGCAGCCTGTATGTGTTATATAGTATGAAACCTTCTTCGACCTTTTTTATTATCTTTTATTTATGACACTAATAAGATTCTGACTTTTGATAAAAATGTCATCATCAAGCCAGACGACGCAACGGAGCCACGCTGTTATGTCGTCGCCCAAATCTTAAATACTTAAATTTTTTTTGTTTTCTCGTAGGGTATTGTATCTTTGTATTTTTATTTGTTTTGTAGTTCGCAGTGCCTTGGTAGTAATACTGTAATGCTGTGTAACTAATTTGAATAATAAAATTGCCGCATATTTTCAAATTGTCAAAAGCACTGCCAATGATTAATACAGTTATAGGCACCTTTCTTATTGTTGTCGATTATTGGAAATAACTTTTGTTTGTAAATTTATTTGCTATCTTTTGTTCTAATTAAAAAAATATTAACGTTAGAGCATTCCTGAGAAGTAACCCTACGGGCTACGTGGGATTTCAGGGTTTGTCCAATGGCTAAGGACATCCTGTATACGTATTATAGAAGGAAATTGAATGCAAAATTACAGACATTCAAGAGCGGATATCTCGAAAACTAAACAATATATCAAAATACTCGACTGTATTAAAACTTGTAGCAAAAATCAGCTTTCATTTTGTATAATGATCATATGGCTAGGACGCATAGTTTACGAGATAAAATAAGCGAAAAAAACCAGCCAAGTGCGAGTCGGACTCGTGCACGAAGGGTTCCATACCATTACGCAAAAAACGGCAAAAAAATCACGTTTGTTGTTGTTTTTAGTATTTGTTGTAATTATAGCGGCAACAGAATTATACATCATCTGAGAAAATTTCAACTGTCTAGCTATCACGGTTCATGAAATACAGCCTGGTGACAGACGGACAGACAGACAGACGGACGGACAGCGGAGGTAATAGGGTCACGTTTTTACCCTTTGGGTACGGAACCCAAAAAACCGACGAAATTTACCTTAATCAATATGTATACAGGTCCTTAGACTATCATAGAAATGAACAATATAAGAGATCCTATTTGCATAGAGTAACTTATACTAGAGCGGTACTGTCATAGTAAATTTTGTAACCCCAGTAAATTCACTGCCATCTGTCGACACACTTTAAAACTAAAAATGAAGATTTATAAAAATACGATAGAATGTATTTATTATTATTTACAACGACGGGACTTAATCGCGTAAAATAAGTATTAAACCCACCTCCGACGTTTCGAGGACGGCGTTGTCCCCGTGGTCTCGGAGAAGACTGGCTAAAGTTGACATCAACATCTTCTAGGAGCGCGAGTTTTTCGAACTACCCGCACTTGGTCTTGTTTATTAACTTGAACGTTTTGACTTTTGCGCACTAGGGATGTTACCGGGTCGACACACAACACTCACAATATTCGATTTTTCAACTTTCGATATTTGGTTTCGCTTACACTTACTAATGACTGGGTTCCATGTGGATGAGATCTTAAAACCTTCGTCTCGATTGAAATTTCTATGTTTCTTGATTTCAATGGCTTCACGGATTTTTCTACTATAAAACCCACGATCTGTAGAAAGTATTCTAGGGTTGTGAAGCTCAATCCAGTGGTTTGGCCCTGACTCTAGTAAACGCTCAGCAACAGCAGACTTGTTCACCTGACGGTTCTTGACAGCTGCGATATGTTCCTTAACTCGCTCCGCAATGGTACGTTTCGTTTCCCCGATGTAGGAACTACCACAACTGCAATCGATCTTATAAACGCCAGGTGACTGGAACGGGATAACGTCCTTCGGTGACCTCAGGTTTCCTGCAATTTTGGATAAAGGAGTGTATACCGTCTTTATAGAGTACCTCTCAAGTACTGTGCCAACCTTATCCGTTATTCCTTTCACATAAGGTAAAAATGCCGGTTGCCTGGCGACATCAGGACGCTTCACTCTTGCTTTTCGTCTGGGTTGCCACTTTCTCACCTTATACCCGTTCCACCTAAGTACCTCCTGAATATGCGACATCTCGCTCTTTAAATATTCAGGGTCACACAGATCTTGTGCTCTGTTCACCAGCGAGCTGACAACTGATTGTAAGTGTCGGGGATGGTGGTGAGAAAAAGCGCTCAAATACCTATCCGTGTGAGTTGGCTTCCTGTGCAAACTGAGCGATGGTGGAATATCGGAGTCGGTCATGGTGTTGCTGAGAAACTGCTTAGAAGGTAGCTATTTTTTGTATAATTTTGTATAAAAACTCGCGCTCCTAGAAGATGTTGATGTACACTTTAGCCAGTCTTCTCCGAGACCACGGGGACAACGCCGTCCTCGAAACGTCGGAGGTGGGTTTAATACTTATTTTACGCGATTAAGTCCCGTCGTTGTAAATAATAATGAGTAAAAATCGTGAAAGTTTAAATCAGAATGTATTTAAATATAGATAAATGATTTTTTTTATTTTCATTAATTATTTTTATGATTTTGACCCATGTTCTTTCACTGATATGCGTTAAAATTGTTAAATAACAAACGAAACCGTCAACGCCATCTATACGACTGTAGGCCAAAACTTGTAGCGCCGTCCTTAGACTGTATCCATCTATTACGGAGTTATATCTATCTTTGCTATTTGTCAGTAATCCTACAATTCTGATCATATACCTACTCAAGCGCTGGTGGCCTAGCGGTAAGTGCGTGCGACTTTCAATCCGGAGGTCACGGGTTCAAACCCCGGCTCGTGACCAATAAGTTTTCGGAATTTATGTACGAAATATCATTCGCATATATTTATTAACCAGTCGTTTTTCGGTGAAGAAAAAAACATCCTACAGTTATTTGTGATCTGCGAGCAGTGTGTTAGTTTGCCAACATCAGTGTATGGTGTAAGAAAAGGAATACCACACCAACCATTAATAGAAAGCTGTTCAAATACCTAACTAATCCACGATTGGATTGAATCGTGAATCGACGGAAAGGATTTGTTTTGTTTTAAATACCGACCATCGAGCTCTAAAAACATTTTTCATTTTGTTTCCAGCATGATATATTATATCCCAAAATAAGAGGATTAAGCTACGGGTTAATACCAAATATATAATTGGGATTATATCGAAGCTCGGTTTTTGTTTTCAAACCGTTCTAAACGTTATTTTTTAACCGCTCGCTTAATCCGCGGGAGACCACGGTATGTATGCGGACTATGCGGTAGAGCGCCATCTCTGGACATTACGATTAAACTCATAGAGACGTTTTCACTCTTGACTACTCACAACGTTTGAGACACGAAGAAAACATCGCAATTCCTTACAACAAAAGCTTAAATATCTTCAATTGTTAAAGACGTCAAGTGTCAAAGTAAAAAAAAAGAGAATGTCAAAACCATCAATCTAATCTAACCTAAAATCCTCTAAAAACAATAGTTTCGAATATTTCGATTTCGATATTACGTTATTTTGCTATGATAGATACTAGCTATGACTAGTCAGTATAAGAAATTTATAAAACTCATAGCAAAGTGGCCCTTGGATAGCACTAAGGGTGAGAGGTACGTTGAGAATGGTTATATTGGTTATGTCACAAACCCAGTACATTGATTTTTTGTATTTTTATCTTACAATCTTTTCAGAGACCTGGGAAAAGTAATCAGAGACAAAGTGAAGGAGGCTTTTGAGTCAACAGAGCGGGTGAACCTTGATTCTGAGCTGTGCAATCGTCAATACGCTGCGCTCAACCGCCTTGCAGATAACCACTACAGAAACAAATATAAACGTACGCACAACAGTACGGCGACCGGACTGAGCACCGAAGAGTGTAATCTCATGCTGTCCAGTGAAGTCCTCACTTATTTGAAGGAGGAAAACAAAGGTTTCTTTAGCAAAGTCTTTAACAAAGACTCAAAATGATTATCAGACATTTCCAGCGACTCCGCACCGCTTTGCCGCTTCGGAGATTCTCTACAGAAGCTGTAGAGTACAAAGACCACACTCCCGTTCTACTAAATGAAGCTATAAAACATCTAAGTCCAAAAGACAATGAGTATTACATTGATATGACATTCGGAGCTGGCGGGCATTCTAGAAAAATACTTGAATCTTCAGATTGTAATCTTATAACACTAGACAGAGACCCAGTTGCTTTTTCGAAAGCTCAGGAACTCGCTGAAGAATATCCCAACAGAGTCACACCGCTTTTAGGTAGATTTAGTGAGTTACCGAACCTTCTGAAAGAGAAAGGTATCAAACAACAATCAGTAGATGGAATTTTATTTGACTTTGGTTGTTCCTCCATGCAACTTGATAATGGAGAAAGAGGCTTTTCAGTTAGCAAGAATGGGTATTTAGACATGCGAATGGATGCAGGTCGGGACCCAAATCAAATAACGGCTAGGGAAGTACTTGCTACAGCTAATGAGCATGAGTTGTACAAAATATTTAAAATCTATGGTGAAGAGAAAAAAGCAGCAAAAATCGCGCAAACGATTATTCAAGCCAGATACATGATCAAAAATATAGATACAACACAAGAGTTAGTTGATATCGTCAATTCTTGCTGTCCGGATGAGATTCGATTAGACAAGCTACAAAGACCACAGTCAAATGCTACAAAAATATTCCAAGCTTTACGTATCTTTGTTAATAATGAATTGAACGAAATTAACTATGGGATGGTCTTAGCGAAATACTATCTAAAAATCCATGGCCGCCTTGTCACGATAACTTTCCATTCATTAGAAGACACAATAATAAAAAGGCATATAGCTGGTAATATTGTGAATGAAGTAGCAAACCCTGTCCCGTTAAAGTACCTGAGTCCTACAATGGTGCAGGATCAGGATACAATCAACTATTTTATGGACACGCCCTGGAGAGCCATCAACAAGCATGTGGAAGTGCCGTCTGATGAGGAGGTGGAACGGAATCCGAGGAGCAGAAGTGCAAAGTTGAGAGCTGCTATTAAAATTAAATAATATCATCATCTTCCTCAAGTTGTCCCGGCTTTTGCCACGGCTCATGGAAACCTGGGGTCTGCTTCGCAATTTATCCTGAGAATTGTCGTAGGCACTAGTTTTACGTTAGGCACTAAAGTTAAATAATATGAAATGAATAAATATATATTGGTATTTACTCTTTGTTTGATAAACTACATTTCAATGGAATTGTGACATGAACTTACTAAAACCTGAGATTTGTTAATAAACTGCTTTAAAACTAGTAAACTGATGATTTGATTTTCTACCCACAACCCAGTTTGCGCCAGTTCAAACAAGCATTTTTTATGGGCTCCTATGATTTCTCATGCGTGTGATGTTGGTAAAAATAAATAAAATTACATTCATAATTGTGGTACAGCTATATTAACTGCCAAGAGTAAATTATAACTAGTTATTACAAGCACAGCACTAGTAACTAAAATATTGGAAACATTATTTATAACTATACATAAAGTCAGTTTACAACCAAAACTTGCTATCATTACATTTTCAAGATTGTCCCATATTACAACATAATTTTCTCCGTAATTAGTACGATTGTGAACTAGGTATACCCTAGCCACAGGGCGGACACGCTATACATCAAAAATCACTTGCGTTTCTATGTGTGAACGGCACGTCTGTACACGCGACATGCGTCATAGTGTGAGTAAGTTGCGTACTGAGCGGCCGGCAAACGGCCGTCAATCTGGTGTCGCGGGGCGAGGTAATTCGAGTCGGGGCGGGGCGATGCGTGGCCGTTCTGTATGATAATACTATTACTTATTCTGTGCCCTAGCATCGATTAAGTATACAAAATAAGTAATTAAAGTTTTTCTTTGATGTGCTATTATTATTTGTTGGATTTTTAGAGATAGTATTGCAGGCCAATAAGAACGATACTTTGACATCACAATGATATCTAAATGATATTAATTTGTTCTATTGTAATAACTAAATGAAATGATATCGATGTCAGTGTCGGCATTATACATGGTGGCTAAAAAAAAAGTACATTCCCGTTGCCAGGGAGGTTTTGGCATTATACTGAGCAACTTTTACTATGGGACCAACCACGAAAAGGCGAAAAAAATTTTGGCTGGTGCTGGTGGTGATTTCGTGGTTGGTCCCATAGTAAAAGTTGCTCAGTATGAACCCAAAACCTCCCTGGCAACGGGAATGCACTTATTTTTTAGCCAACCTGTATAGTGCGGCTGTCAGTATAATCCGTATCAGCTAGAGGATTATTCGTTAAAACTAGAACAATTTATACATAGCGTCTTGAAGTGCTTTTTGGGGTGTACTCCCATTTATCCCCGCCAGGCACTTATGGGAATAGGTTCCTATAAATCGTTCCCATTTGTCCCTTCGCCTCATGTATGGCAGCGCTCAAGTGGTGCGGGGACAAATGGGAATACACCCTTATAAACTTATTGAATGTACTCTTATTGATTATGTGGTCTCAAAGCTTACCAGGTAGCATTTATAGGTCATTATGACGCCAAAGACGTCATTATGACGCCAAAGACGTCGTTATGACGCCAACGACGTCATTATGACGCCAAAGACGTCATTATGACGCCAGACGTCATTATGACGTCGCTGACGTCACTGCTACCTGGGTTGTAGGTACCTGCAAGCTTTGACACCACATAATCGTTCTTTGAAAACCAGTGGCACTATACAAAATAAAGAACCATTCAAATTAGTCACGTTGTTCGATTTATCACAAGTTTAATTTTGAGGAACCAGTTATTTTGTAAAACACCACTATCGTTTTCAAGGAGCGATATTTTTTTAAATAATGTGGACATAACTTAAATATCGTTCTCGTAACCCAACATCATCGGCGAGAGCAAGGCTGCTCGGCTTCGCTGGCTCGGCCACATGGAGAGGATGGGAGAGGATCGTGCGGCCAAGAGAGCTTATCTGGGGCGACTAACTGGGAGACGTCCGGTCGGAAGGCCTAGGTACCGGCATAGAGTAACTTATACTAGAGCGGTACTGTCATAGTAAATTTTGTAACCCCAGCAAATTCACTGCCATCTGTCGACACACTTTAAAACTAAAAATGAAGATTTATAAAATTACGATAGAATGTATTTAAATATAGATAAATGATTTTTTTACTTGCATTAATTATTTTTATGATTTTGACCCATGTTCTTTCACTGATATGCGTTAAAATTGTTAAATAACAAACGAAACCGTCAACGCCATCTATACGACTGTAGGCCAAAACTAGTAGCGCCCTCTGAACGAGAATCAAATTTTCTTGATTTTCGAGGCACGTTTTTTCCTTAGACTGTATCCATCTATTACGGAGTTATATCTATCTTTGGTACCGGTGGATCGATGAGGTCCAGAAGGACCTATGTGACATCCAGGCGGCTGAATGGCGTCGGATCGCACAGGATAGGAACGAATGGCGAAACCTAGTATCGGAGGCCAAGATCCACTTTGGGTCGCTGAGCCAACGAAGTAAGTATAACTTAAATATATTCGGATCTGCTTAGTCCAACTAGCTTTTGAAACGGAATATATAACACTTTGCCTTTTTAAATACAGATATTGGTATATTTCCGGACTAGATTTTTTCATGGTTGTTGATTCTTGTATTTTATATATTTATGCAAAGATGAGTAAGATTTCAATTTGTAACATTACTTCATAAAGACGGGTCTTAGAAAAAATTACGTTTTATGTATGGGAGCCCCACTTAAATATTTATTTTATTCTGTTTTAGTATTTACATCATCTGTGAAAATTTCAGCCTGGTGACCGACGGACAGACAGATGGACAGAGGAGTCTTAGTAATGGGGTCCCGTTTTTACCCTTTGGGTACGGAACCCTAAAAACGCTATAAGCGTACATAATTCAGATTAAAATGCGGTTTCGTAAGTACAAACCAGCTGAATGCAATGGACTTTATTAAAACACTATGCTTATTGCCTTCTCGCTCGCACAGTGGCAGTGACTAGGACAGCAATATAATTATGCGCGTGCGATAGCGTCCTTATTTGTGACGTTCTCAAGCAAAAGGTACCACATTGTCGCTTACCTTAAGGATGAATTTTGCTCGTATCTTTATACTAATGACCTATCAGAGCGTCCTTATGGCAACCGGCAATGTGGTACCTTTTGATCGAGAATGTCACATTTTATACGAGAGAGAGAGAGAGAGCAAGAGCGTCGCCAGGAGGAGGCATTGGGGTAAGGGGCAGCTACCCTCCTAAATAGTATTTAGTCTTGAAGTATATGCACATGTCATTTTTATGGCAGTGAAATAAAAATAAAAAACCGGCCAAGTGCCAGTCGGACTCGCGCACCGAGGGTTCCGTGCTTTTTAGTATTTGTTGTTATAGCGGCAACAGAAATACATAATCTGTGAAAATTTCAACTGTCTAGCTATCACGGTTCATGAGATGAGATACAGCCTGGTGACAGACAGAAGGACAGCGGAGTCTTAGTAATAGTACGGAACTCTAAAAAGCACATACATAAAAGAACATACAAGCGGATTAAGGATACATCATATACGAGTAAATAAATAGCGTCTAATTTTACATAGGCTTGGTACTTTACATATTATATTATCAAATACAAATAGAGGGAAGTAGACGAACGCTCCATACAAACGTAGTTCCCATTTTCCTCTCTGAATACTAACAGAAAATATTATTAGACAATTCGATGTACATATATACAAGTGTAACAAAAATAGTGGGGATCAGTTTAAGGGCATATTCGATATCGTGTTCTGATTAGGAAAAAGTAAAAAAAAAATTTTGGCAATTTTTTTTTTATGAAGCAGGAGCCCGTTTCTCAAAAGCTTGTAATACATCAACATCAACATCAAACATCATCATCAAACATTTATTCAGCAAATGGGCCACAGGGGCACTTTTACATGTCAATTTTTACAAGCAAAAAAATTAACCAAAAATACCAAAAAACAAACACAAATATGGAATCAATGAAATATTAGATAATTTGTTAGCGATGTATCCAGTCTAAATGTCGAATTACACAAAAAAAATAATATACAAACAACAGACAAATACTAAAATTGTTTAGAGATGTAAAAGTCTCTAGGAGAGGTGTAAAGGGTCTCTAATACAAGTGGAAGTCCCTTTCTAACAAAATCTGTCAAAAAGTGACATCCGCTTGTATTACAAGTTACAAGCTTTTGAAAAACGGGCCCAGGTCGTCTAAATCTTCCATACAAAAGATAAAAAAAAAACGCGTCAAATATTTTTTTCTTCTACTTTTTCCTGATCAGAACACGATACCCACTATTTTTGTTACACCTATTATTACATTTAGAAGCTAATACAAAAATATGGCTTTTTTCGCTACCTAAAACAGGGTATTCGTTAACTGTCCTCTCTGGGTATTGACATTATTATACACGGTGGCTAAAAAATAAGTGCATTCCCGTTGCCAGGGAGGTTTTCGAATTATACTGAGCAACTTTTACTATGGGACCAAAACCGAAATCGCGAAAAAATTTTTTACCCTCCCATAGAAAATGGACCAGCCAAAATGTATGAAACAGCCAAATTTTTTGTCCAGAGAGGACAGTTACGAATACCTACAGTACCTATGTTTGAAAAATTCACAATATTGTTAGGTTTCACATCGGTGCGTTTGAAAATTTTATTGAAGTTTCTAAATTTATTTACATTCTAATATTTTGGGAATATATTCACACAAATAGAGAGTCTTAGGCAATTGTAAAATGTACTAACATTTTTTTTTTTAAATTTGAGTATGTTTTTCACAATACTATCAATTTTGATAGAAGAAAAGTGTCTGCTAAATTTTGTTATTTGGGTAAATCAACTTTTAGAACACTGATTTCGTGTTTTAAACTCTTTAGCAAAGAAAAATCGATATTTCAAAAACCATGTTGGTTTTTTACTTTTTTGTTTACACGGACATTATTAGATCCATAAGTATTTAATTAACACATTAAAATTAACAACTTGATTGGATAAAAGTTATATTTTGCACGGTAACGCAGCAGAAAAATACAAAAATGGTGTGTCCCTGATTTTTGTATAGGAGAAAACATTTTTCTGCTCATTAAGTGGTCTA
Organism: Cydia strobilella; assembly: GCF_947568885.1. Classification (NCBI taxonomy): domain Eukaryota; kingdom Metazoa; phylum Arthropoda; class Insecta; order Lepidoptera; family Tortricidae; genus Cydia; species Cydia strobilella. The sequence continues at coordinate 2,225,441 of NC_086056.1, forward strand.
AAAGTTGATTCGCCCATTTAATGTAGTTGCATTGCAGCATTGCAGGCATCCATTGGCTACTTTGCATCAGGCGGGCCTTATGCTTATTTGCCAACAGTGTCGTATAAAAACAAATTGTGTTTATTTTGCAAATGACTGTACAGTCGAGTTCATAAATATGTATACATCTCTTAACCTTAATAAACTGCAAGATGGTGAAAAAATGTATATAGTTTGTCAAAGGACTGTCTCATTTCAAACATAGCCAGAGAGAATCATCTTTGTCTTACACTAGTACTCTTCTACTAGTCTTACTCAAAAGAAAAGGATGAGTATAGTTTTTTTTTGTTCTTATTTACTGACAATTTGGTTTGACCAACTATAGGTAACTCGACTCTACTAAAACCAAAACTACCAAAAGACACTTTTTATCTGTTATTATAATTGATAGTAATATCAAATCCAAGCAGAATGAGACCAAAATTTACTTTAATTGGCAATTTTATATGCTTTCCTTGCACAACAATCTATTATTATAACAAGTACTAGTTACTCCTCAATTTCTACTAAGCTGCTCATAGCTGTCTAAAGAAAGGACGCTTATCACGAGCAATTTCGTTACGTTGACCCGCCTGTTCTTATCTCTATCGCACGCGTATAATTAATATTGCTGTACCGCTCGCACAGTGCATTGACCGCCGGCATCATGGGCAGCAATCTAATTACGCGCGTGCGATAGAGATAGGAATAGCTGTCAGTGCTCAGCGTCCTGTCTTTATCTTACAATTCACTATATCATTAAAACTCTTAAAGATACTTTCAAACTACACTTCCCATATATCCAGGGCACGGCAGCGATCCCAATACTAATTTGATCCTTAACGCGTCGACATAAAGTCTATTCCTCACTAGCACTTAACTGTCTCTGCCTGTCTTCAAGTCATCCTAGAAAGAAAAGGAGAAAATTACCTACATAAAACATATTGTTTTCATTGTTTTAGGTTGTAAGTTTTAGTAGTTTGTACTGTATTTTTTGTTTATTTGTACACCTTTTATATTTTTATATTAGATTGTAAATTTTGGGTTTCTTGCCTGCCAAATAAAGAATTTATTATTATTATTATAAATAAATGTGTGTGTGTGTGTTCTCAACCAGAAGGATACTTATATATATATAATATAGCTTATTAGCTTCGCATTTTGAAATCAACCTTATTGGCTAGCGACAATGTGGTACCTTTTGGTTGAAAACGTCACAAATAAAATAACAGTCGTACACGTATATTTTAGTTCGTGACTTTGCAATCTTATAACATAAATGATGAGGTATCGGTATCAGAAAACTTAACATTATTATATCTAATATTGTCTTCGGTTACCGCGATAGTTACTCATGAAATAAAACTATGGAACGAAACTATGAAACGTCGGGATGTATTATAAATTCAATATACGCGATATAATCCGTTTTCATAGTTTTATTTCATTATTATATCTACTTTAAGTATTAAAAGTTAATATATCAAGACACTAGGTAATATAAAACCAGCCATGGACATGTTTTTCATTATGAAGATCCTAAAATACTCTCTTCTAATACAGGATGGCTAAAAAATAAGTGCATTCCTGTTGCCAGGGAGGTTTTGGGATTATACTGAGCAACTTGTACTATGGGACCAACACCGAAATTGCGAAAAAAAATTGGCCGTTTCATACATTTTGGCTGGTCCATTTTGTATGGGAGGGTAAATTTTTTTTCGCGATTTCGTGGTTGGTCCCATAGTAAAAGTTGCTCAGTATGATCCCAAAACCTCTCTGGCAACGGGAATACACTTATTTTTAGCCACCCTGTATATTGTGGAGATTCTTAGGGTCTTGTTTAGGTAAACTGAAATAAATTCCTTTCCTTCGTATATGATATTTATTTCAGTTTATAGTTTAAATAGTAGTGTGTCTACTTGAAAAACCACAAATTAAAAAATATTTTCATAGAAAATAATTTAATTTGTTCTTAGAGTCTTGTTTAGGTGATGATAACTACCTATTAAGTGCGGTTGAATGTAAAGTGAGCTCTAACTCGTATCGTGTCGTGTCGTGTCGTGTCACTCGCTGATAATATTCTGCTGACCGACATACGGGCATATTTAGTAATGAATGGTGTGGATGATATGGTGTTGGAGCTGGGAGAGATCGCTCTTTAGCGATAAAGCCACTTGTTGTTTACATCTGTCATGTATTAGGGTTCTGTACCTCAAAATTGGTATACATATGCAAGTTTTTGACCCAGACGGACATGCAACGTAAACAAATGAATTTTGAACATAGGGCCACTTTTAGGGAAAAATTAGAACATTTAAAAAAAATGTGTGAAAATCTCAATTTTTTTTTTGGATAAACAGTAGAAGTTATTCAAGAAAATAGGCAAAAAATGATCAACCCCCCCCCCCCTTATCTCCAAAACTACTGAGTCTTAATTACTTAGTTTTTGATCCGACCCCTACGAGTTTTTAAAGACATTTTACTCAAGTTTCACATAAAAAATACGAATAAATATTGAAGGTGTGCAAGTTGTGCTATGAGAACCAATAAGTCCATCCTAGAGGAGCTGAAAATCACCACGCGGCTCTCTACAATATGTCAAGAACGCGCACTCAGCTTTTTTGGACATATCATGCGGTCTAAGAAGCATGACCTAGAAAGGCATATTATCTTGGGTCAAATGGATGGCAAGCGCGGGCGAGGAAAAGCACCCACGAGATGGTCTGATGGTGTGAAGGGGGTGGTTGGCGGCAACATGCAGTGCGTGACTCATGTGGCTTATGACCGCACACTATGCAGACAGAGCATACATGGTCGCGATCCTCAGCAATGAGGGACCGAGGAAGAAGGAAGAAGCAAGTTGTGCAACAAAGAGGGTTTGTGTTGTACCACTTGTACCTGTTAAGTGCGGTTGACGGAGGAGAGCACGTTCCGCTTGGCGCGGTCGGTGGCGGCGGCGGCGGCGTCGCGCATGTTGTGCAGCGACTGCAGCGGCGACAGCGGCGTCGGCGTGTGCTGCTGCTGCTGCGTGGGGAACAGGCTGTGGAGGACGCCGTTGAAACCGTTGTACTGGAACAAAGGGCCCATTTTACCAGCTTTTATTTAACTTGACCCTGGACCTGGGCATGTCCTTGAACTACGTCCAAAAGAGAGGTATGGGCACAGTGAATGTCATCTCGCTTTGTGTAGCAGGGCGCAGCACAGCGGATGTCATTCCAGATCTAGAGCAGAGCCCGACTGGGGAAGTACCCCTTACAGAAAACCGCAGCCAAATAACACTAGACCCTACTCATAGTATTGTGTTCCTGCCGGTGAGTAAGGTTGCCAGAGCTCAACGAGGGTGCGGAGTATTAGAGTTGGCAACGCGCATGTAACTCCTCTGGAGTTGCAGGCGTACATAAGCTACGGTGACTGCTTAACATCAGGCGGGCTGTATGCTTATTTGCCACCGACGTAGTATTAAAAAAAACGACATGTTTGTATGTAATGTAACTAACTATTTTTTCAACCACTTTCAACCACTTCCTGATATCCGATGAAGCTGAAAATTTGTATACATATGTATGTCGGGTGACAATGCAATATTATGGTACTATTGAGATGATCTGATGATGGAGACATGAAGTGGCCATAGGAACTCGGTGATAAAACAACGCAAACTAATTGTGTTTAGAGTTTTTAGAATTGTCTCGATGAGTATTAGTTGCCTGTGGAAAGAAAAGTACAGTCAGAAATAAAGTGCTTGTACCAAATATTAAATTTTTGCCAAAAACTTATTATTCACCGTAGGAATCTCATAATACCAGAAACAACAACCCAAAACAAGTTTTTCTTTATTCCAATCAGTACATCGTTATATCGAAAATGATAAGCTTTTCTCACACGTAGCAACATATGCGCAAGTTAAATGACACGAATCAAACATTTTAAAACCATTTTGTGCATATAAATATGTTTTTCTCGTCAATTTGCACTAATTTTCGCGTCTTCGTATACATGACTGACACTTAATAAAAGCATACTAAATGTGTTTACATATTAAGGTATATTCTCACTCTCACCAGCTGTGTGTAGTTTTTGTGAAACCTCTCCACGTCGAAAGCGCGAATCGCGTGCTAAAAGCTTGTAAAGACTTGTGAATGCTATAAACTCACCATTTGCGAGCAGTTTTTGCGGAATCTATCTACGCCGAACGCGCGAATGGCGCGCGAAAAGCCAAACACCTGCGAGTCGATCCACGCGGAGCGCTTCGCCACCGTGGAGCCGGCGCCCGCGCTGCGGTACTCCACGCGCTCTATTACGCTCTGAAACAAATCAACTTCATGAAATATTACACTTATTTGTGATGTTTTCAACCAAAGGGTACCACATTGTCGCTTGTCGATAAGGTTGATTTCTAATTGAAGCTATATCGAAATAGCGCCTTACTGACAAGCGACAATAAGTATCCTTTTGGTTGAAAATGGCACATTTATTTAATCGTAAGGCTTATAACTGGTCGCTTACACAGGGTGGCTAAAAAATAAGTGCATTCCCGTTGCCAGGGAAGTTTTGGGATTATACTGAACAACTTTTACTATGGGGCCAACCACAACCACGAAATCGCGAAAAAAAAATTTACCCTCCCATAGAAAACGGACCAGCCAAAATGTATGAAACAGCCAAATTTCTTTTCGCGATTTCGGGGTTGGTCCCATAGTAAAAGTTGCTCAGTATAATCTCAAAACCTCTCTGGCAACGGGAATGCACTTATTTTTTAGCCACCGTGTATAATATTGGTGGAAGTATAATAATTAATTACTTATTGAGTAGGTACTAAAATTTGAACATCCAGTTTCTTCACTCATCGGGCTGCGTTCCCACCAGGGCAGTGCACGTCCAAACTCCGGTATATTTCCTCTTGGGGCAGTCGTAGATGATGTGTGTAACAGACTGCACTGAACCTCCGCAATCACACGCCGGTGAATTTCGCCAGTCACGCTTAAACATGTAGTCCCCGCAGAGTCCATGTTTCTGAGCCTATTCAGGTGGCACCAATCCTGTCTAGAACCCGAGAAGCCAGGTGGGAATAGTTTTATTCCCATCTGTGTCCGACGTTCCCACCAGGGACTGATGGGAATGTATCATTCCCATTTGTGCCCGCCCCCGGACAGATGGGAATACACCTTTTTAGATGGCAATAGTAAAGACACTTACCATAACTTTAGTGTACCCTAGATTTCTAGTGTATGTGACGAGGACCTTCTTCTCTGGGTCCACGATACTCTCTTCGATGATTTTGACAGACTTCGCGCTGTAGAACCTATAACAATAAACAAAGGGGACTAATATAGTTTAGTAGTTTGACATTGACACACATTGACATTTTTTCAACATTTTTCTGTACTTCTTATTTAATATTTGTAATTATTTTTGTGATAAATATTTGAATGCTGAAATTCCGGCCAGACATGTAAAGAACTGAATTTGTACATATTTACATCTTATATGTAACTCGTGTTTTATCGAATAAACGATTATCTTATCTTATCTTATTACCAATCTTATCTTAATATTAATCTTATCTTATTAGTTGCCAAGCGGACCCCAGGCTCCCATGGAGCCGTGGCAAAATGCCGGGACAACGCGAGGAAGATGATGATGATCTTATCTTATTACCAATCAATGTATAATTAGGGGCGATAGAATGCTACGTACAGATGTAGTGCATAATTATTTTCCATCGTATTTTCACGGAAACTTACAAACGTGTCTTGCTATTTCAGTCAGTCTCGGTACAAAAAGTACTGAGGTTGACTGAAGGCCGTTCCATCGGTTTGCCGCTGTCTCTGTCACATTTCGCAAGAAAGAACGGGAAAGATCATGCGCGCCAAGTGTCAATTTTGATCGAATTTTGTCGATTTTTATTTATTTTAAAAACGTTACCCTACAATATCGAAATTCGAAAGCTATGAAATTACTATTGTTTTTTCTTCTTTTTTTGTTTCTAGTATCACATAATAAATAACCGAGTAAAGTTGGATTAAAAGTCAGAGTTAGAGGATACTTTGGGAATTAATTGTATCGAGCGAAGTGTCATAATTCGTGTATCGGAAGCTATGATATTAAAGATAATATAGTCAAGAACTACATATATTTTTTCCAAGTCTAAGAATATCAACGCCTCTTAGAAAAACAGGATCATATAAGAAGATTTTTCGCCTTCTGGCTCAGGGAACCGCCTGAAGTAACATGACAAATACGAACGTTTACGAGATAATACGATGGAAAACAATTATGCACTACATCTATACAAGTGTACAATGATTGGGATTATAAGAGGGGTGGCTGAAAAGTAATCTATACCTCACTATGAAATAATCTCACGCTTTTCATTAATACCAATAATATCGTTTAGATAGAGGAAGAGTCACATTTGTTATTATAAGTGCTAAATCATCACTTGAGTTGACATTTAATTAATCAACGCCGTGGCGCAATTTTGCGTATGTTTATTATTTGGTCCGATATAACAGCTGTACGTAATACAACCATTGTAATTATTGCAATGCTTTGAAACTTATTATTATCTTTGTCTTTTGTATGTTTTATATTAATTTTGTTGTTTATTATTCTTGTTACCTGTCGTGATGGTGTATTCCCATTTGCCCCGCCCCACGAGACCGCCACCATACACAGAATACAGAGGCGGAGACAAATGGGGATGATTAAGGTATAATAAGCGCCTATTCCCATTTGTGCCCAGCGGCGACAAATGGGAATAAATTAGGTAGGTACGCAGCGTACGGCGTCAACCAGCGACGCTAAAGCTTCAGTAATAAGGCTCCGTATAGAACTCTCCTCCTATACAGCAATTAAAAAACTAATATTTTGGTTATTGATTATGCAAAAACGAAGTATGTCTGGTAAAAGTATAGTTGTTCATTATTTTCTTGGCGCTAAAGTTTACAATGCTGTGTACAAAAGCTTATATTATGCATAAAAAATATTTAGATCAGTACGGTTTCACTCACTATTACTCTACTATTTTCTTATTGTACTGATCTAAATATTTTGAAATATGTCTCACGATAGTTTAATTTCGCTTATATGCATAAGTGCAAAATATTTTCACAACAATCAATCACCCGTTGACCACGAACGCTGTAAAGAGTTCGAAACGTCGGGATGTATTATAAATTCAATATACGCGATATAATCCGTTTTCATAGTTTTATTTTAACAATCAATCTTGATTAGACTGCTCTTTATAACATCAAATTCGATATCTTATATAAGATAAAAGTAATCTTATTCAGTGATAAGATAATTTCAGTAATAGATGTACAATGTTTTCACTGAGATATTCTCACCGGTGACATTATAATGACACCGTGAGGAGAAAAACAAAGTATTTTTGATACAAATTTGATTTGATTTTTGATTCTTTGTAGCAAAAGTCCTATTGTTCATGATCATCATTAAAACTGGTTTAATAATATTTAGAACTTTTTGCTTTGCTATTTGAAATTAAGCTTAGCTTGTTAAAAGCTTTAAGATTTTTTGCAAAACCCCACTAAAAACTACTTTCGGAAAAATCTTGGCATATAGTTTATTCCATAGCCAGATAGATGAGGAAGATAAATTTCTCTAAATCCGCACAATGCGCGGTCATTTAGGTTCCAGGGTGTGGGAATAATCAAACTGCCGACGGTAGGGTGGTAGAAAATTTACCAAAACAATTCTTATAATTATTGCATCACGCATGTAACATATGTACAGACAGCCATCTTTGACCTGCCTGCAGTATGTGTTTTCTGACAGAACTTGAGTGCTGGAACAAAATTATAACTACATACCTCTCCCCCCACTTGGGCACCCTGTTCGTCTTAGTGAGCAGCCTCTTGGTGTACAGACAGCCATCTTTGACCTGCCTGCAGTATGTGTCTTCTGACAGAACATGGGTGCTGGAACAAAATTCATTTGTTAACACATCGAATGCTGGGAACCCGCTCGGCTCTCTGTTCATAGACGCTTTTCTCTACAAAGTGGGAAAACGCTGGGATCGACTACGAGCGTAGCACTACACAACGTTGGCAGTGAATGTGTTAAATAACTTTAATTTAATAGTGCTAGTTATGTATCTTAACTGCCAAAGTAATTTGCAATTCAAACGTTTGTGTTATGCATGAATGCATAATGTTGCATTAATTTGTTACTTTTAACCCGTTATTTTCAGCGATTTTTTTCTCATCAGGTGGTACTGTAATTTTTTGTGTCATTCGTAGTGGTAAAAACTTGGCGGAAACATCTGAGAATAACCTCTCTTAGCATTATGTGTGATATTAAAAAATGTAACATGCCAAAACCATATTTGATTGCTTACGCCCATGATACCTTACTTAAATTAAAAGCAGGTTGTTGACAATGATGGCGTACACATAAGAACTCTGTAGGTGTAGGTGATTTTTATTGTGTGATATGTTGCTCTCATAGAAAAGGGATTTAAGAGTGGTTAGTTCTTTGTAGCAAAGTCCTATTGGTCATGATCATCATTAAAACTGGCTTAATCAATAATCATTTAATGCATTTCCTTTTCCTTGAGAATGACACTTATCTAAAATATCTAAACCAGGAATGCCTCTAATAATAATAGAACATCTTCAACATCAATAACAGTAAATAATAATAAATAAATAATAAATATTATAGGACATTCTTACACAGATTGACTAAGTCCCACAGTAAGCTCAAGAAGGCTTGTGTTGTGGGTACTTAGACAACGATATATATAATATACAAATACATAAATACATAGAAAACACCCAAGACTCAGGAACAAATATCTGTGCTCATCACACAAATAAATGCCCTTACCGGGATTCGAACCCAGGACCATCGGCTTCACAGGCAGGGTCACTACCCACTAGGCCAGACCGGTCGTCGAAATGATGACATAACATAAAACATGCTTAGAACTATGTGATTGTTGACAATGTCAAGTACTCATTATATAAGAGCAATTAAATCTCTACTTAGATAATTAAAACGGCCATTAGAACCTTGAGTGAGCCAACTTGATAATATATTTATATACTATTTGACTGCACAACTAGGGAACAAATCAAAATTGTGGTATTTTCTATAAAAAGGGACATTATTGTCGATGGTGCTAACACCATTATTAACGATGCCCCAAATTATCTTATTCGTTATTGTTGTATACTCGGTGGCTAAAAAATAAATGCTTTCCTGTTGCCAGGCAGGTTTTGAGATTATACTGAGCAACTTTTACTATAGGACCAACCCCGAAATCGCAAAAAAATTGGCTTTTTCATATATTTTGACTGGTCCATTTTCTATGGGAGGGAATTTTTTTTTCCTGATTTCGTGGTTGGTCCCATAGTAAAAGTTGCTCAGTATAATCCCAAAACCTTCCTGGCAACGAGTATGCACTTATTTTTTAGCCACCTGTATAGTCACACTATTAAATATAAATTTCCCTCTTGCTGTTGAGTCAGCTGGGCCTTGGTGTTCCGAGGCGAAGGGTTTTGTGAGGGATCTGGGTAGGCGCTTGCGGGATAGGGGTTGTGATCCTAGGTCTGGTGCGTACCTGGTCCAACGTATATCTCTGGCGGTTCAGCGGGGGAACGCCGCTGGTATTATGGGGACGTTTGAGCCGGGTACTTACCGGATTAGGGTTTAGGTTTGCTCTTTTGTGTTATTATTATTGTACTCATAATTTTTTCTTTGTTTTCAATCAATGTTGACAATGCGTGTTGCAGATAATTTACGTGTAAACGAACGTTCTGTTTTGACGAAACCTGAGGTGGATGAGCTTATTGTAATGTGACAAAGCCTGCGCTGTGGATCTGATGGTATGCCTTTTTGTTTTTTTTTGGTTAATAAATTTTTTATGTTTTAATTTAAAACTGAAATAGATGTCATATACTTGAGAAAAGTCTGGAGTTGGAGTGGAGGGCTTGGTCATTTTTTTTTCCTCCCCCTTTAGAGTTGCCCAAAGACGCCTAGGCTTTCAAAGATTGCATATATGTACTAGGGACTTTGTGCAGACCCCTGGCATATAGTAATAATAGATTTGTGAGAATCGCAAGGAAATCTATACCAAGTTTAATTGATATTTTGTATGTACAAAGTACAAACTACAAATTTCGCATTGCATTGAAGCAATTCTTTATTTTACAAGTTACAGATCTTGTAATAGCATGCATCCTGAAATAAAACTATGAAAACGGATTATATCGCGTATATTGAATTTATAATACATCCCGACGTTTCGAACTCTTTACAGCGTTCGTGGTCAACATACGTAGTTTTATTTCCGGTAACCGAAGACAATATTAGCATGCATCCTGATTAAAATTTATACTAGTCATCTCAATTGTGACCAATTGATTGATGTTCTAGTGGAGATGTAACTCATGGTATGCAATTGTGTATGCATCGCTGCATACAAATTCACGTCTTTGTACAGTACAAAGAAACTAATATTATTTAATGTATGTTGTATATTTAGAATGGAAGACACAACAAAGATTATAAATAAACATTAGGGTACTTAACAGTATCGTAGTATTTTGTGAGATAAATAAATTCTGTTTATGTTGATATTAAATAACAATAATTGCTATAACTGTTTTGAATGATTCACGGTAAGTTTCACTAGACTTATATTGACCGGGATATGGACCGTGACGATTACCTTTTGTATTATATAGTATCCAAAAAGTAATATTTACCTACTCACAAACCAGCAAATATGGTATACTATGCTATACAATTTAAAACAGCAAAATATGCCTTACCTCTGTGGATTAGGGTATCTTTTCCAATAGCCAGATGCCACCTGATCCCAACTGAAGTTAAATGTACTAGTATTTTCAAAGTATCTTGCCATTTTACTTTACTGTTTTTATAATGGAATGATTGTAAACAAGACGACCTCAGCACGCCATCTTGCTGGACCCCGACACCTAAAACACGACACATGTTTATGTAAAAAAATACATATCTAAGCCCACATATCAAGTTACATAAACTCTAAGTGGGTCAAATTTAATGTGCTTGCCGTTTTGTTTCCAATAAACGGCTGGAGGACCTTATAATGTGGTACAATATAAGCAACAAAGACTTTCTACCTTAAGTCACGTATAAACGAACTTGATGTAAATATCACGATCAACCTAATTTAAATGAATTGAAGGACACCGCAACTTCAATAAACAATCAATTAAACACACGTTTTTGGAATAAATACTGTAGTAAACTTAAAAAGAAAGTTTAAATGAGCAATGTAACAAAACAAAGACGAAAGGATAAAGAATATTCGAAAAAATCAAGGATATTACCTTTTAGCCGGAATTATGGAATTAATATTGTAACTTCCTGATTTTGATCCTAGTTACAACCACTGACTTGCTGCACTAATCCTATTTAGAGGATATGGTTCGTAATCTTATTAATAAACACGTGTTATCATTCATATTTCAGGTGTTTTTGATAAAATTTTGATAACAGATGACATTTTTGTTCCAGAGTCCATCTGTGAGTGAATGAACTGACTGAATGAAAGCTGGACCTGGACAAACTGAACTGTCATAAATGGTGAATGACTCATGAATGAAAAAGAGCGTTTTAGGCTATCCAGACGAGGACAATTTTTCGCCAATCTGATTAAATTGTCCGATCAAATCAGGCCGTGCGGATTCGAACGCCAATTTGGCCACTCACAAATTTTTAAATTTATGGTGATATTTGAGCGCTCTTAATGAGGGATAACGCGTAAGAATTCGCCGCTAGGGGCGCTAGTGTAGATGGTGGTCTTATCCATAGTTCGAAATGTCAAATGTCACTTCAATGACTGACAGCTGTTCTTTAGTCTTTTGGACCACCATCAACAGTGGCGCCGGACTTCCGGTTCGAGCGCCATCTTGATAGTTAGCATCGTGATTAATTACTTTGTTTTTTGCTCATTAATATTGTTTAAAGTGTAATATCGATAGCTTATTATACAGTAAACTAATGTGGTAGTGTGCAGTGAATGGAGAATTAATTTTGAAGCGCGTTTAACCACCATCTTGGAGTCAACGGCCGGTAGTCCACGTGCTTCTTGTAAAGTCTAGCTATCGATTTACAAGAGCTAACAAATCACCGTACACTGTCTTGTACAACCGTACAATTTTTGTCGTTTTTAAACCTCTTAATACCTTGATACTGGTGAAATAGCCCACTGGGCTGAAGCCATAATTTTAAAAGAAGAAGAACAGAGGCGCCGACTGGTGAGCAAAAAAACGATAGCCCTCATTAAAAAAATGCCCCCAACCGCAAATACTAGGGTCACAAATTGGTATTATTGCGTCAGTACGGCGGCGAATTCGGCGTGAGTCCGCACGGCCTGATTTGATCGGACTGTCCTCGTCTTGACAGGCTTTTATCTACGACGTTTTTTTTTGATCATTTATTTATCTACGACGTTGGTTCACTTCTTAATTCAAGAAATTTAAAATTTTCCAAGTTATGGCCTAGATGCGAGTCCTTAAGGGCCCTCCACACTCGTGCGCGAATCGCGGCGCGAAGCCGCAAACACGAGTGTGGAGTCTAGTTCGCTAATCAGCGAAATCGACTCCACACTCGCGTTCGCGGCTCCGCGCCGCGTAGTCCGGAGCGCCCTTTAAGCTTTTACTTTCTTCGTTTTTTTTTACTTAAAAATAACATCGCATCTTCGGTTTTTCGTGTTTTCTCATTGATATAAATTTAAATAAATTTGGCTGTATAGACATTTGCCGGTGCCCTATTCAAAATTATAACCGTAACAAAAAATGGCATAAATTTAATTTCTTTACGTTTCTTTCAAATTTTACACAAGTTTTTTTCAATAAAATGAATAATTATAAACATTTTATTGCTGGCGTGAGTAATGTCGTGTTAGGAGTCGTTCGTGTAATAACCGACAACGATGACGGTATAAAGCCTCAAGTAGCCAGCTTTGTAAAACTTATCGACGCCGTGAAATACGAGGATGGATATTATCACACTTATTATGATGAAATGAAGGCAGTTGTGAAGAGTTTCATCGTTTATTGGAGAGAAACTATGGATTTAGCTGTTAAACGAGCTGATTATCTTTGTCACAAAGCCGAAGAAACCGTAGATAAGGAGCTTATGGTATTGCACGTTGTTAATACTATATGTTTATGGAAGGACTATGAAAAAATTTTTTTGGAGGAATTCTTGCCAATAGAGTCCGAACCGCAACAAAAGGTGGGCACTGGGTAAGCTAAGCTTAGGCCGAGGATTGGACGCACGCGACCGGCGGAGCGGCGAGCGTCAAATCAAGGCCGTTATTCATACATTTGGTAAAGCGCAATGTATGAATGGCCTTGATTTGCCGCTTTTTGCGCCGCCGATCGCGTCGCGTGCATTCAGTCCGCAGCCTGATCATCGACCCTTTTTCAAGCCTCTTCGAAAGGGCGGCGTACCTTATCGTTTGATGTAGTTTTTGGTAGCCCAGCATGAGCACAGTGAAACCTATGTAGTGCAAGAGAGGGCATACGAGTATGTCTCCAAGCCCTGTGTGGGAAGTAACATGACGGCCTCGCCTAGTCGGTAGTGACCGTATCTACGATGCTGGGTTCGGGTTCGAATCCTGGTATTATGGGCATTTATTTGTGTTTAATACAAATATTTGTTCTTAAGTTATGGATGTTTTCTACCCCCTTATTCATAAACCTATACTAAAGTTGTCAAGTTGTTAGCATACCAATACGTCGGAAAGGGATACAAACGATTATTAGCGCTTGTTAACTTTAGTAGACGTTTATGAATAAGGGGGTATGTATATAAGTTCTAAAAGTAGTTTAATATAACTACAATAACAGAAGCTTTATTGGTTATTGACATTGAATTGACTAGGTTGATCTGTTTAAACTTGTCGTAGGTGTAATATTTATTTAAGTATTTATAAAAAACAGATGACGAGGAACACGATATCCTTGTCCCCTAAGATTTTACCAAAACTTCGCCATCTCGTAGATACACGACGATCTAACCTCAAAGTTCCGCGAGCACATGAGCCAGCTCCACGAGATAAAGCTGCGCGTGGAGAAGATGGACCGCAAGGAGCAAGTCTTGGGGTTCGCGAAAGAGCAGTACGCCAAGTCTGTGGAGTCGAAGGACAAGGTGTTCCTGTACGCTCATGAGTACTTGTCGATGTTGCTGGCGGATCATGTTAGTATAACTGTCTAACCTTAGTTCAAACAGCCCATGAACCAGCTGCACGAGATACAGCTACGCGTGAAGATGGATCGCAAGGAGAAAGTCCTGGTGTTCGCTAAAGAGCAATACGTCAAGTCTGTAGAGTCAAAGGACAAGTTGTTCCTGTACGCTCATGAGTACTTGTCGATGTTGCTGGCGGATCATGTTAGTATAACTGTCTAACCTTAGTTCAAAAAGCCCATGAACCAGCTGCACGAGATACAGCTACGCGTGAAGATGGATCGCAAGGAGAAAGTCCTGGTGTTCGCTAAAGAGCAATACGTCAAGTCTGTGGAGTTAAAAGGACAAGCATGTTCCTGTACGCTCAAGAGTACCTGTCGATGTTGCTGGCGGATCATGTTAGTATAACTGTCTAACCTTAGTTCAAACAGCCCATGAACCAGCTGCACGAGATACAGCTACGCGTGAAGATGGATCGCAAGGAGAAAGTCCTGGTGTTCGCTAAAGAGCAATACGTCAAGTCTGTGGAGTTGAAAGGACAAGCATGTTCCTGTACGCTCAAGAGTACCTGTCGATGTTGCTGGCGGATCATGTTAGTATAATAGGGACGATATTATTACAAACTGTTATCTAACTTGCAATCTTCCGTATCCGGATTACAAACCGATTTGGCATTTGCCACGAATGCATAAGACGTTACGCTAGTTAAATAACCCTGGGCACTAGACTTAACTACGAGTAATTTTAAAAGTATAGTCCCACCCGGAAAAATACAAAAGGCACGTAGCTAATCTTATGTAGCTAGGTCCTAAAAAACTAAAACTAAAATAACTGAACGTCAACTGGTTGTTTCTTGTTTCCCATCTTTCCCCAAACTTTTGTGTCCGAACTTTCAGTTTGGGAATTTTGATATTTGAGTGTATTT
The DNA here is from genome assembly GCF_947568885.1 of Cydia strobilella. Classification (NCBI taxonomy): domain Eukaryota; kingdom Metazoa; phylum Arthropoda; class Insecta; order Lepidoptera; family Tortricidae; genus Cydia; species Cydia strobilella. Next base: position 2,240,598 of record NC_086056.1, read on the forward strand.
CATTCCACTCCACCAGCTCCCAGAAATCAGAGGCAGTTTGAAGGAGATCCTGAACCAGACGCGGAACAACCTGAAGCAGCTTGAGAACGAGCGCGAAAGCAATGTCTCTGAACTCCTGAATAAACTCTACGACAAGAACAAGGAACAGCTGATGGTCACGCGTCGGAAGTGTTATGGTTCCCATTGCCTTTTAGTTGAGGTTAGTGTAGAATGTGTAGATTTTAGGGAAGGCAAATTCATCCCTCAGAGTATGGGCAGACTTAACAAAAACGTATATTTCTCCAAAAGCTCGGTAACGACATCGAGAAGATTCGCGCCGAGGTCCTCAACTCCGGAAACCACGACACCATATGGAAGATTACGGAGAAGCTGGAGTTGTTTGAGAAACGCTACGCGGAGTTTGAGCGCGTCGCCGACAACCTGAACACGCTGAAGACGGAGCTGGAGAGAGCGTACAGGGAAGAGAGCATCTTTGAGTCTAGGATGTAAGGCTTTTGGCGTATTCCCACTTGTCCCCGCTCGGACGACCAGTCTGGCCTAAGTGGGTAGTGACCCTGCCTGTGAAGCCGATGGTCCTGGGTTCGAATCCCGGTAAGGGCATTATTTATTTGTGTGATAAGTATTTGTTCCTGAGTCATGGGGGTTTTCTATCTATGTATATAAGTATTTATATATTATATATATCGTTGTCTGAGTACCCATAACACAAGCCTCCTTGGGCTTACCCTGGGACTTAGTCAATTTGTTCCTTGGATCGTACTAAATACAGTAAGCTGATCTATTGCCTTAGCCACGATATTAACTCTTGGCTATCCCCCAAAAAGGAAATGGGGAAAGGTGACTGGCGGTCCAGCCTACGCCTATCCGTTGATGAGCTTTAGTATTACGAACTAAGGAACAACCTAAGCAGCACATCGCCTGAAACAACAGTGCATTGCATACTCACTGCACTTATTCCCTAACTATTTTTGACAACTTGTTTATTTAAAGGACGACAGAGTTGCCAGGCTCCAAAAACTGGTGCTGGCAGCAGATGGGCGCAAATTTTACTAAACGGAAGGAGGAGTTAAAGCAACTCCTGATTAAGGCCGCTAAAGCTTTGACTACGTTCTTCATTGTAAGAAGTAAGTGGGTATATCTTGGAAGATATATAACTGTCTAAAATTTTGAAACCAATATGATTTTTCTTTGACCTATTTAGTGATAACAACACTTTGTTTAAAAACACATACTTCTGATGAGCAATAGGTATCCTCTCATAAGATGATTAGGCCTATAGTTAGGTAGGTAGGTATCTAGGTACTTACCTTATTACTCTCCACCAGTCAAAGTAAGGGCTGATCCATTTTTATAGTCAGAGAGCGGGGGATCGTATTGTCAAATTATAATTAGTTTTTCGCAAAAAAAAAACTACTGTTGGCCTAGACCCAGCCCACCTAGCCAAAGCATGGTGGCATATCATAATGTATGTAAAAAAATATATGTAAAACGACGCAGCGTTATGCGAAGAAACAACGAACGCAACGCACCAATGGGGCCCCCTTTTAAGCAGGATTCCTTTCAGGTCACCAGAAAAGAAAGATCTAATCTTGCTTACGTAGTAAGTTTTTTTGGAACTATTTCAAATTTAAGTACATTGTCACACATTGTTTAGGTGCAACTGAAGAAAGAATGATATATAATAACGAAATAGGACCATATTCTATAGACGTATATGGACACATGGTCTACCATTTTGATCACGGGCTAAATAAATATCACTTGGATTGCAAGGGGAACTATAGAAAGGTACGTGTAATGTTAGACGCATAATCATTAATTAATTATAATAATATAACTTTGGGCTATATCGTAATTCCGCAAGGAATTCGTATAGAAGGTGCAAAGCGCTCACTGCTTGTCCTTAGAGTTGGTCAAAGACGCCTAGTCTTAGTAAGATGGCATATAGTCGAGAAATTGGGACGGGTTCCGCCGTGGCGGGTTGCACTACGGGTTCAAGGCGTTAGCCCGGTTTGCTAAAGTCGCCGGTTCGAATCCGGCCTTTACCACTGAAGGGCTTCGTCACTTTTTCTTTAATATATGACATCTATTTCAGTTTTTATAATAACATAAACACAATATTTCTTGGACTATATATTTACCCTTTAAACGCCACGTCGGAAATGCACGAAGTTTGATATTGCTATAGCAGCGCGCGTCGTTAACGTCTGTGGCGGTCAAAGAATTAGAATTTTAACCAAGTGATGTAAGTACCTTAAAGAAAAGAGCGTACTCCCATCTTGAAGGCCCGCAACGCACTTAAAACCCCTCTGGTTTTGCGGGTGTTTATGGGCAGCGGTAATCGCTTACCATCAGGTAATCCGTCTGCTCATTCGCCTCTTATATCATAAAAAAAAGTATCTTGTTTTTGCAACTTCCCCACTTCTTTCCTAATGTGCGAGACGGACAACTAGCCAATAAGAAACCTTTGTTTTTTAGCCTTACGTCAAGCCCGTAGCGTATTGTGACGAAATTGGCCGCTATATCCTCAGAAATGACGAGAAGATTTACCAAAAAGACGACTGCGCCAGTCTTTACAAGCTCGGCGATGATACGCTCCTCAAAAAGGTTTGTTTTTTAAGCCCCCTCAACACTGGCGCGAATCGCGGCGCAAAGCCGCGAACGCGAGTGTGGAGTCGATTGCGTAGATCGCGTAAAACGGGCTTTATGGTCGTAACACACCATCGCACCGCACCAAGGTCATTGTGCGACGCACCCTCTCTCTCCTTAGCATTATTATTCCCATCTGATTGTGGGGTCTGCTTTTCTTGTCTATTCTCTCCACTTCGCACGATCGGACGTGTCGTCTACTGAAACGTCGCAGGCCCTCATGTCTTTTGCTATGGTATCTGCCCATCTCATCTTCGGTCTTCCTCTTCTTCTGGACCCAGCAATGTTCAGATCCATAGCAACATTCCCGATGTAATCAGGAGGTCTTCTTTTCACGTGTCCAAACCATCTCAGTCGACTCTCTTGTAGCTTATCGGCGATATCACGTACTCCGAGGCTACCGCGAACGTGCTCGTTGCGTATCTTATCAAGCCTCGTTACTCCGCACATCCACCGAAGCATCTTCATTTCGGCGACTTGGACGGACCGGGCATGGGCATGGGCATTGTGCGACGCACCCATAAGTAAGAATTGTTAAGTCAACTTTTGACCATCAGAGTTATCGCGTAATGTTTGGTGTGTTTGGTGCCGTACAGCGCCATCTCGTTTAGCTGTAAAATTCGAAGCACGAGTGTCATAAAGTCGTTACAGACGGGCGTACCGGACCGCGACCTTGGTCCGAAGTGTCCGAACCGAGGCCTGTTCCATCGTGTGAAAGCGAGAAAGAGATATTTTGACTGTACAAATGACGGCAATGACTGTTCTGTTACGGTAGACTAACACATCTTACTCGATGTATTTTTTGATAATAGGTTTCGCGCGACTGCGGCCACTCTGAGAGCACCAAAGCTGAGTGCGCGATGGGCATCCAGGATCAGACTGACGGCGTGATACTGCCCGACGCACAACCTGTAGATATCAAACGTAGGTTGACCGTTGATCGTTTAGGCCGCGGACTGGACGCAAGCGGCGCGCGGCAAATCAAGGCCATTCATACATTGCGCTTGCGCTCTACCAAATGTTTGAACGGCTTTGATTTGCCGCTCGCCGAGCGTCTGGTCCGCGGCCAGGGCTCTTTTCCCCACTGAGCATCCAGTTTTCTGCGGGTACGGTTTTCTGCAGGATCCTGTTTTAGTAGTATGCGTGAAGTATCCCAGTGCAAACAGAATACTCTTGTGAACGTTACTATTTTCGTACGTATACTACTAAATCGGGATCCTGCAGAAAAGTGGATGTCCCACTGGACATCTACTTTCCCACTGGAAAGAGCCCTAAATGTAAAAAAAACAGGCCGTTTTGAGTCCTCAACTACCTACTCTTCCATGCCACTGCCCTCCCACTAGATTTACTATTCCAGGGACGTTGAACGGCGAAGTGGTGAAATACCTATGGGACTCGTTGGGGTCCATCCTGCCAGACGCGCTTTATGATGTGTGCCATCAACAGCCCAAGAACCCTATACACTATCTGGCCCACAGTCTGCTTAAGCACAAGTAATCTCTGGTGTCATTTAATTTATAAATTATTACCAGAGCCCGGAATTTTCGCGGCAAAACAAAGGACTGTCGCAATCTTGCTAGAGTTAGAAACATTTTTTTCTCCCATTACCCAACTATCGATATCGATAAAAAAATATTTCTAAACTAACTCTAGCAAGATTGCGACAGTCTTTTGTGTTGCCGCGAAAATTCCGGGCTCTGATTATTACACATAAGTGGGCAAACTATTTGGTCAGTAGATAAAGGCGCGAAATGTACCCCCTCATTCATAAAACTTAGCAACCTCTTACAAACCTCTGTTAATCGCGTATTAACCGTGGTTCCACTGCTTTGTACCACAGTGGGTCCACGGGTATTTTTTTTTCCCGTAGACGGTGTTGTTTTCTTTAATAATTTACTTTTTAATTGTTCTTTTTAGTGGCCAGTGCTATTAACGCATATGCAACCTCGAAGTACCTTAGGCTTAGAACTTTTCAATCGCCCCTCGTATACACACTTCAAACTTTTTCCACCCCTCTTTAACCCTTAAATGCATGATTTTTTGTATAACTTTTTAATAAATTGAAATAGATGTGTCATGCTGTATAAAAGTAATAAATGTGATTTTGGATAGCTGCATATTGAGCCACGGACCATCAAATATACGATGCATATATACATCATTATGCATTTAAGGGTTAATTTCCGCCGGGGGTTTAATATAATGTTCGTTTACAGGTACAGCAGAACTTCTGCAGAATTACTTCAGAAGAAAAAGGAATCCGAATCGTATCACGCCAATATACTCAAGGAGAGGGAAGAAGTAAGTTTCAAAGTTTAACCCCTTGACCGCCACACCTACCGTGTCCGTCGCATTGTAGAAATGTACATAGGCAGTGGGGGGACACTCCCCCTCTCGGGCAAACTCTCCGGGCTCCGTTCGGCTGAGCATTGCAGAATAAGTAATAGTATTATCACAGTTGCTCCGAGCAATTAGGGTTGGCACAACTTTGACGTCGGATCGCTTTGCGTGCACGACCATAGATAAGATAATGACTTGAATTTTGACAATCCTAAATAGCCGAAAGGGTTAGTGCCATATATTTGAAAGGGATAGCATGATTCGACCCTGAACCGCTGTCAGACTTTCATCAGACCGGTTTTGAAGAAAGTTTCCGTTCTGTATTACGGTAGTACTATTTTTTTTTTGTGATATTGGGTTGTAGCCACGCGCGTCAGTTGTTAAGACTGACCCTATAGCGAAAGATTTGCAAAATTGAACCACGAGCGTAGCGAGTGCTCAAAAATAATCTTGAGCGTTGCGAGGGTGTCAAGGCACAATAGTCTAAGAGCTAGGTTATATACCGTTACGGAAATATAATAGAATTGTCCCCCAATTAAAACGCCTGGCAATGTTATATTCGAATTAAATACATAATTATAGCTATTATATCACACTAAACTCAGAGCTCTATAAGCACTCCTTCAATTTATTTTACAACCCATCCACTCTCACACCCACCGCTGAATAGCTGCCAGGCGCCCGAATTAATTAATAATGATAGGAAGGCACACTAACTAGAGGGATTTGGTTGCTCTATAAATTGCAAACCTATTTCCGTAGATCTCCGTCTACAAGGGTTTACTTTTCAATTAATATCTATTTCTTGGTAAATTTATTATTTTAATATTTTATTTGGGAGAAGTCTGGCATCGACGATGAAGCTATGGTTCCCTAAATAGGTACCTACCTACCCCATACTTTTGCTAACCCTAATTTTCAATGTATTGCAAAATTGATAACGGGGCTAAAAACTATTATTAGGCCACGGAAAATGTATGAACGGCCTTGATTTGCCGCTCGCCGCGCCGCCAATCGCGTGTCGAAGCCGCGGCCTTACTCACTCTGTGCTTTTGCTGACTGTAATGGGCGTACCACACCATCGCACCGCACCAAGGTCAGAGCGAGAGCGAGAAAGAGATATCGCTTTCTCGCTCTTACTTATGGATGCGTCGCACAATGACCTTGGTGCGGTGCGACGGTGTGTTACGACCTTAACCCTTAAATGCATGATTTTTTGTATAACTTTTTAATAAATTGAAATAGATGTGTCATGCTGTATAAAAGTAATAAATGTGATTTTGGATAGCTGCATATTGAGCCACGGACCATCAAATATACGATGCATATATACATCATTATGCATTTAAGGGTTAATATTGAATGATTTCTTCCAGAAAGCGATAAAAGAGAGCGTAGCATGGAAGGCGGTTCAGGTGACGCGCCGCAAGCCCGAAGAGTCAGACGATTCGTACAACCAAGCCGTGCACGATATCTACGTCGCCACCGACAAGTTCATCATGTCGCTCGATTATTATAACTAACTCCAGCGGTCGGCAAACCGCAGCTCTTTGGACCTGCAATTGTGGCTCTTTACTTTACTAGCTCTCTGATTCTGCTACCTACTGACTTTACTATTAAATGATTTCTTCCAGAAAGATTTTTCATTGATTCCATATTTGTAATTTTTGGTTATTTTTATTGCTTGTAAAAATTTGACATTGCACGATATCCACGACGCCACCGACAAGTTCATGTCGTTTGATTATTACAACTTCAGGGATCTTCAAACCGCGGCTCTTTGGACCTGCAATTGTGGCTCTTTACTTTACTAGCTCTCTGATTCTGCTACCTACTGACTTTACTATTAAATGATTTCTTCCGGAAAGATTTTTCATTGATTCCATATTTGTAATTTTTGGTTATTTTTATTGCTTGTAAAAATTTGACATTGCACGATATCTACGACGCCACCGACAAGTTCATCATGTCGCTCGATTATTATAACTAACTCCAGCGGTCGGCAAGCCGCGGCTCTTTGGACCTGCAATGGTGGCTCTTTACTTTACTAGCTCTCTGCTACTGCTGAGTGTTACTTCGGAAAGGTGTCAATGTTGATACCATAAATGAATTCAGCACCCCCGATTTATACGAAAACGTTACCAAACCCGGCCTAGCAGCTTTACTGATGTAGATAATCAAGATAAAAATGAGCCCTAAATAAACCTTCAAGAGCGGATATCTCAAAAACTATACAAGATATCGAAAAACTTGACTGAATAAAACTTGTAACAAATTAAATCTCTTTTCATTTTGTATAAGTGGCCAAGTCGCTCAGATGCATAGTTTCCGAGATATAATCGAAAAACCGAAAAATGGAACCTTCAAACCCCCCTCCCCCCAGCACCAGGGTTATGGCCGGAGACTTTTGATATGTTAACCTCCTAACTAGTCCAAACAAAGCTACGAAGTTTAATATTGTGTTCCTAGCATTTCCCTCTGTACCTTCTTATTGCTTGGCCTAAATTTTCATTGATTTTCCGGTCAAATTTCAAGTATTCAGGGTGCGTAACCAACGTGCAATCGTAAACGCTCCGTAGCGAACGAAACGCAACTATCACTGGCGCACTAGTATGGAAGAGTGATAGAGAGAGATGACTGCGATACGCCACGGAGCGTTAACGATTGGCACGTTGGCTATGCGCCCTGGTCACTCAATGTTACCAGCGGCCGTAGCACGGTCGCACTTTTATGTTTTATCACCTGTCACTTTCTAACAAGTATGTAAGTGCGAAAGTGACAGGCTTAGCGACAGCCGATAAAAATGGAACCATGCTGCCACCGCTAAGCATCATAATTGCTATTGATCGATGTAATAAGGAAACTAACAGGTAGGACAGCTTTCATCATTCATCATTGTTTCAATAACAACAATAATCAAGAATTGTAATAAACCTATTTATTATTTCCTTTAACAAATGAATAAAGAATTTACAATAATTTCTCATCCGATTGTGGTGATAGTTCAATCACCGCGGCTCAGATCCATGAATAAAAAAACACTAAATGGCACTTTCCAAAAACTGCCAAGTCCCCTGAAAGTGCCTTTAAGAATGTTTCAACATTTTTGTAACTTATATTGACCGGGATATAGACCGTGATTACTTTGACACCCACCCGCTATCTTCAGTCACCCGTGAACATGATGCATGTAACTGCGTCGAAATATCGGGAGCTCACAAATAATACAAAAGGTAATCACGGTCTATATCCCGGTCAATATAAGTCTAGTGAAACTAACCGTGAATCATTCAAAACTCTATTTGTAACTTAATTTTTACTTTTTAAAGTAACATGCTCCCGAGCCAAAAGGGTCTTCCGATTGTACCCAGAAATCAACATAATAATAATATACGGCTAGACAATTACGTCAAATCAAACACCAATTACCAGACCCACTGCTTTATTGAGTTACCAGTGTATACAATAAATCATAACAATTCGTCAAACAAAACAACATGTGCCGAACTTATATAAATACGGTCTGGTTATAGCGGAGGCTCAGTCCGGGCGGGCAATAAATATCAACCTATGTACACGAGTGTGTCGTGCCCTCCACTATATATTTATAACGTTTTTTAAAAATTTATAATTTATTTCGTTATGTCCTATCTATGTAGGTGCCGGCGCCTCTGAACGCCGCAAACTGCCTATTCTAGTCGTACAAAATGTACAAGAATTTGGCCAGTATCGGATGATGTGACACTACTAAGGCGAGTTACCTTGCCAGTGGTCCTACTAGTTACTAAACATGTTCAATATGCCCACATTTATAATCGATTTAAGTTTATCTTAAACGTCAGAATGCCTCGTCCACTAAACCGCTTAGACCGAATTCGATTATTCCGTTATTAACTCGCTTGTACTCTTGAATGCGCTAATGCGAATGCCCTTGAAAAGCAAAGTGTGGACATAGCTTAACACTGGTATAAACATCACTTTTCTCCACGACCCCAGACCACTGGTCGGTATACGGTTTTGTGCAGTTTCTGACAGTGCCGATCTTAGGATATGGTTCACTTACATTAACCACGAAGGTTAGGCCTTCTGTCCACCATTCAATGACATTAACAATTTGTACCTGTCAATAATCATTTCAAAAACAAATACATCTAAAGAATAGTCCTATAAAATACAGATCGTTGACAGTCATACTAAATATTGATCTTAGATAGAACCCTTACAGTTATGTTGCGTAGAAAACATTACAATTCTAATTTTCTTAGCATGCTTTGGGTTCTAGAAAGGATAGCACTTTAAATCAAAACTAGCACGTTTCTATACCTTATGCCAAGCTACTTGATTTTTATATCAAATGAATACTATAACATTTAAAACTTTCGCATTTTGAACACATATTAAATCACATTTAAAATCGGGTCTATCGCGAATTTATTTTGTTACCTTTATTTACCGACGTTTCGACACAGGTTTCACTGGTCGTGGTCGCGGCTAACTGATGTCCCAGCAAAATGCACACTTTTCGTCGGGTAGTCACACAAATATCTGTTTTGACATTTTGCTTCACACAAATATCTGTTTTGACATTTTGCTGGGACACCAGTTAGCGGCGACCACGACCAGTGAAACCTGTGTCGAAACATCGGTAAATAATGGTAACAAAATAAATTCGAGATAGACCCGATTTTAAATGTGATTTAATATGTATTCAAATGAATAATATTTATATGCGACAGGTATAGAAACTGACTAATGGCGTGCAACACCTTTAGGCTATACACACGCTGATACCACGGTATGCAATGACAGATTTAACAATGTAAGCAAATACATAATTTTTTCACACATTCCAACGCGGGACGATCCCAAGTAGCTCAGCTCGCCGCGGCTCCTGATGTCAGTGTGTGAACAGCCTTAAATAACTTTACCAACGACTTTATAATTACATGTACCTTATTGCCGATAAGTATGTTACATTTTTCCGTATAAAATACTTCTGTATTTCTATTATTCTATTTATGCAGGTATGCATAGGACTTATTTTATACATCGGCCTTACTTTTATAGTAGACTGTCAAAAAAGCTATTGCCAATAAAAAATAATACCTAAAATGTCTTTCAAGATAGAACATCCGTCATCAGATCGATATGAAATAGGGATTCAAAACAGTTGAGATTGTTTCGCAAGACAAATTGTCATATAATAATTGTCCACACAGAACGAGCCGCCTCGCGAGGAAATTGCCTCGCGAAGCAAGCTCGGTCAGTGGAGACGTGCCTCGTACAAGGCATTACGGCTGCGAGTGCGTTGGCTTCGCCCGAGGCATGTCTACACACAGACCGAGCTGATTCGCGCGGCAATTTCCTCGCGAGGCGGGACGTACTGTGTGGACACGCCTTTTTTATTATATTTTCGCTATGATTTGAGATATGTTGGTATTCGTCAGTAAATGAAACTAAGAGTATCCAGCAACGCTATCTATATCCATAATAATTATTATATGTAGACTTGTCTGCTACCCAATCCCAGGCTTTTTAGTATTTCAGCTTGTTTGAATGAAACTCCAAGGCTTTCGTTCTGTTATCGCAATTAAGCGCAAATAAGTCAGATCACTTTCTATGAAACATTCCATGTAGTGACATATTCTCATGGCACTTTAGTGAACAGTCAACTGGGATATCTGAAGACAAGAGGGGTAACATTAGACAGGAAATATTCCCCAATTAATATGAACGTGGCTGACATCAGTGTACTTCTTAAAATCTTTTAATCAGGATTTACCAGTCTTATTAGTAGCAATTTTTTAACTAGCTAAATTAGTTCGTAGTCAAATAAAATTGTCTAATGTTATCCCTCTGTCCCCAGTTACTCCACTTGATTGTACATATTTTAACCCTCCATAAAGTCAGATTTGGTCCACCAACTGCTTTTTTAATAATTCCAAAAACATTCTCATATAAATTAGAGTAGAAAGGCCTCTATTTCACTAACTGGACAGATGCCATGGCAATTGAGCATAATTGTAACATGAACATCATTTCTTGAGATATCATTTGATACAATCGCTATCAGATACATCGGAGCGGTCGAGGTGCTCAAAAGTATCTGAACACGCACTCTAGCGCCTTGGCAATAGATGTGTGTTCAGATATTTGAGAGCACCTTGGCCGTTACGATAAATCTGATGGCGACATAATATATCAAACGATGAATCACGCAAAAATATATTAGACGCGGCATACCTTGTGTCAGATATTTTTGCGCACTTGGGCAGATTTTCAGATGACAATTGACAAATTAGAGTTTTGAATGATTCACGGTTAGTTTCACTAGACTTATATTGACCGGGATATAGACCGTGATTACCTTTTGTATTATTTGTGAGCTCCCGATATTTCGACGCAGTTACATGCATCATGTTCACGGGTTCAACTTTGACACCCACCCGCTATCTTCAGTCACCCGTGAACATGATGCATGTAACTGCGTCGAAATATCGGGAGCTCACAAATAATACAAAAGGTAATCACGGTCTATATCCCGGTCAAGATAAGTCTAATTGACAAATTAGTGAAATATGGACCATAGGTTATTGACAATGTAGATAAAATAGTTCAAAGAAATAAAACTATGAAAACGGATTATATCGCGTATATTGAATTTATAATACATCCCGACGTTTCGAACTCTTTACAGCCGAACGTCGGGATGTATTATAAATTCAATATACGCGATATAATCCGTTTTCATAGTTTTATTTCATGAGTAACTATCGCGGTAACCGAAGACAATATTAGTTCAAAGAACTCAAAAAGCATCGAAAAACGTGACAAAACTTATTGTCGTCCGAACAAGGCTATCTTAGTATTTGTTAATGTAAAGAGTGAAAAAGGAAGTTTTTACATAAAAATGTGGAATAATTCAAACGAATATTAGAACTGAATAATGGCAGCTTCATATGTTTCTCGCAACTGAATCATTCCAGTTTTCTTGGTTATGTCAGGCACTTTACTATAAAGTCTAATATAATATTGCTTAAGATCCGAGTCGTACACTAAATCAAAATCCCAGTATACTAAAAAACAAACACATTGTTACGCAGTCGCTAGCGAATACGTCAGTCAGTATGTATACTGCTTTGATATGGATGTAAGAATCTGCAACAGAAGTAGCCAAGCAGGAGATATGTCCTTTAACTGGCATAAAGGTGTAGGATTTTACGCAAAATTGAACCCTATCCCTTCGGAAAAGAGTTCAAAATCATTTTGGGAAATATACTCCCACATGAACATGGCTTTGTTGTTCCTGATCTCTTAAAACACTTCTGCTACTGACTATACAGATGTAGTACATAATTATTTTCCATCGTATTTTCACGGAAACGTACGAAGGTGTCTTGCTATTTCAGTCAGTCTCGGTACAAAAAATACTGACGTTGACTGAAGTAGCATGACAAATACGAACGTTTCCGAGAAAATACGATGGAAAACAATTATGCACTACATCTGTACCCACAGCATATCCGCATGTATCTTTACAATGTATGTGCAGATCATTTTGCTTCGTTCATGTAACTTCTGCTGTTAAGGGTATACTGCACTTTTTATACAAATAACTGTTATGGAATGGTATAATCTAAACACAATACACTGATATATTAACCTAGCTCTTTCGGATCACCATGTGTTTATATGGAAACAATATATACGGATATTTTTCTGATAGAACAGTCTGTATTTTTGTATTTCTTTGTTGCTCATTCAAACCCAAACTGCTGATACTTGTACCATATTTTCCGTTTTAACAGAGAATCAAACTGGTATCATTACATTTTGTAAACATTATTGCAAATAAATAATTGCATTTGGAGAATCAATTTAAAAACGTATATATCATTTGAAATTGTGCTGATTTAAGACATAAGAGGACATTTTAAGCCACACGTCCTGGTACGTTTGAAGACATTGGGAAGGCATGTGCGACTGTCATTCTTTGGACAAAGATCAGGCGATTGGCACTTACGTTGCGATGAAAAGCACTTCATTATTTATTACTTATTTTTGGTAACTGAATTTAAATCAAGCAAGTGAATGAAGAAATGTGCAAGTGCCAAGGACCCCTCAAAGGCCATATTAAGTTTTGTAACTATGGACATAGATATTTGTAAGAAAGATATAGTAGTGATATCTATCATATGTATCGTCTTGAATCTACTATGTGGGTAAATGGGTAAAACTCAAAGAGTATTTCTGCTAAATCCAGCCTAATAATTTTTCCGTATAACCAGCATAACGCATCGACAAACCGTATAGATGTTTAGAGGCACTACGCGCTACAAAATTGTATGGATGAATTTTGAAGCGCTTCAACTGTTTATATAAGTCATCGTTGTCCTAACATTATTACCGCTTTTACACTTATAATAATTGCTGAGATAACAATGACCTAAAAATATACCCTTACCCTTTCCCACAACACAAAACGCTCGAGAAACTTAAACCGAGTTCTTTAATTTGAAATTATTTCGTCAGAAAAATTATCAAAGCAAAAGAAATGCTACTATTTTTCGTACGGTTCAAATTTCAGGGTACAGGCGCCATCAGATATATCGGAGCGGCCAAGGTGCTTAAAAATATCAAAACATGCACTTTAACGTCTCGATAATAGGGGCTTCGCTCAGATATTTGCGAATACCCCGGGCGGCCCGATGTATCTGATGGCGACTGGAGGGTGTCACGGGCTTACGAGGATAGTTGCCGGCGAATGCCTCCGGACGGTAGTGGTCGCAGTGTGGGCACGGGGCACGGGGCACGGGGCACGGCAGGGCACGTTACTGCGAGGGGTACGAGGGCGCGGAGGGCACGGCCTGGTACACGAGCGGGGCGGGCTGCGGCCCGCTCCAGCCGCCGCCGCCGCCCGGCATGCTCATGCGGTACCCCGCTGCAAATATAATCATACTTGAAGCTACAACCGATACCAGCCACTAAAATACCCGAAATCATACAATTTTTGTTTTGTTGTCGAGAAGCGAGCGTATGAAAGTGACGCGTGACGAATTAATCACTAGCGCGCCATTTGCGAATCGCTCGAGCGCCGCCCACGTTCTTCTCGTTGTACAGTCGCCATCAGATATATCGGAGCGGCTGAGGCGCTCACAAATATCTGAACACGCCTCTATTGTCAAGGCGTTGGAATGCGTGTTCAGATATTTTTGAGCACCTTGGCCGCTCCGATATATCTGATGGGGACTGTACAAAATAACGCATGCCAGTAGTTAAATGTACTTGACAACTAGCGCATCTGTAAAAAACTAACTAAAAATGACAATTCAATAACAATGATATCCGCGAGCACGCACGGCCACGTCCGCTTAGTGCTCAGCGAGCTGCGTTCGGAGAAGGATCTGAACTCACTGCACCTTACTAAACTTTTTTGAAAGGTTAATTAATAAGAGAGTTTTAGGTTACCTGCTGCTGCGGCCTGCGGATTGCTATAGGCGGTGGCGTATTGCTGGTAGTAGCCGGGGGCCATGTAGCCCTGTATCGCGGGGTAGCCCTGCAACACAATATTCATGTTTTACACAACATAGAGTAATAATTGGTGCATCATCATTTTTTGTTGTTATTCTGTCCCGTCGGGCGACATTAGTAGCATAGTTTGTTTAAAGATATGTTATATGTGACATTTTCAACCAAAAGGTACCACATTGTCGCTTGTCAATAAGGCTGATTTCAAATTGAAGCTGTATGGAAATAGCGCCTTATTGACAACCGACAATATGTACCCTTTTGATTGAAAATGGCACATATTACTTTCTACTAATATGCTAAGTAGATGACCCAATATGGAAAGGGCCTGCCATAAAAATGTATGTTTGGTTGTTTTAAATAGGCGGGTCCACACAGAACAAGCCGCCTCGGGAGTAAATTGCCGCGAGCAGCTCGGTCTGTGTAGACTTAGACATGCCTCGGGTGAGGCACGGCTCCATATCCACCCACCGAGCTACTTTGGGCGGCAATTTCCTGGCGAGGCGGCTCGTTCTGTGTGGAGCTGTGGACCCGCCTAATACCATAAAACAAGGATTTAAAGTGACCCAGGCATGTGACGTGTTGCGGGTGTCCTTGGGAGGCGGTAATCGCTTACCATCAGGCGATCCGGCTGCTCGTTTGCCTCCTATATCATTTAAAAATAAAACATATTGTTGCGGCCTAGGTGCTCACAAATATCTGAAGTCGTCTTAATTGTCAATTGCATTTGGCCTCGCACAAACGCTGAAGTATGTAGCTATTTAAATTAAAAAGGATTCTATAAAATCGAGTACCTATATTCTATAGAATAATTGATATCGAAATGGCTTCCATATTTAAACATTGTAAGCGATAACAATACCGCATTACGTCAGTAAGTTTTTTCCTTCCTCTAGTTAGACAAATATTTTCTATGTTCTGATTCTGATAATAATTTTCCTAATAATATTTTTCCTGGTCAACCATGACTAATAACTTACGGGGTTATTAGCCACACAGAGCGAGCATACGCACCAGGCAATTTCCTCGCGCACAAAACGGCCAGTGTAGACGTGCCTCGGTTGAGGCGCGCGTGTTGTATCGACATTTTTAGACGTGCCTCGTGCGCGCTGCATCAACCGAGGCACGTCTACACTGGCCGTTTTGTGCGCGAGGAAATTGCCTCGCGCGTATGCTCGCTCTGTCTGGACCCGGCTATTCATAAACGCGCTACTAGCCTCAATTAGCTATTCATAGTTTGCACATAATAGCACAATTCTCAATCCGTTTTTGTCCGAAAATAGATTGTAAATTAGATAGCCAAATATTGTACGCCTTTAAGGCGAACATGAACCTTTTACCTAAGACCTTTGTAAACCCAAAACAATATATGCAATAAAATATTTAGATTTAGATTTATTGCTTTGCTTTGCTTTTGCTTAATTTTGACTTTATGTACCTATTTGTAAGAAAGGGATAAAACATAAATTAATTGAGGTTTGTAAAGTTTTATGAACAGGGGGACCATTAAGGTTATGTTAACAAGCCAAAAACATGCATATCAGATAAATAATATACTCGTACAGTAATAACACACAAATGAGTTATTTCTCCTTAATGACAATTAACCTTACGAACCGAATTTATTGTTTAAATGAACACACGCGTTCGCTCCCTTTTATGATACACATTGTATAGAACCACGGTCACACTTCACAGACCATGTCCAGTCACCATTAGACATATCGGAGCGGCCAAGGCGTTCACAAATATCTGAACAAATCCACAAAATAAATAATAGTACTACCGTACAGAAAGGAAACTTCCTAAAAAACCGAAGTTTGACAGCGGTTCAGGGTCGAATCATGCCCTTTCTAATATATGGCACTATCCCTTTCGGCTATTTAGGGTTTATCTGTGGTCGTTCACGCAAAGGGACGTCAAGTTGTGCCAACCCTAATAATTGCTCGGAGCAATGCTGAGCCGAACGGAGCAGAGTTTGTCCGAAGCGAGGAGTTTCGCACTACACAAAGCCTCTAAAGAACGGACGCTAGGCACGAACAATTTCGTACATCGACCCGCCTGTTCCTATCTCTATCGCACGCGCATAATTAATTTGTTGTCTCGCTCGAAGATGTATTGATATCACGTGCCTAAATAATTAAGTGAAATAGCCAAAAATCAAAGTTTTTTTTAAAAACGGACGGACATTTTTGCGCCTATAATACTGAATCAATTTTTAAGAAATTTGACATGTAGAAATATTAAGTTGCGTACTGCACCGATACCGCGCCGCCAAGTGGGGAAGGGGCTTAATAGTTGTATCGCTAGCGATAAACGAGATAGAACTCCGTTGGATAGTTTATGTGATAAGCGATATATGTATTGTATATAAATAACATTATGCCTAAGAAAGTTGCAGAAGAAAATGTAATCAGTGATTAAACTTACGAGTAGTAATTAGAGATAACACCGATTCGAGTTAAATCAATTAGTTTCCTTTTCTGATTATTTTGCTGTGTTATTAGTTTCAGCATCAATTACATTTGTATGGGGTTAACAATTGCAGAAATGTTCGGCATTATTCACCCCCTTTTCCCCCACTTCAATATATGTATTCCCATTTGTCTCCGCCCCACGTGACTGCCGCCATACATGGGGCTGGGACAAATGGGAATGATTCACATGAAGGGCCTATTCCCGTCGGTGCCCGGCGTATACTTCGTATAGGTTTTAGCTTGGCAAACTATGTACTGTTTATTAATGTATATAGTATCTAACACATTTTGTTGGTATAGATCTATGGCTTAGAACGCACTGAGCTGTTTTCAAAAGCGATTCCGCAACCGCAAAAAATTTAACGTACGGCATGCATTATAAGCGCACGCACTTAAGACTGAAACCGCAAGAAATTAGACTGAAACCGCCAGAAAAAAAACGCAGTGCCTGTTTATTAAACCATTAGCTAGTTTGTAAGCGATTTGGTTCAATTGTTATGCTTATAAATGTAATAAATAAACAATAAACAATTACTGGAGGTGTCTGTATTGTTTAAATTACATATCCAGAACAGAATCAATAAATGTTGTTGCCATGGTGACGTATTCTTTCGACGACCAAGAGACGAAGGGCCGGATCCGGCCCGCGCTACTGTTAGCCCGCTGAATGAAAATGGGAGACCCAGTCATATAACCCGGCATCTGGCGCTCGAAAAGAAAGCGGGAAAGCCGAAAGCCTGTTTATGGCACTCAAACCCCTCACACTACATATGTCAAACGCAACTTCAAGTACGCAGTCGCGCGACAAGTCATGCTAGAGGCTGAGGTCATAAAGTTTAAAGATAAAGATAAGTAAAGCCCCGTTTATTTAGACGGTTCAAGAACTTGCAAGCGATTTTCGTTACATTGCGGTATTTGAAAACAAAACTTCCGTGAGACACAGACATATTAAATATATTAATAACGGGTCACTCACGTATTTTAAGTCGAAAAACGCTCGACATGTTTCACCCCGTACCGTGGAGTGTCATCAGAACACGGTACGGGGTGAAACATGTCAAGCGTTTTTCGACTTAAAATACGTGAGTGACCCGTTATTAATATATTTAATATTGCGGTATTTGGTTGATATACTGAAACATAACTAATCTAGGACCCATTTATGAGTCGAAAATGTTCCTTCACAGTCTACGGACATCAATGGGGCATATTTAATCGTTGTCATTGGTATAAGGAAGTCTTTTGTACGGAACAAGGTTATGTTTTCAAAATGACGGGCGTCTTTCCGAGCCTTGGTAGTTAGCAATGTATCGAATATTGCGGCAAGTTCTTGATCCATCATATATGTGCAGCTTACCTGAGCATACCAATATCCCATGCCTTGCTGCTGGTACGGGTAGCCGGGGTACCCCTGCGTCTGCGCGCCCATAGCGGGAGGAGCTGCTGTGGTGCTGGGTGTGCTCTGAAACAATAACGTTACACTTTAGTACCATCCTCTGCTGTAAACCTTATTACTCTGGCATAAGGCCTAACAATGATCAGTTATAAGTCAAACTTTCAACACTCGAGTCTTACAAGCTTGAACCTTCAGAGTTTGCGAGTCTAAGGTTCAAAAGACTTCAAGACTAGTCTTCTACAACACTGGAATGTGTTCATTGAGCTAAGCAGCAATATACCGTCAGGTGAAACTAATTAAAAAGAAAAAACAAGAATCAACCTTAGGTAAAGACCTGACGATACACTCAAAAAGCAATCAAAACTGGCCACTTCATATAGTAACTTCCATAGACAGTGAACCAATTTAATTGCTTTTGAGATTACATAGTTGCAATATGCTAAGGTTGTAAAATTATAAGGCTGTATTTAAAATAAATTATTTCACACCATGCATGAAAAAAAAACACCAGATAACTATCAGAAAAACATAGATAGCAGTTATTTTTTAAACACAAGTTCTATTTAATAAATCGGATAGAAATATAAAAAGTAGGCGGGTTGACAGTGACGTCATTGTGTAATGTTTCATATAAATTCCATATGAGCAAATCGTTTCGACAGTTCTATAAAAAGAAACTGATTTGACTAGTAGGAGAATACCCTATTGTCACTATGCAAATAATATACATACAATATTGAAACAGTTGGTATGCTAATTTAATATAAAAGTTTATAAAGAAAACATAAACATCTATATTATTAAAACCATTGCACAATAGAATGTAGAAGCAATATACCTTGTCACACTTAAATTTGACTGCAAGATTGGTTTTCAAATGATATAACCGATATCTGACAAACTCCTGCAGCGGGAATGTGAATTTGATAATTGATATTGAATTGAAGAAGCAAATAATTCCAATGAGTTAATATCCAATCCATACTAATATTATAAATGCGAAAGTCTGTCTGTCTGTCTTTCTTTCTGTGCGTTACCTCTTCACGCTTAAACCACTGAACCGATTTAGATGAAATTTGGCATAGAGATACTTTGAGTCCCGGAGAAGGACATAGGATAGTTTTTAACCCAAAAATAATCGCTTAAGAATGTGAAAAGCGGGGTGGAATTGAGATAATTAATGAAGTGCCTGCTAATTTGTGTGCATAATATGCCCATTTCTCCAGGCGCTATCCTTACTTTAGCTGCTGTTACTAAGTCCGCGCAGCCGAAAGCGCGGGAAAAAGATAGTAAGTTAATATGATATACAGTCAGATAAGCAGGTGAGGTGTTCAAAACAAACTTCTTATTCTCATTCTCAAACTCTTAGGGTCAGTTTTTTTTTAGGGTTCCGTACCTCAAAAGAAAAAAACGGAACCCTTATAAGATCACTTGTGCGTCTGTCTGTCTGTCTCTCCGTCTGTCACAGTCTATTTTCTACAAAACTACTGGACAAATTAAGTTGAAATTTGGTATACATATGTAAGTTTGTGACCCAAAGAAGGACATCTAACGTAAACAAATGAATTTTAAACATGGGGGCCACTTTTGGGGGACAAATAAGAAAATTAAAAAATTTAGTTTTTCAAAATATATCGTGTTACATATCAAATGAAAGAGCTCATTCTGACAATCTCAAATATATATTTTTTTATAATTTTGGGATGAACAGTTTAGAAGTTATTGCAGAAAATTGGCAAAATTGACCATTCCCCCTTTATCTCCGAAACTACTGGGTTTAGAATTTTGAAAAAAATACAAAAACTAGTTCTTTACCTATAGATCACAGGAAAACCTATTAGAAAAGTGCAGTCAAGCGTGAGTCGGACTTAATTACTTAATTTTAGATCGGACGCCTACGGGTTTTTTAAAGGCATTTTCACGTACGTTTCACATAAAAAATACATTGTTTAAATTGTGTAATGTACAGAACCCTTGGAACGCGAGTCTGACTCGCACTTGGCCGGTTTTTTTATTTATGTTTAATTTTAAGTTGCACCAAACCGATCGCTCAATTGTGGTATTTTCTATAAAAAGGGAACTTAATTGTCGATGGCACTTACGCCATTATAAACGATGCTCCGATATAAATACATTGCCGCGCGACGCTGTGCGGCGTAAGCGCCATCGACAATAAGGTCTCTTTTCATAGAAAATGCCTCAATTAGGCTTGTGTTTTGTACTTGACTCAATACAGTAATTTTAGAAATCAAGGTAAAGTGGAAACATTTACTGCTTTTAGCAGGATACAGAGTATTACTGGCTCTGACATTAAGTATGTGTATATTTTTTCATAAGCCATTTATTACGATAAGTAAAATTTTTTTATGAATGTTGTTCATTATAGAGATCTGCCTACCTTCAGGCAACAGAAATAAAAGCTGCTATGTAAGCTCAGAACCAGCTTGGTAGTTAATGTATAATTGTTTATATTTCCCACAGCTGGGCACAGGCCTCCTCTTGTGCGAGAGGGTGTATGCAGGTTTGATATTTATCACTAACTTTTCAGTGAAGTAAAACCAATAGTATTGATTAGAAATAATTACCTGGCTCTCTCCCGTTCCTCCATTCTCTTTACCCCAGAAACATTTCACTGCATGTCCACTAATCTCCGTGTTATGTGTGCCCTCGATGGCATGTGCTGCTGCCTCTTTAGCTGTGAACCTAATAAACGCATAGCCTTTGTCTCGGAATACTCTGATATCTTGTATCTGGCCATACTGTGAGAATGTATTCTGCATTAACTCCTCGGTGATAACATTGCTGGTGAAGCCCCCGCAGTAAACAGTAGTGTTAGTTGGTGAGCTCTGGTTGTACACCTCGTCAAATGTGGGCTGCTTAGCTCGCTTGCTGCTCGGCGCACCCTCGCTCGGCCTATTGGCCGGCGGCTTGCGTGTCGACCAGTTAGTGCGTATGGACCTCGACCCTAGCCACTGTCCGTTCATAGCCTGAATCGCTGCTTCGGCATCAGCCTTCTTCACAAACGAAACGAACGCGTACCCTTTAGATTTGAGCGTTTGTGGGTCGCGGACTATCCGGCAGTTTGAGATCTCACCAAAGGGCGCGAAAGCCTCTCGCAGTATGTGCGTTTCGATCTCCGGCGACAGGTCGCCGACGAATATGTGGTGGTGGTTGCTAGTGTCCGTCTTGGGCTGGTTCCCGGGACTCGTCGCCCAGTTAACCTTCATCTCCTTGTCCAGAAACACTCGCTTGTTCATGGCGGCCAGGGCCGTAGCCGCTGCCGAGTGATTCGTGAACTCGAGAAACGCATAAGGATCATTTCCGGGCTCACGGATAATCTTACAACCTTTTACTTCGCCAATTTGGCCGAACAACGCGCATAGAAAATCTTCTGTGACACTCGCGTCTAAATTACCGACGTAGAGAGTTTTCGGGTGGCTTTCGTCGCCCATATTAGAATTAATCGTAATCTAGCGGTTACTTAATTACGACTATGAACACTAGGATCCAAATTACTCGCTAACCAACGTGTTATTTCATTACACAAAACATTGGATGACGGATAAAGAAAGAAAAATGTCGCAAACAGGGCCTATAACTTCTCGAAAGACGTTGCTGTTGACTCGTGAAACGTTCACTTTTCGGAAACAAACGCATCTATAGACGAACTTCCGGTGGAATCAATTTAAAAAGTTGGCGGGAAAGCGGAATATTGGACTTTCCTAAAAGATTTTGTTTGAAATTATACAAAACCAAACCATACAACGAATAATTTAACATTTATTATACATTTTCATAGCCAGGAAACAAGAAATTATAAAATCATATTTTTTGTAATATTATGCCATAAACAAATTCTATGCGAATTTGACACAGAGTTCTCCTTAACTATTCCGGAAACGAGTGTCATTCGAAAGTCTATGACTCATCAGAAATATGATTTCGTTTACAAACTCATCACTTTCATCCCTTTATTTTGATTGGCTGTAACGCCTCTTTAGAAAAGAATAGCCAATCAAAAAGTGGTTAGTGTTTTTCAAATCTGTCTGTCATGGTATTATAAAGTTGGTGTTTTTTATTTAATAATTTTAATTCCTAAGCTGAAATACCTAAAGAAATACTAAATGTTGAATTCAGTTAATTAAAATTTAATTATTTATATTTCCAAAAAAGTGGCAGCAAGCAGCAATTTTCATTTGACATATGATTTTTGGTGTTGCCTGTGTATTAAGTGCTACGCTGGCTGTCAATGAACTGAACGCCAGATTTCGGCGATACGGCACGATGCAATCGGGCTTTTAATATTAATAAAATCTCAATTAAAACATGCATTACTCCATTAGTGCGTGCTCGTAACTAACAAAACCCTTTTAATAACATAATTACTTTCAAGTATTCACTTCATATAGCTACGGCTTAGGTTAGAATAGTTCAAGTCTCGTACACGTATGCAGTGTCTCGGTTTTTGTATATTTCGGTCTTGAAAATATGACGTAAAGTGGGATTTCCCTATTCTAAGATAAAGTTTCCAAGATGCTGCCGCTGACCCAGAAGGACACCCGTTTCCCGCGCGGGCGTATCGCCGGGCTCCGCGACAAGTTGACGAATTGGTTTAGACTAATTTACTCTGATAAGAATTCCAGAAATTTGTTCCTATTCCTTATACTGAACTTGTCGTTCGCCTTCGTCGAGCTGTTCTATGGTGTTTGGACAAATAGTTTAGGTAAGTACATTTGGATATTGGTTTGCTTATCTCAACCCTTCCTAAATAGCCCAATACTGTTAGTAAATATGCCAAGCAAGTGGCATATGTTATTTTATTTAGCTGCTTATTGAGTAGATTTAATATTAAATGATTTGAAAGTAACATTAGGAAAGTTTTATTACTTGAGAATCTTGTGTACATACTGGAAAAAATGTAGGTATGTACTTCAATTACATAAATTAAATCTTTCATTCCGCTGCTTTCTGGGCATCTACTATTTGAGGGAACCTCAACACGAAAGAAGAAGAAGAATCTTTCACTATTGTAGCATATGTGATTTTAAAATATTTATCAGTACACTCGTGCCTGAGGATGGATTCCCAAAGAATCCGAAACATGTCGCCAAAAGCGACTAAACATAATAGTGAGTAAAAACCGTACTGATAAATATTTTGAAATATGTCTCACGATAGTTTAAGTGCGATTTATCAGTACGGTTTTTAATCACTATTATATTATGTATGTGATTTTGACTGTATAAATGTTACAATGCACCAATGACCAAGATAACTCTTCATGGCATTTGCAATGACGAAGTGTGGAAATGTCTTCATTAACATCTATTTTTATAAAAATATGACATGTATAATGATACTTCCTCACTGTTCTATACAAATCGGTGCAAAGTTAGCTTAGACAGGCAGTGCCAGATTAAGCCAGCGCGGGGTCTGTAGCAAATTCTATCATGGGGCCCATGGATTGTTTTAATTTTGTTGGACAAATTGAACGAAGATATGCATGCCCCAATGCATAGATGCGCGATGCCCGTGGCATTTGCTACTTTTGCCACATGGCTAATCCGCCACTGTGGACAGACTCTGCACATGTTAAATACAAATACAAAAATATTTACTGCCAGAAAACATTCTTAACAAATTTTTCTCAGTGACTGACACTAAGCTGTGCCTGTCCTGCCGAGTCCCTTACAAAGATTTACAGAAAGCAACATGCATGCAGTAGGAAAGATAATTAATAGTGTTTTCAAGTATACAAATTTGTCCAGATGACCATCATCTAACATCCCTTTCAAGCATTAAAGTATACCCCGTTTTCTTCCAGGTCTAATCTCAGATGCATTCCACATGTTCTTCGATTGCACGGGCCTGGTAGCGGGCCTGGCAGCCTCCGTGATATCAAAATGGCGGTCCAACGAGCGCTACTCGTATGGATACGCGCGGGCCGAAGTGGTTGCTGGCTTTGTGAACGGCCTGTTCCTGCTGTTTATAGCGTTCTTTATTATGAGCGAGGCGGTGGAGAGGGCTATTGAGCCTCCAGAGGTAAGTTACTAACTAAACCTTATCTATCCTTAACCCTTTTCCAGGTCTCACCACATTGAGTTCATTTTGGGTTTCTATTATATATATTATATATTGTTTAATACAGTAGCAGCTGAAAGCTGATGCGTGTATATCACTGCACTTGTTTTTTTTATACTATTAGGTCTATTAGTGTTCATTTTGTTACTTGTTTTAAGTGTTTGTCAAGTCTGTTTTTAAAGGTGTTCACTGAAGGAGCACATATCACTGCTTCTGGTAATTTATTCCACTCGCGTACGACGCGTCTCTATTGTTTCCCATATAGTTTTAAGTCTTAATGTATTGTTTGTCCACATTTTCGTTAGTTATAATTTGGTTTTTCTCAGAAACGCGTAACTTTTCAGGATTGCCGTAAAACAAACCTAACCTTACCTATCTATAGGATAACCTGAGGAAAATCCTGAAAAGTTAACTTCAGAATTATGACTAATGATTATATGATAATCATTACATTATGACTTTCAAAAATTATGTCAAACAAAGGGATCCCATTCATTTTACTTATTTCATTTTATTCATTTTATTTTATTTTATTTTATTTTATTCATTTAATTTTTTTTAGAGGTCTAGGGGTTTCAGAATTGCCAATAAAAGGGTATCCCCTTATTCACAAAATTATGACACCTGTGCTGTCAACCTGTGCTAGACAGTGGCTAGACACCAAGTCCTTCACTTAAAACATAAATTGGCAACATTGATCCTATTTTTATGAACAGAAAGATGAAAATGGCATAAGCGTTATAAAGGATACCCCTTCAAAAGGTTAGCGCTTAGGAACACGACAAAATGGGACCTTTGACTAGACTTCGACACATATTATATTTAGATAATTACTTAGAGATGTATAAAGTCTCTATGTGTCGAATTACATATTTTTGTGTAATGGTACTATAGTTAAAAAATACCATAGAGTAACTTATACTAGAGCGGTACTGTCATAGTAAATTTTGTAACCCCAGTAAATTCACTGCCATCTGTCGACACACTTTAAAACTAAAAATAAATATTTATAAAAATACGTTAAAATGTATTTAAATATGGATAAATGATTTTTTTTATTTGCATTAATTATTTTTATGATTTTGACCCATGTTCTTTCACTGATATGCGTTAAAATTATAAATAACAAACGGAACCGTCAACGCCCTCTATACGAGTGTAGGCCAAAACTAGTGGCGCCCTCTGATCGAGAATCAAATTTTCGTGATTTTCGAGGCACGTTTTTTCCTTAGACTGTATCCATCTATTACGGAGTTATATCTATCTTTGAAAATACTAAACTACAAATACAAAAAAAAAACTAAAATTCTTTAGAGGTGTAAATTGATGGATTGATGAAAAATATGACGAAACCATTAATTAATTAATTAATAAGATAAGTACCTACCTACTACCTATCAGTAGTTATCAAGCAGTTACTTAAGTTGAGAATCTAGAGATAAGTAGCTATAGGTACTAGAGTATTCAGTGAAATGAAATGAAATACGTTTATTTGCTTAACATTATGTACTGATAAGATGGTAGAGTCAAAAGTATTATGTCCAAATAATGTCAATACCTTATAATAGTAGGCATGCAAAATAATTTAAAACTTAAAACCTATTAACATTATATTACATATTTACATAATCAATTACAATAATTTATTAAACATTTACAGTGAGAAATTGAGAATAGAGCCAAGAATAGACGAATTAATAAATTAATAAATAATAAAATGTCACAATATTAATAAAAATCTACATTTAAATATTCCTTAACTAGGTACGTATAGGTACTAGTATAAATACTATCAGCTTGTGAATATTTTGCAAACGGATACTCTAATTCAAATGTGGTTATTAGAAACCCATTTTGTTTTTGAGTGACCTCACACAACTCACAACATCAGAAATCACCTCCTTTATACAGAATTACAAAAAATAAATTATTCAGTCACAGTACAGTCGCCATCAGATATATCGGAGCGGCCGAGGTGTTCAGATATTTTTAGCACCTCGGCCGCTCCGATATATCTGATGGCGACTGTAGGTACAACCATTTTTGACTGACTTTAGCTTTCACAACGCCAATTTAAATGTCAACACTATTGCACTCGACATAATGTCGAAATTCCATCGGCACGTGTTCGTACGTAACAGTCGATCAAGCACGTACTTCTCCCGTCTCCCTTCGTTTGACTTAGTGTTAGTTAATACTTACTTAGTTTACTCTGTGAAGTTTTAATAATAATTTGATCAGTCAAATGTATCTGGTGGGCTATAGTCTTTATCTTATCTTATCTTAATAGTGGGCTATTACTTACAGCAACAGCAACACTCTAGCTAGAAGAAAGGGGACGACCGCTTCTCCGTAGTCCCCATTTTCCTCTCTGGATATTTTTTATTTATTTATTTATTTATTTATTTGGGAAACATACAGCACATTATAATACAATAAGGTAAAAGATATAGTAAGAACATAGGCCAAAAGAGTTTCCACTTATAGTTAATACAAAATTCCTTTGCTCCGAAAAAAAAGTACAATTATTAGGTATTTTGAATTTAAAGTTGAATTTAACAATAACATTGAGTAATAATAACAAGCATAATTTAGAATTTGGAAAATAACAAGCACAATTTTCAATTTAGAATTTGAAATCAAATAGGTACAATTACAATAACAATCATAACAATACAACACAAGATTACAATTTTATTACTAGCTACGAGTTAACGAAATTTGCCATTTATTATATTTTTTTATTTTGTTTGATGACAGAAACAAATCTATTACACCTATGCTGGAACAAATCAATGTGTGAATATTTCTTATTGTATATATTGCATGCTCTTGCTAAAAATTTGTTGTTTACATATTTTTTGCGAGTGAATGGAACTGATAGTAAAGCGGTGGACCGTGTACGATATGTAGGACATCTAAATGACACCTTGCTGAGAAGTTCTTCCGAATCAATTAAATTATTTAATATTTTATACAAGAAAATTACATCCCGCTTTTCTCTTCTCACTTGCAAGGACTCAAATTCCTCGGGCTTAAAAGATTTGAATTTATACTTCATACGATTAAGAAACTTTTTTTGAACACTTTCTAATGAATTAATGTGCACTAAATAGTTGGGACTCCAAACTGTAGATGCGTGACATTATACAGCATTATCCTTAGCCATTGGACAAACCCTGAAATCCCACGTAGGGTAACTTCTCAGGAATACTCTAACGTTAATATTTTTTTGATTAGAACAAAAAATAAAAAAATAAATTATCAAACAAAAGTTATTTCCAAAAATCGACAGCAAAAAGAAAGTGCTTTTGACAGTTTGTTCGAAAACAATTGTCAAAAGTCAGAATCTTATTAGTGTCTTATATATTAGTTAAAAAATCTAAAAAAATCAAACGAACGGGTATAGCTTTATACACCAGGTTAATAATGTCAATATACACCAATTTCTACAAGAATATTTTCCATAACGTCAACAAAATCCAGAGAGGAAAATGGGGACTACGTTTGTATGAAGAACCGGTAGTCCCCATTTCCTCTTAACTGACCATCGGTAGACCTTGTCTTTCTAATAAACTAATAAGGAATATTACTTACGCGAAACTGCGTAGGGGGCGTCACTACCACAATCTGAGGGTCTATCGCAAAACAAGAAAATCGAAATTTCGTTGTCTAACATCTCTATTACTCTTGCATAATCGAGCGATAAAGAGGCAGATATTAGCGAAATTTTATTATCTCTGAAAACTTGTCAAAAATCTGTTAAAGGAAGTATGTATAAGTTACTCTATGTTTTACTATAGGTGCTAGTGCTGCACTCTGGCGGCAAAACATTGCAGTAATACCCACTATTGTCAGTTACAGTTCGATCAGCCGATCCATACTAAACTATATTGTACTTACGGAAAAAGTACAAACAGCAATAAAGCTTGCTTGCTTGCATGCATGCTTGCATTAACCTTTTGGACGCCAATGACGGATATATTGGCACCGCAGGTCCAACGCCCAAGACGGATTAATCCGTCGCAGACCACAGAGCAACATAGACCTACGCGCATGTGCATAAAGTTCAATTTCAGTTTTAACACTTCGGTGACGTGACGTCCGAGTGACAGCTTTTGCGTTTGACACGGCGTCGAAAAGGTTAAAAATTACATATTTTTAATATAAATTGTTTTCGATTATGTTCAAAAACAAATTTGGCGTTTCGACATCAAACTTAAGAAACCTATAGCTATACACTAAAGCCTTGTAAAGAAAATGAGATTGAAGTGTAATGCATTTCCCTCGCGATATCCCGACTTTTTTCCACGGCTCATGGGAGCCTGGGGTCCGCTTGGCAACTAATCCCGAGAATTGGCGTAGGCACTAATTTTTAGAAAGCGACTGCCATCTGACCTTCCAACCCAAAGGGGAAACTAGAAACTAGGCCTTGTTGGGATTAGTCCGGTTTCCTCACGATGTTTTCCTTCACCGAAAAGCGACTGGTAAATATCAAATCATATTTCGTACATAAGTTCCGAAGAGCTCATTGGTACGAGCCAGAGTTTGAACCCGCGACTTCCGGATTGAAAGTCGCACGCTCTTACAGTGTAATGCAATGTTCCATTAATTCCATTATAGATACAAGCTCTGAAATTACCCACCTATTTAGAAATCGAATTGAAGGCCGTTAGCTTTGTATTAGAGCCTGACTAGTTGAGTAATAACTGTAATACGTAGAAGATAAGTTATACTGTTTGCTTTGTATTGTGTATTAGCGACCCGCCCCGGCTTCGTACGGGTGCAATGTATTGTGTGTGATGTATTATACATATAAACCTTCCTCTTGAATCACTCTATTTATTTATAAAAAACCGCATTATAATCCGTTGCGTAGTTTTATAGATCTAAGCATACATAGCGACTGACATCCACCCAGACAGCAGGAAGCGACTTTGTTTTATACTAACTTACGTTGTTTTAATTTTTAATATTTCGTAAATTTATTAATTCTAGTGATTATGAATAAAATAAAAACGTATCCAATAAAAATATATATTTAAAAGGTTAATTAAAAAAACAGTCACATTTTGTTTAAAAAATAAACAAAGTAGGTACGACACCAGTCACCAAAGTCCAAACGATATCTCTTCTACCAATATTTTTCACCCTGTACGACGCGATCTATAATGGGGTCGCGGAAAGTGGCGAAGCGTAAAATATTCCTGGAGTAACCTGGGGTGACCCACAAAGGGCATGAGAAAGCTTCTCTTTGCGAGTATCAAAATGCCCTAGATTCCTTCCTACAGAGTTAAATAATAAATTAGAAATATTTTATTTCAGGTCAAACACGAACGGCTCCTACTCGTCTCAATCATGGGCTTCCTAGTCAACATGGTGGGTATATACGCCTTCCACCACGGCCATGCGCACGGCCACGGAGGCCACGGGCATTCCCACGGCGGCCACGGCCACGCGCACAACGGCCATGGACAAAGCCATGACGATGAGGTCAACACTGGAGCTGGGAGCGCCATTATGAGAGGCGTGTTCCTACATGTGCTAGCTGACACTCTAGGCTCAGTTGGGGTTATCATATCAGCTATCCTAATGAGGATGTTCGGCTGGATGAGAGCAGATCCTATATGCTCCATGGCCATAGCCTTACTCATCGCTGGAAGTGTTATACCGTTAGTGCGGGACTCAGCCGGTGTTTTAATGCAACGGACTCCTACAGCTTTAGAGCGCGCTTTACCAAACTTGTATACAAGAGTGGTAGGGCTTGCTGGGGTCCATGGGGTCCAGGAGCCTCATTTCTGGACTTTGTGCAGTGATGTGCATGTTGGGGCCCTCAAGTTAGAAGTGGCAAAGGAAGTGGATCCGCGGTATGTGACGGAGCAGACCGCTAGGATTTTTAGAGAGGCCGGTGTTAAGCATTTGACGGTGCAATTGGACTATTCCCCGCTCTGATCGTAAATTAATATAAACTGTAGTTTATTTAAGCCTTATTGAAAACTGCTTGCGATGACTTTAGGCGTCGTTGGCGTTCAAGGTTGTACATGGACCTCCAAAGGTTACATTTAGGCTCAAAGCCTAATTTTTTTTTTGGCGCTAAATGGTGCAGTTGTTTACTAGTTAAACACATTAAAATACAGCGTTTTTAGTCGTTCCTAATTACTCTATTTTTATATTTTTTGTCTCTAAAAACCATCATTGCGAATATTACGATAACACACGTACAAAATTTAAAAAAAACTGGTTATAACAGAATAGAGGTCCATGGGTATAAAAATAGTATGAAAAATTCTAGGTTTATACAGTTTTTTAAGTACAGTACTCTATATACAGGTGCGATTAGAAAAAATATTACCCCATTGAGGATTTATTTATAAAGATAATAGTTGTATTCGAACATGTGACAATCTGTAAAAAGGTATTTAATTTGCTCGTTTTGACTGC
Source organism: Cydia strobilella (assembly GCF_947568885.1). Lineage (NCBI taxonomy): Eukaryota > Metazoa > Arthropoda > Insecta > Lepidoptera > Tortricidae > Cydia > Cydia strobilella. The sequence goes on from NC_086056.1 coordinate 2,271,510, forward strand.
TATGAATGTTACTTTTAAGTAGGTACGTATTAACATTGTACATCCAGTTCTGTTCGCTTTCATCATTAGAGTTAGACCAAGAAAAGTCTCCAACGAATTTGATCATTTATACATCATAATTTCATAGAAGTTTGACGTTTAAAATAACACTTGCACTGCGTGTGCTATTGCTATCAAAATCGTTGCAGACTTCTTGGTCTAACTCTATCTTCCTAATATTCCATTTCCTATTGCAAACAACTTGTCACAAATAAGCTAATAAAAATATTTTGAAAGGGTTAGATTTATACCTTTTATAAATTGTCATTTGTAGTATATTAATAAATTTGTAAAAAATATTTCATAATCATCTGCCAAAAACAAATGTAGCTGAATTACATTTATATTGTGGTCTGGTTATTGAAAGTAAATGATCTTTTTCTTTATAATTTATCACTCGAAATTCATACCTCTTCAGACATTTTACTATGTAATATTTTTTGTGATATTTTAAATGATCATCTTCTGTAAATACTGACTGTTCCATAAATTCTACTGTAAGTTGAAGTCGTAGGTATATAAATATATATATTGAACTTATATTTTTGAAATAAGGTGATTTAAAATTGTATGTTTGTGGCTTCGATGTTTATTTATTGACGCATTATGATTGTTTTGAATTCACAGTCTCAACCAAAATGAATTGTGTAAAATTAAAATTAAAAAATGTACGCTATGAACCTGTAGTAATGCGATGGTTGCGCTTTTATCGTCTATCGCGGCATGGTCACTCGCAATTACGTAGGTACTTGTTGGTGACGAACACGATAACTTTTGACAACATAAGCCTTTAAACAATTACTGCTTTGGCTACAGTTAAAGAAATAAAAGCCAGTTGCATGGTCACTCAACAGTGAAGTATGAAACGTGAAACTTCCCATACAATAAAATTTTGCAAATGCTTTAACGGAGACGGGCGGTTTGGTGCAATCGACCTGACTCTAACGTACCTTACGTACCGGTACCGACAGTACCAATAAATAAGTGCAATACCCCTTTGTGAATGTGTAAGATTTAATTTTGAAACTTGAAGGCATGATTATTTTTGTATGTCCTTCAAAAGGTAAATTATTGGCACGCAAGCCATGGAATTATATAAGTTTCTGACGCACAATATTGTGTTCAAGTCAAGTTTAAGTACATCATCCCTTTGTTTGTTGCATTTGTTGGAAATGCAGCATATATAATAATTATTTAAAAAAAAAACACCTGGCGAAATATTACAGACACTTCACTCACGTTAAATATATTGTTTTATTTATAAATTATGTGTTTATGCATTTCCTATTTATTTCATAGCTAAAATAATATGATTGATATTCTTACAAAGCTAAGCTACGTCTAATTTTTATATATACATTTTAATTACTTAGGCGTTATATTTTTATTGTTTTGTAAAGTAGTTTATTTTTACGCCGAAATTTGGCTTTAATGGGTATATTGTGTTCCATAGAGAGGCCCCCTATCTTTGAATTTACATTCCATTGTAGATTGTTTTTGAAAGAGGTCCAGCGGTCCATACAATAATCACAAATTCTTTATTTAAAATATGAGTTTTTACAAATGTGCAATACGTACTAATAAAAAACTTATTTCAAAAAAGTTTTTTGGATATGTTGTTGCATTGGTCCGCTGAAATTAAAATAACTTAATTAAGAAAATGATTGTTTTTATTTATGATTTTCTGTTAGTTGCGAATTCGGTATTAAAATTAGATACCTACCGAAATTGCTTCACGCTCTAATATTATTATATTTTATTTTGAAATATGTTCACCAGTATTATGGTCACATTTTACGGATGCATTTGGGTCAATCAACTTTTTTTGCTCTGTCCCGAGAGCCATATAGGGTAAGATAAGAGTACCCAACGCAAATTGTTATAAGAGAATAGAAGCTCTTACACATACTGGGATAGGTACATATAATGTATTAGTAGGAGATACGTTATATATGGTCGACCTTCACCCATACGTCTGACGGATGAAACTTATATTTTATGAAAGAAAATATGTTCCTGAACATAAAGAAATATGGTCAAGGCTATTTTAAATAAATTTTTGAAAATATTTTTTTTCTTCTTTACACTAGTAGACTGAATCGACAAGACTCAATAAACTTGCATTCTTATCATTGCCAACACTGGTTGCGGGCGGCGTATTTACAAAGGTTATACTGATATGGTTCAGATGCGAACTGAACTAGATTAGCTTTTGTTTGGAGAAAACTTAACAAAACCCTAATCTATTATATAGGTAGTATAGAAATTTACTGAAATCGTATAGACTTTATTAACTAAATTCATACGGATATTGTTACTACAAATGCTAGTCTGTTGCGATCTAAAATTTGAATCATATTTTAGTAACGATTCCGATTGTATTAAATAAAGTACCGTTCATGCAAATTACTTAACAATAAGCCTAAGATTTTTTTTTTACTTTTAGAATTATTTCAGTTGATAGGTACGAGTACTCCCTTTAGTACCGTTTGGTAACCAAAATTTCGTAACCAGCTACAGAATGGGAATCAAGATTCCCAGTTAATTTGAAGCCGGTTACGTATTGGGCCAGCGTGTTACCGCTTGGTAACTAAATTTGGTAACTAGCTACAAAACAGGAATTTAAAATTCCTTGTATGTAGCCAGTTACGAATTGGGCCAGAGTGGAATTGTTTGGTAAATAAGTTTTGTAACTGGCTACAAAATGGGAATCCAATATTACATTAAATCAGTAGGTAGGTAGGTTCGGTTAGTTAGGTAGCTTCAAATGCCCGAAGGGCAAACCGCCCAGAAATAGTCTAGTTACGTTGTGAAGTAAATTTTTTTTTAAAGAAACAGTCCGACGAACTCCAGCTAACTAGACGGAGCCCCGCTTCGCGTGGCTCCTATTTCTGGGCGGTTTGCCCTTCGGGCATTTAAAGCTACCTAACGAACCTAACCTACCTACTGATTTAGTGTAATTTTGGATTCCCATCTTGTAGACAGTTAGGTACAAAACATTTGCCAACCGTGGCTAGGAATAATCCATTTGAGTAAATAAGTACTATTAAAATTTAGATATCATATTCAAACGATACTGACGTTACTAAACTCGACTAGGTTTTGTCGTGAATAATATTTGAAAATATGTAAGCAAAAAGCTAATCCATTTGAGTGACTCATTTTTACCGAAATGGTATAGATATTGTTAACTAATATGCATAAACAAAAGCTCCCCGATTATAATCTGAGGCGTGACTGAAATAGTTTAGCTTTTGTAATTACGCTTCCGGGCGAGTGTGGGGAGTGATGCGACGTACGGGCGCGGCGCACACCCTCCCACTTCTTCGACCTCCAAATGCACGAAATTGGTGCGAAAATCACATACAAGTTCTTGAGCCGTCTAAATGGCGCCTAAGAGACTCAAAAAAAGTTGTTTCACCATGCCTATAAGTATTTTCTCGGTAGCAGTAACTGATGTTTTTATTATTATAAATAAATTAAGTTACCGAAATATGTTCTTTTTTTGCTCCCAAGTACAGAAAGGTGCAGCAAAAGATTCGCAATCTCCAATGATGTGAGCTCTCTAGAGAAATCAGATAACCCATTCTTTAGCTTGGACAGTGCATTCCTTGCTTCAATTCAATCTTCATGTCAATAGGCGGGTCCATTACAGAAAATACGATGACAAAGGATTATTCTACATCTGTACAGTACAGAATGATGAGAAATAAGAAAAAATCGCACAAATGCGAGTGGAACTCGCCCACCGAGGGTTCCGTACATTTTAGTATTTGTTGTTACTTATAGCGGCAACAGAAATACATCATCTGTGAAAATTTTAACTGTCTAGTTATCACGGTTCATGAGATACAGCCTGGTCACAGACAGACAGGCAGCGGAGTTTTAGTAATAGGGTCCCTTCGGGTACGGAACCCTAAAAAACGAGTTAGACGAGCGATGGTGACCACTGATACCCATACGTCATACAGGATGGAATGTGTATAAAATAAAACAACCATGTATATCAGTTCTTCTTTTAAAATTATGGCTTCAGCCCAGTGGGACTATTTCGCCAGTATCAAGGTATTGAGAGGTTTACAAACGACAAAAATTGTACGGTTGTACAAGACAGTGTACGGTGATTTGTTAGCTCTTGTAAATCGATAGCTAGACTTTACAAGAAGCACGTGGACTACCGGCCGTTGACTCCAAGATGGTGGTTAAACGCGCTTCAAAATTAATTCTCCATTCACTGCACACTACCACATTAGTTTACTGTATAATAAGCTATCGATATTACACTTTAAACAATATTAATAAGCAAAAAACAAAGTAATTAATCCCGATGCTAACTATCAAGATGGCGCTCGAACCGGAAGTCCCTGTATATCAGTTTCGTACAACTTTTTACATTCTTAGAAACACATTGACATAAACGCAACTCTTTAAAACAAAGTAATTACATAATGATAATGATAATTGTTAAGAATCGAGATAAAAATAATTTATAACACTGCCGTAAACAGAAGCAACAGTAAACTCGTTATTATTTGGTCTACAAAATTCTAACCTCAAAACTGATTTATTATCTGAAAACTGTTATTGTTAAAAATAACAAACTTCTGCCCGCGACTTCGTCTGCGTGGAATTATGATGATGATTGATAAAACCGGACAAGTGCAAGTCGGACTCGCCCACCGAGGGTTACGTACAAATTTAATTTTTAGTATTTGTTGTTTTAGCGGCAACCAGAAAAACATTACCTGTGAAAATTTCAAGTGTCAAAAGTCTTAGTAATAGGGTCCCGTTTTTACCCTTTAGGTACGGAACCTTAAAAACTACCCTATGTCCTTCCCGGGCCTCAAACTATCCCCATACCAAATTTCATCTAAATCGCTTTAGCGATTTAAGCGTGAAGAGGTAACAGGATGTCCAAAATACCTCGGCTATTAAATTTTTGCTAAAATAACGTATTTTGAGGTTAGAATTTTGTCGAAAACGAATAAACTGCATTCTGTGATGTAACATTTGATCTACTAATAATAAAAAGTCCATAATATCCTGTTCTAAATAAAGCACCACTAAAGTGGCATTCACTCGTAAATTGAATCTTTATTACTGTCTCTCTCACACTGTCTCAGTCAAGAAAAGACTGAAAGAGATAGCATGAATAACCAAATCTAATTTTGGCGTGAAAAGTCTCAGTTCATCTTTTTCACACTAAATCAGTGAGGGAGAGATGTTCGTAAGTCGCCTGCGATTGGATACAGAAATAATACAAACTAATTTGGACTTTTTTTTAAACTGGCAACATTAATCATTGGTAAACCTTATAACACTGCAATAAAGTTTACGAATGATCAACGCCCCCTACCGGCGTTAAGGCTAAATAAGATGGTACGCCGCATGCGAGCTCTGTGAGGCCGCTGACTGGACTTCAGCGGCGAGCGGCTTTATATTTTCGAGGTACAAATTTACAAAACTCAATCGACCGATCAAATATCGCTTGAAACTTACGAATCTCGCAGACGCACCATCTAGGGCCAGTTGCACCAGTTTGTCAACGTCGTTTTTGTTAGTATGAAAAGTTTGACAGTTCTGTATAGTACAGTTGGTGCCGCCATATTTAACGTTGATTGTGCAACCCGCCCTATATCAGAGATCTCCAAACTGTTTAATCAAAGGCATTCGCTTACTTTCCGGAATCCGTCTAAGCTAACACTGCAACAACTGCAGTGACAAAGTGTGGCAACCATTATAATTTCACAGCAATATGACATTCAGGCCTCGGACTAGACGCTAGCGGCGAGCGGCAAATCAAGGCCATTCATACATTGCGCTCGGCCAAATCTAGGAACGGCCTTGATTTGCCGCTCGCCGCTAGCGTCTAGTCCGCGGCCTTAGACTCTCATTTCCGCACTCTGTTGCTGCAAATCCAGTGCCGAGTTAGCTTGGTCTAACTCTAAGGCCCTCGAGTTTCCTGCTTCTTTCTTGCGGGCCTAAGGGCCGTAGCCTGGAGACCCCTAATCTAAATTATCGTCTATTCAATAAGCTTCTTGGCCTTGAAGTACCGGCGCAGGTAGAGTACCTGCCACGTGGCCAGGCCTAGGAGACACACCATCGAGAATACGCTGAAGAAGAGTACCCTGTTGTTTGTTGACTCTGGAATGAGAAAAAGGGAAATTATCTATGATTGATTCAAATAAAAGTTATGTTATGAGCCTGCCTTATGCTATAACCTGCGAAGGGTACATCAAAAGGACGTAGTTTAGCGAAAAGGCTTCCTCTAAAATTTGTCATTAAAATAATTGACTCTTCCTTTTGACAGAAACTAAAAAAATTATTGATTGTATTTTGTAGACTGGATATTTTTCCTTAAGGTGGTTCGACTAGGTTACCCAAAGCTTAAACCCCGCTAGATGGCGTCACTTTCGCAAATTTTCAGGTTTTATTTTTTTGTGGAATAGTGTTGGTATCTGTATACTTAAAAGTATGTTTAGCGCACTCTTTACATAAATATTGAACTATTATAATAAACATTGAATACTTCATTAGTGCAAAAAACACTTTTAAAGTCGACAGAGTGTTTCTGTCATGCTATTTCCTACTATTCACACATGCAAACAGTGTTTCCGTGATGCTTGTAGTAGACAATTTCATGCAGTGTAAGTATGCTGCAATGGCGTTGCGGTATGTTCGTGGAAATACGTGCAAGAGGATTCGGGTTCGAGACTGGTACGTCAGGGGTACTTTTTTTTTGTCCTTTTTGTGTTATGTTTCTTATATCTTTTAGTCTTCGAATTCTTGTCCGATTCCGATATAACCGAAATATATTTCAGTGATATCGGAAACGGCTCTAACGATTTCGATGAAATTTGCTGTAAGGGGTTCGATCTAGCTAGGTCTTATCTTTGGGAAAACGAGCATTTTTGAGTTTTTACTTATGTTTTCTTTTTCTCCCAGATATTCAGTATTATTAATAAATTAGTTTATAACGTTTTATAAAAATATGTGACGTTTTGAACTAAAAGGTAACACATTGTCGGTTGTCGATTAGGTTGATTTCATTTTGAAGCTTTTTGGAAATATGACAACAATAAGTAGGTACCCGTTTGGTTGAAAACGCCACATATATTGAAAACCTGACTTTCACGAATCTCACCTTTTTGGGTTCTTCAAACTCAGAAAGGATGGAGAATACTGACGATTCTTAGTAGCACTAGCCCAAGGAAGTCCAGGTTTGTAAGTGTCAGGTATCAGTTTTTTTTAAAGCGCTAAATATAGTTCTACAAGTAAAGCAATCCCTTACTGCCCAGCCTCTATAGTATTTTTCAAACTGGAAGGGTACGATGATAGATTTCATCTCTATACAATTTATAACCTAATAATGCCAAATGTTGCAAAATTATATTGAATTGAGATCTATCATCGTACCCTTGCAGTTTGAAATAGTTATTTACGATACAAGTGCGGAAAAGAGAAAATTCGAAAAGAGTGGCGACAGATTAAAACACGACCGCAGAGAGTGTTTTAAATCGACACGAGTTGCGAATTACCTATTCGCACGTGTATCGTACAACGTTTTACAGTACATATGGCCCTTTAAACTTTCGACATATGCATGAAAAGTGCTCTTTACGCACTAGGGCGAGAAAGTTGCACCATATGTACTGTAAAATACTTTTTAGTACATATGGTGCTACATATACGTTACCGCCCTAGTGCAGTAATTAGTACAATACGTGCATATGTCGAAAATGTAAAGGGCCATAATTATGTACTGTAAAACGTTGTACAATACACGTGCGAAAAGGTAATTCGCAACTCGTGTCGATGAAAACACTTCCTTCGGTCGTGTTTCAATTTATCGCCACTCGTTGCCAATTTCCTACTTTTCTCACTTGTATCGTAATGTACTAATAATAAAGTAGTAATTGTAAAATAAAATTAAAACTTTTTTTATATATTTTTTTTTGGATTCAAGTAGGTACAGTGAGTAACAACATTGCATGGCCTTCTAATTATAACTATTATAGAAAACGGGATATTTATCATGTTTATTTATATTATTTATTTCTCGATATTTTGGCCGGTCTTGCAAGACCAGTCGTTGTGGAGATCCCTGGGGAGGCCTATGTCCAGCAGTGGATGGCTTTGGTGTAGATGGATTCACACAACAAATGAAATAACATTTTTTCATATTTGTTATCCGTGTCCCTGTACCTGAAAGAAAAATAATATCATGATAGCACAAATTCTCTAATGTTATAGGAAGAAAGATGATGCAACAATATGGATTCTAATAAAGTTATCATTTACTTACCTAGTAATAATTGTGTTTTTCATTCATAGACAAAATTCCATAATTTTCATCCAAATGTTTTATTTTACTTTATTGCAGTGAGGATGTCCTGATTTTTTCTGGCTAATGAAGGAAAACATTTTCTTTCCAAGAATGCCTCTTCATTTTGCACAATACCTAAAAAAAACCTAGAGTTAGTGACACATTGACTATTCGGCAACCAAAACAGTAATAATTACATTATATAGGTATTGTTCACTGCTTGCATTACGGAAGAAGTGAGAATTATTTTCTAAAAAGATCGGCACGAGAAAATTACAATGTACAATGAAGGAATGAAACTGTACCTACCTTACGAAACTTCACCATCATGAATTCCGCTTCAATTGAGTCTGAATTTTTCTGGATTTTCGCGGACCAGAACACCGATGATTTTTGTAACTTGATTTAGACGTTGCTATCATTTTCAATTTATACAAACAAATTGATGTCACAATAAACATGACCCTATGTGTCAGTGTCAACACTGTCAAATAAAAATGCACTAAACATGACGGCACTGCAAATCCTGCCAGGTCGGCCAGGCAACGTCGCCAACGTCATAGAGTGGCAACGCCGCACGCAACGTATTTGTACACGACATTTGTGACACACACATACGTAAAATTGATGAAAAAATTACGTTGATTTATGTATGATTTCTGCATGAAACAAAGTTTTTCTATTAATTTAGCGCAAACGAATATTCGAAAGTAGATAAATGAGCAAATATTTCTGTAGTAATAGTGTGTAGTGCCTTAATTAAAGCAGATTGAATTTTGTATGAAAATCGAACCACCTTAAATTACGTCCATACTTAAATAGAGTTATGAGTATTTTCTCTTTACAAGTGTAAATGATAATTCAAAATTCAAACATTTATTCTTAAGGGCTCTTTCACAAGTCAATACAACATTAACTGTGACATCATAATTATAGTGACATAGCAACATTTATAAATTATAATTCGAAGCGGGAGTTGGAAGGGGAGACCTCGGCGGACTTTCTCTGATCAGATCGGGAAAATCCTGAAAAAGGCCAGGTCAAGAGCACCCTAAACCGTGCGTGTATGAAGAATGTTATGAAAGTGAAGGAAGCGAAAGAGGTATGTCAGGATCGTAGCAAGTGAAAATCCGTGGTCGTGATTATATGTATGTATGTATGTATTACTTGTCATGCCGAATCCACTGTGCTAGAGGTACAGTCGCCATCAGATATATGGGAGCGACCAAGCTGCTCACAAATATCTGAACACGCACCTAGCGCCTTGACAAGAGGCGTGTACAGATATTTGTAAACACCTTGGCCGCTCCCATATATCTGCTGGCGACTGTACCACACCATGGAACTCACCATTAGTGTCCCTCATCTCCTCTTCCCGCTTCCTCATCAGGGTGAAGTCCTGCACGATGGCTTCTGACAAGTCTTCAAGCCGCTTTAGTTCCACTTCCATCGGCTTCAGCTTGGCGGCTTCACCGATCTGTCGAGGTGACATGTTCGTTGACAAACATTTGTAATCCTAATCACCCTTTTAAGGATTTGCCACACTGGACGGTGGTCAGGTCAAACCCGCATTATGTATGAACAACATTGACAGCAACCTTGAAGTTTGACCTGACCGCTGAACGCATCCAGTGTGGCAAATCCTTGACCGCCAAAGGCGTCAACTGATGCGCGCGGCAACATCCCAATATCAACCTTCGTGCATGGTTCAAAATTCTTTTCGTTGTCTTGTTTGTGTCCACTCTGTCACGCTTCAATTTTTGTCTTTTATGAAATAAATAAAAAAATGAGTGCTATTGCATGTCATTCTAGCTGTAGATTATAATTTTCTTGAGAAAAATATAAAACAAAATTTCACCCTCACACAAAATGCTCCACTCCGTCACGTTTTTGGGGGACAAAAAACAAGACAACGAAAATAAATTTGACCCCCCTTCCGACCATTCCGAGGTTCACGATGTAGTTCAAAGGGTTACAATTATAATGGATGTATTAAGTAGACAGGTAAGGTAGGTCTCGGCATTGGACAGAGTAGCATGGCGGTCTTTGGTCTCGACTCTCGACTTTTACCTCTCGACAATAATCTGTACCTCTCGATAAAATCGACTCGAATCGATCTGACATAATATATCTTTAAGATCAATCTTCTTCTGATCTTTTTTTAATTTTCTCATTTGTTTGTTATATAGCATGCAAAATAGGAAGATTAAACTAGCAACATGCATAGTATTCACACCACGAAAAAAAAAACACTACCCATGACCTTGTTTAAGAATGCAAAACGGTCAATTCCACGATAGATTTAGATTTATTTATTACACAACATATGATAGCAGTACAAATAATGTTAATTTATAAGAATTATAAGGCTGCCTTTCCACTGAGGCGGAGATGAGAGGAGACGTGTGGGAATGAACCAATAGCACCGCTTTGCTGGATTACAACGAATGCTATTGGGCGATTCTCTCACATCTTTGCTCATCTTATCCTCACTGGAAAGGCAGCCGTAAAGCGCGAGTCACAATTTTATTGGGTGTTCCGTTTATCCAGGATGAAAATTTGGGTTATTCCCACTAGTTACCACCAAGTTGTTACCAGTGGTAACTACTGGGAATTTTTTCCCACCTTTTACCACTGGTAACTATTGGGAAAAATAATACCTAGTAGTTACCGCCAAAATTTGGTTAGAGTTCAAACTGCTGGGTTTTTTTTTCCTAGTAGTGACCAATGGTAAAAGGTCGGAAAAATCCACTTCACAGTAGTAACCACTTATAACAACTTGGTGGGAATGGGAACTAGTGGGAATAACCCGAAAATTTGCATCATTAATTATTAAATGAAAAAACATGCAATGAAAATGTGACTCTTTTTCTTTAAATGATCCAACAGTTACAAAACAATGATTTGTTATGTTCTTTATTACTCTTTGCTATTCAGACAATTTTAACTCAGTGTGCTGTTAGGCCTATTAGTATTGTATTGTTAGTATTGTTGCAATGACAAACACGCATTAAGTGCATCTAAAAACCTAAAACAACACTTCGGATCAGAATCATCTGAAATTACCCCAAATTTCTGGCAGATTGTTGATTGAAGAACATCCATTGATAGTGATCATAAGAATTAACAAAAAAAAAAGATATAAGAAGATGTAGGAAGCAAATAATACTTTAAAAAAGAACAGATAAATTTTTTTTGAGAAGGATGTAACCAAAAAATATACTCCTGGTCATATTTAGAGGAACGCAAAAAAAAGGTTTAATTACTAGATTACAGCACTTAAAGTAATTTCAAAATAAGTTATTAAACTTTTTTTTGCGTTCCTCTAAATTTGACCATGAATTTATATTAAAGGTTAAAATATTGTGTTCAAGCTTTCCTATTGTCCAAAGTACCTAAGCAGGCTAGGTGTTCAAAATTATCTAAATAACACTTTGTGTTTTTATAAAGAAGATAAGAGCTAGTGTAGATCATTGTGGGCACCTGGCTCACTTAGCTACTTCTGCGTCTGACATTACCTACTTGTGAATGCGTACAATACAAACAAGTAGCCGCTGACACAGAATAAATAATAGTACTACCGTACAGAAAGGAAACTTCCTACAAAACAGATGTTTGACAGCGGTTCAGGGACGAATCATGGTGTCCCTTTCTAATATATGACACTCCCCCCTTTCGGTTATTTAGGGTTGTCAAAATTAAAGTCATTATCTTATCTGTGGTCGTGCACGCAAAGGGACTTCAACTTGTGTCAACCCCAATAATTGCTCGGAGCAATGCTGAGCCGGACGGAGCCGAGAATACCCGAAAGGAGGAGTTTCGCATCCCTGCCGGTGGCTGCGTTGTTTGTTAAGAACCTATAGAAAATTGCCGACTAGAGCTGCGCTGATCGAGGTTAGGTAAATGAAGTGTTTCTATTGGTTCTTAACAAACCCATTCCTTGAACATCTCTGGTGGAAATGCAGCCTAACTCAGTAGCTCATGCAGAGCCGTCAGTTAGTCTCCAGTGCTATTTAGAATACACTATTCTTATTTCTTACTACTATCACAAATAGTATATTCAATATTGCAAGCTTTGCGCTTTGTGATGAGTTTCTTGTAGATAATAAGAACGCCCCAAATATGAAGTGTTATTTAAAAAAAAAGTACTTACACCTTCATAGTTTTTGGCTTCAATTCCAACTTTGATGTCTAGATGTACATCCTGGCTGACGCTACGGCGTTCTGAAAGAATTATAAATAAGAACAAAACAAACTCGACAACCCTCAGAATTGATGAAGCACAGAACTGGCAAAACTATTAAATAAACGGGTCCACACAAAACAAGCCGCCTCGCGAGGCGCATCGGCCTGTGTAGACACGTGCCTCGGCCGCATTGCCGCTCCGGCTCGTTCTGTGTGGACCTGTGGACCAACTAGGCATTGTGTATTTTTAGGGCCTATTACTAAGACTCCACTGTCTATCTGTCTGTCACCAGGCTGTATCTCATGAACCGTGATAGCTAGACAGTTGAAATTTTCACAGATGATGTACTTATGTTGCCGCTATAACAACAAATACTAAAAACAGAATAAAATAAATATTTAAGTTGGGCTTCCATACAACAAACGTGATTATTTGCGGTTTCTTGCGCATTGGTACGGAACCCTTGGTCTTGGCCGGTTTTTTAAGCAAAATTATTATTATTATATTGTTTAATACACTAGCAGCTGAAACTTATGCGTGTATATCACTGCACTTAGTCTGCGCCGGTCCGTCACCGTCGACGCAAGCTCCTGATGACGCTCCTCGGTACGGAGTGAAACATGTCGAGCGTTTTCGACTTAAAATACGTGAGTGACCCGTTATTAATATATTTAATGTATTTATAATATTGCATTGTCTGCATTACTTTGTAGAACAGTCACCATTTGAATCAGATATATCAGAGTGGCCAAAGTGTTAATGTTCATGTCCTCCATATCCTGTCTTTCCGTACTAATTTGAGCAGTCAGTAGAAATAACATCTATAGCAGTCGGGCTAGCACATGATTGGCGCGACAGTATCTTACCGCGAGACAGACTACCCGTTCCCCGACCCCCTTTAACTCATACGGTTAGTAAAAGACGGGTAGTCTACCTCGCGGCGGGATACAGTCGCGCCAATCATATGCTAGGCCTACTGGGATCACCAATTAGTTTCTTCAGGGGTCCGGTTCTTACAATAAAATGACCATCATGGTCCGTTTCCGAGTTTAAAATAAGAAAAAAAAAAATGATCAGCAGTCCCGATCTGGACCACGGTCTGGAAGGATTGGTGTATCCTCCTAAGTCCCGATGTCCTACCTATAGTACTTCTTCAGTTCGACGAAGTTCCATATCCACATGGAACAGTCGCATTTCTTTTGTTTCGTTTAATTTTCAAACAAATAATACCGGATATGATGCTCAAAATTCACAAAACCTATGTTAGGCCTATATTGGAGTATGCATTTCAAGTATGGAGCCCTTATTTTATCAAGGATATTGAGATGTTGGAGAAAGTTCAACGTAGTTTCACCAAGATACCGAAGAAACTCAAAAACATGTCCTATGAAGAAAGACTACAATTCTTAAAGCTCACAACCTTGAAGGAGCGCAGAGAACGCGGAGATCTGATTGAGACATACAAAATACTAACCCAACACTACGACCTTAAAGATTTCCATAAGATGCTAGAACGCAATAGTAACAACCGTCTGAGAGGTCATCAGTATAAGCTGGTGTCTCACAGGTCCTACAATAATCCTCATAGACACTTCTTGAGCAACAGAGTGGTCAACGCTTGGAACAAACTCCCAGGGGATGTAGTAGCGGCCCAAAGTGTCAATGAGTTTAAGAATAAATTAGATAAGCACAAAGCAAATTCTACTCAACACTGAGAACTTGGTTTATGACTCTGGATACAGGCATTATCAGTTGTTTAAACTGCCTGCCTGCATTACAAATAATAATAATAATAATAATAAATAAAAATCAACTCTATTCCACACAACTCTACACCATAGGTTCAAATTTCAGTGGCAAATTTTGGATTTTCATTTGTATGGCTGGGCCTTAGGAGGCTATAGCATAATAATTAGGGTTATACATATTATAATATTTTGAACCAACATACCCGGCGGCACTTTGGAAATGAAGCACACTTCAAAGGTGTCATAAGTTTCCGTCACAAATGTGAACTTGCCCTTCGTAATTGTGTCCTTCTGTGACAGGATGTGGCCTTTTGAATCACGAATCTGTAATCAAGTAAAAGATTGGCTATGAATGACATATTGGAAGTTTAAGTACTAAAAGAGTGATCTCTAATTGGAAAAGATAAACTAATTTAACATTTAAGCAGCACTAATTCTCTATTAACTTGTAACTGGTTAAGTTACAATGTTTCCTTCATGCAACCAGCTAATTAGACTGAAAAATAAAGGCATGAGTTCATACAATATTGGAGATGTGAAACCAATAGGAACTATGACTTATTGGTCAGGAATTATGACTTTAGTTGACTTACAGTGTAATCTACTCTCTGGCCGGCAACTTCTGTGACTTCATACTCTCCGGCCACGAGGACATTCGCGTGTAACTCCTCTTTCAAACACTTTTGGGTGTTCGGAGTCAGGCTCCACATAATACCCTCTGAACCATGCCAGAAAACACTCAAAATGAATATGAGATAGTAAACCTCCATATCTGCTATTCACTAGATCTAAATTATTGCAATAAATTAGTTTCAGTTCATTAAAATCAAGAAAGGAAAACAAACATATTCTGTGTCAAAAAGACCGATGAGTTGGCCCGAGAGAACGAACGTCGTCGGCGGCGTATTGTAAAAAGTTGCCATGTTGCTGCTATTCGTATTCTTCGTAAATTGGAACGCTTACAAACGTGGCTAAATGAATACAGCAACCAATGAAAAAGATTTTCAAGTAAAAAATATGGTGTTAATATAATAGCATTACAGAAAAACAAGGATTTTAGTACAATTAATTTCGAGGTTTGGTTTTGATTAATTTCACTATAGTAAAAAGCTGCGTAAAAAGAACCACGTGAGAAACATTACGGTAAAAGAAATTTAAGGTAAAAAAAATACTTAAAATACACAGTACATTGTCAAAGTATTTTCTATTGGTATTCAATAAGGTATCTTTTTGAATATCATCCTTCATGTGTCTTTAATCGCGTGAATTTAGTAAAGTAGTTTTGTTACTAGTGTTGGATCTTCCATTGCACATCTGCATTTTATCGATAACATAGTACTATCAATCAATCTTTAAGTAGTATGGCTCCATCGGTACTGTCGATGATTTCGCCAAAGTCAAAGTGGGATCCACGTGGGATCGAATTAATATTTCTAGATTTTCTTCAGCCAGTGTACGGTAAATAAAATTATGGGCCTCTAGGGCTCTAGCCAGACACGGTTAGAGGTAGAAATACCAAATGCTCTTAGAGCACGACGTTGTTCGGTAGTTCGTTGTTGTTGTCTCGTAAAACCGATAGCTGGATTTTACGAGAAGCACGTGGACTACCGGCCGTTGACTCCTAAATGGTGGTTAAACACGCTTTGAGATTAATTGTCCATTCACTGCACACTACCAAATTAGATTACTGTATAATAAAGCTATCGATATTACACTTTAAACAATATTAATGAACAAAAAATAAAGGAATTAATCACGAGGCTACTATCAAGATGGCGTTCGAACCGGAAGTCCTCAACATAGTACTACAATCGGACCAAACTAACTTTGCATGGCATTTGCAATGTCAAAGTATGACAATGTCATCATTAATGTCAAATGTCTATGAAAACATTTCTTTTATAATAATACTCCCACACTTTCCAACTAGGGAACAAATCAAATTATTTTAATGAAATATAGTTGGTCAAACCAAATTGGCAGTAACTAAGCATAAAAAAAACTATACTCATCCTTTTCTTTTGGGTGCTAGTACTAGTGTAAGACAAAGATGGTATGATTCTCTCTGTCTATGTTTGAAATGAGACAGTCCTTTGACAAACTTTATTTTGATTTGTGTTTTTTTAAGAGCCCATCAAAGTGCTCACTACTCTCACTAGCGCCACTGTTAAATCTATGCGTCCAAAGTTAAAACGGCCGTTTTGTTTTGAGTTCATAGATCGACGAATCCAGCAATACTATAGTTTGTCAAAGGACTGTCTCATTTTAAACATAGACAGAGAGAATCATACCATCTTTGTCTTACCCTAGTACTAGCACCCAAAAGAAAAGGATGAGTATAATTTTCCTGGTTGTTACTGACTGACAAATTGATTTGACCAACTATATCTTTGTCTTACACAGCTTACACTAGTACTGGCACCCAAGAAAAAAGGATGAGTATAGTTTTTTTTGTTCCTATTTACTGGCAATTTGGTTTGATTGACCCACTTATAAATTAAGCGTTTTAAAAGGAAAATATGCCTGGCATATCGTATTTTACATCGACAAGGAAAATGCATTTTGTTGTCGACAGTCAAGCTGTCAAGAGCAACACTATTTAAAGTAAAAGTGAATGTCAAATAACAGTTTCCTAACCCTAATTGCGATTTTTCCAAATATTTTCGTTTTGAATCATTCAAATTAGATTTCGTGTTACTTAAACACTGTGTTTAAGGACGACAAACTATTGTGTTGAAAGAAACTTGAGTTTTGTGCATCGTAAAGGGTGTGATTGACCTCTGAAAACCTGACAGCTATCAATTTTCTTATTTTCTAGAAAATATTAGTGCAAATATTTTTCCGGACTTTAATTTTGAGACTATTCTGTTGATTCCAGTCCACAATAAAAGTATCAACCTCCTGAATTTATAAGTAAGTTACTTTTATCATGTTGCAATAATATTATAATATGAAATGTTTACATAACATTGCAGTGTGTCTATTTGCATTATTTTAGTTAGTTAGTTAGTTAGTTAGTTTTTATTGTATATTATTCATACTTTTACTGATATTTCAAATATATTCAGACTACTGAGAACGAGAATTATAACATTTATAGCGTACCGATTATATTATGTTTTAACATGTTACTTTTTAATTTCACATGTCGCTTTAGAAATGCTAGAAGTGTAGTAATTGATGCATTATATTAACCTACATTATATTGTAGTAGAGTTTTATATTGTATACAGAAAGTACACAAGTTCATTATATATTATGTCATATATTTTGCTTTTGTTAACTCCACTTTTTTATAGGTAACACTAGTTTCTACCTTTGTTTGAATGGAATGATACACTACAATACAATACAAATACTCTTTATTGCATACCTCAATAAAAAACAAAATAGAGTAGTAGTAGTAGCAGAGTAGTAGTTAAACAACAGGTGGTCTTATCGGTAAAAAGCGATCTCTTCCAGACAACCATCATCATCATTGAACATCTCTTCAATAATGATGATAATTGATAAAATCTATCCTATGCCCTTCCTCAAGCCTCAAACTACTATATCAAATTTCATGTAAATCGGTTCAGCATTTTAAGCAAGAAGAGGTAACAAACAGAGTTACTTTCCCATTTATCATATTAGTAAATATGTGTAAAATGATAACAAAACCATTACTAAACTGAGATTGTTTCGAAATTGAGAATTGATTCTAGTCTAATTTAATTCAATCAGATATAGCATTCTTACTTCATGGAAAATGGGGATAAAATAAAATATTGTTTTTACCAGGGACCGGCCCGCTATCCCTTATAAAGGGTTTTGTATGGGTTTTGTTAAGGCTTAACGCGCCATACCCTTTTCCCGATAAAACCCTTTTATTTTACTTTTAAAGCCCATGTCTAAGCGCTAACCCATATGATTAAGCGGTTTCCAAATACCAAACCCTTTATTTATTTATTTATTTATTTAAGCCTTTATTTTTCCTTAAATAGTTTTACATGATAAAAAAGTTTTCTAATATTATTGTTTTCCATTTTTACTATTTTAAGGACCCCTGTTGGGTATAGGCCTCCTCCATATCTTTCCACCTTTCTCGGTCTTTTGCCTTGATTAGCCAATTTTCTCCGGCTGTGGCTATAATATCCTTGGACCACCTTGTTATGGGTTTTCCCGCCTTCATTTTGCCATGGGGT
Source organism: Cydia strobilella (assembly GCF_947568885.1). Lineage (NCBI taxonomy): Eukaryota > Metazoa > Arthropoda > Insecta > Lepidoptera > Tortricidae > Cydia > Cydia strobilella. The sequence continues at coordinate 2,289,993 of NC_086056.1, forward strand.
CCTGGCCACTTTGTGACTTTGTTGGTCCATCTGTCATCTGTCAATCTTCCTATGTGGCCGGCCCATCTCCCAAACCAAACCAAACCCTTATCATCCGCTCACCAATACAAGCATGTTGCAGCTTACGATATACCATACCACTGAACATTACTGAACTATACAATGAGGGCCCCACATGCTCTAGCCATTTGTAATATATTTTAGTGATTAATTTAATTTGCCATGTGGTTTCAGGTGTGACATGAGTTGGAGCTCTAGCGCTGCAATGAGGTCCTCATCAGAGATATGTAGCGGCCAGCCGCATACAAACTTCCCATAGAGCTCAGGTATTTCAATAATATATGACATTATTTTCATTTTTAGGGTTCCGTACCCAAAGGGTAAAAACGGGACCCTATTACTAAGACTCGGCTGTCCGTCTGTCCATCTGTCTGTCTGTCACCAGGCTGTATCTCATGAACCGTGATAGCTAGACAGTTGAAATTTTCACAGATGATGTATTTCTGATGCCGCTATAACAACAAATACTAAAAAGTAAGGAACCCTCGGTGCGTGAGTCCGACTCGCACTTGGCTAGTTTTTTAACTCATGAAGCCGGGTACCCCAGCGGTACCCAACTTCGCTCAGGGATATGAGATTGGGATAGAGGGAGCAAGTGATATTACTATCTCATTCCACCGCATAACTGCGTCCCTTGGACTGGCCATCGTGGAGAGAAGCTATCAAATCAAATATAAGAGCTATTTTTTATGAAAATTTTATTCTAACTACATAACTTGACTGGAACCAAAGACGATAATATTGGATAAATAAAATAGCACTCATTAATTTATGTAATTTGTGATTTAGGTATTATGACTACGTCGATTTGAAGTTTAGGCATTTTGGAAATGTGGTATTATGAGAAAAAAAGGCATTCTGAGATTCAAGCATTTTGACATTATTTGAAAGAAAGAAAGAAAGAAAATACATTTATGAAATAAAACTATGAAAACGGATTATATCGCGTATATTGAATTTATAATACATCCCGACGTTTCGAACTCTTTACAGCGTTCGTGGTCAACGGGTGACTGAGGAAAAATTACAAAATGCAAAAATACCCACATACTAAAATAATGAACAATCATAGACTACAAACTTTAAGGCTGGTTGTACATGCAAAATCGGTTCATAAGGCTAGTTATACACTATAATTATTTTTCAAGTAAAGATATATATATATATACGCGATAAAAAAAAAAAAAAAAAAAAAAAAAAAAAAAAAAAAAAAAAAAAAAAACTGCCGGCTCCAACCCTACACCACGGACCCGAGAAGATTTAATTCCCTCCTAAATTGTAGGAGGGTATCCCAATATGGGACCGGCAACAAACTCGGCGGGACACATCTTTTCAAAACATCAGAATGTCCAGCATCATCCAACACTACGGTCTCACAGTCTATGTCTCGCTTGCTCCTTTATCAGGTGGACTACAGGATCCCAAGCTGGTGGTAGAGAAAAGCCATCTTCCCTATTAAAGTTTGGATATTTCTTAATCTCAATGGCCTCGCGCAGAATTCTGGGTATGTAACGCTTCTCCTTGGCAAGAACCAGAGGCTTATCAAACTTGATTGAGTGATTGGCTTTATCCATGACATGCTCACAGACAGCAGACCTAGGTCGACGGTGCTTGACATCAGCTATGTGTTCCTTCACCCGAGTGGAAATGCTCCGTTTCGTCTGCCCGACATATGATAGGCCACACTCACAGTCCAGCCTGTACACTCCTGCAGTCTGTAGAGGGGTATTGCATTTTACAGGCCTCAGGAATTGTGACATCTTCTTCATTGGCTTGAAATATGTTTTTATAGAAGCACGCTTCAAGATGTGGCATGTCACGGACAGGATCAGCCACATCTTGAAGCGTGCTTCTATAAAAACATATTTCAAGCCAATGAAGAAGATGTCACAATTCCTGAGGCCTGTAAAATGCAATACCCCTCTACAGACTGCAGGAGTGTACAGGCTGGACTGTGAGTGTGGCCTATCATATGTCGGGCAGACGAAACGGAGCATTTCCACTCGGGTGAAGGAACACATAGCTGATGTCAAGCACCGTCGACCTAGGTCTGCTGTCTGTGAGCATGTCATGGATAAAGCCAATCACTCAATCAAGTTTGATAAGCCTCTGGTTCTTGCCAAGGAGAAGCGTTACATACCCAGAATGCTGCGCGAGGCCATTGAGATTAAGAAATATCCAAACTTTAATAGGGAAGATGGCTTTTCTCTACCACCAGCTTGGGATCCTGTAGTCCACCTGATAAAGGAGCAAGCGAGACATAGACTGTGAGACCGTAGTGTTGGATGATGCTGGACATTCTGATGTTTTGAAAAGATGTGTCCCGCCGAGTTTGTTGCCGGTCCCATATTGGGATACCCTCCTACAATTTAGGAGGGAATTAAATCTTCTCGGGTCCGTGGTGTAGGGTTGGAGCCGGCATAGTTTTTTTTTTTTTTTTTTTTTTTTTTTTTTTTTTTTTTTTTTTTTTTTTATCGCGTATATATATATATATCTTTACTTGAAAAATAATTATAGTGTATAACTAGCCTTATGAACCGATTTTGCATGTACAACCAGCCTTAAAGTTTGTAGTCTATGATTGTTCATTATTTTAGTATGTGGGTATTTTTGCATTTTGTAATTTTTCCTCAGTCACCCGTTGACCACGAACGCTGTAAAGAGTTCGAAACGTCGGGATGTATTATAAATTCAATATACGCGATATAATCCGTTTTCATAGTTTTATTTCATGAGTAACTATCGCGGTAACCGAAGACAATATTAAAATACATTTATTTTAACATCATAAACATTGGACAAAACTATGAAGAACACATATTTCGTTTTGAGATCTAGGAATTTTGGTAAATTTGATAAAATGAAACTGAGGTGCACCTTGCAATGAAAGCAAAGCAAAGCAATGAATGGGGTTGGCCGGTGGCCGGTCGAAGTATTTACCAGATGGCGCCAGCATAGCTTGCCTTCTCAATCACTAGAATTGTGTCAAATTTTTGTTTTTTTAATGGAATTTTATGTTTTGGATGCCAGCCCTTTAAGCCAAATCTCATAGAAAAAGGGGCAAACTATGATGGCGCCATCTATGCAAACCTTTGACAGTTGCCAACCCCATTCGCCGTACAACGTAGTCCAACCATTCGAATGTAGATGGCGCATTAGTCAATCTAAGAAGTATATATAAAGAAGTGCATCTAGATCTCTACAACCACTTAGTTCTAGAGTTCTAAAACTACTAAGGAGGTCTTTCAAAATGTCAAATGCATTTTCACTCTTTATTCATAATTGTACTTTAGCGTGTAGTTGCGCTCTCTCGGAAGGGTTTCCACGGAAGACCAGCGTCGAGATCCTTAACTGGTATCTTGACATTAATTGAGTGGAGACCCTTTCAGTGACGCTTATTAATAATAAATTGTTCTGTTGTCTATGTAATACCTAAATTTAAGCGTTTTCTGAATAAATCTCTTCTATTCTATTCTATTCTATTCTAATTGTGGTAAATCTTTGTCCATCTTTGATTAATCATGGTATTCATGGTAAACAATAGATAGCTGTATAAATATTTGTGGTTTAAAAAAAGTGCCAACTAAAATATATGTATATTATATATATCTAAAATACCTTTGTGTATATTAGAACGTAGGTATTGATTTTATAAAAATAAGCATAGAAAAATTTTGAGATCTGTTTTTCTGGATCTACATCTACAGTGGCGCCAACTGGTGAGCACAAAAACGGTAGCCATCGTTGAATCCGAAGCCAGCAAGTAGCCTTCCAGCCGAGTCATATATAGTGCTTTTGTCAAAAATGGTGCAAGAAATATAAATATAATAGAAATATTTTACATAAGCAAAGTTCTAATGTATATGTTTTCACAGAAAAAAGTAAAAACAATAGGGTATATGACAACATTAAAAATATATAACGAATTGTTGTCATCCTGAAAGATAATAAACTAATAAAGTATATTTCACTATATTTGAATGTAAATTATGTTTAGTTTTTGGAAAATAAACAAAAGAAAATTTAATATATTTTGAAATTTCATCAGGGACGTGAACGCTCTGTGATTGGTTAACGCTCGGATGACGTCACACGCGGGTAAACATTCTTGATTGCCTTGAGTGTTTTAACTGTTTTATTTGTATTTAGTTAATTTTAGTTATTGTTCCACAGTTTTCTGATATACCTATATTCCGATTTATCCGTATATCTAGTAGCACAATATTCATAAGAATCTCAAAATGGAGCCGAAATATGTGAAAGCTGATAGCGGAAACCTACCAGACATAGACGCATTAATGGTTGCACTTTTCTTTAAAGATAATCCGGATTACTATGCTGCGGAACTTAAAAATGTAAAAACAGCTGTGTGAGTATACGTAGAAATTGTTTATTTACGAACATTTCGATTTCGATGATACGAATACGACGACGATATATACATATATAGAATACGATGACGAGAATAGTATCTCCATACTGCACTTTAGTTGGAAAGAAAAAGTATGCTACTAACTACCTACTAATGCTGAAAGAGCTATGTTATGAGGTTATGTAGTAATACATTAAATACCTAGATCTTGTTTCGTTAAATACAACAAAATCCGCTGCTTTAACTACATATTTATTTACAGTTAAATATTACTTACATCGAAGTGGTCTTCACACATAAAAACATTTGTATATATGCGCTAAAATGCTCTTTGGGTCTCTTCGCGATAGTTTTAACCACATTTTTCTTTTTGTGGGATTCGTTGGAACGGAAACAAACAATTTGTCTGGATTTTTTATAGTCGTACTTGAACATTGCGGCACTAAACACCATTTATATACCATTTTACAGTGAAATAATCAATTCCATGCACATAAACCATAAGATTTACTAAGGTCATTGACTGAGTCTACTCGCGTGTGACGTCACACGTGTCACGTTTTTTTTTATTGAAAATTTTACAAAAATTATAACATTATAAGTACCTTAATCTAATGTTCGCCAAACTGTGAAACAGTTTGTCGGCGGTGCGCTCTAAAATAATCTTAAACTAAATAGGTACACTAAAATTAAGTAATCAGTTAAGTAGTTAGGTATAGCATTAGGAACATACTTATACGTAGGTATCTATCTACGTGATTAGCCCCTTTGCAAAAACAGCGTTTAAGGCGCGTTCAAAATAAATAAACTTTAACATTGTTTTTTTTTTATATTTAATACAGTAAATTTCACGGAAATATCAATGTAGTGTAATTATTAAGTCATAAACAATCAATTAAAACCATTTTCAAAAATTAGCCAAATAGCCTATTGAAAAGATTTGCTTTGCCGCCTTTTTATTTTTTTAAATAAATATACAAGTAGAAGTGTATTTTTCTGCTGAATATACGCAACCTATTTGAGACACCTAAATAGTCGCGGTACCAACTTTATAATAATAAGTAGGTACTGATCATCTGTTTGGCTGTTTAATGGACCTATGCCTGCATTTCATAAGGCCACTTCAACTTTTAAAAAGTTTAGAACTCCACAAAATGCAACAAAATTACATGCACATCAAGGCGGTTTGTTTACTGTTTGTACTATTAGCATCCCCTACGCAGAATCCCCTATTTTCCATGTGCACGCGTCTCAGCCAGTTGTGGTTTGTGGTTGTCACGACGATCAGTAGTTATGACTCGGAAACATAAAACGAAAAATGACATCCGGGCTCAAAAGTCTACCTTAAACTCTTTAATCGCAACCGCAACAATAACATTGTTGTGCTATAACGTATTGCGACGGCGGTGACGTAAGCGCGATGAAAGCGAACGTTTCAGCGGTAGCGTGTTGTTCCATTCAGACGACCGCTCGTTCAAAACTAAAAGGCGTAAGCGGCTTGCAACAACATGGCGCTTAGGACGTTTTGCACGGTGTTATCGCAGCGGGGCGCGCGGGGCTCGAATGTGGGTCGCGCCGTGCCAGTCAAGTTCAAGGCCACGCACGCGCGCCGGCCGCAAGATGGCGCTGATGTTCCATGTTCGAAATTTTGCGAGCGGGGTGCGGGGCGAGGGATCGGCGGGAACGAATTTTCGGTGCAACACATACGGAGCTGCACTCGTTTACTAGCCGCCGCGACGCGTGGTGGTCTCTAGATCTAGATTTCTAACATAACCTAACAACAAGCTACATGGATTGGATGGAGGAGGTGGTGAGTACACTATTTTTAATAATTTTCCGGCCATGACCCACCATAACATTGTGACGATTGCGGCTTGCTTTTAACTTTTTTTGACAGTATATTTCCCTTCCAATATGAAAATTTTCACGTGTTTTTCCACTTATTTAGTAACTTAGTTAAAATATTATCACTGAGTCATAAATTAGCAACATTAAAATGTTAAATTCCGTGGAAAATCTGCGGAAAAAAGCCGATATACCAATATTAATTCTAATCAAATTGTGTGAGACTAAGACAAATGCAGTTTTCTGTATAAATTCTGATCCAATTAACATACGACTAATTTTAATATTTATCGTTGATACGCAAAAAATATTATCGAGCGCGATTTATATCCGTATTTTCATAATTAATTTTAATTAGCCATTAACGCAACTGTTATTGCTTATTAATTGCACTACATATACGACGTTAAACATGTGTAACATTATAAAACTATTTAAAAAAAACTTTTTTGACAGACATAATCATAATCTCAATTACAATACTAAACAGGCGCAATTGAAACGATGGTCGCTGTAGTTTCTTCCGGTACGAAAATTGGCATGGCGCGACCTGCCTCAACCGATCGCCAATAGCGCGCGCAGCGTCTAGCCTAACGGCATTTGTCGCGCTATTTTAAACTTTTTTTTTCATCCGCGCTCATTTCTTTTCAAATGTATTCAGCCAGTCTGAAACTTGTATAGCTGTACACTTTTGAATTTAGAAATCTCAAGGCTATATCCCAAATTGGGTAACCGTTCTTTATCTCTATATTCCTATATAATAAGCTGCTCCTTGATACGCTCGTATTAATTTAAACAAGCTCTTTGTAATAAAAACGAGTCGGATCTTTTGTTGAGTTTTTATCGCGGTTGCATATAGCTACGCTTATAGTAAGCTTTATGCATATTTTTAGGCAGTTATCTGGTGCCGCGGAGGTATTTCAAATCTTGCGGAATTTATGTGTATCTATTTTTCTGATCTTTCGGAGTTTGATTAGAATTCTTCTGGATTCCTCAGTGCTCACCGTTCTTTTTTCGTTCTGTCTGGAGAAATTGTGCTTTCCCTATCTTCAGGATATTCTGCTTCCAGGACTCGCTCCAGGTTTTTAAAGGGTCTCTAACGCTCATGTAACACCCCTGGAGTTGCAGGCGTCCATAGGCTACGGTGACCGCTTACCATCAGGCGGGCCGTATACTTGTTTACCATCGACGTGGTACCTATTAAAAAACCCTCTCTTATCTGAACATTGTATTCTACCATTTAATCCAGTGGTCTCCAAACTATGGCCTGAGGGCTGGACTCCGCCGGCTAGCCTGCCAACCGAGCCGCCAAAAATTGCCAAATTCCACCCAATCCGGTCCTCAAAAAGGAAGCGTGAGCCGGGCTCTGGTCAAAAACTGTTTATTGACCGAGCGTCAGCGAAGGTCTCCGTTTCAACTTGGGCATAAAATGCTTTCGTATGTCCGAATGTTCTCTGCAGGTCGCATTTCTTAACCGATTCTCGTGAAATTTTGTGAGCAGGTTCAGTAGTTAGGTATAATTTTTCTGTCGAATCGTTTTTTGAAAATGACAATTCTGTGGAAATAGGCATAAAGGACTTAAGTGAAAGTACTTAGTACTTAAGGGTCTATGGCACTTAAGGCCATTGTGAGTTCACTGTGATAAAGACTCAACAGAGTAATTTTTTTTTTACATATTTTAAGCTTGTGAAGCATATCGCGAGGTCTACAGTCTACAGCTCACAGTGACAGACCCACTAGTCAAAGGATTTATTTTAGGAATCCAATACCAGTTCTAAACTAGCTAAATCACAAAATCAATGTGCGGCAGATCAGCAAAGTTGGATTCTTTGTTATAATTTCGTGCAGATTAGGTAGGTGCCTATCTAATCTATGTGCAACACGATGCATATGATAATGATATGTTGCGGCCTTGACTGCACCTTATCTCTTACTTCCAGCGTCACACGATCGTGATATACTGAGTTACTAACAATACTAACACAATTTTTATACTTGTTACCTATTTGAGAGGCATTCATGATTAACATATATAATTATATAGACATAGACATTATAAGACCATCATAAGACCAAACATCAAACGATCATAAGACCTGTCGTCATGTATGGATCAGTGTTGGGCCCTAAAGGTGACGGATGAAAAGAGATTGCATGTAGCGGAGATGAGAATGTTAAGGTGGATGTGTGGCGTGACGAGAATGGATAGGATAAGGAATGAGTATATAAGAGGAAGCCTGAAAGTTGCACCCATAACAGAAAAAGTAAGGGCAAATCGCCTAGCATGGTACGGGCATGTGATGCGGAGGGATGAAAATCATGTGACGAGAAAGGTATTAAGAATGAATGTGGAGGGAGGTACGAGGAGAGGAAAACCGAGGAAAAGGTGGATGGACTGTGTGAAAGATGATATGAAACTAACGCAAGTGAATAATGAGATGACGGGTGACAGAGAGGTATGGAAGAAAAAGACATGCTGCGCCGACCCGAAGTGAATGGGACAAGGGCAAGCGAATGATGATAGACATAGACATAGAACATTTTTATTCAGCGCACATGAAATGGCAGAGTTCACAGATAGCGTAATACATTTCATACAGACTTCAAAACTAAGAAATTGAGTTGCACATATAAGAAAGAAATATTCATGAATGTTAAATAGCAGCTTGCCTCAGCATAATGTTGCAGTGTACTAAATATTTACTACAACGCTGGTTTTCAGGCAGACCCTTGATACATTATCCCTTACTCGCTGTTAGTCGAAAACTAAACTAACTAAACTTAAAAAACTATATAGTCTCGCGTTATGGTGAAACTGATAATTCCCCAAGCAGTTATTGTTATTGACCACAAATTACTAAGGTTTTGTGTCCAGCCAGAAGCATGCTCGGTAGAGGAGATTTAGGATCCTTTGCTAATCTGTCTTTGTAATGTAGTTCTTGTAAAAGCCAAACCCCAGAACCCCCAGATAACTTATAGTCATTGCTACTGATCGTAGATGCGAATAAAAGAAGAAAATAAAGAAAGGGAGATTCTTTTAGATTTTTTTTAAAGAAAGTTGTCTAAGGGAAAATACGAATTGGAAAGGATGCCATTTGAATTGAAAAATAAGAAATGTACCTTGGTCGTAAAAATATTAAGGAAATAACCCTAAATCTGATGAAGACCGACGAAGAACCTTCATATTTATAGACCTGTTTTAAAATACGGGGCGATAAGATTTTATGTTCACGGCCATGAGAACTATTATCGCACATCGGCAGACATAATGCAAACACATCTGCAACTGTATTGCTAAGTGTCGTGTACTGAAATATTTTATTTTTGTATTTACATACATTTGAGGTACATCCGTTAAGGTTTTGGTATGAATGAAGGATCTCTTTATTCCAACGTCTATCGTTAAGATTTCTACATGTATAAGTACATAATACTCGTATTAGACTGCATTAAAGAAAACAAAGCAACCTTGAGTAGATACTGATGATTAAATTATCACGAATTGTGATAACTGTATCCATGTCACTTTATTGCACGTAAACACAATTTGCAAAAGCAAATCGGAAACAAGTAATGCTATTTTCTGAAGAAATCTATTCCTTATTTTAGACAAAATATGAAATAATTGTATTAATTCAAAAATAACGACAAACATGCACTAAGAAACCAACGATCATATTTTCGGTATATACTTACAATACAAGTGTAACTGTTCTTACAGAACTATTATCTGTCACAAGTAATACCTACAATTTCCATGCCTCAGATATTTTTTTTTTTTAAAGTTCCTCCCTTCAAAGATATATTAAGTAGGTATTTAGTTATTTCATTCCCCCTTATCTTAGCATTTTCTCGGCTGTATACGATTAATTAAGTATTTTTATTTTGTTTTTGTTAAGTTTTCGAATTTTTCCATGTGTTTTTTCTTCATCTATCTCTAGAATTTAGGCTTTTTATACCATATTTCTAGTAAAATTCCACTGATAATATGTTGCTAGTTCCGTTATTTGAGATAAGTGATGCGATGCTTCTTTTGTATTTATCTAAGGTTCATTATTCGGTCAAGGATGACATCGAACGATAAGTGTTTCTGTACTATTTATTGCACTTCCTTGGTTTATTAATGAATCAATTAATACGAGGTCTTCTTATTCTTCTTTACCTTTAGTAAAGTAAAGGATGTAAAGCAGCACTCACCCTGTCACCCACTAATTTTCCAACTAGAGAAAGTTTATGCAAAAAGTTTAACCTGCTATGAATTGTGTAAGGCGCTGGCGTCAATATCTTTAAAACTGAGATACATAGGTACACTTACTTTATCGTCTTTATCGTCCGTCACGTGTTTTTACCATGCACTTATGTTGCCTAGTCTAGTCTATGCACCTAGTTCTATTTTTTGTTTTGAACGGCCAATTTGAGCCGGCCCGGCCTTGAGTTGATTCCCGCCCGCGATGGAATTACTATTTAGGTATATTTTGTTTTCGGTTTTTATGATGAGTAATCTATTGTTCAAGGCTGCTTGTAGAAACGGTAACTTTGAAGTATGCACAGTCTTAGTCAATTGTTTTTTTAACTGTGCTTTAATTGCAAAAAAAATCTTCTTTTGGTGCATTCCATGCGAATGTCCCTTACAAAACGCTGTTCTTCTACTAGTTCTGAAAAGGCTGTGAAAATGATATTGGGTCTGGTAATATTTCATGACTTTGCTAACAAATTGGCAGTATATTCTCGAGCTTTACGTATTCGATTGAATTTGTTGCCATACAAGGCAAAAGCATTTCGTAAGGGACATTCTCGTGGAATGCCTCTTTTGAGCGCTATGAGTTGAATCTTGATGATTAGATTCAAACACTAATGGAATGCGATATGCAGCGTTAAAACACGTCGTCGCTTGCAAGTGTAAACACTAAACAGCCTTCTGCACCCGAAATATTCGCACCTGCAGCATACATAGCCGTTTCTTTCCGCGCCTGGGGATTTTTCCTGCAGTAACGCAGTAGTGTAAATGGTATTAGCGTGTCGGATGGTTCGGGTGGACGGGTCGGGGGGTGGGGAGGCGGACTGGGAGATTTGGAGTTGGCCTTGGCAATGAACCGGCGGCACATACACTAGGACGCTTACACACACTAACGCTTGTTCCACGAATGGCCTCCCACACCGGCTGTTTAGCAATTTATTATTGTTAGGGCTGTGTTACGCTGTGTAAGCTAGTTCCTTGTCAATAAGTTTGGATTTATTGTGTCCAGTCCATCTAACCTTAAAATTACCATAATCCACCCTCGAAATCTTGCATGGAAAATTCTGTAGCTCAAGGAAAGCACTGATAAGTACTTAATTAGTGTAATTACACAGCTAAGCAAAGTTCAATTTTACAGAAATCGTCTAAAGCTAGTCATTCAATAGATAAAAAATAAGGCTTCAAGATAAACAAAATTATTCTTCAACATTCAAGGAAAGATTGTATAGGTCATGGCCAGGCGCAGTCTTTTAAACGTATATACTTAGATACCTATACCTTCATTATTTATCACTTGTCAAGGAAATGGCACTAGTTATTGTTTCTTACACACACCTACGCAAACATACCTATGTACGTAAAATTTTACCTACAACATGCATTACGTGTGCTGCCTGCTATCTACATGTAATGTTTTGTCCTTTTATATCACCTCAAACTGTTGTATTTAATGGGTGGACCACCATTTTTTCTTGTCACTTGTTGCCATGGTTACATTCTCCTGGATCACTCTTTAAAACATCATTTTAAGGCATCTAAATTCACCAAAACCCCTTATTTGTGGTAGGTATAAACCCTTTTCATAAAGGGCCGTCTATCAAGCGTGTTAGTATAAGGTGGTATGTACCATTTCTTCTGACAAGCTGTGCTACTTTTGTCTCTTGGCTGACGGGACAGAATAACAACAAGAAATACTTGATCCTCCCTTATAAACTCTATGGATCTCCGGGAGACACATCTATAGCTAATTCCCGCCATTGATAGAGTTAGCCGCGTAGGCTAAACACGCCGGTTCGAATCCGGCCTCTGCCACTGGAGGGCTTGGTCACTTTTTCTTTAGTATATGACATCTATTTCAATGTATAATTGAAAGAGTTGTCTGCCAAACAGATCTGACGGACATATGTCTTTCACTAGCTAGACTTATATTGACCAGGGATATGGACCGTGATTACCTTCACCTTCTTCTTCTTCTTACCTTCTTCGGTCAATATAAGTCTAGTGAAACTAACCGTGAATCATTCAAAACTAATGTCTATCGTCGATCTATCGGAGTTGCAAACCTCTTAACTCCTTAAAATCTAGAGACAGACGCTGTGTATGTCTCTAGATTGTAAGTTATTAAACAATTCCATAAGATTCTGTGAAGGAACAGGGACTCGTAGGTATCAGTGGCACGGCTATCTTTACAAAATTGCCTATCCGAGCCAAGGATAGTTCATTAAGACATTATTATCATTTGCGAATAAGTAATAAGTTTAAAATTGAAAGTATACATTTATTTAATTATGTTGACTATCCAATCCAAGAATAGATTTATTAAAACACTTTTAATTGGCGAAAATGTACTAAAACTAATTTATTCGATTTAATAGTTACGATGCCAGGATGCCACATAATTTTCTACAAAGTCTATGATTAGAATAGATTAGATTAGATATTTATTCTCATAATATGAAATTACATTATAAATTATGCTAGACTAATCTACATGAATTTATATTATGATCGTCATTGACCATGCCATGCGTCAACCCTAATACAGCCAAAAAAGCAAGGTCTGCCGGCGCGCCGGTGCCTGCCCTTAGACAACACATACATAGGCAGCCTAGGGCCGCGCTATCGCCTCCCGGACTGCGAGTTGATTATTCGGAAACCTTATTGCAAGGGCTTAAGGTCCAGCGATGGTCAGTGAAGAGCGTTACTGTTATTACGCAGGGTACAAAAGAAAGGATCGATAGGGAAGGCATTTGCAGTTAGCGTTTGTTAACCCGTTTGTTGCAGTTTATGTGACTGCTGCATAATGCCTTAATTATGGTACAGTTACGTATACTGCTTTAGCTACACGTTTTATAGTGAAGATAAAATGTATAATGTCGGGATTGTCTGTCTAGACTAAGACAACACATACATAGGCTACGCAGCCTAGGGCTGTGTTATCGCCTCCGGATAATGTGACGCAGTTGCTCAAAATACGCGCGATACAGAAGGAACGATCAATAAGGAAGATTGTTCGCAGTTACAATTTCGTAACCTGAAATTCGTGAATGTCTAATTAGAAAACAAAGAGTAAAGCGCCGCAAATATGCTAGTCTGATGCCAGATTTAGACAACATATACATAGGCTACGCAGCCTAGGGCCGTGTTATCGCCTCAGGAAACTGTGACGCAGTTGCTTAAAATATGCGCGAATTGCGCGATACAGAGGGAACGATCAATAAAGAGGATTGTTCGCAGTTACCGTTTCATAACTCTAAATTCGTGAATGTCTAGTTAGAAAACGAAGGCTGAAGCACCGCATATATGGTATCTCCAACAACCTCATATTTGCGGTGTTGGCGTTTGCGGTAGTGGCCGTGAAGTATTGACGCCCATATCCTTTTACGGAATTTAATAAACAGTTGCCGAATATTCGTGGCCACTCTAAACTAAAAGGAATATTTAAATATAACTATTAAATAAAAAAAACTAAAATCCCCTACATGCCCCGTATATGTCAAAAATGCTTTAGGTACATAATTTTGGAAAAGAGCTGAATTTCTTCAAACTGCTGGATCGATTTTAATCAAACATAGCCAAGAACCACCGCAAGGAAACTCGCTTTCATGTAAAAAACACCTCATCAATCGGTCCATCAGTTGGAAACCTACGATGCCACAGACAGACATTGGCGTCAAAAATATTACACAAGAGGGGTTGCGTCGGGGGTATAAGGACAGCTTACATATTGGTAGACCTCAATGGCCTTAGTATGTTGTTCTGTTAAGTCGAAGAGTCAATAAAACATATGCCTAGGCCGAGTGTGATGTTGATGCTCACCCAATCTACATAAAATGGATTTGTTTACCGTAGGGGGTTTTAAAATTTTTAAATTCTTTCTTTTAAAATCTAGTCTTTAGCATGTCGCATTACATAATTACAGCAGTACCTTAAATTCTACTTTATTTCTAGTACTTAGTTCATAATCTGTAAAATAGCAGACTAAGGTTACAATACTTAATTCACGAAGGCTGATATTTGCTTGTAATTTCATACAAAATTTTTAGGGACAGTAGACCTTATTCACCTTAAATACGGTAACGTCAAACTCTCTATCTGTCAAATTCTACGGTGAATGGCAAATAGTCATGTCATAATAGGAAGTTTACATTCACATACGGCTTTTTGTTTTCGAACGTTACCGTCAACGTCCCAACTGTTGGTTACTCGCAACCGTGTAGACATCTCGAAAACGCCAGTGTAACGTGACCGTGAGATCCTTAACAGCCTATGTGTAATCGGAGAGCTCGCTTATACCGGTTTCTTTAGCCCTTGATTCGCGTATGATAAGTAAGCGATATTAATAATTTACAGCACCATGTTGAGTCTGAAATACATTGGCGTGATTGGCGTTGGTCGAGCTTTTATAATTAAAGAGAATATTTTATACCACGTCGGTGGCAATCAAGCATACGGCCCGCCTGATGGTAAGCAGTTACCGTAGCCTATGGACGCCTGCAATACCGGAGATATTACACGCGCGTTGCTGACCCTTTAAAAACCTGTACACTCCTTTTTTGAAGAACCCCATACTGTAGCCCCTCGGGAAAACCTCGGCAGGGAGCTCATTCCACAGCCGAAGCGTACGCGGGAGGAAATTCCTCTCAAACCGCAAATTTCTCTTATTTATTAAGTTAACATTAAAAGGGCGATTTTAACACCCTAAATCGAAATATTTTCAGTTAAATGACTATTACACAATCCTAAAAAAAATTTCACTTGGATCGTGGTTTAATAAAACCACACAATAACTTTTTTTTATATTACAATTTACAACGATTAGCAATTTGATAAGTACAAACGTCAAATCTCATTAAACCCGCTGCTTATACGCGGTAGTAATTATAACCAATTATTTTCTTAAGATAATAAAACACATCTCTAATTAACCAACGATAACCTCAAACTCATGTTTGCGACGGCACCAGAAAATATATAAAGGAAAATGTAAATGCATGCGCCGGCGCCAATAGGGATCGACAGCGGAAAATACCCCATATCATTGGTCCATAGAAAATAAGCCAATCGGGAAAGCGGAAAGGGTTTACTGGTGCATCGAAAACAACGCGAACCTCGACTTTAAAGCGATCGTTATAAAAGCGTGCATGATGTGCATTTGTGCAACAAAGTCACGCCCAATCCCAACTTTATTGTCAAGGGTATAA
Source organism: Cydia strobilella (assembly GCF_947568885.1). Classification (NCBI taxonomy): domain Eukaryota; kingdom Metazoa; phylum Arthropoda; class Insecta; order Lepidoptera; family Tortricidae; genus Cydia; species Cydia strobilella. The sequence continues at coordinate 2,305,711 of NC_086056.1, forward strand.
GGGCGTCATAAACTAGGGACCAATATCGGAGTGCGTGCCTGATGGTGGGGGGAGGCGTGGTCGGCGCACACGCATTGCGTGAACGTCTGACAGTGCGTGGACGCGGCGGTGCGGCTTATAGTCGGTTTAGAATCTGTACCACGATAACGTAAGTTCGCATTTGAAACGCGTGTTACGTAAATTGAGTGTTACGGTATTGCGCATTTTTGTTTTAAATTTATTTTTTTTGTTTTTTGCTTAAAGACCGTTGTAAAAAATCAAATCCGACTTTTGAATTCGGAATAAAGACGTTAAATTACAGTTTTCGAGTATTGTAAGAAAAGTGAATATAGATATTGGACCATTGCGACTTGCGTTTAGTTTCTTAGTGAAGTTACCACAATGTGCACAGTGGACGACAGCTGGCTTTTCTCCAACTTTGCTAACCTGGATTTGATGAAGAATGAGGATCTTATAAAGCATAAAGTAAGATTCAAGTTTTATTCTTATATTGCTTATTTTATTCGCAGAAATTTACCGATGGTTCTAAGGTGAACGAATACATTCTGTAGGAAGTGTCTAATCTGTAAACAATGCCTAGTTAAGTTTTCCCGCCGGGTTCTGGGTTCCACCTTTCAAAGGTATCAAAATGATCTCAGTCAAAATGTCGTAGATCAAAATGAATTTAGCCTTTACGCCATTTGTGGACCCTGTAGAATGTTTAAAACATATTTACGCCATTTTACTGATGGCAGAATCAGAATCAGAATCAGAATGCATTTATTCGTTATAACATAGGTACATTGTATTGGTCTTATAGTTAGAGCATATTGCGAACGCTATGTTTTGCCGCTAGGCGTACGAATTTGTTTACCTATATAAACTAAGTTAAACATGCGCTAGTCTAAGGTATTCATGCTTCAATAATCAAATCAATTACAAAAATAATAAATAAGAACAGAAAGATAATTCACAATAATAATAAAATTTAAAACAATAAATATTAAAGAATGTCAACAATGAAAATTTCAAAGAAAACTACAAAAGAATTACAAAAATAGAAAAACGAGCTATAAATTATTATCATTCAAGAACTGCTGTACACTATAGTAACATTTCTTGATTAGCAGTGATTTTAAAGTCTTCTTAAAATGTACAATATTTAATTCTTTTATAGTGTTCGGAATTTTATTATATATTTGAGGTGCCATTCCTAGCACACTTTTGCGCATCATGGCTGTTTTACATACTTTGTGGCATAAATCATTTTTATATTGAGATCGTACAGGGAGCTTTCGTGTGTCAGAAATTTTATCAAAAAGGTTTGGATTACATTTTACAAAGACAGAAATTTCCAGGATATATAGGCAGGGCAGAGTTAGGATATTTAGTGATTTAAAGTACGGAATAACACTATCCATCATTCTTAAACCACACATAGATCGTATACACCTTTTTTGGGCTTTAAGTACTGCGTCTTTATCAGCTGCATTGCCCCAAAAGATGACTCCATATCGTAGTACCGATGCTACAAGTCCATGATAAGCAACAAGTAAAGCTTCATTATTTACCACCTTGGAAAGCTTATGAAGAGCGAATGCTGACTTACTTAATTTTTTACACACATCATTTATATGGTATTTCCAAGTAAGTTGGCTGTCAATGAATAATCCTAGAAATTTGGTCACTCCTATAGTATCTATTATATTTCCATTATAATTAATATTAATATCCTCTGGTTCAATTCGCTGGTAAAAATGCATAATATTCGTTTTTGTCAAATTAATTACTAAATTATTATTACTAAGCCAAATTATTATGTCAGTTATTACATTATTAATGTCATTTTCATAGTTAGTCTGGTTACTGCATTTTATAATAGAGGTACTATCATCGGCAAACTAGATCATAGCGACTGTACGATAGGTATGTTGTTGATACTCAGGTAGGACGGCCTCCTAGCCTAGTCTGTAGTGTTCCTGCCTACGAAGCAGGAGGTCCCGGGTTCGAATCCCGGTAAGGCGAAAGCGAAAGCGAAAGCATACAGCGAAAGACAAGGCAAACCTGTTTGCCTCTCTTTTCGCAGAAAATTCGCGTCTGGACGCTGGCGTCGCTAAGCCTCCCTCCTTGCCTACCTTTGGTGCTTCAATGCCCGAACTGAAAATACACCAAAGGGAGGTATTGAAAGCACTGCGCTGTCTAGACGTGAACAAAGCTAGTGGTCCTGATGGAGTTCCAGCGATTGTGTTGAAAACTTGTGCGCCTGAGTTGTCTCCAGTACTGACACGCCTGTATCGTCTTTCCCTGAGGTCGGGTCAAGTCCCCGAGTCGTGGAAGCTTGCAAACGTACAGCCTGTACCTAAGAAGGGTAGTCGTGCTGACCCGTCAAATTATCGACCTATCGCGATCACCTCCATACTTTGTAAGATTATGGAGCGTGTTCTGAACACCAAGCTCCTGGCATATCTCGAAGGTAACGATCTCCTCAGTGATCGGCAATACGGTTTTCGCCGGAATCGGTCTACTGGGGACCTTCTGATTTATGCCACCCACCTATGGGGCGAGGCCATCGAGAGACATGGTGAGGCTATCGCCGTGTCCCTCGACATTTCCAAGGCTTTTGACAGAGTCTGGCACGACAGCCTAATTAGCAAGCTTTCTGCGTATGGGATCTCCTCTGGCCTGCGCTCCTGGATCACTGATTTCCTGAGGGACCGATCTATTCGAGTTGTCCTAGATGGATGCTCGTCTGATCTTTTGGCTATTAATGCCGGGGTACCTCAGGGTTCAGTCCTCTCCGCGACCCTCTTTCTGCTGCACATCAACGATCTGCTCAAGCCCGGTATCTTTGGGTACGCGGATGACAGCACGGTTACGGAGAGATACCTTGGTGACGCGAGGGTCAGTGTAGCTGACACCAAGATCCTCAGGGAGACCATGGTGGAGCGATTGAATCTGTCCTTGGATGCCGTGTCCGAATGGGGCGAGGCCAACTTGGTTGGATTCAACGCCACTAAAACACAGGCGTGTCTTTTCACTGCAAAACGGAGCCAGTTTACCTTGGCTCCCACTTTCCGAAATGTGTCCCTTCCCGTGACCAACACTTTAGAGCTTCTCGGTCTAAGTTTAAAATCAAACTTAAACTTCGGGTCGACTATTGAGTCTAGGGCTAAAACTGCTGCCAAAAAACTTGGTGTCCTATTTAAGGTGAAGCGGTATTTCACGCCGAATCAGCTTCTCTCCCTATACCAAGCACAGGTACGCTCGTGCATGGAATACTGCTCCCACCTATGGGACGGTTCTGCCAAATATCAGCTGGCGGCCCTGGACTCGGTAGAGCGCCGGGCTCATAGACTCTTTGGTGATGATCCATCGGTCAAGTCAAGGATACAGAGCCTTGAGCATCGCCGTCGAGTCGCTTGCCTATCGGTGTTCTATCGGATACATTTCGGGGAGTGCGCACAGTAACTGCACGACCTGATCCCACCTTCCCCTTTCCATCATCGGACATCCAGGCGCGGGGAGCGTATGCACCCGTTCGTGGTCCACATTCCATTCGTTCGGACGAAACGTTTTGCCTCCTCCTTTTTGGTACGGACGGCTAAGGAATGGAATGCGCTCCCGCCATCTGTATTCCCTGATCAATATGACCTCGGTCTCTTTAAAACAAGAGTGAATAGGCTGTTACTGAACCGGTGAGCTCCATCTTAGGCCCTGTCTTCACTTTCCATCAGGTGTGACTAGGGCCAATCGCCGATCAGTTTATAAAAAAAAAAAAAAAGGGCATTAATTTGTCTGTTTGTCACGAATTTGTTCCTTAGTTATGGATGTTATCTATGTATATAAGTATGTATATAATTTACTACCTTTTTACATTATTCTGTAACACTTGACCTCTTTGCATCTCCATATTAAAACAAATCATGTCAACGTTACACATGTCATTTATGTCGCTCGAGTTTTCATAAGTCATTCCGTTAATCTTAAAACAAAAACGATAAATAAATCAATGAAGAAATATTCTTGTCTAAGTTACAATGCAGATTCTTCCACTATAGATATTATATTGCTGTAATTGTGGAGTTAATTTAAAACAACTAAGGAAGCATAAAATAAATATATTTTCTCATGAAACAAACCGTAACCGAAGACAATAAAATGTATTTTATGTTTTTTCCATTATTTTGCTAATCCAAAAGTCTAATTTCATTACTTAAACGATGTCGTGTTAAGTGACAAATATTTATCGATAGTCGATAAAACACAGTAGTCAATCCCTCTTGATATTTGAGAATTCCGCTTCTTGGAATGTCATCACTAGTGGCAGTGTCTATTTCGTATAAGAGTTCGAACGTCACACGAGGCATGGAATTTTCCCAGATTTCCGTTTCAATATTTGTAATTTTGCTTGCAAATAGCCGAGGTGCTCAAAAATATCTGAACACGCACTCAAACGCCTGGACAATAGATGCGTGTTCAGATATTTGTGAGCACCTTGGCCTCTCCGATATATCTGATGGCGATTGAACAAAATAATTACTCGTTGCTCAAAACCTAGCGATAAAATTGTGTTTAGGTAAATACAGACAGCACCACCCTCCACCCCAAATAAAAACTTGTAATAAATAGAACTTTCTGGCATTTTCACACATATTATTTCTCAATATAGAACCGTCGTATACCTAAAAGCATAATGTTATGCAAAAATGCACGTATGTGTAAATAAGAGTAAGATAAGTCAAAGCGGACGTCGGTGCATTCACCTTAAAATTATCAAGGCTACATGTGCATTTACAAAAAAAGGCATGTGTGAGATAAGTCGTCTTGGAAGACTGCAATGCACTATGATCAGTTATGACCGTAAAATGTGTACCGTCGATATATGGCCTGAACTTGTCGACTGCATACACCACACTCAATAACTCTCTCTCATACGTAGAGTACCGACATTCTTGGTCCGAAAGTTTTCTGCTCAAATACGCTACTGGTTGTTCTACGTCTCCCTCTTTTTGACACAGTACCGCTCCGACGCCCGTGTTTGAGGCGTCACACTGTAAAATAAATGGCTTAGAATAGCCCGGACATTATCATTACTGGCGTTGTCGTAAGGTTTTCAATTTGACGAATGCTGACTCGGCCTCATCATTCCAAATTAGGAGCTTTTTCTTTTAAAAATAAAAACAACACTACTACAACTTCACTGGCTCAGTGACCCAAAAAGGATCTTGGCCTCTGACACAAGAGAGCGCCACTCTGCCCTATTCTGCGCCACTTCACTCCAGTTGGGTAAGCAAGAACACAGGCATATTATATAAGCACCATACCAATGACTTACCCGTCTACTGAGAACATTTCCTCCATATCTTCCATTGTTACATATGCCTTACGATGGCACATATATCCGGCAGCGACCTAAGTCATTTTAAGCTCTTATTTATTTAGTGTCTGTAGTTATTTAAGCACTTCTCAAATTCAAACAAATAGTATGTATTTATTGAACGGTTACATAATAACAATTCAAATTATGCAGAAACGTGCCATTGAAGCCCTCTACTTATTTTTTTGTCGATTTTATTTTTCTGTCTTTTTTTTAGGAAAATTTATAGGTTTGAAAAGCTTCTTATTCTGGTCGGAATAAAAACGAAATCCAGGGTCAATTTTTTTTTATTTATTTTTTTCATTTATTTTTCAAAGGCTTTATTACTCGCCAAACTGCGTATGCAGTTTGTTGGCGAGAAAGCGCTCTTTTTTACAATTTTATGCACCTACTTAAGTTGCTATCTTACTATGCTTACCCTAAGTTTGACATTAAAGTTAGTCTATGAAAACTCCCATTGAGTTACGGAAAATTCCATACGTTTTCCGTAACCCTTGTGGAAGATTTTGTAGAACATACAGTGAAATTGTGCTTATGTTGTACAGAATAAGGAACTATCTATCCAATAATTTTTTTCAAAATCTGAGACAAATGAAAAAAATAATACAACAAAATAAAAAACCCAATTAGTGAGATTTGGTTTTCATCTTATTATATGTCTTCGATAAATAGCAGCTATTGTTTGAAAGGGCTGATTTTTGAATTAGTAACGACATTAGAAGTACTGTATTGTAATAGGACAAAAGCACAATGAACTCGAATGGCAGACGTGACGTAATAGGTAAGGAAAAACCTAGCTGGATCGATAATAATAATAAATGATAATAGAGCCTTTTATTCCTTAAGTATACAATTCATTTTACTTATATTTATTTATTTATTTTTTTAATTTAAGGACCCCTTCTGGGTATAGGCCTCCTCCAACTTTTTCAAATGTGTTCTGTTTTGTGCTTTCTTCATCCAACTTTGTCCAGCTATTGGGACAATATCATCTATCCACCTGGTATTTGGTCTCCCTCTGTGTCTTTTTCCATGAGGTCCCTGCCATTCTGTCACCACTTTGGTCCATCTCTGGTCTTCTAATCTGGCTAAGTGGCCTGCCCACTTCCATTTGAAGGATCTTGAGTGGTCGAGTGCATCTATCACTTTAGTTGTGTTTCTTATTTCTGAGCATCTCTTCTTGTCTCTAAGTTTTATGTTGAGTACACTTCTCTCTATACTCCTTTGACACACCTGGATATTATTCTTTGTCTTTGCGTTCTACAACGCAAAGCTGGATCGATAGTTACCGTAAAATAGGCCTACATTGCTCCAAAGTTTGTTTCAAAATCTAATTTTAATTTTATAATTATATTGTGGGACATAGATATATATGTTGAGACATTCGGAACAAAATGCGCGAAAGCAGATTTCGATGATTTGGACATGTTCAACGCCGTAACGACGGCCATTACAAAGTGTAACCACCGAAAGTGCTGAGGTTCCAAGGGAAGAGGCCGACAGCTGACAAACTGGGCTTGGAACATCAAAAAAGATCTACTGACGCAAGGCTTGACGCCGGATATGACAAAAGACTGCCAATTATGGCGCCAGTGTTCGATGTGCCGACACCAAGTAAATCATCATCATCATCATCGTCATCATATCAGGCTTGTATCGCCCACTGCTGAGCATAGGCCTCTCTTCAAGTACGCCACTTATCCCGGTCCTGAGCCAGTCTCATGCAGAAGTGACCCGCAGTCTTCCGAATGTCGTCCACCCAACGAACCAACGGACGCCAGGCACTCCTTTCGTCTGAAAGCGGCCACCATTCCTTGGCGTGGGATAAGGCAAGGATAATGATGATGATTTTGGGAGATTAGGCGCAATTCACGGTAGATTATGTTTCCTATTTATTTTTGTGCTAATAGAGATAAATACCTACTTAAATAATGAATCGCCTTACAAACACAGGTAAAATAACATAAAGATACTCGTAATAATTCTAAATTTAGAATAGTTGATAGTTGTTTTTCTCCACAATGTGTTGTCGTACTTGTCGTGTGCCATATTGTCTACCGCGAAACAGTGATTTGTTATAAAGGGGCCCACTGACTATCAGTCCGCCGGACGATATGGGCCTGTCAGTTAGAACAAACATTTAAGGGGCCCACTGACTATAAGTCCGCCGGACGATATCGGCCTGTCAGTTAGAACAAAAATTTGACAGTTCCGAACAACTGACAGGCCGATATCGTCTGGCGGATTGATAGTCAGTGGGCCCCTTACAGTACCGGACAAAAGTTTAAGTTCACCCCTGGTTTTCGGTACAAATGAGTACTTTTGTGCGATAATTTTTTGCAGTTCGGATGTCGAAATTTGTTTCCAGAGATGTTTACCTAAAATCTTATGTGTCTTATAGGCATGTAATTGATCAAAAATAACAGAAGTATTTTTTGTGATCCTTATGTATGAGTACAACCTAACCTATCTATAGTTATACATATACGATAATATTATTGCCGCGAAACACGAAAATCGATATTACGTTATCTGCTATAACTCTTGCATATTCGAGCAACAGAGAGGCAGATAACGAAATTCCCTCTGGCCTCTCCTCAGCACGAGCGTTATCAGAATTGCATTCTCGAAAAGTTTGAGGGTTTTGATGACCTAGTTTTTAAAGCTGCTGTCATTTGACCTACAACCCAATTATAAGAATATACAAAGAAGATTACTTAGGTGGTATTAAACTTTCATTTGATTCATTCACATTTTCATTAATTTCTGTATTGACAGAATAAATGGGTTTCACATCACATTTTTAATATTTAGGCTGAATAATAATAATTATTTCGATATATTCGGCAAAAATGATGTAAAAGCTAACTTCTTACGGAAAATTAATACATTAAATAAACGTGTGAAACAGATAACGAGTACATATTCAGCATTTGTACAAAACAGTACGTATTTACAGCGTTGACAATTATTACCAACATTATCTGCTGGATACTGGCATGATAACATTTAACCTCGCTGTTACATAAATAGCACCATATATTGCACGAAATAAATTATAAGCTTCAGTGACAGTTATTAAAGTGAAACTTTTATTCTATTATAGCCTCAATTTTTTTGGTCTGGCTTTATCATATCGCATTACAGAATTACAGCATTAGTAAAATTCTACTTTATTTCTAGTACGTACTTAGAGTGTATACTTTCATAGTCTTTAAAAAAAGCTTCATTATCGGCCTAAGGTTACAATACTTAATTCACGAAGGCTGATATTTGCTTGTAATTTCATACATGATTTTAAGGACAGTAGAGTTAACATTAAATACGGTAATAAAAAGTTAAATATTGAGCAAAAAACAATTTAATAAGGTATTAATTAGCTCATCAAACTTAAAGAAAAAACGATGTTTATGAAAAACACCTCATTAATTCTCTCAGAAGACGCTGTCCAAAAAGTGTTAGGTGAGATGTAGTATAAAAGGAGAATACTTGAATTCGCCCTTTTATTTTAAATACAATTGTATTTGATTTTATAGAATAGTATCTACAGATAACTGTAAAAAATGCACTGCTTAAAAATTATCACAAAATATAATGAAAAATCCACATGTGTTGCCACTTTTTTCTGAACCACTCCTTATAAACTAAATGCATAATAGCGTGAATCATGGGTACTGTACTTGTACTACTGTGAATTCTGATTGATGTCTAGACATTGATAGCGAAATTATGATGGACAATTCGACCTATGGTGCTTTATTAACAGTCTGTCGAATTTCAAAGACTTGCCTGTCATAAATTTAATGTTAAATTAAACATCTACTGAGATAAACTTTGAGGCATATAACATAATCATCAGTGATTTACTTAAAACTTTACATACAGGCAATATTCAATAATTTGCAAACAAGAGTAAAGAAAAAAAAACCGTGAAGACGTACAGACTCGAAGTATAGTCCGCACTTATAACAACATATTGACAAAATTTCTATTAGTATACTTATACAATATGTGGCATAAGGTGTTGCCTTGGGAGACTCCCTTTAAAACGCTGCATTTTTTAAACAGCTGTTGTCAAAGCTTTTAATGCAAATTTTGATACAGAATAAAAAAATGTCGGCGATCTTTTGTCATGCAGTCGAGATTCATAGATTTAGTTAGATTGTTTGGGTCCCGCCCATAAAACTAAGGCTTATTTTCTGATATTTCATTAAACGTAAATTAAATCTTTGAGTCAGAAACGCAATAAACGATGTCGAATTGCCGATTGTTATTAGCAAAGTGATACGTTTACAAACGAGCATGAAGTATTCTTTATCAAGACAAAATTCCTTTACGTCGCCCTTATGTAACTCGCACGTGCAGCGTTGTTTTAAATCTAAAAGCGCGTGGCGCCGTGGCACTACGTCGCGTTCTATAAGCAAATTGTATCGTCCTTGCCTAACGGTAAAATTGTCCAACGTTGTCTTGCGTAATGTCGCGATAAGAGGCCGAGATTCCAGAGAACCTTTTTCGAACTTTTTTAGAATTTTACTGCTTTTAGGCTTGGATTTGATTTTGTTTTACAGGTGCAATCGGATTTGTTTGTTCTTTATTGTTTACGTTTTTATCACTTACTTAGCAGAAATCTTTGTTTACATTGATTTTAATTACGTCCCAATGTTTGTGTATTCTATATCCACTTCCTTACATTAATTTATTGTAGTCATTTGCAATTTAGATGTTTCTAGACGTGGCTGGTTGATTGCTCTTGAACTTTTTCTGCCATTATTTTTCTAATTTCGTTATTTATTCTTTGCTTTGTTTTTATAGGTCTCTAGTTTACTGCTCCTCCTCCGTCTGCGTCTGAAACAGGAATATAGACATTTACATTTAGTTCGACACCTACATATGTATATTTACCATGATGCTTCATGTTAAGTAAGCTTAGTTCTGTGTAAAATTCTATTAGTATAAATTATTCGTCTCTCAACAATTTTGTGTTGTTACATGAATACCTATTTTCTACCTCATAGATGTTTTCTAGACGCCAACGATCTTGTGTTCCGCGGCGGGACGTAGGCCGTGCCGTAGGTCGGGCGCGGACGAGCGGTCGACGCTCTCGCAATGTCACCCCGCGGCGGATTCGGTTCGGCCCCCACCTCCCCAACGCCTTCCTCAGACTGCGTAGTGCGTACTGCGTACCTAACATCATTTCCGAACCGCGGCGTCTTAGATTGAGCTTTTTTGTCTAAAGCGTTATATTAGTTATTTTGCATTTATGATAATTATGGTACATTTGGTATACGCGTGAGTTTGGTTTACTTAAGTGTTGCAGACGTCTGTGTGCCAGTGTGTCATATGCTGTCACTGACCTATTAATGTCGTTTCTTGTTGAAACAAGCGCAGAAATTGTCTGTAAGAGAATCGCTTTTAAAAGTAAAGTCCTTTATATTAATTTGCCAGGTTTATTATTTAATTAATTATATTTGAACGCGTTCTACGTAAAAGCGAAACGTAGAATCACGTAATCAAAGCCATGTTATATTTGTTATTCTTAAAGCATTATCATAAAAGTAATTCGTTTTACATCCACATACATAAAACTCCTAATTGAATATGTCTAAATTTGTTTACTCATTGGACGTTATAAAAAGATATCGCGCTTTACGAAGTTGATTATATATCATTAGATTACATTAAATCCGAGGGCAAGATTTCGTTACTTAGTTTGATCCAGTTTCAAATGAAATATTAAAACTTAGAGATCTCTTGCTCTCGGTGATTTTCTAAGACTGTTCGACCCGGTTTCTCGAGATTTTACTTTGCAAAAGGACAAATGTAAATTTGTCGCTGTCCTTTTCACTTCTTTCAATATATTGTTAAACCAGTGGTCCCCAAAGTTGTCTGGGCCTGGGTTCCGACTCACCTAACAAATACTGCCAAATTCGGGACCCACCTCTTGGCCGTATTAATGGGGGCATAAAATATTATTGGTTACGCTCAGAAGGTGGCACACTTTGTGGGGCACTTGTAAAATATACAGCAAGTATGTTGAGATGGGTCACGTTCTCACGTTATATTAAACGAATTATCTTAAGTTGGAGATTCTCCATGATGCCTAATCAAATTCCTTATATGCCCGGAATTTTGAGACCTGAATACAATTTTTGCTGCGTTACATAATGTATTATGAATAAGCTAAAACTAAAAGGCTGATTTGTCCTAGTTCGCAGGTCCGTATTTCATAGAAATTTTGTAGCCTGTGTGTTTTGACAGTTGTTGTCAAGACCTGTGTCGTCTCAAAGTAAAATACTAAAAACAGAATGGTAGATGTAGGTCGAGCAAAATTCCAATCAAAACTAATCATGTCCTAAATTTAAAATTCCGCTTTCTCCAAACCGCAAATCAAAACCCAAGCGGTCCGGGGACCGTTTCGGCTCACATGTCTCACACGCACGTTGTGGCAGGTCATGTTATAAAAGTTATATAACGCGACGCAGGTACAGATCGTCCGCGTGATATTGGGCGTTGTCGGTCGTCGAACCCTCGCTATCTTCATTATTTGGCCCGCTGAATGTCGTCGCAATGTCACGGGTCACAGACCTAGCGCTGGCGGCGTTGCGTTCCGCCGCGTGAACTATTCGTTTTATAGTTTGTACGAATTGTACGTCTTGTCTAGTTTTCGGGCTGGGGCTTGCATATTTAACTATGTCTTGTACCTCACCAGTCACCTGCAATACTATGATTAGATGTTACTCTTCGAAGGCCGCAAAAATATGTGAAACGCTCTTATGGCTCTACAAATAAGATTGTGTCAGATACTTTTGCGGCCTTCGAAGAGTAACATATTATTTCAGGTGACTGTACCTTAGCTTTTAATGGTCATTAGATTGTTTGTAGTTATCTGGTTTTTTCCTGTCTTTGTTATTTTTTTGGCTTAGATTTTAGGTTTTTTCAGGTATAAGTATTATATTACCTTATTTTAGATTGCCTTCTTTAAAATAACATGAACATTTATTTATTGGTAAGGTTTCAAAATGGGTAATGACCTAACTCAATTATACCTATAAAAACAATCCGTAGATACTTTATACCTGAACGTTATCTTTCGGTATTATGTTTCCAAGAAAATATTTATTTCCTTTATTGTCTTCACTAAGTACCTATTGTTTTTTCATTTCTGTATATTTAATGCGATTGATTTTAATAGGTATTTACGCATTTATATTGTTGGCTAGGTTTAAATCTAGAATTTGATTTTACTTATTGCTCTGGTTGGCTTTCATTTCTATTACAGTCGCCATCTTATATATCGAAGCGGCCAAGGTGTTCACAATATCTAAACAAGCACTCTAACGCCTTATAGAGGCGTGCTCAGATGTTTGCGAGCACCTTGGCCGCTCCGATATATCTGATAGCGACTGTACAATAGCCAAAGCTTGTCCCAAGACATCCAAACTAACCTAATATAATATAAACACAAATTGATACCGCCATATCATATCGCTAATCTTAGTTCGTGTTTCATCTGTATCACTCGTCGCTCCATACAAATATCCAGTTACGAAACTGATCTACCACACTTACGGAACGCTTCACTCGGTCTGTGGGTCGCGGCGACCTCGCTCGCGCCCAAACTCGCGTCGGTCAAGGCCGCCGTCTAGACACCCCCACCCCCCCACCACCCACTACGTCCCCCCTCCCGCGCCTAATCCTCACAACCTATTTTTACCTTGACAGCCTGGGCTGGGACCTGAATCTATCACAGTTTTAATTTAATTATCTTGTGAATACTGTATCAAGGAAGATTTATAATATAACTCCTATTGTAGGTAGACTTATATTGACCGGGATATTAGACCGTGATTACCTTTTGTATTGTTTTTGAGCTTTTGTGTTGTTTACCCGTGAACAAGTTGCATGTAACTGCGTCGGAATATCGATAGCTCAAAAACAATACAAAAGGTAATCACGGTCTATATCCCGATCAATATAAGTCTAGTTAAACTAACCGTGAATCATTCAAAACTGTTACTTGTAGGTACTTATTCATAGTGCAAGGTTTCTAATACCACATTACAATATCACAAAATTGTAATGTACTTTAAATATATATGTGTTTTATTTGTTTTGTACACTTTACTTCTGTGATTTATCTAACTATCACGTTTACAAGATAAACGACAAAAAAATGTCTTTTGTTATTAAATCCAAACATTTTGCTGCCGAGGGCTTATTATTAACAAGGAACAAATCTAATAATTTTATTTGAGTTAATTTAAATACTGCCTACAATGGCTACAATATAAATTATTATCCGGCAAAGATGTCGTATACGAAACATATTTGTCTTTCTCATTTTATCTATCTCTCTCTTCCCAAGGATGAAGGCCAAACCGAAGCCTGTTCTACATGACAAAACCTAGCCTGGTGATTTTCCACGCTAGTATCGATTGCCGCTTCCCCTTCTTGTTTGTCAAGTATCTAGGCACCAAATTGTTTTGGTGGCTAGATGCGTAGCATCCACACATTACAGACAATGTGAACTTTATTGCGAAGCCGTAAGGTCTAGGCATGGTCAATTGAGTGTTTCTATTAATACACTGTCTACAGCCGGGCTAGCACATGATTGGCGCGAGAGTATCTCGCCGCGACATAGACTACCCGTACCCCTTTAATTCATACAGTTAGTAAAAGACGGGTAGTCTATCTCGCGGCGAGATACTGTTTAGTATTTTGTCGAAGTAACGTTTGCAATTGCTAAGGTCAATGTGGAGAAGACCGGTATACAACATTTTTGGTTGGAAAGACCGTCATAGGGCATGAACTCTCGTCTTGTATATACGTAATCACATAAAGTAAATGTGGGGAAGACCGGCCCCCACATTTACTTAATTTGATTGCAAAGAAAATCATTCTTATTTCTCTAATGGTTCCTCTACACGATGGCCCAGCGCTGAACCAGCGAGATGGCCATGAGATCGTTGAGAGCCATGGTTGGCCATCCTATCGCCATCCTGCCGCGCCATAATTTGTCGAAAATTTAATTATTTGACTGTATTACTTGCGCCTAAGAAGGCCCGGTTATTAAACTTGCCTGCTTCCAAAATTGCACTTTTATAAGTGTCAATGGGTTCAAATTTTGCGTCCATGTTCGCTAGTACCGTAAATAAAAATATCGACGGGGCCACACACCATACCTTTTGCTGGGTTCCTTCAAAATTCTACCAGACGATCAGGTTTTATTATAAACAACATTGTTTGTGCTCGCACCTGCCACAAAAGGCACCTGCCTTATACCAAATTTATTCTAAACGCCCAATCACTACACACAATGTATAAAGTATTGTTGTACAGATTATAAATGTGACGTCACCCCGCCTGTGGCCTTGAGACGGTGCACATACATAATGATACATGTGTATTGGAATGTTACAAAAGTACCGTCATTACACTGTCAAAGTGTTGTTTTGTTTTGACCAAGAAATTTACTTCTGTATAATATTTTGACATTTAATTTTCTGTAATATCTTGACATTAGTGTATATAATATTGAATTGTTAATTTGTTTTTGTAACTTGTAAATATTATTGCAAATATTGCATGCCTTCTCTGGTAGAAAATAAGACACGCTTTTTAAAAATGTTATCACCTTATGTACATAATTTAACTATGTTCAGTCAAGGGCATAAATGTATATACATTCCCAAAGTTTCAAAAATATGTGTACCTACGCTCTTACACCTTAGACAATGAGGGCTATCGTTTTTTTGCTCACCAGTTGGCGCCTCTGTTGATGGTGGTCCAAAAGACTAATGAACAGCTGTCAGTCTTTGAAGTGACAAGTGACATTTGACATTTCGAACTATGGAAAAGACCACCATCTACACTAGCGCCCCTAGCGGCGACTTCATACGCGTTAGCCCTCATAAAGTCGTGTTTACATATTTTTGAGCCATTTGTCTGGATCGATATTTTTGCCTTCGACTGTTCTTGCAATAAAAAATTATTGATTTATTGAATGAAAGAGGCTAACGCAAAATTATAGTTTTTACATTGCATTTTAACGGTTTTTTACACGTTTTAATCAATGGCAAATGTCATGAGAAAATTCACACGGAAACTAGGAAATATTTGCAAGGGCAGACTCCACCAGAAACCGTAAAATCTTAAAGTTGGCTCGACAGAAAAAAAAAACAGACATGTTTTCGTGATTTTGTTAACCCAGCAAAAGGTGTGGTTTGTGGCCCCGTCGGTATTTTTATTTATGGTACTAGGTAACATGGACGCAAAATTGTAACTCATTAAGGCAAAAGTATGAAATTTTGAAAGTAGGAACTTTAAAAATTCTTTGGTGCAAGTAGTCAAGTGTAAAAATATGGATGCATACAACTTACTCAAAAATATGTCCCATAGTTATTAATTCGCTGACATAAGAGCTATGGGACATATTTTTGAGTATGATGAGTGCACCCATATTTTTACACTTGACTGCACCTTAACACGACACGTAAGTACCTACTTAATCCATTTCTCCTAGAGTCTGTTTCTTTGCAGGTTGATACAAAAATACCGAATACTGATTAAGATATCGACACAAACAAGTGCCGTTATCTAACGTTAACGGGACGCTTATCAAAACAATATAAAATTTAGCGGACCATGTGACTCTAAGTATTGAGGCAGGTCGCCATTATTAGTTTATTTATGGATCGCCCACACTGTTGTTTAGTAAACCCTATTGGAAAAGTCATAAGGGAGCGTTAATTAATTACGTGACCAAGCCGATTCTCACTGACACTTGGGGGAGAGAGGGATTACGGCAAATATTTATTTATTTATACTTTATTGCACATAAAATAAAGGGCCAAAAAGAGACGTTTGTTGGTGCAGGCTTTGTACTGTATTTGAAAATAATTAAACGATATCACTACCTACTATTTACAAATTAAATACTAATTATAGTATACCTATTATATTTAAATCATAAACTTAAACATATACTTTGTATGATACACTTACATACATATCTACATACATACTTATACATGTACCTACTGTGAAACATTACTTACATCTTTCAGACAAATGCTTGCGCAGCATACGCTTGAACGTGAATTTACTTTGAGCTTTTCTGATATTGAGTGGAAGGTCGTTCCACAGGCGTGTCGCCTGAACAGTATAGGAGTTGGTCAGGAAACCAGTGCGATGAGGGGGAATGGAAAGCTTAAGGCTACGGGAGGGACGGAGAACACCACCAGGGCGAGCAGTAACAAATTTAAATTTGGATCTGAGATATTCTGGTGTATTGGGATCAAATAGAAGAGAGTAAAGTGTACCTAACAGTCTCAAAGATCTTCGCTCACGAATAGGAAGCCAATTAAGCTGCTTACGATAAGCTGATACGTGGTCGTACTTCCGAAGACAAAATATAAACCTAATACAGTTGTTGAGCAGTCTGTCCAGTTTGTTAAGTGAAGTTTGAACTAGATTAGAGTAGCACACATCAGCATAATCGATAGTGGGAAGTACAAGAGCTTGAACGAGAAGGATCTTTGTGCTAATTGGCAAAAAGTTTTTGTACCTGTAAAGCGATCTCAGCGTGTACGTCACTCTGCGACATACATCAGACACCTGGGGTTCCCACGTAAGGCCAAATATCACGTAATTTTCAAGCAAAAAATTGTGTGAAAATGTGAGAATATCAGTAAAACATGGTTCTAAGCTACACTATGCCGAAATTTGACACAGTTCTTGTATCACTAGATTTATATTGACCGGAATATAGACCATGATTACCTTTACCCGTGAACAAGATGCATGCAACTGCGTCGAAATATCGGGAACTCATAAACAATACGAAAGGTAATCACGGTCTATATCCCGGTCAATATAATTCTAATGAAACTGACCGTGAATCATTCAAAACTCTTACAGTTCTTGTATGTTGTATTGTGCTTTGTTTTAATTAAATCCAACGCATTTTTACTCAAAATACTAATTTTGAAAAATCTCACGTTATTAGGGGTGAGAGGAGGGAGTCTAGCCAAATCTCGGGACATCTCACCAGGAGGGGAGAGGGGCAGGGGCGTAGCTAGAGGATATGGCGCCCGGGGCAGTCACCAAATTTGCGCCCCCTGACGACTGACAAAAGTTTCCCTGCTCTGCCTTTTGCCCATTTTGGCGCCCCCCCTTGGATGGCGCTCGGGGCACTTGCCCCCTCTGCCCCCCCCCCCCCCCTAGTTACGCCACTGGGGAGGGGTCAAAAAATCCTTCATAAGGTTCATCGGTGGTCAGTGTGACTGTTACGATATCTGAGTTAGTCATGCTATTAATAGATATATTAGTCATGCGGTAGACGGATGTAGTTTTTCGCGTTGTTTTTAAAATGCTATTGAGAGTTGGAGACTACCAGAGATACTTACCTACAAAATATGATTATTATTTAGTTAAAATGGACGAATTTCTCCAAGATTTTTTTGATCAACACATGTGTACACATAACTATTACATTAAAAACTCTTAAAACCCACACGCATTATGCCAAGAAAATCCATTTTATACCAAAGATACCTCGCATCAAACTCCTGGATCTATTTTATCAAACATAGCTAAAAACCACCGCAAGGAACCGCTTCCACGTTAAAAAACTGCATCAAAATCGGTTCATCCGTTTGAGAGCTTCGATGTCACAGACAGAGGCACAGACAGACATAGGCGTCAAACATATAACACCCCTAATTTATTTATTTATATATATCGATGTAAATAGTAGTATGACTACTTCAAAATATCTGAATATCTGAACACGCCTTTATTGTCAAGGCGTTATATGCGTGTTCAGATATTTTTGAGCACCTCGGCCGCTCCGATATATATATATCTCATAGCGACTGTATGACTTAAATGCTGTTTATCTACCTTGAGCATGAAAGTGAAACCAAATGACGGCACACTGACTGTCGGTATCATATTATTCACATTAACATTGCTAGCTCTACCGTCCTACCTCAACAGACAACAGAGCGATTACTGATTAGTGTTTTGGCACTAGTGCGAAAAACGCTAGGGTTGAACCGATAGATTGTTACTCGTATTCTTTAGAGATGCAACGGATATCCGGTCACTGTCCGGTATCCGGCCATATTTTTACTATCCGGCCGGATACCGGATAGTTATTAAGCACGATATTTATGAAAAACATGCACTAAACACTCGAAACACGTTATAAAAAAAAAAATAACGAAACAAATTAACTAAGCACTTGCAATATAACGACGAAAACTAACGTGCCGCTATTCAATCCCGCACTGTGTGAGAATTAAGTAATTTAGATTACTTTTCTATTAATTAATGCCATGCTTATAACTAGAAACAAGTTGCAACCGGCACCAAACTATATATGCGCACGCGCGCGATCTCGAATTTCCTCCATTTAAGACAAAACTGTTAGCCGGATATTAGGTGGCCGGACAACGGATATTCGGCGGACCCGACGCCCGGATATCCGGTATCCGGCCAAACCACTATCCTTGCATCATAACTGAATGACATCATTTAGATGTCGTTCTGATGTCAGTGTACTGAATGTACATTCGAATTGGCGTGATCATTAGTCCATTTAGATATATTTTCGATGTCACGATGGAGGTGCAGTCGCCTGAGTCGCCATCAGATATATCGGAGCGGCCAGGGTGCTCACAAATATCTGAACACGCCTCTATTGTCAAGGCTGTAGAGTGCGTGTTCAGATATTTTTGAGCACCTCGGCCGCTCCGATATATCTGACGGCGACTGTAAGTTTTATTGGCCTCTTCAAAACATCAAAACACCTGTATCAAAATTCACACACACATTCATCAAGCTCGGTTCATATTTGTCTCACGTGTCGTGTTGTGTTGTGTCGTGACGCATGTCGGTTTTTAATATGGTTGTGTGCACATTTGTCTGACGCAGCGCGTGCATCAGACAAATGTGAACGCAACCATATTAAATGTATAATAAATAATAAAGAGTATGAGTATGAGTAACGGAAAAAATGAAAAAAAAATGAAAATGAAAAGGTTTAATGAGGCAAAAAACATTACATCAGAGAAAACTTGACAGTGGTCACCAAGCTAGGCCGAGCCTGCTGAATAAATATTAGACATTCTTACACAGATTGACTAAGTCCCACAGTAAGCTCAAGAAGGCTTGTGTTGTGGGTACTCAGACAAAACGATATATATATATATAATCCTCGGAGGAGGATACGCAAGGAGGTACGCAAGGAGTTGCGTCGTATTCCTCAGTATTGAGGGTCGTGACTTCCCTTTTGTATCACTTTCTCTCTTACGTTCTTTCTCCATCTGCTTCTGTCTTTGGCGGTGTGGCGAGCCATTTGAACTGTGGAGTCAAGAGCGGTGCGGATCTGGTCAGACCAACGTATTGGACTGCGTCCCCTTCCAGGCCTTTTCCCTTCCACTTATATATAATACAAATACATAATACATCCAAGACTCGGGAACAAATATCTGTATTCATTACACAAATAAATGCCCATACCGGGATTCGAACCCAGGACCATCGGCTTCACAGGCAGGGTCACTACCCACTAGGCCAGTGGTTCCTAACCTTTTTAGTACTGTGACCTCTTTGACTAACTAGGGAACTCGATTTTACCCCTCCTACATAATCATTAATATTTTAGGTACCAACGTATAATGCCAGTTTTACCCCCACGGGGGTAATTAACCCCCAGGTTATGGACCGCTGCACTAGGCCAGACCGGTCGTATGAAACCGATATGCGTCACGACACAACACAACACGACACGACAGACAAATGTGAACCGGGCCGGGCTTCAAAAACACAGCACACAGCGGCAGCCCTGAGCTATTCGTTTATCTGAACGAAGGTGAGCGCGGGCGGGCGGTCGCTGAACTGCGCGACCTACCGCAACCTTGCCGAGGCCCAATTTCAGGCCCGGATACGATATTGATTTTGATGTTTGGCTGCCTCAATTTGATGAGGGCCTAGGCATCAGAGATTTGGCTACAACCGATACTTCTCGCGAATGATGGTCCCTATGAAAGCTCCTTTAAGAAAAAATGGTACCATTTACTTTTTTTTGAAAACCATAACTTTTGAGTTATGTAGACTCAGAATCACGAGTATTGACTATTGAATAAGACAAAAAAAAGTACTTATCTCCAGTTTTTCCTACAAATTTTGGGTCTCAGTTTTGTAACGATCCATACAAAATGTACGTGAAAAAAAACCGGCCAAGTGCGAGTCGGACTCGCGCACCGAGGGTTCCGTACTTTTTAGTATTACAAAAAAAAAATACAAAAATCTTTATTTGTTTTAAACACAAATTGCCATGATTTAGGTGATGGAGCCGCCCGGTAAGCAAAAAATTGCCTGTGTCGGGAGGCACCGCTCTTCCCTAGGTTAAAGCAAACTACTTGTACAAATAAAAATTTAAAATCTAAATATTAATTTCTAAAACTAAAACAACAAAAATGACCATTTAACTTACACTTAGTATTTGTTGTTATAGCGGCAACAGAAATACATCATCTGTGAAAATTTCAACTGTCTGGCTATCACGGTTCATGAGATACGGCCTAGTGACAGAGAGACAGACGGACAGCGGAGTCTTAGTAATAGGGTCCCGTTTTTACCCTTTGGGTACGGAACCCTAAAAAAGAAAATCATCATCATATCAGCCCTTTATCGCCCACTGCTGAGCATAGGCCTCTCTTCCAGTACGCCACTTGAAAAAGAAAATGGAACACTTAAAGTAATAAAATGCCCTTCAATCTCGTATGGTTGGGCTTAATTAAAAAAAAACTTCAATGTTACATTTCTAAATAAATTAATGTGCTAAAATTCCAAAAACTACCACTTACATACTTGTTAGAACGTGACAGGCATGGTGACAAGCGATAAAAATGAAACCATGCTGCTCCTGCTGAGATGATTCATGTAAGTTCGGAATTGGAACAAAATAACTTTGGTAGTTAAGTCCATTTACTATTGGTAGTTAGATAGGTTTCAATTAAATTAATAGTACATTATTGTCGAGGCTCGGAAGTAGCTACTTGCTGGCTGAGGATTCGTTTTAAACGGACGACCCTGGGAGTCCGTTTAATTGAATCCGAAGCCAGCAAGTAGCCTTGCAGCGGAGTCATATATAGTGCTTTTCTCAAAAATGGCGCAATAATAACAAATATAATATAAATATTTTACAGAAGCAACGTTCTTATGTATATACTTTCACACAAAAAAGTAAAAAGATTTGCTTTGCCGCCGTTTTATTTTTTAATTAAAAATAGAAGTGTATTTTTCTGCTGAAAATACGCCAACATATTTGAGACACCTAAATAGTCGCGGTACCAACATTATAATAATAAATACTGATCACTATGCCTTCATTTGATATGGCCACTTCAACTTTTAAAAAGTTTGGAACTCGACAAATAATGGAATTTGTATGCAACATTGCAGTCCTGAAATCGAGACTGCAATGTTTTTAACTTTTTAATTTTTTGACTGACCATAAACTACGCACTTCGCGACCTACTTTTTAACCGGCAACGTCGACTTTGCCGTCCATTTTTGAGAAAAATATTTTTTGCTCTTCACAGATTTTATAATGTACATGCAGTCGCTATCAGATATATCGGAGCGGCCAAGGTGCTCAACTGCTCACAAATATCTGAACACGCCTCTATTGTCAAGGCGTTAGACTTTAGAGTGGATGTTCATATATTTTGAGCACCTCGACCACTCCGATATATCTGATGGCGACTGTAATATATAGATTAACTGCGTAATTCTTTGTATATTATTATTATTATTCGTATTATATTAATATTTAAAAGATATGTCCTTTTTCCTATAAAAGGCATTTCCTGCATATTAATTTCGACTATTTAATCTGCATCGTAATAAACATATAAGTATACTAGTATTGTACCTAACTTGTCAGTAGGAAAAGACGCGAAATTAAATTATTCTATGGGAGATCAACCCTTAGCGCCTACATTTTTAGGGTTCCGTACGCAAAGGGTAATCACGCACCGTGATAGCTGGACAGTTGAAATTTTCACAGATGATGTATTTCTGTTGCCGCCTATAACAACAAATACTAAAAACAGAATAAAATAAATATTTAAGTGGGGCTCCCATACAATAAACGCGATTTTTTTGCGTAATAGTACGGAACCCATCGTGCGCGAGCCCGACTCGCACTTGGCCGGTTTTATAAATTTAACCTTTAATGAAATAAAAAACCCGGTGGCAATTAAATCACTTTTAGGAAATTGGGAAACAAAAAAAAAATAACTTTCGCCTGTGAAATCTTGCCCGAATCGGTGAGTTTTTCCATTATCCTTTATTTCAAATATGTGTAATACAGAAATACTCTACATGTGTAAATAAATCATTTCGTTTGACTGGTGAAAAGTTAAAGTAAAAGATTGTCATTTAACCTATTACTGTTATATAAGCAAATTCAAGTAAATGCGCGCTGGAACGACTACCATACGAAGGCCAATGCGAGCTTAGGTACATTTCGATGTCAAAATGATGTCATTTTGTTATCATTCGCTCGTGCGCGCCAATACATGTACGAACAAGTGCGAGCGAAATGCACGCGCGGATGATAACAAAATGTCATCATTTTGATATCGGAATGTAAGGCTGTCTCACCGTCTTGTTTCCTATGTACTAAGAGCAATACTCTTCACTGACCGATCGTTCATATATTTTTGCAATAAAGATTACTATTTAATTGTCAAAAGGCGATGGGTACCTAATATATAAAAATTTTGAAATGCTTACCGCTCAAATAATTAGACACGTCAAAATATTTTCACATGATTAAATACCGTGCTCCGTAATATATTTACATGAAAGCTACTGTGTGAAAAACACATTTATGGCTTTCCATAAAAGAAGGGTCCTTATGAACATGAAGCATAAGGACCCTTCTCTGATGAAAAGCCACATTTTATTAAAATAGCGCCGGAAAATTCAAGCTCAGGTTCATAATTATATCTCGATTATTCATTATGTCGCCACAACATACCTATTACCTGCACACATGTAGGAAACGTTGCATCACGCTCTACGTTTTATCATTGCGAGCCGGCAATGTCACGAGTGTGTTGAACCCGCCATCCTTGAAACTTTTATCTCTTAGATAAACGTTGTTTTTTTACACTATTAATAATCGCTGAAACTGACCTGATACAACGGAGTTGGTGTTGAAGATTTTTAGGATAGAGACCGTGCGTTGGTGGTTGGAGGGTCTGCCATCTCGTGACCTGAATCGAAAGCGAAAACAATTCGCGCTTCTAAGCAGGTGCCTACAAAATGTCAAATGCATAGAAGTTTGGGGGGTTTTGAAGCTTTTTTATCGGAAATTTTCACTTCTTATTCATCTTTGATTAATCATGGTAAACAATACTTACTTCTTCTTACTGCCGTTGGCACTACAACCTTTTGTGGGTCTTGGCCTCCTCCACAATCTTCCTCCAGTTGTCGCGGTGCCTAGCTGGCGACCTTCTTCCAGTTGGCAAACTTTCCCATCTTCCTGAGATCTTCTACACAATCCATCCAACGCTTCTTAGGCCTGCCTTTCGGTCTTTTTTGTTGCGGCGTCCACCTTGTCATTACTTTTGCTGCCCTCTTGTCCTCCTTCCAAGATGACCCGCCCATATCAGCCGCTGTGACTTACAGAACCTGACGATGTTCTCGTTCTCCATGAGTACATCCAACTCGTGGTTCATGCGTTGACGGTAGATATCATGTTCTTTTACAGGACCATAGATCTTTCTGAGCACTTTTCTTTCGAACACTCAAGTTTTAGTTCGTCTCTCTTAAGGTCCATGTTTCGCAGGCGTAAGTCACGACAGGCCTGATTATGGTACTATAGATAATAAGTTTACATGCGTAGAAACATTTGTGCCTAGCAGCTATGCGCGCCTTTATCTCTTTGTCAGTTCTGTTTTATGGTAAACAATAGATATAGCTCAATAAATGATAGTGGTTTAAAAAAAGTGCCATATTTAATATATGCAAAATAAACAGGTTGAAAAAAAAAACACATTTAGACGTTAAAATAACTTTGTGTATTGTTATTGTACGTATTGATTTTATAAATATAAGCATAGAAGAATTTTGAGATCTGTTCTTCTGGACCTACATCTATAGTGGCGCCAACTGGTGACCACAAAAACGGTAGCCCACATTGTTGCGTAAATTGTTTTTCGTACGCTGACTTTAAAAATAAAACTGTTTTCTATGAAAATCTATTAGCGGAAACGTCTGCGAATTTTTCGATTGCATTTCGAAATGCATTGACGTATTGTATGCTCCAACTGATTAAACAACGGTAAATAGGTTATCATTGTTTGTTCGATTATTTTACCTTTCAATGTGTGGAATAAAATTGCATTTATAGTGGTGCATTAATACTAATACCTAGCATAATTTAGATTGATATTGCTGTGCCCTAACAGGGTCCATGTGAAACTTACTATGTATGTACCACCAAATGTAAACCATGGATGCAATAAATTATGAATTATGAGTATTCCTACCACAGGGAAATTGGACACACCTTTCCTTTTTAAGCGATAATCATAGAGGATATATTTATCTCCATTAATTTAGTTGAATTTTATTTTAACTATGTATGTGTTTATTGTATACGTTTCCATAAAGTAAGACTGTCACACCGCCGATAACTTAAGGTACAAGAAAAACCTCACACATGGCTTGTTGCATCTCGGTTACCGCTGCGCCGGCTAGCCAGCGATGATTTTCAAAAGAAAATTGTATCAAAGTGTGGGGTCCCTCCACACTAGCGTCTTTGAGCGTCGCCGTCTAAGTCAGCGCTATGGAAAATGGCGTCGCTGCGCAGTTGCGCCAACGTTGCGCCGAGCAGCAGCCATAGAGATGACTAGAGGCCGACGCTAATAGTGTTGGGTTCCCCTCATCTGGCAGAATATTATTTGTCAGAAATACACTTCGCATAACACGTAATCGCAGAAAACTTTTAGTCGAATGATACTTTCACATAAATATATACTTGCCATAATAGTAATTTCGCATAATATTCATTTGGGAGAATTTTCTAAGTGGGTTAGGTTAGGGTTTTCTGCCAAATAATATTAAATAAATTCTGCAAAGTAATATTATGCGAAAAGCAGTATGCGAAAGGTAATTCTGCCAAACGACATTTCTGCCAAGTAACATTATGCAATACAAAAATATGTCAAAAAACTTTCTGCAACACGATACCAAAGATAGATATAACTCCGTAATAGATGGATACAGTCTAAGGAAAAAACGTGCCTCGAAAATTAAAAAAATTTGATTCTCGTTCAGAGGGCGCTACTAGTTTTGGCCTACAGTCGTATAGATGGCGTTGACGGTTTCGTTTGTTATTTAACAATTTTAACGCATATCAGTGAAAGAACATGGGTCAAAATCATAAAAATAATTAATGCAAATAAAAAAAATCATTTATCCACATTTAAATACATTCTATCGTATTTTTATAAATCTTCATTTTTAGTTTTAAAGTGTGTCGACAGATGGCAGTGAATTTACTGGGGTTACAAAATGTACTATGACAGTAACGCTCTAGTATCAGTTACTCTATGACGATACGGAACACTCTAAAAGTATCCAATTTTGAAACTGGTCATTTGTGATTTGTGATAGGCTAACTAATGTAACAAATCGAACCTCACGCACCAAAAGTCGCCCAAGCACGTGCACAGAGCTACCACCAAACACTCTTATCACTTTTATCAGTCTGATAAACTGACTGACGCTCCATTTTGTGTTCACGAGGCAGACAGGTTCGTTCGTTTCGCGTTATCTGATGTTTAGTGCATGGCATGGCATGAACAAAGAATTCGGAGGCAAATAAAAATTATTTATTTATTAAAAATATTATATCAAGATGACAATGTCTGTACTTACATCTACTTTTTGGTGTGATCTAATAGGGGATATTACTGCAATGTTCTGCCACCAGAGGGCAGGACTAGCCTTTTTAGTAAACCATAGAGTAACGCGCCGACTCAGCCTGCACGCTACGGAACCCTAATCAACTTCTCCCGGTAAAACGTAGACTAGCAAGGTCCAATAAGCTGACCCACATAATGGGTCCTACTGTATAGTATAATAGGTTGCCGGAGACAGTCACCCCGTCACCGTCGCTGCAATGCTTTAAGGCTAGACTGAAGGCTTGGCTTCTCGAACACACATTCTACAGCTATGACGAATTTTTGAATGTTGAGCTTTAGTATCAATTGTATTATTACATAATTGTTATAGTTTTTTTTTACGAATGTACCTAAATATTATTATTTATTTTAGAATAATTATACAATATAAAAATGACATGTAATATTATAAATATTGTGAATAAATATGATATGATATGATATGATAACTTATACATACTGTACCTTTAACAGGTTTTTGACAATAAACGCGAATACGAAAATTCGCTATCTGCCTCTTTATCGCTCGAATATGCAAGAGTGACAGAGATGTGAGATAGTTTCACGAATCACGATAGACCCTCAGATTGTGGTAGTGGCTGGCGCACGCAGAGGATGGCGTAATATTTCCTATTCACTTGTCGAATTTGCGGCTAGTCTTTTATGGCACTGTGTGCAGTTAAGGTGTTAAAATGATCTAGAGGCCAATTCGGACACATATTTTGACATCAAAAAGATGTGATGTTGACCATTTTGTTATCATTCGCGCGTGCATTTCGGTCGCGCGTATTGTCACGAGCGACGAGCGACTGATAACTTGAATTGGCCTAAATTATAGTTAGGCCCCAATAGGCTAAATTTGAATTGGCCTCCTGGGGCCCGTTTCTCAAAAGCTTGTAGCTTGTAATACAAGTGGAAGTCCCTTTTGACAGCTTTTGTTAGAAAGGGACTTCCACTTGTATTACAAGCTACAAGCTTTTGATAAACGGGCCCCTGATGTAAATATGTAGACTCGAATTACTTACTGTATTCTCTGCATTATTTTGTTGTATTGAGGTATGTAATGAAAAGTATATAAGCTGTCAAAAAGTGACATCCGCTTGTATTACAAGTTACAAGCTTTTGAGAAACGGACCCCTGAACACAATTTTCCTGTTAAATTGTGTTAAGAGCTGCTCCCGCCGCTGACTACTCATACTACTCATTTCGCTGCTTATGATTCCTGCTACGTACTAGGAAAAGTAATGCTACGGGCTACGTCGTAGCGCGTAGCGCTACGAGCCCTTATTCAAGCGTAGGTATCTTAGACGTAGCGGAGAAAGAATTTATGTCAATTTGGAGAATTCAAAACTTAGGCTTTTAAAAAATTGTATGTAATTTGTTTTTTGCTCATAGCTTTTAATATAATAAAAAAATCGAAAAAAGTGAAACGAAGGGGGTATAGCTATTCTAGCTATTCAATTGTGTAAAAATGTTTTCAATAATGTTAATATCCAGGGAGGAAAATGGGAACTACGTTTGTAGGAGAAGCGGTTGTCTACTATCCTGTTAATTTTGATCATATTAAGTCATCACTTGGCCCTACATCTCGTTCGTCACTGCGTGAATAATGTAACATAACATACAATAAATAATAACGTATAATAAAAAATTTATGTCGCTCATGTGTGTAATAATATTTCGCAAAATACGCCTACGATTATTCTGGCATAGTAGGAACTCACTGCCTCGCCAATTAATAGACTGCGGGCCAGGAACAAATTTCCATGACCAATCGCCTGCCGGGCGAAAACTCGTATAGTGGTTAACGGCTATGTATGATGAACCCTCGTGAACGTCAGCTGCCGCTCCGTTGGTGGGTTGAGGAATGGCAGTAAATACTCTATAAAATTTTTTTTGTCATCGCCTCCCGCTTGATACTTTGTCAGATGATAGTTTAGATGCTATTGTGAATAAACAAAATCGTCAGCCGATTGTATCGCTGTGGAAAGACCGTCAGCTGGTCACATGAACATGTAAAAAAGAAAATTCTTTTCAGTCATCGGCGTCATCGCCTCCCGTTTGATACTTTTGTCAGATGATAGTTTAGATGCTATTGTTAATAAAACAAACAAAACAGCTAGTTTGGTAGACCTTGGACGCCTAAACTGTTGAGGTAGGTCTAGCGCTGGAGCTAATGATGGTTAGAAGTCTAGAATCTAAAGAACTATGTTTAAAGGGGCCCCACGTTTGGAGTGTTTTTCGAGTCTCTTTGGTGCGCGATGCAATAATTGAGTCCTATTAATAAATTAATGAAACATATTTACTCGTATTTTGGAATACTCGAGTTGCTAAAATTGGAAAGAAGTCAAGCTTTTACTTAAGCGATAGTCTGAGTAAGAATCTTGAAACAAAGTCTTTAAAAGGATGCTGTTTAGCAAAAATGTGTCAATCCACATTAATTTTTCAATAAAATGTCAACTTTAAGCGTCATTTTTAGGGTTCCGTACCCAAAGGGTAAAAACGGGACCCTATTACTAAGACTCCGCTGTCCGTCCGTCCGTCTGTCTGTGTGTCACCAGGCTGTATCTCATGAACCGTGATAGCTAGACAGTTGAAATTTTCACAGATGATGTATTTCTGTTGCCGCTATAACAACAAATACTAAAAACAGAATAATATAAATATTTAAATGGGGCTCCCATACAACAAACGTGATTTTTTTGCTGTTTTATTCCGTAATGGTACGGAACCCTTCATGCGCGAGGCCGACTCGCACTTGGCCTGTTTTTTTATTTTGAGTTGACATCTTATTGCAGAATGGATGTGGATAGATAGATAAACCATTTATTCGTTTGCCACAATACACACATATTAAAACAGAAGAAACACAGGAGATACAAAAAAGCAACATTAAGATAAAAAACAAAACTTAAAAAAATAAACCGTAGAATTGCTGTGTGCGTTGCAGCAAAACAAAAGGGTTCTGTCTCAGTTATACACTCCGCTTTTTCGAGCGAAGCACTGGTAATTCTGCTAGAACCCAGGTCACTAACAGACTATCAATGTAGAAATTATAATGTTATAATAGTAATGAATAATTGGCCTATTTCTAATAAAATTGCCATTATAATGTCTGAATAGAATAGATGTGTCGTAGGGATGTATAGGTGTGGTGAGTGTTGGTGCGTATGTGTAGTATTAACAAATACAGCTGTAGTGAACGTCCTACAGACTACATGTGGGATGTGGGTTGACACATTATTGCGTATCAGCATCCTTATTGAAAAAGGTTTAAAGAACACTCAATCCTTACCTGAAACATAAGTCTATTATTGGGGTGTTGTGGGCCTTTGGGTGCCACGTCGACCAAGCAGTGATCTATTGTGACGGCCCTTTAAAGTTCACTACTGCCCGTTGAATAAAGGAAATTCCAGATTTGTTGGGCCGTTAATATTAATCTCTCTGTGATTATCAGGCATCGTAAACTGCGAGCGAATTCCATTAAAGTACTAGAGTTTTCAACTGGGTTTTCATACGTCTAACTGGTTGTCATCAGTGAACGGAAATAAAACAGTTGTCATACGTCATTTCAATGGATTTCGCTCGCAGTTTACGATGCCTGGTGATTATACAATTCTATCAAATGTTTCATTACGAATTATATCAGGATTACTATTACCAATCATATGTAGGACTTACAATAACTAAAATTTCACTAAGATCGTCTAAAAATGTTGTATTATGTCTTGTTCCAGGTGTCGATGATGTCGGCCGTCAGCGGCTCGGGCGACCAGCTGCTCCGCCGAGTCAAACAAGAGGCCGAACCACCACCACAGTATTCCCCGACGGAACAACTTGCTCTCGCTTCTCCGCCGCTCCCGCGCCCCATGCTGATGCAGCAAGAGGTAAGATTGTCCGCTAGGTGTCGCTGTAGCAAGCGGGGCGATTTCTACATCGCGCTGACGATGTGTTGACGTAGAATCTATAAGTAATTGGTGGCGAGTTAAACACAAGTACTACACGCCAACGAGCTACTAGAGCTTGCATGCCCGTGGCTTCTGTGACCTGTGCTGATGCAGCAAGAGGTAAGATTGTCCGCTAGGTGTCGCTGTAGTAAGCGGGGCGATTCCTACATCGTGCTGACGATGTGTTGACGTAGAATCTATAAGTAATTGTGCCATTCTCAACCAAAAGGGTACTTATTGTCGGGCGTCAATAAGGCGTTATTTCCATATAACTTCAATTTGAAATAAACCTTATCGACTAGCGACAATGTGGTACCTTTTGGTTGAAAACGTCACAATTGGTGGTGAGTTAAACACAAGTACTACAGTCCAACCGTCCAACGAGCTACCTTGCATGCCCGTCGCTTCTGTGACCTGTGCTGATGCAGCAAGAGGTAAGATCATCCGCTAGATGTCGCTGTAGCAAGCAGGGAGATTCCTACGTCGCGCTAACGGTGTGTTGACGTACAATCTATAATTAGTTTGGGGCTGTGAGATTACAAACTGACTAGGGTAAAGAGTAATAGGGCTAGATTTCGTCCGGCCGACACTTATAACTGTTAAAAAAAAAGATTACAAACTTAGCGAGCAGATCTACACAGTAATCTCTAAAATAACAAAACTATAGCTCTATCCTGAGTGGCCTCGCTAGTAAGTTGATTCAAGCGTCCGTTAGATGTCGCTGTGGCAAGCGAGGATATTCCTACATCCCGCTATCGTTGTGTCGATATAAAATCAATAATAAATAATTGTATATACTTATAGATATCTGAAACCTTCAAAATGCGTATCAATGCTGATTCATTCGCTGTCTCCACACGGAACGTATAAAATGACCTCCATTGCGCACGTGTTGCATAACATATTACGTAAAGGCGTATTGTGCAGCCGGGGACATGCAAATTCCGACCCTTTATCTTCATTCATGCCCGATTGTTTACTACATGTGACTAACTGTATATAAATACGGGTACAAGTATTGTACGGAGTAAACGTAAATAACGTGAGTTGGTCTTGTTGAATAGCTGCATCGATCTTTATGGTGTGTATAAGCTTCGTAGTTTTTGACATACTTATATCTTATGCATGCCTTTCCTTAGCACATACACTACCGCTCAAAAGTATTTAGGCTAACGCAATTTTCACCATACAATTGTATACAAAAAATATTTTTCAAATCATACTGTTCGATCGCAGGCAAATGACTCTCTTACATGTTGGATAGAAATTTTATACTTAGCCATACTTAGCGGTATAATTCTGAAAGTCGATTTTGTACACAATTGTATGAAAAAAATTACGAGTTCCTAAATAGTTATGAGTGTATATGTCAATGTTATTTGTTAGTGATACGTTAGGGACTTGTAGCTATAGTATGTTATTATATTATAATATAGCAGAAAACAGAATATAACTCAATTCTAAGAGATTGAACTTAAAAAAATACAATAGAAATGTACTTTTCATTACATACCTCAATACCACAAAATAATGCAGATAATACAGTAATTCAAGTCTACATATTTACGTCAGATCTGTATTTTTATTTATTATTTATTCAGAGCCCACTGTGTCCCACTGCTGGGCAAAGGCCTCCCCACTCCTCTGTAAATAATCAAAAATTCTATGTCTTTAGTCTAGTCCTTTTTACGACAGAAAGACACATACGATCTAGATTCGCAAAGTATTTTTGAACAAGACAAATGCTTGCACGCAATTATGCCGGACAACAAAAACTGATCAGAACATCAGCATTGTTCGTCGTCAGAAAAAAGGATCCCCAATTTGTATTACACAGTCCGTGGCGAAAAAAATCAACCCCAATTTGTATTACGAGTGGGTACCATCGCCCACACTCTTAACTGGCCATTAGTGGACCTTTGTAAAACCGGACAAGTGCGAGTCGGACTCGCCCACCGAGGGTTCCGTACTATTTAGTATTTGTTGTTGTAGCGGCAACAGAAATACATCTGTGAAAATTTCAATTGGCTAGCTATCACGGTTCATGAGATACAGCCTGGTGTCAGACAGACGAACAGACGGATAGACGGACGGACGGACAGTAGTAATAGGCTCCCCTTTGGGTAAGGAACCCTAATAAGGTTCACCGATGTACAGTTAAGAATATTGCTGTTTGTACATACTGCGTGACGGACAAATCGTTTCTTTCCACGAAGTTCTGTAAAGGCAATCGCAATTAGGCACATTTTTAAAGACGCCAATTTAATAATTTTTACAAGCTTTTATTTAACTTGCAATGTTTGTTCGGGTCAAATCTTGCAATCTAAATTAGACTCACTTCCCATTATTCGATAAAGGTGAAACATCACTTACATATGTAAGTCTGGTGCCAATGCACCTACCAACCTATAGTACCTACCATCGAGCTGATCTAATGTCCTCAAATCAATCCAATCATGTGTCCATCAGGGGTCATAGGAACTCTATGATAAAATAAGTTTTTGCCAAAAAAATCATTTTTGGTACATGCTTTTATCGCTGACTGTACTTTTATTTCCACGGGCAACTGTTTTTGATGAAAATTTTTAAGTTCTAGTTTTGGGTAAATTCTATAAGTAATTGAAGTGAATTTCTGCCTCTTCTCTTAAAGACATCGAAGCACGGAATCATGGAAGCAAGAAAACACATGCAATTTTGAGCCAGTTTACATTCAAGCGTTACTTTATTATATGACACAGCAAAAAATGGGTCAATGTCCTTGACTTTAGCAGATTGGAAGGTCATTTTTGTACTTCATTTTGCGTATTTTATGTTGTATTGTGTATTTTAAACTCCCGTCCCGGTTATAGGTCTACCTAAAGTTTGGTTTATTTGCTTAGGTCATGGGAAACTGGGGTAGGCATATAACATTTTTGGTTAGGAAGACCGTCATAGAGTAAGAACTCGTCGAATTTGTATAAGTACGTCGATCAGACACAGTCAGAAAGGAAGAGGTTCTTTCCTTCTGCTCTACCGACCTTCTGTTTCTGTAAGTGGGGTATGTGTACAAATGCAAGAGGTAGAAGCGACGAAAGAGCATGGAGACGGTCGCCTGATAGACGGTTTCCCCACATTTACTAAGCTTGGTTTATTTTTGACGGACTCTCTACGTTCTACTATAGCCTAATAACTTTATTTCTCAACCAACTAAACACCCCGTCATCTTCCAGATGGAACTGGAGCCCAAAGAAGAGGTGAAGTACTGCGTATCGCCCGGCGAGGGAATCGTTGGCAACACCAGCCCCGACCAGCAGCACTGCTCTTCCACCACCGCCGCTGCACCGAGCGCTAGAGATGACGATGCACCCAGGAGGCTGTGTCTTGTGTGCGGAGACGTCGCTTCCGGGTTCCACTACGGAGTAGCGAGCTGTGAAGCTTGCAAGGCGTTCTTTAAGAGGACAATCCAGGTATTTCTAGTTTCCTGAGAAAGCACTGCTCCTACACTAATGTGTTTGCATCGAGCGCTAATGATAATGCTCTAAGGAGGCTGTCTTGTGTGTGGGGATATCGCGTCGGGGTTCCACTACGGAGTGGCCAGCTATGAAGCTTTGCAAGGCGTTCTATTAGAGGATAATCCAAGTATGACGGTCTGCCTTTTTTGCTTCTCCATGTTTTTTTAGGTTTAAACTGCTCCTACAACAATGTGGCTGCATCGATCGCTAGAGAGAGAGAGGCGGGCTATGAGCGTGGTCAGTCTAGGTATTACATTTCAATAATATCTAGGTTTCGTTTTACGATTTCTCAGTCCGCTCAAGATAATTGACACTTGTATTAACAGGTTTTAATTTGAACAGGGCAACATAGAATATACGTGCCCAGCCTCGAACGAGTGCGAGATCAACAAGCGGCGCCGCAAGGCGTGCCAGGCGTGCCGCTTCCGCAAGTGCCTGCGCACGGGCATGCTGCGCGAGGGCGTGCGCCTGGACCGCGTGCGCGGCGGCCGTCAGAAGTACCGGCGCGCCGCCGAGCCGCCGCCGCAGCCGCGCCCGCACCTCGACGACATCAAGGTACGAGTTACGAGTACAAGGACCCCCGCAGTAGGGGGACCATCGTTTACTACCGCGTTTAATTTCGCCGCTAGGGGCGCTAGTGTAGATCGAGGTCTTTCAAAATGTCAAATGCGTAGAAGTTTTGGGGGTTTCAAGCTTTTTTATGTCGGGAATTTTCACTCCTTATTTAAATAAATAAATAAATCTTTGTCTATCTTTGATTAATCATGGTAAACAATAGATATAGCTCAATAAATGTTAGTGGTTTAAAAAAAGTGCAAACTAAAATATATGCAAAATTAAACAATTTGAAAAAATGGCACATTTAGACGTTAAAATACTTTTGTGTATATTAGACCGTATTGATTTTATAAAAATATAAGCATAGAAGAATTTTGAGATCTGATTTTCTGGACCTACATCTACAGTAACGCCACCTGGTGAGCACAAAAACGGTAGCCCTCATTGCAAATGCGCAATCCAGATCTGTCCACCAGGACACCGGCGGTGGCCGTAGGAACTCTGTAATAAAACAGCGCAACCTAATTGTGTTTGGGGTTGTTAAAATTGACTCGATAAGTTCCCTGTTGAAAAAGAAAAAGTACAGTCAGCGATAAAAGCTTATGTCAAAAACGATATTTTTAACCAAAAACTTTTTCCAACAGATCCTGGAAGCCCTGTCCTCGTACGAGCCGGAGCCGTTCACGTGCGGCTCCCCGCCGGCCGGGGTCACTGAACCCTCAGCCAGGACACTAGCCCTGCTAGCTGATCTCTATGACAGGGAGCTCGTGGGGGTCATTAGCTGGGCTAAACAGATACCTGGCTTCACAGACTTGCAGCTTAATGATCAGGTTAGTTGATAAACTACTTTATCCGTTGGATAAAAGGTGCAAAACGGCATGTATCACTTAAATCTTGGCTAAGACTAGCCCTTCTAGGTGACCTCTATGAAAGGGAGCTGGTTGGGTGGGGTCATCAGCTGGGCTAAACAGATACCTGGCTTCACAGACTTGCAGCTTAATGATCAGGTTAGTTGATAAACGACTTTATCCGTTGGATAAAAGGTGCAAAACGGCATGTATCACTTAAATCTTGGCTAAGACTAGCCCTTCTAGGTGACCTCTATGAAAGGGAGCTGGTTGGGTGGGGTCATCAGCTGGGCTAAACAGATACCTGGCTTCACAGACTTGCAGCTTAATGATCAGGTTAGTTGATAAACGACTTTATCCGTTGGATAAAAGGTGCAAAACGGCATGTATCACTTAAATCTTGGCTAAGACTAGCCCTTCTAGGTGACCTCTATGAAAGGGAGCTGGTTGGGTGGGGTCATCAGCTGGGCTAAACAGATACCTGGCTTCACAGACTTAAAGCTTAATGATCAGGTTAGTTGATAAACGACTTTATCCCGTGGAGAAAAGGTGCAAAACGGCATGTATCACTTAAATCTTGGCTAAGACTAGCTGACCTCTATGACGGGGAGCTGGTGGGAATCATCAGCTGGGCTAAACAGATACCTGGCTTCACAGACTTGCAGCTTAATGATCAGGTTAGTTGATAAACGACTTTATCCGTTGGATAAAAGGTGCAAAACGTCATGTATCACTTAAATCTTGGCTAAGACTAGCCCTTCTAGCTGACCTCTATAAAAGGGAGCTGGTTGGGTGGGGTCATCAGCTGGGCTAAACAGATACCTGGCTTCACAGACTTAAAGCTTAATGATCAAGTTAGTTGATAAACGACTTTATCCCGTGGAGAAAAGGTGCAAAACGGCATGTATCACTTAAATCTTGGCTAAGACTAGCTGACCTCTATGACGGGGAGCTGGTGGGAATCATCAGCTGGGCTAAACAGATACCTGGCTTCACAGACTTGCAGCTTAATGATCAGGTTAGTTGATAAACGACTTTATCCCGTGGATAAAAGGTGCATTTTAGTGTTATAAACTCGGCCAATTCGGCCATGTACAATTTTCGTTTTCACCAGAGATGAGCGAAGAGGCGTAGCGAGGGATGTGTTTTTAAGAACAAATAGAAACACTGCACGCTGAGCGAGGAATACAAATGAAGTGATTCTATTGGTTCTTAACAAACTTCGAACGCAGCTCGCTGAGCACTGCGCGGACGGCCGTGCATGCCCGGGATCGCGGATTGTTATTTTTAGCAAAAGTAATCGATATACGATGCATTGTAGAGTTTTTTTGGAAACTAATTGATAAAAATTTGAGAGACTTACAAGAGATTTTTTTTTCATTTCTCGAAAAAGTGACTGCCAACGTAAAATTTCCGGTATTCGCCAATAGCTCGTAAAAGTGTTAGCGTCTAATTTTACACATATTTTTTATCGTCACTTTTACGCGTTTCTTCACTATATTTACATTTGGCACATGCAATGTGCTACTGAAACGCAAAAAAAGCGCACCGCGATTTCAATGTAAATATGTCTGAGAGGCTGTTTGTAGTAAAAACAAATTACCGTCAATAACCCTTTTATTCCCGACTGTACAATAAGTTTATACATTATATTATTTGCTCGTCTGTCAAGTATTTCTCGAGTTCTTTCTAATGCACCTAAACCAAAGATAGATATAACTCCGTAATAGATGTTTACAGTCTAAGGAAAAAACGTGCCTCGAAAATCAAGAAAATTTGATTCTCGTTCAGAGGGCGCCACTAGTTTTGGCCCACTGTCGTATAGATGGCGTTGACTGTTTCGTTTGTTATTTAACAATTTTA
Source organism: Cydia strobilella (assembly GCF_947568885.1). Classification (NCBI taxonomy): domain Eukaryota; kingdom Metazoa; phylum Arthropoda; class Insecta; order Lepidoptera; family Tortricidae; genus Cydia; species Cydia strobilella. The sequence goes on from NC_086056.1 coordinate 2,342,767, forward strand.
ACGCATATCAGTAAAGGACATGGGTCAAAATCATAAAAATAATTAATGCATTAAAAAAAAATCATTTATCTATATTTAAATACATTTTATCGTATTTTTATAAATCTTAATTTTTAGTTTTAAAGTGTGTCGACAGATGGCAGTGAATTTACTGGGGTTACAAAATTTACTATGACAGTACCGCTCTAGTATAAGTTACTCTATGCCTAAACTTAATGTGTGTTTTGTTCTATGATTCCTTGTATTTGAGAAATCATTTATTTACATAAAATACATATACATTGGTTACTACTAAACTAAATTAATAACTAGCTTAAATCTATAATATGCCATTGAGGCATTGTACCAAGGATGCTGGCGGCATTTCCTCGCTGTATCGCAATGCTGATACGTTGTGCGAGGAAGCCACCAGCTTTTCGGTCACCAGTTACGTCAACCAGACGCTTCCGCACAAAAAACCGCCATTTTGTAGAGCGCCGGGCGGCGCGAGTGGCAATGGCAGTGGCATGAGAAGCATCGTGTTTACACACTCGTCCTGCCCACTTCCCCGCTCACTTCGGCTGAATGTAAATGCGGCATAAGACTTATTTGTTGCTGTTCGTGTTAAATAATCTGTATTTAAAAACCGGCCAAGTGCGAGTCGGACTCGCGCACGAAGGGTTCCGTACCGTTATGGAAAAAAACAGCAAAAAATCACGTTTGTTGTATGGGAGCCCCATTTAAATATTTATATTATTCTGTTTTTAGTATTTGTTGTTATAGCGGCAACGGTAATACATCATCTGTGAAAATTTCAACTGTCTAGCTATCACGGTTCATGAGATACAGAGCCTGGTGACAGACAGACACACGGACAGACGGACGGACAGACGGACAGCGGAGTCTTAGTAATAGGGTCCCGTTTTTACCCTTTGGGTACGGAACCCTAAAAACCGGCCAAGTGCGAGTCGGACTCGCGCACCGAGGGTTCCGTACTTTTTAGTATTTGTTGTTATAGCTGCAACAGAAATACATCATCTGTGAAAATTTCAACTGTCTAGCTATCACGGTTCATGAGATACAGCCTGGTGACAGACAGACAGACGGACAGCGGAGTCTTAGTAAAAGGGTCCCGTTTTTACCCTTTGGGTACGGAACCCTAACAAATGGCCGTCAATAAAAATTTGGATACACCCTTTTATTTTCCGCATGATCTTCGGTCGTTGCACTCGCCGTCGCATTGGATATCACGTTGGCAAGGAGTGCCTAGTTGGCATTGAAAACGCTTTAGAAAAATACCTGCGACGGCTTTTAAATTACCTCTTACTTTTGTAAGTTATATTAGCAATCGTGTACAGTCGCCATTAGATATAAACTCAAAAATATCTGAACACACTGTAACGTCCGGACTCCGTCGTGTATTGGATGAACAAATAAGACCACTGTTATTTCTCGTGCACTCCGCCAGGCTCCCGCTCGCCATGACACTGCTCAACGAAGTGAAGTTAGCGGGAGTCGTGCGTCATACTATTTATTGTATAATCATCACACACACACTAACGCCCTGACAATAGAAGCGTGTTTAGATATTTTTGAGCATCTTGGCGGCACCAATATATCTGATAGCGACTGTACTTATATTTTGTGTGTGTGTTCCACCATAATTATTGCCTACTGAGCATTTTTATTACTAGACTTATATTGACCGGGATATAGACCGTGATTACCTTTTGTATTATTTGTGAGCTCCCGATATTTCGACGCAGTTATATGCATCATGTTCACGGGTGACCCGTGGCCCGTGAACATGATGCATGTAACTGCGAAACTCATTTTTATTACGTTGAGGATTCTATAGCGAGCGCATTCAAACTATTGAGAGCATAATTTGTTTAATCTTTATTGCACGAAAGAAAAACTTATGTAGAAAATGCGAACTTAATGCCATAAGGCATTCACTATCAGCAAAGATAGATATAACTCCGTAATAGATGGATACAGTCTAAGGAAAAAACGTGCCTCGAAAATCAAGAAAATTTGATTCTCGATCAGAGGGCGCCACTAGCTTTGGCCTACTGTCGTATAGATGGCGTTGACGGTTTCGTTTGTTATTTAACAATTTTAACGCATATCAGTGAAAGAACATGGGTCTTTTTTAGTTTTAAGGTGTGTCGATAGAGTACGAGTCGATAGTAATACTCCCGTTTTTACCCTTTGAACCCCAAACCCTAAAAACCAAAACAAATATGACTAATCTGCCGGGCTAGCACATGATTGGCGCGAGAGTATCTCGCCGCGACATAGACTACCCGTCCCTCTTTTATTCATACAGTAAGTAAAAGACGGGTAGTCTATCTCGCGGCGAGATACTGTCGCGCCAATCATGTGCTTGGCCTACAGGATAGCTAAACGTCGATAATAAGCGAGAAAACCTAATGTTCTTTTATTACTAGACACAAATATTCTTAAATTAATTTTCAACAAGCAGATACGTCTGCGAACGATGCTATTAAGCTTAGAATAAATTGAAAAGTGGAAAAATTACTGCCTTGGGTGAGGGTGAGACTTCACCCAAACTCTCTCTCTCTCTGGATCCAGAGGCCGTGAGTTCAAGTCTCACCCAAGGCAGTAATTTTTCCACTTTTAAATTTATTCTAAGACAAATATTTTTAATCTGAAAGACTACCAACCTTTTAGTTTGAGGCAGGGACCGGCCCGCTATCCCTTATCGGGGTTTTATAAGGGTATTGCATAAGGCTTAACTCACCATACCCTTTGCCAGACGAAACCCTTTGTTTTGGTTTTAAAAACCCTTATATAAAGCTACCACATTTGAGTATTCGGTAGCCTAAATACCCTTACAAAACCCTTATCATCCGCTCACCAACACCTTGCATATTGCTTATAAGGGTTAGCCTTATAAAGGGCTTCCCTTTTAGCATATAAGCGTGCTAATTTAAGTCGTCTACCTTGTTCATAAACCACACATTACGTGACAGCGCGAGCGCAGTACCGTGCGAACGTGTGTAACGAGTGTCGCTGCGCTGCGATCATGGCTACACAGTCATCGAGACTTAAATGTGCATCGTGTAATATTGTTGTGAACGAGGTCCTTGCCTATTTGCAAAATAAGCTGGGTGTTCTGGATAATGAAGGCCTTATAAGAATATGTGCTACGGGGTTTACTGAGGAGGATGTCAGCTATGCGAAAACTCTGCTTTTTGAATCAATACAAAATAGCGGAAGGATCATTTCAAGACGTAAAGATGTCGTGCAGCGGGATTTGGAAGATATGATAGTCCTTCTACAAAATACAGAGCCGGAACTAGTGCCGCTTTTTGTCGCGAAGGACTTGCACAAGCTGCCACCTGCAGACTTTAGGCATGTAGATGTGACCAGGTTGTTGAAGGACTTGAGATTATTGCAATCCGAAGTGCGTAACATTAAGGAGACATACGCGACCGTTGAACAAGTTAACGTGATAAAGCAAGAGTTTCAAAATCAAAATAAACGTTGTCTAAATGCTCAACCGTTCGAATATCCATCGAGTAATTCGTGTATAAAAGTGAACTCTAGAAGAGGCGCATATTTATTAGAAAATAGCGGTCCATATGGTTTGACTTTCAATAGCACGGAGATGGCATTGACCGAGCAATCGGACTTTGACCCCGCGCAGTTGAATATGACAACGTCACCTCAAACGTCTGCGCATGTTCCTAGCTCGCTCCCTCCGGCCGATAACGAAAATACGCCTATCTCGCTTTCAAATGCACCGGGGGAGGAACGGCCGCTGCCACAGCAAATGGAGGCGAATGCTATGAAACCGGTCCTCAGTGCGACGGACGGCAGCGGCGCGAGCGGCTCGGTCCTTGCAATGAGTGCGTTGAATGCAAATAAACAATCTTCGCAAATACAGATTTCTTTAGTAAATAAAAATCTTGGGCATGAAGGTTCGTATGCAGATACGGTGAAAAAGGATGCAGGCGGTAAGAAACTTGAGGAAGGTAACTGGATTAAAGTAGAATCCAAGTCGAGAAAGAAAAACAAATTTATTGGCAGTACGGGGAAAGCAACGTTGGCGCCAGGAGCAAGATTCAAAGCGGCCGAGTCGAAAGTGCCGTTATTTGTATCTAACGTGCATAAAGACGCAACGGATAACGATGTTATTGATTACATTTTTAGCAAGACAAAGGAAACTGTTTCCTTGCGTAGATTAAAAATGAAATACGATAAGGGCTATTCTTCATTTAAGATTTTTGTTAGTAAGAGTAATTTAGAGTTGTATTTAAATCAGGACGTATGGCCTAAAGGTATTCAATTCAGGCCCTTCGTGTTATTTGATAAATCGGCAGATTCCAGCACTGAATCGAGTGATACGAGTAAAACGAGCCAGAGTGATATTATTAAACAAACAAATACATAATGGGGGATAGTGTAAATAGTGACCTATGTAAAATAATATCATTTAATTGTAGATCGTTTAAAAGATCGATTAGTGGAATACAATCTTTGTGCCGAGTAGCGGATTTAGTGGCCCTACAGGAACTTTGGCTCCTTCCTTTTGAGATTCAGCTATTAGGGACTGTGGATAGTGAATTTGGATGGACAGGAAAGTCGGCGGTGGATGTTGAGTCAGGAATGCTTAGTGGTCGACCCTATGGCGGTGTTGGAATATTATGGCGAAAGAGTATGTTTCAGTCAGTTTCTATTATTGAGTGTGACAATGACCGAATTGTGGCTGTTAAAATCGTGTGTGATGGTAGAGAGATCATAGTTTGTAATGTGTACATGCCTACGGATGCTCCAGAGAACATTCCAGTGTTTACCGACTGTTTAAGTGCAATATCGTCAATAATGATGGAGGATAGTAATGTGCAAGCAATGTTTGTGTTAGGCGATTTTAACTCCCATCCAAATGAACCATTCTATCGCGAATTGTCGAATTTTTGTACAGATCAGTTATGGTTATGTGCGGATGTAGAAAAGATGGGAATAAACTCGGATACTTATACATATATTAGCGACGCTCACGGGTGTAGGAGGTGGTTGGACCACTGTATTGTGACCCAAAGTGCTTATTCGCTGATTCGAAATATAGCTGTCATGTATGACGTATTCTGGTCCGACCACTTTCCTATGGTCCTTGAGTGCAACCTAGGCATGTTGAAACCCGTTGCTAAAGTAATGGAGGTGGATGTTGAGAACAGAGTGTTGTGGGGGGTAAGGGCTAATGATCAGATCGATGAGTATCGTGATTTGTGCAACGAACGTCTGAAATCAATTGATTTTCCGGTAGCACTTAGGGACTGCTGCGACGGAGCTTGCACAAATCGCGATCATCATACTCTGTTGGACAATATGTATAATGATATCGTATCCGCTCTTACTGATGCAGCAATAAGTACATATAGAAGCAAGCGCAAAAGGAAGGGCGGATATATCGCTGGTTGGAATAAGTTCGTTGCAGGTCCTCACAGGGAAGCCAGACTCCACTTCATGCTTTGGAAGAATGCAGGGAAACCGCGTCAAGGTCACTTATATGAGCAAATGAACAACAGCAGAAAAAAGTTCAAGGCTAAATTGAAGTGGTGCCAAGACCGGCAGGATCAGTTGGCCATGGACAAGCTCGCTCTTGCTCATAGCGGCGGTAAATTTAGTGACTTCTGGAAGCTAACCAAACGTATGAATGTGACGTCTGGGCTGCCTGTGAGTGTTGGCGATAAGAGTGAACATGGAGACATCGCGGAACTATTCCGGCAGCATTTTACGGTAAAGTCCGTGCTGAGGGATACATCGTCATTTGCGACTGACGTGGGTGATGCTGGGGCCATTGACAGGCCCAGGAAGACATTTTTCACATCTAAAATGGTTGCAGACGTGATTAAAAGAATGCAAAGAGGAAAGTCGCCTGGGCATGATGGCCTTAGTATTGAACACTTTAAGTATGCGGGCAGTCATCTGCCGAGGGTGCTCTCTATGTTCCTCAATTTATGCATAGGCCATTCATACTTACCTGCAGCTCTTATGAAGACAACTGTGGTCCCCATCGTTAAAAACAAGACTGGTGACCTGTCGGACACGGGGAACTACCGGCCAATCTCCCTTGCCACCACTGCCGCGAAGGTGCTCGACAGTATGCTGAACTCGACATTCGATAAGTACCTAAGCATCCATGACACCCAGTTTGGGTTCAGAACTGGGTTATCTACGGAAAGTGCCATTATGTGCCTCAAGCATACTGTCGGGTACTACACGGACAGGAAAACACCAATTTATGCATGCTTCCTCGACCTCTCCAAGGCATTTGACAGGGTTGATTATAACATGCTTTGGAAGAAAATGGAGGAGGCAGGTATTCCGGACGACTGTACAGACTTGCTAAAGTTTTGGTACCAAAATCAAACAAACCAGGTCAGGTGGGCCAAGTCACTGTCCGTTGAGTATAGGCTTGAATGTGGTGTCAGGCAGGGGGGGCTCACGTCTCCGAAACTGTTCAACTTGTATATGAACGACCTGATAGACGAACTTAGCAGCATGCATGCAGGATGCTATATTGAAAACACTTGTGTTAACAATATAAGCTACGCAGATGACATGGTGCTGCTAAGTCCGTCTATCGGGGCTCTTAGACAGTTAGTGGCCCTGTGCGAGAAGTACGCCGCCGCACATGGACTCGTATACAACGCCGCCAAGAGTGAAGTGATGGTTTTTAAGGCGGGTAAAATAAAGCCATATTTTATCCCTCCAGTATCGCTTGGCGGACTTGTACTTAGAGTGGTGGAACGTTTCAAATACTTGGGCCACATTATAACAAATGATCTGTGTGATGATAGTGATATCGAGAGGGAGCGAAGGGCGTTGTCGGTGAGGAGTAATATGCTGGCTCGAAGATTCGCTAGATGTTCCGTGGAAGTTAAAATAACACTATTCAAAGCATATAGCCAGTCTTTTTACTCTAGCGGTCTTTGGGTTCGGTACACGAAACGAGCCTACAACGCCCTTCGCATTCAATACAACAACGCTTTCAGAATGCTGCTGAGACTTCCAAAGTGGTGCAGTGCATCTGGAATGTTCGCCCAAGCGCACACGGACGATTTTCACGCAATTATGCGTAAAAAAATCACGTCGCTAATGGGTCGCGTAAGGGAAAGTCGAAACAGCATTCTGAAGGTGATTGCTAACAGATTTAGCTGCCCCATAATGTGGCACTGGATGGAGCAGGTTAGGTCTACTTTGACCTATATCAAGTGACCTAGGTGTATATAAAAAAAAATGTAATTAAAAATAATTAGTGTAGGTAACTAACATAGCTTTTAAGTTAATGTAACTAACCATATATGGACTTGTGGGTCTGAAATAAAGATATATTTAATTTAATTTAATTACTTCGAATCCGAGCGATCGTCGGCGGCGACGGCGGCGTTCTTTGACTAGCACGTATTTTCTTTCCTTTTCATACACTACCGTAGATATATACTAATCCTGTCTCTTTCACGCAAAGGGAAACCTTTATAAAAAGCGCTTAAAGATAAGGGTAACCCTTATTAAGAGCTACCCTTATTTTTGGTTAGCTTTTCGGTAAGGGTTAGTCAAAGGTAAGGGTGTGAATGGGCTTGCAGTTCAAAAGGGAAAGTCTTTCAATGTGTTAGCCGTGTTTAAGTGTCGCCCATTGAAAGGGTTTTATCGCGGAAACGGTTGTCCGGTCCCTGGTTTGAGGACTAGGGTCTAATATCCGTTTTCTAATTTATCCACTATATGGCAGATCCTTCATCGCGCGTGGCCCCTATATTGTCTACTTTTAACTAATTTTCTCAATTTACCGATAGATGGCGCTGTGACTAAAAATTTAAATATTTCTTTACAGATGCGTCTCCTCCAAAGCACATGGGCAGAGATGTTGTCTCTAATGCTGGCGTATCGGTCGCAGTCCACCGGCGGCAGCACGCTACGACTGCGTTTCGCCACCGACTTGCAACTAGACGAGCAACAGGCGAGAGATATCGGGGCAGGAGAGCTTTTCGCACAGGTAACTTGGACTTTATATACTTGTAATAAGGTTGCGTCTCCTTCAAAGCACATGGGCAGAGATGCTATCCCTAATGTTAGCCTATAGGTCGCAGTCGCCACCACCGACTTCGACACCGACTTGCAGCTAGACGAGCAACAGGTAGGAGACAACAGACAAAGGAGAGCTGTTCGCACAGGTAACTGTGGACTTTATGTACTTGTAATAAGGTGGCGTCTCCTTCAAATCACATGGGCAGAGATGTTATCCCTAGATGTAATGCCCCGACGGGGCAGGAGAGCTTTTCGCACAGGTAACTTCCTTCTTCCTCGCGTTATCCCGGCATTTTACCACGGCTCCTGGGAGCCTGGGGTCCGCTTGACAACTAATCCTAAGAATTGACGTAGGCACTAGTTTTTACGAAAGCGACTGCCATCTGACCTTTCAACCCAGACGGGGAACTAGGCCTTGTTAGGATCAGTCCGGTTTCCTCACGATGTTTTCCTTCACCGAAAAGCGACTGGTAAATATCAAATGATATTTCGTACATAAGTTCCGAAAAACTCATTGGTACGAGCCGGGGTTTGAACCCGCGACCTCCGGATTGAAAGTCGCACGCTCTTACCGCTACTGTGGACCTTATATCTTTGTAATAAGCAGGGCTCGAACTTTTAGTTCCGATGACGTATGATGGGGTAAATATAGTTTTTTTTTTATGAAAGATTTTATTTGAAATCTTCTCCGTGGCCACAGGGCGGACACGCTATCAAAAATCACTTGCGTTTCTATGTGTGAACGGCACGTCTGTACGTGTCATGCGTCAGTGTGAGTAACGAGTAGTGAGCGGCCGGCAAACAGCCGTCAATCTGCTATCGCGGGGCGAGGTAATTCGAGTCGGGGCGGGGCGGTGCGTGGCCGTTCTGTATGATACTATTACTTATTCTGTGCCGTGGCACTAACTCATGGGGAGCGAAATCAATTTTTAAATTTAGAATTAAATTCAATTTGAAAAAAGAAGTTGTAATGTATTTGTTTTTCATCAGGTTGCCGGTGTTGTGCGACGACTGGAGCGCGCAGCGGCGCTCCGCGAAGAGTGTTGGTTACTGAAGGCGCTCGTGCTAGCGAACAGCGAGGCCCGCATAGAGGAACACGCCGCTCTGCGTCGCTTCAGAGACGCCATACTGGCCGCGCTCAACGACGCCGTGTCTGCCCTTAGGTAACGTCCTAACTAGGCATTATTAAAAAAAAAAAAACAACAACAACAAAACTTCCGTGAGACACAGACATATTAAACATATTAACGCAAGCTCCTGATGACGCTCCTCGGTACGGAGTGAAACATGTCGAACGTTTTCGACTTAAAATACGTGAGTGACCCGTTAATAATATGTTTAATATAACATTGTGTTTTTTCAACATTAGCCAAACGCTACGTGAGTATGTAACCCTTCAGCGCGAAGATGGCTGTTGACCTTTTCCAAGTCACGTCACCGAAGTGTCAAAACTGAAATTGAACTTTATGCACATGCACGTAGGTCTATGTTGCTCTGTGGTCTATGACCGATTAATCGGTCTTTAACGTAATAATATTTCCTGTTTCGGTAAAAGCATAAACTTTTATACATGTATATATTCGCGATTCATGTCAACATCCCTATGACATGTATTATGTAATTAGCTCCATGCATGAATTTATTTTTATTTTTGGATTCATAATTTATATCGTTGGAACTCCGGAAATGATAAAAATACTTTTGTAAACCTTAACATTATTTTATTAAAAAATATTTAAAATGTTGAAAATTTTTGAGCGGTTGAAACGCTCATAATTTTTGGCGCGAATTCGACAGAGCGTGATGACGTCACACGTTGGGCGGCCCAACTGACGTTTGCTACTAATGACACTAATCTGTCGAACGCGTGACGTCACGTGGCATTTCGAGCGTTTCGCTCACTAGCTTTTCGCGGGCAAATTTTTGTACTTTTTATTTATAATTTTAAGTAATTAAATGGTAATTTAAAAACGGAAATGCATTTGTAACATGATATAACGGTAACAAACATCCGAATAAAACATGTTTCGTTCAAATATAAACTTCATGCATGAGGCTAATTATTGTGTATATTGCAGGCCATACAACTCGGGCGCGGCGCTGCAGCAGCTGCTGCTCGTGCTGCCGGCGCTGCGGCACGCCGACGTGGCCGTACGCCGCTTTTGGGCGCAGGTAAATTAAAGCGAAAAATCTCCTTATATGATCATATTTTTCTAAAAGACGTTGATATTCGTAGACGTGGAAAAAATATATGTAGTTCTTGACTATATTATCTTTAACAACATAGCTTCCGATACACGAATTATGACACTTCGCTCGATACAATTAATTCCCAAAGTAACCTCTAACTCGGACATTTAATCCTACTTTACTCGGTTATTTATTATGTGATACTATAAACAAAAAAAGAAGAAAAAACAATCTTAACATAAATAGTAATTTCATAGCTTTAAAATTTCGATATTGTAAGGTAACGTTTTTAAAATAAATAAAAACCGACCGACAAAATTCGATCAAAATTGACACATGGCGCGTATGTTCCTTCCCGTTTTTTTTTTGCGAAATGTGACAAAGACAGCGGCAAACCGATGGAACGGCCTTAAGGCGAAAAATCTCCTTATATGATCATATTTTTTTGATATTCGTAGTCATGGAAAAATATATGTAGTTCTTGATTATATCTTTAATTTATAAGCTTCCGATATACGAATTATGACACTTCGCTCGATACAATTAATTCCCAAAGTAACCTCTAATTAGGACTTTTAATCCAACTTTACTTGGTTATTTATTATGTGACACTATAAACAAAAAAAAGAGAAAAAACAATCTTATTCGATCAAAATTGACACTTGACGCGCATGGTCTTTTCCGTTCTTTCTTGCGAAATGTGACAGTGATAGCGGGAAACCGATGGAACGGCCTCAAGAGGGGGTAGAGGAGGCTACATTAGGTTAACAATAATGCTCTGATGTGGTGTGTTTTTGAATTAAGGACTTTGTTTTATTTGTATAAAAAACTCAAATTTAATTTGAATTTGTACAAGTAATCTAGAACTTATGAGGATAAAGAAGTAAATTTTAGGTTTTCCGTAATTTAATGACAGTCATCAAATTTTTTACAGGTATACCGCGACCGACGGGCCCCCATGAACAAGCTCTTCGTGGAGATGCTGGAAGCGTGCCTGCGGTAAGCTGCAGCTCAAACCTGACACCTGGAAGCAAACTGAGGACGGTGCAAAATCCAGATGTAATCTGGAACTCCTGGACTGTGCAGACGGTGCAATCCAGATGTAATCTGGAACTCCTGGACTGTGTGGACAGTGCAATCCAGATGTAATCTGGAACTCCTGGACTGTGCAGACGGTGCAATCCAGATGTAATCTGGAAGTCCTGGACTGACCGGATGGTGCAATCCAGATATAATCTGGAAGTGAACTGATAGACAGTCCCGAATGTTTATTTTGACCTGAAGACCTGGAGTGTTTAGTTGTGTAATGATCTGGATAATGAAGTGGAAAGAATGAATAATATACTTGAAGAATATGGGGAATGATTATAAAAACTATTGTTATTAATGCAAGAAGACAGAAAAGTGATTTGAGTAGGTCTAACCTGCGACTTGTGTATGGTAGAACTAAGTTTGGGCGGTGCCATATCCTAGATATATTTGGACTTCTGAAAATATTTTTTTTTTATATTTGATGGTTATTGAAGTGTAAAAAATATGATGTGAATGAAAAGATCTGCAGGTTTCATAATTTCGTGAAATGTGGAAAGAATAACGTAAGAACACTAATGAAAGTGCACCGTCAAGTGGGACTTATAACAGTGACAGTACCTGGTACTAGGTACTTGGTGACTAAATACTAGTGACTGGATACTAGTGACTCGGTGGTTGGAGCTGGTATGACCTCAAGTTATTATTTAAGTCTTTGGCGCGGGATGCGGGTTTAGTTTTCATGAAAATTCAACATATCATTCAGTCGTTTAGTATGCATTTAACTCTTCTTTCAGTCATTGTTTTAATTTTAGATATTCTGACTGTTGGATAATTCTATACATATTAGATAATTATTGTTTTCAGGAAGATCTTTTACTAAAGAAACTAGCAATTTTTGCCTTAGCATTAGTGCCGTTAAGATGCGGTAGATGTCACTAATCAATATTTGTTAGTTTTTTTTTAATACAAAATGTAGATGTTCCAAGTGTTCCAACGGTCAGAATTTTCATAGTATGTAAATTAAAATTATGAGTTGACAGATTGCGAGTCTATGATGGCTGTGAAATGGCAATCTTGGGAGTGTCTGTAAATCTGTCAAACTGTCAATTGTCCGCCCCGCGCCGCGATGTACAAACGGATGTTCTAGTACAAAACTTGTTACTATTTTTGTATATTAAATATATATATAAGAATTACGGTAAGGATCGAGATTTAGTATGGTTGAGTACTTTAATACAGGGTGGTGTGTTATACATAGGGATGGCCATATTGTTATTGGTAAAATTTATTGGAGTAAGAAATGTAGGGTGACCCTATGTATATCTGCGGTGTCAGCATGGTTGCATTTTTATCATCTGTCACTATTTCTGTCACTTTCGCACTTACCTACTTGTTAGAACGTGACAGGCATGGTGACAGGCGATAAAAATGCTACCGTGCGAAGCCCGCTGGAATGACTAAGAAGCGGTATCTAGAGATGTTTGTCAAATTTGTCCAATTATTTTTTTGTCGAGTCACTGGGAGTTTGATAGTTGAGTTTTGAAATGTACAAAAAAAATATTTATTTAAATCAGATGTTACTGCAGTCTTTTTGTGCATTTTAACTGCAAGTTATACTGCAATAAGTTTAGTTACTGATTGACAGATAGTTTTTATACATTTGATTTTTTATATTGTTGTAATAACTATATAAAGATTGTAAACGTAAAACCATCTGTCAATCACAAATTAGCTTAAAAACACTTGTAATATCTACCCGACTAAAAAACTGAGATAGACATCTGTCAAGTGTATCGTTTGAAACATGTCAACTGTCAAACGTATACAGGGTGTGGCTTTTTGACTGCGCTTTAGTTCCAATTTTTATTGACATTTGACATGTTTTATATGTTCTTTAGAAATTTCATTAAATAATTCCCGTGAGTCGTATTCGGCATTTATGGTTGTTTCTTGTTTGTATTTAACGTTATTTGCTTGTATTGAATACGTCTTTGTACAAATCGTTGAATGAGATTGTATTAAATACTGTTAAGGTGTCGTACGGGTAACGTTTGAGTGGACAATACTTGGGTGTAAATTTGGTACACATGATATATGTCACCCTGTATATTTGAGGTATAAACATGGATGCAAATTATACGGAATTTTGGATTTATATGAATCGAAATTACAAATATCAAAATAGGTAACGTACGAAATGGTACGAAAAGTAAATTCTTTGACACAATGTATATTTTGTTGTCTGAAATTATAAAATTATAAATATAATGCCAGGTTGTGTCATCAAAATCTGTTGTAAATTTATAAAATAACATAAAACAAGACAAAGAAATACTGTTCAGAACATATTTTATAAAACACTGTAAACCAGGTATATATATATTTTTATCAAAAACTTCAAAATATTAAATATTGATGGATATTAATAACAATAACAAATGTATGCACAATAAATATATTAATATATGATCAGTATTCATACCTATGCCGTATCACTGGCAGTACTATATATAATTATGTACATATAGAAACATATATGGATGTTGGTTAATTGCAGTAGTTTAAATATTAAATACCTCGTAAACTGTTACCAACATACAATAAATATAACATAAATTATATCGAGTTTTAGGCCACATTATGTCATGGTTGGTATTCTTGACAAATGACTAAAATCTTAAAAAAGCTAATTTTGCGGTTTATCTTACTTATTTTTATTCACTCGCGCGACATGTTTCGGAGAGCCTAGGTTTCAAGACCCGCAACCGATTATCTCACGCGCGCCCGGCGGCGAGCGACAGTACGCGACGCGCAGCTATCGTGAACGCTACTCGTCCACTGTTACTGCTTGAAATGAAAATGGAGACCTAAGCTCTCCGACACATCGCGGAATGACTAATAAACACGTGAGATTAACCGTAAAATTTGCTTAATGTTAATATGACTCACGACGGTCTAAATTCGATTAAAAATCCTTATTAAATTTTCCATTTTGACCACAATTCACAATACCAACCATGCTTAAGTATATTGATACAGTCAATGTCAAAATTTATGTAGAGGTATCTACACACTTGTTTAAAGGCCATGTAACATTTGATCTCACCTGTGTAGACATTCTAATGTACAAGTGTACATAATCCCTATATATCCCGGTGATTAACTTTTGTCATGTATACACGACTTAAAACTTGGCAATTTGTCGTTTAAACACGTCAACCCCTTAGAGAATTTAACAACCGGAGACGCATTTAAGAGCTTACCCCTCTGTCGAAAACCTCGCCCAATGGTCATACTCATTGTATGGACCAAGGGCCTGACACTTTGATAGAGAAAGATAGTCTTATTGCGATTCCTTATAGTTATAAACATGAAACCGAGCGACCAGGGGTAAGAGAAAGACATATTCATGTATTGACAGGTTAATGTATGGCAGCATAATCCTTTTTCTCTTTCACTCATAAATTTCGGTATTTCGACATCGCCTCCTACCTATGGTCGGTGATAAGGACAAAGCATGGCACTATTTTCTCTTTCCTCTTATATTTACAAACATGAAACTACACTACACTATGTCTATGGTATGGACTGACGTTTATCTGACATGGCTATTTGTACGTTACGTAGAGGTGACGTGACATAGTCACGTGAGGGGCCGCAAAAATCGGCAGACTGTTTAATTACAGACAAGCCGACTCCGGTTGTTAAATTCGCTAAACGCCAGTCTATCAACTTGGAATAACTACTTTAAAGCTATTACATAAAGTTCAAATTGGTTTAAAGCGTCGCTCGAAGGACCGTTTAATTTTGTCACCTTGTCCATGCATCTCTTACTCTAGAAGTTAGAAACAGACCGATATAGTAGATAAGTTTTCGAGAATGGTGTCCCGCATGTGATAGTTGTACAAAATATGGAGATGTGCCAGATGTAGATTAAGTCTTGAATTTTCGTATTTGATCTCATTTTACACTTCGTACTACGTTTTACAGCGTACGACGTACTTGTACGTACACTATAAAACGTCATATGATTCGCACACATCTGCTGGCTGTGTGTGCGACAGTAGCGCCCGCCTGGCGGCTGTGTTAACAGGTGTAAAATATTTTCTCAACCCGCTTGTCCGAGTCTTTTTTGCTGATGCGCGCGGCTACAGCCTAATATTATGTGCTTCCGAGTGACGAGGGCTCTCAAAGGGTAAGACCCTATTTTGTAATATTACGTTACAATTTACAAGTTTAAAATACTGATATAAAGAGTTCTCATTGGTGAAGCGCCTGTCAATCGTACCAGTGTTGCCATTTTAAATTTATAAAATTGTAACTTTTCATATAGGTATGTCAAGCCGTTTCCGTCAGTAGAAAAAAGCGGGAAATTAAAAAAATTTAGGCGCGATGGGTAGGGGGTAGGTAATCGTCCCATGGAAAATTTTAATTTCGCGCCTTTTTCAACTGACAAAGTTGTTTGACTGGCTATAGCTATCTGTATAAAATATGGTCCTTGAGGTGATTTTTTTTAACTAAACATCACCTCAGAAAATTTCAACCATCATACGGGCCGTATGCCTGTTTGCCTGTATCGTTATTTCAAAGATTTCCGTGATTTGTTATGTGTCTAGTTTGTTTTCATTCGTATGGAAGTGTTAATATCAGATCAAATATGACTAACGTTTATGTTAGATGACTCCAACCAACCCTGTGTCTTATTATGTATTGAATCAATTCGTACCTTGTTTCTTTTACACTATTATTATTATGCCGGTTCCGGAAATATGTGAAATAAATTATAAAAATTGAGAATTTTGTTGTCATTACTTCCTGGGTCTGGGGTATTAAACAGCTAAGAGCTAGTAACTGCCGAACACTACACGAAATATATAAATAGAGTTAGCGAACAAATCTAAATAAAACTATACGCATCCCTTTTTTGTCGTTAATTGGTAATTCTAGCATAAGAAAAAGACAGTATGATTATATTGATTATCTATGCTCCACTGTCAAACGAGCATTGCCAAATGGTATACCAAGTTAATGGTCAGATCAAAATCATAGATTTAACAGTTTGTTATTCATACTTTGAAATACTAACACCATTTTATTTTCCCGATTTCGGCGATGTCAAAATAAATCCCACATGATCCGTTCCCGGGGGTTGAAACTAGAAAAAAAAAATATGGATTTATTTTAGTATAGGTAAGTCCTCATTTTTAAAATATCGGTCAAAAATGCTGTCTGTCACCAATCACCAATGTCAACATTATTTTAGTATGGCAGCACCTACCAGTGTGGCCAGGTATCCCGCAGGCCGCATTTTTAAAGATTTCGCCGAGTTTTACCAACAAATTCGTTAATATACTCTTGCAAGCCAACTTTACCAGTAAAACAGGCGCGAAGTTCAAAATTTGTATGGGAAATGGACTGCCGATTTGCCGCACGTTTCTCTAGCATCCATAGAAAAATTTGAATTTCGCGCCTTTGTCTACTGACAAATTGGGTTTGCCAGAGTATATTATACACATACAGTATGTCTCTGATCATGGGGCTTTAAATTCAGGGCTCGATTCTACTCGCTAAACTGAGCTACTTTTATTATGGGACCAACCCCGAAATCGCGAAAAAAACTTGGCTTTTTCATACATTTTGGCTGATCAGATGTCGACGTTTTCTATGGAAAAGCCAAAAAAAATTTTGCGATTTTAGGGTTAGTCCCAAAATAAAAGTAGCTCAGTTTAGCGAGTAGAATCGAGCCCTGAATTAAAGCCCCATGATCAGAGACATACTGTATATTAGCGCTAAAGCTGATGCTGTTCTGTTTTTTTCGCATCTTCTGAAATGGCTTAAAAAACTAATAGTCGAAGACAAAGATGATGCAAATCATACATTATGTTCCAAAGAATATTGTAGTTTCAAAGTAATAATAAACATTGACTGATTGTCGAAATTATCGGATAATACACGGGTTCATAACCAAATTACGAAAATAAAACCGTTGCGTTCTTTTGTTGCAACCGTCTATAAATAACTCAGAATCAGACAAAGCTTGACAGATTATAGGTACAAAAATGTGTCTTCCTTTTTGTGAAATTTTAAACAATACGCACTTGTTTTTAAAGATTTCACATTTTCCGTTTTTCGCTCCCATGAATCTAGTATAACTGGATCGGTCATGAGGAGTGGGGGAAAATAACCGAACGGGATAGTCTTATGTATCTTTCAGTAGGAGTAGCAGAGAAAGCGCTGTTATTGTTTGTCCTTGTCATAGTTTCACTTTTCCACCGCTGCCACAACCGAGGTTGTGGCAAACAAATAAGTACGTGACATGTCATGTTTGTTCGTTGCTTGTTTAATTATCGTTGTTTTGTATGAAATTGTGCTTTCTCTTATGAAATATAGTGATGGTTAGCGTTTTGAATGCTTGAACTTTGATAAAATACTGGTGAATTGTTCTGTAATCGGCTGTAATAGCCGCTCTGAGCAATAATCTTTCACACGTAAGTACGGTATTTTACACCTTCCTCTTAGCGCAATATGTGAGAATAACATCGTAAAATTACGTTACACTCGAAGCAATGTAGAATCAAACGATTTCAATAAAAATATCACAATTATTTACGCAAATTAACACAACATTATTTATAAAATTATCCGCCCAAATTACGTAGGTAGGTAGGAGTCTGAGGTCAGTCATTTTTGAACTTCTTCTTAATTTAGCTGCATAACAATCATGTTAGGGATACCAGATGAAAATATCATAATTTTATGGGTAATTTTGACCTCGAAGTTTTTTCGTACTTCTAATTCCAAAAAATAAATAAACAAATGTTGGGAAGGTTAAATGTGGTGTACATTAATTGGTGTGATTGTGATTTGTGATTTCTTTAAATTAAAACCCATAATACATTTTATTTTACGTTTTATTTACTAAACATGTTTAGTTTTGTACCACCTGCGCGAATTATAGGAGGTATTTCATTGTTTATACGCCTAAAAAGGACGGCCCATTGACATTTTATTTAACAATTTTTTAATACCGTCAAACAAGCTAACTTTGCCTCCAGGGTAATCGCCCCAACGTGATATCAAATATTGGGGTAATTTTTACCAATATGGTATCCCCACGTTTATGACGTCATCTATGTCTATCCCTTACGGGCGCACGCGTATAGCTGGTCTATGTAATGCTAGGTCTATGTTCGCTCCCGAGTTTTTCTATTTCGTCATCTGGCAACATTGATTGACTTTTTTTGCTTTTCTTTTCTGTTTGTGTTCGCGCCAATCAATAAACGAAATCTATTTAAAATTTAATTTAATTTGCTTGATTACTTCACCATGGATTTCCCAAATACAAGTGGAATTAGAAGCCCATTTTCACCTAGAGTCAGGCAATCAATTACAGGCCGACGAGCGGGCTTGACTTCTGCTAAAAAGAACCAAAGGTGTGACCTAACCTATTCTTTTCAGTTTTTAGTTAAAAATCCTGTTATAATGTGTGATTTTTTGTAGTAAGTTTATGCAGTCCACTGAAGCCCCGACAGGAGAAGTGATCTACAAGACTCCTTTAACTACAGTGGAGACTTATGGACATCCATTGCCTGTGTTAGTGACAGAGGCCCTTACATTTGGTAAGTCTCTCATTTCATTTATTGCTAATCATTTGTTTATTAAGTACTAGATGGTCCAAGGGCCTGACACTCTTTGATAGAGATAGTCTTATTGCGATTCCTATAAGAGGAAAGAGAAAATAGTGCCATGCTTTGTCCTTATCACCAACTGGGTGGCATCATAGGTAGGAGGCGATGGCAAAATACCGAAATTTATAAGAGTGAAAGAGAAAAAATCCTATGCTGCCCAAATTTTATATGAATATTCTTTCTCTTACCCCCGGTCGCTCTGTGGCGCGTCTATAACTACTTGTATATACTATGTCTATGAGATGGTCGCTATGCGAAACTGGTTTATCTGATTCGCAGGAGACAACATGCTAGGTAATAATAGGCAATCCAATAATATTTTCTGTTAGTACTTAGTCATATAGTTGTATATCAAAATCAGCATTTGATGTTTTTGCCTTTATAACAGGGTTGTTTAATTCACAGCCTTTTGTTTCTTCCGGGTACCATAAAACAAAAAAACCTTGAATTTTGTAGTAATAAGGTGGTTTTCGGGAATATCTATTTTAGAAAAACTTACATAAGACTAGATGTCCTTGCGTTTGTTTGCTGTGGTCATATATTCGAAATTAAACTATCGTGAGACATATTTCAAAATATTTAGATCAGTACGACTCACCAGCTGCCGTGGACACTCGTGCCTGAGGAAGGATTCCCGATTGACAAGATGACAAAGTTTAAAAAACTGGCCAAATGCGAGACGGACTCGCGCACGAAGGGTTCCATACCGCAAAAATCACGTTTGTTGTATGGGAGCCCCACTTGAATATTTATTTTATTCTGTTTTTAGTATTTGTTGTTATAGCGGCAACAGAAACATATCATGTGTGAAAATTTCAACTGTCTAGCTATCACGGTTCATGAGATACAGCCTGGTGGCAGACAGACAGATGGAGTCTTAGTAATAGGGTCTGGAAAAATTTCTTGGGTACGGAACCTTCAAAAACTCATCGGTATATTATATTATATATATAATATATTGCCCAGTTTTAAATAGAATTCACTTGCAGCAAGCGGTGAAGTGACAGTAGGTCTGTCAGCCAACGGCTACTGCTGGCTTGTATTCGGACGGAGGCTCCTGGTGTGGGCGCGGGACGGCGGCGCGGCGCGCGAGCTCACGCTGCCGCAGACCGACCTCCAGCACAAGGCGGAGCTGGTCGAGGTGTTCTACGAGGATGGGGCGCAGGTAAATGGGCCATGTTATTTAAAATTGTACACTACACTTGTTTTTTCGCTTTGCGTGGCAGGCTTGCGTGTGGATATTCAACACGTAGAGGCCCCCTTGGAGAGCTTTAATGTCATGTAGAACGCCTGCTGGAACCCAACAATATTATTATTATTTATTTGATACACTAGCAACTCTTGGAGCTGATGCGTGTATATCGAGCACTTGCATTTTATTTTCCATTTTTTTTTCTTTTTATATATATATTTTTTTAAAGATGGGGTTTCGTCCATTTAAAATGAGTATAGATAGAATTATTTCAGAATCACGAGCTCTTTTAAGCCCCACTTAAATATTTATTTTATTCTGTGTTTAGTATTTGTTGTTATAGCAGCTACAGAAATAGATCATCTGTAAAGTTTTCAATTGTCTAGCTATCACGGTTCATGAGATACAGCCTGGTGACAGACGGACAGACAGACAGACGGACGGACAGTAATAGGGTCCCGTTTTTACCCTTTGGGTACGGAACCCTAAAAAAGTGTCAACATGTAGAAAAAAGTGAGCAAAGGACGCTGTTATTCTGCCACCGCCATATTTAATGAAACTAAAGGCAGTAGAAACAGTATATTTCTACACGCACATTTTGATATCTTCATTTCCATCACAGATGCCATCGTGTATCGGCGTGTCGCCCGAAGGCGTCGTCCGCTACTGGCCCTCGGTAGGCCAGGAGCTGTACGTGGACACCAGCTGCGAGCTGGCCGGGCAGGAGTGCAGCCGGCTGGTGGCGTCCGGCTCCGCGTCCGGTCTGCTGCTCGCCACCACGTCCTGCAGCCTGCTGCAGCTGCGGCCGGAGCGTGAGTACTGTCACCAGGAGCTGTACGTGGACACCAGCTGCGAGCTGGCCGGGCAGGGAAGATACCCATTAAGCTTGAACACCAGATGATCAACGGTTTGTTAGATTTGACAGACGTTTACGAATAGCACCATTAACCTCCTATTTTGTGTAAACAGCGGAGCGGCCGGGTGTCACATGCAAGCAGCTCCGTCCACCGTCCGGATGGCTGGGCGGCATCGGCAGGCGCGTGTCCCTTCTGTTCTTCGGTTCCATGCCCGCCAACGCTGATACTGTAAGTTCTGACCAGTTACCCAACCAAAGGGATGTTAAAAACTTTGACAGTTTAATGTACGATACAATAATTCTTTTCTTTTTAATAATTCGTTGATTTTTATCTGTATTGACATTTGTATATATCATAATATAAACTCGTATAGATTACGTTAAAATAATTTATAATGCAATTTAATATTATGAAATAAATAAATCTAAATCTATATAAATATAAATAAAGGCCAGTCCAGACGGGACAATTTTTCGCCCAATCTGATTAAATTGTCAATTTAATCAGGTGGTGTGGACGCAATAATTAAATTGAACGATTTGAAGGTCATCAAGGCTCGCCTATTCCACTAAGAAATGATGTAGGTCGCTCGAAAGAATTTAATTTCCTACTCATTTTGTACTTTGTCACAACTGTCACAGTGACAATAGTATGAGGTCTCTACTCTAGCGACTTTCATAGTGATTGTCACTGTGACAAGGTACGAAATGGGTCGGAAATGAAATTATTATCAAATACCTTGCGCACTTCCACTAAGGCCTAAAAATAATTTGAGAGAATGTGTACTATATAAGCTTTATCACAGAAATAAATATACCATAGAAGACGCTCGCTTTGTTGACCGTCGCTCTTTACAGTCCACGCGCGTCAGTTGTTGCAGCCGGACGTCCGTGAAAACTTGAAAAATGCTTCGTTGCACGATAATTAACTGCAACAGCCCAAAAATTGCAACCACCCAAAGGCAAGAACATATTTCCTTACACAGATAAATAATTTTAAAATTATATTATACGTAAATTTTGTATGAAAAAGTCGGCACGCTCGGTTTTAATACAAATCGTGGTATTTGCGTCATCTAGCGTATATACTAAATCTGTGAGCTTTTATGGCATCGTTTTTTTTTTTTTTTATTATAAACTGATCGGCGATTGGCCCTAGTCACACCTGATGGAAAGTGAAGACAGGGCCTAAGATGGAGCTCACCGGTTCAGTAACAGCCTATTCACTCTTGTTTTAAAGAGACCGAGGTCATATTGATCAGGGAATACAGATGGCGGGAGCGCATTTCATTCCTTAGTCGTCCGTACCAAAAAGGAGGAGGCAAAACGTTTGCAGACATTTCTGCTTATTACAAAATCGTATTATCCGTTAAGAAACTCGTCGGCGTGGTGATCCTGCACGACGGCCCCATGTCGGCGGGCGTGGAAGAGCCCGGCTACGTCGCGCTGGTGGGGGGCGGGGGCGGCGCGGTGCTGCAGCTGTGGCGCGGCGCCGACTTGCACGAGCACAACCTGCGCAGGGCGCTCACCGACGCTCACAGGGCTCAAGGTGACAATTTTTTTTTTTTTTTTTTTTTTTTTTTTTTTTTTTTTTTTTTTTTTTTTTTTTTTTTTTTTTTTTTTTTTGGTACATGGAAAACCAACAGCGCTAAACATATCAACAAACTACAATAGAATTAGATAGCCAATTATAGGTTTTCACTTATAGAAACGGAATAAAATATAACAAGCTTATTGCCCAACTTAATTACACATGTACAAGTTCATACAGCACAAGAACAGAGGATCGATATGAATATGATCGATTATTACAAAAAATAAGTAGAAAAGAAGGTAAAATCTGTTAGGTAGTACATTTAGCCACAGTACATTAGCCCTGACCTGCGCCAGAATCATTGTCACCCATAAAGTATCTAATTAATTTATTTTTTATTATTGATATGCTATCACTAAATATGTCGATATTACAATTTATAAAAGCTTTATTTAAGCTCATGCTTGCCCTGCATAAGAAACTGTGTTATATTAACAACACTCAAATTATACAGGGTGCCCTTAGCCGTCGGACAAACCCTGAAATCCCACGGAGGGTTTACTTGTCAGGAATGCTCTAATGTTAATAATTTTTTTATTAGAATAAAAGATAAAAAAATAAATTTTGAAACAAAAGTTATTTCCTATAATTGACAACAAAAAGAAAACTGTATTAATCGTTGGCAGTGTTTTTGACAATTTGTTCGAAAATATGCGGCAATGATGACATTTGTCAAAAGTCAAAATCTTATTAGTGTCATTAATAAAAAAGCTATAGGCTGCTCCAAAGTAAAAAATCGTAATTTGTTCATTTCTTCGTAACCGCTACACCGGTTGTTATGATACTTTGTATACTGGTTCTAAATACCCTAATGCATATGTACATTTCGGCTGTGTCCAATGGCTAGGAACACCCTGTTTTAAGAGCACTAAAATGTCGAGCCCTGCTGATCTTATTGCGAATGAATAGTAAAATGTGTGTGTTCCACAGGCGACGTGAACAGCCTGCAGGTGATGTGCCTGGACGTGCGCGCCGGCGGGCCGCGCTGGCTCGCGCTGCTCATCGCGTGCGTCAACGTGGCGCGCGCAGACACCAGGCACGCCATCGGTAACGTACCCACTAGGCTAATACAACTGTTGCCTGGACGTGCGCGCCGGCGGGCCGCGCTGGCTCGCGCTGCTCATCGCGTGCGTCAACGTGGCGCGCGCAGACACCAGGCACGCCATCGGTAACGTACCCACTAGGCTAATACAACTGTTGCCTGGACGTGCGCGCCGGCGGGCCGCGCTGGCTCGCGCTGCTCATCGCGTGCGTCAACGTGGCGCGCGCAGACACCAGGCACGCCATCGGTAACGTACCCACTAGGCTAATACAACTGTTGCCTGGACGTGCGCGCCGGCGGGCCGCGCTGGCTCGCGCTGCTCATCGCGTGCGTCAACGTGGCGCGCGCAGACACCAGGCACGCCATCGGTAACGTACCCACTAGGCTAATACAACTGTTGCCTGGACGTGCGCGCCGGCGGGCCGCGCTGGCTCGCGCTGCTCATCGCGTGCGTCAACGTGGCGCGCGCAGACACCAGGCACGCCATCGGTAACGTACCCACTAGGCTAATACAACTGTTGCCTGGACGTGCGCGCCGGCGGGCCGCGCTGGCTCGCGCTGCTCATCGCGTGCGTCAACGTGGCGCGCGCAGACACCAGGCACGCCATCGGTAACGTACCCACTAGGCTAATACAACTGTTGCCTGGACGTGCGCGCCGGCGGGCCGCGCTGGCTCGCGCTGCTCATCGCGTGCGTCAACGTGGCGCGCGCAGACACCAGGCACGCCATCGGTAACGTACCCACTAGGCTAATACAACTGTTGCCTGGACGTGCGCGCCGGCGGGCCGCGCTGGCTCGCGCTGCTCATCGCGTGCGTCAACGTGGCGCGCGCAGACACCAGGCACGCCATCGGTAACGTACCCACTAGGCTAATACAACTGTTGCCTGGACGTGCGCGCCGGCGGGCCGCGCTGGCTCGCGCTGCTCATCGCGTGCGTCAACGTGGCGCGCGCAGACACCAGGCACGCCATCGGTAACGTACCCACTAGGCTAATACAACTGTCATTTAACAGAGCGGATAAAAAACCAGATCACATCCATACTTTCCATACTAATATTATAAATGCGAAAGTCTGTCTGTCTGTCTGTGTGTTCCCTCTTCACGCTTAAACCGCTGAATCGATTTAGATGAAATTTGGCATAGAGATAGGTTGAGTCCCTGAGAAGGACATAGGATAGTTTTTATCCCGAAAATCATCCCTTAAGAAAGTAAAAAGCGCGGTGGAATTGAGATAATTAATGAAGTGTCTGCTAATTTGTGTGCATAATATGCTCAAATTGAATAATTGCTATAAGATTTTCTCCAGGCGCTATTCTTACTCTAGCTGGGCTTACTAAGTCCACACAGACGAAGTCGCGGGCAAAAGCTAGTATAATATATAGTGACGATGAAGGTCAAAGTGGCCAAATATATTTGAACGGAATATACACGGTGGCTAAAAAATAAGTGCATTTCCGTTGACAACGTCCTGACCACTAAACTAGACCACACGGCCACTGGTGGACTTGGTCACTTTTTCTTTAGTGTATAATATCTATATCAGTTTATCATAATTTATATACAGGATGGCAAAACAATAAGTGCATTCCCGTCGCCAGGGAGGCTTTAGGATTATACTGAGCAACTTTTACTATGTGACCAACCACGAAATCGCGAAAAAATTTTTGGCTGATCATACATTTTGGCTGGTCTATAGGGTAAATTTTTTTTTTCGCGATTTCGTGGTTGGTCCCATAGTAAAAGTTGCTTAGCCAAAAACCTCCCTGGCAACGGGAATTCACTTATTTGTAGCCACCCTGTATATCTACTTATTTCTATGGCAAAAACGGTGTGTTACGATTTACGATGAAGTGTACGGCGTTAAGGGGTTATAATGACAACATAGTCAAGTAAATTGAATACTTTATTAGAAAACGCTTGCCTTATATGTATACTAGAATTATTCATACATTCTTCTAGATTAGTTCAATGGTGTGGAAGTAGTAAAAGTATCAAGTAAGAATGGGTCGTAAACAACATTTTATTTGATTTATCGTAATTTCTACATAGTATTGTTCGCAATCAATGATGCTTTAAGGAGAAATAATATTATTATAATTTATCTATTTTATGCTATTTTATGTTTGTCAACTGATCAGGTGTGGTCAGCTGTGTGGCTGTGGCCCCACTACAACGATACATTTGGCCACTTTGACCGTCACTGTATATTTGATACTGATTACGATATACTTGGAGGCCAATAACTGTCTCCATGAAAAATTTATACATACTTGATTTCCTAGACCTAAAATACAATTTTAATTTCAGCGCATATGTCCGTGGAGGACCCGGCCAACCCCCGAGTAACTTCCCTCATACCTCTCCGGGGATGCACTCTATCACCAGACATTGCTCCGCGCCTTCTACCGCTGCCCTCCGCCGCCGCCCTGTATACCAGCACATATGTAGCTATAGTCAGTGAGTACATAGTATATCAGTGTACAAGACCCGGCCAACCCCCAAGTAACTTCCCTCATACCTCTCCGCTGCACTCTGTCATCAGACATCGCTCCGCGCCTTCTGCCGCTGCCTTCCGCCGCTGCACTATATATACAAGCACATATGTGGCTATAGTCAGTGAGTACATATTATATCAGTGTACAAGACCAGGCCAACCCCCGAGTAACTTCCCTCATACCTCTCCGGGGATGCACTCTATCACCAGACATTGCTCCGCGCCTTCTACCGCTGCCCTCCGCCGCCGCCCTGTATACCAGCACATATGTAGCTATAGTCAGTGAGTACATAGTATATCAGTGTACAAGACCCGGCCAACCCCCAAGTAACTTCCCTCATACCTCTCCGCTGCACTCTGTCATCAGACATCGCTCCGCGCCTTCTGCCGCTGCCTTCCGCCGCTGCACTATATATACAAGCACATATGTGGCTATAGTCAGTGAGTACATATTATATCAGTGTACAAGACCAGGCCAACCCCCGAGTAACTTTCCTCATACCTCTCCGCTGCACTCTGTAATCAGACATCGCTCCGCGCCTATGAAAACGGATTATACCGCGTATATTGAATTTATAATACATGCCGACGTTTCGAACCCTTTACAGCACACGTAAACGTCGGGATGTATTATAAATTCAATATACGCGATATAATTCGTTTTCATAGTTTTATTTCATGAGTAACTATCGCGGTAACCGAAGACGATATTAAAAAACTTACTTTTTTGAATTCTAGGCACAGTGGCGAACGACAAAGTGGAATATATAGACGTGGCTTCAGAGGGAGACAGAATCCTCGGTGCTACTCTGTGCAACGGGCAGCCATTACTGTTTAGTAGGAAACATGGCGTGCTGGCGCTCACTTCAGCTGAAACGGTTTCTACCAACGTGTAAGTATCATCATAAAATGAAATAGATGTCATATATTAAAGAAAAAGTGACGAAGCCGAAATGGCGTCGTCAGCAATCGCGATTAACGCCATGAACCCGTAGGCCACCCCGTCACACGGACATGTCGGCTTGGGTGACGGCAAAATATTGCGTAACATTCCGAGCGGAGTCGCGAGTTCTGTTCTCGCCTGCGACAGAGTTTTTGGGCGTTTTCTAAAATAAATAATAAAAACTTTATTCAAAATATTTATCAGTACGGTTTTTACTCACTATTACATTTAGTCGCTTTTGGCGACATGTTTCGGATTCATATTAAATCACAGTTAGAAACGGGTCAATCGCGAATTTATTTTGTTACCTTTATTTACCGACGTTGAAACCTGAGAAACCAGTGAAACCTGTGTCGAAACGTCGGTAAATAAAGGTAACAAAATAAATTCGCGATAGACCCGTTTCTAAATGTGATTTAATATGTGTTCAAACCGCGAAAGTTTTAAATGTTATGTTTCGGATTCTTTGGGAATCCATCCTCAGGCACGAGTGTCCGCGGCGGTTGTACGTCGTGCACTAAATACTGATAAATATTTTGAAATATGTCTCACGATAATTTAAGTGCGAAAAACTTGATTCTTTCAAATCTGGACATTCTTGGGCTCATTCATTCTACTCAGAATCGACAGCATTCACCATCCTGTCATTAAAAATAGATGTCCCAAAATATCCATTCCATTACGTCACGTTTTAGTATAAACAATTTTTTCACTTGTATGTGCGTGACTAGTGGAACGTGTACAATTTTCATACAAATTTTTGGGACATTTATTTATCATCAGAATCGAATATGCTAGTGATTCTGAGTTGAAAGAACCCAAAATCACCATGATCCGTGAGAATCAGGTTTTCAATATTTATTTTAGAAAACGCCCTTTACCGTTTCCCCTTTATTTTTAACCACCTCACTTATGTTAAACTATTAGAAGCGGTAATAACACGAAAGTGATATTTTCAGATCTGTGTGTGAGAGCCCCATGGGTTCACCTTGCCCGTCGGACATGTACGATGGCAACCTGTCCCTCTACGAGATCGATCCGCACGAGGTTTGTAACATCACTTTTTCTTATGGAGATAGCACACGGCGAATTTTTGCAACGATTCTAATATTTGATCCACGCAATTGTAATTTTACGAGTCTTGTTAGACCACCCAGTTACCAAATCCTGAATTTCAATAAATAAGCTGTGACCGTTTACGAGATTTTGAAGTCTGAATATCACTTTTTTACCACTGACTGAGTTTGGCTACTTCGAGATGACTTAAAAAGTTGAAATCAGGCATCCAGCTAGGTAATTATGTGTAAACAAAAAGCGTGGGCGAGGAAAAGCACCCACGAGATGGTCTGATGGTGTGAAGAGGGTGGTTGGCGGCAATATGCAGTACGTGACCCATGAATGATTTATTTGCATATGAATATTGGGTTACATATGTAGGTGTTGGGTACAATATTTTGAGTTTGTTTGGCTTATGACTGCACACTATGGAGACGGAGCAAACATGGTCGCGATCCTCAGCAATGAGGGACCGAGGAAGAAGAAGACTTGGCAAAAACCAACGAAGGACTTACAACGGGGAAGTTTTGATTCAGTCCATTAATTTCTGTTGTTCCAGGTGAGCATGGTAACTACAGACGCGTGCGGCAAACTCAAAACAGCGTTCCTTTTCCATCTGCGACGCGACACGGCCGCCTGCCGCGCCATCGTCCACGACCTGTTCCCCGCCAAGCAGCGCTCCGACCCGGCGCTAGACAACACCGTCGTGCGCATAGCCACGGAGCTGTGCGACGACATACCGCAGGGGGACCCCAGGTGAGGCTTGATAGGCTTCACTCAGGGCAAAACCTAAAAAATCGTTTTGAAAAATACTAGTCATTGGTACCTATTTTTGTAAAAAAACTCGCAAGGTGCCAACCATTGTTAACCCCTTACCGCCCATTGTACCCACTTGAGTACACCCGGGTTAAGGTGTTAGATTAGATTCTCTACTGTAACTCTACCTACCACCATAAAAAAATGGTGGGTTCCAAATTAAATTTAGCGCGGCGGCGTCGGTCGGTGAGCGCGTGGCAGCCTACTAGCTTTACACCGCATGCGGGGCGCGGCGCGTAGGTATCAACCCGAGGTCGCGCGGAGAGTTCCATAGGCCTGCCACCGGGTACTCAAATTGACTGCGGTCAGCCTCAACTCCGTCACACTTTTCATACGTTTAGTATGATTTGATGGAGTTTAGACGTAGGCACAAAACTGGAGAATGATCCCAGTTTATTATCAACTCGTTTTAGATGGAAGCAGCGCGCAGGCGGCCCCTCGACCAACATCCCGCTGGGCAGCTCGTCGGCGCTACAGATCACCGCGCAGCTCCGCGACAAGCAGCGCGCGTTCTCACTGTTCGCCGACTTCTTACGGGCGACGGGCTTGTGGCAGCGGCTCGGATCTCTAGGTATTTTTTTTTTTATTTTTTTTATTTATTTTTTATTATTAAGAAACAAACAGTCTTATAAAACAGATGAGTTTATAAAGTAACATTTTTCTAATAATAGACCTATAGTTTCCTATATGTAAACGAATATTAATAAAAACTTATTACTAAGTACAAAAGACATGCATATTGTAGATATAGTCCGACAAGAAATTGTAGAAAATTATTAAGAAGAAGAAGATGGCAACAATTGAGTACTTTTTTTTTTTTTTTTTTTCAATTTTATTTAATTTCTACCATTTCATGCCGCATGTGTGACAAGATTTGCCGATTTTCTACAAGATACAAGACATTTATTGGTAAAAGTTAAGTTAAGTTTTACAGGTCAGTAAATAGGTAGGTACATAGTAGGTACAACATTTCTAGAGTAAGTATTTATGTCACTTAAACTTAATTATTATTAAATAAAACATATTTTAAGCAAAGCAGGTTCGTAAACAATAGACAATAGGGTCGCATATGGCTTAACAAGTCATCATTTTAATTTATAAGGTATAAATTTGCTTATACAATAATAATTAGTAGATAAATTACTTAGGGTTAGTACAAGTTTCAACAAATTCGTCGACGCTGTAGCATGCTAAGTCAGTTAACATTGTTTTAAGATTTCGGTCAAACTTTTTATCCGTTTTAGCTAATCTACACATCTATAGTTACCTAAGTAACAAAGGAAAGGACTGATGCATTCGAAATGTGGTGCTGGCGGAAAATGCTGGGGATAAAGTGGACAGCCCGCCGCACAAACTAATCAAACCAGCTGAAAATTCAAACACGACTCCACTATTTGCACACAGCGCATACTTCGATTCTTCGGACACGTGGACGCGAAGAC
Organism: Cydia strobilella; assembly: GCF_947568885.1. Lineage (NCBI taxonomy): Eukaryota > Metazoa > Arthropoda > Insecta > Lepidoptera > Tortricidae > Cydia > Cydia strobilella. Next base: position 2,373,150 of record NC_086056.1, read on the forward strand.
AGTCTGGAAGTATTGATGATGATCGGTCACGTAGAAGGGAAGAGAAGAAGAGGAAGAGCGCCTCCCCGGTGGATAGACACAGTAAAGGCATATGCGGAACCCAAGGCCCGGAACAAGATGATTCCATGATCTGGTTTTTGTGAATGGTATTTGTATATAATTTTATTGTTTTTCAGAAACCGGGGGCGACTGCGTCAGTACAGTATCAGCATTGGGCATGTTGGCAGAAAAGCTAGCTATAGCTCTGGCGCTGAGAAAGAAACAGCACAGCGGAGATTCACAACTCATCGACGCCGCTGTTTATCAGGTTCATAATTTACTTTGTGTGCACACTATGTTTAGATGGATTTTAATTTATTTTAATATTTATTGTACATAATAAAAAATGCCATTCACTAACCATAGTGCCGAACAGAAAACTGTTAACGTTTTATGTTTTTTAAGCCAGCTCATTTACGCATTATTAGATTAAATAAACTGCGACATTTGATTTGTAACAAATTTGATGTCGAAACGTTGTCTAGAATTGATTTTTTTTTATTGATTTTTTTTTATTAGCCTAATTTAGTGTCCCACTGCTGGGCAAAGGCGTGGCCTCGTTTCTTCCACTCGACCCTGTCCTGTGTATTTTTCCACCAATTCGGGTATAATGCGTCCAAGTCGTCCCGCCATATCCTTCTCGGTCTGCCTGCACCATCTATGTTGTTACGGAGTCTCAGTAGCCATTTTGGCCCATCTTTCTGAGTGATAATGTTTTGAACTTGTGACATAGGTAGTGTGCGGCGACGAGGCGGAGCCAGAAGAGCCCGAAGTGGAGGCAGCGTTGTCTTCCGGCGCGTTATCCCCGGCGGACGTGTGCTTCCGTCGCGTGTCCTCCATCCAACGCGTGCTGGTCGCGCTGTGCTCCGTGTGTGCGCCCGCGCAGCACGACGTGCGCGCGCTCGCCACGCACGCGGAGCACGTGTCTAGGCTGCTCACGGTAAATACTAGAACATACTACCTCCATCTTTGGCTATCAGTTTATTTTATTATTCATTAATTATCTTTACAACATCAGTTTTAGGTCATACACTACATTTTCATTGTGATAAAGCGTTAACTATGACTTTTCAGAGCATCCTAACAGAGGTCCACGGTACGCGAGTGCAGTGGCAACCGCGACCGCTACTCCCACCGCTGGGCTCCGGCGCGCTGCTGCCCCGGCTAGTGCAGCTACACACCAGGGCCGTCAGGTGAGTCTCACAACATCCTCTCATCTTGCTACTGTGCAACATATGCTCATGAGTCTATAATCACTAGATCGGGCTATTAATAATTTTATTATATTACATCAATGAAAAAAAATATATATTTTTGGTTATGTGTACTTATTATTTCCTACAGTCAATACGGTCCCGGTTGCCCCGACGTGGTACTTCGCTCGTCGCTGTACGAGGCCACCAGTCTCCTGGCCGACCTCATACTGACGGAGGCCGAGCCGCTACGACAGCACGGCGACACTCGACACGTCGGCGAGAGGATGCGGCGCGACATCATACAGCCCTACGGTTAGTTTAGTGTACGAGGCCAACAGTCTCCTGGCCAACCTCATACTGACGGAGGCCGAGCCGCTACGACAGCACGGCGACACTCGACACGTCGGCGAGAGGATGCGGCGCGACATCATACAGCCCTACGGTTAGTTTAGTGTACGAGGCCACCAGTCTCCTGGCCAACCTCATACTGACGGAGGCCGAGCCGCTACGACAGCACGGCGACACTCGACACGTCGGCGAGAGGATGCGGCGCGACATCATACAGCCCTACGGTTAGTTTAGTGTACGAGGCCAACAGTCTCCTGGCCAACCTCATACTGACGGAGGCCGAGCCGCTACGACAGCACGGCGACACTCGACACGTCGGCGAGAGGATGCGGCGCGACATCATACAGCCCTACGGTTAGTTTAGTGTACGAGGCCAACAGTCTCCTGGCCAACCTCATACTGACGGAGGCCGAGCCGCTACGACAGCACGGCGACACTCGACACGTCGGCGAGAGGATGCGGCGCGACATCATACAGCCCTACGGTTAGTTTAGTGTACGAGGCCAACAGTCTCCTGGCCAACCTCATACTGACGGAGGCCGAGCCGCTACGACAGCACGGCGACACTCGACACGTCGGCGAGAGGATGCGGCGCGACATCATACAGCCCTACGGTTAGTTTAGTGTACGAGGCCAACAGTCTCCTGGCCAACCTCATACTGACGGAGGCCGAGCCGCTACGACAGCACGGCGACACTCGACACGTCGGCGAGAGGATGCGGCGCGACATCATACAGCCCTACGGTTAGTTTAGTGTACGAGGCCAACAGTCTCCTGGCCAACCTCATACTGACGGAGGCCGAGCCGCTACGACAGCACGGCGACACTCGACACGTCGGCGAGAGGATGCGGCGCGACATCATACAGCCCTACGGTTAGTTTAGTGTACGAGGCCAACAGTCTCCTGTCCAACCTCATACTGACAGAGGCCGAGCCGGTGCGACGACATCCGACACGTCGGCGACAAGAGGCGGCGCGGCATTATGCAGCACTATAGTTAATATATTTTTACACGGTGACTTTTTGCAGCGATGCACGTCCTACTCAACATCACAGGTTTGATAGGATTCCTTGAGGAGTTGGACTGATTGCACTAGTTAGCCTACCCCCCACCCCCGTCACGCAAAATAGGCGCCAGTCGTCGTAATGCGTAAACCTGCCCGTGGTACAATACAATACAATGTTATGTATTTATTTTAGCAATTAGGCATATGTAATAATTATTTTTTATTTATGAAATAAAACTATGACAGCAGATTATATCGGTTATATTGAATTTATAACACATCCCATAGTTTTCATAGTTTTATTTCATGAGTAACTATCGCGGTAACCGAAGACAATATTATAGTTTTTATTTCTTTTTTTAGTCGATGCAGGACAGATGGAGAGAGCTGCGGTACTGGCAGAAAAGTTCAAAGATTTCGAGCTTCTCATCGAGCTGTGTGACCGACAAGATGATATGGAGCGCTTGTATTCTTATATTGACAAGTATTCAGGCGAGGTGAGTTTTTTTTAATAACCATTGTTTGATGGTTAATATATTTTTAACACTTTAAACTCTCTCGTTTAGTACTCATAAATAATGAAACTTAATCGCGTTAGACCCCGTAATGACATTAATTAATTAATATATTTTTCTTGTTTGATACATATAAAACATTAATTCATTCACACTCGCTCAGTAAATGTGGAATTGCACGCAGGCTTACTGGGAACTATAGAAAACGCGTTTTCCCTAGGGAGTTTTGAAGTTTCTAGTATTATAATTGACAGTTTTTTGTCTGTGTACTTCATTTTTGTATCGCAAGTGTGATCAAAAACATTGTGTGTAACTCGGGGCGTAACAATATTCCAAACTCGAGTTTAGAAATCACTCCGGCAAGCTGTCGCGATTTAACTATACTCTCGTTTGTAATATTTAACTTTCGCTCCATGTTGCACAATGTACTATTGATATTTACCAGTCGCTTTTCGGGGAAGGAAATAATCGGGAGGACACCGGACTTATCTCAAGAGGGCCTAGTTTACTTTCGGGGTTGAAAGGTCAAATGGCAGGTGCCTACGTAAAAACTAGGGCTACAGCCAATTCCCGGGATTAGGTGCCGAGCGGATCCCAGAGGGCATACCGCGAACCACGTTCGACGTGTTGCCTCCCTGTCACACTTACGTACGAATTTACAAGTGCGACAGAGAGGCAATACGTCGAACGTGGTTCGCGGGAGGCTCTCAGGCTCCCAAGTCTCACGAGCCGGGGCAAAACGCCGGGCTAAAGCGAGAAAGATGATGAAGTATACACGATGTAAGGCTTAGAACGCACTGCGATTAATTTCTTGCGGTTTCAGTCTAATTTCTTGCGGTTTCAGTTTAATTTCTTGCGGTTTCAGTCTAATTTCTTGCGGTTTCAGTCTAATTTCTTGCGGTTTCAGTCTAATTTCTTGCGGTTTCAGTCTAGTTTCTTGCGGTTTCAGTCTAATTTCTTGCGGTTTCAGTCTAGTTTCTTGCGGTTTCAGTTTAATTTCTTGCGGTTTCAGTCTAATTTCTTGCGGTTACAGTTTAATTTCTTGCGGTTTCAGTCTAATTTCTTGCGGTTTCATTCTAATTTCTTGCGGTTTCAGTCTAATTTTTTGCTGTTTCAGTTAAATTTCTTGCGGTTTCAGTCTAATTTCTTGCGGTTTAAGTCTGACCGAACTGAAACCGCAAGAAATTAGACTGAAACCGCAAAAAAATTATCGCAGAGCGTTCCCAACCTAACATGAACGTAAATGTTAATATATTTTTCCTTTTTTATTGCGGGACGTACCACATTATTACAATCTATAAATTGTATATACAGATGTCAATCACAATGAAAAAATCAACGATGATTAAATTCGCGTTGATTGACGGATGGACAGCTGGCGCAATTGGTAACGCATTGGACCGGCAATCCAAGGATGTGGGTTCGAGTCCCACGTTGACCAGAGTCGCATCGTTGATTTTTTCATTGTGATTGACATCTGTATATACAATTTATAGATAACATGAACGTATTTCAGGGCATCGCGGAGTCCGCGTTCGCGCACCTGCTGGGGGCGGGGGGCGGGGGCGCGGCGCGGCTGGTGCGCGCGCTGGGCGCCCGCTACCCCGCGCGCCTGCACGCCTGGCTCGCGCGCACGCCCGCCCGCGACCCCGTGCGCGCGCTGCACCACCTGCACGCCCGGGACTACGGCCAGGCGGGGCGCGTGCTGGCCGGCCTGGCCCGGGGGGAGAGGGACGCAGTCAACAGGATGACGGTCAGGATTTTCGATCTTATAAGTAGGGCCCCGAATTTTAGGAGCGGCTGTTGACAGATTACAGGGGGAGGGAGCAACGCTTTTTTAATCGATGTTATCGACTCCTGTATCGATGCGGTTAATTTATTTGAATTAAATAGCAGGAATGAGTCGTCTTTTCTCAAGTTATAAAAAAAAAAAAAAGTTTTCGTGATTATACTCATTTCGAGCGATTTGAACGGTTTAAACTGCAATATTTCTATTTTTTCTCATCAATAACCATTGAAAAAAGTATGTATCGAATAGTTGGATATACATCGTTTGAGGTTTTATTTCCTGACTAATAAAAATAATCGATAACATTGATAGCTATAGTCTTGTTCTCTCCCTACAATCCGCATCCAAAATTTCGGATCCTACTAATAAACTAGATGAATTCCATATTAGACGACCTATCACATTTTCTTCTGACTTGGTAAAACTCAAATTACTAAACATCACGAGATACAGACACGATCCGATTAATCCGATGTAGTCAAACAAACTACTATGCATAGAATTAGCGGCCACCCCGACAAGTTACTCTCTAGTATAAATTTCGTTTCTTTATTACAGACTACGGCATCCTTAGCCAAACTCTGCCTGCTGGCGTCTGACGAGGAACCTCAACCCTCCGACCTGTGGAACAAAGTCGAAGGTTGCCTGTCCCTGGCCGAGCAACACGCGGCGCTGCCGCGCGACATCAAGCTGCTGCACGGGCTGGACGCGGCGGACTGCAGGGTGATGCCGCCGGAGGAACTGATACAGGTACGTGAAGCTTGTTATACCAGTGTCTGAGGAAACTCAACCCTCCGACCTGTGGAACAAGGTCGAAGGTTGCCTGGCACTGACCGAGCAACACGCGACATCAAGCTGCTGCACGGGCTGGACGCGGCGGACTGCAGGGTGATGCCGCCGGAGGAACTGATACAGGTACGTGAAGCTTGTTATACCAGTGTCTGAGGAAACTCAACCCTCCGACCTGTGGAACAAGGTCGAAGGTTGCCTGGCACTGACCGAGCAACACGCGACATCAAGCTGCTGCACGGGCTGGACGCGGCGGACTGCAGGGTGATGCCGCCGGAGGAACTGATACAGGTACGTGAGGCTTGTTATACCAGTGTCTGACGAAACTCAACCCTCCGACCCGTGGAACAAGGTAGAATGTTGCCTGTCCCTGGCCGAGCAGCATGCGACATCAAGCTGCCAACTCCTTTTCGTGACTTTAGAATATTTAATAATTAGAATTGTGGTCGTGTTTGCAGATGTACATCGAGAGCGAGAGCGACGCGTTGACCGAGTACGACTACAAGAAGGCACTCGACCTGACCGACTTCGTGCAAGACATGGAGCGCCGCGATGACCTTAGGCTCAGGGTAATAATCAACATTTACATTTATTGAATTTTCATTTTAAGTTGCGATGACCCACGATGACGCTTGGTTTAAGACACTCGCAAGTAAGCGAGCCGAACGTCATCAACGCGACATATGTTCGCCACGGGCGCACTACACCTGCCTGTCTTGCGGTCGTGGGTGCCGCTCTCGTATGGCTTACACAGCCATGTGAAACGATGTCATCCTACCTGACCGTGGTATAATAAAATCAAGGTACTCTCTTCCGAGACTCGCGAATCACGTGACTGACACAAGCCTTCGTCATCGTGCTGATAAAAGGTTCACGATGACGTAGGCTTGTGTCAGTCACGTGATTCGCGAGTCTCGGAAGAGAGTACCAGGCGGAGTATATTATTATACCACTGTTTGTATAGTCTGCAATAGATTGAGGCCTACGATTATGGATGGTATAGAAAGGATGCCAATCTCTTATGGCAGAATTGTTGCAAAAGTGACCGCTTTCAGCTTTAAATAATAGTTCCTAATCTTTCCGGTGGCGCTAGTTAGGCTCTGGGACATGAGTATAACATGAACCATATAAGGCAACAAATAACCCGACCAAATTACGTAGGTTGTTTTTGGTAGTATTTCGGTGTATAGTGGCGCCGCCTAATTACTGATTTTCGATGGACACTTTTCATATATAGAGATTTGGCTCCTTTATATAGTCTCCATGCCTACGATGAGTCTAATTCATTCCCTGTCCCTGAATGTGGATTTGTAATTATTTAATTTAACTACTTGTTCATGAAATAAAACTAAGCAAACGGATTATATCGCGTACATTGAATTTATAATACATCCCGACGTTTCCAACTCTTTACAGCGTTCGTGGTCAACGGGTGACTGAGGAAAAATTACAAAGTGCAAAAATACCCACATACTAAAATAATGAACAATCATAGACTACAAACTTTAAGGCTGGTTGTACATGCAAAATCGGTTCATAAGGCTAGTTATACACTATAATTATTTTTCAAGTAAAAAGTCTCGGGTCCGTGGTGTAGGGTTGGAGCCGGCATAGTTTTTATCGCGTATATATATATATCTTTACTTGAAAAATAATTATAGTGTATAACTAGCCTTATGAACCGATTTTGCATGTACAACCAGCCTTAAAGTTTGTAGTCTATGATTGTTCATTGTTTTAGTATGTGGGTATTTTTGCACTTTGTAATTTTTCCTCAGTCACCCGTTGACCACGAACGCTGTAAAGAGTTCGAAACGTCGGGATGTATTATAAATTCAATATACGCGATATAATCCGTTTTCATAGTTTTATTTCATGAGTAACTATCGCGGTAACCGAAGACAATATTAACTACTTGTTGTTTGAAATGTTTTTGTACAAGTAAATACGCCATACTTACTTACTGCTGTGGCGCGACGGCACGACGACAACACCAAAGACCGCCATGCTACTCTGTCCAAAGCCGTTTCTGTCCAGTCGACGGCGCCATGGCTCGGGCACGTAGTCCGGATGGGAGAAGATCGCGCAGTCTGGAGGGCGTACTCTGGAAATACGCCATACGAGTGAATAATGTAAGGTTTATAATAACGTATTGTTTGTCAGGTGTGGTGCGCGTGCATCCGGCGCTCCCCGTGGGACGCCGTCGACGTGGAGGCCCCCGCCGCCGAGCTGCAGGACAAGATGTTCTTCCGTCTCATGCATCTAGTGCACTTCATGGGTCAGTTCACTCATCATTACAAGATTTTATTTCACTTGCAAGTAACTAACAGTTAGTGTGGGTTAAATCTTGGAAGTTAAATTTGACCTACTTCCCGATTTCCATTTGAGTCGAAATTTTGAATTCATATGTAAATCGGATGGCAATAAAACTTTATGATGACATGGAGCCAAAATGAGACCACCAGCCAGACCAGTTGATCTGATGATGGACACAGGAGGTAAGTAGTAGGAGGTCTCGCGATAAGGCTAGAAAATGTAAAAAATACTTAGTTCGCTGAATCATTCTTATAGTGAACTCACAATGGTCTTAAGCGCCATAGACTAAAGGTGTCCTTTATGCCAATTTCCCTCATTTTAAAAAATTCCAAAAACTGCATCGACAAAAAAAAACTAATTAATCATAGATTCTGGCCACAAAATTTAACGAGAAACGGTTGAGAATTGCGACCTGTAGAGGAGAACATCCGTATATACGAAAGCATTTTTACCAAGTTAAAACGGTCTCGCTATCGCTTCGGTCAACAATCAGCTCTCACCCAGCTGTAGTATTCCATATGTTTTTCATAATGTAATGTAACAGGTGGCGACCTGGAGCTGCTGCTGCCCCCGGCCGAGGACATCCTGACGGCGCGCGAGCTGGCCGAGCTGGTGTCCGACGCGCGCTTCCGGTACATCGTCAAGTACGGCTACGAGTGCCTCCACGCGCGCCGCCAGCCCGCCCGGGACCTCTCACTCACACCCACGCCCGCACCCACCGCCACACCAGGGACAGGAGACCGAGGAACCACTATCATCCCCACATAAGGTTCATTGCATGATTTTTTTCTTTTTGACCGAAATCAATATATAATTGGTCAACAAATTGACAGTAAATAGCAAAGATAGATATAACTCCGTAATAGATGGGTACAGTCTAAGGAAAAAACGTGCCTCGAAAATCACGAAAATTTGATTCTCGATCAGATGGCGCCACTAGTTTTGGCCTACTCTCGTATAGAGGGCGCTGACGGTTTCGTTTGTTATTTATAATTTTAAAGCATATCAGTGAAAGAACATGGGTCAAAATCATATAAAAATAATTAATGCAAATAAAAAAATCATTTATCCATATTTAAATACATTTAAACGTATTTTTATAAATCTTCATTTTTAGTTTTAAAGTATGTCGATAGATGGCAGTGAATTTACAGTGGTTACAGAATTTACTATGACAGTATCGCTCTATCTTATTATATCCTCTTTGGTAAATAGGAATAAAAAAAACTATACTCATCCTTTTCTTTTGGGTGCTAGTACTAGTGTAAGACAACGATATTATGATTCTCTCTGTCTAATTATGAGACAGTCCTTTGACAAACCATATGTGTCACGTAATTGATTGATGATTCCGGGAAAAATAGTAAAAAAAATACAACACCGATTTTTACTGCGAAATCAGGGTTAGAAGTTGCATAGGCTAAATCATATTTATGTAAATATATAAATTTTAGTTATTTCGCATACCATTTATCTTTGTTACGCTCGTTGTTGAACATAAGCTTGTCTCTTTCTCTTTCAATATACGAGAGCTCGTGAGCGCGTGCACAGCTGTAGCTTGCCCAGGCGCTACTAAAGAGCAACTGTATAATTTATAAGCACTTCAAGTTTCGAACGCTTATAACCCATCTGGAGTTATAATATCATTGACCACCAACACGATATGCAGTGTCGGAGTTATAATATCATTGACCACCAACACCATGCAGTGTCGTGCTTGATGCTATTGAAAAAAACGAATCCAAAATGAGTGAGCTATTCACTGAGCTGCTGTAATGCCAAAGGTACACTGAATATTCGAAAGAAAAACATAATATTTGAAAAAAATAAAAACAGGGTAGCTAAAAAATATGTGCATTCCCGTTGCCAGGGAAGTTTTGGGCTTATACTGAGCAACTTTTACTATGAAACCAACCACGAAATCGCAAAAAAACTTTACCCTCCCATAGAAAATAGACCAACCAAAATGCATGAAACAGACAAATTTTTTTTCGCGATTTCGGCGTTGGTCCTATAGTAAAAGTTGCTCAGTATAATCCCATAACCTCCCTGGCAACTGGAATGCACTTATTTTTTAGCCACAGTATATGCGTTATCCAGATTATTCCAGATTACCCTTAATGCAATACCAACGCTCACACAAAGCGCTGAAGCCTCATAGGTTGCGAATGAGGGCTAACGCGTATGAATTCGCCGCTAGGGGCGCTAGTGTAGATGGTGGTCTTTTCCATAGTTCGAAATGTCAAATGTCACTCGTCACTTCAATGACTGACAGCTGTTCTTTAGTCTTTTGGACCACTATCAACAGAGGCGCCAACTGGTGAGCAAAAAAACGATAGCCCTCATTATAAATGAACTTTTTCGTAACCGAGCTAAAGACTTGTTTTTACTTTAATTAAGTTTTAATTATAACTTTTATGCAGGCATATCATGGTCGCGGTTATGGATTATAATAGGTAGTTGAAAAGCATCATTTTCTCGCTCTAATACTCAAGTAAGAGACGCTTGCTATATCTTTTTACTAACGTACTAAGCGCTACCATAATAGGCCTGCTAATATATGTAATAACTTACATGACGGAAAGCGAAAACAGATGTGACAAAATTGCTCGTGTTATAGTTGAAATTTTCTGAGGTGACTTTTTGGGCTCAAATCTTTAAATTTTAAACATATGGCATTGTTTTATTTGTGCACCGCGTTAGCTACCGAATTTCTTATGTGATAAGGATCAAGCCCGTTTACAAGACAATTTAAGCGGTTTACTTATATGGCTCAAATTTATGTAACAGCTTTTTGTTACCGTCAACGGGGTGGATAGGGACGGCTGGGGTGAATAGGGACAAAACTTAAAATGTGATTTGCCTGATAACTTCTGACAAAATACTCACACAAATTGAATTATGTGATTGAAAATAGATTTTGTATAATACAAATTCTGGGTGTTTTTTAAGAAATTGTCAGGTAAATCACAATTTAAGTTTTGTCCCTATTTATCCCAGCCGTCCCTATTCACCCCGGTTGACGGTACCTCCGAATATTTTTACCTTAATTTGAACGGTCGGTCGTCCTACATTACCCAAACGTGTTATCTCCGAATGCTGTTACATGAATTTGAACCATGTAAGTAGAACGCTAAAATTGTCTTTTAAACGAGCTTGGTCTTTCTCTCTCATGTCAAATTCGGTTCTAAAACGATCAATGCCTTTTGTTTAACCGATTAGGGTTCGTGCCGATAAAATCATCTCCGAAAATTTCAACTATATGTCTAACTTTTATGCTACGCTTCACTATAGTTCGTTTTTTTAGCTTTAGAAAAAAGGTAAACAATCTTGTCGTCATTTTGTTGAAATATATATAAAAAAAAACGCTTTAAAAAATTAGTTTATATAACTTATAAAAGCAAAATAATGTATAAGATCGTATATGATTTATTATTTGTAACATATTTGCTGTGACTTATTTTTCAAAAGTGATTTTTAATAAAAAGACAAGTCAAGATCGCCTAACTAACTAACTTAAAACGAACTATAGCAATTGTCATGTAATAGTTACCATCAACTCCTCGTGAGTTACGGAGCTATTGCTCGCCAAACTCACCATTCGATGATGTACAGTCAGACTGAATTAGACGTAGGACGTCCGCTTGCACCGACTATACAAACTTATCGTTATGAGTCACACGAAAACGCCGACAAAACGCCGCTCCCATACAATCGAAGTTACGCTCTAATATTAAAACGACATGCTTAAGCGCTGGTGGCCTAGCGGTAAGAGCGTGCGACTCAATCCGGAGGTCTCGGGTTCAAACTTCGGCTCGTACCAATGAGTTTTTCGGAACTTATTTACGAAATATCATTTGATATTTACCAGTCGCTTTTGTGAAGGAAAACGTGAGAAAACCGGATTAATCCTAACAAGGCCTAGTTCCACCTCTGGGTTAGAAGGTCAGATGCCAGTCGCTTTCGTAAAAAGTAGTGCCTACGTCAATTCTTAGGATTAGGCAGACCCATGGCTCCCATGAGCCGTGGCAAAATGCCGGGATAACGTGAGGAAGATGATAATGCTTAAATTTAATGCTTTTTTGTAAACTTGGCGTGCACATTTATGTAACGTAAAATAAGTATAACTTTTATATCAAAAAATTTCTAGTTACGAAAACTACAGATATGTAACACACAGATATATGAACTACAGATATAGGTTCGTGTGACTAGAGTAATATCGAACCCATCAAACTAATATGGCATTTTGCCACGTACTATGTAACTAGACTGTCGACTATAGTCTGGCAAACCCATATTGTCATGTTTTTTCTTCTTACAAAACAATACAAATACTCTATAGAAGATACACAACACACATACAGTTTAATATAGTAAAACTAGCAATTAAAGGGTGTCCCAAAAAGGACGCAAGATTTGAAATTGATGAAAAACACTTTTTTTTTCGTTATAATATATTTGTATATAAAATCTTGAAATACATAAAATAGGGTTATTTGTGGAATAATACGTCAGGCAAATGTCCTCCTAGGCTTTGCTGGCACATACGCACTCTTTTGTCAAAAAAAATTATGACCATTTTGTTTAGATGCGGCTGAATTTCTCCGATGCAGCGTCGAATTTCCCCTTTTAAAGCATGAGTGGTTGTGGGCTTATTGGCATAGACTTTAATTAACCCCATAAAAAGAAATCTGAAGGCGTTAAATCGCAAGATCGCCAAACTTTCATTACTTTTGAAATATTGTTCAATAATAAAAACGCGTTGATCTTTCGTATAACTCGCCATTTTTACAAACCCTAAACCATGGAGACTATATAAAGGAGCCAAATCTCTATGTATAAAAAGTGTCCATCAAAAAACAGTAATTAGGCGGCGCCACCATACACCGAAATACTACCAAAAACAACCTACGTAATTTGGTCGGGTTATTTGTTGCCTTATATGGTTCATGTTATACTCATGTCCCAGAGCCTAACTAGCGCCACCGGAGAGATTAGGAACTATTATTTAAAGCTGAAAGCGGTCACTTTTGCAACAATTCTGCCATAAGAGATTGGCATCCTTTCTATACCATCCATACATTCAGTTGTCAAATAGTTTTTTTTAGGGTTGCCAGCACTAAAATATAAAAATGGCGGCAAATTGGAATCTTGCGTCCTTTTTGGGACACCCTTTACATGCGTTTATCTAGAATTGTTTGTGCAAGCGGACATTTACATAGTAAGTTTAGTATATAATAAGAAAATATTGTATTATTTGAGACAATTGAGACAACAGTTACACTTGTCTTATCGTTTGTATTTTTGGTAACCCATATATGTATTGTACAGTGAGCTGCTAAATTGCATAGAGAAATTATGAATTATGGATAAAGTCGTCATGCACTTTTGCGGCTGATGGTACCTTTAAGAATTCAAAAATGTCAGAAATATCATGCCTATTTTGTTTTATGGAAACATGTAAATTCGGTAGGTACAGTAGCTATCAGATATATCGGAGAGGCCAATGTGCTCACATATATCTGAACATGCGTCTGTTGACTCTATTGTCAAGCCAGTATAGTGCTTGTTCAGATATTTTTGAGCACCTCGGCCGATCCGATATATTTGATGGCGAGTGTACCATAAATATTTTGTTGTGTTGTTAAGAAAGTTTTTTTTTTTTTTTTTAATCATATGAGCAGTTTTTTTATAATTCAATTTCTTATTTACAATGTATGAAAGTGTTGTGTGATAACTTGATAAACTTTTATATTTATTATACAGGACAGGATGGCTAAAAAATAAGTGCAGTCTCGATGCCAGGGAGGTTTTGGGATTTTACTGAGCAACTTTTACTATGGGATCAACCACGAAATCGCGAATAAAAATTTACCCTCCCATAGAAAATGGACCAGCCAAAATATATGAAAAAGCCAATTTTTTTTTCGCGATTTCGGGGTTGGTCCCATAGTAAAAGTTACTAAGTATAATCCGAAAACCTCCCTGGCAACGGGAATGCATTTACTTTTTAGCCACCGTGTATAACAAAATTATTGGTTACTTGGTTAACTCATGATTTGTTTTTTTTTTGTTTTTTTTTTTCGATTTGTGATTATTTTATCAGTTTCTATTTGTTGTGACGTAAAAGCGGTTAATCTCAACCGCTGAAATCATCTAGAATGGCTAATAATTCAATACAATTTCAAGGAAATTTTCGCGACTGTGTAGGTATTAATGTGTTTGTATGAATTTGTTCAGAATTATATTGTGATATGATTTCCCGGCTGAATACTTAGTAGATCTGCTTGGAAATAAAATAAACTTTGTATTGTTTGCTGAATAATAAAGTTATTTTTTTAAGTTATTTGTTTTATTTGTCTAATACTTATATTTAAAATGGTACCCGTCATGAGAAAGTTAACCTTGAATTGAAGGCACGAGGGTCAAACAAATTTTACCACCGAGTGAAACACATAATTTTTCACCACACCAATACAAGGAAAATACTAACTGTAAAATATCAAACAAAATCAAAGCAAATAGGTTCAAAATGAATGTTATTAAATATTAATCATTCAAAATAATCATTTAAAAGCAAATTCTACCAGCAAACATAAGAAAACAACTCAAAATTTGCATTTGTTTACTTTGCCTCACACGTAGATAAAATGCAACTTTCTTATCAGTTTTTAAACAATCAAGCTGGTGCGGTGAAAAATAGGACATTGTGCAACATGGGGCGTAAGTTAAATATTGCAAACGAGAGTATAGTTAAATCGCGACGGCTTGCCGGAGCGATTTATAGACTCTAGTTTGCAATATTATTACGCCCCGAGTTACACACAATGTTTTTCATCACACTTGCGATACAAAAATGAAGTATAAAGACAAAAAACTGTTAAATAATACTAGAAACTTCATAACTCCCTAGGAAAAACGCTTTTTCTATAGTTCCCGCTAAGCCTGCGTGCAATTCCACATTTACGATCAGTAATTGAAATATTCTATTATGTCAATATCCAGAGGAAAATGAGGACTACGTTTATAACTTCATATGGAGAAGCGGTCCTCCACTATCGTTTTAACCCTTCATTTTCCATGCGACATACCCCATACATGCCCCATCCTATAACCAGTCGCCCGCCGACCGCGAGCCAGAGCGCACGCGCCAACTCCTTTGTTATTCTGTTTACATCCCAGATCGCCATTCGGTGCCGAGCGCTCCGCCCGAACTGCCAAAACATTGTGAAGTGTAGTGAACATTCACCTACGAATCAATCGGATCTAGTTCAAAAGGATTGTTCGCTTTTACGGGTAAGTTTTAAGTTAACGAGAAAAAATTAAACATTGAAAATTATTTCAGCTCGTCTGTTTTTGCGCGTTTGCAATTGAATTTTCAGGATTTTTACTGCATTATTGTGGAAATGTTAGGCTCTACTTTGGTTTAATTTTGTCCTTTCTAGTTTCATTTTATTTATTATATTACCTAAGTAAATATCGGTTACATTTCAAGCAAAATATTTGCAAAATTTTTCTTATAAAAAAATCGTCGGAGTCCACTACCTATCGATATGGTACAAACAAGTGGAAAAATGTGGACGCATACAATTTACTTAAAATATGTCCCATAGCTCTTAATTCGCCGACATAAGAACTATGGGATAACATAACACCCATACATGTATACCTAGTCGGCTCATAAGTTCTGTCATATACATAGTATCAAATAAAATCAAAAGTTTAAGTTTATTCCGTATAATTTGTACAGCGTTTGAAAGCTTATAAACTAGAGAATCTAAATGTATAACATTTATTCAAAATGACCGCCATAATTATCTACACAGGCTTGAAGTCTTCGTGGCCAGTCGTCAATGGATTCACGCACCACTTTCATGTCGATATTGGCCACTGCCGTAGCAAGAGATTTTTTCAGCGAGTCTAGATTTGCATGAGGTTTTGAGCACACCTTTTCCTCTAAATACTGCCATATTTTATAGTCTAAAGGATTAAGATCTGGGCTAGAGGAGGGCCAATCTTCATGCCGTATAAAGTCGATTTTATTGGAGGCGAGCCAGGCTTGTGTAGACTTTGCCTTATGGGCTGGAGCAGAGTCCTGCTGGAAAACCCAATGCTGGTTTAGAAACATCGTATGGGATAGTGGTTTCACAGTATTAGTCAACACCGTGTCTTGGTACACTTTGGCACTAGTTTTTACTCCTTTCTCACAAAAATGCATACTAGTGACGCCCGCATAAGAAACTCCCAGCCAAACCATCACAGATGAAGGGTGATGACCTCTTTGAATACGGGGAATGCTATTAGACGCTTCTTTACTATTGCGAGCGTACACTCTATCATTTTGTTTATTACAGTTTTCTTCTATGTCAAAAATTTTCTCGTCCGAAAACAGTATACAACGGTGCTTATTTTTAGCGTACTTCTTCAATAAAGCTTTAGATCTTTTAAGCCTTAAAGCTTTAAGCCGACCATTGAGAAGATGGCCAGTTTTTCGTTTATAAGCACGAAGTCTCAGGTCTTGATTAAGCACTCTTTTCACCGTGTTTTTGCTCAAACCCATCTGGAGGGCCATAACTTTTTGTTTCCTAGCGGGATTTCTGGCAATGCGTGCCCTAATTGCTTGTACAACCGCTGGAGTCCTAGCTGTACGCGGACGACCGCTTCTTTTCTTGTCATTTAAACTAGAGACCTCACTGTATCTTTCTATGGTACGATACACATATCTTAGAGAGAATTTTAAATTTTCAAGTAGCTTAAAAATTTTAGTCGGCGAGTGACCACAACGATATAGTGCAATTATTGCGGTACGGCTATCTTTAAGCGTCCACTCCATGTTGAAGAAAACAGAAAATTGCAAAATTATACTACTCAAATATTTAATAAAGATTCGAAATTCAAATGCAGAACGGTTTTTGTTTTAGGAGTTCCAAATTTAAATTTTAAAGGCCAGTGACAGAACTTATGAGCCGACTAGGTACTAGTATGTATCATTGATCCATGTATCATCGTCACATCGGGAATTAAAATTCCTGTAAGGACATTTTTCATAGCAACTGGAATTTCGGATATATTAAGTACAATAAAAATCAAACTATTAAACTCTATTGTATTGTATTGTAGTTCGGGCGATTTTCCGCAACTCGACGACTGGCGCCTATTTTGCGTGACATGGGGGTGGGCTAGTCCTGCCAGCCCAGCTCCTCGAGGAAACCTATCAAACCTTTGATGTTGAGTAGGACCTCGGGGAGGTCTCTCGGGGATCCGAGATGTTTTGCCCTGTATGGGGCCACTCCGCTGCACTCCAGCACCACGTGAGAGGCTGTTTCTTCTGTCTCCATGCATCCTCTGCATAGGGGACTGTCTGTGACACCTGTTATAAAAAGATGTTTGTTAAATAGTCCATGACCTGTTATGACACTGGTTACCATGCTCAGTCGGGTCTTTCCTAATTGAAGGAGCACCCTTGTGAGCTTTCCGTTGATGCCAGTAGGCATGGCTTGTTCCTCTATCTTTAACCTAGAGTTTGTCTGGTACCTATAAAATACCATCTGATATGAAGTCTGCCGAATTTATTACATAAAAATAATATAAAAAGCTCCTAAAGTCTGAATTAATCAAATCTAAGTAATATCAAAGAGAGTGTATAAGGGAGAGGTAGAAACGGGAGTTTTAAGGGGCAGACCTCGGCGGACTTTCTCTGATCAGATCGGGGAAATCTTGAAGAAAGGCCAGGTCAAGAGCACCCTAAACCGGCGAGCGTGTATGAGGAATGTTATGAAAGTGAAGGAAGCGAAAGAGGTATGTCAGGATCGTAACAAATGGAAATCCGTGGTCTCTGCCTACCCCTCCGGGAAATAGGCGTGATTATATGTATGTATGTATAGGTAAGTAATATCGTAAACTGCTTGAAATCTAATGTACTTTCTTCAGTTTGACGGTTTTATTCAACCTTGTTTGTCAAAAAGGGGAACAAGTCAAGGTCGTGCGATCCCTATCAAAGGGTGACTCAACTACGGCACGAAACTGCCCATAAAAAGCACAATAAAGCTCTAATTAAAACTTTTTATTTTTAGTGAAACTACGAATAAGTTCAATGTGTGGAAGACCGTCGCTTTTAACTTTTGCGTTTGTGCACATTCTTTTTTTTTACGGAGTGGGCGAATGCATTTACGCCCCTTTCCCCCCGGTCGCGGGAAGGCCATTGATGGGGGGGGGGACTAGCTGCTCCTTTGTACACGCTACACATACTGCACTGACAGAAGATCGGTAGAGCAGGGGTGAAAGATCTTCCTTTCTGAATGTGTCAGCGACGTACGTACTCGTACTACGTATACATAGGTACAAATAGACAGTCTTTCCCTATGACGGTCTTCCCTGCAATAAATTTATTTAGGGAGTGTCATTATAATCGTTATATTTTCACAGAAAGACATTAATTATGATATTTCCACACTTTGTCATTGCAAATGCCATATAGAGTTAGCTTCTTAGTTTACCTTAACTACTATCCGGTTCTAAGGACCAAATTCACGATACAAACAAAGTATTTTTGTTAAATTATATCAAGAAAACGTGTTTACATAATATCCATGTTTTTATTAAGTTTTTACCTGATGACATAGTAACGAACGTATTGACACAAATGTTACGTGTACTCCAATCACAATAGGAATTTACCGTGGGTATTGCGGCCTACTTATGAATTAAATAGATCTAAACAGCTAAGCTGTAAAGAATGTGAGCAAACTCAATGTTTAAAAAAAAAATCCTTTATAGTATTTTTCAAACAACATGGGTACGGTGACATGTGTCATCTCAGTACTATTTTGAGAGTTGTGACATGTGTCACCGTACCCATACTGTTTTCAAAATACTATACAATGGTAGAGCAGGCTGATGTGGCGTCTAACATACCATTTGGGTAAGCTGGAGCGAATTTAGCACGTTTTTAGGGTTCTGTACCTCAAAATGAAAAAAAACGGAACCCTTATAGGATCATTCGTGCTTCTGTCTGTCCGTCTGTCACAGCCTATTTTCTCCGAAACTACTGGAACAATTAAGTTGATAGGTACACATATGTAAGTTTGTGACCCAATGACGGACAAGTAACGTAAACAAATGAATTTTTAACATGGGGGGCCACTTGGGGGATAAATGAGAAAATTAAAAAAATAAAGTTTTTAAAACTATATCGTGTTACATATCAAATGAAAGAGCTTATTGCCCGCGACTTCGTGTGCATTAGTAATTGGGGTAGCTTATTTTTTTATCCAATGACCCCCTTTTTAACCCCCTTAAAGGATGATTTCTGGGAAAAAAAACTACCCCATGTCCTTCCCCGGGACTAAAACTATCTCTATACTAAATTTCAACTAAATCGGTTTAGCGGTTTAAGCGTGAAGAGGTAACAGACAGACAGACACACTTTCGCATTTATATTAATATGGATTACGGTATATCGCCATAAATACTATGTAATCTTTTCCAATGTCACTTACGGTTGTAACAACAATACTCAATAAAATAGCGATACTTCCTGTCCTCAGCTATTGAGCTGAGATATGGCCGATGAAATACGAGCCGATCAATAACAATGAGCCGTCAATTAATTACAACGATATTGATTTCAACATCTTTAATTTTTAAAGTAAATAGAAATACAGTTGATTACGACAACATCAATGATATTCTTGCGAAAGCTTTAAACTGGTTTACAAAGAACAACCTGCTACTTAATCCCCAAAAAACCAAGTGCATGCGATTCACATTGCCTAATGTTAAGCTTGACAATAACGTAAATATTCATTTGAATGGAGAGCGTCTGGAGTTAGTTGATAAAACCATCTTTTTGGGTTTAACTTTGGACACAAATTTGCAATGGAGTCCACATATATCGTCATTGGCCAGCAAATTAAGTTCAGCAGCTTTCGCAGTTAGAAAAATAAGGCAGTTGACTGACGTAGAGACGGCACGTTTAGTATATTTCAGCCAATTTCATAGTGTAATGGCATATGGAATTTTACTGTGGGGTAAGGCAGCGGATATACAAACAATATTTGTTCTACAAAAGAGAGCCATCCGGTCTATTTACAAGATGGGGTCTCGAGAATCATTAAGAGATCGATTTAAAGAAATAAACATCTTAACAGCAGCATCTCAATATATTTACGAGTGTATTGTCTATGCTCTTAAGCACATAGATTCCTTTAAGAAAATGAATAGTACTAGACACAATCATAAAATTGCAATGCACAAGTTTCGTGTGCGTAAAATTTATAAATCTTTTCCGGGACAATGTATATTATTCTATAACAAATTGCCCAAAGAGGTGTTTAATTTGTCAATGAAAGCTTTAAAACAATATTTAAAAACCTCCTTAATGAAAAAAGGATACTACAGAGTCGAAGACTATCTTAACGATAAAACTGCTTGGCCTAAATTGAATCAAAACAAGAACGACTGCATGAAGCTTAATAATTAATTATTTTTATATAAATTAGACCTTTAAATAACTGTTTAATGTAACTACCTAAAACTTCTTTTTTTGTCTGTTTTGGAAATTATTGTAAATTTATTATATACCTATTATTGTTAGAATTTGATTATTGTGCTTATAATTTTGTTTTTGACGATGCAAAATGCTGATTCAGCCAACAAGTAGGTATGTATAATTTTTATGTAACTACCATTAGGTAATCGCACTTTATGCGTATGCATGCTTTATTTCTAGTTTAGTATTAATTTCGTGTAAGATAATATGTAGATTTTTGACGATGCAAAAGTGATCCAACAGATCCTACTTGAATAAATTGATTTTTATCTTTATCTTAACACCTGATCTTAGCTTGTTGTCCTCTGCCGTTCTTGAAGCGTTTAACCCATGGAGACTATATAAAGGAGCCAAATCTCTATGTATGAAAAGTGTTCATCAAAAAACAGTAATTAGGCGGCGCCACCATACACCGAAATACTACCAAAAACAACCTACGTAATTTGGTCGGGTTATTTGTTGCCTTATATGGTTCATGTTATACTCATGTCCCAGAGCCTAACTAGCGCCACCGGAGAGATTAGGAACTATTATTTAAAGCTGAAAGCGGTCAGTTTTGCAACAATTCTGCCATAAGAGATTGGTATCCTTTCTATACCATCCATAGTTTAACCTTTTCGACGCCGTGTCAAACACAAAAGCTGTCAGCCTGTCACTCGGACGCCACGTCAACGAAGTGTCAAAACTGAAATTGAACTTCATGCCTATGCACGTAGGTCTATGTTGCTCTTTGGTCTTTGACGGATTAATCGGTCTTTGGCGTTGGACCTGCGGGGCTGATATATCCGTCATTGGCGTCCAAGAGGTTAAAAAAAGGTGCAATCACAGTGTCGTCCGCCGCTTGAAAATATTGTACTTTAATTTTGCGACCTCAATTTATTTATGTTATTTTCCTGCACAGACAATTTCTTTTATTGCCTGGGCGAGATTCAAACGGTGTACTGCCATTTGTCCCCGCCGGCAGGCAGCAGTGACGTCAGCGACGTCATAATGATGGCGTCATTATGACGTCGCTGACGTCATAATGACGTATAAATGCTGTTAGGGGGGCATAGATGGGAATAGGTGATAGGTATTCATATAAATCATTCCCATCTGTCCCTGCCTTACGTAAGGCACCATTCGAACCCGGAACCTTGGTTTAAGACACAGAAGTACCTGCAAGGCTATACCTAGGTAGTTTCAGTTCAGTTATGGAACTAGGGATAGAGAATGCTTCCAGTACTAAATTTGTATGACGATACCGAGTGTTCTCGGTTCCGGAGCTGTTTTAGTATAATAAATTAAAGATAATAGAAACCCCCAACGCAATGTATTGGACGAATCGATTTCGATTAAATATAATATGTTTAAGAACCAGCGCTAAAAAATCTGCTTTCAAATAAAATAAAATAAACGCATCCAAATCGGTTTACCCGTTTAAGAGCTACGATGCTACAGACAGAGTAGGTAGACAGACAGACACACACGCACATGCGCAGCGGTCAAATTTATAACACCCCTCTTTTTGCGTCGGGAGTTAATGAATATTAGGGCACACCTTATACAGAACCCTAAATAAACGTTTGTTACCTGAGGGCCTACACTGAAGTTCCAGAACTACGTTCGACGTGTTACCTCCCTGTCACACTTAGTACGAATTTACAAGTGCGACAGAGAGGCAACACGTCGAACGTGATTGGCAGTAGGCCCTCTGATATTAAGCGTCACCGAGGTCTATAAAAAGTGTATTAGTTTTTCCTTTGAAATCGGTCACGCTTGTGTAGGTACTAGTTTACTTAGCGAAACGAGTTGTTACCGACAATAATATTCCTTTCTGTTTTGCCTTATAATGAAATCCGCGGATTCGTAACGAAGGTACTACTTAAAACATAGACAAAGAACGAAGAAAATGTATAAGCCGATTTACATTCGCGTGCGAGCCACGAGCCTAGCCGCCAGCTGAGCCACGAGACGCGAGTGTAATCGGTGGGCTCGTCTCGCGGCTCGGCTCGCGCTCGCCTGGCTCGCGTGGAGGAGCGGTTTTGTGGGCACGAGTCAAAGGGGCTCGCGCGGGACGCGCGATTGCTGTTTACATTCGCGTTCGGCTGTCATTCAGTTACAAACCTTATACCGTGCCGTTTGTGTTTAAAATCGATTAGCTCGACGAGCTAACGAGCTGTGGCCGAGACACGGGACGAGCCACGAGGCGAGAGTGTAATCATTAGCTCGACGAGCTTACGAGCTCGAGGTGAGACACGAGACGAGTCGCGCCACGAGCCGCGAATGCGTAAAACGAATCGAAATAGAGTATCGGCGCGGCGCCTCTCTATCGCTCTACCTTACCCTACCTTACTAGTTTAGACGGACACTACCTTTTTTTTGTTGACGCAGGGGTAAATGCATTTACGCATCTCACCCCCGGGCTGGGGAAGCCCAATGGGGGTGGTGTGGGGCTCGCTCCTCCCAAGGCTCCCTCTGTTAGTCAGAGAGAGAGGAGGAGAATACCCACTAAAATCCCCTGCGGCGTTTCCGACACCTGCCGTTGACGGGAGGCGCCATGTGATCGCTAGCATTCTAACCACGACGCCTCCCCAGCGGTCCTGGCTATTTATGCCAGGACACCCACTCCAAGGAGGGGAGAGTCAGAAACGCTTGACTCTCCCCATATCCCGTAGAGCCTTTTAAATTCTGCGGGTCCCCAACCCGTTGGCCCTACTGAGGGAAACCGCCATTTGCATTTGCAAATTGTACGCGTCTTCTTCCTCTCCGTCTGCGCCGGTTCGGGGCCGCATCCGCACTTTCCTCGCGCTCCCTCTCCGCTGCCTCCTTCCTCGACATTACTATATCACACAAGGAGGCCACCGCATCCCAGGATTTCTCGCTGCGCAACATTGACGCCACAACACTGTGCAGCGAAAGATCCACTACTTCAAGGACTGTTACCAGGTCCGCCCGTTCCCCAGCCCAGCGATTACACACCTCCAGCGTGTGCTGGGCCGTGTCATCGATATCCCCACACTCGTGACAGACAGGGCTGGCCTCTCTTTTTATTCTGTGCAGGTAGTGACCGAAGCACCCGTGTCCGGTCAGCACCTGCGTCAGTCTAAAGCCCACCCTACCGTGTTTGCGGTCCAACCAGCGGTCAAGCGACGGGAGGAGTGCCCCTATGGTGCGGGTCCCATAGGGGGAGTCCTCCAGGTCTCTCTTCCACTGGTTTCTTTCCTTCTTCCGTGCTCTTTTCCGGGCAGCCCTCACCTCTTCAGGGGCAGGGTACTCACCTGTGTTCCTGCTCCTGACCCTTTCCTGGTATGCCTCAGCAAGCGTGTCAGCCTCAAGCTCCCACGGTGGGGTGCCCGCCAAAACGCACGCCGCCGCTCCCGCCAATTAAGCTAAGTACCTACCTTCTGCTAGAAAATCGCCACGCAACTTTGCCAACCGCCTGACTCCTGAGATAGAGGTCGACGTATAATTATATTCAAACGAAACCGCGGACATCAGCTAGTAAGGAGTATTTATGTGTGCTAATGTGCCGTGCATAGGTAATTAGCGCCTACTTGACTAATGCAGGTTACGCGGCAATTCAAATAAATTCATTGTTGAAGCGGCCTTCTAAAACTTGGGTAAATATTATAAGTAATATAAGTATGTATTCATATCTTACTTCGTTCGTTGTAAGCAGAGCATGGCTGAATGGGGACTGCTTCGTGGCCACTCTACCCAATGTGGTTGCGACACAGCACCGCAAACTATGGTGCACCTGCTGGACTGCCCCGCGTGCCCGCACTCCTGCTCTGAATCCGATCTGAGAGACGCCACGGTCCGGGCTGTCAGCACCGCTGCTTTCTGGGCATCCACTGTTTAGGGGAACCTCGACACGAGAGAAGAAGAAGATATCTTACTTAATCTTACTTACTTACTTGTCTGGCGCAATGACCCACAATGGGTCTTGGCCTCCAACACAAGAGCATTTTACCCGGTCCTGCGCGGATTTACGCCATTGTATACATAATAATACATATCTGATGTACCTATATAGGTAATCAAGTAATCCTAGGTATTTCTTTTTTCTCGTACAATAAAGTGTTTATTTACTACCTATTGGGGCTCGCGGTCGCGTCCGGGTTTCGTGTACCCGTCGCCGGGGCCCCGTTCTCGTGTTACACGAAACTGGATTTGTGGCCCGTTCGGAACGGGTAGGGTCCGTGTAATTAAGGTCCGTGTACCCGTGTTACCCGTGTCCGGATGCACGGATATTAATTACACACGGGTCCGGCCCGTTCTCGACGTATAGTGACGATGACGCGTACTTTATAAGAGCGAAGAATCACAAGTTTAATATCGAACAATAATACATTAACAATAACAAGCAAAACAAAAAAAAAAACAGAACCGCGAGGACCGCGGCTCCGGAGCCGAACGCAGGTCCGTTCCCGAACGCACGACACGGGCACGGACTTCGACGGGTTCGTTTAGTTCGGACGTTTAGCACCGCCGGGGCTAATAAGAACATGGACGCACGGGTTGGCGTGTAGTACGGGTACCGGGAGCCCTACTTTAAATAGACTAGGTAAGTACATATGCGTAAAAATTAGATATAAACCTTTTTAAAACTGCGTGCTGCTTCCAAAGAACCTAATATATCTCTATCTAATGGAATACGAGTAGAGGCACAAAAACATGGTGAAATTACCGATTTTTGTTTTATTGTTTAAACATGTTTTAAGGTACCTACACTACCTACCTATTTTCAGAGAATTTCGAATCACTTGTGAATGTCGAATAATTCCAATGATCACTTAGGTATAATCAAAGAATATAATACTCACTCTAGCCCGTCATCATTTTGCACTTTTTGCCGCTTCTGTCGGGGGTTGGGCGGGCCAGCATACCATCGATCGCCTAACGCCTAATTAAACACGGAACTACTTCATATGAAGTTTCTATAAGCCTAAAATTTTGTTGAAAATACTGACCAACTGTAGCCTATCCTTATCCAACGATCTCGCATTGTTATATGTTAGAGCAGTGAAGAAACTATTTTTAGTACTCAACTTCCCGTCAAGAGAGAGTACGTAAAAATGTCCCGCAGCGCGCCGTTATTCCTTCCTGGCAGCAGCGGGAGAACAGATCGAGCGGGGAGCGGGATGTCCAGATTTGTGCAAAATGGCGTCTGACACACGATGGGCTAGTCAACCACTGGGTCAAACAAATACTTACAATTGGTGCGAAAAGAAAACCAGTAGGTAAATAAAGAGAGACAAAAGTCACTTATCGAAATAATACCATTATCAATATTTGTATGTATTTATTTAAAAAATACACTGTACCCATTTAAAACCATCAAATTGATCGTCCTTGATTCGTATCCTCATGAAATAATTATTGCTTCACCGATCAGAAATTCACGAGCAGCCAACGCTGCCTTTTTTCGCGTTGAAACTTTGCTAGTCATAAACGCCTGTTTTACATTTTTCCCTTTAAATCGCTTATACCTAACACCTGCCTCTGTTATAGTGTGAACAATTTCACAGTGAATCAACCTCAGTAAACGTATTACTATAATACAGCATTAGCGCAGTTTTCCGACTATCAGAGCAATCCCGCCGATTGCCGTAATGGCGCTCATTGTAGCCAGTTCCGTGTGTACAGTACAAGGCTCATTCTATTACTGTAAATGAGGGAAAATGCGGAACAATCTGCTCGAATGATTTAATTTACAGAATAACTGGAGCGGCATTGAACTTTGGAACTTTTTCTTGATCAAGTGAGATGTAGTTAAGAGGAAAGGTGACAACTTCTTCATACAAACCCATTTTGCTCTCTGGACTTAACATTACAGACAATATTTTTACACAATTTGATAAATAGTAACCATAGCTATGCCCCTCCGTTTTTTTTTCGATTTTGTAATATTTATAAGCTTTTAAAAATTGTATGGAATTTGATTTTCGCTCTTAAAGCTTCAATGCTTCAGCGGAAAAGAAAACTGCCAAATATGTGACGTCTCACCTGCTTTGTAAAATGTGACGTGTGACAAAGAGGTCGCTTTATTAAAAATGAGTAAGTTGGTACCTCCCCCAATCGGTAGGTACTCGGATTAGTTTCAGACCAGACTCCAGGCTCCCATCAAAGACTCCGTCCACACACTCCGTCTCCGTATAAGTAAAATCTAAGGAAAAAAGCTCCGGCCCGGACACGGCCCGGTCTAACGTGAGTTATCCTGAAAGGGCCTGTTTGGGAAGTACTTATTGCCACCGATCACGATGCCAATTGATGATTAAAGTGATTATCACGCAAGAGCGTCTGCGACTCTGCAAGTACAATTAAAACATTGAAATCCTTTTTAAATGCCCTTAGGAAAACCAGCAATTATTCTATTAAGGAAACGAACCAAATTACCACAACGTTACGGCAAAAGAAATCATGAACGTAACGTAACAATACGGTGTATATCAAATATCATCCTAATAAATATTTTTTTATAAATAATACAAAAAAGGTGTTCAATTGACCCCTTGATTAAATTTAAGAATTTTTTAAATAAAATCGGTATAGTAGGTATTATAATTATTATAACCCATTCACTTGACAATAATATTCACAAATTGAAAATCTTAAATTGAGAACATTTTACACACTAAGAGATCCCCGAAAGACCTCCCCGAGGTCCTACTCAACATCAAAGGTTTGGTAGGATTCCTCGAGGAGTTGAGCTGGCAGGATTTACCCTCCCATAGAAATGGACCAGCCAAAATGTATGAAACAGCCAAATTTGTTTCGCGATTTCGGGGTTAGTCCCATAGTCAACTTTCTCAGTATAATCCCAAAACCTACCTGGCAACGGCAATGCACTTATTTTCTAGCCACTGTGTATTAGTATATAGTATATGTCTACGTGAACTGTTTTTTTAAGTCAAAAATGTTGTACTAAGATCGTCTATATTAAATTAAATTAAATAATCATTTATTTTCAGGCATGGCCCATAGAGGTGTTAGTAACAAAAAACTTAAATACTAATGTTAAAAAGTACAATTAATTAAAACCTACCATGCAAATCAATATACTTAGAGCTAGGACTAGGACAATACAATACCGGGTGAGCCGTACTTATTTATATTACATAACACATTTACTATTACATTAAAATTTAAAATTTGACTAGTATCATAATCATAAAGACATGTCAATAATCAGAATAATTCATAAAATAGCAGCGAAATTATACATATAAAATTAATAAAATTACAATTATTATATTATTTAATCAGATTTGGTCAGGTATAGAATATAAATAAATTAGAAATTAAACAGAATTGAGTAAGTGTTATATATTTAATAATTTGTAGATAATTCAAAATTAAAATTGCAATTAAATTGTCCAATGCCTTTATCACTAACTATCATAATTAACGAAGCTGGAGTGCAGACCGATCCATCTACGCGTCATCGGTGAGTCCCACCTCCCAGCAAACACACTCAGGATGCTGCTCGGACTCCGTATCATCCTATCGATCCTCCTATATACCTAATTCTAATATATTCCTTCGGTGTCTCTATTCCTTTAGGACGAACAATTTTACGGCACAATGGAAAGTGTAGGTTATGGGTGGTTATACTGGTTATGGTGCATGAGTCACCTCGCGTGCTGTGCTCAGTTTAGGCGGCTTCACACTTTAAGAAAGTAATTAAGGCAATGTCCCTTACACACGCGAGGGGCAAGAAACTACGGTCGTGCAAAGCCTAATCAGGACTGTCGTGTCGGCAATACTTTGATAAATAGGTCATACACACAAGAGAATAAAAAATCATTATAAAAAATAAAATAACGACTGCTGCAGTTCAATACCAACTGAAAAGAATAGTTATTTGTGCAACAAGAGAGGAAAGTTGGTTTTTCTTGCGAGTGTTTATTTTGAGTCCCGAGAAAGGGAAAGATTCTATAATTGAATCACGAGCGAAGCGAGTGATTCTAAGGTAGAATCTTGAGCGTAGCGAGGGACTCAAAAACACGAGATGTAAAATAACTTTGCTCTCGTGTTGCACACATAATTTTTCATCTCAGTAGTGAGAACATATTAAAGGTTAAAATGTATTTCGAATTACACAGAATAAACAGGAAAAAAAGTATTATAATATGTACGATACGATAAGATACGATAAGATACAATACGATACGATACGATACGATACCGTACCGTACCGTACCGTACCGTACCGTAGTATGAAGTTCATGGCCTTCACTAAATTAAAAAGCTACATTGTTTCACTCCCTGGAGTGAGGAAAGTCGCACTTTCCTCACTCCAGGGAGTGACGAAAGTAGGCTTGTTCGAGCTACTGAGGTGAAAATAAAATATTTTAAGATGGGTATATTATGTAGTCGTGGGTCTATAATGTACTAGTATACCATTCAAGAGGTCCCCCTGACTGCAATCGAAATAAAATGCACAGGTAAAGTTATGGCCACAAATGTGTATATAAACTTTTGTATTCGTTATTTACGAAGTGTACACTCACGACTTATATTTTAATTTACATTCATAAAGTCAATTTTCAAAGTCAAAAACATTCAATTTACAATTAGTAATGTGCATGCATAAAATTGTTTTGTATAAAGTTTTTATATAACTTAGAAGAAAGTCCAAATACAACGTCAAAGCCAAAATCGTACGAAAAAACCGTAGTCAGTTAAAAATATACCATCATCTCGGAAAACGTATTTACTATATGCCTCAGTCGACCTCTAAAACTTATTTTATGTAATTGCTTCAGGCCAGATGGGCCAAGCTGATTGCTTGCACGATGTAGTTAGAAAGCTTTTATTTCCTACCAAAATATTATGGTACTGTACTACTGTAGCAGCAACGATATTTTAAAGGGCCAATAATTGGCTAGTTTCACTAGTTTGCCCTATACAGTGTAATACAATGAGGGCTACCGCGTTTAATTTTGCCGCTAGGGGCGCCAGTGTAGATGGAGGTCTTTCAAAATGTCAAATGCATAGAAGTTTTGGGGGTTTCAAGCTTTTTTATCGGGAATTTTCACTCCTTATTCATAATTGTGGTAAATCTTTGTCCATCCTTGATTAATCATGGTAAACAATAGATATAGCTCAATAAATGTTAGTGGTTTAAAAAAGTGACATCTAAAATATATGCAAATTAAACAGGTTGAAAAAAATGGCACATTTAGACGTTAAAATACCTTTGTGTATATTAAAACGTAATGATTTTATATCTCATTGAGCCTATTGCGTTGTGTCACACAGTATCCCGACAATCTTGAGGCCTCAGCTGTCTTCTCCCGGATAATGTGTTTTGAACTTGTAACCGTCCGTCAGATAATTTTCAGATTAAGTGTTAACACAATTTTAGAATGTATTTTTTAGTTTTCTCTGTTTCCATGTACACTAGCGGGCCTAGTGGCAAGGGTAGCAACTGGAATAACAATCCCGTTAGCGGCACATCGGCGCATGCGTTGCATAATGTTAATGCGTGTTCACAAAAGATCACTTGCCAATAGACGGACCATGTCTTGCGGTTGCAGTGCGTGTGTACAACATATTGTTACGCTTACAACGTAATGGCGGTTCTATAGCTTCATTTATAACGATGCTAAAGGTAAATGTACCTATTTGAATGTATATTTAATACTTAACCACTTTGTTAAAAGAATTATTTAATTTGTGTCCGCACGACACGCGTTAAATTAAAGTGTGTCCGTTGTAGCATATTTGCTGGATTGTTTACTTCATTTGAATTTGAATTTTAAGTGATCATCTGTCAAAGTGTAGTAGCTATAGTAATTATTTGATTTGAAAGCGCAATCAACATGACCACACGAATAAAATTTAATGTTTATGCCATATATAAGTAAAATATAGATCATAAGACCTGTCGTCATGTATCCTGGATCAGAGTGTTGGGCCCTAAAGGTGACGGATGAAAAGAGATTGCATGTAGCGGAGATGAGAATGTTAAGGTGGATGTGTGGCGTGACGAGAATGGATAGGATAAGGAATGAGTATATAAGAGGAAGCCTGAAAGTTGCACCCATAACAGAAAAAGTAAGGGCAAATCGCCTAGCATGGTACGGGCATATGATGCGGAGGGATGAAAGTCATGTGACGAGAAAGGTATTAAGAATGAATGTGGAGGGAAGTACGAGGAGAGGAAAACCGAGGAAAAGGTGGATGGACTGTGTGAAAGATGATATGTAACTAACGCAAGTGAATGATGAGATGACGGGTGACAGAGATGTATGGAAGACAAAGACATGCTGCGCCGACCCCAAGTGAATGGGACAAGGGCAAGCGAATGATGAAGTAAAATATAGTTTCAAGGTGCACAAAAGCTGTACAGGCTGTCCCTAAAACCAACGCCAAGACCAAGAAAGGGATTATAGAAGAGAATTTTAATGAAAATCTCATTTTGTTGAGATATCGGCACTTTATAAGAAACCTGGTTAAAAAAGGTATATAAGAGTGCTGATATCTTAAAGACTATGAGATTTTCATTAAGGGTAATTTTGCTTAATCTTGTAGCCTATCAGCTGTTCTATAAGTCCTCTAAGTCATGGCGTTGGTTTTAGAGCACCGATATATGTGCCATTTTCAACCAAAAGGGTACTTATTGTCGCTTGTCAGTAAGGCGCTATTTCCATATAGCTTCAATTAGAAACCAACCTTATCGACAAGCGACAATGTGGTACCTTTTGGTTGAAAACGTCACATATGGTGACCGCCAGTATTCACATGATTCATAACGCTTAGTCTATGGGACATTGTCTGTGGTGTGTACACGCACATTAGATCACGTATATCGTGTGCTGATGCTTAGGTCGTTTAGCCATTGTCCTGGCTGCATGAGGACGGCTGAAAGAAATATGCAATGTGATGCGACTACCAAACTACACTTTTTTCCAATTTTTGCAATTCATTTGTCACTTTTTAAATTGTGATACGCAACTTCATAAATCATAAGACTATAACTGTCTGTATTAATTATTTTTATTAGAACGGGTCACTCACGTATTTTAAATCGAGTAATGCTCGACATGTTTCGCTCGATACGACAAGCTTCAGCGGGAGCACGCGCTGGCGGACCGATACAGCACAGGCCGTGTCTGAGCGAAATTTGGTGAGCAATTTTTGACTTAAAATACATGAGTGACCCGTATTAAATACATATTTAATGTCTCTGTTACTCACGGCAGTTTTGTTGTTAAAATATAACTTCTCAGTCAGAACGCAAAAGTTATATTCATTGCAAGACCAAAATAAACTATACGATTAAATGGAGGATTAAAGGAAGAATGAGGACACAGTTCAATTCCAACTGTTCACGAATTCACTTTAGGAAGTGGCATATTGACTGAAGTGGTTACATTTTCGAGTAATTTTAACTAATGTCACCAAAAAGATGCGTAGCAAGTAAATGAGGGGATTGCCAGGACGTCCTCTTTACAGAACACTCGGGACTGGTTACGATTATGAGAATGACTGTTATCAGGGAAGATTGAGGAAGACAACACACTTACACCTACATAGCTTCAAATTGCAATTATTAAGGCTAGATGATTAGATTTTATTAATGGTATCGGTCAATCAGGACGTGTTCTGCAATACAGTTCAATGATTTCGGGTAGGTACCTTCTACTGTTTACAATTTTTTTTTTTTTTTTTTATTTATTTAGGCAACAAACAGTCATATACAGAAATGATGTAATAATAAGCAATGTGTTAATAGACCTTGAGTGCCCTACCTCAATTAAATAATTTCTAATCTAAAGTAGCTAGTGTAGGAGCAGTAAGCGGAAAACAAAGTTATCATTAATTAACAAACTTATCAGTAACTTGAAGTGTATCTATATTCGATCATCCATGTATATGTATGCACGGGCAGGTTGCTTACTCGTACATACAACCACACGGGGTAAAAAAAAAATATAAAATTCCTGACCCAACTGACAACAGTCATACACCACGTAATTTCAATACTGTCGCAAACGCACATGACTATAAGAAAACTATCGATAGGTATCTAATAGTATACCGTGTATATTGGCTCATTTACACACAATAGTTTACAAGATATTCACTACGACTGTCAACTGTGTTTCGCCTTTAACTAACCAGTTAAATCTATACTCTAATAGAAAAAAAGTGTAGGTGCATAATGATCAATGATCATAAGCTTTAAAATTATAATACTTAGGTAGACATAGCTAAAGAGCGATTCTTCCAGGCAACCTTTGGGTACTTATAACTAGCGGAGCGGATTTATTGTAACAAAATACCAAACCGTTTTGCTAATTTGACTAGACTCTTCATTAAGACTTTCAAGGGTCATTAGGTGCTTGAATTATCTACAAACTTTCTTTTGTCTATCTTTTGAGGTTGGCATCACTTGCCATGAAAACTTAGCATGGTCCGACTCTGAGAATTCCCTATAAATGCTTCTCTAGCCCCGGTCTTTTTACCCACCCAATTAGTTGACAATTACACAGTGTTTAGTGAATGGTGTGCGTTCGCATAGACTGTGAGGCAAGAGTTTCACGGTGCACTGTGTGTGCAGCAACGTAGTAATGACTAGATCTTACTTGTGATTGCTTTTTACTTACTCCGTTGGCTCAGCGACCCAAAATGAGACTTGGCCTCCGACACAAGACAACGCCACTTTTCTCGATCTCGCCAATTGGTGACTCGAAGTTCGCGCAGATCCGCCTCCACCCTGTCGCACCAGCGATACCTGGGGCCTGGGTGATTGCTATTTGGCGCCTATAATGAAGCACTAAGCAGTAATTTTAATATTCTTTACGTTCTTCACGTTCGGCATTTTTCGGCACTAAGACCAATAAAAGTACCTAAGCCAAATTCATTACCTTTATATATTTTGCATGAAGTCGGTGCAATACGAATTATTACTAAAAATAAAAAGCCTTGAAACGTAGTTTTATAAAGCCGACCCATTAAAAAGTGAAAACAAAAGGAGTATTTTGTCGACGGCACTTTTTCAGAATTTCAGTAACACTGCGTACCTATTTAATGTTAACATTGAAAGTGAAAGTTAACCCGCATACTCTAAAAAGTACTGAAACTACGATTCTAATACTACATCTGCTACCAATACCAATGAAACACTTGCCTAAATACATGAAATGTAATGGAAACATGAATGTAACAAATCACTGCTAATAGTCGTGTTCATATATATCGGAGCGGCCGAGGTGCTCAAAAACATGCACTCTAACGCTTGGAAATGAAATGAAAATCTTTATTTTCCGGTAACTATTGGCCCACCTTTTGTCTTCGGTTACCGCGATAGTTACTCATGAAATAAAACTATGGAAACGGATTAAAGGTTACGGAAGATGTAAAGGGTTCGAAACGTCGGGATGTATTATAAATTCAATATACGCAATATAATCCGTTTTCATTTATAGCATACATATTATTATAAAATATATCTTAAAACTAAAAACACACAATTATGGCTGCGATGCAGTTCGCAACCCCGCAGTGTAAGGGAACCGGCCGCGGAACCGCCGGTACTTGACAATTCGGCCAAAACTCCTCCTAGCTTTGACCATAGAGGCGTACTATACACATATCAACGTTTTACACAAATATTGTATTCCTTATGCTATGGTTTTGAATAATCTGATGCTTGAGAATTTTTCCAATAATCATATTTGCAAGCACTATCTCTGTTTGCTCACAACTGTCATAGTAAAATATCTTTTATTACCGGTGAATACAGGTGATATATTCACTTTGTGTGTATGAATGAGCCTTTGTATGGTATGTATGGGCTTGGCAGCTGGCCGGACGTTTGTGCAAATCATTTAGAATCTGTATGTCAGTACGTATGTTGATCTTTGGTTAGAGGGTATTACCAGAACATCGGTGAAAGCGAATTGTCAAATGCGCTTCTTTGGATTACATGCGATGTTCCTAAATATGTAGTGAAAACGGGGTCCCTTTGTTTGACATAATTATTGAAAGTCATAATGTAATGATTGTCATATTATCATTAGTCATAATTCTGAAACCGTTAACTTTTCAGGATTTTCCTCGGGTTATCCTATAGACAGGTTAGGTTAGGTTAGGTTAGGTTTGTTTTATGGCAATCCTGAAAAGTTACACGTTTCTGAGAAAAACCAAATTATGACTAACGACAATGTGGACATTATGACTATATGAGTAACAATGGAGACCCACAGTGAAAACATATACCGACCGCTGCAGGACACCATCGCAATATTCAATTATATAAGGTTTGCCAGCGAGCGATGGAGCGCAGTATACTAGGTGTTCGCAGAACTGATAGAATCAGAAACACGGAACTGCGCTCCAGAACTCGAGTTGTAGATGTAGGTGTCCAGACCGCTAAGCTTAAGTGGGACTGGGCTGGGCATGTCTGCCGCATGCACTCTGAAAGGTGGGCCAAAATGGTTACCGAGTGGGACCCACGGAACACCATAGATGGTGCTGGCCGGGGTGCAGGCAGGCCGAAAAGGAGATGGCGGGACGACTTGGACGCATTTTATCCGGATTGGCGGCACACTACAAACGACAGGGTCGAGTGGAGGAAACGAGGGGAGGCCTTTGCCCAGCAGTGGGACACTAAAGTAGGCTATTAAAAAAAAAACATATCAAATGATGGCTGGATGCATATAGAGAACGGTGTTAAAATTGAAACTTTTATTCCTTTCACTGGCACATCCCTTGTGAGAGATAAGTTTGCGTTGGTTTTATAAATTGTACGTAAATTTTGCGATTTTTTTATCAAGCAGAATAGAAGTTTCACGTTTAAAATAACACCTGCACTGCATGTGTTGTCAAAATCTCTGCAGGCTTTTCTTGGTCTAACTCTATGCACAAATGATATCACAGTTTGACCAGTGCAGTGCAGTGTAGGGTGTGCTGTATGGTTGTTTTTAGGGTTCCGTACCCAAAGGGTAAAAACGAATAGTTTGTCTGTGAGCGATACTACATTTTTTTATTACTTATAGGAAAACAAGAGGCGTGTAAACAAAAAGGAAGGAATGGAAAGATTCGCGCGCTTCTGGTAACCTTCCGTAGCTCAGTTGGTTAAGTAAGAGTAATAGGACCAGCGTTCCGAAAGGTTGCAAGTTCGAGTCTTGCTGGAAGCGGTGAATTTTTCCATTCCTTTTGTATAAAAATTGGAAATGTTACATGGAATTTCTTATGGCATTGGCTTCCCAATTGACAACTGTCTAGGCATATGTCCGAAGCTTAGTTGACCTACTTCCAGCGACATCACCTGCCCTTGGCACAGGGCTCGCTTTGGGAAGGGTGCAGGTCAGTGACCCCGGGTGACGACCGATACCGAGTCAAGTTGTTTATGTATTCTTTGATAAGTTATAATAATTATCAAGGTAAGTACATGGAATTTTTTGCTATAATTAAATTATTTTAATATATGCCTATTCATTTTAAAATTTTAATACTGCATTAGATTTGTCTGATGCATCAGGCAACATCAGGCATCAGACAAATGTGAAATGTGTGTGTGTGAAATATTAAATGTACGAAACCGATACCCGTTACATATTACACGACGGACAAACGTGAAAGTCACTACACCGTGCAAATCTCCGCGCAAAAACATTGCGTCTACTTAGATTCTAAATGAATTATATTGCCAGTCTATCAATTATTCCCGTTAGGGAGTAACTGCAACTAATTGAGTATGTAGGTTAAATTAAAATAGTTATTTGTGCAACAAGAGAGGAAAGTTGGTTTTTCTTGCGAGTGCTTATTTTGAGTCCCGAGAAAGCGAAAGATTCTATAATTGAATCACGAGCGAAGCGAGTGATTCTAAGGTAGAATCTTGAGCGTAGCGAGGGACTCAAAAACACGAGATGTAAAATAACTTTGCTCTCGTGTTGTACACATAATTTTTCACCTCAGTAGTGAGAACATTTAAAATGTATTTCGAATTACACAGAATAAACAGAAAAAAAAGTATTATAATATGTACGATACGATAAGATACGATACGATACGATACGATACGATACGATACGATACGATACGATACGAGACGAGACGAGACGAGACGAGACCGGACCGGACCGTACCGTACCGTACCGTGCCGTGCCGTGCCGTGCCGTACCGTACCGTATCGTACCGTACCGTACCGAACCGAACCGAACCGTACCGTACCATACCATAAAAAAAATGTAATAAAAGTATGAACTTCATGGCCTTCACTAAATTAAAAAGCTACATTGTTTCACTCCCTGGAGTGAGGAAAGTCGCACTTTCCTCACTCCAGGGAGTCACGAAAGTAGGCTTGTTCGAGCTGCTGAGGTGAAAATTAAATTGTTAAATAACAAAAAGCATACTTAGAACAGCTATCTTTAAAAAAATATAGATTACGTTGGTATCTACAGCGTGAAAAATTCGTCCATTAGAATTTCAGCTTACCGGTATCTCTTTCACACTAATAAATAATTATATAATCATCTCTTTCATCTATCACCACGGTTCACTAGCGCCTCTCCCGCTCAACCAGCCGAGACTATCATAACAAAAAGATGTATCTGCATATAAATAAAAAAGGGAAAAGTTACTTTATTACATTGAAGTAAGGTTCAAATTAGCCTGGATAGTAAATTGATTTTTCAATAGTTATGGCGTTTTAATTTGGGGCGCTAGGTTAGGAGTAATCATTGCTTTTGTTAGTAAGTTCATGGCTTTATTACAAGTATTCGGTAGCTCTGTGTTAATCGTGCGTAATAAATTGATTATCATATCATTAAATTAAAGTGCACAAATTAAAAAAAATATGGGACGTGTGAGACTTGAACCCGCAACCTTGGCCTTGTAGAGCCAAAGCTTTTAAACGAGTTAAAGGCCATTAGAAAGAAAACATACATCTCTTTTACTTGAAAATGCCAAAGTAATGAAATCACTTGGGGTGACCAATGTTTCCAGGGGGTCCCTACGTCCAGTCGGCAAAAGTATTGGCTTAGCACCGCTGCATACAAATATGTATACATACATACATAGAGGTAATAGAGTGTCGAACTTGCAGATTTTCATTGGAATAGTTCACCTATAGTTTATTTGTTTGCGCTCTGTACAAAACTTAAATTTGTTCACGGAGCACTTACGGCCGGTACAGATGACTGCACACCAACTGGCGTGCGGTTCCTATACAAGTTGCAGTCGGGTTGCAGTCCATCTGTAAAGGCCCTTATGGTCGAAGGCCGTTGAACGTAGATACCTTCCTAAAATTTTAAACAGTTAAAGCAACTACTACCACTGAATACCTAAGTCAAAACCGCTTTTTCAATGCTTTCAGTCATGAAAACCGTTACTACACCTAAAGAAAGCGGAGAGCAAAAACTGCAACAGTGGGATTGGCACACCGTTTTTTTTTTCAACATTACTGCAAGCTTTTTTTGATTTGTATCGAGATCTGCATTTATTTAAACCGCAAATCATTGGTCAATTTATTTAGTGGTTATTTCATGGTCTGTGCCGTCGGCTTGACCTGTGAGATTACGCTATTCAAACAACTATCGAGAACACGGAGATTATGTAGATTAAATAAAAAATGACCTTATTTTTAGTGTTTGAATGGGTGCGTAAGGCCACGGAATTGCCGCACGCGACCGGCGGCGCGGCGAGCGAAAAAAGGCCGTTCATACATTTGGTCGAGCGCAATCGCAATGTATGAATGGACTTGATTTGCCGCTCGCCGCCCCGCCGGACGTGTTTATCCAGGCCTCGGCCTAAAGGAAGTTAAGGAATCGTCTAGTGACGAATCGTCGAGTTCTAGTGAACACTATTTAAAATACCTTTCCAAAATGTATTCGAATACTAGGTTTTTTTTCCGAAAAAAAAAACAGTGCTTAAAGTACAAAATATTTCGCTTGCTACTTGGCAGTGCCAAAGTCCATTGACATACCTATTGCCTGTATTCTACAGCAGATTTAAAACACCTCGGATGCAATGTCAGACACATTTTTGCAAATCGAAATCCGGAAGCAGTCCCTCCATCAAGCGACCATTCAGATGCTAATTTCTTTTGCATTTGTTATGCACGGTGCGGACTGGCGGGAGCACTAGGTCCTACTAAAGTTACTAAACTGTAACGTACTAGTGTTTGCGGCTTCGTCAGTATTCAGTTTGAATTTTACCTTCCTCCTTTGTCACTGGGCTGGAGTTCCAAAATGTAGTTCTCCATGTCCAAATGTTTTCTAAATGGGTACATGCCAAATTTAATTAAACTCGGATCTGCATATAGATAGTTATGGATTCTCAAAGCTGGAAACTACTCAAGAATAGATGAGATTGCTTATTCTTTTTGTGGAAGATATTTTCCCATCAAGTTTCGGATTCGAACAACCTATGTATACTTACATATGTAGGTACTTACTCGTCTTATAATAATTATTTATGTCTCGGCGTTGTACATGCTTCGAATGCGTGTAATTTACTTATGTTTACTTACTTCTGGCTTTTTTTTAAAATAAATAACCGATTTGCAAGACCACAGTGATCCCATAAGTGTTCCGTGAACGAAGTTTTTTAAGGAACGCTAAAAATTACAATATTGATACCTAATAAAAAGCCGGTTTGTTAGACTTGATACAAACGTCTAAAATACGAAAACGTTCGGTTCCAGCGCGGCGCGCGGCCCACTTAATACAAAAAATGTTCTGAGCGGTTCTCACTTCTCAATTTCTCACTCAAGTGTAGCCGTTATGCAATCCCAATTATTTAAGTTTAAAGCACTTTTAAGCACTTTGCTACACTTAAAGCTGTGCTTATACAAAACTTATCTTATCAGAACCTGAGATAACAGTTGCACACACGGCAAAGCAACATACTTGTAAGCTTATCAAGATTCTTTGCGGCTCATACTGAATATTTAAGCGAAAAGTTATGGAAAATTATTACTTGCATTTTTTTATCCTAAAGAAGTTATGTTCTGGGAAGAAACGTATTTTAAGTTCCTCCTTCTTCTTTCTCCGTGACTCTTTCCATTTCATTTGGGGTCGGCTCTCTGAATGTTTCCGCCATTTGGCTCTGTCAAAGTAGGTTGCTGGTATTTTTAGCGACTGTTTCTCCAGGTTTCTCCACCAGGTGGCTTTTGGGATTGCTTATTTAATGGCAGGTCCGCTAGATTTTGATGATATGAAGCTCGTATGATATGAATATTATGAATTATATAAAGCTCGTAAAACATTAACGAAAAAGCATAAGTACCTATAGTTTGTACAGTCACCATCAGATATATCGGAGCGGCCCAGGTGCTTATAAATATCTGAACACGCCTCTATTTTCAAGGCGATATAGTTCGTGTTCAGATATTTTTAATGCAATAATAATTGTAGGTATGTAATTTGTATAAGTAAATAATTGCATAAAAACACTAATAATCTTAATTTTTAACAAGCAGAAACGTCTGCGATCGATGCTATTAAGCTTAGAATATTTTTTTTTTATTTTATTTGCTGACTATGGATGAGGTCTTGGTGGCTCAGTTGGCAGAGCGCTGGAGTATCGATCCAGAGGCCGTGAGTTGAAGTCTCACCCAAGGCAGTAACTTTTCCACTTTTAAATTTATTCTAAGACTAATAATCTTATTTGTAAAGCCATGAAAGTGTCAGATATTTCATGCAGTCACCTGTCAGTCGGTCAGCCAAGCCGGAAACGATCACACAACACAACGCACCAAAAGTCATCCAAAAGTCCCCCTTCAAATACTTTTCTAAAGAGAGATATATTATTATTGTATTGTTTAATACACTAGCAGCTGAAAGCTGATGCGTGTATGTCACTACACTTGTTTTTTTTTTACTATTAGGTCTATTAGTGTTCATTTTGTTAGTTGTTTTAAGTGTTTGTCAAGTCTGTTTTTAAAGGTGTTCACTGAAGGAGCACATATCACTGCTTCTGGTAATTTATTCCACTCGCGTACGACGCGGTTTTATAGAAACTGCTTCCTAGGATTGCTTGTGCTGGGATATCTCGACAGTTTTCGTTCAAAAGTATCTGGAACAGTTCTTATGTTATACATAGAGACTAACTCCTTTCGTTAAGTTATCAGAGAATGGTAGATAATTTTGGTGCAGACTGTACAAGATTTTTGTATGAAACTATCGCTCTGTTACGTTTCTTTAGTCCCGTGAATCCCGTGATGAGGATCTGGTTACATCGAAGGGTGGATTTCATTAATGAAAATATATGATAACTCATGGGAAAGGAAGCCGATCAGTAAGATCGGGTTGCAATAACCCATACAATTTTTACTAATAATTTTGTGAATATTTATCAGTACGGTTTTTACTCACTATTATTTTTAGTCGCTTTAATAATATTGAGTAAAAACCGTACTGATAAATATTTTGAAATATGTCTCACGATAGTTTAAGTGCAATAATTTTGTGAGTTGTGTAAAAGTAAAAAGTGATATTTTTCGGTTTTAACCGTTTAACGGGCAAACTTCGATTTATAACTTCATTTCAAAGTGACAGAATTAAATTTTTCGTAATTTCTGATCGCCCGTTAAAGGATTAATGGCTATGTGCCGCAGACGTTTTTTCCAAACCATCGAATCGGGATACTGCAAAAAGCCGCAATTGTAGGTATAGTTTTAGGTTATCCTCATAGAATACGTTACCTATAGAACAACATTATTTCCAATGATTTCAAGTCAAGGTCAATTCTCGCTGCGACGATATCTCCCCCGCGAGATAGACTATCCGTCCCTCTTTAATTAATACAGTCAGAAAAAGACGGGTACTTAGTCTATCTCGCGGGTGAGATACTGTCACGCCAATCATGTGCTAGTCCTACAGGGCCATGTAGTTTCTTTACTATATATTTATATATTATTTCATTATCAGTAAAAAAATAACAATACATTTCTTAAAAACGAACATCTATAAAATAAAACTAAATTAAAACTAAAAACTAAAACTAAATAAAACTAAAATACATCTAGAACATGTGGCCCCTTTGGCATGGAGCCGAGGATGCTGGCAGCATTTCCCCGCTGTATTGCGATGCTAATACGTTCCGCGAGAAAGCTGCCAGCTCTTCGGTCGCCAGTGAAGTCGACTAATCTTTTTGATAGTTCTTTAAACAACTGTAGAGCATTAGGACCCCACGGGCCAAGGGTCTCAACCCCAAAGGGCATGAAAGTATACTAGGGGCCAAGACCCCTGTATTTGTTAATTTTGAGCTTTTCGGCCGCTTTAGCCGCCGCACCCACTTGATTACTGGTTCCGTTGAGGTGGGAAGGAGCCAGTGTTAATTATTAAAAGTAAGTAAAAGAACTAAAACCTGACTACTAAAACATGCGCTCTGAAAAGTATGAAACAAGAAAAAAATCGCATCCGTAAAAATAGACATACAATTCAAAACTTCAAGGCCCCCGAAAACATTGATTCACAACCTTGTACGTAATATATTCTATTGCTTTCTATTTACGTTGTAAACCTAATACGTATGAGGTATACTCGGATTTACGAGCTGTATTATGACTCGTCAGATTTTTACGAGTAACGTTACGATCTGTCGAAGATAAGTAGTGTAATGTATCCTCAAGGACATTTGGGTGTTATTTCTATCGTATGAGGGTGTGACTTTTAAATTTTATACAGAGATAGAGATCTTCATTTGCATCCAATGTAATGAATGTAGGTACATATTTATATTGACTTACTTGACTTATGGTCCTATATCCCCTAGATGGGGCAGAGGGCATCCACAGTGCTCCGCCATCCCGTTCGGTCTTGAGCTGAGGGTGCAGGGCGAAAGGCGAATCTTCTGCGCCTCAAAACAGAACCAAACTCACTAGGGAGGAAACCCGAAACAAAACCGAGCACGCCCACAGGCTCTAAGGTGGCAGCCCCGCCAGTAGGCTAGGGTATAGTGGGCTAATCACTCGCTTAGGTACCTGAAA
This sequence comes from Cydia strobilella, assembly GCF_947568885.1. Taxonomy (NCBI): domain Eukaryota; kingdom Metazoa; phylum Arthropoda; class Insecta; order Lepidoptera; family Tortricidae; genus Cydia; species Cydia strobilella. Next base: position 2,415,636 of record NC_086056.1, read on the forward strand.
CCCAAACTGATTACTGAAACTGAAATAGTGCAAAACCGGACCGATCATACTACGACGACCTTTGGCATGAAAATACGGACACGAATTGCTTGTTGGAACGTGCGAACACTAAGCGAGGATAGTCGACTAGCCCAAGCAGAAGCAGAAATGCTAAGATACCAACTGCAGATACTCGGCCTTAGTGAAGTGCGCAGAAATGGATTCGGGGAACTGAGAACGTCCAGGGGCCTTACATTCCTCTACTCCGGAAAGGACTGGAAGATGAAGAGGGCGTGCGTGAAAACATATTTATATTACATAGTAACATATATATAGGCACATGGACCCGGGTATCGCAAAAATATTAGTAATACCTGCTAAAAAAATAAATAAAATATAAGTTCATGAACCGTGATAGCTAGACAGTTGAAATTTTCACAGATGATGTAATCTGTTGCCGATATAACAACAAACACTGAAAACAGAATAAAATAAATATTTAAGTGGGGCTCCCATACAACAAATGTGATTTTTTTGCCGTTTTTTTTGCGTAATGGTACGAAACCCTTCGTGCGCGAGTCCGACTAGCACTTGGCCGGTTTTTTTTAAATGAGCCACGTTGCGCGAACTGTCATATGTGACAGAAGTGTCAGAAGAGACTTGAACGAACTGTCATAGAGACCATTATTCGAAAAGAGGTATTGTTCTAACTTAGTATTTCTGAGGCATTGTATGCTTTGAGTATAAAGTACAACACGTATCTTGTTGTAATATTATTTGTTGTACTAACTTCACTCAGATAAATGTTGCATGTTGCATCACATTGTCCGTAACTAAACTGCATTGTAGCTGATATAATAAACTTTTGCATTGTAACTTAACTGTGTCAAACAAACTCAAACTACATTGCAACTGCAACTTTGGCGAATTCAACGCTATCTGAAACGTTAACTGTAGAACTTTGCAGATAAACAGTTAACTAGCTTGAATTGCGATATTTGCGATGGAACAAAACGAAAATGTAGTGTTTAGCACACATAATTTCTCATTAGATATACTTACGAGTATACTATACACTGGTGAGTTTGGCGTTAAAGGGTGACCTTAGGGGAATTAGGACATCTAGACGACCAATACACGACAAAGGTGTAGGGTTAATCAGTAATCAGTAATTTATTGCTTTCATAGGTACAATAAGGTCTTACATTAAAATGGTGATCAAGCTATGAACCCTGTGTAAGGGCACTGCAAATTAAGCACGTAACTGTTCTATAATATTACATAACATAAACTTAATCTCAATATAAATATGGAAATTTAACATCATGAGAGGGGGGAGGCCTTTGCCCAGCATTGAGACACAAGAGGCTCACACATGAACACAACATACACATAAGAGCCGGTGTAGCTTTATTTGACGTTCATAAGCGCATTGTAATATAATATGCCTACTTGAATAATAAACTATCTTTATCTTTAATATCACTAACGAAAGGAACATTAACCTTTTTAGAAGTCGAATATGGTCTATCTAGTATGTACATACGCATAGTACGTAACAAGCCTTGCTTAGTTGGCAATAAATCTATCACTGATATTTTCCTTAAGATATTTATTTCTTATTACCTATTACGACACGCCAATCTTCCTTTTTCACAGAGACGAAGGCCAATCAAGTGCTAATAGAGCCATTGGTTGTCGCACGTTCATCAGGCCCTTTGTGCCATTGACCCAATGAAAGGGAATTAGGACGGCCCGTAGACTTGTGACTTGAATATTTATATAGTTCCAGCGGTTTGTTTTGTGACGAGACATTTGGGAATAAGTTTTTTGTCAAAAAGATCAATTTTGACACAAGCTTTTATCGCAGACTACTTTTCTCTCAACAGGCAACTAATACTCATTGAGACTTACCTGTCAATTTCCTTGAATAAGTAAGATCGCAACAGTAATATTGCAATATTAGCTAAAGTTGTCCGAGCATTGTACCAAGGAGAAAAGTTTCTGAAGTTGCCGAATGTATACTAGTACCTATAGGAAAAGTTCTCAGAAATTTAAATTTAGCAAACAATGAAAACATGTCACAACCATAATAGATATAGGCATTATTAGATATGTCCATGTGTTAATATAATATTAATTCTTTTTTCAAAAAAATCCCACACTAATGATTCTGATTGAAAACTTGCATTAAATTCTCTTGTAAATTTCCAGAAATTTACGAGAATGTTCCTGCATTTTTGAGAATGTACTGCAATAATCGCACTTAAACTATCGTGAGACATATTTCAAAATATTTATCAGTACGGTTTTTACTCACTATTATTTTTAGTCGCTTTTGGCGACATGTTTCGGATTCTTTGGGAATCCATCCTCAGGCACGAGTGTCCGCGGCGGTTGTACGTCGTGCACTGCCGCCGCGGACACTCGTGCCTGAGGATGGATTCCCAAAGAATCCGAAACATGTCGCCAAAAGCGACTAAAAATATTAGTGAGTAAAAACCGTACTGATAAATATTTTTCATATCTCATGCTCTGAAAGTGGGTCGTTGTTGTTCTAAAAAGTGCGCAGAAAGTGATACGTTTCTGCTCTAGTGCAGAAAAGTAGTGTGTTCCAATTAGTCCTCGCCTCATAAGCATTATGCGGGAAATCATTCTAATTAATATCAATACTTACCCCGCCACTGACAAAGGGAAATAATTTTATTTTTACTAGTTCATGGAATTTATTTTATGAGTTATAAAATAAGTATATGTTGTAAATTCATTACTTTTATTTTAGCTGAAGTATTCACTAGGCTCTATGAGGTGGTGACAAGTGGAATGCACCTACAAACCTTTTTTACTTAAAGCTCTGCATGTGAGCCAAGGCAGAAACGCATACAGCCACACTTAAACTAATACAACCAAATAATAAATACAAATAATATGAAAATATTCAAATTACAATAGTAATTATAATTATTGTAATATATGTGAATATTTATTACTAGTTTTTCACAAAAAACAAGCGTTTAATATTAAATGGTTGTATCAGACTACCGCACCGCACCAAGGTCACGGTGCGCCGTACCCATAAATGAGAGCGAGAAAGAGATATCTCTTTCTCGTTCGAAGGCGACGTTTTTAGAAGAAGAAGAAATATACTATTTAAGACACCGATTAATTCACCGCAAACGCGCGTAAAAAATGATTACTTGCATTATGGTGCTTGAAAAAAGTTACGCAACGCCTAAAAAAGTAAAAGAGCGGGGAAGCAAAACTAGTGCGAACTTTTGTATTGTAAGGCGAATGTAAGTAAAATAATTTTTCGCGATTAAAATGAGTTCATCCAGTGATTCTGAAACCGACTTAACGCCTGATTTAATCAGAACAGAAGCCCAATCTATCGTGGAAGGCCTTTTACCGCAAATTTCAAAAGAAAGATATATGAAATCATATACCGATTTTATAAAATGGCGGTCCGAAAAGAGAGTAAAATCATTCTCGGAAAGTGTGATGCTAACTTATTTCAGTGATTTATCGAAGAAATTAAAACCATCAACGCTGTGGAGTATATATTCGATGCTTAAAGCCACTTTAAGCACCAAACATGATGTGAATTTAAAGAACTACAGTAAGCTAACATCTTTTCTAAAAAGGCAGTCGGATGGCTTTAAAAGTAAAAAGTCCAAGATTTTTACTGCAAATGAGATAGAAACCTTCTTAAATGAAGCCCCTGATGATGTTTATTTGGCAACTAAGGTAATAAAAAAATCATATTTTTAGTGTGAATGTAATTAAATTTCTATAGAAATGGTAAAAAAATAGCTTTTGCCAAATACCTACGTAATTTACAAATACCTAAGTATCTCTAATTATAATTGTTTTGTTTTCAGGTGGCGCTAATTTTGGGTATATGCGGTGCTTGCAGAGGCATTGAACTTACAAACATAACAGTAGACAACGTAGAAAAGCACGGTGAATTATTATTGGTAAAGCTTCTCAATACAAAAACAAAAATCGACCGAATATTCGTTGTGAGGGAAGAATTCGTTCGAATTGTGTTAAAATATCAAGCGCTTCGCCCCGTTAATTTACAAACAAATCGTTTTTTTATTAACTACCAGAGAGGAAGATGTCTAAGACAAAATATTGGGAGAAACAAAATCTCAAATATGCCCAGAAAAATTGCAGAATTTTTGAAACTGCCAAACCCTGATCTATATTCAGGACACTGTTTTCGCAGAACATCTGCAACTCTATTAGCCGATTCTGGGGCCGACTTGACAATGGTGAAAAGGCACGGCGGATGGAAGTCGAGCACAGTGGCAGAAGGGTATATAGAGGACTCAGTGCAAAATAAGTCCAAAATATCTAATAAAATTACAAATACCATAAACATACGTAGCGCTTCGCCACGTCCAGGTACATCCAAAGACTATGCTGAGTTCCAAAAGTTACGTACCAAAGAAGTATTTATACCAGTAAAGGTGAATCAACCAGCGTCAAACGCAACGATACCTTATCAAATATTTACTGATGCACCTCAAAACACCACTCAAGTCTCGCAAACTGTAAGGTGAGTTCGGCAAAGTTACGGACATCGGGTAAGATCGTATGATTCAAATTTCCGCCTATTGTGGGGTATTTTTTTAATGCTGGCAAGGTGATGCGATGCGCAATTTTGTTCCGCACCCCTCTTCAGTCCGCACTTGTTGCTCTGAAAGACTAGACGCGTGTTTTGTGCCGTTAAGGAGAAAAGTTCAAAAAATGTGTTTTTATTTTCCATCCGGATATACCCTCCGCCAGTTTTTTTGGAATAACTGGTAAGTTTAAGCGTTATTTGTTTATTTTACAGATTGCATGTTATTTTTATTAAATTTGTGACAAATCTGTATATTTGGAATTCTGATACGATGCCTGTAGGCCAAGATCCGGTCTTACCCGAAGTGGTAAAAGATCGGATGCAAATCATCCGATCTTAAATTCTCAGGAATGCTCAAACTTTATACGTGTCACCACGATGCTTGATTAAATTTCTCTAACAGACGTATATAGTGGTGTTTTTTTTATATAACCGCAAATTACAATCTAAGCGTCTAATATTGCACACTTAAGTAGGTAACTGATCTCTTTATGAATAAATAATTATAAATATTTTTATTTACCTATCTGCTGTAATTATGAAGAGGTAGGTTTATTTTTTTTTGATTATTATTATTATTTTAATAATGTTAAAGAAATATAATGGTTTCTTGAAATATTATTGTTGTGTTGATTAATCAATTCTTACTTGGTTTAAAATGTGTGCTTATCAAAGCGAATTGGCCTGTTTGTAAGATCGAGATATGTTTTCTCACACGAAATCATACTCTAGTCATACTTGTTATGAACAAAATGCTGCACTTCATGATAAAAGCAAGCCGCTTTGCACAGTGATAGTAGGGACCAAACTGAGCGATTTGACCCGCAGCAGCGGCAGTTTCATCTCTTAGGAACAGAGATGGCGCCACTTCTTTATAAAATATTTCAAAAAATTCTACAAGCTAAACCAATGAACCGATTTAAATGTTTAATATCTCAAATGAAAGCGCATTATATACATTACTTTTAAAAAAATACTCAAAAAATATATACTCAATACTTTTGATAAAAACGGGAATTTTAAGTTTGTTTTTTTACTCGATTGATAGTTTTTACTTGATTTCTCAAAAAAATTGTATCGAATATGAATAGTTTAATGCATGTATATATTACTGAATAAATAACAAGTATTATAAAAAAAAACCCGACACCGATATCTCTCATACTTCTCGAAATATGAAAGTTTGAATGTGAGTGTAAATTTCTTCAAGATATATTGCAAATAATTCTACAAGCTAAACTATTCGACCGATTTTAATGTTTAATATCTCAAATAAAAGGTCATTATATATACTACTTATAAAAAAATATTCAAAAAACATATACTGAATACTTTTGGCAAAAAACTGCATCTTAAGTTTTTTTTCTTACTCGATTGATAGTTTTTACTTGATTTCATAAAAAAAAATTATGGAACATGAATAGTTTAATAAATATATATATAGTACTGAGTATATAAAAGTATTACAAAAAAACCCGACACCCATACCTTTCATTCTTCACGAAATATTTAAGTTCAATTATGCACGTTCTTACAAATAAATTCTTTAAAAGAAATCTTCAACCGCAGTAAGTGCACTGATTTTAATATGAAATGTGCCATATGAAAAGAAATCACCCAATTTATTTTAATAAATAAAAAATTAATAAATAAAAACTGAATAAAGTTTTTTCCTGGTGCTGAATTACAAAAAAATATAACAAATCTAAAATAAGGAATTATTTTTATTTAAAGTGACTACATTTGTAAACAAAAAACTTAAATGTCCTCTTCGGGTTCACCGGTAGATGTAGAACTGAAAAAAAAGTCGTTTTGAGAAGTACTCGTACCATTTCAATACTACAAAATCACCGATCATACATGAACTGGTTGCTGTAGATTACTGTTGGAAAAATTTTGTGCCTGTAGATTTACTGTTGAATTATTTTTGTGCCTAGTTGATTACCATTAAACCTATAATTTTGTGCCAGACCTATAATCAGTGGTCAGCATGCAAAATAACTCTGGATTGAAAATTACATTAACTTACTTTTGATTTGTACAGCCACCTTTGCATGATTTACACTGGGCTGTGCATGGTAAGCTGACGCGACGACACTCACAACGCATAGTTTCGCAGCCAGATTTGCAGCCACAATGGTCCAAGAGGCTTAATTGCGACCAAATCGCTGTAACTGCCGACCATTCCGGAGTCCAACTCTCTTTTTCCTCAGTCCATCCCCAAGAAGATGGACACGGTATGGAAACTTCTGGTTTCATAGCGTTTCCCCATATATGGCCCGCTTGGTAAGCGGCTCGAAGTGCATGTTTATAGAGAGCAGCTGATGTAGGTGGCAGGCTTGACACAAGCTTGTTTTTTGAAGCAAACAAATATTTGTGAACTTCATTTACGTTTATGTGTTCCGTTTGGCCAAACAATAACACAAATCTAGGGTTACTTTATACTAAAATTAAAATATGTAGTTACACACCTGACAACTGACAAAATCAAAAACTTAAAAGTTGACATACTCCTATTTTCCCGTCTTTTTATAGTGGCCAGAGAAAGGCAGCTTGATCTGAACGAATTCTTCCAGTACGAAAACCAAATTTGTCCACCTTCGTTGTCAGTCAATGGAGGGCGTCGTTCAGGGAACAAATCTGATTTGGCCGAGAAATTAGAACCTGCCAACCCTGCCACCTACATCAGCTGCTCTCTATAAACATGCACTTCGAGCAGCTTACCAAGAGGGCCATATATGGGGAAACGCTCTGAAACTAGAAGTTTCCATACCATGTACATCTTTTTGGGGATGGACTGAGGAAAAAGAGAGTTGGACTCCGGAATGGTCGGCATTTACAGCGATTTGGTCTCAATTAAGCCTCTTGGACCATTGTGGCTGCAAATCTGGCTGCGAAACTATGCATTGTGGGTGTCGTCGCGTCAGCTGGCCATGCACAGCCCAGTGTAAATCATGCAAATGTGGCTGTACAAATCAAAAGTAAGTTAATGTAATTTTCAATCCAGGGTTATTTTGCATGCTGACCACTAATTATAGGTCTGGCACAAAATTATAGGTTTAATGGTTATCAACTAGGCACAAAAATAATTCAACAGTAATCTACAGCAACCAGTTCATGTATGATCAGTGATTTTGTAGTATTGGAATGGTACGAGTACTTAACAAAACGACTTTTCTTTTTCAGTTTTACATCTACCGTGAACCTTTTTTATTTATTTGTAAGAACGTGCATAATTGAACTTAAATATTTCGTGAAAAATGAAAGGTATGGGTGTCGGGTTTTTTTGTAATACTTTTATATACTCAGTACTATATATATATTTATTAAACTATTCATGTTCCATAATATTTTTTTTAAGAAATCAAGTAAAAACTATCAATCGTGTAAGAAAAAAAACTTAAGATGCCGTTTTTTGCCAAAAGGGTTCAGTATATGTTTTATGAGTATTTTTTTATAAGTAATGTATATAAAGAGCTTTTATTTGAGATATTAAACATTGAAATCGGTCAAATAGTTAAGCTTGTAGAATTTTTTTAAATATATTTTGAAGAAATTTACACTCATATTCAAACTTTTATATTTCGTGAAGTATGAGAGGTATCGGTGTCGGGTTTTTTTTATAATACTTGTTATTTATTCAGTAATATATACATGTATTAAGCTATTCATGTTCCATACATGTTTTTTGAGAAACCAAGTAAAAACTATCAATCGAGTAAAAAAAAAACTTAAGATGCCGTTTTTTGTCGAAAGTAATCAGTATATATTTTTTTAGTATTTTTTTAAAAGTAATGTATATAATGAGCTTTCATTTGAGATATTAAATATTTAAATCGGTTCATTGGTTTAGCTTATAGAATTTTTTGAAATATTTTTTAAAGAAGTGGCGCCATCTCTGTTCCTAAGGGGTGAAACTTGCGCTGCTGCGGGTCAAATCACTGTTTGGTCCCTACTAGCACTGTGCAAAGCGGCTTGCTTTTATCATGAAGTGCAGCATCCGGGCAAAAAATGGCCATAACAAGTATGACTACTCGTAGTTATGTGAGATGGCGTTGGAAAGTTTATTAAGTACCTATAGACTGATATTACTGCAATTGATTAAGTTTTGGTCGTATTAATTCCTCCACTTTCATATTATTTTACCCTTATGTCCTATTTTATCACCCTCTTTCAACCTACCGCGCTTAAGGTGTCAATGAACCTACGTGGTTCATTGACCCACATGGGTTCATTGACCCCACACCTAAAAGTTTGACAACCACAACTTCTTGAAAATTGAGCGCATGGTGTAAGATCGGACGGAAAAAATGCAAAAAAAAAGAAATGGGTCGGATATGATAGCCCGAATTACTGCTAGGCCAATTCTTCTATATATGAATCGGTGAGTAAAACCGGTTATTTTGCAATGGTAAACTTTATGGTACCGGCAATAGGGCCGAACTTATAGGCCCGTCCGTTCTTACACCACCAGGTAAAAAAAGAATGCTGTCAATTTATTTTGTTTCCTATATTTAAACACTCATTACACGCTCACTATGACGTTTAGAAAGATAATAAAATTCAATTATATAGAGCATTTCATTATTATCAATTCTGTACTTAAATCATGTCCGTACCCTATCCAAAAGCTGAGAAAAAAAAAAAAAACCAACATCATCTCAACCCACCTAAAATCGTCCGAAACTTAGCCGAACTCACCTTACCTGTTGTAGTGCAGAATAAGGAAAAAATATCTTCTAATAAAATAAACCTACATTGCACTACGCCGCGTCCAGGCAGTTTAAAAGACTTTAATAAACACGAATATATAAGTACAGAAGAGGTCTTGGACCCAGTAAAAGACAATCTACGAGCGTCACTGACCAACATAAGAATGCCTTCTCCGACGTTTACTGATATACCTCAAAACGAAAGTCAAATCTCACAAACTATATCTAATGTGAATATTCCAGGCAAAAATGTTACATTTAAATTTGCAAATTGCTCTAATTTTTCCATTAATTTCAAATAATTGTATACATTGAATAAACATATTATAAAATTTTCGGTCTGTGTTTTTTTTAGGGTTCCATAACCCAAAGGGTAAAAACGGGACCCTCTGTCCGTCTGTCCGTCTGTCTGTCTGTCACCAGGCTGTATCTCATGAACCGTGATAGCTAGACAGTTGAAATTTTCACAGATGATGTATTTCTGTTGCCGCTATAACAACAAATACTAAAAAGTACGGAACCCTCGGTGCGCGAGTCCGACTCGCACTTGGCCGATTTTTTTACTTTCCTCGTATTCAATATGAAAAGTAGAGTGTTTAACTCGGGTGAAAGTCACCCATTTCTGACTCGAACCATTGGCGCTCTCACTTCGTTCGAGCGCCAAAATATCTCGTCAGAAATGGGTGACTTTCAGCACTTGGTTAACAATCTACTATTGAATGTACTGCAACTTGCACATTGCTAAACGTACGTCACATTTAGAAGTGAAAACTTGAGAAGTGCAACGCTCCTCGCAGAGTCGCGGTCGCACGCGGGCTGCTTACTAACATGATATCTGACGTTTTTAAACCAAAAGCTACCACAAAGTCGCTTGTCGATAAGGTTGATTTCGAATTGAAGCTATATGGAAATAGCGCCTTATTGACAACCGACAATAAGTACCCTTTTGGTTGAAAATGGCACATATACCTAATACATACATACATACATATAATCACGCCTATTTCCCGGAGGGGTAGGCAGAGACCACGGATTTCCACTTGCTACGATCCTGACATACCTAATGACTCGCGTAATATGGCTGACTCACATTTTCACATATATTGAACTAATAATCGCAATCATGTGTAATTCGAGGGATGGGCGGTCAAACCCGATGTCGTGCAAATGGGTTTTTGAAATAAGAACTATATGTGACGTGCGTAGAGTTCTTATTTAAGATAGATAGATAGATAGATAGATAAACTGTTTATTTGTTTAAGTGACAAAATATCGGGTTTGACCGCCTATCCCTCGAATTTATCTTATATTTTTCTATAACAACAGTTTACAACAATTACTATGTGTAAAAAGACTTGATAGGTTCATAATTAAGGCCGTTCCATCGGTTTGCCGCAGTCTTTGCCACATTTCGCAAGAAAGAACGGGAAAGAACATACACGCCAAGTGTCAATTTTGATCGAATTTTGTCGGTTTTTATTTATTTTAAAAACGTTACCTCATAATATCGAAATTCTAAAGCTATGAAATTACTATTTATGTTAAGATTGTTTTTTCTTCTTTTTTTGTTTATAGTATCACATAATAAATAACCGAGTAAAGTAGGATTAAAAGTCAGAGTTAGAGGTTACTTTGGGAATTAATTGTATCGAGCGAAGTTTCATAATTCGTGTATCGGAAGCTATGTTGTTAAAGATAATATAGTCAAGAACTACATATATTTTTTCCACGTCTACGAATATCAACGCCTCTTAGAAAAACATGATCATATAATGAGATTTTTCGCCTTCTGGCTCAGGGAACCGCCTTAATCTATAATTCACAAAGCAGGGTTATAATTTTCGCACAACCTTGCTAAATGCTACTAGATAATCTGTTTCATCGTAGAATAGTTTAGTTTACTGAATATCACATTAGTCACATTACATAGATATTTATACTGCTATAATAATGTACACTGTGAAGTAGGTATTGGAGTGCAGTAGGATTCGCGTTCACGGAACGTATATAGTAGTATGTACCATGTACCTAATCCGTTGTGGCCCCTAAAAGTTAAGTTTGCAGATGACAAGGACTTCTCCATAGTCCAGTGGATTCTTTAATTAAGGCATCAAGTATTGCTAACTACTTGGTTTGCATGGCGTTCATTTCATAAGGCTATTTGAATGCATGTGCGATACTAATGAAATTTTATTAGACTGATGTCCTTTCAAACTGCAATTTAAAGGCTTAGTTTATTTCATATAGCTACTACCTATATATAGCTAGAAGGATCAATATGAGTGATATGATCAAAGCAAGGTGGAAAGCACAGGTATAGTAACCTAGTTTGTGCGCGACACCGAAAATTGTCCGTCTGCGTATCACTTAAAATAATGCAAGAGCAGTAAGAATAAGCATCAAATAGATAGTGACGGCCAAAGTGGCCAAATATATCGGTACACATTCTTATTTCTATGGTAATAAAGGTCGATGTATTTGGGTATTTTGGCCATCACTATCTATTTGATACCGGCAGTACAGACAGCATAGACATAATATTTACACATCAATTTCGAAATTGAAAACTGAAATAAATGTTGGATACGAAAAGGAAGTGACTAAAAATGCATATATTATGGCATACGCACGGAATATTGACATTATTGACCCCGTAAGGGCACAGCAATGTATAATCTAGCAAGGCCATACGTAGGATTGTTAAATAATTGATTTAACTTCGTTTTGTGTCCCGAATTGGTTATCTTAATTGCTTACTGGCGTTATCGTATTATATTTGAGTTATTAATTTATCTTATCGACCCTTCATTCAGGATTAAGGGATGCAGATAACCATTTTTCCTTTTAAAGCTAAAGCGCATTATTGATCTATGCTAAATATGTTTGGGGCGATACAAACGTTACACTGAAACTTTTCCTAGATATAACACACATTGCGAGATAAGTACAATTGAAATTTTTTCTAAGTTGGTAAGCGTAATCCTTCCGTAAGTTGAATACGTTTATACGCAAGAGTTTAAAGCGGCAAAAGAGCTTGAAGACGGTCTTTCTTTATAGACGGTCTTCGCCACATGCCTTTGTCTCGTTTACCAGTGCGTCCATCTTAGATTTTAACGATTTTTCCTCCTCCTCCTCTGGTGAGGTTAGGTTCTACCCCCTCTCCCTCTCCCCAAATCTCTTCGGGAATTTCCAATAGCGATGTTTGACAAGAGACTGATTTGCCGCGGTTTTATGAAAAATTACATTGACATTAGAGAATGTAAGCTTGACTTTGCACTGTTTAAGTTGATCTTGCCAAAACGAAAATAAACTTTTGTAAGCAAGAATTATGGTGTTTTAGTGGTCCTTTATATTAATTGTATAATGTATAACCTACTAGGGTCAAACACATTTTAGGAAAAACTCCCTTTTGAGGACAAAACAACGAAAGCACACAAAACCATGGTACAAAGTATATCACGTTTTTCTTATTTGACTCATGTTCTGAAAAACCGGGCAAGTGCGAATCGGACTCGCCCACCGAGGGTTCTGTACATTTTAGTATTTGTTGTTATAGCGGCAAATCTGTGATAATTTCAACGGTTCATAAGATACACCCTGGTGACAGACAGACGGACAGCGGAGTCTTAGTAATAGGGTCCTGTTTTTACCCTTTCAAACATCAAACATTCATTCAGCAAATAGGCCACAGGGGCACTATTACATGTCAATTTTGACAAGCAATAAAATTTATGTATACCGCCTAGTGCTGCGTCAAAAATAGCATTTGATTCTCTTAACGATGATCTTTGATACATCTACAAGAAAGACGTGAACGAGTTAACCCAGTAGCCTCTACCAAGTCCAATGTTTATCTGTGCAGGTGCTGGCCTGCGATGGGATGGCGGCGGGCTGCGCGCGCGCCACGGTCGCGCTGCTGCTGCCGCTCGCGCTCGCCGACGTTATTTTCCGGGTACCTGAAGTTATGGTAAGGACTAGCAATGTGCAAGTTGCAGAAACATTCCCGCAAATTTCTGGAAACTTACACGAGAATTTGTGACAGAGGAGAGTTGCGACAACGTCGATTTTTGGAAACTTATTAAATATTAGCAAGTTCGCAACAGCGCGCGTTTGCTAGCTCGAGACTTGAACTAAAAAACCCGCCCTGTTGCGAACTTGCTAATAGTTAATAAGTTTCTAAAAATCGACGTTGTCATAACTCTCCTCTGTCACAACTCACCTCGGTCTCCCCTACCTGTCAATCCTTGGGATGCAATTAAGATTCCAATCAGAAAGATTCTTGTTAGATTTTTTCAAATAATTATTATTTTGAATATTATATGCTAGCTACGCTTCGCACGGCTTGGTAAACTAATTTACACAAAACCTTTACAAATTGTACATATAAACCTTCCTCTTGAATCACGCTATCTATAAAAACGCATCAAAATCGGTTGCGTAGTTTTGGAGATCTAAGCATATATAGGGACAGACGGACAGACAGCGGAAAGCGACTTTGTTTTATACTATGTAGTGATGATAGTACATCACATATTAATTAGACAGGGAGTGTAAATATTTAATAATGCCTGTATATCTAAGATCTTGACATGTTTTCATTGTTTACTAAATTTAAATTTCTGAGAACTTTTTCTATTTTGGTAACTTCGGAAATTTCTCCTTGGTACAATGCTAGTCAGAACTTGGAATACATACGCATCTCTCCTGTAATGTCTAAAAAAAGTATTATTTCACGAGAGCTACAAAGTCATTTTTCACCATATTCAACTAAATCGAAAACTTCCAGGTCCGACACGCAGCTAACACAAAAGCAGTAGGCACGGGGCGAACGAACGCGAGCCGCAACGACTCCGACGCCGAGGCCTACGAGGGCCTACTGGAGGTCCGCTATGAAGAGTACTTCGTGGAACACGAGATATCTACAACCGACGCTAGGAAGGCCGCCGTAGCGATGGACTTGGATAAAAGTGAGTCTCTATTTAATACGACTTCAACTGCGAGGCCTACGAGGGCCTACTGGAGGTCCGCTATGAAGAATACTTCGTGGAACACGAGATATCAACAACCGATGCTAGGAATGCTGCCGTAGCGATGGACTTGGATAAAAGTGAGTCTCTATTTAATACGACTTCAACTGCGAGGCCTACGAGGGCCTACTGGAGATCCGCTATGAAGAATACTTCGTGGAACACGAGATAACAACAACCGATGCTAGGAAGGCTGCCGTAGCGATGGACTTGGATAAAAGTGAGTCTCTATGTAATACGACTTCAACTGCGAGGCCTACGAGGGCTTACTGGAGGTCCGCTATAAAGAGTACTTCGTAGATATTAGATTATTTTAAACCGGGTCACTCATGTATTATTAAGTCGAATAGCTCGACAAGTTTCGGTCCAATTGCATGTTCGGTACACGCCGCGCCCTCGACCAGTGAAGACGTGTCGTGTCTCCGTGAAGACGGTCCTCGTAAATTGGACCGAAACATGTCGAGCTATTCGACTTAATAATACGTGAGTGACCCGGTTTGAAATAATCGAATATGTTTGACTCTCACGGGAGTTTTATAGTTAAAGTACTTCGTAGAACACGAGATATCCACGACCGACGCTAGGAAGGCCGCCGTAGCGATGGACTAGGATAAAAGTGAGTCTCTATTTAACACGACTTCAACTGCGAGGCCTTTTAATTGTGTGGCAAATGAGCACGATTCGAATAGTAGACATACTGAAGGTATAATTACATTTACGCATTAGCAAAACTACCTCTAGAGCTCAGAATAATAGGTATTATTCTGAGCTCTAGAGTGTGGCATTGGCAGATACTTTTGACGCATTGTCCGTCCGTTCCGTATTCGTTCGTCCGTCAGAAAGGGGCCGGCATTGTTCTATTTTGTCCTGGATCCAAGCATGGAAGTTTACAGCCTTATGCTGGCGTTATTCATAGACGCGTTACAAGCCTCAATTATCTAATAATCCATTGTCTTAATCTGTCACTTTGACTTTTGTATTTATAAGAAAGGGATAAAAAATAAATTAACTAATTGAGGCTTTGTAAAGTTTCGCGAATAAAGCCCCATTTAGATGATTCAAGAGCTTGCATGCAATTTTCGTTGCGGGTACCTATTTGGTCTATCGGCTGAATTCATTGTATTCTGTAGTTAGCAATGTTTAGAATATTGTATGCAACCTGAACCGTCTAAATGGGGCTTAAGGGGGAAAATAATAAATCTGTTGTGAGTGTTGTGACCTATGTCGATAAACAGCGTTTTTAGAGGTGTACGTGTATACGCCAATTGTAGACCAAGGCCCAACGAAAACTCCTACAGCTAAGAGAAACTTTGACGAATACCGCCCCAGTTAAGGCATGACGCAATTACTCCGCCACTAATTGAAGATGTCGGCGCCGAATCAGACTAATGAGCCGGATTAAACCGGACCCGAGGACAGTGGGCGCATACTCATTATATCGGGACGCGTCAACTGAGCTGTTCAGCCTGTTCATTTGGACCGCGAGCCAGGCGCAAATTTCGTCAGTCATCGCCTCCCGGGCGAAAACTCGTATAGCGGTTAACGGCTATGTATAATGAACCCGGGTGAACGTCAGCTGCCGCTCCGTTGGTGGGTTGAGGAATGGCAACCACCGAAATGCGTAACACGGTCTTTCCACCGCGATACAACCGGCTGACGATTTGTTTTATTAACAATAGCATCTAAACTATCATCTGACAAAGTATCAAACGGAAGGCGATGTCAAAAAAATTTTATAGACTATTTGCTGCCATTCCTCAACCCACCAGCGGAGCGGCAGCTGACGGTCACGAGGGTTCATCATACATAGCCGTTAACCACTATACGAGTTTTCGCCCGGGAGGCGATTGGTCATGGAAATCTGTTCCTGGCCCGCGGTCTAATTGAAGGTTTCTGCAAATTAAGGCGGTTATTATTATCATACTGATGCGCCTTCTGATTAGGGAGTGCTGTACTGGTTTTCTATACAAATTAATATACAGTATCGGTACCGGAAATTCCCGGTTCTCGTCATACAAACTCAGTACCGGGAGCATTTCCTACTTCTGATGCGGCGCCAGCGTGATAAGGACGAAGACGCAGTAGAATTCAGAATATTAAAGTTGTTTTATTTTGCTTACTTTTCTCCTTCATCATCTAAACGGCAAATGGTGATTAGAGACATTCAACTTTTAATGTACAAAGCGGTAGAAATTTTATAGGTATCAGTGAAATTTCAGAAATACTCCAAATTTTCTCTTAAAGGATGACTCGTTTTCTATGGAAAGGATCACGTGATCACCTGTCATGTCATAGAAAAGTAAGCGCCGGAAGCTCCGGCCCGGTCACGGCCCGGTCTAACGTGAGTCATCCTTAAATGCCTCATGATTGGTGCGGTTAAGAGCCCGGTGTCGATTTTAGTCGCAAAAATGTAAAATTGATAGATTTCGTCGATGAAATTGTACACCTTTTGTTACCAAATTGAAATAACAAGTACTGGTTTCTATTAGCACGTCTTCTTATCTTGCCTTTTATCAGATCAATTTTTTTTAAACAGACTCATTAAATTAGTAATGATTTTTTTTCTGAAGGACGTTTAGGTAAACGCGCGTAAAGCACTGATTTTGTCGCTCTTATTTATAAATTTCGTAAAGTTTGGACTGCTAAAAATGGTAAATTTCTATTACACATATTCTGTACTGGATTTTTATCAGATTACATTTTTGTTATATGACTTAGAGTTCGAGGAAATGAAAGTTAAACGAATTCAATTTTCTCCAGAAATTACTTCAAAACAAGTTACAATTTCTCTGAAAATCGACTTAATTTCAACGTAATTTGGATACTTGAACAATCTACAACATTTGCGGAAACTATTCGTATACATCAATTTGTATAATTTACCACCATAATTTTTTGATTAATTTTTAAAAACTGCCCCTTCTCTTCATATATTACCGGTGATGCACGCTCGCGACCTCATTATTAAAAGGCAAGATGAGAAAACGTGCTAATAGAAACCAATACTTGTTATTTAGATATTACGTAACAAAACGTGTATAATTTCAACGACTAAATCTATCAATTTAAAATTTTTGCTCCAAAATCGACTACGGCCTCTTAAGGTACTATACTTGATAATTTTGCGTCAATAAACAGGGAGCCCCTATGTTGTCCCCTACAGCTCATGCACGATCCGCAATTAAAGTCCATATTATACATATATGGCCTTGGGCTTTTAGCAATTTCATCATTTTACTACACAAAGGACTTTTTTCATTGAAAAACGCCGTGACTCGATTTAATCCTTTCTGACATTCTGGCCGTGTTGAGGATTTAATTAAAGTACGTAGTGATAACCGATTATGTGGATTGCTCGGGTGCAGCCCTACGATTGGTGTCGATAGACACACTACGTGTGGCGCGTCCCGCACTGTCAGACGAGCATCGCCCGCCATTACGGCGTCGGAGTGTGATTTACCTAAGCTATGCCTGTTTTCCGTGGTTTTATGTATTAAATCCTTTATTTAATGATGTATGGTGTTTTCTCCTCTAATAGTAGTTACTTTATGTACGATTACACGCAGATTTAAGCGCGGATAATGCACAATGATGCTCATGAAGTGTGTGTAATTGTGTATGTGTAATAATAATGTTGTAATACTTGTAATGTAATGCTATGGTAAGGCCAGCATCAATAGATGCGCACAGAACAATATCAAGTGTTTTACCAGCACACCACCACCACACTTACACATCACCACCACCACCACACCACACCACCACACGCTAATAGTTTTAATATAAATTATCTGGGGGATCGAGCTTTGCTCGGAAAACATATAAAAAATCAAAAATGCGCGTTTTCTCAGAGAAATTTCATCGAAATCGTTAGAGCCGTTTCCGAGATCCCCTGCCCCCCTGTAAAATAAATAAGTATTTTGCATACTATGTATAAAAATGCATTTTATTTGTTGCTTTTACTGCCTAGGCAGGCCCGGATTTAGAGACTTGACTACGTACTTGGTATGGCAATTAGAATTTAAGGGGGCCCCCTTCTTCACTTTAAAACCATTGCTAGGTTTCCTGGCCCTAGGGCCTAGGTTGGTCTCTAAAGCATTTGATCCTTTTGTCTTTGCCGTGAAAAACAGTGCATAATTATAGCTTTAATACAGGGACCGGTTCAAAGTTCAAACCCAACTATTCCAACATGTCATCTGTTTGACTGTGTCACCGTGTCACTGTCACGTGACATGACAGGCTGCAATTAGCTTCGTTAGCGACTAATTCGCGCCATGATTGAGCTATGTCGTTATAGACTCTGACATTAGACTCCGCACTAAAGATTCAAACGTTGCCTCGTCCTCGTTCAGCGTAGCTCTAGTGGACAATATTCTATTCGTTCTTAAGGCCATTCCATCGGTTTGCCGCTGTCACTGTCACATTTCGCAAGAAAGAACGGGAAAGATCATGCGCGCCAAGTGTCCATTTTGATCGAATTTTGTCGATTTTTATTTATTTTAAGATTTTTAAGCTATGAAATTACTATTTAAGTTATGATTGTTTTTTCTTCTTTTTTTGTTTATATAATAAATAACCGAGTAAAGTTTGATTAAAAGTCCGAGTTAGAGGTCACTTTGGGAATTAATTGTATCGAGCGAAGTGTCCTAATTCGCGTATCGGAAGCTATGTTATTAAAGATAATATAGTCAAGAACTACATATATTTTTTCCATGTCTACGAATATCAACGCCTCTTAGAAAAAACATGATCATATAAGGAGATTTTTCGCCTTCTGGCTCAGGGAACCGCCTTAACAAACATATCCCTCGCTACGCATCCTCCTCCTCTAGTGGTAAAAAATTTAAATAGACACCTCTACGCTCTTAATTTATTAGTAAAAGGGATTTGTTACTGTGCGCGAGTGCGAGTGGTTTACATTACATGTCCCGTCTAGTCGGTAAGTAGTCTGTGTCTAATTGTCTATCGCATTAGACCAAAAAGGTTGTGATTGTATAAGACTTGTAATGAACATACGACTTTTTGGCTCTGCTTCGTTGCTCAGTGTGTTATTAGGGGAAATAAAATGCACTTGCAGTTAATAAGCGGCTA
Source organism: Cydia strobilella (assembly GCF_947568885.1). NCBI lineage: Eukaryota > Metazoa > Arthropoda > Insecta > Lepidoptera > Tortricidae > Cydia > Cydia strobilella. Next base: position 2,435,072 of record NC_086056.1, read on the forward strand.
TGATATGTGTGAGATAATCATTGTGTCCGGCGGTCACCTTCAAGTTGACAAATAATAAGTTTGTTTTGCTTTGTTTTACTATAAAGTCTGGGCTACTCTTTTAGGGCTGGCTCGTTCCTCGCCCAACGGATCGGCATAGCCATCCAAAGGGGGAACGCAGCCAGCCTTATGGGAACCCTTCCACAGGGCTCGGACCTGGGTGATCTATTAGCCTAATATACATATCAGGCTAAGTCACCCATGTTATGTTTTATTTCTTTTTTAGGTATTAGTTTTAGTTTTGTAGGTAGTTTTAATTTCTATAAAGTAAATATAAATAAAGGTGTGTCCGGGTGGATACGAATTGAAAACACTAAAAAAGTGTAGGATAATTTCGAAATGGGACTCTTATATGAGTAATATTTAAATGATTTTTACCCAATTTACGAAATTACCCGGATACACCTTCACGTCTCTAATAAAGATTGTTTTGAAAGACCGCGTAAATAATGCGCCAAGTGCGAGTCGGACTCCATGTGTCGGAGTGCCATTTTCTGCGTAACCCTTCGTTACGCAGAAAATGGCATAAAAACATGTTTGTTGTATGGGAGCATCTTAAGCCCCACTTAAATATTTATTTTATTCTGTTTTTAGTATTTGCTGTTATAGCGGCAACAGAAATACATCCACTGTGAAAATTTCAACTGTCTAGCTATCACGGTTCATGAGATACAGCCTGGTGACAGACAGACAGACAGATGGACAGACAGACAGATGGACAGACGGAAAGACGGACAGTGGAGTCTTAGTAATAGGGTCCCGTTTTTACCCTTTGGGTACGGAACCCTAAAAATGTATCCTATTCCTAATGATCGACGTATTTTTGTTATTTTGGGGATCTCGGAAACAGCTCTAACGATTTCGATGAAATTAGCTATATGGGGGTTTTCGGGGGCGCAAATCGATCTAGCTAGGTCTCATCTCTGGGAAAACGCGCATTTTTGAGTTTTTATATGTTCTCCGAGCAAAGCTTGGTCTCGCAGATATTAAGAGTTAATTTAGTTGTATTTTATACTTACCTAAGTAATTGACTTTTGTTCTAATTTTGTTCATAGAATATAAAAGAGCGCAGCGCTATGATTTTTATCGGCCTTTCTTAAATTATTACCATGTTCTGATGAAACGTCAATTGAAAAAAATTAAATTAAAGTATCATGTGCCTTATTGGGAGAGAAAATTATTTTTCCCCTCACTAGCTCGGAAAGCCGTCTTTTATCCTTTAAAACAAGCGGGGAAAAACGCATTTTATCCACTAGTGTGGAAAGTAATTTGACCTTGAATGGAGCGTGTTTAAGTAGCTTGACAGATAACAAAACGTAAAACGCTCATAATAATGGTTCGTTCGATATTAATTATCATTAAATAAATGGTTTGAGAATCTAATAAAAAATACCAAATTTAGCTTTACTTAATAATTTTAAATCATAAACCTTAAAATTCCATAAGAAACGTTAGATTTTTTATAATGATGTTAAATATAATTCTGAACGCACAAGTTGAGTCGATGCAATTTCAAAACGCATCGTTGACATTTCCATACGTCAGGTCAGAACAGAAATGTCAACATTGTCAACAATTTTTTTACTTAAAAACAATTCTCACCGGACTTCCGGTTCGAGCGCCATCTTGATAGTTAGCATCGTGATTAATTACTTTGTTTTTTGCTTATTAATATTGTTTCAAGTGTAATATCGATAGCTTATTATACAGTAAACTAATGTGGTAGTGTGCAGTGAATGGAGAATTAATTTTGAAGCGCGTTTAACCACCATCTTGGAGTCAACGGCCGGTAGTCCACGTGCTTCTTGTAAAGACTAGCTATCGATTTACAAGAGCTAACAAATCACCGTACACTGTCTTGTACAACCGTACAATTTTTGTCGTTTGTAAACCTCTCAATACCTTGATACTGGCGAAATAGTCCCACTGGGCTGAAGCCATAATTTTAAAAGAAGAAGAAGAACAATTCTCACCGACTCACGCAAAAATCAGAATTTCCAGTGCTTTCTGTTATAATATCGTACAAAATAAGTGATTCCAGTGATGAAGATGATCTAACGCCTGTGGATGTTGCACTTTCCTCGCTATAGTGAGAGGAAAAGTTTTGTGTTACACACGGGTGCAAATGTATTTTACTTCTCGTGTGTTGAAACACTTGCTACGCTCAGGATTCTATTTTAGAACCACTCGCTTCGCTGGTGGTTCAACTATAGAATCCTTTCGCGTGCTCGTGTTTCAATTCCACACTCGCGGGTAAAATACAACTTTGCACCCTTGTATAACAAATAACTATTGTATTTTTTAGTATGTAATGTTTGACGATCATGATAAGAAGATAAGCATAATTTTGACATTGATGCAAATTTATAGTGTAATTTTTATACTGAAATAAATAAATCTAAATCTGTGTTTTCAGATACCACTTCAGCCGGGCTAGCACATGATTGGCGCGAGAGTATCTCGCCGCGACATAGACTACCCGTCCCCCTTTAATTCATACAGTTAGTAAAAGACGGGTAGTCTATCTCGCGGCGAGATACTGTCGCGTCAATCATGTGCTCGGCCTACAGATCATTTTCAATAGTTTAAATAATGAGTGATAAACAGGTCATTTACGCGTAAACGCATCCTTATAAAGGCGTAAATTGCTATTTTGCATGTCTCCAGTAAATCAGGATAGTGTGGGGGAATCATTGAGCAAATTCCTTACGAACTGCTGATTACCAGTCCTGAGTAGTTAGAACTATTTTTAGCTGTGACTTGGATGCATCTATTCGTTGTAATTGATATTAATTGCTAAGAATAGGTTGATTTAAATGTATCGACTCAATTGGGTCTAACTTGATAATGACAATTGGTTGTCAATTTTAGTGTATTAGCAAATACTTAAATTATTTGAATAGAAAAATATATTTTTTATACTACGTCGGTGGCAAACAAGCGTACGGCCCGCCTGATGATAAGCAGTCTCCGTAGCCTATGTACGTCTGCAACTCCAGAGGAGTTACATGCGCGTTGCCGACCCTAACACTCCGTTGAGCTCTGGCAACCTTACTCACCGGCAGGAACATAAATAAATATGAATATGAACACAACACTATGAGTAGGGTCTAGTGTTATTTGGCTGCGGTTTTCTGTAAGGTGGAGGTACTTTCCCAGTCGGGCTCTGCTCTAGATCTGGAATGACATCCGCTGTGCTGTGCCCTACCACACAAAGCGAGATGACATTCACAGTGCCCAATACCTCTCTTTTGGACGTAGTTTAAGGACATACCCGGGTCCAAGTAAAGACGTTGCTAACTATAGGTTTAGAACTATACCTCTCGCGTCAAAAAATGGTCCCTGTGTAATATAAAACCGGCCAAGTGCGAGTCGGACTCGCGCTCGAATGGTTCCGTACTATTAAGCAAAAAACGCCAAAAAAATCACGTTTGTTGTATGGGAGCCCCACTTAAAAAAAAAATTTCTGTTTTTAGTATTTATTGTTATAGCGGCAACAGAAATACATCATCTGTGAAAATTTCAACTGTCTAGCTATCACGGTTCATGAGATATAGCCTAGAGACAGACGGACGGACGGACGGACAGACAGACAGACAGACAGACAGACAGACGGACAGTGGATTCTTAGTAATAGGGTGTCGTTTTTACCCTTTGGGTACGGAACCGTAAAAATGAACTGTCAATAGTCATACTCTCATAAGTCATAGGGACCATTCGACGCGAGAGTTAAGGGGCCCACTGACTATCAGTCCGCCGGACGATATCGGCCTGTCAGTTGTTCGGAACTGTCAAATTTTTGTTCTAACTGACCGGCCTATATCGTCCGGCGGACTGATAGTCAGTGGGCCCCTTTAAAGATAAAGAAAACTGATAGATTGTAGTAAACTGAAATGCAGAGCCAAAATATGTAGGTACGTAAATACAGCACAGCGATTTTTGGCATTGTGTATAATTTCCGTTTAACGCGTACATTGAGAAATGGCCAAACCGCCCAAGGTCACCAAATTACAGACCGCCGAAGGCCGGGGGCGTGTCACGGATTTGTCACGGCATTGTCACTGTTCTGACTTTGGTGTGTCATTTGTAATGGCAGACTAGTAAATAGAAAATACCACAACCTTCATCCAACGTCGCGCGAATCGTCAATATCGTCATTGATACTCCAAATTTTATATTAAAACACAACAACACACGTATCAGACGTAACACGACGTAACACACACGTACGTACCCAGACGTAAACAGACGTATCTGCATGTTAAAAAATTGATCGTCATTGATGTAAGGTCCGATTCTTAAGCTCGCCGACTCCTGTGAATGGGTTCAAAATTTGCGTCCATGTTCGCTAACTGGTACCATAGACAAAATTGCAGTATCATAATAAACATAAAAACAATATTAAATCACATTTACAATCGGGTCTATCGCGAATTTATTTTGTTACCTTTATTTACCGACGTTTCGACACAGGAACGTCGAAACGTCGGTAAATAAAGGTAACAAAATAAATTCGCGATAGACCCGATTGTAAATGTGATTTAATATGTTCAAAACGCGAGTTTTAAATGTTATAAAAACAATAAACAATAAAAAATAACGATTTCTTTGGGGCAGGTACCTTGAGGCCCTATGCGTAAGTCTCTGACAAAAATAATCGCTTTTGACCAGAACTATTTGTTCTCATGAAAAGTCTGCAACGCACACGCAGTGCAAGTTTTAAACGTCAAACTTCTATGAAATTATGACTTTCAAATAACACTTGCACTGCGTTATGCTCTCAAAATTGTTGCAGACTTTACTTTGTACCAGCAAACTTGCTTGCTTGCTTGCTTTGTGTTGTAACAGCTTACTGTTATGATGATTTCTAAATAATAGAGGCCGCTATCAAAGTCAACAACAATGAAAGCATAATAAAAACATAAGCATATTCTTATTAAATAACGCCACCTATTTAAAAAAAAATTGGAAGCTCACTAAGAATGAAAATAGCATGATAACTTTGTGTGGATGTTGTCAGTCTTTTTAGTTACTAGCCGCTGGTAATCGCAAGATAATGATAAACTATATTTGGAGGTGTGTGGTTAGAATGGGCACGGAAACAGTCAGGGTTTGTGGACGTTGTGTTTATTATTTCAAGTTTCGATGTGATAGCGCCGGTAGATAGGTAATAGAAATAGATGTTATTTTAAACTACGCTGACAAGAAATACAAATTACGAAAATTCAAACAAAAATTCTAGTAAAATATAGTTTTCAATGATTCACGGTTAGTTTCACTAGACTTATATTGACCGGGATATAGACCGTGATTACCTTTTGTATTATTTATGAGCTCCCGATATTCCCTCACCCTCCCTCCCAAAATTCCTTAATTAAATGAGGGTATCCCAATATGGGACAGGCAACAAACTCGGCGGGACACATCTTTTCAAAACATTACATCTTATAATTAACATGCATTACAAGTAAATACACTTTAAATTACTATAGAATTCATGTACTTTTCTTTATAGAAATACAATTACTTACCTATGAGAGAGTTAACTTGGTCCAACAATATCCGCGAGTAAAGTAAATCAGAATTAATAAAAAAATCAGACAGAACAGAAGGTTACCGGTGTACATTACAAAACGACATAAAAAGTGCACTTGATCGGTCGTGCAAGACGAAACACAATACTCGGCGGGAGAACAAACACGACTTCAATAGGACGCTTATTCGAACTCTAATAATAAACTAATAGATGTCATATATTAAAGAAAAAGTGACGAAGCCCTCCAGTGGTGAAGGCCGGATTCGAACCGGCGTCTGTAGCTATCGCGGCTAACGCCATGAACCCCTAGGCCACCTCGCCAATGCGGTACCCGTCCCAATTTCTCGACTATATGCCATCTTAGTGAGACTAAGCGTCTTTGACCAACTCTAAGGGCAGGCAGTGCGCCCTTGCTCCTCCTATACGAATTGCGGAATTACGTTATAGCGAGAGACTGGTGCTGCCATCTATGAACAACCAGCACCAGTGACAGCTACTCCGAGCAGCAATAATCCGAGGCCGAGGCTGGAATGATGCCTTTCACCCGAGTTAAACACTCTACTTTTTATTTCGAATACGAGGAAAGTAAAATGCATGTTTTTTAAAACATGACTAGATAAGTATACATTTTTTCACCTCAGCAGCTCGAACAAGCCTACTTTCGTCACTCCCTGGAGTGAGGAAAGTGCACTTTCCTCACTCCAGGGAGTGAAACAATGTAGCCTTTTAATTTAGTGAAGGCCATGAACTTCATACTTTTATTACATTTTTTTTATGGTATGGTACGGTACGGTCCGGTCCGGTCCGATCTCGTCTCGTCTCGTATCGTATCGTATCGTATCTTATCGTATCGTACATATTATAATACTTTTTTTTCTGTTTATTCTGTGTAATTTGAAATACATTTTAACCTTTAATATGTTCTCACTACTGAGGTGAAATAGTTATTTTACATCTCGTGTTTTTGAGTCCCGAGAAAGCGAAAGATTCTAAGGTAGAATCTTGAGATAAACACTCGCAAGAAAAACCAACTTTCCTCTCTTGTTGCACAAATAACTATTATAGTATTTCTTGAGGTTACTTTCAATTAACAATTTAGGAAAAAGTATTGTTATTTATGGAATGGGGAGTTAATATAAATATCATAATGGAAATTTTATAACAAATTAATTTAAATCCTTTCAATTGCATATCGTATAAAAAAAAGTCGTAGTTGGAACGTAAAATGCTCTAGTGCAGAGACTTCTACACACCTTTTAGAACAGCAATGATCCTCTTTCAGAGCATGAGAAATGAAAAATAATTATATGCACTACATTCTGTACCTGTGTATTTTTAATGTCACTATATAATGATGTCACGCGTGGTGTTGTATTGACTTGTAAAAGAGCCCTTAAGGCCTATCCTTACCACGAGCTTGTCACGGACATGACACCACAGATTATTAACTAGCATGACACAGACATTCGCTAGCGTGTGCGTAACTTTTACTTTCTATGCATCTCGCTCGTACTGGCATATTAGTGCGAGCGAGATGTATAGAAAGTAAGTTACACAGACGTTAGCGAATATCTCAGTGTACGGTCAGTTACAAGCTCGTGGTAGCTCTGCTGTACTACTTGCAGATTTTTTTTGTTTTTTATTTCGAATTATGTCTGGTAATAAGTACGTAGAATAAGTTCCGAAACAGGTGTGAGTCACCGCCATTGATGGAAGGCGCTCATACAATCGCCATTCATTCAATAACCAGTGCACATCTGTTTCTGGAGACATTGTTAGTATTGTTTAATCGTGACGTCCCTGAACCTAATTCTAAACGTGTAGAATAATTATGACGTTTTTATAGCACGTACAATATCATGTTCTGATTTTTTATTGAAGAAAAACATTAATCTCTGTTCCTTAGTTCCTTAATCATTGCGTTGGTCGAGTGTGATGGGCACCTTTGCGCCAAGGGTTGCGCGGGGAGGAGGGATTCTTATGCATTTTAAAGGCATCGAGTTACTCGAATCAGGTGGCGTAACTTATAATAAAATGTTGATTTGGGTCGCTGAAATTCCTTAAAACGCATTTTGTGGACGAGACTTGCACGGCGAATGCTCACAACTTTAAAAAGCCTCCAATATACTTGTGACGCCCCTAAATAAATGCCTTTTGCCTTGGTCAATAATCAATACATGTCAATACCTAACCTGCCAAAATCGGCTGTAAATGCGGCAATAAGGTATTTTATTTATTAAGAAGGCGGTTACCCAAATTGAAGTTTTTTAAAAACCCAAATATAAAAATCTACGCAATAGCTACACAAAACACGAACACACCAGTTGCATTGACCGATATCGCTGATGAAATGAGAGAGATGACGCATGTGTAGCGGGGTGCACTATTGATCTAGATTGTAGGGTTTGCAACAGCCCTACCTATAGCTCCGGCCCCTGGCGTCCTTTTTATTGAATTATACGCCCACTAAGAGCGTCCACAGTGCAACCGAGCCAGCTAGCGGACGCTCTTAGTGCATAACTAACTTAAAGGCACCTATTTGTAACCTGGACTCGCCCCATTGATTGAATACTTTTAACATGAGTCAACGGTTAAGCGCTTCAAGATGGCCATTTTTAAGTGTGGCCGGGAATACTAATGCACTTGACGCTCTTGGAAACCCTACCTAAGGTTATTTCTAAGTAATAAATAAGTAGGTACAGCTACTAGAAACTAGCGTACAACTGTATAAATGACAGTTTGTTTACATTTTATCCGTTTTATATTGATTTAACGGCTTTTCGTACTAAGACAAGTTTGCGACGATTTTGATAGCACAAGCAGTACAAGCTAGTGTTATTTTAAACGTCAAACGGCCTATTAAGAGTTATTTAGAAATGTAACATTTAAGTTATTTAACATTAACATATTTAACGATTTATATTTTAAATTAAGGCCAACCAAAAGAAACTCGAAGGAACTATCATAGGGACCATCCTAGCAGGATATAACCAAACGGAGTAGCCATTAACAGGCGTTCCCCTCTTCCCGTCGGCCAATGGTCATACACAATGTATGGACTGACGTTTATCTGACATGGCTATTTGGACGTTACGTATACATTTGACGTTCCCCTCCCCCGCAAAATTCGGCAGACTTTTTGTACAGAAAATTACAGACGTGGCGTCTCCGTTTGGTTATATCCTCCTACCATCATTCGACGCGAGAGAGAGGTTAAGTTAATAAATGGACATCTTGATTTTGCATTTCAGTACCGGAAACCCTGCCTGGCTGCGGCACTTGCTCCAAACGCGAGCTCCAGTACTGCGAGACCCGAGTCCTGGCGGACCACTGCTGCTGCGAGCGGCAGGCGTTCCCGGAACCTTTCCCCTGGCTTCCCCACACTTGCTACATGGGCCCGGGCCGCTGCAAGCCGCTAATGCACGACTGTGCCAAATATAAAAGAATACGGGATTGCTGCTGCTATAGGAAGCTGGCTGAGAGATGTGAGTATTGAATTTACCAGATAAACTAGACGCACATTAAATCACAATTAGCCTCATGCATGAAGTTTATATTTGAACGAAATATGTTTTAATCGGATGTTTGTTACCGTTATATCATGTTACAAATGCATTTCCGTTTTTAAATTACCATTTAATTACTTAAAATTATAAATAAAAAGTACAAAAATTTACCCGCGAAAAGCTAGTGAGCGAAACGCTCGAAACGCCACGTGACGTCACGCGTTCGACAGATTAGTGTCATTAGTAGCAAACGTCAGTTGGGCCGCCCAACGCGTGACGTCATTACGCTCTGTCGAATTCGCGACAAAAATTATGAGCGTATCAACCGCTCAAAAATTTTCAACATTTTAAATATTTTTTAATAAAATAATGTTACTTAAGGTTTACAAAAGTATTTTTATCATTTCCGGTGTTTCAACGATATAAATTATGAATCCAAAAATAAAAATAAATTCATGCATGGAGCTAATTACAATCGGGTCTATCGCGAATTTATTCTGTTACCTTTATTTACCGACGTTTCGAAACAGTTTTCACTGCTACTGCTGCTGGGACGTCAGTTAGCCGCGACCACGACCAGTGAAACCTGTGTCGAAGCGTTGGTAAATAAAGGTAATAAAATAAATTCGCAATAGACCCGATTGTAAATGTGATTTAATATGTGTTCAAAACGCGAAAGTTTTAAATGTTAAACTAGACGCCTCCCATTTCAGGTTTGATGAGGAGCTTTAGTCATCGAAAAGTTTTAAGCGGTCTTCCATTGGTTGCTACAGAAAATGCTATATACAGGCAGTGCGCTAAGTACTGGACGCAACTCGTATAAAGGAATCGTGGTCAGACTGGTCCATGCTGTGCTTGGCACAGCTTCGAGATTCCTACGTTAGTGTTCTTAAGGAACCAGCTAATTATAGGATCACAATATGTTCTCGTTTTTGTTTTGCCCTATTACCAATATTAATTCAGGGTCAGGGAGAAAATGCAGGTTTCCTGATAGCTGCTGACAAATGTTTAAGGATCATGGTCATAAAATTGCGACCAGATCTAGTTCATCTAGTGAAGGCGCTGATGGTGCTAGATCTTTGCTTTTTTGCTTAGGTCTTATGCAACCCGATGGATCTGTCCGACGCGACCCGTTCCTAGAACTCCGGTACACGTGCCACACAGGCAATCCGTGTTGCACTTGCACACTACAATTCTGCGAGGAACACAGGAGAATACGAGATTGCTGCTGCCTTAGAATATTGGCTGAGAGATGTAAGTTACTAAGATGTATCGATGTATTGACTGGAATGGGGTCGATCGGTTGCCACCCGCTCGCAGCGTCAGCCGTCACGTTCTCACGTTAGATTCAGAAATAATGTCTAGTATATAAGTATTATAATCGTCATGTTCTTTATTTATCTCGGACTGCTTCGATAGTAAACAATATGATATGGTTTATCAATTGTTGATTTTTCATTCCAGGGAAGCACATCCTCTCCAGCTCGGGCCGGACGGGCGTCAGCGGCGCGTCCCTTCTCCTACTGTCGATGCTGCTCTTTGTGGCGTACCTGTGACAGCAGGCGCCCCCTCCAGTTCCCCAGCTGCCCGTGCCAGTGTAGCCTCTAACTCAAGGAGATAAGGTTCACAATACAACACGACGGGCGTCAGCGTGTTCCTTCTCGTGTGGCGTACCTGTGACAGCACAGAAGGCACCTCCTCGAGCCCGCCCTCTTCGGGGCCTACGACAACAGGCGACCCACATGCTAGTCCAGCCTTCAACTCGGAGAGAAGTTTCACAATACAACCTTTCTTGCTCTTGTTATCTGTGACGACCGATTCCCGTGACTTGCACAATGCGACGGACATAAGTTTTAGTCTTTAACTCGGAGAGGCTCACAATATCCGAGCGCTTATATACGATCTTTTGGAACAACCCCGCGACTGTAATCGTTAGACACTCGAAATAAGTAAGGCGGTCTTCACATTGGATGCGGATTCGTGCGAGCGGGACATCGCAATAATTATACGTGTATAGCGCTGTCACGCTCATACACTGGAGCGACGTGCGAATTCGCATCAGTATGATAAATAACCGCGTAAGCGCCGATAAGATATATACGGCCTTTTAGAAGCCTTTCAAGTTTCTAACTGAATAAAATTTGGGTAAGGGCGACTGGAGTAAAAGTAACATATTCTAGTATACTTGCCCCATTGTCCCTTCTTACGCTAATTTTTGAACATGTCTATATAAGTTGATAATCTCGATATTAAACATACTTGACGTTAGACGCTACTAGGCTTAACTTGTTCCTCGATGGAGGAATTCCTTTTTACTGTAACAGACGGGCGTACCGGACCGCGACCTTGGTCCGGTCAGCATATCTCTCGCTCTCACTTATAGCTACGTCCAAAACGGACGTACCTTCCACACTATCAAACAGACTTCGGACCGGACCAAGGTCGCGGTTCAGTACGCCCGTCTATTACAGTAACGAACTACATACATTTGTAAATATTCATCAATGAGATATCGTACTTTACTCCATTTCTGTTGACATTCTAGAGTAAGGAGAAATAAAATATATGCGATATATTTCATGTTATATTAACTACAGTAGGTACCTAATCTAACTATAGTTACAGTACCTACACTACAGGCGGTACACGTTATTTAAGTAGCTATAGACCTACATCCTACAATATACTTACGGGCTTAAAAAGCCTTAAACCCTATCACAAAAGGCCCACGGTCCTACCCGTAGAACTAATTACTACAATGTAGGTAATTTAAACCATTTTCAACTGAACAGTTGAATCTCTTTTCAACGATGTTTCGTTCGATTTTAAAACAAAAGAAATTGAACCATATTTCCTTTATTATTGATTTCAAATTCAAATGACATTTTTTGTTAGCGGGCCTTAGGAGGCTACAGTTGAACACACATTTATATGCATTCTTAATCTATGAAACTAAAACGACATAGGTATTTATATTTATTGAAACAGGGTTGTTCAATAGTATTTTAATCAAGTTTTATATAATAAATACATTCTGAAATTGATATTTATAATTATACCAAAGCTGTATGTAATTAGCATAATTTGTCTATTTCTGTGTTATTCTATCAGGGTAAATCGACTGTATAACCAGCGTATTGTGGATGCAATTATCGCGTCGATAACGATAAGGTAAACTATCTAAAGTCGTCGTCAATAGAACTTGCAAACAATATAATCAAGTATGACAGATTTTGTTAGCGTTTGACACATAAACTAACATTTATACGAAGGCTATTTTCTCTGAAATATTAATAATTAACATTTAATTTGAATAAAAACCTGAGGTTTTCATCGATTTTTGACAAGTTTTAAATAGTATCTCCTACTTTTGCACTACATATAGAATTATAAGACAAGCGGCTATCGGTTCTTCAGAGATAAAAGATTCTCCATTTTTGTCTACCGGATTGTGAAAAAAATGAATACTTATTTATTTATGATTGTTTTAAACATTGTCTAAAAAAACACTTTTTTCGTATCTCGATTGCTGTGAAAGATCTTACTTATACGAAATCTACATATTTGGGTTCGTCTCAGACGTCTCTAAAAATTTGTCTAAGGTTTTAATTTTAAACTAATTAACACAAAAGTTATGGCCAGAAAACCAGTTTTTTGACCTAAAATTGTTCAACCTTGATGCCAAATATTTCGAAAACAATGAACTTTTAAGTAAATATGGGATACTATATTGATAAAATCCGTTGCTGTTAATATGATAAGCTACAAAAAACATTAGAAAACTAAGGGATTCAACTCGAAGGTCATTGGGGCATGGGATCCCCTTAAGAGCCAACAGGAGCCGAGCTCAAACTCAATTTTGAGATTTGAAAGAGAATATCGTCGTCGCGCTGACGGGGGCGGTACCGCGTACCGAGGGACTATCCCAGTGTGTGTGGTGCACGCACACCGACGCGCACGTTATTTGCGCTCCTCGCCGGCCTCACGCCGCTCGCGTTTTTAGTAACTAAATTCAATATCCTTCTACAACCTGCAATCTAATTAACATTTCGAGTTACAGAATAGTAAAAAAACATAACATAACATGGACATACAAGAAAACATTGTTGTATAAAAACATACAAGATAACGGCTGTTAAATTAATCCAATTAAATATTTTTAAATATGATAAACAAAAATATTAAATTATAGTCGTGAGTATTTTAAAAGTAAAACTCCCTTATACCTTGATTTTAAACAAAGTATTTTACTTATAACTTACTTGGTTCGTATGAATTAGTGACATACCTAATTAAAAAAGAAAGCTATAACTCCCGCGGGAACAATATAGGCCTTTTCCCTTCAGTACACCTGCATGAAATAAGATCTTTTCGAGCAAGCGTCTAGAAAAACAAATTTGCCGCTCTCCGGCTCAGTTGAATAGAAAAAAAGAAAGCCTCAGGTTAGATAAAATTATCATAATAAAGAAACATGTGACATGTGATATTTCTTACTTTGATGTAATTATACAGTTTTATTGATGGTCCGTTTTTTTATTTATGTGTCAGATTTTGATAAAAATAGGTATAAATTGAAGAGCTCCTAATTCTGATCGGAATAAATATGAAACCCAATAAATAAATAAATAATAATAAATATTAAATCAATATTATAGGACATTCTTACACAGATTGACTAAGTCCCACGGTAAGCCCAAGGAGGCTTGTGTTATGGGTACTCAGACAACGATATACATAATATATAAATACTTAAATACAAATAGAAAACACCCAAGACTCGGGAACAAATATCTGTGCTCATCATACAAATAAATGCTCTTACCGGGATTCGAACCCAGGACCATCGGCTTCACAGGCAGGGTCACTACCTCCTAGGCCAGACCGGTCGTCGCCCAATATTTTGGGACAATAGTCTAGTCTACAAAAGGTTCAAGGTGGTGAAAAAAATAGTGTAAGCTGTTCGCATAAAAAAACCGCAAATCGATGTACAGGTTAGCCGTTTGGTACACGTATATACTAGTCAAAACAAAAAATTTGACCCGCAGTTCCTAAAAAAAATTCCCTTAGGAGGGGAGTGCTGAAACCTTTTTTTTGTATAAAAAAAAAAATTTAAACCTATCGTATACTTCTCATCTATCATACGAAAGGGCTTTTTGAAGCGATTCTGAAAATATACCACATCATTGCATTTTAGCCAATTTTAGGGTTCCGTAGCCAAATGGCAAAAAACGGAACCCTTATGGATTCGTCATGTCTGTCTGTCTGTCGTCCGTCCGTATGTCACAGCCACTTCTTTCCGAAACTATAAGAACTGTTGAAACTTAGTAAGTAGATGTATTCTGTGAACCGCATTAAGATTTTCACTCAAAAATAGGAAAAAAAAATTTTTTTTTTTTCGTCAAACCCATACGTGTGTGGTATCTATGGATAGGTCTTCAAAAATGATATTGAGGTTTCTAATATATTTTTTTTCTAAACTGAATAGTTTGCGCGAGACCGAGAGACACTTCCAAAGTGGTAAAATGTGTAACCCCCCCTCTAACTTCTAAAATAAGAGAATGATAAAACTGAAAAAATATATGATGTACATTACCTTGCCAACTTTTACCGAGAACTGGTTTGAACGAGATCTAGTTAGTAGTTTTTTTTTAATACGTTATAAATCGTAAACCGCAATTTACCTTTCACTCACGTTTCACATAAAAATACATAAACAATGTATTTTTATGTGAAACGGGTAATTCAAACAGAATTGTGTAATGTACGGAACCCTCGGCGCCCGATTCCGATTCGCACTTGGCCGGTGTTTTCTTAAATTGAAAGAAAAAGAATTTTCAAAACATACCAAGTTTGGGCTCCTCCAGATACGATATGGCTGATTTTTTTTTGTACAAATGATACGTGATATCCTCATATGTAACCCCAAAAAAGCAATCAAAAATTTATTTAGTTTTTTTTTTTTCAATACAAAGTGACACAGTTCTACTTCAATACCTATTTAAGAGACTTATGGAACTGTACTGCAGATACGGTACATAATAATCATACAATGATACGTAATATCCATATATCCAACGGGAAATACCTCCTTAACCCTTTAACTTGACCCCAAACTTGGTGTGTTTTGAAAATTCTATTTGTTTTAATTTACAAAAAAAATGGCTAAAATGTAATGATGTAGTATAATTTTAGAATCGCCTCAAAAAGCCCTTTCGTATGATACCACACACGATAGGTTTTTGAAAAAAAAATGTTTTTTTTTTTTTCATACAAAAAAAATGTTTCAGCATACCCCTCCTAAGGGATTTTTTTTAGAAACTGCGGGTCAAAAATTTTGTTTTGACCTCTTAGTATGCGTGTGCCAAACGGCTAACCTGTACATCGATTTGCGGTTTTTCTTTGAATTTGGGCTTGTACGGCTGCCACTAATAGAGATACTAACTCCTAAAAATACGTATAATACCTCATTGGATTCAGAATGATGTCTAGAAAAATGTAGTCGAAGCGTTTATTCCCACATAAAAAAAGTTCAAAAGCTATTAACAAAAAACGGCCAAATGCGAGTCGGTTCCGTACCATTACGCAGAAAACGGCAAAAAATCCCGTTTGTTGTTTGGGAGCCCCACTTAAAAAAATATTTTATTCTGTTTTTAGTATTTGTTGTTATAGCGGCAACAGAAATACATCATCCGTAAATATTGCAACTTTCTAGCTATCACGGTTCACGAGATACAGCCTGGTGACAGACGGACAGGCAGATTGACAGACAGACAGACAGATATTATTTTAAAGGTATTAAATATTCTTTTAAAAATTAGGAAATAATATGGTGTATTTAAAACATATCATGGAATATACTACGGTTATAAATTGATATTATTTAAAGTAATTTTTTCAACAAGTTAGGCAATTATTAAGTAACCATATTTCCAACCATATTTTTCTCGAACTTTCGTCTTTGTTGTAAATTAAAAAAAAAAAAGAAAATAATTGGCGTAAAAAATATTTCGCCTCGTGGAGCCCTTTTCATGTACATACTTAACAAGATCACGTCACAAAAGTTTTAATAAAATTAATACTTTGTTTAAAATAAATTTTTGAATAATAGTGAAAATTGTAAAATATAAAGCAATATAATAATACGTACTTAGAACTGATACTTTTCTAAATAAAGAATGAATAAACTAAATTGTGTAATTAATTTTTAGTGCAAATCACCACAATTTGCTTCTAAAGAGCAAATCTGTGACCAAAAATTATATATAGTTTTAATTTTTCGTTCGTATATTCAGATTTGTGTATGAAAATGTGAAACTATTATTTCTAAAATAAATTATTCGTCCCTAATTTACACAAAAATTATACCAAATTTGATCTCATAGCAACGGATAGGTAGAAATAGAGGCAAACTGGACCGCAGGAGCCAACTTTTCCCCTCCCTTTTTGGGGGGTAGCTAGGACTTAATCTCGTAGCTAGTGTGTCAGCTCAGCTTTGTATGAACCAAGGAATAATAAATAGTGTTACGATATCCCCTGGGGCCAAAGTGCATACTCACTTTACATACTTCGCCTACTAAGAGGAAAATCGCGACTTTGTTATGGTTTATCGATAACTTATCACATCACTAGATTATCGACATTCAATGTCGACTATTGCCCATCACTTTTCTGTCTGTGTACGTATTTAGAAACTTGACCCCGCCCCTAAAATTAGTGCGATAAGACCAACTGCAGCTTAGGCGAAAAATCCTGCGTAAAAATCTCAAAAATCGAGGTTTCGTACTCGACTGTTTCCTCCTCCAAAACTTAACCAATCGTAACCAAATTTGGAAATCTAAATAAGTATGAAATTGTCTGTGTCGGACTGTTTTGATTTTTTGGCTAATTGATATCAGTTTTGAATACCACGCCTATCATTGCGGCATAGTCAGTGAGGCCATTTTTCTCCATGTTTGAAGGGCTCTAGCGCCTTAAAAAAGAAAAATATCAAAAAAAGCAAAACAGTCCGACACAGATATTGACAATATTAATCTGTGTTAAAAAAATCATTCCTCTAGCTTCAAAAACCACGGAGGAAACAGTCGAGTACGTTTGTATGGAGAAATGACCACTCCTGTTGGCTCTTAAAAAGCGAGATTACGAAGTAATGAAGGTAAACCGGTTTGTTAACATTGTTTGCAAGTTCTATTGACGACGACTTTACATCCTACGTTATTTTCAGATACCGTGTCATGTCGATGCGATACTGGCGACCATAATATATCATAATAATTATATAGGTACCCGTAAAATTATAAGTATTATAACTCATATGCACAAAATGTATAGCTAATTACTTAAATGTAAAATGATGCGTCTAAATAAATACCTGTTTTGGAAACCCTGTTAACATTTTATGTACATTTTACAACCGATAACTACAAGTGTGCAAGTAGCGAAACTTTCCAAAATGTTGGAAAAGCTTTCGGAAATTTCACAGGAAACATTCATTTTGGAAATGAAAAATTTCAATTTCCATACAAAAATATGAGAATAATATTGTCTTCGGTTACCGCGATAGTTACTCATGAAATAAAACGGATTATATCGCGTATATTGAATTCCAAAAATATGAGAAGTAACCGGTTTTTTTTATGTGGAAATTTCGAGATTTCGGAAACTTTTTGACGGCACATGAGTATAACTTATGTTTCTGATATTAATGAGTCACGTAGTAAAACTAGGTGAAATAGTTATTGACAAAATGATTGTCGTTTATAACCCCCGACAAAAAAGAGGGGTAACTGCGTCCAAATGTTTCTGGACTGAGATAAAGTATATAAAGCACTATTAAGGGGCAAAACCTGGACAAAAGCTCTACTTGCCCAGTGTATAATAAACATGTATGTAAATATTAAAATCATTTTCATTTTCGCCTCGTTAATGAACAATCACACAAAATAGCTTTAGTAACTACAAAATATTAACAAATCTAAAGTATCAATGAAATCATAGAATAACTTACTTATTCTATGAAGAAATTATTACTTGCCATTTTTGCACGATTTGTTTACACAAATGAGAAAATTATGTTGGTATTATTCTTCATACATAAATATCGTAACAAGATAATATGCCTAATTTTTCATTGAGTTATCCCATGGGAGATGTATCTGTTTTGCGACTTTTGCGGTGTTTTGCCGAAGTAGTCCCGCGAAGGGGAAAAATCGTGAGCTTATAATTAAGAATGCTTTAGTTGTGTAATTTACTTAAGTTTTATGTTGTAAATGTTGTTCAAATTAGTTTATTATTAATTGTTAGTCCCACGCCAAAGGTGCTTAGCATAAGATTAAATAATATAAATGTTGTATGTACTTCTGCAGATTTTATTAATATTGAAGACTATATCTTCTTACAATGGTCTAAAATAAACAAACACATTCTAAAATTGTATTGTTAATAATTGTAGACTGGGAATCGAATCGTGTAAGGTTAATGTGGAGAAGACCGGATATAAAACTTTAGGTTGAGAAGACCGTCATAGGGCAAGAATTTTCAGAATCAGAATCAGAAACATTTATTGTCCAAACTGTGTAGGTACAAGAAGTATAGCTAGGTACATTTTTTTATGGATATCAACAGTTTTACTCTTTTCGTAGGTACCTATTTGTATACGTACTTTGTTCAGTCAGAAAGAGAGCTTCGCTCCTTCCGCTCTACCGATCTTCTGTAACTGGAGTATGTTTACAAACACGGAGACGGACGAACGGAGAGCTTGTAGAAATGTAGACGGTCTTACCTTATGACGGTCTTCTCCACATTGACCGTACCGATATTTTGCTCTAAGTTCTGACATGTCCTAATAAATAAATAGCTATGTATGTAAGAAGAAATTTAGTGAAATAATTTGAGACCTAAAACATTGTATATGTTTATTCTGAAATGAAATTGTTATCAATGTTCGAAACATAAATAAAGAGTTACCAAATTTCCACCTTGTATTTATTCGATATCTCTAAAGGGATTCCACCAGTGCGCGGCACAAGTATGTTAGTACTGAATATGCTTAAGCTCGCTCCACACTCGTGCGCGAAGCAGCTAACGCGACTTACGTTCGCGGCTTCGCGCCGTGACGTGATTCGCGTATGAGTGTGGAAGGTCCTTTAGGCCGCAAGAAAATATTCGTCTGTCCTCAATATTATTACTTATGTTACTTCAAACGATACCTGCTACTTTGTGAGCATTTTGCTAATCGTTTTTATTTGCCTGTCCTCTTTCGTGGCTTCACGCTTAATTAGAATAATTTAATATTCAAAATCAAGGGTGATTAGCACGTCAGTGTCCGATTTTTACTTGTGCATATTTAATGACAGTATGACACAACTTAGCAAAGTCAAATAAATATTTAAATGAAAATAGGTACAGTATATTTAGTACCTACTAAACTTATTTACAGTGAACTTTAATATGCAATTTTACTAATAAGATTAAAGAGATATAAACAAATAGTAGAAGAACATCTGAATAAAACATTCACTCATCTTAAATAATTTGTTTAATATCCAATAATAAAATGAAATTATTAATATTATTATTAAATCTAAAATCGATGTCACTATCTCTCATAGTTTCTGACTTCTCCCTACTGACCCATTTGGATTGATCACGCTGTATAAAGTCTATAGTTGTGTGTAGCTGTTGACAGTTGACAGTGCTTAGACGTTTTTGAACCTTGTAATAACAGATATAAGGTCTAGAATCTGTTTATCGTCGGTTGACGTTCCGTTGTACGGCGGACATGCCGTCCACGAAGCGTGTCCGGAAGAGAACGTTGGCGTTATTGAACATGCCGTCTTTCAGAGATACGATGATGAACTGAAACCAAATATTCAGTGTTAGCTTGTTTGATAATAGTAGGGAATCTTTAAATCACACACACACAGATACACAGTACATTTATAAATATGTAACATCCCATTACTGTATCTAAGCAAATATTTCTGATTTTTGATTTCTGATTTCTGAATCCATCAAGTCGTTTGAGGAAAACCGCCTCACGACGTTAGATGTAAAACGACAATAGGGTATTTCACAAATTTTTAGGGCTCCGGTACCCTATTACTAAGACTCCGGTGTCCGTCTGTCTGTCTGTCACCAGGCTGTATGTCATGAACCGTGATAGCTAGACAGTTGAAATTTTCCACCGATTTTTTTTTTGCCCACCTAGGGGTTCCGTACTTTTTTGTATTTGTTGTTATAGCGGCAACAGAAATACATCATCTGTGAAAATTTCAACTGTCTAGCTATCACGGTTCATGAGATACAGCCTGGCGACAGACGGACAGCGGAGTCTTAGTAATAGGGTCCCGTTTTTACCCTTCGGGTACGGAACCCTAAAAAATACCTGCGAGCGCCTAAAGTGCTCTTTAAGCATGTGTCCGATGTTCTGCGTGTGCGACAAGTCCAGCGCCGCGTCCACCTCGTCCAGGATGTAGAGCGGCGCCGGCTTGAACAGCAGCATGGCCAGCACCAGCGACAACGCCACCAGCGACCGCTGCCCACCTGACAGTTCGCCGAGGGACTCCTTCCAGGTGTTGTTGAACCCTACTTTTACCTGGAAACAGAAATTATCACAGAAATAAATATATCATAGAAGACGCAAATGCATCTACTTCGCGTCCGAACCCCGACCGAGCGTCGAGGTTGACCGTCGCTCTTTACAGTCCACGCGCGTCAGTTGTTGCAGCCGGACGTCCGTGAAAACTTAAAAAATGCTTCGTTGCACGATAATTAACTGCAACAGCCCAAAAATTGCGACCAACCAAAGGCAAGAAAATATTTCCCATCAAAGATAAGTAATTTTAAAATTATATTATGCGTAAATTTTGTATGAAAAAGTCGGGACGCTCGGTTTCAATACAATTCGTGGTATTTGCGTCATCTAGCGTATATAATAAATCTATGGAAATTATGTTGAAATTCAAACGAAGACGCCATCGGTAGCGTGCATAAAGGGACCCACTGACTATCAGTCCGCCGGACGATTTCGGCCTGTCAGTTGTTCGGAACTGTCAAATTTTTGTTCTAACTGACAGGCCGATATCGTCCGGCGGACTGATAGTCAGTGGGCCCCTTTAAGAGTCGCAAGCTCGGCCGAATTTCATCTTCCCATACAAACGGAGATTCCTTATCGTTTTAAAACTACGCGTTGGATTGTATATATTTAGCGCCGGATAGCAAGGTACTGAATATTGACCCAAAGTTTTAAACTATTTCGCAAATTGTGTCCAGTTTCTCACCTCCAATCCATCTAGCACGGTGAGTCCCTCTGGCGGCCGCAGCTTGGCCTGAGCGCCGGGCAGTAGGGTACTGAATATTGACCCGAAGTCCCTGTTTACTTGTTCACAAGCTGTGACGAGTGTGCGTTTCTTTTTCTCGTCCAGTTCGGCCATTACTTGGACGAGTTTTGCGCGATCCGCTTCGACTATTGCTTTCTTACGGAGGACATCTTGATACTGCAAATAGAAAAGGAATATATTGTACTTAAGGTACTTTTTAGTCGTTCTCCCGAAAAAACCCAAATTTATACCTTCAACATGTTTTACTTCAACAAACCATTCAAGTAGGTAACGTAAATACGAATTGCACCAAATTAAATGCAAATAACAAACGAAGTATAAAGAACATAACACAGCATCTCAAGGTATATTTAATTATTTAATGAGGGCTATCGTTTTTTTGCTCACCAGTTGGCGCCTCTGTTGATGGTGGACCAAAAAACTAAAGAACAGCTGTCAGTCATTGAAGTGACAAGTGACATTTGACATTTCGAACTATGGAAAAGACCACCATCTACACTAGCGCCCCTAGCGGCGAATTCATACGCGTTAGCCCTCATTGAGACGTAATAAATAATTGGCCATATCTTTTATGTTCAGATGAACATAAAATTTGACTAACCTGTTCCTCCTCCTTCCCAAGCAGCGTATGAGCCCTAGCATTAAGTCCCCTGGCCAGCTTGTCCTTCCTCTCCTTGAGTTGGTTGAGCCTGGCCCCGGCGGCGTGCGCCTGCCGCGCCGGGAAGTCGTACAGCCCGCCGGCCGCGCCGAAGTATTGCTTCTCATTTACCTATGACTCAACTATAACACTAACCTGTTCCTCCTCCTTCCCAAGCAGCGTATGAGCCCTAGCATTAAGTCCCCTGGCCAGCTTGTCCTTCCTCTCCTTGAGTTGGTTGAGCCTGGCCCCGGCGGCGTGCGCCTGCCGCGCCGGGAAGTCGTACAGCCCGCCGGCCGCGCCGAAGTATTGCTTCTCATTTACCTATGACTCAACTATAACACTAACCTGTTCCTCCTCCTTCCCAAGCAGCGTATGAGCCCTAGCATTAAGTCCCCTGGCCAGCTTGTCCTTCCTCTCCTTGAGTTGGTTGAGCCTGGCCCCGGCGGCGTGCGCCTGCCGCGCCGGGAAGTCGTACAGCCCGCCGGCCGCGCCGAAGTATTGCTTCTCATTTACCTATGACTCAACTATAACACTAACCTGTTCCTCCTCCTTCCCAAGCAGCGTATGAGCCCTAGCATTAAGTCCCCTGGCCAGCTTGTCCTTCCTCTCCTTGAGTTGGTTGAGCCTGGCCCCGGCGGCGTGCGCCTGCCGCGCCGGGAAGTCGTACAGCCCGCCGGCCGCGCCGAAGTATTGCTTCTCATTTACCTATGACTCAACTATAACACTAACCTGTTCCTCCTCCTTCCCAAGCAGCGTATGAGCCCTAGCATTAAGTCCCCTGGCCAGCTTGTCCTTCCTCTCCTTGAGTTGGTTGAGCCTGGCCCCGGCGGCGTGCGCCTGCCGCGCCGGGAAGTCGTACAGCCCGCCGGCCGCGCCGAAGTATTGCTTCTCATTTACCTATGACTCAACTATAACACTAACCTGTTCCTCCTCCTTCCCAAGCAGCGTATGAGCCCTAGCATTAAGTCCCCTGGCCAGCTTGTCCTTCCTCTCCTTGAGTTGGTTGAGCCTGGCCCCGGCGGCGTGCGCCTGCCGCGCCGGGAAGTCGTACAGCCCGCCGGCCGCGCCGAAGTATTGCTTCTCATTTACCTATGACTCAACTATAACACTAACCTGTTCCTCCTCCTTCCCAAGCAGCGTATGAGCCCTAGCATTAAGTCCCCTGGCCAGCTTGTCCTTCCTCTCCTTGAGTTGGTTGAGCCTGGCCCCGGCGGCGTGCGCCTGCCGCGCCGGGAAGTCGTACAGCCCGCCGGCCGCGCCGAAGTATTGCTTCTCATTTACCTATGACTCAACTATAACACTAACCTGTTCCTCCTCCTTCCCAAGCAGCGTATGAGCCCTAGCATTAAGTCCCCTGGCCAGCTTGTCCTTCCTCTCCTTGAGTTGGTTGAGCCTGGCCCCGGCGGCGTGCGCCTGCCGCGCCGGGAAGTCGTACAGCCCGCCGGCCGCGCCGAAGTATTGCTTCTCATTTACCTATGACTCAACTATAACACTAACCTGTTCCTCCTCCTTCCCAAGCAGCGTATGAGCCCTAGCATTAAGTCCCCTGGCCAGCTTGTCCTTCCTCTCCTTGAGTTGGTTGAGCCTGGCCCCGGCGGCGTGCGCCTGCCGCGCCGGGAAGTCGTACAGCCCGCCGGCCGCGCCGAAGTATTGCTTCTCATTTACCTATGACTCAACTATAACACTAACCTGTTCCTCCTCCTTCCCAAGCAGCGTATGAGCCCTAGCATTAAGTCCCCTGGCCAGCTTGTCCTTCCTCTCCTTGAGTTGGTTGAGCCTGGCCCCGGCGGCGTGCGCCTGCCGCGCCGGGAAGTCGTACAGCCCGCCGGCCGCGCCGAAGTATTGCTTCTCATTTACCTATGACTCAACTATAACACTAACCTGTTCCTCCTCCTTCCCAAGCAGCGTATGAGCCCTAGCATTAAGTCCCCTGGCCAGCTTGTCCTTCCTCTCCTTGAGTTGGTTGAGCCTGGCCCCGGCGGCGTGCGCCTGCCGCGCCGGGAAGTCGTACAGCCCGCCGGCCGCGCCGAAGTATTGCTTCTCATTTACCTATGACTCAACTATAACACTAACCTGTTCCTCCTCCTTCCCAAGCAGCGTATGAGCCCTAGCATTAAGTCCCCTGGCCAGCTTGTCCTTCCTCTCCTTGAGTTGGTTGAGCCTGGCCCCGGCGGCGTGCGCCTGCCGCGCCGGGAAGTCGTACAGCCCGCCGGCCGCGCCGAAGTATTGCTTCTCATTTACCTATGACTCAACTATAACACTAACCTGTTCCTCCTCCTTCCCAAGCAGCGTATGAGCCCTAGCATTAAGTCCCCTGGCCAGCTTGTCCTTCCTCTCCTTGAGTTGGTTGAGCCTGGCCCCGGCGGCGTGCGCCTGCCGCGCCGGGAAGTCGTACAGCCCGCCGGCCGCGCCGAAGTATTGCTTCTCATTTACCTATGACTCAACTATAACACTAACCTGTTCCTCCTCCTTCCCAAGCAGCGTATGAGCCCTAGCATTAAGTCCCCTGGCCAGCTTGTCCTTCCTCTCCTTGAGTTGGTTGAGCCTGGCCCCGGCGGCGTGCGCCTGCCGCGCCGGGAAGTCGTACAGCCCGCCGGCCGCGCCGAAGTATTGCTTCTCATTTACCTATGACTCAACTATAACACTAACCTGTTCCTCCTCCTTCCCAAGCAGCGTATGAGCCCTAGCATTAAGTCCCCTGGCCAGCTTGTCCTTCCTCTCCTTGAGTTGGTTGAGCCTGGCCCCGGCGGCGTGCGCCTGCCGCGCCGGGAAGTCGTACAGCCCGCCGGCCGCGCCGAAGTATTGCTTCTCATTTACCTATGACTCAACTATAACACTAACCTGTTCCTCCTCCTTCCCAAGCAGCGTATGAGCCCTAGCATTAAGTCCCCTGGCCAGCTTGTCCTTCCTCTCCTTGAGTTGGTTGAGCCTGGCCCCGGCGGCGTGCGCCTGCCGCGCCGGGAAGTCGTACAGCCCGCCGGCCGCGCCGAAGTATTGCTTCTCATTTACCTATGACTCAACTATAACACTAACCTGTTCCTCCTCCTTCCCAAGCAGCGTATGAGCCCTAGCATTAAGTCCCCTGGCCAGCTTGTCCTTCCTCTCCTTGAGTTGGTTGAGCCTGGCCCCGGCGGCGTGCGCCTGCCGCGCCGGGAAGTCGTACAGCCCGCCGGCCGCGCCGAAGTATTGCTTCTCATTTACCTATGACTCAACTATAACACTAACCTGTTCCTCCTCCTTCCCAAGCAGCGTATGAGCCCTAGCATTAAGTCCCCTGGCCAGCTTGTCCTTCCTCTCCTTGAGTTGGTTGAGCCTGGCCCCGGCGGCGTGCGCCTGCCGCGCCGGGAAGTCGTACAGCCCGCCGGCCGCGCCGAAGTATTGCTTCTCATTTACCTATGACTCAACTATAACACTAACCTGTTCCTCCTCCTTCCCAAGCAGCGTATGAGCCCTAGCATTAAGTCCCCTGGCCAGCTTGTCCTTCCTCTCCTTGAGTTGGTTGAGCCTGGCCCCGGCGGCGTGCGCCTGCCGCGCCGGGAAGTCGTACAGCCCGCCGGCCGCGCCGAAGTATTGCTTCTCATTTACCTATGACTCAACTATAACACTAACCTGTTCCTCCTCCTTCCCAAGCAGCGTATGAGCCCTAGCATTAAGTCCCCTGGCCAGCTTGTCCTTCCTCTCCTTGAGTTGGTTGAGCCTGGCCCCGGCGGCGTGCGCCTGCCGCGCCGGGAAGTCGTACAGCCCGCCGGCCGCGCCGAAGTATTGCTTCTCATTTACCTATGACTCAACTATAACACTAACCTGTTCCTCCTCCTTCCCAAGCAGCGTATGAGCCCTAGCATTAAGTCCCCTGGCCAGCTTGTCCTTCCTCTCCTTGAGTTGGTTGAGCCTGGCCCCGGCGGCGTGCGCCTGCCGCGCCGGGAAGTCGTACAGCCCGCCGGCCGCGCCGAAGTATTGCTTCTCATTTACCTATGACTCAACTATAACACTAACCTGTTCCTCCTCCTTCCCAAGCAGCGTATGAGCCCTAGCATTAAGTCCCCTGGCCAGCTTGTCCTTCCTCTCCTTGAGTTGGTTGAGCCTGGCCCCGGCGGCGTGCGCCTGCCGCGCCGGGAAGTCGTACAGCCCGCCGGCCGCGCCGAAGTATTGCTTCTCATTTACCTATGACTCAACTATAACACTAACCTGTTCCTCCTCCTTCCCAAGCAGCGTATGAGCCCTAGCATTAAGTCCCCTGGCCAGCTTGTCCTTCCTCTCCTTGAGTTGGTTGAGCCTGGCCCCGGCGGCGTGCGCCTGCCGCGCCGGGAAGTCGTACAGCCCGCCGGCCGCGCCGAAGTATTGCTTCTCATTTACCTATGACTCAACTATAACACTAACCTGTTCCTCCTCCTTCCCAAGCAGCGTATGAGCCCTAGCATTAAGTCCCCTGGCCAGCTTGTCCTTCCTCTCCTTGAGTTGGTTGAGCCTGGCCCCGGCGGCGTGCGCCTGCCGCGCCGGGAAGTCGTACAGCCCGCCGGCCGCGCCGAAGTATTGCTTCTCATTTACCTATGACTCAACTATAACACTAACCTGTTCCTCCTCCTTCCCAAGCAGCGTATGAGCCCTAGCATTAAGTCCCCTGGCCAGCTTGTCCTTCCTCTCCTTGAGTTGGTTGAGCCTGGCCCCGGCGGCGTGCGCCTGCCGCGCCGGGAAGTCGTACAGCCCGCCGGCCGCGCCGAAGTATTGCTTCTCATTTACCTATGACTCAACTATAACACTAACCTGTTCCTCCTCCTTCCCAAGCAGCGTATGAGCCCTAGCATTAAGTCCCCTGGCCAGCTTGTCCTTCCTCTCCTTGAGTTGGTTGAGCCTGGCCCCGGCGGCGTGCGCCTGCCGCGCCGGGAAGTCGTACAGCCCGCCGGCCGCGCCGAAGTATTGCTTCTCATTTACCTATGACTCAACTATAACACTAACCTGTTCCTCCTCCTTCCCAAGCAGCGTATGAGCCCTAGCATTAAGTCCCCTGGCCAGCTTGTCCTTCCTCTCCTTGAGTTGGTTGAGCCTGGCCCCGGCGGCGTGCGCCTGCCGCGCCGGGAAGTCGTACAGCCCGCCGGCCGCGCCGAAGTATTGCTTCTCATTTACCTATGACTCAACTATAACACTAACCTGTTCCTCCTCCTTCCCAAGCAGCGTATGAGCCCTAGCATTAAGTCCCCTGGCCAGCTTGTCCTTCCTCTCCTTGAGTTGGTTGAGCCTGGCCCCGGCGGCGTGCGCCTGCCGCGCCGGGAAGTCGTACAGCCCGCCGGCCGCGCCGAAGTATTGCTTCTCATTTACCTATGACTCAACTATAACACTAACCTGTTCCTCCTCCTTCCCAAGCAGCGTATGAGCCCTAGCATTAAGTCCCCTGGCCAGCTTGTCCTTCCTCTCCTTGAGTTGGTTGAGCCTGGCCCCGGCGGCGTGCGCCTGCCGCGCCGGGAAGTCGTACAGCCCGCCGGCCGCGCCGAAGTATTGCTTCTCATTTACCTATGACTCAACTATAACACTAACCTGTTCCTCCTCCTTCCCAAGCAGCGTATGAGCCCTAGCATTAAGTCCCCTGGCCAGCTTGTCCTTCCTCTCCTTGAGTTGGTTGAGCCTGGCCCCGGCGGCGTGCGCCTGCCGCGCCGGGAAGTCGTACAGCCCGCCGGCCGCGCCGAAGTATTGCTTCTCATTTACCTATGACTCAACTATAACACTAACCTGTTCCTCCTCCTTCCCAAGCAGCGTATGAGCCCTAGCATTAAGTCCCCTGGCCAGCTTGTCCTTCCTCTCCTTGAGTTGGTTGAGCCTGGCCCCGGCGGCGTGCGCCTGCCGCGCCGGGAAGTCGTACAGCCCGCCGGCCGCGCCGAAGTATTGCTTCTCATTTACCTATGACTCAACTATAACACTAACCTGTTCCTCCTCCTTCCCAAGCAGCGTATGAGCCCTAGCATTAAGTCCCCTGGCCAGCTTGTCCTTCCTCTCCTTGAGTTGGTTGAGCCTGGCCCCGGCGGCGTGCGCCTGCCGCGCCGGGAAGTCGTACAGCCCGCCGGCCGCGCCGAAGTATTGCTTCTCATTTACCTATGACTCAACTATAACACTAACCTGTTCCTCCTCCTTCCCAAGCAGCGTATGAGCCCTAGCATTAAGTCCCCTGGCCAGCTTGTCCTTCCTCTCCTTGAGTTGGTTGAGCCTGGCCCCGGCGGCGTGCGCCTGCCGCGCCGGGAAGTCGTACAGCCCGCCGGCCGCGCCGAAGTATTGCTTCTCATTTACCTATGACTCAACTATAACACTAACCTGTTCCTCCTCCTTCCCAAGCAGCGTATGAGCCCTAGCATTAAGTCCCCTGGCCAGCTTGTCCTTCCTCTCCTTGAGTTGGTTGAGCCTGGCCCCGGCGGCGTGCGCCTGCCGCGCCGGGAAGTCGTACAGCCCGCCGGCCGCGCCGAAGTATTGCTTCTCATTTACCTATGACTCAACTATAACACTAACCTGTTCCTCCTCCTTCCCAAGCAGCGTATGAGCCCTAGCATTAAGTCCCCTGGCCAGCTTGTCCTTCCTCTCCTTGAGTTGGTTGAGCCTGGCCCCGGCGGCGTGCGCCTGCCGCGCCGGGAAGTCGTACAGCCCGCCGGCCGCGCCGAAGTATTGCTTCTCATTTACCTATGACTCAACTATAACACTAACCTGTTCCTCCTCCTTCCCAAGCAGCGTATGAGCCCTAGCATTAAGTCCCCTGGCCAGCTTGTCCTTCCTCTCCTTGAGTTGGTTGAGCCTGGCCCCGGCGGCGTGCGCCTGCCGCGCCGGGAAGTCGTACAGCCCGCCGGCCGCGCCGAAGTATTGCTTCTCATTTACCTATGACTCAACTATAACACTAACCTGTTCCTCCTCCTTCCCAAGCAGCGTATGAGCCCTAGCATTAAGTCCCCTGGCCAGCTTGTCCTTCCTCTCCTTGAGTTGGTTGAGCCTGGCCCCGGCGGCGTGCGCCTGCCGCGCCGGGAAGTCGTACAGCCCGCCGGCCGCGCCGAAGTATTGCTTCTCATTTACCTATGACTCAACTATAACACTAACCTGTTCCTCCTCCTTCCCAAGCAGCGTATGAGCCCTAGCATTAAGTCCCCTGGCCAGCTTGTCCTTCCTCTCCTTGAGTTGGTTGAGCCTGGCCCCGGCGGCGTGCGCCTGCCGCGCCGGGAAGTCGTACAGCCCGCCGGCCGCGCCGAAGTATTGCTTCTCATTTACCTATGACTCAACTATAACACTAACCTGTTCCTCCTCCTTCCCAAGCAGCGTATGAGCCCTAGCATTAAGTCCCCTGGCCAGCTTGTCCTTCCTCTCCTTGAGTTGGTTGAGCCTGGCCCCGGCGGCGTGCGCCTGCCGCGCCGGGAAGTCGTACAGCCCGCCGGCCGCGCCGAAGTATTGCTTCTCATTTACCTATGACTCAACTATAACACTAACCTGTTCCTCCTCCTTCCCAAGCAGCGTATGAGCCCTAGCATTAAGTCCCCTGGCCAGCTTGTCCTTCCTCTCCTTGAGTTGGTTGAGCCTGGCCCCGGCGGCGTGCGCCTGCCGCGCCGGGAAGTCGTACAGCCCGCCGGCCGCGCCGAAGTATTGCTTCTCATTTACCTATGACTCAACTATAACACTAACCTGTTCCTCCTCCTTCCCAAGCAGCGTATGAGCCCTAGCATTAAGTCCCCTGGCCAGCTTGTCCTTCCTCTCCTTGAGTTGGTTGAGCCTGGCCCCGGCGGCGTGCGCCTGCCGCGCCGGGAAGTCGTACAGCCCGCCGGCCGCGCCGAAGTATTGCTTCTCATTTACCTATGACTCAACTATAACACTAACCTGTTCCTCCTCCTTCCCAAGCAGCGTATGAGCCCTAGCATTAAGTCCCCTGGCCAGCTTGTCCTTCCTCTCCTTGAGTTGGTTGAGCCTGGCCCCGGCGGCGTGCGCCTGCCGCGCCGGGAAGTCGTACAGCCCGCCGGCCGCGCCGAAGTATTGCTTCTCATTTACCTATGACTCAACTATAACACTAACCTGTTCCTCCTCCTTCCCAAGCAGCGTATGAGCCCTAGCATTAAGTCCCCTGGCCAGCTTGTCCTTCCTCTCCTTGAGTTGGTTGAGCCTGGCCCCGGCGGCGTGCGCCTGCCGCGCCGGGAAGTCGTACAGCCCGCCGGCCGCGCCGAAGTATTGCTTCTCATTTACCTATGACTCAACTATAACACTAACCTGTTCCTCCTCCTTCCCAAGCAGCGTATGAGCCCTAGCATTAAGTCCCCTGGCCAGCTTGTCCTTCCTCTCCTTGAGTTGGTTGAGCCTGGCCCCGGCGGCGTGCGCCTGCCGCGCCGGGAAGTCGTACAGCCCGCCGGCCGCGCCGAAGTATTGCTTCTCATTTACCTATGACTCAACTATAACACTAACCTGTTCCTCCTCCTTCCCAAGCAGCGTATGAGCCCTAGCATTAAGTCCCCTGGCCAGCTTGTCCTTCCTCTCCTTGAGTTGGTTGAGCCTGGCCCCGGCGGCGTGCGCCTGCCGCGCCGGGAAGTCGTACAGCCCGCCGGCCGCGCCGAAGTATTGCTTCTCATTTACCTATGACTCAACTATAACACTAACCTGTTCCTCCTCCTTCCCAAGCAGCGTATGAGCCCTAGCATTAAGTCCCCTGGCCAGCTTGTCCTTCCTCTCCTTGAGTTGGTTGAGCCTGGCCCCGGCGGCGTGCGCCTGCCGCGCCGGGAAGTCGTACAGCCCGCCGGCCGCGCCGAAGTATTGCTTCTCATTTACCTATGACTCAACTATAACACTAACCTGTTCCTCCTCCTTCCCAAGCAGCGTATGAGCCCTAGCATTAAGTCCCCTGGCCAGCTTGTCCTTCCTCTCCTTGAGTTGGTTGAGCCTGGCCCCGGCGGCGTGCGCCTGCCGCGCCGGGAAGTCGTACAGCCCGCCGGCCGCGCCGAAGTATTGCTTCTCATTTACCTATGACTCAACTATAACACTAACCTGTTCCTCCTCCTTCCCAAGCAGCGTATGAGCCCTAGCATTAAGTCCCCTGGCCAGCTTGTCCTTCCTCTCCTTGAGTTGGTTGAGCCTGGCCCCGGCGGCGTGCGCCTGCCGCGCCGGGAAGTCGTACAGCCCGCCGGCCGCGCCGAAGTATTGCTTCTCATTTACCTATGACTCAACTATAACACTAACCTGTTCCTCCTCCTTCCCAAGCAGCGTATGAGCCCTAGCATTAAGTCCCCTGGCCAGCTTGTCCTTCCTCTCCTTGAGTTGGTTGAGCCTGGCCCCGGCGGCGTGCGCCTGCCGCGCCGGGAAGTCGTACAGCCCGCCGGCCGCGCCGAAGTATTGCTTCTCATTTACCTATGACTCAACTATAACACTAACCTGTTCCTCCTCCTTCCCAAGCAGCGTATGAGCCCTAGCATTAAGTCCCCTGGCCAGCTTGTCCTTCCTCTCCTTGAGTTGGTTGAGCCTGGCCCCGGCGGCGTGCGCCTGCCGCGCCGGGAAGTCGTACAGCCCGCCGGCCGCGCCGAAGTATTGCTTCTCGCCCGAGATCCAAGTGTGCTCCTTCTCAAGCCCGGTGATCTGGGAATGGTGGGTAAATCACATTTTAGAGAATTGCCATCCTGAACTGAATCAATAGATGGCGTTGTTATATATTTATATTGAGCGTGAGGTCGAACAACAATACAGTAAACGGAGATATATCGGCTTATAACTTATCAAAGTTAAATATAACTCCGTAATAGATGGATACAGTCTAAGGAAAAAACGTGCCTCGAAAATCACGAAAATTTGATTCTCGATCAGATGGCGCCACTAGTTTTGGCCTACACTCGTATAGAGGGCGTTGACTGTTTCGTTTGTTATTTATAATTTTAACGCATACCAGTGAAAGAACATGGGTCAAAATCATATAAAAAAAATTAATGCAAATAAAAAAATCATTTATACATATTTAAATACATTTTATCGTATTTTTATAAATATTTATTTTTAGTTTTAAAGTGTGTCGACAGATGGCAGTGAATTTACTGGGGTTACAAAATTTACTATGACAGTACCGCTCTAGTATAAGTTACTCTATGTAACTTATTTAAACCTGCATTTTAATTATTCAATGATTCAATTCTGTCTTACACTGTTTAAACCGAATGAAAATGTCACACGCGAGCCATCATCATCGATATAGTCGAATATAAACCTTACT
The DNA here is from genome assembly GCF_947568885.1 of Cydia strobilella. Classification (NCBI taxonomy): domain Eukaryota; kingdom Metazoa; phylum Arthropoda; class Insecta; order Lepidoptera; family Tortricidae; genus Cydia; species Cydia strobilella. The sequence continues at coordinate 2,467,326 of NC_086056.1, forward strand.
TGGAAGCTTTAGAATACTTTGGGAGCATACGCCATAATGTTTAATATGCGTTGTTGGTGTTAAGGGCACGACAACTCATCGATGCTCACAAAAATGTTCTAACCACGAATAAGTATACTGTACGAGTCGTGAGTTTTGCAAGAAACAACATACGGAAATGTTATTTATAGACCATATTTCCATAATAAAACATAAATTACCAAGGAAATTTCCCTGCAATTTATGAGAAATTTACTGTAATTTGCCTGGTGTGGGATCACTGAGCCTGTTCTTTTAATAAACAACTTTTTATTTAACAATTTTGAGAACAAATACAATTATTTTATTAAATATTTGATATGTTTTTTTTTCTTTAATATATGACATCTATTACAGTTTTTAACTTTTTATTTATTTATTTTTATTTTTTATTTATGGAAATTTACGAAAAATTCATGAAATTCAAGTGAAATGATCCTGGTTTTCACGTAAGGATAAGGAAAATCTAGTTTCTATAAAAACATTACCGTAACATTACCGAGAATATTCTCTCAATCGGAAATATTCTCAGCAATTTCCCATCACTATGTACGACCAACAAGCGCGGCCGAAAGAGAAGTCGAACTTCATGCAGCTCGGTTTAAATACAGGAGTAAAATCCGGAGTAAATACGATAACTTGTGTAAGTCAGACAGTTCTTAGTTTCGATAAATCTTGCTCGGTGAAATGGTTCAATTTTGATTGGCATAAAAAATAACAGTTAGGCGCTGTTCTGTGTCCGTCCGGATTACTAGTATATCCGTGATTCTAATTAGCCTCATGCATGAAGTTTATATTTGAACGAAATATGTTATATTCGGATGTTTGTTACCGTTATATCATGTTACAAATGCATTTCCGTTTTTAAATTACCATTTAATCACTTAAAATTATAAATAAAAAGTACAAAAATTTGCACGCGAAAAGCTAGTGAGCGAAACGCTCGAAACGCCACGTGACGTCACGCGTTCGACAGATTAGTGTCATTAGTAGCAAACGTCAGTTGGGCCGCCCAACGTGTGACGTCATCACGCTCTGTCGAATTCGCGCCAAAAATTATGAGCGTTTCAACCGCTCAAAAATTTTCAACATTTTAAATATTTTTTAATAAAATAATGTTAAGGTTTACAAAAGTATTTTTATCATTTCCGGTGTTCCAACGATATAAATTATGAATCCAAAAATAAAAATAAATTCATGCATGGAGCTAATTGTCTTACCTTCTTACCACACTCAGTGGCCTCAGTCTCCAGCTCTTTAATCTTGAACTCTAACTCCTTGATCTTAAGGTTGATATCGTTGTTCTTAGCGTCCAATTTTTCCCGTTGCTGAGATAGACGAGAGATTTCCGTGTTGCGTGACGCGATCTCGGCTTTCATCGCTTTGATGCGGCCTTGGATCTCTTTTACTGCGTTCTGGGTAAAATGTGACGTTTTCAATCAAAAGGTACCACATTGTCGGTTGTCGATAATGTTGTTCTTATTGAAGCTATATGGAAATAGCGCCTTACTGACAAGCGACAATAAGTACCCTTTTGGTTGAAAATGGCACAAATAATTAGAGAAGTGATTAGTAGTTTTCGAATTAGATTAGTATAATTACCTTTTTAACTTTTTTTTCAATGCCTATCAATGTCTAAACTATACAATAAAATGAAATAAAAATCAAATCAATATGAGTAAACATCGTGAAAGTTTAAATCAGTGTAATTTTTATCTCCAACTGGGTTTTAGGCCAGGAAATGAATGCTCAATAAAAGTTATAGAGGGAAATGCTTGGAACACAATCTTTCATTCGTAGCTTTGTTTGGACTAGTTAGGAGGTGAACATATCAAAAGTCCCCGCTTGTAACCCTGGCTCCGGGGGGAGGGGGTTTAAAGGTTCAATTTTTCAGTTTTTCGATTATATCTCGGAAACTATGTGTCTGAGCGACATGGCCATATATAGAAAATGAACAGTGATTTAATTTGTTACAAGTTTATTAAGTCGTTTTTCGATATCTTGCAACACAATTTTTGACTTCGTAGCTTTGTTTGGACTTGTTAGGTGAACATATCAAAAGTCCCCGCCGCCCGTAACCTTGGTGCCGGGGGGAGGGGGTTTGAAGGTTCCATTTTTCGGTTTTTTTTATTATATTTTGGAAACTATGCGTAAAATCATTCATAAAGATTTTACGCTAACATAAACAATTTTTTAAAAATAATCATAAGTTGTCTTGAGAACCAGAAATCTCGGATCCGGCCATGCCCAGAACAGGTACATGTAAGGCACCGGGACCGGTACTGCATGCTCTAGTTAAAGCCTGACCAGTAATACAGGATCATTATCAAGGGGGCGCTGCTCATTCTCATGTATAGGGTCAGTTCAGTATAGTATGAAAAAATTAGTTTCAGTGAAATTCCGCAACATGGCGCGTGATCATATATTCCTGGTCAGGCTTTACCGGTGGTTTATTCATCCGTCACTAACCTCGGCAGCAGTATGTTCGTCCTTGGCTGTTTGTAGCGCCTCCGCGAGTCTTTCCGCTGCCGCCTTTGTCTCCGCTAGTTGAGTCGAACTCGTGGTCACACCCTTTTCTAGTTCTGCTACCTAAAATTGTAATAGAGTTTTTAAGTAAATTAAATGTAACTACTGTAATAGTTATTTACGATACAAGTGCGGAAAAGAGGAAATTCGAAACGAGTGGCGATAAATTAAAACACGACCGCAGGGAGTGTTTTAAATCGACACGAGTTGCGAATTACCTATTCGCACGTGTATCGTACAACGTTTTACAGTACATATGGCCCTTTAAACTTTCGACATATGCACGAAAAGTTCTATTTGACTCACTAGTGCGAGAAAGTAGCACCACATGTACTGTAATAGCTATTTATGCAACAAGTGCGGAAATCATCTTTACGCACGTGTATCATACAATGTTTTACTATGCATTGTGCGAGTAAATAAAAAAAACATATCATGGCAAATAAGTTCAATTATTAAAAAAATTAAAACAAAAAGCACTAGTGCGGGAAAGTAGTACTTTCCGCATGATATGGCTCCGTAGGAAACGCACTTTTCGAGCACATGCATTGTAAAGTAACTTAACTAACTTAGCGGTTACACTCACGTGTATTAAGTCACTCGCGCGACATGTTTCGGAGAGCCTAGGTCTCTATTTTCAAGCACTAACAGTGCCTGAGTGAGTAGTGAGTAGGTCACGACGGGCGGGCGGTAGTCGTCACGTACCGCGGCGCGTGATGATATAACCGGTTGAGGGGAGTCTTGAGCTGTTGTTGTAGGCAGGCGCGACGGCGGGTTTGGGTCACCCAACACGTAGCGATGAACAACAAGGATACAGAGCCTTGAGCATCGCCGTCGAGTCGCTTGCCTATCGGTGTTCTATCGGATACATTTCGGGGAGTGCGCACAGGAACTGCACGACCTGATCCCACCTTCCCCTTTCCATCATCGGACATCCAGGCGCGGGGAGCGAATGCACCCGTTCGTGGTCCACATTCCATTCGTTCGGACGAAACGTTTTGCCTCCTCCTTTTTGGTAGGACGGCTAAGGAATGGAATGCGCTCCCGCCATCTGTATTCCCTGATCAATATGACCTCGGTCTCTTTAAAACAAGAGTGAATAGGCTGTTACTGAACCGGTGAGCTCCATCTTAGGCCCTGTCTTCACTTTCCATCAGGTGTGACTAGGGCCAATCGCCGATCAGTTTATAAAAAAAAAAAAAAAAACACGAACTCACTGGATTACAGGCTTCCATGCTGGCGCCACAGCCCAGCCGCTCTCTCGGTACACGTGTATACGTGAGTGAAACCGCTAAGTCAGTTAGAAAATTCACTGCCATCTATCGATACACTCTAAAACTAAAAATGAAGATTTATAAAAATACGAGAAAATTTATTTAAATATGGATAAATGATTTTTTATTCGCATTAATTTGTTTTATATGATTTTACCCATGTCCTTTGACTGATATGCGTTAAAATTGTTAAATAACAAACGAAACCGTCAACGCCCTCTATACGAGAGTAGGCCAAAGGTAAAGGCGCCATCTGATCGAGAATCTAATTTTCGTGATTTTCGAGGCACGTTTTTTCCTTAGACTGTATCCATCTATTACGGAGTTATATCTATCTTTGCTGTAAAGTAAGTTTGAATCAGGGTCCGGCCCGCTATCCCTTATCGGGGTTTTATAAGGTTATTGCATAAGGCTTAACTCACCATACCCTTTGCCAGACGAAACCCTTTGTTTTGGTTTTAAAAACCCTTATATAAAGCTACCACATTTGAGTAATCGGTAGCCCAAATACCCTTACAAAACCCTTATCATCCGCTCACCAACACCTTGCATATTGCTTATAAGGGTTAGCCTTATAAAGGGCTTTCCTTTTTGCATATAAGCGTGCTAATTTAATTCGTCTACCTTGTTCATAAAGCACACATTACTTCGAATCCGAGCGATCGTCGGCGGAGACGGCGGCGTTCTTTGACTAGGCACGTATTTTCTTTCCTTTTCATACACTACCGTAGATATATACTAATCCTGTCTCTTTCACGCAAAGGGAAACCTTTATAAAAAGCGCTTAAAGATAAGGGTAACCCTTATTAAGAGCTAGCCTTATTTTTGGTTAGCTTTTCGGTAAGGGTTAGTCAAAGGTAAGGGTATGAATGGGCTTGCAGTTCAAAAGGGAAAGTCTTTCAATGTGTTAGCCGTGTTTAAGTGTTGCCCATTGAAAGGGTTTTATCGCGGAAAGGGTTGTCCGGTCCCTGGTGAATTCCTTCGACTCCAGTCATTCGATGAGAATGTATGCAACAATAATGGAATCTAGACTGTGCCAGGCGTTACCTCTAGCTGTAAAGTGGAAAACTCCTGCTCTCGTTGTTTCCAATTGCTGCTGTGATGTTCCGCTTCTTTCTTAGCCTTTTTGAGGGCCTCCTCCGCTTTTTTAAACTCCCTGTTGAGAAATAGTTTTTGATTTATAATTTATTATTGTGAACCTATATTTAGGGTACAAGGTTCTCATTTCTTATGAGGGAATAAAATAAATTTGGAGGAAAAAAGTTATCACTACGGGTCCCTTTTTTACCCTTTGGGCACGGAACGGAACACTAAAACACGGGGTACTTATAACTGTCTCACTAATTCTGACACTCTCGCACTTAGTGTTTCTATGTTAGTTTATATCTGATGTTGTTAAAAAATCTTACCTTTCTCTATGACCTTTGATGTCCTTGACCTTGGCCTCCAACTCTTTATCCCTAGGCGAAGCTACTTGCTGTTTCGCTTTATCCCCTTCTGTCTCACTAGTTCTGTCACTCTGGCACAGCGATTCTATGTGAGTTTATATCTGATGTTATTAAAATCTTACCTTTCTCTATGAACTTTGATGTCCTTGCCCTTGGCCTCCAGCTCTTTAGCCCTAGGCGAAGCTACTTGCTGTTTCGCCTTATCCACTTCTGTCTCACTAATTCCGTCACTCTGGCACAGCAATTCTATGTGAGTTTATATCTGATGTTACTAAAATATTACCTTTCTCTATGACCTTTGATGTCCTTGCCCTTGGCCTCCAGCTCTTTAGCCCTAGGCGAAGCTACTTGCTGTTTCGCCTTATCCCCTTCTGTCTCACTAGTTCTGTCACTCTGGCACAGCGATTCTATGTGAGTTTATATCTGATGTTACTTAAATCTTACCTTTCTCTGTGACCTTTGATGTCCTTGACCTTGGCCTCCAGCTCTTTTGCCCTAGCCGAAGCCGCCTGCTGTTTCGTCTTGTTTTCCTCCAACTGTCTCACTAGCTCTGTCACCCTCGCACGTAGCGATTCTATCTCTGCGTGAGTTTGAGCGTGAGATGTGGTGGCGAGGCGGGCCTTCACGACTTCTAGCTCGTGGGACATCATGTCGAATCTGGAAGTGATATGATGTTAGTTCGATGCTGTTAATTAGTCGGTTGTCCAAGTGAGAGTTAAAGTTGCGCAGCAAGGAATCCGCACGGTTATATTTTTAGATCGTGACGACTCGTGAGTGTTTGTAATTTGCCTTAACAGTTTTTTTTTATAATTTGATGTTATGCATAGTTACTTGTCTAGAGATATTGCTGTTAAACACAGTCATTTGTAGGTTAGTCAGACAGAGGGAGGAGTCAGAGGGTGATGGCTCAATTAAAGATGTACCCGATGGCATCCTTAGCTCTTCTTTGTCCTCTTGAAAATTTAGGATAGGATGTTACCCTCAGTCAGAATCAAGATGCATAGTGGACGAAGGATTATATAATATGTACAATTAGAACACTTAGACAATATTACAGGAGAAACGCATATAATTACCTCAGAAATACGGCACACGACTTGCTCAATACCGCAAGGAAGTGTAACAGGATGCCTTCTATTTATAGCATACATAAACGACTTGCCAAAAATTTTGAATACATCATGCGTTATGTTTGCTGATGACGTCTCAATATTACTGAACTGTACAAATAGTGTAGAATGCAATACTCGCCTTTTGGAGTCTCTCAACACAGTTACTGACTGGCTCCACGAACATAACCTCGATATAAACTTGAATAAAACGAAAATAATACAATTTAAACCAAACCAAAAAAACCCGCTGCATATAAATTTACAAATTGATAATGATAAAACCATCGAAGAAGTAGATGAGTGCAAACTATTGGGTATAACACTAGACTCAAGTATTAACTGGAAATCGCACATACAAGATATAAAATCCAAACTGGCTAGGTTCATCTACGCATTAAGTATATTAAAGATTAATACGAACATTGAGACCGCTAAATCCGCATACTTTGCATATGCGTACGCATGGCTACGGTATGGTGTTATTCTGTGGGGAGAAAGCACCGATGTGCATCAACTGTTCGTTATGCAGAAAAAATGCATTCGTATCCTAACAAATACGCGCGTACCAAACAGCTGCCGCCCATGTTTCAAACAACTGAAAATACTAACACTACCCTCCATTTATATAATGGAGGCGGCACTATTTTTAAAAAGTCACCTTCAGTTGTTTGAGATAAAAAAACTGTCAAGACCAAATCGCAAACCTGTCGTTCCCCAACTATTATTGCCACCCTCCAAATTAGCTATGGTAAGAAACGGCCCTTACTGTCGATGTGTGCGTGTAATGAACAAAGTTCTTGGTTTTCTGAATCTAGAAGTTAGCGATAAATTATTTAAGAAACAGTTAAAGGAAATATTATTAGAAAAATGTTACTATTCAATGGATGAATTTTTTAATGATGAAAGTCTGGATAATGCGAAATGATTTAATTGTTTATGAATTCTATGATAACTATTAATAATTTATTGTTAAATTTCATTCGAGTATGAGTATGACCATAATTTATGATTAATTAATGATTAACGCATGAATTAGTTTTTTTTTTTTTTGACACAATTTTATTTTATTTAAAAGTTTATATAAGAAATTAAGACTAGGTATAAGTTCAAAATAAGTAGTTTAATATCCAATATTGTACACCCTAGCAGGGTATCATGTACCTACTTGACCAATATGTAAGACCAGTATGTACAAATGAACATGATTACAATGGAATAAATGATATGATATGATTAACTTTGATCTCGATGACGCCGTTAAGAGGCCGGTGTCGATTTTAGTCGCAAAAATGTAAAATTTATAGATTTAGTCGGTGAAATTGTACACCTTTTGTTACCTAATTGAAATAACAAGTACTGGTTTCTATTAGCACGTCTTCTTATCTTACCTTTTATCAGATTAATTTTTTGAAAACAGACTCACTAAATTAGTAATGTTTGCTTTTCTGATGGACGTTTAGGTAAACGCGCGTAAAGCACTGATTTTGTCGCTCTTATTTGTAAATTCCGTAAAGTTTGGACTGCTAAACATGGTAATTTTGTATTACACATATCCTGTACTTGACGTTTATCAGACTACATTTTTATTATTATGACTTCGAAGTAGTGTAAATGAAAGTTAGACGAAATCAATTTTCTCCAGAAATTACTTCAAAACAAGTGACAATTTCTCTAAAAATCGACTTAATTTCAACGTAATTTTGATACTTAAACAATCTACAACATTTGCTGAAACTATTCTTATACATCAATTTGTATAATTTACCACCATGATTTTTTGATGAATTTTTAAAAACTGCCCCTTTTCTTCATGCATTACCGGTGATGCACGCTCGCGACCTCTTTTTTAAAAGGCAAGATGAGAAGACGTGCTAATAGAAATCAATACTTGTTATTTAGATATTACGTAACAAAACGTGTATAATTTCAACGACTAAATCTATCAATTTTACATTTTTACTCCAAAATCGACTACGGCCTCTTAAATGAGTACATCGGCACGGGGCGGACACGCTATACATCAAAAATCACTTGCGTTTCTATGTGTGAATCGCGTCATGCGTTATGTGTGAGTAAGTTGCTTAAAAACAGTACTGAGCGGCCGGCAAAAGGCCGTCAATCTGCTGTCGCGGGGCGAGGTCATTCGAAGCTGGGCGGGCCGGTGTGTGGCCAGGTATGATTATACTATTACTTATTCTGTGACATCGGTGAATTGTATTGGAAGGTAGCAACATGTTTATATGACTGCAGCGAGAGGCGTCCAATGAGACCGTGACCTAAAACCTGTACCTCTGTTGTTTACTGCTGTAAGCCTCGGCCACCGCCTGCATGGCGTTGAGCTCGGCCTGGAGCTGCTGCAGCTGGGAGTCGGCGCGACCTAACTCCTGCTCTCCAATGAGACGGAGAGCTAACACCTGTACCTCTGTTGTTTACTGCTGTAAGCCTCGGCCGCCGCCTGCATGGCGCTGAGCTCGGCCTGGAGCTGCTGCAGCTGGGAGTCGGCGCGACCTAACTCCTGCTCTCCAATGAGACGGAGAGCTAACACCTGTACCTCTGTTGTTTACTGCTGTAAGCCTCGGCCGCCGCCTGCATGGCGCTGAGCTCGGCCTGGAGCTGCTGCAGCTGGGAGTCGGCGCGACCTAACTCCTGCTCTCCAATGAGACGGAGAGCTAACACCTGTACCTCTGTTGTTTACTGCTGTAAGCCTCGGCCGCCGCCTGCATGGCGCTGAGCTCGGCCTGGAGCTGCTGCAGCTGGGAGTCGGCGCGACCTAACTCCTGCTCTCCAATGAGACGGAGAGCTAACACCTGTACCTCTGTTGTTTACTGCTGTAAGCCTCGGCCGCCGCCTGCATGGCGCTGAGCTCGGCCTGGAGCTGCTGCAGCTGGGAGTCGGCGCGACCTAACTCCTGCTCTCCAATGAGACGGAGAGCTAACACCTGTACCTCTGTTGTTTACTGCTGTAAGCCTCGGCCGCCGCCTGCATGGCGCTGAGCTCGGCCTGGAGCTGCTGCAGCTGGGAGTCGGCGCGACCTAACTCCTGCTCTCCAATGAGACGGAGAGCTAACACCTGTACCTCTGTTGTTTACTGCTGTAAGCCTCGGCCGCCGCCTGCATGGCGCTGAGCTCGGCCTGGAGCTGCTGCAGCTGGGAGTTGGCGCGACCTAACTCCTGCTCTCCAATGAGACGGAGAGCTAACACCTGTACCTCTGTTGTTTACTGCTGTAAGCCTCGGCCGCCGCCTGCATGGCGCTGAGCTCGGCCTGGAGCTGCTGCAGCTGGGAGTCGGCGCGACCTAACTCCTGCTCTCCAATGAGACGGAGAGCTAACACCTGTACCTCTGTTGTTTACTGCTGTAAGCCTCGGCCGCCGCCTGCATGGCGCTGAGCTCGGCCTGGAGCTGCTGCAGCTGGGAGTCGGCGCGACCTAACTCCTGCTCTAACTCCTTGAGCTGCTGGATTTGCATTAGCACGGAACCTCCCTGTAAGAAAATAGTACGCCTAGTAAAAGTATGTACAATTTACGTCGAAAACGAAAAAAAAAATTAAATATGCGAGCTTTTTCAATTACGTTTGTACCTATAATCAAAGATAGATATAACTCCGTAATAGATGGATACAGTCTAAGGAAAAAACGTGCCTCGAAAATCAAGAAAATTTTACTCTCGATCAGAGGGCGCTACTAGCTTTGGCCTACTGTCGTATAGATGGCGTTGACGGTTTCGTTTATTATTAAACAATTTTTACGCATATCAGTAAAAGAACATGGGTCTAAATTATAGAAATAATTAATGAAATAAAAAAAAATTTATCCATATTTAAATACATTTTATCGCATTTTTATAAATCTTCATTTTTAGTTTTAAAGTGTGTCGATAGATGGCAGTGAATTTACTGTGATTACAAAATTTACTATGACAGTACCGCTCTAGTATAAGTTAATCTATGCTATAATGCAAGATATAACATCACTGGCACTTTTGTAAAATGTAGTGCAGGTAATTCCAATCATGTTGAAAAATTTCTGGCCCTGTGTTCCTAAGAAGACGGTCTCTCTCTCGTCACTCGGCCGGCAATTCCTTATTTTCTGGCTTTTGGAGTAACAAATTACTTATGAAATAAAACTATGAAAACGGATTATATCGCGTATATTGAATTTATAATACATCCCGACGTTTCGAACCCTTTACAGCGTTTTAGTATGTGGGTATTTTTGCACTTTGTAATTTTTCCTCAGTCACCCGTTGACCACGAACGCTGTAAAGGGTTCGAAACGTCGGGATGTATTATAAATTCAATATACGCGATATAATCCGTTTTCATAGTTTTATTTCATGAGTAACTATCGCGGTAACCGAAGACAATATAACAAATTACTTATTAAAATAAGGCAATTATTAAAATTAAACCTAGCTTCTCCTGACAGTGTAAGCATACACATCCCACTCGACAGTAACGCATCGTTTCCTGATCTGCGGGTGGAATGTGACTTTGCTGGCCCTGTACAGATCTCACCTTGACTCTAGCTCCTCCAGACAACGTCCCGGCCGGGTCATACACATCCCCCTCGACAGTGACGCATCGTTTCCTGATCTACGGGTAGAATGTGACTGGTGTGATCTCACCTTGACTCTAGCTCCTCCAGACAATGTCCCGGCCGGGTCATACACATCCCCCTCGACAGTGACGCATCGTTTCCTGATCTACGGGTAGAATGTGACTGGTGTGATCTCACCTTGACTCTAGCTCCTCCAGACAACGTCCCGGCCGGGTCATACACATCCCCCTCGACAGTGACGCATCGTTTCCTGATCTACGGGTAGAATGTGACTGGTGTGATCTCACCTTGACTCTAGCTCCTCCAGACAATGTCCCGGCCGGGTCATACACATCCCCCTCGACAGTGACGCATCGTTTCCTGATCTACGGGTAGAATGTGACTGGTGTGATCTCACCTTGACTCTAGCTCCTCCAGACAATGTCCCGGCCGGGTCATACACATCCCCCTCGACAGTGACGCATCGTTTCCTGATCTACGGGTAGAATGTGACTGGTGTGATCTCACCTTGACTCTAGCTCCTCCAGACAATGTCCCGGCCGGGTCATACACATCCCCCTCGACAGTGACGCATCGTTTCCTGATCTACGGGTAGAATGTGACTGGTGTGATCTCACCTTGACTCTAGCTCCTCCAGACAACGTCCCGGCCGGGTCATACACATCCCCCTCGACAGTGACGCATCGTTTCCTGATCTACGGGTAGAATGTGACTGGTGTGATCTCACCTTGACTCTAGCTCCTCCAGACAATGTCCCGGCCGGGTCATACACATCCCCCTCGACAGTGACGCATCGTTTCCTGATCTACGGGTAGAATGTGACTGGTGTGATCTCACCTTGACTCTAGCTCCTCCAGACAATGTCCCGGCCGGGTCATACACATCCCCCTCGACAGTGACGCATCGTTTCCTGATCTGCGGGTGGAAGGTGACTTTGTTGGCGGTGTCGGCGTCCCTGCAGACGAAGGTGCCGCCGAACACGAAGCCCATGGCGGGGCGCAGCGCGGCCGGGAACGAGATCAGGTCCACGGCGCGCTGCACGTTCTCGGGACCACCGCCCTACCAAATATGGTTACTGTAGAGGCCGGGAAACGAAGGGTTGCAGGACAAGTAGATTTAGACGAGAGTAGGGATAGGGATACGCGTCCGGCAACCCCGTTTCTCGCCGAGATTTGTATAGGGCTTTTTTTCAAACTCGCAATGAGATATCCATAGGCTACGGTGGACAAAATTGAGAAAAAACTGTCTAAAAATTGAATGGGGTTGACAACTGTCAAAGGTTTGCAGAGATGGCGCCACCATAGCTTGCCCCTTTTTCTATGAGATTTGGCTTAAAGGGCTGGCATCCAGGGCATTATTCGACCGGCCAAGCGCTTTTTCAGCGCGGAGCAGGTACCAGGGCCTCATGAGATACGAGAAGGTGTCGTTGAACAACCCGCTGGCGCGCGGGCCGCGGCTGCTGTTCAAAACAAAAGACGGTTGCTTTACAGGCCTAGGTGTGTAAGGCTTATGGGGAGGCGTCGTGGTTAGAATGCTAGCGATCACATGGCGCCTCCCGTCAACGGCAGGTGACGGAAACGCCGCAGGGGGTTTTAGTGGGTATTCTCCTCCTCTCTCTCTGACTAACAGAGGGAGCCTTCCCCATTGCCCGGGGGGCAAGGTGCGTAAATGCATTTACCCCTGCGTCAAAAAAAAAAAAAAAAGGTGTGTAAGGCTTAGGGTTTGCTCCCGGCACTGAGTTTGTATGGTGAGAACCGGGAATTGCCGATTCTTGCCATACAAACTCAGTACCGGGAGCAAACCCTGGTAAGGCTATATGAAATTCCTTTACATATCATCTTCACTCATCGCACCGGACACGTAGTATTTCTGGACCTAATTTGAAGTAAGTCATGTCAACATTTCATTGCAATTTTGACAAAATTATTAGAATGGTGCATGTTTATTTAATCGTATGGCATTATATTATACAGATTCAGAGGAATCATAAATCTAACTCCAGAGAATTAATCCACTTGTTAGCTTCGTCATTCAGTTTTATCAGGTCTTCCGGGGGCCTGTATATCGAGTAGATGGGCACTCTTGGAAAATACACATTCCTACAATACAGAAACAAATTTCTATGCACGGCGGTCAGTTATCTCTGCAGCTGGCTGTAGAAGACGTAGGATTCGTCACCGAAAAACAAGGCTTAAATAATATAATAAAAAACTGGACAAGTGCAAGTCGGACTCACCCACCGAGAGTTCACTTTTTAGTATTTGTTGTTATAGCGGCAACAGAAACACATCTGTGAAAATTTCAACTGTCTAGCTATCACGGTTCATGAGAGCCTGGTGACAGACAGACGGACAGTGGAGTCTTAGTAATAGGGTCCCGTTTTTACCCTTTGGGTAAAAACCCCGGAACCCTAAAAAGTACTCACGATTTGCTGCGCTAGCTTAAGGGTTCGATCGTCAATGGTGTAGGCGGTGATTTTGTTTAGCGGTATCATGGTGGTTCGCGTCTGGATGTTGCCTTTCTTGAGCAGGAGGTCCACTGTGGCGTCCGTGTCTACCACCACGTTGTATAGCTGGAGAATAGAATTCATTGAAATTTAAAATCTTTATTCCAGGCCTGTCGGCCCATATTCTGTTAGTTTACAGTGCTTAAAAATATATTAGTAGAAATACATAAATTGTAAAATAAATAAATTAAATTAAAATTATAAATAAATTGGGGCATTTTCTATGAAAAGGGACCTTATTGTCGATGGCGCTTACGCCGCATAGCGTCGCGCGGAATTGTATTTATATCTGAGCATCGTTTATAATGGCGTAAGTGCCATCGACAATAAGGTCCCATTTTATAGAAAATACCACAATTAACTTCAATCAAATTAGATTTAAATTATACATCAATTAAATTCAATTAAGTTATATTAAAAATTATAAATCAATCAAATTAAATCCAATTACATTAAAATCCAATTAAGTAATTGCAACAAGTCGAATTTTACCACAAAATATTTAATATAGATAGTGCCATTCACGATGACGAGCAGATTTGACAAAACTAAACTTTAATCGCATGACAATACGAACCAAAGCACGCGTCTTCGAGAATGAACAGATCTATAGATACTGATTAAAAACATAGCACAAATTAAAAGGTAAATTAAAACGGGATTTCTTATTGACCGAAAAAAGGAAAGGTATCCGTTTTAGCTTTGGAAAAAATGCTTTCGTATGTCCGATATTCTCCTCTACAGGCCGCATTTCTCAACCGATTCTCGTGAAATTTTGTGAGCAGGCTTAGGGTTTTTAGTCAATTCTTTTCTTTTTCAAAATGGCGGAGCCGTGGGGGCTAACGTGGTGGCATTTAGAGGCACTAGTATTCCTATGGTACTTTATTGCTACAAATTATCTGATGCTGCCTATAAAGTTTGAATACTCACTTTGCCGCCCGCGGCAGTTTCCAACGCAGTGCAGTACACTGGATCATTGACGTTTATCAATCTAGCGACGATACCTACAAGTAAACATAAGTATTAAGTATAAACACAAAATAAGTAGCGAAATAAGCTTGAATTTACTATGAAAACCAACCGTAAAACTGTGTACACGGCGCGCCTTCGACCAGGGAAGACGTGTCGTGCTCCGTGAGGACGGTCCTCGTAAATTGGACCGAAACATGTAGAGCTATTCGACTTAATAATACGTGAGTGACCCGGTTTAAAATAATTTAATATGTTTTAGTCTCACGGGAGTTTCATAGTCATATCAATCATCATCATAATTATAAACTTACCGTGTACTTTAGAATGGTCGAAGTCTCTGGTCGGTGCTTGGTATTGGAACTGGCAACGTTGAAGTCTTGAACTTAGACGGTCTAGTGAATCTCTTTTTCCGACGGTCTCTGATTGTATCTGCCGGATGAGACCCTTTAGCTCCGTGTTGCGGGCTTCGCTGAAGTTCATGCTTGAAAGCTCAGCCTGTGGATAATAGTGTGGGTAAAGTACTAAAAGGGCAATTCCAAGATTATACACGGTGGCAAAAAAATAAGTGCATTCCCGTTGCCAGGGAGGTTTTGGGATTATACTGCGTAACTTTTACTATGGGACCAACCCCGAAATCGCGAAAAAAAATTTGGCTGTTTCATACATTTTTGCTGGTCCATTTTCTATGGGAGGGTAAATTTTTTTTTCGCTATTTCTTGGTTGGTCCCATAGTAAAAGTTGCTCAGTATAATCCCAAAACCTCCCTGGCAACGGGAATGACTTATTTTAGCCACCGTTTTTATGTATACGTTTAGTCTAATATTACCTGTAGTTTATCCAGCTGCGCCTGCTGCCTGCCTATGTTATCCTGGTCCTTGGTAAACTGTGCGCTGCTCGCTTTGAACTCTCTCTCCAGAGTCTTGAGCCGGTCTTCTGCGTGTTTCTTCTCCATTTGTGCTTGGGATATGGATGTTGATGCTTCAGACGCTTCTGCCTTGGCCGCTGTAAAGTAGAAAAGTAGTTTGTATAAATAAAAACCGGCCAAGTGCGAGTCGGACTCGCGTTCCGAGGGTTCCGTACATTACACAATTTAAACAATGTAGTTTTTATGTGAAACGTGAGTAAAATGTCTTTAAAAAACCCGTAGGGGTCGGATCAAAAACTAAGTAATTAGGTCCGACTCACGCTTGACTGAACATTTCTAATAGGCTTTCCTGTGATATATACGTAAACATCTATTTTGTTTATGTATCTTTTTCAAAATTTTAGACCCAGTAGTTAGTAATAAAGGGGGCGGGGGGATGGTAATTTTTTGCTTATTTTCTTGAATAACTTCTAAACTGGCGATCCAAAAAAATATATATATATTTGAGATTCTCACAATGAGCTTTTTTATTTGATATGTAACACAATATAGTTTGAAAAACTTTATTTTTTAATTTTCTCCTTTACCTCCCAAAACTGGCCCCCGTGTTTAAAATTAATTTGTTTACGTTATATGTTCGTCTTTGGGTCACAAACTTACATAATTATGTATACCAAATTTCAACTTAATTGGTCCAGTAGTTTCGGAGAAAATAGACTGTGACAGACGGACAGACAGACGCACGAGTGATCCTATAAGGGTTCCTTTTTTTCCTTTTGAGGTATGGAACCCTAAAAAAGTATTTAAAAACACCCTTCAAGTTGTACCAATAAAGGTCTTCGGCACACCATTCCAACACCAACTCAACTCACTTTTGGTTCAGAATAGTGTACGACGAGTGGACGACGCGTAGACCACCCGTCATACACTACAGTTACATACATTTTGAAGATTGTACTGTAGGGAATACGACATAAGGCTTTAATTTGTAAACATTTAATTTTGAGTTGAGTTGGAGTCGAGTGGCTGTTGAGCAGGGATGTTGTGGATGCCGATTTTTTGACATCCGCGGACGCGGATGCGGATTTTTAAAGGCTGACATCCGCGGATGCGGATGTCGAGATTAGGCACATAAATAACGTCTTATATTACACTTTAGTAATTTTTATAAAAAAAAAAACGAAACAGTATTTGAACAAGAATATAGGTGCCCCACAATCGCATTAGTGTACTAAAGTCCAAATAAAACAAATTATTCACTTCTTGTCGCTGTCCGTCATAGGCTCCATTGCCGAATCAGAAAAACGAAACGAGATTCCTACTGGCTAATGACGAAATTACCTAGCACTTACGCCGCCGCTAAGACGTTCCTGTACCTAACTGTTCCACATCCGCATCCGCATTAAGCTCCGCATCGATTTTATGCGGAAGTTCCGCGGTTGCGGATGCGGATGCAAATATTCGCAACATCCCTGCTGTTGAGTTGTAATACTGTGCGAACTTTACTGGAATATGACACCAAAAGAATCCCAAGCAAGCGGAGTCGCAGTAACAGTATGCTCGATAACTATGCCCTCATTTTAAGTGCTGGCGCGAACGTAAGGACCTAAATGTAAAAGCGCATATGCGCCCACTTTTGCTGGTATTACATGTTTACACATATACGTTTGTGTAAACGTATCTTGATAAGGTTAACAAAACAACGGAAGACTAAACCCTATCACTTTGTAATACATTTTAATATCATTGTAGGTTTTTTTTTGCACTGCCTTAATAAGGCAGCCACAGCCAGTATATAATATTATAAAATCGGGCAAGTGCGAGTCGGACTCGCCCACCGAGGGTTCCGTGCTTTTTAGTATTTGTTGTTGTAGCGGCAACAGAAATACATCATCTGTGAGAATTTCAACTGTCTAGCTATCACGGTTCAAGAGATACAGCCTGGTGACAGACAGACGGACAGACGGACAGTGGAGTCTTAGTAATAGGGTCCCGTTTTTACCTTTTGGGTACGGAACCCTAATAATATACACTAACCCATGAGCTGGTCCTGCAGAGACTCGGACGCGCCCTCGTTGCCCGTGCTGACGGATACAAAAGTTGCCTGTGCGGCCACTAATGCTGCCTCTGCGGCTTCGCTCGCTGTCCGCAGGCCCTCGAACGTTGATGACGCCTGTAACCAATATGTGTGAACAGAACACAACGCATTCCCAACTCTCCCGGAACTTAATTTGCCCTTACTTCTAACTAGAAGAGAGAGAGAGAGTGTATAAGGGAGAGGTAGAAATCGGGGAAATCCTGAAGAAAGGCCAGGTCAAGAGCACCCTAAACCGGCGAGCGTGTATGAGGAATGTTATGAAAGTGAGTAGCAAGTGGAAATCCGTGATCTCTGCCTATCCCTCCGTGAAATAGGCGTGATTATATGTTATGTATGTATGTAATTCTAACTTATTCACGACAACCTATATTGATTGTCCTACTTCTAAACTCGTTGCCCACATTTAGAACTTCCAAGGGTTTTAGGTAAAAGAGCATAGTGCATTTGCAAAATATCGCTTTGTTAAGGCCGATGTGTTCGTATGTTATCCATTTCGCCAAAGGTCCCGAACACAAGTCTCGCTTTCCGCATAAAGTCATTTCTAGAAAAAATATTTAATGGGGACAAATAAAGGAACGTAAAATGCGGACGAATTGAGAATAGTAAAAAAACACTTTACGTAAGAAAATGTATCTATGTAACTTACCTCACTCAAAATCTTCCTCTTATCGTTAAGAGCCTTCTATTCTCAATGTCCTTCAATGACCTTTCCATGATTCTAGCATGTTTGATCTGTGTGCTGACAGCCTCTTAAGATACTAGACTAACTTAATACCTACCTCGCTCAATATCTTCCTCTTATCGTTAAGAGCTTTCTTATCATCCTTCAATGACCTTTCCATGATCCTAGCCCGTTTGGTCTGTGTGCTGACAGCCTCTTTAGCAGTTTTGTGTGCTGCTGACGCACTGGCTGCAGTCTTCTCTACCGGCCAACTCTTTTTCTAAGGCTTTGAGCTCTGCGTATTCTGTTTTTTTCTCAAAAAAGCCATGAGTGCATGGGCATCCCAAATTATCTTGGTTCCCAGTTTAAGTTGGTTAGCCGTTGGGCTGCCAGTTGAGAGCAGTGCACGTGATATTGTCTACCCCACGGTGGATAGTGTGTCTTATCCATACATATTTTACATATTAAACTATCTTAACTAATTAACACCTACCTCGCTCAATATCTTCCTTTTATCATTAAGCGCCTTTTCATCATCCTTCAACGACCTTTCCATGATCCGAGCCTGTTTGGTCTGTGTGCTGACAGCTTCTTTAGCAGCTTTGTGCGCTGCTGACGCACTGGCTTCAGTCTTCTCTACGCCTGCTAACTCTTTTTCTAAGTCTTTTAGGTTGTTGCCAGTTTGCTAAGGAATTAAAAAATATATAAAAAAATACATGAATACAAATAAGACATATTATTCATAATCAATGTTCATTACACTTTACCTACATCGTAATACTAGAATCCGAGCAGCATGAAATCAAAATCAACACGTTAAAAAACTTGAATAGGAAATATTACGCAAAACTCTGCGTAGAGGGCGTCACTAGCACAATCACAGGGCTTACCGCGAAACACGAAAATCGAAAGTTCGGTTTCTGCCTCTCTATTCTTGCTTATACGATCGATAGAGAGGCAGATAACGAAATTTCGATTTTTTCGTTTCGCGGTACGCCACCTACAGGTGGCAGGTTTGTTTACAAACAAACCGCTTTGATGCATCAATGTCAGTGAAAACTTGTCAAAAAAACCGGCCAAGTGCGAGTCGGACTCGCGCACCGAGGGTTCCGTACTTTTTAGTATTTGTTGTTATGGCGGCAACAGAAATACATCATTTGTGAAAATTTCAACTGTCTAGCTATCACGCTTCGTGAGATACAGCCTGGTGACGGACAGACGGTCAGACGGACAGCGGAGTCTTAGTAATAGGGTCCCGTTTTTACCCTTTGGGTACGGAACCCTAAAAACTGTTTAAGGCATGAATCTAGTATAAAACTGGATTAGGCATGAGCGGTGGGGGAACTGTCAGAACGGGATAGTCTTATGTATCTTTCAGTAGGAGTAGCAGAGAAAGCGTTATTATTGTTTGTCCTTGTTACAGTCTCACATTGTTTTTTATTTCCCACCGTAAATTTGTATGGTTTATGGTCGTTGTGAATAATAATCACATATACACTGTTTAAAGCAGGGGCAAGTGATATATAAATAAACTTAAAGCTTACATCTTCAAGCTTCTTGTGTAACTCGTTCATTTGTTTCTCCAATTCTTTAGATGTTTCCTTGTTGCTTGTGATCTCATCTTTCTGGGCTTGTATCTCGTCTTGCACTTCCGTCACTTTGTTTTGAGCTTCTTTGAGGTTCTTCTCGGCTGTTACATATCTGGGAATATAAAATATATTGTCAATATAAAAAAAACCGGCCAAGTGCGAGTCGGACTCGCGTTCCAAGGGTTCCGTACATTACACAATTTAAACAATGTTTTTTTATGTGAAATATCTTTAAAAAACCCGTAGGGGTCGGGGCAAAAACTAAGTAATTAAGTCCGACTCACGCTTGACTGCACATTTCTAATAGGTTTTCCTGTGATCTATAGGTAAAGATCTATTTTGTATATTTTTTTAAAATTTTTGACCCAGCAGTTTCGGAGATAAAGGGGGGGAATGGTCATTTTTTGCCTATTTTCTTGAATAACTTCTAAACCGTTTATTTTAAAATTATAATAAAAAATATTTGATATTCTCACAATGAGCTCTTTCATATGATATGTAACACGATATAGTTTGAAAAACTATATTTTTTAATTTTCTCATTTACCTCCCAAAAGTGGCTCCCGTGTTTAAAATTCATTTATTTACGTTACATGTCCGTCTTTGGGTCACAAACTTACACATATATACCAAATTTCAACGTAATTGGCCCAGTAGTTTCGGAGAAAATAGGCTGTGACAGACGGACAGACAGACAGACGCACGAGTGATCCTATAAAGGTTCCGTTTTTTCCTTTTGAGGTACGGAACCCTAAAAATTGTAACAAAGTGTACAGGATTTTCTTAACCTATGACCGCCGCACTAGGCTAGACCTGTCTCGTCGAGTGAGTTAAGACAATACCATATACCTAGTCGGCTCATAAGTTCTGTCATATACATAGTATCAAATAAAATCAAAAGTTTAAGTTTATTCCGTATAATTTGTACAGCGTTTGAAAGCTTATAAACTAGAGAATCTAAATGTATAACATTTATTCAAAATGACCGCCATAATTATCTACACAGGCTTGAAGTCTTCGTGGCCAGTCGTCAATGGATTCACGCACCACTTTCATGTCGATATTGGCCACTGCCGTAGCAAGAGATTTTTTCAGCGAGTCTAGATTTGCATGAGGTTTTGAGCACACCTTTTCCTCTAAATACTGCCATATTTTATAGTCTAAAGGATTAAGATCTGGGCTAGAGGAGGTCCAATCTTCATGCCGTATAAAGTCGATTCTATTGGAGGCGAGCCAGGCTTGTGTAGACTTTGCCTTATGGGCTGGAGCAGAGTCCTGCTGGAAAACCCAATGCTGGTTTAGAAACATCGTATGGGATAGTGGTTTCACAATATTAGTCAACACCGTGTCTTGGTACACTTTGGCACTAGTTTTTACTCCTTTCTCACAAAAATGCATACTAGTGACGCCCGCATAAGAAACTCCCAGCCAAACCATCACAGATGAAGGGTGATGACCTCTTTGAATACGGGGAATGCTATTAGACGCTTCTTTACTATTGCGAGCGTACACTCTATCATTTTGTTTATTACAGTTTTCTTCTATGTCAAAAATTTTCTCGTCCGAAAACAGTATACAACGGTGCTTATTTTTAGCGTACTTCTTCAATAAAGCTTTAGATCTTCTAAGCCTTAAAGCTTTAAGCCGACCATTGAGAAGATGGCCAGTTTTTCGTTTATAAGCACGAAGTCTCAGGTCTTGATTAAGCACTCTTTTCACCGTGTTTTTGCTCAAACCCATCTGGAGGGCCATAACTTTTTGTTTCCTAGCGGGATTTCTGGCAATGCGTGCCCTAATTGCTTGTACAACCGCTGGAGTCCTAGCTGTACGCGGACGACCGCTTCTTTTCTTGTCATTTAAACTAGAGACCTCACTGTATCTTTCTATGGTAAGATACACAAATCTTAGAGAGAATTTTAAATTTTCAAGTAGCTTAAAAATTTTAGTCGGCGAGTGACCACAACGATATAGTGCAATTATTGCGGTACGGCTATCTTTAAGCGTCCACTCCAAGTTGAAGAAAACAGAAAATTGCAAAATTATACTACTCAAATATTTAATAAAGATTCGAAATTCAAATGCAGAACGGTTTTTGTTTTAGGAGTTCCAAATTTAAATTTTAAAGGCCAGTGACAGAACTTATGAGCCGACTAGGTATTTTTATTATTAGTTTCTTGCCAAATTTGTGCAATGAGGAGGATATAGCCACAGTGTAAAAAGTATACAGTGGACCGAGTACTTTGACGTGTACCGAGCTACTAACAATGACGTATGTATGCAGCTCGGGTGCGCGCGGTACACCCCTCGCACCCCGCACGATCACCCTGTCTAGACGGCTTCGTCGAATGACTGTATTGTTTTATAGACTGTGATATAGCTGAAATTATATGTTAACGAAAGGCAAATATAAACTCGACACTGAATGGTGAATGTTTTTATAGGGTTCCGTACCCAAAGGGTAAAAACGGGACCCTATTACTAAGACTCCGCTGTCCGCCTGCCCGTCTGTCCGTCTGTTTATCACCAGGCTGTATCTCATGAACCGTGATAGCTAGACAGTTGAAATTTTCACAGATGATGTATTTCTGTTGCCGCTATAACAACAAATACTAAAAAAGTACGGAACCCTCGATACGCGAGTCCGACTCGCACTTGGCCGTTTTTTGGTTTGCGAGTTCCTTTTCAAGTTTAGTGTCTTGATTTGATAAGAAACAAAACAACCCTCCAGGTTTTATAAATTGAGGTTTTATTTTAAGTGTATCTCTTCTACATTGCCTTTTGTGCCAGTCAGAGCGTTACAAACCTGTAGGCCACATATAGCCTGGTGACGTTCTCCAGTTCTCTGACCACCTTCTGGTACTCTTGGAACTGCGATCGCTCGTCCTGCAGCTTTTGCAGCTTCGGCGCGATGTCCTCTCGGATTATCTGTGCGAGATGAAACAATAGTTATTTGTGCAACAAGAGAGGAAAGTTGGTTTTTCTTGCGAGTGTTTATGCTCAAGATTCTAACTTAGAATCTTTCGCTTTCTCGGGACTCAAAAACACGAGATGTAAAATAACTTTGCTCTCGTGTTGCACACATAATTTTTCACCTCAGTAGTTACACAAAATAATTCATAGAAAAAAAAAATGTTATCAAAGTATGAAGTGGCAGTTCATGGTCTGCACTAAATTAAAAAGCTACTTTGTTTTGTCTTTGTTTGTAAAAGCTGTTTTGTTTTGTTTGTTTGTTAGTGACGAAAGTAGGCTTGTTCGAGCTGCTGAGGTGAAAAGTATATGTATAGTCTACTTCATATACACATATCTAGGTTTTTCACTACTAGGAGTAAACGACTACTTGAGTGGCGACCATGGGGAGAAGAGCGTCCTCAAAGTAGACCCCAGATGCGTTGGGACTGGGACAATGACATCAAAAAGATTGCGGGGAAGAAGTGGCTGCAGGACGCACAGAACCGTGACGAGTGGCGTAAAATGAAGGAGGCCTACACCTGAAGGGTAGAAAAGGGCTAAAGAGAGATAGAGATTTTTCAGTTTAATGTAGGGGTTTCCAAACTACGTCCTAAAATATATCTATATCCGCGAAAATTACCAAATTGCCTGAACCTTGTCCCGTGATTCAAAAAGTTAGCAGACCCCTTAGACCCTTGATTCCCAGAATCTAAGTTTATCAGCTAAAACACGACTGAAGTTCTAGAATTAAATTATGATTGTCTTTGTGGATGGATTCTGTTGAATGCATACTTACATCGTTGAGTTCCCTTAGCTTGGCATCTTTCTTCTCAATGGTTTTCTGAGCGGCCTGCTTCTTAGCTTCATACATGCGAGTGCCGGCCGCCTCTTCTACCATTGAGAGGATCTGTAAATAAACCATTTTTTATAAGGTCATTGTGGGTAAGACCGGCATATAATATTTTTGGTTGGGAAGACCGTCACGTCATAAGTCATAGGGCAAAAACTCGTATTTGAATACGCTCTTCACTCAGACACAAGTCATAAAGGAAGAGCTTCGCACCTTCTGATCTACCGACCTTCTGCAAGTGGAATATGTGCACCAATGCAAGTTAGAAGCGACGACAGAGCTTGTAGACACACGATCTTACCTAACAGACGGTATTCCTCACATTAAAATAAAAAGTTATGGAAATAAAGGCTATATTATCCATACTATTGATACTATTATTATAAATGCGAAAGTGTGTCTGTCTGTCTGTTACCTCTTCACGCTGAAATCGCTGAACCGATTTAGTTGAAATTCCAATCGACGTGATATACCTGGACTATGAAAAAGCTTTTGACAGAGTGCCCCATCATAGACTCCTGGCCAAACTCGAGCACTTTGGCATAAGAGGAAAGCTTCTACAATGGATAGGATCATTTCTAAGCGACAGAAAATTTAGAGTACGTATCGCTGACAGTGTTTCTGACGAATTTGATGTCTGGAGCGGCGTCCCACAGGGATCGGTCATCTCAACCACAATGTTCAGCATATTTGTTACCGACTTACAAACCACCATCGAATCCAACTTCAGCTTCTTTGCAGATGACTCTAAGCTGTTTGTAAACCCCATGATAGACCATAGTAAACTACAGTCAGATTTGAACCGAATTAGGGACTGGTGCCTAGACTGGCTTATAAACCTCAACGAATCTAAATGCACAGTCCTCCACATGCACAACAAAAACCCAAAGTTGCCATACACTTTAAACAGCGTAGCGTTAGCAGGAACCATGACCCAACAAGACCTGGGAGTCATAGTGTCTAATGATCTCAAGTGGGAACCCCATATTTCACGAATAGTAAAAAAGGCTAACTCTATAATCTACATAATTAGAAAAGCTTTTCGTATCCTCACCACCGAAACAATGCTAAAGATATATAAGACCTACATAAGACCAATTCTGGGATATGGCTTTCAGATATGGAATCCATACTTCAAAAAAGATATTGACATGATCGAGCGAGTGCAGCGTAGATTCACTAAAATACCCGCACAACTAAAGTCACTTTCATACGAAGAAAGATTAGTCAAGCTGGGCCTGACAACACTGCAAAAAAGGCGTGAACGCGGCGACTTGATCGAAACGTTCAAAATAATTAACGGATATTACGACTGTCCAGAACTAAGCGATCTGTTCGCTCGAAACTCAAACACGCGCACAAGAGGACACAACCTTAAACTAATAACAACAAAGCACAAAACAAATATCGGCAAACACTTTATTGCAAACCGAGTAGTAAAGGCTTGGAACAAATTACCCTCAGAAGTTGTGAACTCTGCAAGTGTTAATCAATTTAAAAATAGACTAGACAAACTATGCTAACTGTGCTAAGTGAACTATGATTTAGACGTACCAGCATCAGCTGCCTGTCTAAAATGAAATAATAATAATAATAATAATTTGGTATACAGATAGTTTCGAGTCCCGGGGAAGGACATAGGATTCATTTTATCCCAGAACTTATCCCTCAAGGGGGTATAAAGGGGGTGGAAATTTGTATGGGGAATCAATAACAGCTGAACGGATTTAGATGAAACTTGGTATGGGGATAGTTTGAGCTGTGGGGAAGGACGTAGTATAATTGTTATCCCCGAAATCATCCCTTAAGGGTGTAAAAAATGGGGTGGAAATTTATAGAGTGGACCAATTTGGGGGTGAAAAGAAAAGGATGGATTTAAAAGCAGATTTGTTTAAAAATTAAGGTACCCAAAATACTAATTCCACACAGACGAAGTCGCGGGCAAAAGCTAGTATTATATAATACCTCAGGTGGCTTCATATTGAGCACTTTAGTGATGCGGCCCTGCATAATGAGGAAGTGGGGGTTGTTGACATTGAGCTGTACAGAGCAGAACAGGTCACTAACGCGCTTGTTCTGGACGTTGATGCCATTGATGAGGTACTTGTTCTTGCCGCCCATGACCACCTAGAAAACATCAGGTTTAATAAGTTTATTGTTAATAATTTATATTTTTATATAAAATTATACACCAATACAAGATACTCATCAATTTTGCCACACTGAGTGACGAAACCCCATTAAAAAGAAAAAAAATAAAAAAAAAAATATATAAACAAACAAATATCGGCAAACACTTTATTGCAAACCGAGTAGTAAAGGCTTGGAACAAATTACCCTCAGAAGTTGTGAACTCTGCAATAGACTAGACAAGCTATGCTAACTGTGCTAAGTGAACTATGATTTAGACGTACCAGCATCAGGTGCCTGTCTAAAATGAAATAATAATAATAACAACGACACACCTCAATAAAAACCCTATCGATATCACCATCTTCATATTTACTTATGCAAAAACCAGTTATTTTAAACACATGCCGCATAGTCAGAAAGTTGCTTCAGAACGATTTGCAACTCCCTTCTACTTCAGATACCTTATGATACTCTCAACTAACACCATCAGGACCAAACTATAACCAAGCCGAAAACGGCCAAAATTCATGTAGCTCATAATTTTATTATGAGCTGCATTTGGCTTCGGCCCGTGCATCTCATTACACCGGTATTCCATGGAATGCCGAGAAAAACCAAGAACCATAAATAATAATAATAATAAATTATATACCAACACAAGATACTCATCAATTTTGCCACAGCTCATGGCAGCCTGGGGTCCGCTTGGCAACTAACCCCAAGAATTGGCAAAGGCACTAGTTTTTACGAAAGTGACTGCCATCTGCCCTTCCAACCCAGAGGGTAAACTGGCCTTATCGGGATTAGTCCGGTTTCCTCCCTATGTTTTTCTCTGTGTTGTCAATCTCCAAAGAAGCCTTTTGTTATTATAAAAACAATACTAACCTGCCGAGTAACAGTAATTTCATCATGGTTCTCATAGCCAATGGGGCACTGATTCCTGTCTCGGTTATCAAATGTGATGCTAACAGTGGCCTTAGTGATGCCTGCCTGTCCATGCTTGTAGATTAACTCTTGAAGGCTTCCGGCTCGCACCTATGTATCATAAGATTCATAAGAAAGCAATTTATGTAGAATTTAGTATAAAAATAATTTTGTTTGATGCCAAATGAATGGACAGATGTAAATATACTTGTTTTATGCAGGTCATGAAAGTTTAATCTTAATTTAATTCAATAATTTATCAAATAAACAAACATCTTTTGTTATGGCTGTTGAACGCAGATGGCGGGAGTTCACAATACAAACATAGTAAATTATCAAAATCATATTAGAATGCATACTTACGTTGGATAAATTGGTAATTCCGAGCACGAAACAAATAGAATCCAGGATATTTGATTTTCCGGTGCCGTTTAGACCCGTGATAGCGTTAAATTCAGGATCAAACCCGGTGATCTCAACACGGTTCCCGTAGGACTTGAATCCGTCCAACACGATAGATTTGATATACATTTTGCTGCCAACATATACATCGAAATATAAATTACATTAAATTCAGCTTAATGTTTTATAATTATGAGAAAACACAAAATCCCTCCAAATCGGGAACCGTTGGTGTTTGACAAATTGGTCAAATTGACATTGACAATTTTTTTTGTGTGTTATGGTACGTTCCGTAACCACAGCAAGTTAATTATTACATCTCGAAGAAAGGGCCACAAGATATATTCATTCACATTATTTTGTATAAATATTGAGACACATATGTATATATCAAGTGGGAGAGCGAAATATACCACTCATAGATTTTCGATTATAACACTGCTGCTCAATTTTTTTTTTGGATTTGGCATTTGATGTAGTTATTCAGAATGGCCTAGAACCTGTTGTGGCTGTTGTCCAATCGCCGAAAAAAAAACGTCTGTTTGGCGCTGGACTATATAATAAATATAAATAAAATAATAATATTGTTGGAATATACTGAATTTATACCAATTTACGGTTACGCTGATTATTACTTGTATTCGTGTGGTTAAATCATGACGAAAGTGTAAACGTAAAAGTTCTACTCGGCGTTCATTCTGCCGGCGTCATGACTTCAATTATCAAGGTACATTGCCTTTCCGGGGCTGGAGATGAGACTCCGCCGTGCTACGTACTCCATGTGGATGAATTTAAGTTCCTCCTCGACTGTGGATGGGACGAGAAGTTCGACATGGAGTTCATAAAAGAGCTCAAGAGGTATGTTTGAGGTTATGTTTTGGTAGCTTTATTTGACTGGAAACCTTATCTTCACCTTGTTTCTCAGCCTTCATATGCCTCACGCATTTGAGAGTCGTCCAGGCCTCTCATTTACGATACACTACATAATTCTCATATAATACTTGTTACAATACTAAGAATTGCAAGGGACATGAGGACATGACCTACTTTCAAAAATGTACTAAGTACAGAATCTATTACAGGCAAATATTGTCGCCAGTATAAATAAATATAGATATAGTATGTCCAACACTTGTCAGTCATAAACTAAAATAAATGTCATATACTAAGAAAAAGTGACTGAGGCCTCCAGTGCCCCAGGCTGGAATCAAACCAGCTTCCTCTGCTTTTGCGGCAGGTGCCTGTGCCGTTCGGCCACCGGGCCACAGTGGCATAGGTCGAAATTTTCCAAGTATATGCACTTCTTACTGAAGGCTATGGCGCCCCCTGTCTTGTCAGTCAGTAAGAACCGGGACAATTATACTCATACCTTTCTTTTGGGTGCTAGTACTAGCATAAGACAAAGACAGTATGATTCTCTCTGTCTATGTTTGAAATGAGACAGTCCTCCTGGGCCCTCAGAATCCTGGGCCAAACTATAGAAACACATGAAATAAAACTGAAAACGGATTATATCGTGTATATTGAATTTATAATACATCCCGACGTAAAGAAAAGAAAAGCCACACCAAAGACCCGCTCCGAATCCGCTCCGATTATGCTGGTCCGCTGTAAAGAGTTCGAAACGTCGGGATGTATTATAAATTCAATATATGCGATATAATCCGTTTTCATAGTTTTATTTTATAGAAACACAAATAAAAAAAGGTTGCATGCTTATTTACACATTCACGGACACGTATGCTATAGCATTCACATAGTTTTCGTTTCCTTTGGCCTATGACACATGACATCACTTACCATCCACGAATGTGTTAATTCAATAAATTTTATAAGAGATTTGATTTTATTGAACTGTCATACTTTGAGTATAAAGTATGCCAAATTTATTTTATTTATTATTTCAGACATGTAAACAGCATAGATGCAGTCCTCCTTTCACACTCCGACCCACTGCACCTGGGGGCCCTGCCGTATGCGGTGGGTAAACTAGGTCTGAACTGCCCCATCTATGCCACACTGCCGGTGTACAAGATGGGTCAGATGTTCATGTATGACCTGTTCCAGGCACATAAAAATGTGTCGGACTTTGATCTGTTTACGCTGGATGATGTGGATGCTGCGTTTGATAGTATTGTGCAGTTGAAGTATAATCAGAGTGTTGATATGAAAGGTGAGTGATGTTGTGTTTCACTCCTTTAATCATAAAACTTTTAATGCCTTTGTTATAATTTGTCTCTTTCTGGCAAACACAAATATCAAAGTGCTTATGAGCAATGGTTAAAAGTCAAGGTACACCGCAAATGCACCAGAGCCATGCTTAGGTTTGATCTTGAAATTTGTCAGATAAACATCTGATTTGAAGCGCACGAAGCGTTTCGTACGATTACGCTTAAAACGGCAAAAAAACCACGTAGTTGTATGGGAGCCCCACTTAAATATTTATTTTATTCTGTTTTTAGTATTTGTTGTTATAGCGGCAACAGAAATACATGATCTGTGAAAATTTCCACTGTCTAGCTATCACGGTTTATGAGATGCAGCCTGGTGACAGACAGACAGACAGACGGACAGACGGTAATAGGGTCCCGTTTTTACCCTTTGGGTACGGAACCCTAAAAATTACGTGACTTAGTGATTGGGCCAATTAAACACGTAATGTCATGCCAGTGAACCCATGCCAGTGAAGTTGCATTCTTGGTAACTATAAAAACCGACAAATAATTTTAAAATGTTAGCCACTATTATCTTTACGGTGATTCAAATGCCCTGAGAATACCTCCAACTGTCACTCGTATTCCTATCTAATTTGAGTCAGATAGCTGTTAACTACTTTCAGGCAAGGGTCTAGGTCTGCGCATCACGCCCCTACCCGCCGGCCATTCCTTGGGCGGCACAATCTGGCGCATAGCTGCCCCTGGCGAAGAAGACATAGTGTATGCACCAGACTTCAACCACAAAAAAGAAAGGCATCTCAATGGCTGTGAGATTGAGCGAATCATGAGACCATCGCTTCTGTTGCTGGGAGCTATGAATGCTGACTATGTGCAGCCGAGGCGGAGGCTCAGAGACGAGAAGCTTATGAGTAAGTTGACTTGGATTCGCATTTCGCACATTTACAGATCGGTCAATATTGACCTTTGTTTGCTATAATAACCTCTTTGTACATACAGACCTTTGTCTGGACGTCAGTGTCAAACAAGCATACAGCCTGCCAGGTGACAAGCAGTCAAATGGCCCATCTGATGACAACCAAGCCTATGAATGCGCACAACTTCAGGGGTATCCCATGCGCATTGCCGTCCTTATACGTTCCTATACACTCCTTTTTGAAGAACCTCATACTGTGAGAAAAGAGAGTTAATTACCCTGTCAGAGCGTACAACTTTTCCTCCTATTATTTATTTATTTATTTATTTATTTATTTATTTATTTATTAGAGCTTTTCATTATTCTCCAGAGAATTATATGAATTTGATACATATATTTTAAGTTTTATTTTATATTTTCTACTGTAAAATTTTTATATTCTCCCCTTCTGGGTAAAAGCCTCCTCCAACTGTTTCGATTTGGCTTTATCTAATGCTACACTTTGCCATCCTTGGCCTGCAGTGGCAACAATTTCGTCCTGCCACCTGGCTAGGGGATGTCCTCTCTAGAGCCCGGGGGGCCCTTCCATTTGGTCACCTTTCCTGTCCACCTTTGAGCCTTCCTCCTATAGCTTAGCCCTGTTTTTTTTACAGCAACTATATTAAGCACCCTCCGCGGCGGCGGCAGCGTGCTAGTCTGCACAGATACAGCCGGCCGAGTGCTAGAGTTAGCCCACATGTTAGACCAACTGTGGCGAAACAAGGACTCCGGGCTGGTTGCGTACACTTTACTGCTGCTGTCTAACGTCAGCTACAATGTGGTCGAGTTCGCCAAGTCACAGGTTAGTCAGTTCTCTAGCCTAGAGTACCACAAGGTTACCTGTGAATTCTGTGAAGCGTGCAGATAGTTCTAAAATTCAAAGCATCAGATCCGAACCATTGGTTAAACTTGTATTTTGTACACTACTGCTTCCGTCCAATTTCAAGTTTTGTGATTAAAGGTGGATTTTGTTTACAGATAGAATGGATGAGTGACAAACTGACCCGCGCCTTTGAAGGGGCCCGAAGCAACCCGTTCCTTCTACGGCACCTCCAACTCTGCCATTCCGTGGTCGAGGTAAATCTCTCTCTCTCTCTCTCTCTCTCTCTCTTTTAGCCCTTTTCTACCCTTCGGGTGTAGGCCTCCTTCATTTTACGCCACTCGTCACGGTTCTGTGCGACCTGGAGCCACCTGGACTGCAACGCATCTGGGGTCTACTTTGAGGACGCTCTTCTCCCCATGGTATGCACTCGAATAGTCGTCGGCCAAGGTAAACAAAACTGTTTATAGTAAATACAACTATGACAGTAATTCTGTCTGTCTATCTGTTACCACTTCACGTTTTAAGCCGCTATAAGAATAAAACACAGCATCCTAATCGACAAAAATGCATATAATTACCGAATCTATTTACAAAATCGGTTGAGAAATGCCTCATGTAGAAAAGAACAACTGTTACGTTATAGGTATTGCTATTTTGCTATGCTAACCACTGTTTTAATATAATGTTTTGACCGTTACTCAGGTGACGCGGACCCCAGGGCCGAAGGTGGTGCTGGCCTCCTTCCCGGACCTGGAGTGCGGCTTCGCCAGGGACCTGTTCCTGCAGTGGGCTCCCAACCCTCAGAACTCCATCATACTCACACACAGGTATGACTTCCTTCCCGGACCTGGAGTGCGGGTTCACCAGGGACCTGTTACTGCAGGGCTCCCATACAACAAACGTGATTTATTTGCCGTTTTTTGCGTAATGGTACGGAACCCTTCGTGCGCGAGTCCGACTTGCACTTGGCTGGTGTTTTCAGCCTTTAATATAAGCGAACTGTGCGCATTTTAAATGTATGTCAATGTCACTCACTGTTGCGAACGCAACTTTTTATTTATATAAAATATTCCTAGCAGCAGCTAAACGCAGCCGTCGGGCTCGGTTAGTACGCGGAGGCTTTTTTAAAGCACCAATTGGAGCGCTCCACATAATTTATATCGCGGCCAATTAGAGGCACCTAAATTTGAACCTTTTTTCTGTTCAATTTCGCTTAATCACTCTCTCATCAGCCTCCATACCATAACCACTTCTACACTTTTTAACCGTTTTGTCAACTGTACCTTGTAACCAGTACCTACTGAAAATTATATTAGTTTACTTCAAATCGGAAGTCTTTTTATTTGAGTCGTCGAGACCTGCACGGCGGCTACACTCACTTTATTGCATTTAAACAAGTTTACACAAAAAATACCAAAATGCCAGATGTAAGAATGATAATGGTGATGTGTACTCTGAGTAGAGATGTGTACATTATTTTTTATTTTTTTATTTATTTAAGAAACAAACAGTCTTCTATACATAACACTGGAAATTTTCTTAAAGCTAGACTTACAGTTTCCTTAATGAAAATATTTTAACATCATGTTTAATAAATTTTCTACAGAGTAAAACAGAGCTATTTGTGCAAACAAGAACAAAAACAATAACAACAATAATGAGAAGAAAAAAAAATGCAAGAGTATCAGGGTGTTAACAATTAAATTGTATATAAACTGAATACTAAAAAGGTTTTGTTATTCTTATTACTTATTAACGTTCAATACTGAGATTTTTTCCTAATAGCGCCAAACTAATGATCTGGGTTATTACACTGCATGGATAGTGTTTTAAATCTATTAAGTTTCTCGCAGAAAATATCGAGATTCAGAAATTTTTCGTTGTACAACCTGCATGCCCTTCTAACAAAACTATTTTTCGCGTAAGCAGTCCGACTACGGGGGATGTAAAAGAGGGGTTTTTTCCTGCAAGCGCGTTCACAACGTCGAGGAACTCTGAAGGATAGTGAATGTAATAAAAACGGAGAATCAATAATATTGTTAATAATTTTATAAAGGGTTAAGATATCGGTACGTTCTCGGCGATAACTAAGGGATGTTATATTGTGTGCTCTCATTGCGGTGACGTAATCTGAATTTTTTTTCTAATCCTGTATTCTATTGTCTTAGCAAACTTATTTTGAACTCTATCCTATCACTATGTATTTTATACTGTGGGCTCCACACAGCGCTTGCAAATTGCGCTTGCTTATTGAGGCGAACTAAAGAAATGTAAATTTTTGCAGATCATCGCCCGGTACTTTAGCTCGTGATCTCATAGAAAATGGTGGAGAGAGAACCCTGGAGTTAGTAGTGCGGCGACGAGTGAGGCTCGAGGGCGCCGAGCTGGAGGAGTTCATGCAACAGCGCACCAAGGTCAACAACTCCGTCAAGTGAGTTCATATCGGTTACTAACAAACGTGGAGACAGAACCCTGGAGTTGGTAGTGCGGCGACGAGTGAGGCTCGAGGGCGCCGAGCTGGAGGAGTTCATGCAACAGCGCGCCAAGGTCAACAACTCCGTCAAGTGAGTTCATATCGGCTACTAACAAACGTGGAGACAGAACCCTGGAGTTAGTAGTGCGGCGACGAGTGAGGCTCGAGGGCGCCGAGCTGGAGGAGTTCATGCAACAGCGCGCCAAGGTCAACAACTCCGTCAAGTGAGTTCATATCGGCTACTAACAAACGTGGAGACAGAACCCTGGAGTTAGTAGTGCGGCGACGAGTGAGGCTCGAGGGCGCCGAGCTGGAGGAGTTCATGCAACAGCGCACCAAGGTCAACAACTCCGTCAAGTGAGTTCATATCGGTTACTAACAAACGTGGAGACAGAACCCTGGAGTTAGTAGTGCGGCGACGAGTGAGGCTCGAGGGCGCCGAGCTGGAGGAGTTCATGCAACAGCGCGCCAAGGTCAACAACTCCGTCAAGTAAGTTCATATCGGCTACTAACAAACGTGGAGACAGAACCCTGGAGTTAGTAGTGCGGCGACGAGTGAGGCTCGAGGGCGCCGAGCTGGAGGAGTTCATGCAACAGCGCGCCAAGGTCAACAACTCCGTCAAGTGAGTTCATATCGGCTACTAACAAACGTGGAGACAGAACCCTGGAGTTAGTAGTGCGGCGACGAGTGAGGCTCGAGGGCGCCGAGCTGGAGGAGTTCATGCAACAGCGCGCCAAGGTCAACAACTCCGTCAAGTGAGTTCATATCGGCTACTAACAAACGTGGAGACAGAACCCTGGAGTTAGTAGTGCGGCGACGAGTGAGGCTCGAGGGCGCCGAGCTGGAGGAGTTCATGCAACAGCGCGCCAAGGTCAACAACTCCGTCAAGTGAGTTCATATCGGCTACTAACAAACGTGGAGACAGAACCCTGGAGTTAGTAGTGCGGCGACGAGTGAGGCTCGAGGGCGCCGAGCTGGAGGAGTTCATGCAACAGCGCACCAAGGTCAACAACTCCGTCAAGTGAGTTCATATCGGTTACTAACAAACGTGGAGACAGAACCCTGGAGTTAGTAGTGCGGCGACGAGTGAGGCTCGAGGGCGCCGAGCTGGAGGAGTTCATGCAACAGCGCGCCAAGGTCAACAACTCCGTCAAGTAAGTTCATATCGGCTACTAACAAACGTGGAGACAGAACCCTGGAGTTAGTAGTGCGGCGACGAGTGAGGCTCGAGGGCGCCGAGCTGGAGGAGTTCATGCAACAGCGCGCCAAGGTCAACAACTCCGTCAAGTGAGTTCATATCGGCTACTAACAAACGTGGAGACAGAACCCTGGAGTTAGTAGTGCGGCGACGAGTGAGGCTCGAGGGCGCCGAGCTGGAGGAGTTCATGCAACAGCGCACCAAGGTCAACAACTCCGTCAAGTGAGTTCATATCGGTTACTAACAAACGTGGAGACAGAACCCTGGAGTTAGTAGTGCGGCGACGAGTGAGGCTCGAGGGCGCCGAGCTGGAGGAGTTCATGTAACAGCGCACCAAGGTCAACAACTCCGTCAAGTGAGTTCATATCGGCTACTAACAAACGTGGAGACAGAACCCTGGAGTTAGTAGTGCGGCGACGAGTGAGGCTCGAGGGCGCCGAGCTGGAGGAGTTCATGCAACAGCGCGCCAAGGTCAACAACTCCGTCAAGTGAGTTCATATCGGCTACTAACAAACGTGGAGACAGAACCCTGGAGTTAGTAGTGCGGCGACGAGTGAGGCTCGAGGGCGCCGAGCTGGAGGAGTTCATGCAACAGCGCACCAAGGTCAACAACTCCGTCAAGTGAGTTCATATCGGTTACTAACAAACGTGGAGACAGAACCCTGGAGTTAGTAGTGCGGCGACGAGTGAGGCTCGAGGGCGCCGAGCTGGAGGAGTTCATGCAACAGCGCGCCAAGGTCAACAACTCCGTCAAGTAAGTTCATATCGGCTACTAACAAACGTGGAGACAGAACCCTGGAGTTAGTAGTGCGGCGACGAGTGAGGCTCGAGGGCGCCGAGCTGGAGGAGTTCATGCAACAGCGCGCCAAGGTCAACAACTCCGTCAAGTGAGTTCATATCGGCTACTAACAAACGTGGAGACAGAACCCTGGAGTTAGTAGTGCGGCGACGAGTGAGGCTCGAGGGCGCCGAGCTGGAGGAGTTCATGCAACAGCGCACCAAGGTCAACAACTCCGTCAAGTGAGTTCATATCGGTTACTAACAAACGTGGAGACAGAACCCTGGAGTTAGTAGTGCGGCGACGAGTGAGGCTCGAGGGCGCCGAGCTGGAGGAGTTCATGCAACAGCGCGCCAAGGTCAACAACTCCGTCAAGTGAGTTCATATCGGCTA
Organism: Cydia strobilella; assembly: GCF_947568885.1. NCBI lineage: Eukaryota > Metazoa > Arthropoda > Insecta > Lepidoptera > Tortricidae > Cydia > Cydia strobilella. Next base: position 2,503,004 of record NC_086056.1, read on the forward strand.
CTAACAAACGTGGAGACAGAACCCTGGAGTTAGTAGTGCGGCGACGAGTGAGGCTCGAGGGCGCCGAGCTGGAGGAGTTCATGCAACAGCGCACCAAGGTCAACAACTCCGTCAAGTGAGTTCATATCGGTTACTAACAAACGTGGAGACAGAACCCTGGAGTTAGTAGTGCGGCGACGAGTGAGGCTCGAGGGCGCCGAGCTGGAGGAGTTCATGCAACAGCGCGCCAAGGTCAACAACTCCGTCAAGTGAGTTCATTATTACACTGATTTAAACTTTCACGATTTTTACTCATTATTATTCACAACGACGGGAATTAATCAATACAATACAATACAATACACATTACCGCCGACGTTTCGAGGACGGCGTTGTCCCCGTGGTCTCGGAGAAGACTGGCTAAAGTTGACATCAACATCTCCTAGGTCTAAGGTCTTCAAAGAAAGTGAGTTCATATCGGCTACTAACAAACTTCCATATAGCCATCATATAGCTCATAAATTTAGGGCCCGTACATTTCATGCCGTTGACGCAAAAATGGCGTAATTTAACATACAGGCAGTTTTTTTTATAAAACTACACATTTAGATAACTAACCTATTGAAGCGAAGAAATGAAATATTTGTTACGTAAAATACACTGTTAAAAATCAAAAATATGTAGTCTGTGCGGAAAACGAAGAGTCATGGAATGTAAGGGAGCCCATACACTTTTTTACGCACAGACTCTATTATTTAATAAGCAAACAATCTATTATTTAGTTGAGTGACAATAAAATGAAAGTCTGCCGTTTCTGTACTGATTGGCAAGATTATACTTAGTAAAGTATGTAAGTTTGCTATGTACATGTAGCGGTTATAAAACTGCGGCGCGCCAAGAAGATTCACGGTTCGTGCGCGGTTATAAGTTTCAATTTTGCTTGGAGGCGGCGAGTATAGGTATAATTTTATACCTAAATATGACTTTTGTGAAGGAGTGAATTTTCTGTACGGTACTATTAGTTATTCTGTGGCATGACATCATTTTTCCGTCAACGGCATGTACGGGCCCTGCTCCTAATAAAGTCTTCTTTTAACATAATTAGGCCTATACGACCTTATTGATGTTGACAGGGAAGAAGTATCAGGCCTATCATCCGACTCAGACTCGGACGGCGACCTAGAAATGTGGGTGGTAACGGGCCGTCACGACATCCCGGTCCGTCACGATGCTCGTCCGACGGGCTGCTTCAAGAGCAACAAACGACATCACGCTATGTACCCGTGTCATGAGGACAGGGCGAGGACTGATGACTACGGAGAGGTTATACGGGTGAGTCCGACATGAATTCCTTCCAACACGGACACCGGTCTGACACGACACACAGCCGTGTCAGACATCTCGTGCGTCGTGCACTACATCGGCCCGATACGATAACGACCCGACAGCGACACTATATCGGTCCGACACGAGATGTTTCCAGTACCTAACATTTGAAGCTAGAATTGTTTTTTTATAAGCCTAATTTAGTGTTCCACTGCTGGGCAAAGGGCTGTCGTATCTTTATGTATTGTATAGTAATCTGTAGTAGTAATGTATTGTGTGCAGCCCGAGGACTACCGGCTGGCCGAGGTGGTGGACGCGGAGGGCGAGGTGCGCGACGTGGCGCCGCAGCCGCCGCCCACGCAGGAACCCGAAGGTACACAACTTCACTATACAGGAACCCGAAGGTACACAACTTCACTTTACAGGAACCCGAAGGTACACGACTTCACTATACAGGAACCCGAAGGTCCACAACTTCACTATACAGGAACCCGAAGGTACACACACAACTTCACCATACAGGAACACAAAGGTACACAACTTCACTATACAGGAACCCAAAGGTACACAACTTCACTACACAGGAGCCCGAAGGTACACAACTTCACTATACAGGAACCCGAAGGTACACAACTTCACTATACAGGAACCCGAAGGTACACAACTTCACTACACAGGAACTCGAAGGTACACAACTTCACTATACAGGAACCCGAAGGTACACAACTTCACTATACAGGAAGCCGAAGGTACACAACTTCACTACACAGGAACTCGAAGGTACACAACTTCACTATACAGGAACCCGAAGGTACACAACTTCACTATACAGGAACCCGAAGGTTCACAACTTCACTATACAGGAATCCGAAGGTCCACAACTTCACTATACAGGAACCCGAAGGTACACACACAACTTCACCATACAGGAACCCAAAGGTACACAACTTCACTATACAGGAACCCAAAGGTACACAACTTCACTACACAGGAGCCCGAAGGTACACAACTTCACTATACAGGAACCCGAAGGTACACAACTTCACTATACAGGAACCCGAAGGTACACAACTTCACTATACAGGAACCCGAAGGTACACAACTTCACTACACAGGAACTCGAAGGTACACAACTTCACTATACAGGAACCCGAAGGTACACAACTTCACTATACAGGAAGCCGAAGGTACAGAACTTCACTACACAGGAACTCGAAGGTACACAACTTCACTATACAGGAACCCGAAGGTACACAACTTCACTATACAGGAACCCGAAGGTACACAACTTCACTATACAGGAACCCGAAGGTACACAACTTCACTATACAGGAACCCGAAGGTTCACAACTTCACTATACAGGAACCCGAAGGTACACAACTTCACTATTTTTGTTTTGCGGCGAGCATGCGGCGAGCGATACCCTACTAATATTATTAATACAATAGTAATTCTGTCTGTCATCTCTTCACACTAATCCCTCGAATCACGTGGACGCGATATCGAGTTGGCAGAAAAGTTAGGTACCTCTAAGTCCCCTGTGATATGTACACACGATTTTATACAAAATGTATGAAAATTTCAAAACCCTTAAGGGTTTAGAGGTTGTTGCACCGAACTGCTGAACCGATTTACATTAAACTTGGTTATAGAGATAGTTTGAATCCCGAGGAAGAACATTGAATATAAAGAAAATTTAAATAGATTAGTCCCATACTTTTGTCTTTTCTTTTTATTCTGTGACTAAAATCAGATAAAGTAGCTACTACTTACGACCTGGGTCGTGTTGCATAATAAACTACAACTAATATTACAAGCGGAACTCCTTTTCTAACCCCACTTACTAGACAAGGAGTTCCGCTTGTAATATTATTTGTAGTTTATTATGCAACATGGCCCTGATGAACTTAATATTTGTATGTTTAACTTGTGTTATATGAATAGTTTATAATAATTTTTTTTTGTTTGGTTTCTGAATAAATGAAAAAAAAAAAAGTTTTTTTTTACAGAGGAAGAAATGGAAATCCCAAGCAAATGCCTAATGACAGTCCGTCAAGTACCTATAAAGGCATCCGTCCAATACATAGAGCTAGAGGGCCGATGCGACGGCGAGTCTCTGCTCCGAGTAGTCGCGCAAGCGAAGCCGCGGGCTTTAGTAGGCTTGCGAGCCAACCAGGCCGCTCTGCAGACTCTCAGGTGACCACTATATACGTCAGACACTTATAAAGGCGTCCATCTAGTACATATATACATCTAGAAATCGCGCAAGCGATGGCGCGGGCTATAGTAGGTTTGTGGGCCAACCAGACCGCTCTACAGGCTCTCAGGTGACCATAAAGGCGTCCGTCCAATCTCGAACTATCCGCCAGGGTTGATAAAAATCATGATTTTTATAAAAAAATCATAATAATCCGATTAATTTGATTAAAATCGGATTTATTTGATTAAAATCAGATTTTTTGATTTCTTCATTTTCTCGCTTTTTTTCATCGAAATAAACCCACACAGCATGTTTTTTTCTTCCAGACATCTTTTTGTTGTATTCACTCTTTCACTAGTCAATTACGAATGACCGGGCGAAAAGAAAATGCGTCTCGTGTTTTAGTTTCGGGGAATCCTGGAACTGTTTCGGTACCATGCGTCTCGTATTATAGTTTCGGGGTTTCCCCGAAACTGTTACGCTATGACTCGGTTGCACATGTGTGCGTGCCGTAGTGGTCCGGGGAATTCCCTAAACAATTTTGAACCGATTTGGTTGTAGTAAAATTTTTATGATTTAAATCAATGATTATTTTGAAAAAATCCCTTGATTAAAATGACGATTTAAATCACTGATTTAAATCAAGTGATTTAAATCATATCAACCCTGCTATCCGCACTTTTTCTTAATTTTCCCGTTTCAGGTAATAAAAACATTTATTTTACAGGAAATACTGTGAAACCGAGGGTATAGAGAAAATATTCACACCGGAGCGCGGTGAAACTGTAGACGCTACCACCGAGTCGCACATCTACCAGGTACACTACCATAGAGATAACTCACTAACCTTAACCTTCTGGACGCCAGTGACGGATATATCGGCACCGCAGGTCCAACGCCAAAGACTGATTAATCCGTCACAGACCACAGAGCAACATAGACCTACGTGCATGTGCATAAAGTTCAATTTCAGTTTTGACACTTCGGTGACGTGGCGTCCGAGTGACAGCTTTTGTGTTTGACGCGGCATCGAAAAGGTTAATATCCGGCCGGATACCGGATAGTGACCTACTATCCGGCCGGATACCGGATAGTAGCTTTGCTTGATTTCGGAGTAAACAAATTGGATTTAAGAAACAGTCACGGTCATAATCGTACTCTTTTATTATTTAATTAAAAAAATTAACATTTCACTCATTTTCACGCGCACTCATTTTGAACCTAAAAACGTTCACTGCACAATGCGCACCTGAAAAACCGAAATGTAGGTTTAGTTCCGCCGGCCGAATATTCGGCGGCCGGATACCGAATATCCTGCCGTTGGGCAGGCCGAACATCCGATATCTGGCCAAACAACTAGTTCTACGCATTCTTTTTCGCGTCTTTCCGGTACATAGTCTGTGCGCGGACAACCAACCAGACGATTATGATTGTTGTTGTTTGCAGGTGAAGCTGACGGACGCAGTGATGAGCTCGCTGTCGTGGAAGCAAGCCGGAGGAGCCGAGTTGGCGTGGCTCTCCGGCGTGCTGCAGCCGCGGGCTCGGCCCAGGGAGCCCGGCGCACCCGGTAAGCTGCGTCAAAAATAGATATAACCGGAAAAAACGTGCCTCGAAAATTAAGAAAATTTGATTCTCGTTCAGAGGGCGCTACTAGCTTTGGCCTACTGTCGTATAGATGGCGTTGACGGTTTCGTTTGTTATTTAACAATTTTAACGCATATCAGTGAAAGAACATAGGTCAAAATCATAAAAATAATTAATGCAAATAAAAAAATCATTTATCCATATTTAAATACATTTTATCGTATTTTTATAAATCTTCATTTTTAGTTTTAAAGTGTGTCGACAGATGGCAGTGAATTTACTGGGGTTACAAAATTTACTATGACAGTACCGCTCTAGTATAAGTTACTCTATGGCTGCGTTATTATTTATTTATCAAATATAAACTGAGTGTATCAGAGTTGCAATTCATATAAATATTTGAAATTACCTATAGACATAGTATATACAAGAAGTTATAGACGCGCCACCGAGCGACCGGGGGTAAGAGAAAGAATATTCATATAAAATTTGGGCAGCATAGGTTTTTTTCTCTTTCACTCTAAATTTCGGTATTTCGCCATCGCCTCCTAACTATGATGCCACCCGGTCGGTGATAAGGACAAATAATGGCACTATTTTCGCTTTTCTCTTATAGGAATCGCAATAAGACTATCTTTCTCTATTAAAGAGTGTCAGGCCGCGTAGCCAACACGCCAATCACTAACGCTCCGTAGCGATCGAAACGCAACTGTCACTGTCGCACTAATATGGAAGAGTGATAGAGAGACACAAAGCGTTTCGTTGTCGAAGCGATAGCGATTGTCACCTTGGCTAGGCCGGCAGGCCCTTGAAATTATCGGACTTGACCGTTGAAGTAATTGACGCTAGAATGTTTTACGACCGAGTACAAATCTAGTGAATAATCCGATCCCATCGTATTTTCTCGGAAACGTTCTTGTATTTGTACCGAGACTGATTGAATAGGGAATATTACGCAAAACTCTGCGTAGAGGACGTCACTAGCACAATTAGAAGGTCTACCGCGACACACGAATATCTGAAGTTCGGTTTCTGCCTCTCTATTAAGGGGCCCACTGACTATCAGTCCGCCGGACGATATCGGCCTGTCAGTTAGAACAAAAAATTGACAGGCCGATATCGTCTGGTGGACTGATAGTCAGTGGGCCCCTTAACTCTTGCATATTCGATCGATGGAGAGGAAGATAAAGATTTTCGCGTTTCGCGGTAGGCCACATGTAAACAAACCGCCTTGATGCATCAATGTCACAGTGTAAAACTTGTCAAAAAACTGTTTAAGGCATATGTTACTCTATAGTTTAGCATGTGCACGAGTGCTGCACTCTGGCGGCAGAACATCGCAGTCATACTCCCTATTAGCATGACAAATACGAACTTATCCGAGAAAATACGATAGGAAAGGATTGGTTTGCTTCTTTATGTCGCGGATAAAATAATTCCCAAGCATCGAAAGCGGTGCGTTTAGTTAATATGCCGCGGACGCGGCGGACGCGAGCATCTCGCGTGTGACAAAACTTCCGTGAGACACAGACATATTAAATATATTAATAACGGGTCACTCACGTATTTTAAGTCGAAAAATGCTCGACATGTTTCACTCCGTACCATCATTTGACAATAATGCCGTAAACGAGGGTAGTTTCTCGCCCCCCCTGCCGCCACCGGCGCCCGCGCCGAGTCATCGGGTGCGGAGGGCTGCGACCCGCAGTCTGCGCCGGTCCGCCACTGTCGACGCAAGCTCCTGATGACACTCCTCGGTACGGAGTGAAACATGTCGAGCGTTTTTCGACTTAAAAACCGTGAGTGACCCGTCACTCGCCGACTAAAATTTTTAAGCTACTTGAAAATTTAAAATTCTCTGGTTTGTGTATCGTACCATAGAAAGATACAGTGAGGTCTCTAGTTTAAATGACAAGAAAAGAAGCGGTCGTCCGCGTACAGCTAGGACTCCAGCGGTTGTACAAGCAATTAGGGCACGCATTGCCAGAAATCCCGCTAGGAAACAAAAAGTTATGGCCCTCCAGATGGGTTTGAGCAAAAACACGGTGAAAAGAGTGCTTAATCAAGACCTGAGACTTCGTGCTTATAAACGAAAAACTGGCCATCTTCTCAATGGTCGGCTTAAAGCTTTAAGGCTTAAAAGATCTAAAGCTTTATTGAAGAAGTACGCTAAAAATAAGCACCGTTGTATACTGTTTTCGGACGAGAAAATTTTTGACATAGAAGAAAACTGTAATAAACAAAATGATAGTGTACGCTCGCAATAGTAAAGAAGCGTCTAATAGCATTCCCCGTATTCAAAGAGGTCATCACCCTTCATCTGTGATGGTTTGGCTGGGAGTTTCTTATGCGGGCGTCACTAGTATGCATTTTTGTGAGAAAGGAGTAAAAACTAGTGCCAAAGTGTACCAAGACACGGTGTTGACTAATATTGTGAAACCACTATCCCATACGATGTTTCTAAACCAGCATTGGGTTTTCCAGCAGGACTCTGCTCCAGCCCATAAGGCAAAGTCTACACAAGCCTGGCTCGCCTCCAATTAAATCGACTTTATACGGCATGAAGATTGGCCCTCCTCTAGCCCAGATCTTAATCCTTTAGACTATAAAATATGGCAGTATTTAGAGGAAAAGGTGTGCTCAAAACCTCATGCAAATCTAGACTCGCTGAAAAAATCTCTTGCTACGGCAGTGGCCAATATCGACATGAAAGTGGTGCGTGAATCCATTGACGACTGGCCACGAAGACTTCAAGCCTGTGTAGATAATTATGGCGGTCATTTTGAAAAAATGTTATACATTTAGATTCTCTAGTTTATAAGCTTTCAAACGCTGTACAAATTATACGGAATAAACTTAAACTTTTGATTTTATTTGATACTATGTATATGACAGAACTTATGAGCCGACTATTATCTAATTTTTGACATTGTCCCTATAGAGGAGGAGTCTTCAGAAGACGTAGTGATGTCGTTAGAGCCAGGTGGTGAAGGCGCGGCTCACTGTGCAGCTTACATCAACGCTATACGGTTGTCTGAACTACGAGCAGCCTTAGCTAGAAGAGGGCTGGCGGCAGAGTTTTCACACGGCGCGCTGGAATGCTGTAATGGCACGCTCGCTATAAGACGGGTAAGTTTGATATAGAAAAGTCTTCAAAAGACGTAGTGATGTCTTTAGAACCCGGTGGTGAACGCGGGGCGGACTGCGAAGCTTACATCAATGATGTACGACTGTCTGAACTTAGAGCAGCCTTAGCTAGAAGAGGCCTAAGTTTTCACACGGCGCGCTGGAATGTTGTAATGGCACGCTCGCTATAAGACGGGTAAGTTTGATATAGAAAAGTCTTCAAAAGACGTAGTGGTGTCCTTAGAACACGGTGGTGAAGGAGTGGTGGACTGCGCAGCTTACATCAATGCTGTACGACTGTCTGAACTTAGGCCTTAGCTAGAAGAGGGCTGGCGGCTGAGTTTTCACATGGCGCGCTGGAATGTTGTAATGGCACACTCGCTATAAGACGGGTAAGTTTGATATAGAAAAGTCTTCAAAAGACGTAGTGGTGTCCTTAGAACACGGTGGTGAAGGAGTGGTGGACTGCGCAGCTTACATCAATGCTGTACGACTGTCTGAACTTAGGCCTTAGCTAGAAGAGGGCTGGCGGCTGAGTTTTCACATGGCGCGCTGGAATGTTGTAATGGCACACTCGCTATAAGACGGGTAAGTTTGATATAGAAAAGTTTTCAGTAGACGTAGTGATGTCCTTAGAACCCGGTGGTGAACGCGGGGCGGACTGCTGATAATCAATCAATCAATGCTGTACGACTGTCTGAACTTAGAGCAGCCTGAGCTAGAAGAGGGCTGGCGGCCGAGTTTTCACACGCGCGCTGGAATGCTATAATGACACACTTGCCATAGGACGGGTGAGTTTGTTACTATAACTGAACGTAAAGGAGCCTAGTGTTGGATTACTTCTTACAGCGGACGTGGTGAAGCTTGACAGTGAAGGCGCATATCACCGCCGAAAAACGCAAATCTGGTGATTATATTATGTTAGTACATACTGATATGGCGCCGGAGTTTCCAAAAAACATGATATATCTGACATTTTAGTATCCGGAGAAAGAAATTGTCCATTTCGGAAATGAATAATAATAAAACTGTTAAGGAACGATATTAACAGGTGTTTCAATACCGGTTCCGAGCCCTCGCTATTCGGAATCTTACATAACAGTGACCTATTTGGTTTCAGTTGGAGAACGGTCGAGTGGCACTAGAAGGCGTGTTGTCGGAGGAGTATTATAAAGTGCGTGAACTGTTGTACGAGCAGTTCGCCATCGTGTAGTGGCTGTGAGGTGTATTAAGTATTGGATAAGAATAAATTGTTTACATTAAAATATTGTTTTTATAATATTATTACCGCAATTTTATATTGGCTGACTTCCGATCAAGGACCGTTTATTTAAGCTGGGTGTTTCGTCTAGACAATTACGTTGAGGCACGATAAGATATATATGACGCCATACTCATTTGATAAACTTATGAGTTAACTTATGAGTTGCAGTTGTGGCTGTATGCAGCGGGGTGGTTCTCTTGAAACTAGCTTTTGTGCTAGAATCAAATTGCAAATTGAGACGGCAATTCCAACACGACGTCTTTCAAGATTATATTTCGTACCTACAAAATGACTTGAACCCCTGAATAAAATAAAAGGTGCTTGGCTCAGAGTAAGTATAAGTCCGTCCAGATCTTGCGAATTTACTCTGCACGCCCACCTCAAAGTTAGCGATCGTTTTGGTAATGATTGACGATTGGCGCGTAAGCGGCATTCCAGATCTGGACTTGGAACTAAATTACATTGGCGACATTCGTTAATAGATAAACATAATAAATGGCCACAAATCGGCAGCGGTTATTGGCGTGTTAATAGTTATTTGTTATACAAGGGTGCAAAGTTGTATTTTAACCGCGAGTGTTTCAACACACGAGAAGTAAAATACATTTGCACCCGTGTGTAACACAAAACTTTTCCCCTCACTATAGCGAGGAAAGTGCAACATCCACAGGCGTTAGATCATCTTCATCACTGGAATCACTAATTTTTTACGATATTATAACAGAAAACACTAGAAATTCTGATTTTTACGTGAGCCGGTGAGAAGAACAGTAAAAATTTTGTTGACAATGTTGACATTTCTGTTCGACGTATGAAATGTCAACGATGCGTTTTGAAATTGCATCGACTCAACTTGTGCGTTCAGAATTATATTTAACATCATTATAAAAAAATCTAACGTTTCTTATGGAATTTTAAGGTTTATGACATAAAATTATTAAATAAAGCTAAATTTGGTATTTTTTATTAGATTCTCAAACCATTTATTTAATGATATTTAATATCGAACGAACCATTATCATTAGCGTTTTACGTTTTGTTATCTGTCAAGCTACTTAAACACGCTCCATCCAAGGTCAAATTACTTTCCCCACTAGTGGATAAAATGCGTAAAAGGATAAAAGACGGCTTTCCGAGCTAGTGAGGGGAAAACATATTAACAACAGCTGCACGCCAGCGAGTATAAACGAACTCCCTATAAATTATACACTTTGTCACTTGTTTGGCGTCGGCTCCGTATTTTCGCCTTCTGTCCCTGGTTCCACGGTACCCTCCATTGTTCTACAATCTACGGTACTACCGTCCAGTTCTACCCTCTACGGTAATACACTCCATGGTTCTATTCTACCTAGGGAATGCAATCTCGATCACAATTTCGAGATCTCGCACAAATTTAGGGAATGCAATCTCGATCACAATTTCGAGATCTCGCACAAATTTTCGAGATTCAATCTCGTTGACAGGAAATCTCGCAATTTCGGCAATCTCGGTCGTCGGTTGGTCGGATCTCGAACGAAATTTAAAGTGAATTACTTTGTTTTGAGTAATCTTTTTGACCTTAGATTAATGTTGTTCAGGCAGTGCTATTGTGTGTGGCCGGTTTTAGCTGACGCGGCGCGCTCTGTGCGGAAGAATCGAGCGAACTTAGCGTACCCACAATTAAAAATAATTATTACCACTTTTTCTTACTTACATGCTAATTAGAGCTAAGTATTTTCTTTTTTTTTTAAATAATAAGTGATTTTTTTAAATTGTTGATTTTATTCGTTGTTTTCATTTTTAAAATATAACATGACGTACCCTTATTAAGTAGTATATACGGAATTCTTAGAGATTTTAGATCAAAATAACACATTTTAAATTACTTTGTCAAATCTCGATCTCGAAAGTCTGACGGTCGAAATCTCGAAACACCCAATTTCGATTCAGATTTTTCGTGCGCGATCTCGAATCACCAATCTTGGTGCGAGATTGCATTCCTTAGTTTTACCCTCTATGGTTCCACCCTCCATGGTAATGTTTCTACCAATGATAGATATCTAGGCTTCTCATTCACCGCAGTGAAATTGACTCTTGTTCCATCTATGGTCTGATACTGATTGTAATGACTCTTGTTCCATCTATGGTCTGATACTGATTGTAAGTTCGCTAATATTCACATCAATGTCATTCACTGGTGTGGCATCTATGGTTTTGCAACAATATGACAGTTTCTTTACGTGTGTCGGTTAAATAATAAAACAGACGGACAACTATTAAATGATCAGACTTCCGTTTTTTCTTTGAAGGCAAGGGACCCTTTAAAATGACACAATTTCTTATCACTTGTTTGGCGTCGGCTCCGTATTTTCGCTATCCGGCCCTGGTTCCACGGAATTTTCCATGGTTCTACCCTCTACGGTACTACCCTCCATGATTCTACCCTCTATGGTTCCACCCTCCATGGTAATGTTTCTACCAATGATAGATATTTCTCTAGGCTCCTCATTCACCGCAGTGACATTGACTCTTGTTCCATCTATGGTCTGATACTGATTGACTTCACTAGGTTCGGTAACGTTTACATCTATGACACTCACTGGTGTGGCATCTATGGTTTTGAACCGCGTATCGCATTCTTTTGGGACTTTAGCATGTTCGGGGTGATTAGTGTTGGCTGGATTGTCAACTTCTTTTAGGCTGACTTGTTCGGGATAGTTGCTGCCTATAAACAGAAGTATTAGATATTAGTAGTTAGTACATACTTTGAAATTCGGGTGCTGTTTGTATAAAAATCACAAATAGGCTTCGAGCAACACGGAAGAGAGTCGGCATTCGCACTATTTCCCCTCTGCCGAGGTACCTACAAGCTCAACTGTGCATGCACGCAACTAGCGCGGTGCCACAGAATAAATAATAGTACTAGGTACAGAAGTTTCACTCTCTAACAAAACGCGTCTATTACGACAGATATGACCGCTAGGTGGCGCATGCGCGAACAGGCGTCCGTTCCTTAGCGGTGCGCGGCTATGGCTAGACACCAAAATTGGTGTAGGCCGCATAAACTTGTAGCGACGCGACGAAATCGCGGAGTGAGCCACGCCTGGCGGTGCGTGTTGTGACTCATCCATACACAATAAAGAGATCGAGGTGTGCAAGATTTGTATTTGACGTGTGTCATTTTCTATGTATTTGTGTCGTCATTACAGATTGGATTTGTATGTTGAGTGAGAAGTGCGATTGTGTGCACGTTTCCCCCCGCAAAAAATGGCAAAATGATGTGTACGGTAAGATATCGCTTGGGCTCCTCCCTTCCGACGTGTCGGAAGCCGGTTTTGCTCAAAGCAAATAGGTATTTATTCCAAAGTTATGGATGTTTACTACGTATAGGGTCCGAAACATAACATTGAAGCCCGCAAAGAAAAAGAGAAGTTGTGACTTAACTACTAGGTAATTCTTTCTTATGTCTTACCTGCCTTCGCCATCACAAGTGCAAATCTCTCTTCGATTCGAGCCGCTGAAAAGTTTGAAACGTTTTAATTCAATAAACCAAACAACTACCACCTTGATATGGGATCAAGAGTTTATTATAAATGGTGGCAAAATAAACGCCTGTATATTGCCACTATTACGAAACCAATACGAAAATCTAATCAATAAGTAACCAAAACTCATATAGCTCAGCGACCCAAAGAGGGTATTGGCCTCCGAAACGAGAGCACTCCACTTTTCCCGATCCTGCGCCGTTTCCTGCCAATTATCGGCTTGAAGCTAACGCAGATCCGCTTCCACACCGTCTCCCCAGCGGTATCTGGGCCGACCTACCACCACGGCCACCAGTAATCAATAAGTAGGTATTTTAAATTGTTACCATTTATTTTGTTCACGATCAAGTTTAAAACAAGGAGACCGACAAAAATAAAGAGGCTTAGAATGCTGTAGGCCCACCACGGAGGTTCCATCTGAAAAAAAAAACCTCGACTGAAACATGTCTGATTTGCGACGGTTAGGTCGGTATTCCACCTCTCACTAAGCTAAACCATTATCATCATCATCATGTCAGCCGATAGACGTCCACTGCTGGACATAGGCCTCCCCCAAGGCTCGCCACTCCGACCGATCCTGTGCCGCTCGCATCCACCGAATTCCCGCGACCTTCACCAGGTCGTCGCTCCATCTCGTTGGAGGCCTAACGGCAGTTCGTCTTCCGGTACGCGGACGCCACTCCAGAACCTTCCGTGCACTGCACTAAGCAAAATGTGAGATGCAAATACATATTGGACAAATAAATTGGGTAGGTGGAATACCACCCTTAGGCAAAAGCGATAAGATAGTTATTTGTTCGCAGGAATAGGAACAGCAGGAAATATCTTAAATAAGAGCAAAAATGAATTTTTGGTACAAGCTTTTATCGCTGACTGTACTTTTACACAGGCAACTAATACTCTTCAGACAATTCTAACAACCCCAAAGACAATTAGTTTGCGTTTTATCACAAAGTTCCCATGGCCACCTACAGTCTCCATCATCATCAGATAAGCTCCATGTGATCATAATCTTGCATTGTGATCAGATTTACATATGTATGCAAAATTTCAGTTCGATCTGAAATCGGCAATGGGGTCAAATTTAGCTTGAATAACAAACAGGACAAGTTAAATAAAAGCTTGTAAAAAGCAAATAAACAATAAGCGACCAACTAGCTATTAATATTATACAGTTATTTTATTCACAAGGGATCTAAATCTACTTACCGTTTCTTACTCGAGAAAATAGTTGATGGCGTTGCTAGCTAGTTTCTTTCTCGATGCCACTCGGTTATTCCTTAGCTAAAAATTTCATCCAAAAATAGTGTGTATTGAGAACAATGTATGTCAATATGGTGAAGACCGATTACAAGCTCTTTCGTCGCTTTTACCTCTTGTGTTTGAGTACATACTTCACTTATAGAAGGTCGGTAGAGCAGAAGGAGCAAAGCTTTGTTTTCTGTCTGAGTGAAGTACGTAGGTATACCATGGATGTACCTAAGTAAAGGGAGGTAGATATGACACCAGGCGCTCGATCATGAGCCATCAAATATAGGTTCCGGAACCTATATTGAGTAAGTCGTACGGTTGACGCCAATGTGTCAAGATTGTCACAATCATCTACTAAATATAGCCTGTATTTTAGTTTTGTCAACTAAATATGAACGTCACGCGTCTATTATTAATAAAAGGTCATTGAGGTATACGAAAGTTCTTGCCCTATGACGGTCTTCCCAACCAAAATTTTTATAATTATGCTTGTACTTCTCTACAATGACCTTATACTTACTTACCTACTTTCCGAGAAAGAAGATTCTTTGAAAATTGCTTAGACCTTGCTAATTATCTATCAGAAACCGAATATATATATCTGAATTCGAGATACAAGGAGAATTTTAATATCCTCACGGAGACATTTTAGATAAACAATTCATTACTTCACAGTGACATTTTTTTCTAGTGCTTAATTTCATTTAATAATATTTTGAGTTTCACTCACAGAACCACAGACAATTTTATTGAAATTAGGATGAGATCTTCGTGCAAGTTCACTAATCAAAATCATACAGGATGGCTTTTTAGGGTTCCGTACCCAAAGGGTAAAAACGGGACCTTATTACTAAGACTCCGCTGTCTGTCTGTCCGTTCGTCTATCACCACTACCAGGCTGTATCTCATGAACCGTGATAGCTGTAGACAGTTGAAATTTGCACAGATTACGTATTTCTGTTGCCGCTTTTACAACAAATACTAAAAACAGAATAAAATAAATATTTAAGTGGGGCTCCCATACAACAAACGTGATTTTTTTGCCGTTTTTTGCGTAATGATACGAAACCCTTAGTGCGCGAGTCCGACTCGCACTTGGCCAGTTTTTTTTATTTTTAACGGATATTATTCACTGCTATCTATCTATACATATAATAAAGCGGAAGAGGGTCGAAAGTCTGTACATGGAAGATATTCGAAAAAAAATTGCCTGGGGATACTTAGAATCGATAACAGAACACATTCCAACAGTTTTTAGAATTTTTGTCTGTTTATCTGTTTGTCTGTTTATCTGTTTGTCTGTTTATTTGACCGCGCTACAAATGAAAACGGCTGAACGGATTTTGATGCAAACTTTACTAATCTGTCGAAAAAATCCACGGCCAGGTTTTAGGCTATAAAAATTTGAGAAATTTTACCCCTAAGGGGGTTAAAAAGGGGATGAAAGTTTGTATGGGGTTCAAGATTTATTTTAAGCTAGCAATTTGAAACTTCGTAAGAAGATATATTATTGAAATACAAGAAAACTAATTTCAGCGTTTTTGAAAATTCATCCCCTAAGGAGGTGAAATAGAGGTTGAAAGTTTGTATGGAGATAATTTTTTTTTGAGTGCGTTACTTGAAACTTTGTATAATGAGCATATTATTATAATACAGGAAAAGTGATTTTAGCGTTTTCAAGAATTCGTCCCCTAACAGGGTTAAAAGGGGGTTGAAAGTTTGAATCCATTACAAATGCTTTGAAACTTCTTAGAAAGGTATGATAGACGATTACAAAAAAACTAATTTTGACGTTTTTGGAAATTTAACCCCTCAGGGGGTTGAAAAGGGGATGAAAGTTTGTCTTGGGGTGCAAATTTTATTTTAAGCTAGGAACTTAAAACTTTGCAAAACGTTATTATATTAAAAAGCAAGAAAATTACTTTCAGCGTTTTTAAAAATTCATCCCCCATGGTGGTGAAAAAGCGGTTAAAAACTTTATCTTGATAACTATATCATTTCAGCTACTAGGCCAAGTTAGGTATCGATTTTGTATAAATCGGGTATGCCGAATTCATTTATGATATCAAAATGATACCATTCCCGAGTGAAAACACAAAAAATATGAAAAAACTTTTTTTAATTTCTCTTTACGCTTAAACCGATTTAGATAAAATTTGGTATAGAGATAGTTTGAGTCCCGTGGAAGAACATAGGGTAGTTTTTAACCAAAAAAATGGAGACTGCGTTTGCATGGAGAAGCGGCCGTGCCCTTTCCTCTTAATAATGGTCACGAAGGTGGGTACTTTAAAAAAATCATTTTTCAGTAAATGTCAAACGATTTGGGACTTAAACGCGTTACCATGCCTTGCCGAAAAAATCGAATCTTTCGCAAAAGTCTCGCAATGCATTGCGGCCACAAGGGGCACGGTCTCAGGAGACTGAGAAAAACCACGGTGAGAGACTCAGTGGCGCTCTAGCCAGGCAGGTCGCTTCGCTTTCGGCTGAAACGGCAAGCCAGCGCGAGTTCGATTGTGATCCCAAATATATCGTACGTAATACATATGTAGGCGCAGATCCTGACGGAGTGTGGCGCCGGAGAAGCCGTGTTCATCCCGCGTATCCTTCTCATTCCGAGCAACTTCCCGTTCCGCTTCAAGCGCCTACAGGTCCCCGTGAGTGTCTGCTTCGCTATGACCATCAACAAGTCGTAGGGGCAGATGCATTTCAAACTCCGAAAAAAAAAAAGGGGCAGACGCTGCCCGCCGCCGGCGTCATTTGACTGGAGGACCGATTTGGATGACATGATTTTGATGGGAACACCCAAATATTCCGAAATATGTTTTTCCGATTTTTATAACCACGACTTTCATAATCCCGATTATTTATAAGTCCGAAATATCAAAATTACGATTTTTAAAAACACGATGGAATAAAATCACGATTGTGCTATTTCCGAAAACTTAAAATCCGATTGTCACTTGATAGAAAGCTTAAAGTTCCGATTTTACACTTTTCCGAAAATATTTTTTTTTCCGAATTCCTAAATTCTGAAAAATCATTGTCCGATCGGAAATAAAATAATTCGGTATTCAGAAATTCGGTTTTTTACAAGATCGGAAAAATGAAATCCGTGATATTCAAATGAAGACTCACGTTTTAGTAATTATTACGGGTACCTGTCGTGCCGCATCATGTTAAATTCGGCATAAAATATGTTTGGCATAAAAATTCGGCATAAATAAATTAGACAGAACTGCGAACCTGCGAACCCGAACTGTTGCTAGAAGTGGGTTAGGTTAGGTTAGAACTGCGACCCCCAAGAAAACGAACTGTTGCCAGAAAAGTGGAAATTTAAAAATTGGGATATTTAAAATAGGAATCACGTTAATTCGGAATAAGGGCAATTCCGAATTCGTGATTTTGAAAATCGTAAATGTTAAATTCGGTGTTTGCCACCATCGGAATTGTTATAGTCGGAATTATGTAGTTCGGAATTTACAATATTCGGCTTTTTGGGTTTTCGGAAATATAAATCTTCGTGATTTTCATCATTCGTAATTATGACAGTCGGAATTTTGATGGGTCGAGCATTTAAAAATCGGAATGATAAAATTCGACATTCTAAAATTCGAAATAAAAATTTTCGGAATTATGTAGTGTACCCGATTTGCATAGGTACAGTCAAGGACGTTAAACAAAAATGGTACTGTATCGTTCGAAATACACCTATACTACTCTATGCCATTTAAATCACGACAATAATTTGAATAAGGGCAAAAAAAATATTCATTTTGTAGTGTAATTTTATTTAGTGGTAGCAAAGAGGATATAATATTATAGAACGGTACTGTCATAGTAAATTTTGTAACCACAGTAAATTCACTGCCATCTATCGACACACTTTAAAACTAAAAATGAAGATTTATTAAAATACGATAAAATGTATTTAAATATGGATAAATGATCTTTTTTATTTGCATTCATAATTTTTTTATTTTGACCCATGTTCTTTCACTGATATGCGTTAAAATTGTTAGATAATAACAAACGAAACCGTCAACGCCCTCTATACGAGAGTAGGCAAAAGGTAGTAGCGACATCTGATCGAGAATCAAATTTTCGTGATTTTCGAGGCACGTTTTTTCCTTAGACTGTATCCATCTATTACGGAGTTATATCTATCTTTGGTGGTAGGTACCTAATTGTAAAATATTTTATCTGGACTACAGTCCTCTAGCGTATCCATCTGTCAACTTTACTTTAAGTTCTGTCTCCAGGGGACAGGGAGATAAATTAGGGGTGAATTAGCCGCTTACTGAAACAGACCGAATTCCACGCAGGCGAAGCCGCGGGCACAGCTAGTACTTAATAAATAGACAATACACTTCAACAGCATAATCGGGCTGCTAAACTACAATCAGATAAGATAAGATAAAATTTAATTAAACGTAGCCTTAATAACAGCTGATTCAAGTAAGCTGTATTAAGTTTACGCGTATTAGGATAACAATGGCATAATAAGGCTGTAAGAGTGCTCCTCCTCGATAATTTAACAACACCCTGTATGCTCACGTGACGTGACGGAGGGTAAGTCCGGAAAAATAGCATGTGGGAGAGTTTGCGAATAGGTAGAACGGGCTACATGCCTATATATGCATGGGTAGGTCTGGCCTTGCCTAGTGGGTATGACCCTGCCTGTGAAGCCGATGGTCCTGAGTTCGAATCCCGGTAAGGACATTTATTTGTGTGATGAACACAAATTGTTGCTGAGACATGGGTTTTCTATGTATACAGGTGGCTAAAAAATAAGTGCATTCCCGTTCTCTGTGCCGGTTCTATACGTTTGTAATAATAGTTCAATGCAGACAAAGTTTTCAACGGCAATTTATCAAACTCCTCAATTTAGCTGATAATTTTTATCCCATCATAACGCGTGTAAGCCTGCTCGGTCTAGCTCCGAACTAATGGCTCTACCAAATCGCGATTAACATTATAATTTTGTCGTCTCTAATCGTTTTGTCGCGCCCGACAAAACTTCGATACATAAGCCTTTGTTTTTAGACGGTTCTGTGGCAAGATTGATTGCTCTGAACCGACTTATGACCTCGTTTATACAACGCGACTTTGCAACGAAATGATAATACTCGAATGGAAATTTCATCATCTACCTCTCTATCACTTGCATATTCGAGAGAAATTTTGGTTTTCAATTGTCGCGGTACACTCTCTTGATCGAATGTTGGAAAGATGACTCCGGGACATAGACATAGCATATTAATTTTATTTTAATTTTAATTTTAATTTTAATTTTAATTTTAATTTTAATTTTAATTTTAATTTTAATTTTAATTTTAATTTTAATTTTAATTTTAATTTTAATTTTAATTTTAATTTTAATTTTAATTTTAATTTTAATTTTAATTTTATAAATTTTGGTAAAATAAAATCAGATATGGACTTTAGAAATAACTATATATTATATAATACAACTATGAAATTATTAAAAGTTAAATAAGACACTGTCAAATATATTGTACATATATAAATTAATCTTTAGATTTAAGATAATTGCCTTGCCCTACCAGGGCCCATGTGAAACTATTATATGTGTAACACCTGTGTACCATGGATGCAATAAATAAATATAAAAATAAAAAAAAAAATATACAAGTAGTTATAGATGCGCCACCGAGCGACCGGGGGTAAGAGAAAGAATATTCATATAAAACTTGGGCAGCATAGGATTTTTACTCTTATAAAATTCGGTATTGATGCCACCCGGTCGGTGATAAGGACAAAGCATGGCACTGTTTTCTATTTCCTCTTATAGGAATCGCAATAAGACTATCTTTCTCTATCAAAGAGTGTCAGGCCCTTGTTCCGGGATGAGTTAAGGGTTAAAGGGGCCCACTGATTACAAGTCCGCCGGACGATATCGGCCTGTCAGTTGTTCGGAACTGTCAAATTTTTGTTCTAACTGACAGGCTGATATCGTCTGGCGGACTAATAATCAGTGGGCCCCTTACGGGTACGTGAAGTGGTGTTAATGTCTGCAATATTACAAGTAGAGCCCGTTTAATGCGATTCTGACGTTAAATACGATTTCCCGCGTCATTAAGTCATATAAGTGTGACATAAAATAGTAAAAATTAAATAAAATGGAACTAAAAAAAATCCATACTAAATTGTTGCCATGTTTAAGCATTTTACGTCAAAAATGTGACCAAAGAGGATATAATATTATAGAGCGGTACTGTCATAGTAAATTTTGTAACCACAGTAAATTCACTGCCATCTATCGACACACTTTAAAACTAAAAATAAAGCGATTTATAAAAATACGATAAAATGTATTTAGTATTCAGTATTCAGTATTCAGTTCTTCATTTGCTATTAATACAATATAAAATATCACAATAAATATGGATAAATGATTTTTTTTACTTGCATTAATTATTTTTATTATTTTGACCCATGTTCTTTCACTGATATGCATTAAAATTGTTAAATAACAAACAAAACCGTCAACGCCCTCTATACGAGTGTAGGCCAAAGGTAGTAGCGACATCTGATCGAGAATTAAATTTTCGTGATTTTCGAGGCACGTTTTTCCTTAGACTGTATCCATCTATTACGGAGTTATATCTATCTTTGATGTGACGTAGGAAGTGGCGCCCTCATTTATTTCCTACAATTTCTTGTCGGACTATACACTGGGCCTTGCAACTTGTTTTTAGATATTTTTAACGTTTAGAGTTCGTCTAAGCTAACTTTGCACCGACATGAATAGAACGACGTAAGGGAGTGCAATTATAAATGTCATATTGTCATAACATTTGATACAACGATAATATTGCCACACTTTTTGTCATAAAGAGATACGTAGCTTAGTCCGAATATAAATTTGATGTGTTCCCTTCAGAATCTTGTTAACCGTTTTGCCGTAGGAACTTCTTGCCGCTGTTATGTCTGTAATAACCTTTAAGTTTTAATTATTTAACTCATTCACTGCCTACGTTTTCTACGCTCGTAGCCGATCCCAGCTTTTTTTCCCGCTTTGTAGCTGGTTCAGGGCTATCTACGGTCGTGTCGTACCCGCCTCGTTACGAGTAAAGCGCCCACCAAGCGAATCCGTGTTAATTAATTTGTATTTCATAACCGAACGGGCAGTTGATGAATTGTGAGAGGAAACTTGGCGTGATGAATAGAGAGCTCCGAGGATCAATAGTATGCTGATGGATCGGCAATGTATCGCTTTATAATTACAGTTAAATAAAGCTAAATGTAATAAAAACTATTTTTTATACTACGTCAGTGGCAAACAAGCATACGGCCCGCCTGATGTTAAGCAGTCTCCGTAGCCTATGTACGCCTGCAACTCCAGAGGAGTTACATGCGTTGCCGACCCTAACACCTCTCCCTCGTTGAGCTCTGGCAACTTTACTCACCGGCAGGAACACAACACTATGAGTAGGGTCTAGTGATATTTGGCTGCGGTTTTCTGTAAGGTGGAGGTACTTCCCCAGTTGGGATGACATCCGCTGTGCTGTGCTCTACCACACAAAGCGAGATGACATTCACAGTGCCCATACCTCTCTTTTGGACGTAGTTTAAGGACATACCCGGGTCCAATAGTTAATTCCGTCATGGTCGAACGTCTATAAATTGGACGGATTTGATCGTCAATTTTTTTAAGTCGTAGAATGATGATTTCCGTGATAAAAACTAACATTTATAATGTTAGTATGAATTTTAGTTATTCTATACTGATACTAATAAGTTCGTTCCTAGAGGGCGCGTCTCATTGTCCGAAATATAGTCCGAGTATTAAAATTGGACCTATTTATTTAGGACCTATTAGGTACATGGTAATGCGACTGCTAGTTCAGCAATCATTAAACATCAATAACCACTATATTACACCAATAAAATTCAATGCCCGTCATAGCCCGCGTACTACAACCGATAACCGATATCCATTCAAAACCCCATCAGCGCATCAATAAAACTTGAAAAATAGTTCGCCACTTTTGCACGTGCGTGGAACGGAATATCTCGCAATTGTTGCCGCGAAAATGCTTCCCGCGCATAAATCAGGTTGTCAGTGTTGCCGTTATAAATTCGCGGCTCGCCGCCGCGAAACGCACCTGCCGCTGGCAACATTACCTTGATTGCGAGCGTTGCGCTGCATTTGCCTTCGGTCCACGTTTTTGAACGTACCTCTCGCAAAACAATACCAGTCTAAACTGAGCTCTTACTCCTCGCGCGTTGCAAATGATTAAGGCTGTGTAAAGAGCGTGCAAGGGGAAATGGAAGGCTCAAGTATTTTTGGATGCATTCGCCAGTCATACTTCACCGAAGTTTCTTGCTTTAGGTTCTTTATGCCTAGCTCTTTGTTTTACAGTTCGTACAGTAATGACTCGGAACTTTCTTGAAATTAGACTCGTAGGGAACGCTTTTCGGTGTCGAGACACTCAGAGTTCTAATACGAAAGTTATGATATGAATGTATGAATATAGAGGGGGTTGTTTGTGGAAGTAATGTTGAAGTCTTAGTGAACCATTTATATAGTTTGCGCGTTAGTTCTCGTTAAAAGTTGGACGCGGGTTTGGTGAACCTTGGAGCTAAATTATGTTATTACCTAGTTGGGCTTGTTTTGATGTTCAAGCTAATCGTGTGGTAGTATGTTCTATTTCTTGTGTTTCAGTTACTTATATGAAGGTAGCACTGAAAGTTTTTAGAATTTTGAAAACAATATCAATTAGGCAATCAACATTTTAATGTTGTTCTTAGCCCTTCTTTTTAGGGTTCCGTACCTCAAAACGAAAAATCTTTTTAACTCTTTTTTAGGGTTCCGTACCTCAAAAGGAAAAAACGGAAGATCACTTTGTTATCCGTCCGTCCGTCCGTCCGTCTGTCTGTCTGTCAAGACCCTCGGAGATCTCGGGAACGCGTGGAGGTATCGAGTTGAAATTAAAACCATATACTCAGGTCTACAGTCCCTTGAAGCTGTGATCAAATCAAACTTCTAAGTAAACGTAAAAAAAGATACGGTCGTTTATACCGCAAACAACGTAGGTATATTTCGACACTCAAGGGAATCAAAATTTACAGAGAGTATTTCCCGTTGACCTAGCACTATGAAATTTTGCAAGTAATATCGTACAACCTACTACTTGTAGTACAGGGAAAAATCTGAAAACTATTTTGTAAAAAAATAAAAAAATAAGTTAAATTTGTACGAAACCCTCGGTGGGCTAGTCCGACTCACACTTGTTTGTTTTTTTTTAAATCGTAAATATAATTGCATTTGAAAACCCCACGACCCATTCTTTTTACCCGACTGCCAAAAGAGGACCAACTTGACCGCCACCAACGAAAATACCTACCTAAGTAACATTCAGCTAAATAGTGAACTTAACAACCAACAACCAAAATGACTATAAGTAACCCTGTGTTGGTCCCCGCCTGCGATACTTACCATCAACATTTATAAATTATAATTATTTAGTTAGTATTTAGAATAAGTTTTTATTTATTTAACTATCGATTACATACACATATCATAGTGCATTTTTTATATTGTTTAAACGGTATTCCATAGCTTGGTTTTAGCATTTGATTAAATAATATTTCTTGTGGGGCTTGTTTTCCTCTTTTTAGTGTGCAGTCGGGTTTTTTTGTTTTTTTATAATAATTAATTTTTTATTTAGGCACTTGTGTAAAGCAATTTGGGTCTAAGCACGTCTAGTGATTTTGTATAGGGAATAATAAAATTTAATAATGAACATTAAAAAAATGTTAAAGCAAACAAAAGATTTTTCATGGCATGTGTATTTACTTGCGACAATTTAGTCTGGCCGGAAATTGGATTTGACCGTTCACTGAATTACTGCGGCGACATTACCGCCGATGTCGCCGCTGTATCTTTTTTTTTTTTTCCTATCTGGCTTTTACTCCCCGCAATTTTGCACGGGGTGAATTTGCCAATGTCGGTTTTTGACTTTCACACGTGAGGAGAATGTGCCGCTGTATCTGTCGATTTCCCTGATTAATTGAATGATGTTCGCCGAAGCATTACTGCCGCGATTATGCCGTTCAATCTGTTACTCATTTTATCAAGGAACTTGACAGTGACATCGCCCGCGTCAAGGCAACAGCGGTAATGCTGCTACAGTAATGCAGCTGCAGTTTCCATCCGAATGTCACCTTACAGGTGACCACTGGGTAGGACTCGGGTCCTCTGCTTCAAGAGTCTTGAATCAAGACTCGACTTAGTTTTTCACTTATAATTGAGTCTAAACTCGAGTTATTTTCAACTTGATAGGACATGAGTCTTATGTATAGACTTGAGTTCTTTTCAGAAAACTCGATTCTTTTTACAAACAAATTTGAAATGCATTGTCTCTATGTATTTTCATTGTCTGTGGATTAGGTACACAAATCGTAGAATGACGTCTAATTTATTTACTGTTATGTATGTATGTATGTAAACACTTTATTGTACATAAGACAGATGTTAATATATTCATTATTCAATGAAAATACATCAATTTAATTCAGAAAATACATGACATTACAGTGTATATAAAAAAAAATGGAATTAAACAATAAACTACAAAACTAACTAAAATATTTTATTCAAAAAGACCTCCGCGAGCTGTACCGGGTGCAAAGGTGCCCATCACACTTGCCGCGTTACCACGTTGGATAGCGATGGCCAACCTTTGCACCAGGTACGAACCCGCGCGAGCATCAGAGGTCCTCTCCCTAATCCTATGTCCCACCTCCCTAATAAACGATATGGCGTCAGACCCCCAACACCCCGTTGTCTCGAAGGCGAGGGGTACAAAATAATAATTTGCCTCGAGGATGGAATATTTCGTTCTCTTTCTTGAAGCTGCCGACTCTGCCGCAGCGCCAGGTGTCTGCACCGTCCGGCTGAGATGTGACGCGGCGAAAGTGCTGACGCACGTGGCGTCCCACAGTAGGCACTTCCCCTTCTGCCATGGCACCAACGTTAAACCGTCCGGCCTTTTGCCATCGGTGCGACAGAGACCCGGTGGTTCCAGAACACACGGTATGTTTGCGGATATTAGGGCTCTCCGGACGATGTCATTAAGCGCGTGGTGTCTGGGACAGATTAAGACAGATTACAAACACAATAAAAACAAAATATACACAATGTACACAGGCGAACTTATCCCTATAAGGGATCTCTTCCAGTCAACCTATAAGCAAATGAGAGTGAAACAAACATATCAAGATAAACAAACGAACACTGTGAACAGAAAGTAAATTATGGTTCAATTATTGCTTTATGGTGCAATTATTACTGTTATTTAGGGAAAACCTATAAAAAAATAAGTCTTTATTCGGAGGCTCGAGTCCTTTTGAGTTGCTCTTGAAAAAGACTCAACAAGGGACTCGACTCAGGACTTAAAATATTCAGAAGCTTTTTAAGTGCAATCTCTTAAAAACGAGCAGCTCTTCAAATTCAGACTCAAAAAAAGTCGAGTCGGACCAACACTACGGTGAGTCGTCCACATAGACATAGTATAGTAATTATAGACATGAAACCGAGCGACCAGGGGTAAGAGAAAGTCATATTTATGTATTGACAGGTTAATGTATGGCAGCATAATCCTATTTCTCTTTCACTTTTATACATTTCGGTATTTCGCCATCGCCTCCTACCTATGCTGCCATAACCCGACCATGAAAAAAAAAAACCGGTCGGTGATAAGGACAAAGCATGGCACTATTTTCTCTTTCCTCTTATAGGAATTGCAATAAGACTATCTTTCTCTATCAAAGAGTGTCAGGCCCTTGGTCGTGCAGCTGCATTACATCGCATCCATACTTAAATGGTACTTAACCTTAATATTGAATTTTCATTACCGAGTTAGGCTATTCGACAATATGCGACGTAGCCTGTTCGCAATAATACGAACGTTGCACGAAGCGAACAGCGAACTCGATGCACTAAAGTTCTGAGGCGTCTCCACCTGGCGGCTCAGCAACTACGAATTATGGAGACCCCGTTTTCGTTCGCAGCCCGTATTGTGGTCAGTACCCGTACTATGAGTCACTGGCAGTGTAAAAACTGACATATACTCTAACGTACGTAATATGGATGGTATAGAAAGGATCGCAATCTCTTAAGGCAGAATTCTTGTAAAAGTGACCGCGTTAAGCTTTAAATAATAGTTCCTAATCTCTCCGGTGGCGCTAGTTAGGCTCTGGGACATGAGTATAACATGAACCATATAAGGCAACAAATAACCCGACCAAATTACGTAGGTTGTTTTTGGTAGTATTTCGGTGTATGGTGGCGCCGCCTAATTACTGTTTTTTGATGGACACTTTTCATACATAGAGGTTTGGGTCCTTTATACAGTCTCCATGGTACGTAACTTACTTTCTATACATCTCGCTTACACTAATATGTCAGTACGAGCGAGATGCATAGAAAGTAAGTTACGTTCACGCTAGCGTTTATCTCACCGCCAATCTGATGGTAGCCGTACTCTTCAGTCATTCACTCATCGTCAGAGAGAGTGGTCGTGGTATGATGAGACGTGCCTATTAAATAAATATACGTGGATTTAACATGGGTAGGCGACCTTATAGGATAAAATATATACTGAAATATTCCTAAAAACTAAATTATTTAATTATTTAAGGCGACATGAAGGCAGCAATAATACTATTAATTTACAGTAAGCTTAGGTGCATACAAAGATTTAATAATGAGTAAATTATCGTATACTTTCATCATAAAATAGTGTCTCCAACTTTAGTAGCTCGAGCTCCATCGATATCGGTTAATTTGCGCCACGGCCCGAGGCCCGACTAAGCTGGAAAGTTCTAGAACGCGCTGTATGTAGCCCCACGTACGTATGAGCAGCGGGCCTACCGCGGACCACGTTCGACGTGTTGCCTCTCTGTCGCACTTGTAAATTCGTATGTAAGTGTGTTAACCTAACTAACCCACAGAACACCTATTTTTAAAGAACTCGTATAGAGCAATTATTTCATGAAACCGATGCTGCCAAAAATACAGGGGTGCGGGGGACGAGGTGAGCGAGTCCCGTGCCGTGATTGGTCAGTTCAAAGACATGTGGTCCGCCGACTGAAGTAGGATTGGTGGCGTGATTCGAAATTCGAAAATTTATCGAGTTACCGTATGCGTGGCAGCGTGACAGAGGAGGTAGCGGGACTATGCTATGTCTTTAGAATACGTGGTCTGAGACCTAAACTAAGTGTAAGCGTCGTATTTAGGTTGCAGAACATTTTCAAAATTTCCGCATTCTGGAAACTTTGGAGAGAACATTCTTTGAGCTTTTTACATGGCGCATTCTAGCCTCAGGTTATTTGACTACATCGATATACAACAAGTCACTAAATATAAGCAGCATAAGAACCTATTTTGCACTGCAATGAACGTCAGATAACAAATACACACAACCCCGAACACAACCGAGCCGTTGGTATACCTACTAGCCGTATTCCCTTTGCGGGTGAAATGAAGACGTCTCGAACTAGAGATTATTACATTATTAAATTGTAAAACGGGACTTAATCGCGTATTTCAGTTTTAAGATTTACCTCCGACGTTTCGAGAACGCGTCGGACGAGGATTTGTGTTTATGAGCGTACGCGTACGCTCGTGTAAGCTCGTAAAAACCAAATGAAGGGAAATGTAACGCGCGAATAGGCTCGTACCGCCGAAACGACCGTTTACGCGCGTAAAAAACGCTAGTCTGAAACCGCGCTAAGTATTGTAATGAAATGGCTGACGCAGCTTGTTTACGGCCCAATTTGAACAATGCTTCTAAGAGATCACTGCGGTACGATACCGATCTGTCAGTGTTAAAAGTGAAGTTTTTGGTCGAATAATGTAACAGCTCATTCTGAGATGAGTTTGGGTAATGAAGGATCAACGGTTACCTGTGTGTGGCCTTAGAATAGAGAGCAGCTACATAAAATTGAACCATATAAATAGGACGGTAACCTTTCTTTTAAACAAGTTTGTTCACGTTCAGTCAGTAGCGGTAGCATTGGTATCCGCTGAACAAAAGAAACAAAGGCTTTTGTTTAACAGATTGTTTGTGTGAGGCGTAAAAATAATTTGAGAAAGTTCGTACTAAGTATAACGGCGTTTGCTCGCCAGCACTCGTTTAGCGTCAGAAACAACATGCTTGTGCAAATTGTACAATAAATATAACGCGATACTCATCTCTCTGAATTACGAGTATCTCCGCCGAATGAGAACAGTTTCGAACAACATTCAATAGTGATTCAATACGATACGAGCTGTAAATTTGCATTTATTGTTTAGGTTACGTGTATGCATCGCGGGCTCGGATATAACGTGCAACTAATTTGAGTAAAAAAAAGAAAATAAATTAAAGGCGAAAGCAACTTATTTTAAGAAACATTAAACTGGTTTTAATACGGCCTCGATGATCGTCTTGGAGATTGACGCGTATCTCACGCACCTTCGTTTATTTTATTTAAATGATTTTAATTTGTTGTCAGTTTATTATAAAACACTGTAGAATAAACAAAGAATAAATAGAATAAATAAACCTGTGTTCCGCCGTGATTTTTACTTTATCTCCTGCTGCCCTCGCATATTCCCTTACAGACAGTCTTAATTATGTCTTGATCTCTGGTTACTAGTTGGTAGTTGGTTGGTGGTTAGTTGGTGGTTGGTGGTTAGTTGGTGGTTGGTGGTTGGTTAGGTTGGTCATTGCGTAGTCTTTTAATTTAGCGAAGTTTTTACATGCCGTCAGGTTGGCAGCGACCTTTTACATGAACAATGTTCCGAATTGCTTCAAAAGGCTACCTTTTGCTAGTCGCTCTCAAATATATGTATACAATAAAGGCTGCTCAAATATGTACTCTAACATCTTTATAATAAAGTCGGTTTATTCGGATATTTTTAAACAAATTGTCCGCTTCGATATATCTGATGGTTATCTTTTGTTTTCTAGCATAAGACTGCGTTTTCACCAGGAGAAGATTTCGTGAGGATGCGTAGTGAGGGATGCGTTTGTTAAGAACTAATAAAATTAAATAATTTCACGGTTAAGACTCACTTGTATTAGTCACTCGCGCGACATGTTTCGGAGAGCCTAGATCTTCTTTCTCAAGCACTAATAGTGCGAACAGCGTTCACGACGACCGTGTATTGCGTACTGCCGCGCGCCGCGTCGCTCGCTGGGCGCGCGCCGAGAAAGCCGGTTGGGGCAGGTCTTGCGCTATCGTTGTAGGCGGGCATAGTAATGCGGGTGGGGGTGGTGGGGGTTTAATGTTAGTATGTCTCACAAAAGTTTAAATTCAACCAATAAAATCACATCATTTACATATCCTCGCAAGGCGTGAAGTGATTCTATTGGTTATTAACAAACACATCCCTCGCTACGCATCCTCGAACATCTATGGTGGAAACGCAGCGTTACGGAGTACAAAATCGAGTACTCGCTTTCAAACCCGTATTATTTCCCATAATTTCTTTGAAGAAAAAACGCTGTAAATTATGTTTAAGAATATAAATAGAAAAAAAGAATAAGTTAAGGTATAACTAGGTAAGTACCTATTAAAAGCCAGGCTCCATTAAAGAATTACGTTTTACACCCATTTAATAAAGACTTAACTAAAGAGTTTAACTTTTAACCTAGATCACTTCCTTCTAGATAGAGCATATAAAATACTATAGGTAAAATGGGGCTTCCATACTAATTGGGTATGAGAGTGTAATGTAAACGCTAAAATAAAAATAAATAGGCAAAATAAAATTCTATGATAACTCATCGGTTTTCGTCATTTATAAATTCTCATCTACTCAGGCCAATCGAAAGATTATACTGACATCAGGGTGACATTTGAATCATATTGTTTAGTTATCGTGCGTTTCGCCCGCGCCAATACATGTCCGGACAAGTATGAGCGAAATGCACGATTACTGAATGACATCTGATATCAGTGTACGTTCGAATTGGTCTAAATGTCTGTAGCATAGTGTAAATGTGACGTTTTCAACCAAAAGGTACCACATTGTCGCTTGTCGATAGGGTTCATTTCTAATTGAAGCTATATGGAAATAGCGCCTTACTGACAAGCGACAATAAGTACCCTTTTGGTTGAAAATGGCACAAATTTCATTCGATAGCGTGACGCTCGTCACGCTATATCACTGACAGAGTCAAGACTGACATATTGCTAACGTCTACGTAATTTACTTTCTATACATCTCGCTCGCACTAATATGCGAGTACGAGCGAGATGTCTAGAAAGTAAGTTACGTTCTGAATAGCGTTTATGTCAGTGCCAAACTCGTGGTAGCCATACTAGCCACACTGGTAACATTTCGTAATGCGGAATCTGTTAGCGGTGGTCAATTACTTTAAAAGACTAAGGTTCATAAGGAACTTTAACTTCGGAAATCATTTTTCAATTTTCCATCGACGGCTTAAGTTTTCTCGGGGATTGTTTGACTTGGTCAGTTTTTGATTTAATTAATATTTAAATTCTTTTAGAGGCAAAATGTAACGGCGATGCCGATGTAAGGTATCTAACGACTAGATTCGGGAAATGAATTAGAAATTAACTAGATATGAAATAGTAAAGATATGTGACGTCCCACGGCAAAAGGTACCTTATGGCGGCTGGCGCTTACGTAAGCGCCATCCAATATTAATTGGAGCGGCGTTTAATAATAGCGTAAGTGCCAACCGCCATAAGGTACCTTTACCCGTGGGAAGTTACATATCTTTACTATTTCATATCTAGTGAATCTCTAATTCATTTCCCGAATCGCGGTGTCAGTCTTTACTTTAGATGCGAATCCGGACGCAAGCGCCGCTTCGGTGCGAGCGGGAATAGTAGATTGCATAGAGTAACTTATACTAGAGCGGTACTGTCATAGTAAATTTTGTAACAACAGTAAATTCACTGCCATCTGTCGACACACTTTAAAACTAAAAATAAATATTTATAAAAATACGATAAAATGTATTTAAATATGGATAAATGATTTTTTTTATTTGCATTAATTATTTTTATGATTTGGACCCATGTTCTGTCACTGATATGCGTTAAAATTGTTAAATAACAAACGAAACCGTCAACGCCATCTATACGACAGTAAGCCAAAGCTAGTAGCGCCCTCTGAACGAGAATCAAATTTTCTTGATTTTCGAGGCACGTTTTTTCCTTAGACTGTATACATCTATTACGGAGTTATATCTATCTTTGGTAGATTGTTAACCAAGGGATGAAAGGCACTCACTGCTGTCGAGGTATTTTGGCGATCGAACGCACTGAGAGCGCCAATAGTTCGAGGCTGAATAATAATTTATGATGCCTTTCGAATATGAGGAAAGTAAAATGAATGTTTTTTTAATATGACTAAAATTGACTATACATTTTTATAGTATTTCTTGAGGGTACTTTCAATTAACGACTTAGGCAAAAGTGTCGTTATTTATGGAATGGAGAGTCTAATATCAAAAAGGACGGAACCCTCGGTGCGCGAGTCCGACTCGCACTTGGTCGGTTTTTTTTTTCCTTTTGAGAAACGGAACCCTAAAAAGCTTAACGATGAAAATGAATTTTACAAAAATAATTATTTATGTCACGCCCGTCACGCCTCGATTGTTTTGACGCGATTTCGTGGATTTTGGGATTATTCCATTACGTTTTATATTTCTCATTTTAAGAGTTTTAAGCTATAATACGTAAAGGGTTTATTATATCACTCGGTTACAGTATTTCATTAAATGCTCCTGTGATGTTGCTTACGTCCATGGGCGACGATGACTGCTTCCCATCAGGCGGCTCGTCTGCTCGTTTGCTGAATATCACATAAAAAAAAATGCTTACATATAGCAAAGATAGGTATAACTCCGTAATAGACGGATACAGTCTAAGGAAAAAACGTGCCTAGAAAATCAAGAAAATTTGATTCTCGATCAGATGGCGCCACTAGTTTTGGCCTACTCTCGTATAGAGGGCGTTGACAGTTTCGTTTGTTATTTATAATTTGAACGCATATCAGTGAAAGAACATGGGTCAAAATCATATAAAAATAATTAATGCAAATAAAAAAATCATTTATCCATATTTAAATACATTTTAACGTATTTTTATAAATCTTCATTTTTAGTTTTAAAGTATGTCGATAGATGGCAGTGAATTTACTGGGGTTACAAAATCTACTATGACAGTACCGCTCTATCTTATTATATCCTCATTGCTATAAGCATGATGATATGTAAGGCGCATTTAGGTTTTTAAATATGACATCAATATCAATGTTTGTGAAGGCCATTTCTCTTTCACTAACTACTTTTACTAAGTGCCGGGAACCCGCTCTCTGTTCGTAGTCGCTTTCCTCTACAAAACGAGAAAACGCTGGGATCAGCTACGAGCGTAGCACTACGAAAACGTTGGCAGTGAATGTGTTAAAAGGCCAATGCGAACGTATACACTGACATCAGAATTACTTCAAACTGATGTCTTTCTGTTATCGTGCATTTCGCTCGTACAGCACCGGTATCATGGTCGCGTTTTTGTCACTTGTCGTATCATGCGTCACTTTCACACTTACGTACATGTTAGAGCGTGATAGGTATGGTGATAAATGATAGACAGCCGTCCATCTTAGCCGCGGGCTGAGTTTTTGGTATATTTTTTAGAATCTGAATATGCCTCCGTGCCAAGCATCGTTAGCTACACTGGCTCGTAGCTATGGCTCCGAGTGCTACGAGCTACACTTAGCTACGTGCTACGACGCGCTGTGACCTCAGGCATAGGCGTAGTGCGAGCCGAGCCTACTACGAACATGGAAAATTGCAAATTTGGACAACTAGGGAAAAAAAAACAAATTATTTTATCAAATACTAGCGACCCGCCCGGGCTTCGAACTTGTACACAAAGGCTTATCAAATTGTACACCTAAACTTTCCTCACGAATCACTCGCATGAAAGTCCATTCTGTAGTTTTTAAGTTTATCGCGAACAAACAGACATACATGCAAACTGATGCGTCGAAGGGACTGTTTTCTACGGAGTAGTGAAGTTTTGATTTGTGTTTTATATAGAAATTATAAATGAAATAAATGTAATAATACTAAAGAAAAAAACTGGCCAGGCTGGTGGCCAGGTGATCTCAGGAGAAGACATTAGCCAGCCGCGTGCTTAGAACGCAGCGTCTTACGTAAACGAACAACCCGCGAACGCGAAGCGAAGCGGCGCGTCGCGGCGCGGCGGGCCCACGGCGTTCGCGTTCGCAACGAGATCGCCAACGTAGGACACTTCTATAGAAGGATTGATTCACCCCGCGCCGTATCGATCGCTTCGCTTCGCGTTTGCGTGCTGTTCGCCTACGTAATACGCTGCGTAAGCTGAATACGCCGGTTTGATTCCGGCCACTGCCAGCAGAGGGGCTTGGTCACTTTCTTTAGTAGGTATATGACATCTATTTCAGTTCGGAATTTATTTTTACAACCTGTCAATAACTGTTCACGGTTTGCGCTAGTGGTGCCCTCTGGTTTAATAGGCAATCCAAAACGCTAGGACGTTTAATATACCTTACGTACATCTTTGTTTTCAATTATTCAAAGAAGCATTGCAACAGATAACTATCGCTTCAATTTATATTTAGTAAAATGTATTTACTTTTATCTTGTTCAGCTTCTACTTAAGAAACGTGTATTAATTAAAAACTTTAAGAATCTACTTTAATAGCCCCGACATTATTAAGATAAACGTCTTAAAGCTAAGTGCGCCGAAATAACTAAAAAACAGTTTAAGACCGAATTGGAAAAAAGCTCGAGGCTCCGCAATTAATTGAGAAAGTAATTAGTACGAAATTAAACTAGCGCTTAACATAAATAAGACGAACGCTTTCACTGCAGGAAAAAAAAATTCAAAATAGTAAAGTAAGGAAAATATTTCATTTGATTTATTTATTTAATGCAAAAACCATGGTTATAAAAGGTGTTACATAGAGATTTAGTACATGGTCACCCTGCAAGGGCGTAGCAATGTCTTAAAAACTAGTTAAAGCTAAAAAGTTAATTTATACAAAACAAGATATGTTTAAATTGGTACTTTCAGTGGAAATATAATAATAATCAATTCGTCTATATAACATTGAATTGGTGAATTATCGTCAAGAAATAATTTTATAATTATAGCAAATTAGAATGTTAATAATTAAATACTAAAAAATATATAGTTAAATGTCAAGTCGTTAGAATTAGAATAGTTAAATTGTCATCAAAGTACTCAGTTATTGTATAGTAATATTAAAGTCTACCTACACACATGTCTGTACCTATACTCTATTTTTTTTTAATGAGGGCTACCGCGTTTGAATGTGGGTTTCGCTAGGGGCGCTAGTGTAGATGGAGGTCTGAGGTCTTTCAAAATGTCAAATGCATAGAACTTTGGGGAGTTTCAAGCTTTTTTATCGGGAATTTTCACTCCTTATTCATAATTGTGGTAAATCTTCTATTACTTTAATATACCTATAAATAGAGTTTTGAATGATTCACGGTTAGTTTCACTAGACTTATATTGACCGGGATATAGACCGTGATTAACTTTTGTATTATTTATGAGATCCCGATATGAACATGATGCATGTAACTGCGTCGAAATATCGGGAGCTCATAAATAATACAAAAGGTAATCACAGTCTATATCCCGGTCAATATAAGTCTACCTATAAATAATGTATGACTTATAAAATGCAATCTATATTACCATCTATATCGGAATCTACATTTACCAGTAAACAGATTTGTCGCCCCCAACGCAAATACGGCAAAGTGCAAAGAATTGTAAGGGAAAAACGTTTGACTTAGCTGCAGGCGTGGCAACTTTGTTTTACTTGCGGAGTGCTTAGCGAGCGATTATCGCCTGTTTGGGATTTACATCGGTGTGGGGAGGGAGAGAATAGAGGAGGGAATATAGGTCTACCGTATAACCAAAGATAGATATAACTCCGTAATACAGGTGGATACAGTCTAAGGAAAAAACGTGCCTCGAAAATCAAGAAAATTTGATTCTCGTTCAGAGGGCGCTACTAGTTTTGGCCTACAGTCGTATAGATGGCGTTGACGGTTTCGTTTGTTATTTAACAATTTTAACGCATATCAGTGAAAGAACATGGGTCAAAATCATAAAAATAATTAATGCAAATAAAAAAAAACATTTATCTATATTTAAATACATTCTATCGTATTTTTATAAATCTTCATTTTTAGTTTTAAAGTGTGTCGATAGATGGCAGTGAATTTACTGGGGTTACAAAATTTACTATGACAGTACCGCTCTACCTGGGTATGAAGGCTAGCCACACTTATCCCGCAGCCACACTTAGCCGTATTGACCTTATTCATTAACAGGATTCCTATGACGGAATGATGTAGAAGTTTAGAAACAAATCAAATTAATTGATTTAATGTTTAGATTTGTGTTTTTAAGTAGTCACACTACTATATATAAATTATAAACTATAATAGATGTCATATATTAGAGAAAAAAGTGACGAAGCTCTCCAGCCCGGATCCGGCCTTCACCACTGGAGGGCTTCGTCACTTTTTAGGGTTCCGTACCCAAAGGGTAAAAACGGGACCCTATTACTAAGACTCCGCTGTCCGTCTGTCCGTCTGTCTGTCTGTCTGTATGAACCGTGATAGCTAGACAGTTGAAATTTTCACAGATGATGAATTTCTGTTGCCGCTATAACAACAAATACTAAAAACAGAATAATATAAATATTTAAATGGGGCTCCCATACAACAAACGTGATTTTTTTTGCTGTTTTTTTCCGTAATGGTACGGAACCCTTCGTGCGCGAGTCCGACTCGCACTTGGCCGGTTTTTTCTTTAATATATGACATCTATTGCAGTTTGGAATGATGTAGCTCCAGTAAACGGTCGGTAGGTCTCTATACTGGAAGTGTATTTATGTACGTTCACTCCATCTATCTTGCCAATGACTGCAAACGCCGGTATTCTGAGAGGATGTGATGTGCAAAACGGGTCACTCACGTATTTTAAGCCGATTGCTTAACATTTTTTGCTTCATAACGAGGAGCTTCAAGCCGAGTACCGGTACCGTACCGATACGTGAGGGTCCATTTTTAACCGAGTTCAAAAAATGAGGAGGTTATCAATTCGACCGTATTTTTTTGTATGTATGTTACCTCATAACTCCGTTTTGGTGAACCGATTTGGAAAATTGTTTTCTTGTTTGTATGTGTATAGTCCCAAGTTGGTCCCGTTTTTGTCAAAAACCAGTTCTGATGATGTGATCTATTAGGAATCCAGGGAACTCCTCAAATCTTATAGGCATACATATATCGGTTTTAGTATTTTCATCAAGAAACCAAGCACTTTTATCCAAAACAAAGCTAAATAGCTAAATAGTTACAATACTGGTTCTTTTGTTCTTATCAAACTATAGGGTTGGCATTCGGTTTGACGGCAACTTGACGCTTTTAAGATCTGGCTTGGCACCGACTTCAACCGTATCAGTTAGCTAGCGCATATAAAACGAGATAATATTTTATTTTTCCCGTTTGAAGTCGGTTTTACTTTTTTTTTTAAAGATTAATTTTATAATATATTGAACATGTCTGTGTCTCACGGAAGTTTTGTTATTAAAAGTCTGAGAGGATGCATTAGCTCCCCACGTTTGGACGGTGACGGAATGTGGTAGAAATGCTGAAATCATTTCAGGGAAATAGTGATAATGTAAGGAAAACCATTAAATTTTACCGTCCCTTACTTCAAGAAAATAAAAGCCATAAAAGGTTGAATTTAATCAAAAAGATAATGGTTTCAGAATACCCCAGTCCGTTGCCTAACCTCTGAACTCGGATTGTGTGCGGAACTATTGTAGGCGCCACCCTGTCAGTGCAACAGTGATGCATTTTCACTCCGATTGGGGAAACCAACTCTACGGATATCCTACTAGTAGGTAGACAGTCTCTCATTTTCTAAAAGTATATAAGTATGCATTTTTTTATAATCCATTAAAAAAAACTACTTTTTATGAAACAACAACGATTGTTATTCAAGATCTAAAACGATTTCAACAAATTTACAATCAATTAATTGGCAAAAAGGTATTGGCAGGGAAGAAGTATCGATCCCAGTGCGCCCTCACGAACGGCCAAGAGGGTGAAACGCCGGAGTGGGTTTAGTGGGTAGGGCCAATTCTCCCCCCCTCTCGCCAAGAGAGGGAAAAGGAGCGGTGAGTCCCACACACCGTGCGTAAGTGCATTCCCACTCCGACAAAAAAAAAAGGGAAGAAGTAACAAATATGGCTACAGTATGGGGTTCTTCAAAAAAGGAGTGTACAGGTTTTTAAAGGGTCGGCAACGCGCGTGTAATATCTCCGGTGTTGCAGGCGTCCATAGGCTACGGTAACTGCTTACCATCAGGCGGGCCGTATGCTTGATTGCCACCGACGTGGTATAAAAAAAATATAGCATATAAAACACACAAGGATAGCCTATATAAATTAGTTATAGGTGGAGGGTTCCGCTCGGAAACCTGGGACTGCCGCTGACCAAGCCCAAAGATTAAAGCGCCGCAAATTCTCTTTTTTAATGAATGAGTATGAGTTTGCGGCGCTTGCTGTAGAAACTATGGTTCCTGGGTCGTCCGACACCAAAAAATTTGTTAAAAAGGTGTCGGAACGCCTAATAGGTGTCTCGGAGGATAGCGGGCTCCTTCTTTGCTCAGAGGTCGAGTCTGGCGGTGCGAAGAGGTAACGCCGCCGTCGTTCTGGGGTCTATGCCGGAAGCAGGGATTTAGGGGAGGTATTTTATATTTAGTTGTAGTTTGGTTACTTAGCTTTTAAGGTATTTTGTTATTAATTTTTTGTGATTGAATTTGTCATTTTCTGTTTCAAACATTATTTTTCTATCAGCCTGAAGTATTGTTATACTTAGGTATGTCCATGTTGGATATTAAGTTAGTTATTATCCGTCTTCGTTACCTACTTGATGATTTGAAGCTAATGGGCATTCGTGTGAAACATGACCACAAAAACAAAATACTAGATATAGCTCCTTATAATGGGTCTCATATCTGTATCCCGCTCGGCTCTTGTATTACTGAAAGTAAGATTGTAAATACTGTGTTTAAAAGTCCTTTATGCAGTAGTGAATTTCAGGTGCTCGTTCCAAATTAGATAAAACTACTGGCCTCGGGCGCTCCAGAACTACTTAGTTTTTACAACATAATTAGGAATTTACATTCGTTTTAAGAGCGGAAAGAATGGAAAATTCAGGAGGATATCATATTCGTTTTGTCGAGCTCCGTGCAGTTGGCAGGTGGATTTCATGCATTTTCAGCGCTCGCAATCGAACTTCACTAAATCGGATTTAAATAAATAAATACGTATTTTATGACAGTTTTACCTTTGGTGTGTGGTGGTGAAAAATCGTGGGTTCATACTTCGGTTGTGCTGTGTATAGAGCAGAAAAAAAAGTGTTCGAAAAATATTAAAACGGATGACAAAAAAATTCGGTCAGGATCTTATCTTCTTTATCTTATCATATAAAGACATGAAGTTAAATAAATTCTTAATATTAATGCATGTTGTAATTGTTGGCGCAATTAAATTTAAATAGCATGTAAGTGTATTACAATTATTTTTAAACGGGTCACTCACGTATTATTAAGTCGACTTATTTAATAATACGTTAGTAAAATAATTTTAATATGTTAGAGTCTCACGGCCCTCACGGGAGTTTTATAGGTAAAATAGCATGTAAGTAAATAGTTTATAAGATGTTGTTGCCACTGCTGGTGATCCTAAAATACCATTTAGGGACTTGATAGTATTAGGTAGACTAATAAAAACTGTTTTTACTTGCGACCACAAAATTAGGGCTTAAAGAATAAAGATACCTGTATCTTAGAATACAGGAATAAAAGGGAAAATGCCCGGAAACATATCTCATTTTTATTTATTTCCAATTGTACAATTTTTAGTCACTCGCGCGACATTTATTTCCCTATTTTATGTAAATTATTTATTTTGATTAGCCACAGTCCTATCCTCTATCACCGAGTCCCGTGAACCCGAAACATACGTTTTATCCTCTAATTTACCCTCCCATTAAATACGAGTGCTCGTTATACGCTAAAACAAAACACTCGACGCCACAATGAATAAACAAATGATTTCCATTCCAAAAACCAACTTAAATTAACTACGGCATTTCAATGCAACTTGGAAATACTGTATGTTTATGCAACTTCACAATTCCCAATTTTTCACCGCACCCCAACACAATTTCCGAACCTATAAAAGTTTAAAAGAGTGTGAAACATAAATTTCGAATTACGGTAATACATTCTGCCGCCTCCATTTTTGCTGGAGCCTGCCCGCAATTAGACTCGCCTCGTTAAGCCAGAGATCAAGACCTAATGAGCCCCGTATATGGTGCAGTACACTCCCAGGATCAAAAATTATAATCCTCGTACACCAGTTTAACAAGAACTCTGTTATAACCTATAAAAGTGCTGGATGAAGATTGTTTTAAACTGGCTAAGGTACGACGATGACAGTCGCTTGACGGTCGACTCACCACCGTGAATAAAACGTTAAACTTCTCCCGCTGTTAGCTTCGAAAATGTAACTTAATGCAACACTGTAAGAGTTAATATTGCATGTCGCTACATACGCGAGCGTTAAGCATTGATATCCTCATTCGACATTCAAAATTTAAAACACGCGTTTACTTTTAAGACATCTTATCGCGAAATTTTTCAGTTACTAAACAGAGCTCTAATTAGTATGTCCTAAGATTGTATTTGGATTATGGTCGCTCAAGTTTTGAGGCTAACGAAATAAATAGTCAAAATTAGTGTTACATTCTGTCTGCAAAAAATATATAGCGGTTATTCCCACCTACCGCACTTTTAACGTGCGTCATATTAAATTCCGTAGATTAAAAATATAAAAAAAGACATAAATGTGAAGTAGCGTACAGTGCGAAATGGGGCACTTGAATTCCCCGGAATATATTCTGCGTAATGAGGCCTGTATTGCGAGCGATGTAATTGACTCGATTCTGCCTGCGTATAATTTTATTTTCATAACGATCTTTACAAGCGGTGTTCGGGCGCGGGAAGATGTATAGCTAGGTTTAATGGGCCATTTCTTTTTCTGAGTACTTTTGCTGTAGTACCTATTTTTGTGGAATAGAAATGCCAGCCACACGCGTATAGCTATTTTGATGTGAATATTTTTCTGGCGCCCATTTCAGCTCGAGAAAGTGAAGCCTATTAAAGTTGTCAAGGCTAGTAGGTATTCGGCAAATTCTTGTGGAAATCACGTTTGTCTGGAGACCATGAGCCCGATTCAGATTGAACATGTTATGCTTTAGAACTGGTTTTAATAACAAAACTTCCGTGAGACACAGACATATTAAACATATTAATAACGGGTCACTCACGTATTTTATGTCGAAAACATGTCGAGAGTTGAGTGACCCGTTATTAATATGTTTAGAACTGGTTTATGATATCTTGACGACCTAGAGCTTTTCCTAATTGTAAGTTACTTTTATGATGTGTTTTTGTAGAATACTACGTAAACTACTATACTACGATCGTCTAGGTGATTGAGGCGCATCTCACACACGAGTTTTGTACGATTCCCACCGACCGGCTGGTCGGAAGAGTCGGAACGCGCCGGAGCGCGTTTTCAATGTGCCTATACATTAATGGCAGAAGCGATGGAGTCCGTCCGGAGCCAGTCGCGTCCGCGAGGAGCTTTTGTTTTGAGGGAGAATTTAAACCTACCCTCGCCAAGAATGGTGCAAGAGGTCAAATATAAAGGCATCAAACGCACGTAAATTTCCAAGTAAATTAAACTTAAAATTGTTTGAGTGCATTTTCCAGACAGCAGTGCCTAACAAACCGCACTTTAAGTCCTTTAGTTTAACAATATTCGTTGCTCTTGTAACGAGTTCTTACTCGAAAACCATTTATATTTCATACTCTGCGCATAGAAAATCACACGTAGCCCAATAATACACGTTGATATATCTTATATGTACACCACCAGAGCCCATCTTCCTCGGGTTGTCCCGGCATTTTGCCACGGCTCCATGGGAGCCTGGGATCCGCTTGGCAACTAATCCCAAGAATTGGCGTAGGCACTAGTTTTTACGAAAGCAACTGCCATCTGACCATCCAACCCAGAGGGGAAACTAGGCCTTGTCGGGATTAGTCCGGTTTCCTCACGATATTTTCCTTCACCGAAAAGCGACTGGTAAATATCAAATGATATTTCGTACATAAGTTCCGAAAGAACTCATTGGTACGAGCCGGGGTTTTGAACCCGCGACCTCCGGATTGCAAGTCGCACGCACTTACCGCTAGGCCACCAGCGCTCTTTGCATATTCTCTACACCACCAGAGCCCAATTTCATAAAGCTACTAATTACAATTTTACAAGTCCAAACCGGCAACACCGGTCAATAGGATCATGATTGGTCTAGCAAACGTCATCGTATCAATGTTGCCGGTTTACAGATGTAAAATTGAGTTAATACTTTTATAAAAGCGGCGTTTAATCGTCTATCTGAGTGATCCATGCATGCACAAATTATGATGATTATATCCCGGCAGATTTTAAAAATATGACATTGGTTTCATATACATGCGTAAAGTAGGTAAATTTGTAAAGTTCAAGATGTACAAAAATCCTTTAATTCTAAGAATTATTCAATATTTTTCTTAAATCAACCTTTTCCGTATAGGTACAGTCGCCATCAGATATATCGGAACGGTCAAGGCGCTCACAAATATCTGAACACGCCTCTATTGTCAGGGCGTTAGAGTGCGGCGTATTCAGATATTGTGAACACCTTGGCCACTCCGAAATATCTAATGGCGACTGTATCTGCGTGTCCAGTCCAACCGTCTTTGATTAAGTAAAAATATTCACAAAAATCTTTTACATTCCTTATATCAGTAGATATCCAGTCATTATTATTGATTAAATCTATTCCACAGACGCCCCACCGTATTTCCATAAGATTTAAAATCAGAACATTATTTTCCCGCCAAATCGGATCATGGAATCGCTAAAGTCCCTAATTGCCGAACAGCCGACGAAAGTTCGAGAAGACTGGAAAATTCGAAAGAATTACCCGATTCGCCGGCGGATTAGCTCCGTGATTTGATTTTATCGACTTTTGGATCGCGGGTATAATGTGGCTAGCGGTTCTATTTATGATTTTTTATTTACAGAGGACCTACCGGGTAACGCGAATTCGAAATTTCGTTATCTGCGTCTTTATCGCTTGAATATGCAAGTGACAGAGATGTTTGATAACGAAATTTCGGTTTTCTTGTTTCGCGATAGACCCTCAGATGGTGGTATAGGTAGTGGCGCCCCCTACGCAGAGTTTCGGGTAATATTCTCGTAGGAGGACTACATTGGTGTGTCTATATTTCTGTTAATAAATATCCCCCATGCATATGAATGTGGTTCAGTAAGGGGGCGGACTGGAAATCAGCGCTGCGCGGTCAATTTGTAATGAAATGGCTGGCGCAGCATATGTTGAGCCCGTTCCTATTGTCGCGCATGCCAATTGTTAATGTTATTTTTAATATATTCTGTAATCTCTCTTTTTTTCGTTGCCTAGCACCTAGGAGGGTATAACCGAACGTAGTAGCCATTAACAGGCGTTCCCCTCTGTCGAAAATAGTCGGCCAATGGCCATACACAATGTATGGACTGACGTTTATCTGACATGGCTATTTTTACGTTACGTATACATTTGACGTTCCCCTCCCCAAAAATCGGCAGACTTTTTTGTATAGAAAATTACAGACATGGCGTCTCCGTTTGGTTATATCCTCCTAGCCTAGCACAAATAGTACAGTCGCCATCAGATATATCGGAGCGGCCGAGGTGTTCACAAAATCTGAACACGCACTCTATCGCCTTGACAATAGAGGCGTGTTCAGATATTTGTGAGCACCTCGGCCGCTCCGATATATCTGATGGCGACTGTACAAGCTTTGCTTAGTTTGGGGCTAGGTTGATTTGTGTAAGATGTCCCCTAATATTTATTTATTTTTGTGTGTGGCAATGTTTTCTTTTTTTTTCTTACATATGCTCGACTCTAAGCTCGGCAGACGATATGAACATCTCAGTCCTAAACAAACGAGCCCGTACACATTTAACGTGTTGCAAATAAAAAGTTGTTTGGAATAAGTAATGGAATTGGTTCCTTTCTGAGCCTTCTTAGGCCTGTTGTTTGATCAACCATTTTGTTTGTTAAGCCGAGCGGATAATTGTGGACAAATCTGCCTAGCAGTCAAGCGTGAGACGCATCTTAATAAAAAAAAAAAAATGTGAGGTAAGGAATCCTTCGGGCGCGAGCCCGACTCGCACTTGGAAGCTGTAATGTCATAACGCCTTAATCATAATTAAATCTCACTCAGCGGCAGATTAATCGTATAATTACTTAGTTAAGATAGTAATTGAATACAAATATAATCGATAGATTAATGTAATTAGAGGTAAGTACACAGTGTTCCCACGGTATTGTGCCTATTGGGAGTAACCTGTCATATAATCCATGTAGATGTGTGCAATATAATAAACTGTATCTGTGGTAACCCGTAATCTTTCTTGTCAAATGTCAAATACCTACCTATATTTTGTTTATTTTATTTCGTTTTTATAAATCTTGCCAATTATTTTAATATCGTAATTTAAAAAACAATATTATAAATGTGTATACTGGACCATACTTTCTTGCGAATAAGATGACCAGAATAGCAAGACCCCTCAAAAATAGCTTTTTGGCCTTCTACGCTCTTCTAGCTCCATAACCCCTTGATCGAGTTTGCTCATAATTTAATGACTAAAATATAATGCCTTCATCTACACGTTTACCCAATTTCATTTAAATTAGAACAAATTTACTTAAGTTATTGTCCATCAAACTATCCTCTGATAGTTCAGCTTAAAAACATCGAAATGCAGAGCCGGCCGTGTGTTCCAAGTTGAATGTAAGAACTTCACTTCGATTCGCTCGCTCGTTCGATAATTTCTAAAA
Organism: Cydia strobilella; assembly: GCF_947568885.1. Lineage (NCBI taxonomy): Eukaryota > Metazoa > Arthropoda > Insecta > Lepidoptera > Tortricidae > Cydia > Cydia strobilella. The sequence goes on from NC_086056.1 coordinate 2,547,369, forward strand.
ATAGGTTATAGGCAGTCATTGTTGGTCGTGAGCGGCACTTTCACCGGACCGAAGCCTCGAGATGGAGCAAGCAAACAAACCAATTAGACGGTCCAAAATCAACAACAAAGTCCGAATGATGGACCATTAGTATTAAAACTGCGACTAATGGAAAAGTTTCATGTTTACTGGATTAGATGGGTATGGGGATAGATGTAAACCTTTCATTGAAAATAATGGGTATGATTTGATAGCACACGCAGTGCGTCATTGACATTGTGTGACGTCATAATTTCATAGAAGTTTGACGTTTAAAATAACACGTGCACTGCGTGTGTTATCGAAATCGTTGCAGACTTATCTTGGTCTAACTACACAATTGTATAGTTCTAATTAGGTTTTCCCGGAATTCGGACTAGAAGAATAGATTTTTTGGTAGTCTGGGCTCCATGCACAATGGACAGATCAATTGTTTGGTTGGCAGAGCCTATATCGGACAAAGCAATAAGTGTTTACCACTTTATTGACCTGCCTTTGAGTAGGGAACTCTGAGAGCACCCTTAGGCTGACATGTTCACCTAGTGTCCAAAGCCTCAATAAAAACCAGAAGCCTCAATAAGAACCAGAGAACCAGAAAAAAGTAGGTTTTCAGTTTTTTAAGAATTCCTGCAAGTCAATAAGCCGGTTATATTATTTACCCTCTTACAGGCCCACTAATCTACAACGTCTTCCCAAAAATCCAATAATATTCTATTTAATCCATCTATGATGATTCATTTGATACGTCACATTTTCCGTAAGTCCAATAAATTTTTTTCCTTAATTCGGGTTGCTAATGTTGCAATTCTATTGGCGCGTATGTGCTCGATAAATTGTACCATGCCTGGAAAAGGGTTAAGTAAAGTTTACAATTTATTTTGAACGAATGTTAAGTAATGCGGAAGAAAAACAAAAAAAGTTCCAATATGTTTTCATTTTCTGATTGACTGCTATTTATTATTAAATCAGATTTATAATCGGGTCTATCGCGAATATATTTTGTTACCTTTATGTACCGACGTTCCGACACAGGTTTCACTGGTCGTGGTCGCGGCTAACTGACGTCCCAGCAAAATGTCAAAACAGAGATTTGTGTGACTACCCGACGAAAAGTGTATGAAAAAGTTTGGGGTCGACAACACATTTCCAAACCAACCACTACACATAAATGTTAATTAATGTCAATAGTCCGACACGCAACACACAACATCCACGCACTCAGCCGAAGATAGATCCCTTGGCTTTAGCCGCGACCACGACCAGGAAAACCTGTCTCGAATGGTCGGTAAATAAAAGTAACAAATTAAATTCGCGATAGACCCGATTATAAATGTGATTTAATATGTGTTCAAAGCGCGAAGGTTTTAAATGTTATTTATTATATTGCACACAGCTGTAGGTAACCCACATGTTTTCTCGAAGGACTACAAAAATGGTGTTATTCAAAAAAGAGTACAGGTTTTTAACCTATTGATTGTCTATGAAAAGGATTGTCTTGAATCCCAGAATACCGATGTCTGGCGATGAATAAATATCGAAGAAACCCACATTGAACGGAGAAATCTGCATCCAATTATGCCACAGACAGATATTACCATTTCAAATGTGATTATTTGCGTTTAGATGTTGGAGCTAATGGACTCCGACGGACATTTCAGACGATCTGCAGACACGGAATATTCCGTCATGGCAGAGACGAGGAATCGATCGAATCATCATGATAAAAAAAATTAAGATATGTTTTTACATTATTTTTATTGCTTATATGTTACATTTCTAAATTTAATGTATGTGCTAAACTTTCCGATATTTCGATATTGGTCCTCTTCAATTTCGGTATTGCAATGTCTTAAAAAACGGTCTGATATTCCGGTATTTCGGGGGCCCATGTTCGACAAAGTAGGACGGTTATATAAGGAAGGTAATACAGAAGATTAGGTGTTTGGGTTGAACTGCATGTCCATAGCTTTGCTGCCGACGGTGGTCTTGCTTGTGGGTTGCAAGATGCTTTTTTCGGAGACTGCGACGAAGGGCAATGGTGGCTGTATATCCTGCAATAAGAACAGTGGATGAACGAACTCTTGCTCGCCAACTCAAAATTAACTATGACACTATAAGATTAAAAAAGTGTCAAAAACAGGGATTTTTTTTAAAATAAAGTTTTTTAATAAACTGCCCACAGATGTCACAGATTTACCTTTTAATTTATTTAAAAACACAGTCAAGACATTTTTCCAAAACCATGCCTTCTATTCGATTACTGAATATTTATCATCTAAAAATAAATATTTTTAAAAATACGATAAAATGTATTTAGATATGGATAAATGATTTTTTTATATGCATTAATTATTTTTATGATTTTGACCCATGTTCTTTCACTGATATGCGTTAAAATTGTTAAATAACAAACGAAACCGTCAACGCCATCGATACGACAGTTGGCCAAAGCTAGTAGCGCCCTCTGAACGAGAATCAAATTTTCTTGATTTTCGAGGCACGTTTTTTCCTTAGACTGTATCCATCTATTACGGAGTTATATCTGTCTTTGGTACGTAGTTTACGAGAAAGCCTGTTGGAAGAATTAAACGCAAACGAGTCTAGCAACACAATTTGTGTCACGGCACTATTTTAAAAAATAAACTCTTCTTGTCTATGTCTTACATCCGTGAGTTTCATTCTGTTTTTCCTTAAGCCCTTAAATATTAATTAAAGCACTAATCAGCTAAATATAAGAGGTTTCTAAGAGATTATGGGCTTTCTTTACCTCAAATAATCAAAATTAGTGTTTTACCGAAGTTTTGCGGCTCAGTTGTCAAAAAAAAAAGTTAACTTAACCTCAAAGTGCCCACGCGCTGTGTGGCAAGTTTTTATATTTCAGCAATTTCAGCCTAAAATTACTAAAATATCATTAAATCATGGCTTCACAAATATCAATGGGCACAATTGAGAAGTTAATTGGTAGGGAAAACTACCCAACTTGGAAATTTGCGGTCAAAAACTACTTGGAACATGAAGACTTGTGGGACACTATCGAACCAAGTGCGGGTTATGTAGCGGACAACAAGAAGGATACAAAAGCAAGGTCGAAAATAATACTTCTGCTCGACCCAATTAACTACGTCCATGTACAGGATGCGACCACGGCGAAACAGGTATGGTCAAAATTGGGTCAAGTGTTTGACGACTCCGGGCTCAGTAGAAAAGTAGGTTTGTTACGAGATCTGATTTCAACCAAGCTGGATGACAGCTCTAGTGTTGAAGAGTATGTTAATAAAGTAATGACAACAGCTCATAAGCTTACTAATATTCAATTTGTAGTCGGAGATGAGTGGCTCGGTACTTTGCTGCTCGCTGGCCTCCCTGATGTCTACAAACCGATGATTATGGCTATTGAGAGCTCAGGTGTGTCCATTACAGCTGATTTTGTAAAAACAAAGCTGCTCCAGGAGGTGAAAACTTCAGATTCTGCAGCACTATATGTAAACTATAATAAAACAAAAAATTTACCTAAGTCTCAGAAAAGTTCACATTGTAATCAACAAAAGAAGGGCCCAAGATGTTACAATTGCAATAAATACGGTCATTTCAGCAATAACTGTCACTTCCAGAAGAAAAATAAAACGAATACCCAAAATAATGGTTATTTTGCCGCCTTTTCTGTTGCAGACACTTTGGATGAGAACCGCTGGTATATCGACTCTGGCTGCTCTTACCACATGTGTAGGGACAGAAACTGGATGTACAATGTTACTTCGGCAACAATAAGTAGCATTAAGGTGGCAGATAAGAAGACTTTAAAAGTGGAAGGATGTGGCAATGTGAATTTACAAATAAAAGACTCCGAAGGCAACCCTCAGACAATTCAGGTTAGAAATGTGTTATATGTACCTACTCTGGCAACCAACTTACTTTCTGTAAGTGAGATGACAAATAATGGCTGTGTGCTTCATTTTGAAAAAGATGTCTGTAGAGTCTATCCAAACAAAAGACTGATTATGACAGCTTATAAGTGCAATAACATGTACCTTTTGAAAGAAATTTCTGTAGCACCGGCATTTTTATCTACTGTGGAAGAACAAGATATAAATATTTGGCATTTTAGGATGGCTCACCTGAACTTCACAGATTTACAGAGAATAGTTGATTGTACAGAGGGTGTTAAATTATCAAAGAAGGGCAGCCAAGTCTGTACAACCTGTATGGCAGGTAAAATGAAACGACAACCATTTAAAAATATTGGAACCAGGGCTACTGAACCTTTGCAACTAATTCACACCGATGTTTGTGGACCGATGGAAACTAGCTCTATAGGAGGTTCCAAATATTATGTCAATTTTATCGACGATTATAGTAGAAAAGTTTATGTCTATTTTATGAAAAATAAATCTGAGACTTTACAGAGCTTTAAGGATTTTAAGAATCTAGTAGAAAATGAGACTGGAAAAAGAATAAAAATGATCCGTTCTGACAATGGAACAGAATACATTAATAATTTGCAATGCGTTTTCTGATTACTTTAAAACAAGTTTTTTGGATCCTGAATCGCATAACTCTTCGAATAGTGGTACTCTCCATGTATGTGCTGATTCTATTGGTGATATAGCTAGTATTTCGGTTGATAATGATTTGGTTACTAAACTCTTACTGAGCCTCGATCCAAGTAAGTCAGCGGGTCCCGATCAAGTGCCAGCCTTGTATTATATTAACTGTGCTAAAACCCTAACCAAACCTGTTTCCTTATTGTTCCGCCGTTCGTTTGCCGAATGTACCGTTCCCGCGATCTGGAAATCGGCTTTTATTACTCCTGTTATAAAGAAAGGTCCTAAAACGGATGTGACTAATTATAGGCCCATTTCCAAATTGTGTATTATAGCTAAATTATTAGAAAAAATAGTCCACATACAGGTTTCATCTGTACTCAAAAATTCCATAGATAACTCTCAACACGGGTTTGTCCAACGTAGGTCAACTGTGTCTAATCTTGCTTTACTTAATGACTTTGTCTCAGAGGCAATGGACAATGGCCGTCAAGTGGATGTAATCTATACTGATTATAGTAAAGCTTTTGATCGAATTGATCATGATATTCTAATATCTAAGCTTTACTTAATTGGTATAAGGGGTGATCTTTTAAGATGGTTCATATCTTATATAAAAAATCGATGCCAGTCGGTGGTGATCAATAATTATATGTCAAGCTGGGTAGCTATACCAAGCGGAGTGCCCCAAGGCTCTTTATTAGGTCCACTTCTATTTAACATATTTATAAATGACATTAGTACCTGTTTCCAGTTTTCAAAATTACTTAGTTTTGCTGATGATATGAAAATTTTTGCTAAAATTGATACGCTTGCCGATACATATGCATTGCAATCCGATCTAAGCCGGCTAGATAGCTATTGTATAAGAAACAAGCTAGATTTAAACCCCTCCAAATGTTTCACTGTAACTTTTTCTCGTAAACGTGACATAATTCCTGCTTCATATTCGTTAAAAGGTGACATTCTACAGCAAGTAGAGAGCATGAGGGATTTAGGTGTTATTCATGACTCCAAGCTTATTTTCAATGACCATATTGACAGTATAGTGGGTAAAGCAGCTAAGTCACTTGGGTTTATAATGCGTAGTTCAGCTTGTTTTACTCGTCCTAAGACCCTTAAAATCCTGTATTGTGCTTATGTAAGGAGCAAGCTGGAATATGCATCTCAGATTTGGAATCCTCAATATCAAATTTATGTTGATAGGATTGAGCGATTACAAACTAAATTCATAAAATTCCTCTGCTTTAAAATGCATGTAAATTATAATTCTGCTAATTATTTTAGGCTGTGTAAAAAACATCACTTAATCCCACTTGTTAAACGCCGGGAAATTGCGGATATTTTGTATTTAATAAACATTATTAAAAGCCATGTTGATTGTCCTAGTTTACTTAGTAAAATCTCTTTCACTGTTCCATCGAGAAGGTTAAGGCACTTACGTCCCATTAGTACTAACGAGGCTTCCACTAAATATAGAAAAAACAGTTTTTTGTGCAGGGCAGGCAAGACTTTAAATAAAGTTTTGCTTAATTTAGACTTCGATATATTCAATGATAGCATATCTGTAATAAGAAAGAAATTAATTGCATTTTATATGGGTGATACTTCTAGCGCAGGTTCGGGCTCGGCTTACTAAAGTTGTCCTTTATAGGTGTATTTGCTTTTTGTTTTTTTTATTTTTATTTTTTGTTTAATCTTTAAAGTTTTGTGCAGTCAGCGGTTGAAGTGCATGGTTACTTTCTGAATGAATTCCATTCCTGTTGTGTCTATGCGGTTTTGCAGCTGGCAGTACACACTAACCTTGGCTTGTGCTGTCGGTACTTGTGTGTTGAACTGAATTTTAGTTATATTTGATTTTTGTATATTTAATTTTTATAAGTGAGAACCTGTAATTGGCTCTGTAATTCTATTGTAGCTTTAAAAATGTTTATAGCTGTTGGTTTTCCATGTATGAAATAAAAATAAAAAATAAATAAAAAAAATAAGGAATTTAAATTTTTTTTGAATAAATTCGGTATACAACACCAAACAAGTAATCCTTACTGCAGTGAACAGAATGGAATGGCCGAGAGGATGCACCAAAATCTGGTGCAAAAAGCTAAATGTATGATTCTAAATTCCAGGTTAGAAAAATTTTTTTGGGCCGAGGCAGTATCTGCGGCTGCTTACATAATTAATCGGTCACCAACAAAAGCTTTGGACTACAAAACACCATATGAAATGTGGTCAGGTAAGAAGCCTAATATTAGTAATTTACGAATATTTGGTTGTCAAGCCATGGTTCATGTGCCTAAAGAGAAAAGGCAAAAATGGGACCCTAAGGCAGTGAAAATGTTATTTGTCGGATATTGTGAATACACCAAGGGGTACAGATTTTATGATTTAAAGCAGAGAAGAATATACAAAAGCAGAGATGCTGTTTTTCTTGAGCACACAGTTCAAAATAATAGCGTTATTGTACAATTATCAGAATTGCAGGAAGAGGAGACCGAAGACTTGTCCCAGACAGCTGATACTTCCAGTGAATCTCCGGACACATCTGAGCCTCCAAGTTCAGCTGATACAATTCTAAATGGGAGCCTTAAGAAAGAATTAACTGAGGATGAGGATACTTACTTTACTGATGATGATGAGGAATACATACCAGATGATTATGAAAATTTAAGTTATGTATCTCATAAAATTACGCTAAGGCCAAGAAATAATAAGCCTGTTACCTACTTATGTCAAGAAAGCATGAGTGGTTCAAACCAAGCAGTAGCATTTTTTGCAAAAGAGCCAGAAACACTACAGGAAGCTCTTTCAGGTCCAAATGCAAAAGAATGGAAAGATGCCATGAGTAATGAATATGAGTCACTCCTGCAAAATAATACATGGACGTTAGTACCCTTACCAGAAGGCAAAAGAGCCATTCCGTGTAAATGGGTCTTTAAAATAAAAACTGATGCCAAAGGCGAGATTTTACGATACAAAGCAAGACTGGTCATTAAAGGTTTCATTCAGAGAAAAGGAATGGAATATAATGAAATATTTGCTCCGGTTGTTCGTCATACTTCAATCAGATATTTATTAGCATTGGCAGTCAAGTACAATTTATTCATTGAACAAATGGATGCAGTTACGGCCTTCTTACAAGGGGATATAGATACAGAAATATACATGTACCAACCACCGTCTTATGAACATGGAGAAGAAGTATGCAAGTTGAATAAATCTATTTATGGCCTGAAGCAGGCGAGTCGACAATGGAACTTGAAACTTACATCTGTGTTAAAGGAATTAGCATTGTTCATTTTTTTTAACCCCCCATTTTTATTTTATTTTCTGAAAATATAGGTTCATTTAAGATACCAATTTGAATGATTTAGTAATTCATGGCTCGGTTGAATATTTATAATTTATTGAAAATATGAGATACGACTTCTCGTAAATTACATGTCGTGGCTGTTGATAAAGCACAAGCAACAACAAGCATTAAAAAATATGTAGTTGTCATTGTCAATCATGAATCTAGTATAGATCTGGAATAGGCATGAGTGGTGGGGGGAACTGTCAGAACGGGATAGTCTTATGTATCTTTCAGAAGGAGTAGCAGAGAAAGCGTTATTATTGTCACTTCTACAGGAGCCTACCTTCTATGTTGTCAATTGATTGTAATTGTCATCTGTCATTAATGTCATTAATGTTAGTATAACGCTTTTCTATAAATAATATCGTCGTATTATTTGAATCCCTAAATCAATAATCTCAAAATACGCTAAATTTGTGAAAGCTGATTCCACAAATCTGCCTTAAGTTATATACCTTAGTTTTATTGGATGTATATAATGTACAAATTTCAAGAGAAGGCGGAGAATGTAAAGTTATAGCAAGAATAGTGCCTGGGCGTGGGCATAGATTTAATAATAAACTATACAATTATTTTCTGGATCAACAAGAGTAGAACCTAAATCAACTTTAACTGAATGCTACTAAACAAAGCCCTCAATGTCAACCTCACGTGCAGAACATGTTGAACATATAATGTATACACTTTTTTGGGAAACAGGTTTTTCCTAAATTATAAAAAAGTAAAAAATAAGACATGTTTTATTTTTCACAACTCTTTATTAACTTTAGTTTTGTCCGCCATGATCGTGATATCAGCAGCTTGAGCCTTGAACTGCAACTTGTAGGTACCTGGAAATTAGAAATTATCTTTTCAGTTTCATGTTGTATTTTGAGTATAACTATGTATTTTTGTATGTATATGATTTATTGCTTGCAAGATGGTTATAAGTTACATATATGTATGTCTGTTTGTTGAATTTAACTTCAAATCAGTAAAACGGAGCTAGTAGCGGACAAGCTGTGTTAAACGGTTTGTCTTTAGATATTCTGGCCACATCATCACAGAAAATAAATAGGTAATAGTGACCCGACCACCAAAATGGACTTAAATATTCGTAGTAAAATAATATTAATTTTATACTTACATCGACGTGATCCTCACAGCAATATTGTGTGTAACACTTGAAGTATTCCATTCCACATTTACTTCACGACAACACCGTCTTTCACGTAGGTCTTCGCGGACTATAATTTTTGTAAATCATTCCCACAAGTGGAAACAAGGTTTTTGATATATTAAGCAATCAAAATCTACTGTTTAGGTATTAAAAATTATAAATAAAATCGTAAGAAACTAGCGGTTTAACTGAAATTTTTTATTATGACAATTGATGACAATGACATCTTTGACAATTACGTGAGTGACGGATTTATTTACTATGGTTCGATAACTTTTACTATACGATGACATTATTATATTCAGCCTCGCGAGAAGGTCAAACTAAGGTCATCAGTATATTTGTTGAAATATCTTCAATCCTCGATTATTATATCGCAGCAAATGTCGGAAACTGTTTAAAAACCTAATATCTCGAAATGGTTTTCGAAATAGAACATTTAAAAAAAAATGAACAATCCTAATTGGGACTGAAAAGTTCATCAGTGGACCCCTGTATATTTCACAAAACATTAGAAGGAAATATTTTGATTGTACTCATTTATGTTGATGACATATTGATATTTTATAACAATGAACACATGGGTCAAGAAATAAAAAAAACAATTAAAAAGTAAATTCGACATGAAGGAGCTTGGTTACATACATCATTTTGTCGGTTGGAGAATTGAACAAAATTCGTCAAGAAGCGAAATTTATATTGATCAGACCGCTTATATAGAAAAAATTCTGCAAAGATTCAAGATGACAGATTGTAATCCGGTGCATTCACCATGTGACCCTAGCGTCAAATTGATCAGCACAGAAGATGAGAAAAATATACTTACAAACATACCTTACCAAGAAGCAATTGGAAGCCTGTTATATTTATCCCAAGGGACCAGGCCGGATATATGTTTTATAGTAAACAAATTAAGTAGCTTTAATAACAAGCCAGAACAGCAGCACTGGCTAGCTTTGAAAAGAGTGCTGCGATACATTAAGGGAACTAAGGAAATGAAATGAATATATAGCCAAAATACTGAAGAAACAAGAACATCTGGCTACTGTGATTCTGACTGGGCTTCAGACATTAACAGCTGAAGATCTTGCTCCGGCTACACTTTTTTGTTTCAGGGTGCAGCAATATCATGGTGCTCTAAACGTCAAAACACCATTGCGCTTTCAACCATGGAAGCAGAATTTATGTCGCTTGCTGCTGCCATACAAGAAGCGATGTGGCTCCGACACTTGGAGTCCGAATTACATCATGATGTTGGGACATCATCGACTGTTATATATTGTGATAATCAAAGTGCCATTAAATTTGCAGGTACAGAATCCTATTGTGCCCGCAGCAAACATATAGACATCAGGTACCACTTTGTTCGAGAGAAAGTAGCCAAAAAGGAAATAGAAGTCATCTACCTTGGAACCGAGGACATGGTGGCTGATATCCTGACCAAATCCACTTCACAAGTGAAAATTCAGAAATGTTCCAGTGCCATGGGTTTGCGCTTAAAGGGAGGATGTTGGAAGAATTAAACGCAAACGAGTCTAGCAACACAATTTGTGTCACGGCACTATTTAAAAAAATAAACTCTTCTTGTCTATGTCTTACATCCGTGAGTTTCATTCTGTTTTTCCTTAAGCCCTTAAATATTAATTAAAGCACTAATCAGCTAAATATAAGAGGTTTCTAAGAAAGCCTTAATCAATAGACATAGGTTTAAGATAGTAATAAGAAATATGTACTCGTCCACTTTACCAATATACGCCATAAGATACACACGCTGGGTTTCTCTCCAACTCCTGACTCCTTCGATCCCCGCCCACGTGCCATCAGCATTTTTGCCCAAGTTGAAACGGAAAACTACCTAAAGGTGTTCTCCTTACCATCAACTCAAGGAAGAGACTTACGAATATATATTGAATCATTTTACAAAAAAGTAAAACATCTAACAAGTTAAGGACACACTTACACTGTGCTGTCGCGGCTGCTGTTTCATCAGCCCCTGTACTTGTCTCTGCTGCTGTTGCTGCATCGATTGCTGTTGCAAGAATTGCTGCACTGGTTCTTGCTGTTTCAGTTGCTGCGATTGCTGCTGTTGCAACGATTGCAGCTTTATAGGCTGCACTTCTTGTTGGTGTAAAGATTGCTGCCGCTGCTTCGATTGCACCAACTGCGGCTCTTGCAGGAGCTGTGACGAGGCTACTATGGGCTTCCATGCGGCTTGAGATGCGGAAAACTGACGGTTAACTGGAAGCAAAGAATTATTGATTGTTGATTGGGCGAGGCGTAGATAATAATCCTGCCGTGCTAAGCCAAAAAGGCCGATGTGTTTCAAACTTGCTTCAAGAAAAGAAGGAGGCTATATTCGTTGGGATCTTTATTTATTTTAATTTTTAATGTATGTTCATCGATTACTCGGAGACTAATAGACTGGTTTCCAATTTTTTTTTGTTGCAAAGGGTATGCTTTCTATTTGGTCCTACTGTCGTCATGCTAGGATTATAATTCTAAAGTACTAGGAGTTTACAAAAATGGGTTCGCAATTTTTATTTCCGCTCCTTACTCTAAATGTTCAAATAATAATAATTTTTAGAGTTTAAAAGAGCAAAAAAGGGGCATATATATTGTTAATATACACCAGTGTGTAATTTTTGTTTCAAAATGTCAATATGCAAAAAAGAAAATAAGGGGAAGCGCTCGTCCACTTTACTCTTTTAATAATTTACATTTCTTACGTCTTTCTTACCGCTTGTGTTAGGTAAACTCTTCTTTTCACTCGGCTTTACCTCCTGCAGAGTCTCAGTGTGCTATAAAATAACAATTTAATAAAATACAAGTAACTTGTTTATATAGTCGAAATATTAATTATCATAATATTTGAATATTTCCTTGATTATATTATCCATCATAGTTTACAGTACCCGGCGATAAATATTGCACATCGGTCTTTAGATAGAGATAATTGGAGACGAGAGAGAAAGAAACGCTCTACGAAGCCGAAATTCCGATGTGCAATACTTATCGCCGGGAACTGTAAGAGCTAGGCTAGTACAGTCGCCATCAGATATATCTGAGCGGACAACGTGTTCATAATATCTGAACACGCACTCTAACTCCCTGTCAATAGAGGCGTGTTCAGATATTGTGAGCGCCTCGGCCGCTCCGATATATCTGATGGCGACTGTACATTGTTCAGTGAAAGTTACATCAAGATATACTATAAATATTAATTTGTAAAATACTACTTTCCTCGTATTCGAAATAAGTAGTACTCTTTAACCGGTGAAAGATTACATTTCTGACTCGAACTATTGGCGCTTTCTTTCCGTTCCCTCGTATGAATTGGGTGCCTTCATACCTTGGTTAACCATCGCCTATTCTTATTTAATTTACTAGCATCTAGCCAAGACTTTGTCGCCGTAGTTAGTATATCCATATACCACTTCCATTATAATTTCTACCTCCCTTTTCGCCCTTTTAAGGGATGGTTTTCAGGATGAAAACTGTTCTATGATGTCATGTCCATCCCTGGGACACAAATTATCTCCATACGAAATTTAATCAAGCGTTAAGAGTTAACAGACAGTAAGACAGTAACTTATAATATTAGTATGGATTCAGATTTTGAAATATTACGGTTGGTGTGTTGGGGTAAGATTGAAAGGGTTTTTCATGTGGGGTAAGACAAAAAAATAGTCCGTATGCAGAAGCATTACGGGCGCCTTTCAATCTTACCCCAACGCACTTACCTGTTTTTCTAACAGCTTCTGAAACTCCATCTGTTTCCGCAGCAGCTGGTGGTCCAGCAATTCGTGTGGCTGTTGCGCCTCCTGCTAATAACTTTTACATATTTTATTCTATCAAAGATTCATCAATTGTACGGAATTTAATTTCAGTACCATTACCATGTCACAGTGATAATAGTATTAAGTTCTTAGCGACTTTTATATTGATTGTCACTGTGACAAACGAAATTGACGTGTTTTTAGATTGTCAATTTATTTCACTACATATATAGTATAATACAAAGTCGCTTCCTGCTGTCTGTCTGTCCCTATGTATGCTTAGATCTTTAAAACTACGCAACGGATTTTGATGCGCTTTTTTTTAATAGATAGTGTGGTTCAAGAGGAAGGTTTATATGTATAATACACCAGCATTGCACCCGTGCGAAGTCGGGGCGGGTCGCTAGTATTACATAAATTGGTTCTATAAAACACCTCCAGTGATTCTGATGAAAATTACAGTATAAGGTGTACCGGTGATAAGAAATCGACCTAGCCAGGACGACAATTTGACCTACATTTTGTTCACAAAAGGATTATTTGCCCTTGCGTCTCGCTCACGCCAATGTAAAAACATGTACAAACATGTACGAGCAAAACGCACGCGCCAACGATGACAAAATTACATCACTTAGATATCAATATGTAAGTCAGTCAGAATTGGCTTCCAAGTCTAATTTCCAGGGAATTTTGTTTTCCCTAATTTAATAACAAAAAAATGCAAATACGCAAATCATACATTTACTTGCTGCGACCGCTCTTCTTTCTGTAGCTCCTGCTTTTGCCGTTTCTGGTGCAACTCCTGCTTTTCTAACTCTTCTCTCTTCTGCAGCAGGCTCTGCTGCAGCAATTCGTCCTGCTATGTTTACACTATACAAATAGTCATATACACATGGTTGACTAGGTAAATAATGTCTTCTGGCATTTGGTCTGCGATTTATACTTTCTTAGATTGTGTAAAAATGTTAAAATAAATTTGCCTTGACAATATTTTATTTGGCCTACGTTATGTTGCGGATTTGCAATGGTACATACTAATACGTACGTATATACGTACTAATTCATTTTACTAGCAAGGAGATTCTTTAACAACATGCAGAATGTTTAAAGTCATCGCATGAGACCGATGTAAACAAGAAGAAAATATTTCGCAATTATAAACAATTTAACCACAAACGTGCCAAAAAAGATTGTCAAAAATACAAAAAAATATATTTTGAGTACGTACAGTAAAACATTTACAGTAACTAAAGGACGAGAGATTCCGTAGCATTCCAATAAACAATGTTTTAAAATTAGTCGCTGACATGACCTCATAGACATATATACAAGTAGTTATAGACGCGCCACCGGGCGACCGAGGGTAAGAGAAAGAATATTCAAATAAAATTTGGACAGCATAGGATTTTTTCTCTTTCACTCTTATAAATTTCGGTATTTCGCCATCGCCTCATACCTATGATGCCACCCGGTCGGTGATAAGGACAAAGCATGGCACTATTTTCTCTTTCCTCTTATAGGAATCGCAATAACACTATCTTTCTCTATCAAAGAGTGTCAGGCCCTTGACCTGTACTGACATTTTCTTGACTATACATGACGTACGCATATTATTGCCAGATGTATGCTGCGTGTAGCGACAATATCTATTCTCAGGGCCAAATGGAATCTTGTCAGGCATTAAATAAAAAATATGTGGATTTATTTTGTGTGACGTGAAAAACCGGATTAGCAAAGGATGGATGAAACGGCGACAGGTTATGGGAACCATGCAACGCCCGAATGCCTCTTCGGTTGAAGGGTAAAATTTATAAAACAATCATAAGACCTGTCGTCATGTATGGATCAGAGTGTTGGGCCCTAAAGGTGACGGATGGAAAGAGATTGCATGTAGCGGAGATAAGAATATTAAGATGGATGTGTGGCGTGACGAGAAGGGATAGGATAAGGAATAAGTATATAAGAGGAAGCCTGAAAGTTGCACCCAAAACAGAAAAAGTAAGGGCAAATCGCCTAGCGTGGTACGGGCATGTGATGCGGGGGGATAAAAGTCATGCAGTGACGAGAAAGGTATTAAGAATGAATGTTGAGGGAGGTACGAGGAAAGGAAAACCGAGGAAAAGGTGGATGGACTGTGTGAGAGATGATATGAAACGAACGCAAGTGAATGATGAGATGATGGGTGACAGAGAGGTATGGGAGAAAAAGGCATGCTGCGCCGACCCCAAGTGAATGGGACAAGAGCAAGCGAATGACGATGATGTGGATTAGAAGAAATTATACATTTGCCGGCTGCAAGCGCTCTTCTTTTTGCAACTCTTGCTGATGCAGTTTCTGCAGCAACAATTCCTGCTCTTCCAAGTCCTTGTTCTTTTTCAGCAGCTGCTGCTGCAGCCAATCATTCTGTTGCTGCTGCAGGTCGTGCCCATCGGAGGCTTCCACTCCCACTGTGGCCTGGCTCTGTGGCTGGTGGCGGTTAACTGGAAAGTAAGTTGATAAATACAAAGTTGATAAATTCTTGTTGTTAAGTTGGGTACATTTCTTAGGGTAAAAAAAATATTTCTTGGAGGCGAAGTTTTTTTCAACGATGTCCGTTTTTTGCCTTTACGTGGTTTATTTTTTAGGGTTCCGTACCCAAAGGGTAAAAACGGGACCCTATTTACTAAGACTCCGCTGTCCGTCCGTCTGTCTGTCTGTCCGTCTGTCACCAGGTTATATCTCATGAACCGTGATAGCTAGACAGTTGAAATTTTCACAGATGATGTATTTCTGTTTCCGCTATAACAACAAATACTAAAAACAGAATAAAATAAATATTTAACTGGGCCTCTCGTACAACAAACGTGATTATTTTGCCGTTTGCGTAATGGTACGGAATCCTTCGTGCGCGAGTCCGACTCGCACTTGGCCGGTTTTTTACGATATATTTGGCCACTTTGGCCATCACTTTCTAAAGTATGGACTTTAAGCACGCATAAGATCGTTCATTGACCAGTCTGTTCCTATCTCTATCGCACTGTCGGGGGAGGAAGGAAAGGGGTACTCACTGAAGCTCAGCACAGCACCTTCCACGTGTCACTCGATGACGATGCCCGCCAGTTGGAAGACATGCACCGTGAGGACCAGGGACCCTATGTGGAAGAGGGGGGAGAAGGGGGTACTCACTGAAGCTCAGCACAGCACCTTCCACGTGTCGCTCGACGACGGTGCCCGCCAGTTGGAAGACAAGCACCGTGGGGACCGGGGACCCGATGTGGAAGAGGGGGGAGAAGGGGGGTACTCACTAAAGCTCAGCATAGCACCTTCCACGTGTCGCTCGATGACGGTGCCCGCCAGTTGGAAGACAAGCACCGTGAGGACCAGGGACCCGATGTGGAAGAGGGGGGAGAAGGGGGGTACTCACTGAAGCCCAGCACAGCACCTTCCACGTGTCGCTCGATGACGGTGCCCGCCAGTTGGAAGACAAGCACCGTGGTGACCGGGGACCCGATGTGGAAGAGGGGGGAGAAGGGGGGTACTCACTAAAGCTCAGCACAGCACCTTCCACGTGTCGCTCGATGACGGTGCCCGCCAGTTGGAAGACAAGCACCGTGGGGACCGGGGACCCGATGTGGAAGAGGGGGTAGAAGGGGGGTACTCACTAAAGCTCAGCACAGCACTTTCCACGTGTCGCTCGATGACGGTGCCCGCCAGTTGGAAGACAAGCACCGTGAGGACCAGGGACCCGATGTGGAAGAGGGGGGAGAAGGGGGGTACTCACTGAAGCCCAGCACAGCACCTTCCACGTGTCGCTCGATGACGGTGCCCGCCAGTTGGAAGACAAGCACCGTGAGGACCAGGGACCCGATGTGGAAGAGGGGGAGAAGGGGGGTACTCACTGAAGCCCAGCACAGCACCTTCCACGTGTCGCTCGATGACGGTGCCCGCCAGCAGGAAGACCAGCACCGCGAGGACCAGGGGCCCGATGTGCCACCATTCCATAAGGTAGACTAAACCTGGAACCGTTTTTCAAATTTATTAAAATTATTTCGGGTATCCTTAACGTCCTAGCCTAGTCGGTAGTGACCCTCCCTGCGAAGCCGGAGGTCCCGAGTTCGAATCCCTGTAAGGGAATTTATTTGTGTGTTTATCACAAATATTTGTCCCTGAGTCATGGATGTTTTCTATGTATTTCTCTATCTATCTATTAATATATATCGTTATATAGTACCCAAAATACAAGCCTTATTGACCTTACTGGTGGGACTAGGTCGATTTGTGAATGATTGTCCCATATTTTTATTTAATTTTTTAACCATGAGCCGTGGCAAAATGCCGGGATAACGCGAGGAAGATGATGATATGGTATTATTCTGTACCCTTCTCTCTCTCTTCTCTGTGGATCTCTGTTTGAGTGTGTGTGTGTTGTGTTTGCCGAAGACCGGGCAAAGTGGAGAAGATGGAGTAGGAAAGCGGATCCTGGCGCTAGGCCGGGAAAACGCTAGGTCCAAGAAGAAGAAGGACCAATAGCAATCCAGTAGAGCGGAGAAGAGAACTAATGGTAATGGTGGATTTCCGCACGTCTCCTTTTATCTCCGCTTATCTCCGCTTCAGTGGAAAGGTAGGATAACGGACCATTACTTGTTTGAACCATTTAACTATTATCACTAACGTATAGAACCGGCATACAGAACCAGTATTTTGAGCCATGAGTTGATGTTGTTTTGACAAGATACGATAGAAGCGGAGCGTGAATCTCGAGACCTAAACGCGTAAACGCCATGACGACCGGTCTGGCCTAGTGGGCAGTGACCCTGCCTGTGAAGCCGATGGTCCTGGGTTCGAATCCCGGTAAGGGCATTTATTGTGTGATGAACTCAAGTATTTGTTCCTGAGTCATGGATGTTTTCTATGTATATCAGTATGTATTTATCTATATATTTAAGTATGTATATATATCGTCGCCTAGCACCCATAGTACAAGCTTTGCTTAGATTGGGGCTAGGTCGATATGTGTGAGATGTCCCCTAATATTTATTAATTATTTAATTTTACGGCGCTTACGACGATTTGTTCAAGTGGTACAGGTTCTGATTGCGACAATTTCATTGTGTGATTTGTGTGGTATGGCTTCTTTATAATAATAATATCTCAATGGAAAACGGACTATTACTTGTTTGAACTAAGTTAAAATGAATATTATTCTTACACTAACCGTGTAAAGAATATGTTTCACTGAAATTTAGAAACCATATGTTTTACGGCTATCATTATCCAGAAAACGTTACATTTTGACAAATTTCAGTCATTAAGATAACGCCGGTCCGGCCGACATCAGCCCTCTTGTTTGACATCGGTTTTTGACAAATGTGTCATTTGTCATTTTTCAAGCTTGAAAAAGGTTGAGCGCTTATTTAATGTTGTTGAAGGTACATCTTCGAACGATGTAATATCGAATATAATTTGCTTGTATGTAGGTATAGGGCGCTTTTATGAAATTAAATATAATCATTCATTTACATACAAGGTTCCAAAGCCTCTATAAAAACTAGACTAAAAAAATTACATACAAGGTACATACAGTGTTACAACTAAACGAAATTAATAACTAGCATAAATCTAAGAGTAAAAGAGCGAAGCTAATGTGTTAATAAAACCGGCGCGAACCGGAAACTAATAGTCCATTCCACTTCCTATTTACTGTTTAGAAACTAATAAAAGATCAACCGTATCAGTATCACGATTAACCATTTTTAAACCTTACTGCTTTGTGATACGATCTAATAATCGTCTATTAAGCTTTAACAGTCGGCATCAGATATATTGGAGCGGCCAAGGTGCTCACAAATATCCGAACAAGCCTCTATTGTCAAGGCGCTAGAGTGTGTTACGATATTTTTGAGCACCTCGGCCGCTCCAATATACTTGATGGCGACTAAACAGCAATCGGTACCATGGTCAGAATTGACTTACCATTTGTATACTTTATTGCTTTGAGATAAGGCTCAAAGTCAATTAAGTAATGAGTATCGATGGCATTGAGAGTCGGCCCTCGTACGCGGCGGACAAAAACAATCCGCACTCAACAAATCTGGCTGAATACACTACAGACTAGTTATAAACAGTGCTTACCGAAAACCGCAGCCAAATTATAGTAATAATCATGGAGACTATATAAAGGAGCCAAATCTCTATGTATGAAGTGTCCATCAAAAAACAGTAATTAGGCGGCGCCACCATACATCGAAATACTACCCAAAACAACCTACGTAATTTGATCGGGTTATTTGTTGCCTTATAATATGGTTCATGTTATACTTATGTCCCAGAGCCTAACTAGCGCCACCGGAGAGATTAGGAACTGTTATTTACAGCTGAAAGCTGGTCACTTTTGCAATAGTTCTGCCATAAGAGATTGTCGTCCTTTCTATACCGTCCATAGTATTAATACTCATAGTCATGGAGACTATATAAAGGAGCCAAATCTCTATGTATGAAAAGTGTCCATCAAAAAACAGTAATTAGGCGGCGCCACCATACACCGAAATACTACAAAAAACAACCTACGTAATTTGGTCGGGTTATTTGTTGCCTTATATGGTTCATGTTATACTCATGTCCCAGAGCCTAACTAGCGCCACCGGAGAGAGTTCCTAAGTTATTTACAGCTGAAAGCTGGTCACTTTTGCAATAGTTCTGCCATAAGAGATTGTCGTCCTTTCTATACCGTCCATAGTAATAATACTCATAGCAAAGATAGATATAACTCCGTAATAGATGGATACAGTCTAAGGAAAAAACGTGCCTCGAAAATCAAGAAATTTTTATTCTCGATCAGAGGGCGCTACTAGCTTTGGCCTACTGTCGTATAGATGGCGTTGACGGTTTCGTTTGTTATTAAACAATTTTAACGCATATCAGTGAAAGAACATGGGTCAAAATCATAAAAATAATTAATGCAAATAAAAAATATACATCTATCGTACTACATTTTATCGTATTTTTATAAACCTTCATTTTTAGTTTTAAAGTGTGTCGACAGATGGCAGTGAATTTACTGGGGTTACAGAATTTACTATGACAGTACCGCTCTAGTATGTTACTCTATGCTCATAGTGTTGTGTAGGTACCTGCCGGTGCACTGCGTTTGAGTTAATGAAATCAGAAAACGGAAATAAGAAATTATTTATTTGCATTGATACATTGTGGGGATGCAGTCGCTAGCAGCTTTTAAGGCCGCGTAAAACTCGTGGTGAGGGTATAACTGATCGTATTCTAATTTCAAACTTCAACATTTATTCAGCAAATAGGCCACAAGGGCACTTTACACACAAGCAAAAGAAAATCAACAATAATAAAATGCATCTAACTGCTATTGGCGCCACTATTTGGACAACACTGCAGCCATACAAAACATCTGCGGCCGTAGCACGGTCGCATTTTTATCACCTGTCACCATGCCTGTCACGTTCTAACAAGTATGAAAGTGCGAAAGTATGGATGGTATAGAAAGGATGCCAATCTCTTATGGCAGAATTGTTGCAAAAGTGACCGCTTTCAGCTTTAAATAATAGTTCCTAATCTCTTCGGTGGCGCTAGTTAGGGTCTGGGACATGAGTATAACATGAACCATATAAGGCAACAAATAACCCGACCAAATTACGTAGGTTGTTTTTAGTAGTATTTCGGTGTATGGTGAGATTTGGCTCCTTTATATAGTCTCCATGTGCGAAAGTGACACCGCTGGTAGATGTAGCAGTGCTGTGACAAGCAACCTGCTCGCAGTCCAGCTTATAGTAATCTGTGGGGGGGCCTACCGCAAACCACGTTCGACGTGTTGCCACTCTGTCGCACTTGTAAATTCGTACGTAAGTGTGACATGGAGGCACCACGTTGAACGTGGTTCGCGGTAGGCCCTCTGACTAGTTCGTGCTAATCGGACCTAGCTATCTCTGCATGGCACGCGTTCGCGTTTTTCCTGTAGACATCGCAATGTTAAGCTAATTTTTGAATTGGACCTTTACGCAGCGTACTACCACGTACTACGTAGGCGAACAACACGCGAACGCGTAGCGAAGCGATGCGGCGCGGGGTGAATCAATTATAATCCTTTGATACCTATAGAAGTGTCCTACGTGGACGATCTCGTTGCGAACGCGAACGCCGTGGGCCCGCCGCGCCGCGCCGCGCCGCATCGCTTCGCGTTCGCGAGTTGTTCGCTTACGTAAGGCAGCGTTACATGCGCGATACATTTTTTCAGTACTTGAGACCCAAATAAGAAAAGCGTGATATATAGGTATGTAATTTACCCGGGTCGTTAACTTTTAATGTTTTGTCTACAAAAGGGCTTTTTCTGAGATATGTTTAGGCGTAATATTTACCGAATAATCATCGAATATTCGGCCCATCTCTAGAATATAATCAAATGTTTTATTCGTGATAAACTTAAAACTAAAATTACATACAGAGGTATATCTAAAATTATAGGAATTTATAAAATAGGTAGGAGATAAAGTTTACCACGAAAATGGTACCAGAATACTCCTCTGATATCTAAAACCACAAACCTGACACATACCACATACCATAGAGTAACTTATACTAGAGCAGTACTGTCATAGTAAATTTTGTAACCCCAGTATATTCACTGCCATCTGTCGACACACTTTAAAACTAAAAATGAAGATTTATAAAAATACGATAGAAGGTATTTAAATATAGATAAATGATTTTTTTTTATTTGCATTAATTATTTCTATGATTTTGACCCATGTTCTTTCACTGATATGCGTTAAAATTGTTAAATAACAAACGAAACCGTCAACGCCATCTATACGACTGTAGGCCAAAACTAGTAGCGCCCTCTGAACGAGAATCAAATTTTCTTGATTTTCGAGGCACGTTTTTTCCTTAGACTGTATCCATCTATTACGGAGTTATATCTATCTTTGCACATACTAAATACCTATTCTAAATCTCAAACTAATAAGTCCAATAACCAACTTGGAAGTTGGAACTACAGGCATTAATGACATAGTTGATTGCGATGAATTTCATGCGCGACAAGATCTTGAAACTTGTCGGGAGTTCAGATACTTCCAAGTATTCTGTCTTTAGCAACTTGAACTGAAATTCCAATATACGATGTTCGTTGAACAGTGTAAACACTTACTAGTTAGACCAAGGAAGTCTGCAGAGATTTTGACAGCACACGCAGTGCCAGTGTTATTTATACGTCATAATTTCATAGAAGTTTGACGTTTAAAATAACACCTGCACTGCACATAATGCACTGTTGAGGACTTCACAAGCCCACTAGTTAGTTAGTTAGTTTTGCTTGGCATTTTCCTCAAATCCACATACAAATGTGTCTATTTTGCGTGAACGTGCGTCCGTCACCGTCGACACAAGCTCCTGATGACGCTCCTCGATACGGAGTGAAACATGTCGAGCGTTTTCGACTTAAAATACGTGAGTGACCCGTTATTAATATATTTAAGATATTTATTGTCACTAACATAGTTTTTTTAAGTTTTATTGTAAGTACTAACATTTTATGAGCTCGAAATAAACGTTAATTAATTTGTTTATTTATTACTGCGTGTTCTGTTAAAATTTCTGCACACTTTACTTGGTTTAACTCCATTAATATATTAATAAATTTTTAATAATCATAAATAAATAGAATACTCTTCATTGGCACACCTCAGTAAAAATATATAGCTTAATGAAAAACAATTGATTAAAGATAGAGGCAGACAACAGGCGGTCTCATCGCTAAAGAGCGTCATATTGATTCCGTACCCAAAGGGTAAAAACGGGACCCTATTACTAACACTCCGCTGTCTGTCTGTCTGTCACCAGGCTGTATCTCATAAACCGTGATAGCCAGAAAGTTGAAATTTCCACAGATGATGTATTTCTGTTGCCGCTATAACAACAAATACTAAAAACAGAATAAAATAGATTTAAGTTGGGCTCCCATACAACAAACGTAATTTTTTTGCTGTTTTTTTGCGTAATGGTACGGAACCCTTCGTGTCGACTCGCACTTGGCCGGTTTTTTATTCTGGGACCTACCACATTACAATTTATAAATTTGTATATACGGATGTCTATCTCAATCAAGTCAAGTCAAGCCAAGTCAACAAGGAGACGACCCAGGACCGAGCTGCCTGGAGACGCATGATACGGAGGGCCGACCCCAAATAAAATGGGAAAGGGCCAGGCAAAGAAGAAGGATGTCTATCTCAATGCAAAAATGAACGGTGATCAACTCTGGTTGGGATTCGAAACCACATCTTTGGATTACCGGTATAACGCGTACCTAATGTACCTATCTACCAATTTCGCAAGCAGACCATCCAAATGCGCGTTGGACCGGCAATCCCAAGATGTGGGTTCGAATCCCACGTTGGCCGGTAGAGAGTAAAAACTACCCTATGTCCATCCCCAGGACTCAGACAGACAGACTTTCGCATTTACAATACTAGTATGGATTACATGAATTCCGCAAGTTTTTAATGTTATGCGTATTACAAAGGCGAACAAAATCCTTAGCTGTGCCATAAGAATTATATATCCAGTTCCCACAAACTGAATATAACTATATAATACTCGTGGTTATTTATTAATTATTATTACATGAATTCCGCAAGGTTTTTAGTGTTATGCGTATTACAAAGGCGAACAAAATCCTTAGCTGTGCCATAAGAATTATATACCCAGTTCCCACAAACTGAATATAACTACACTCGTGGTTATTTATTAATTATTATTATATGATTGCCGCAAGGTTTTTAATGGCGTGTTTTGGGACGAGGCGCCTATTGTGCCCAAAATGAGAGCCATTGTTCCGCGGTGGGACAAGACAGGAAAATTACTGCGATTGTCATCGGTGTTGCAGTGAAATTTGTTTACCTTTTCTATATAATTACTCTGTTTTTTTATGTGCGATAAGACAAAATGAAGGCTTTTAAAAGTCACACAAACCCGCCGCCAAAAAGCCGCTCCCATATACAATCGAAGTTACGCAGGCGTATTCTGATTTTAATAACGTTATGACCATAGACATTGTACCTATAGTAGTTATAGACATGAAACCGAGCGACCAGGGGTAAGAAAAAGACATATTCATGTATTGACAGGTTAATGTATGGCAGCATAACCCTTTTTCTCTTTCATTCGTATAAATTTCGGTATTTCGCCATCGCCTCCTACCTATGCTGCCATAACCCGACCATGAAAAAAAAAACCCGGTCGGTGATAAGGATTTGTCCTTATCACCGACCTGGTTTTTTTTTCATTGCACTATTTTCTCTTTCCTCTTATAGGAATCGCAATAAGACTATCTTTCTCTATCAAAGAGTGTCAGGCCCTTGGATTTGACTTAGTTATGGATGGATCTGTCAGTGTCAAAAGTGACGTTTTTGGTTGAAGAAATATCACTTTTGACACTTACAGATCAGATCCATAGTTATCCAGATTCATAACTTTTTATTAAAATCAGAATACGCCTGACGATCTCATTTTACGATATGCTTAAATTTAAAGAAACTTAGCATAAACATTTACGTAACATAACATAACATAGCAAATATCGCTACAGGAATCGTGCGCGTTGAAGGGCCGCCATCTTGTAGAAACATAAACATGTACATTGCCATATCAGGTGCTACCATCTAACGTTCATGAATGTAAGATTTCGTATATACAAGTAGTTATAGACGCGCCACCGAGCGACCGGGGGTAAGAGAACGAATATTCATATACAATTTGGGCAGCATAGGTTTTTTTCTCTTTCACTCTTATAAATATCGGTCAAAGATAGATATAACTCCGTAATAGATGGATACAGTCTAAGGAAAACACGTGCCTCGAAAATCACGAAAATTTTATTCTCGATCAGATGGCGCCACTAGTTTTGGCCTACTTTCGTATAGAGGGCGTTGACGGTTTCGTTTGTTATTTATAATTTTAACGCATATCAGTGAAAGAACATGGGTCAAAATCATATAAAAATAATTAATGCAAATAAAAAAATAATTTATCCATATTTAAATAAATTTTAACGTATTTTTATAAATCTTTATTTTTAGTTTTAAAGTATGTCGATAGATGGCAGTGAATTTACAGTGGTTACAAAATTTACTATGACAGTACCGCTCTATCTTATTATATCCTCATTGATTTCGGTATTTCGCCATCGCCTCCTACCTATGATGCCACCAGGTCGGTGATAAGGACAAAACATGACACTATTTTGAAAGAAAGAAAGAAAGAAAAAGCATTTATTAGCACAACATAACAAGACTAAAACTAGAAATAATTAAACAGAATGAGGTTGCGCTAAATGGTCCTTACTCAGCTTGGTGTCACGGTGTGAGCCAACATGGCACACTCCGCGACGCTGATTTTCAGTAAGGCCCAGTAGATGGACTAGTAAACACAATGTAAAAAATAAATAAGGGAAAGCTTAAATACAAATAACAATCAAATTACTTAATTAAAATTAGCCTATACCTAAGTCTTATGAATGTTCGTGTGTATGTATGTATGTAAGTGTCTATGCGATTTGTGTGAGTTGAGTGATTTTCTCTTTCCTTTTATAGGAATCGCAATTAGACTATCTTTCTCTATCAAAGAGTGTCAGGCCCTTGGCATAGTAGGTTCTAATCTGCCATCTTGTGGGCTACATTGGAAGCATAAACTTCACATTTACGCCTCGCGCCAAAAATTTGACGGCTCGTATGCTGCCCCCTATAAGTATGATTTCTGATAATTATAATAAACGATGCTCGGCTGGGTTTCAATTCTGTACAATTATACTAACAAAGCTAAATCACAATATCCATATAGATTTCCTTTAACTACGTCCTTTTTCGACCGAGACTAGTAAGAATAATAAATTGTAATTATCTTCTGTGAGAAGTTTGTTTGATAAAGACGGGATAAAACATCCATCTGTTTCTATCCTAAATACTGATGTGCCGTTGGAAAGTTTCCAAGAATGCGAATTAGTTTATTAGTTAATTAGTTTATTTATTATTTATTAATTTATTAATTAGCTCCAGCCGGGCTAGCACATGATTGGCGCGAGGGTATCTCGCCGCGACATAGACTACCCGTCCCCCTTTAATTCATACAGTTAGTAAAAGACGGGTAGTCTATCTCGCGGCGAGATACTGTCGCGCCAATCATGTGCTCGGCCTACAGATTATAAAACAAACGAAATAGACCAAAAACAAGTTTTGTATAAACAACTTAAATTCGGTGTATTTTTTTAACTATGGTATCAGAAGCTACATTAAAATAATTACAGACATAGATATACTTTATCCTATTGTAAGTACAAAGTTTCAGAGCAAACTAGCTACTCGTTTTATAATGAGAGCGGAACTACGTTTGTATGGAGATCCGAGCTTGCCGGGGACTCTAAAGTGAAGTAGGTATTTTAGGGGTAGATTTATTTTGTGAAATTCAAAAGTAAATCATAAAGTGTGACAGTGTTTGCATTTTAAATAAAGACGTTAATATAAAAACTAGCAATATAAATGTGCAATAATGCAAAGCTTGCACGATATATTATTTTGTATGCACGAACCTAATGTTTTATTACGGTTATTCCAAGCAAGTCACGACAGGGGCGCGATTCTACTAGCTTTTTCGATAACTTGTCTCGTATTCTCTCTCGTATCTTGTGATCATTATTACGCGCGTGACATATACAGTTGTGTGCAATATAAATAATAGCACCTCCACCCCTCCACCTGCCACCACCACCACCTTACCACCAACACCACCACCTCCTTCCTTCCTTTTGTCCACCTTACAGAAAACCGCAGCCAAATAACACTAGACCCTACTCATAGTGTTGTGTTCCTGCCGGTAAGTAAGGTTGCCAGAGCTCAACGAGGGAGAGAAGTGTTAGGGTCGGCAACGCGCGTGTAATGGAGATATTACAGTGTAATATCTCCGGTGTTGCAGGCGTCCATAGGCTACGGTAACTGCTTACCACCAGGCGGGCCGTATGCTTGATTGCCACCGACGTAGTCTAAAAAAAAAAACAGTCAATAGGACAATGAAAATTAGGGGAGAACTATAACTTCGATTATATTGGATCTTTTTTTATAATTCTTCTGCATTACTTGTAGACCGTGAGCCAGGCGCATATTTCGTCAGTCATCGCCTCCCGGATGAAAACTCGTTTATTAATAAATGATGTGTGAGTACATATCACTAACTGTTGTTGGATGAAGTCGAATGAGCCTCCAGGTAACACACTGAGATTAAATTCTAAGAATAACGCGTCGCGTTATTGTTGCTATTTGTGTCTAGTATCAAGAATGACGTAAGTGCAGTTAAAGTTTCATTGCGGTAAGACCTTATTAAAGCGGTTAATTCCCATTGAATCCGAATAACGTACCATCTACGGCGTAGATACGGCTACGGCGTAGAGGTCGTAGTCTGCTACGAGTTTAATTCCATAAGGCTTTGGTGGTATCTCCGAATATGCTGGTTTACATTTTTTTTAATACTACGTTGGTGGCAAACAAGCATACGGACCGCCTGATGTTAAGCAGTCTCCGTAGCCTGTTCTGCCACCAGAGTGCAGCACTAGCCTTTTTAGTAAACCATAGAGTAACTTATACATACTGCACCATTAACAAGTTTTTAGAAATAATAAAATATGACATTGATGCATCAAGGAGAGTTGTTTACAGAGGACCTACCGGGAAACGCGAATCCGAAATTTCGGACAGAGATGTTAGATAACGAAATTTCGAATTTCTTGTTTCACGATAGACCCTCAGATTGTGGTAGTGGCGTCCCCTACGCAGAGTTAAGCGTAATATTCCCTATTATAGCCACTTATTTAGACATCATGTTAAAGTTTTGTAAATGGGCTCTCTGTTCTGGCTCTGTGGCAACTCGGTGAGTGCTTAGTTGCTCTTAGCCAGTTTGATGCGGGACGTCTTGTATTACGTCGTGTTTGACACATAATTGACTAGACCACGCAAATGGGTTAAAAACTTTTAAGTAAGTTAAGGTTTTCCGCTTTTCCTGTGGAGATCATGAAATAAATGGGTATTAGCAATTTCTATTTCGTCAAATCTGTATGATAAAAGCCTTACGGCGCGATTCGAGATACGAAAAAGAGCGGCGTGATTATGGCGGCTGGCGCTTAAGACGCATAGCGTCGCAAATTATTGCGACGTAAGCGCCATCCAATATTAATTGGAGCGGCGTTAATAATAGCGTAAGCACCAACCGCCATAAGGTACCTTTACCCGTGGGACGTCACATATCTTTACTATTTCATATCTAGTGAATCTTTAATTCATTTCCCGAATCGCGGCGTTAGTTATTACGTTTATATAGGCTTTGTTCAAAATCGACGATTTTGATTTGATTTAGTAAAATGTAAATATAAATCATCCTAATTCGGTACTTTTTCAACTCTATTTTTTAATTTATAATTTTGATAGAAAACGTCCAAAAGGAACTTTTTGTAGATCTATGAATGTGTCTATACAAGAAAAAGGGCGACTTCGTCGTTGTCACCCAGTTAACACGTTGACACACTCGGTTCTTATGTGGCGTCTATTAATATAATATGTCTGTCGTATGCGACTTGGGGACAAACTACGAGACGATGTTATGTTTCCTTATTATTATTATAATAACTTTAGTTGTTCTGATGCAGGGACATCATAATATACGCTTAATACGCTTCGGCTGTGGAATGAGCTCCCTGCCGAGGTTTTCCCGAGGGGCTACAGTATGGGGTTCTTCAAAAAAGGAGTGTACAGGTTTTTAAAGGGTCGGCAACGCGCGTGCAATATCTCTGGTGTTGCAGGCGTTCATAGGCTACGGTAACTGCTTACCATCAGGCGGGCCGTATGCTTGATTGCCACCGACGTGGTATAAAAAAAAAAAAAAAAAATATGCAATACAATAAATATTCATAACAAGGCACTAACTTCTTACTAAATTAGCTTTGTATTAAACAGAAACGGCTACAATAGTTATTTGTTATACAAGGGTGCAAAGTTGTATTTTACCCGCGAGTGTGGAATTGAAACATGAGCAAGCGAAAGGATTCTATAGTTGAACCACGAGCGAAGCGAGTGGTTCTAAAATAGAATCCTGAGCCTACGAGTGTTTCAATACACGAGAAGTAAAATACATTTGCACCCGTGTGTAACACAAAACTTTTCCCCTAACTATAGCGAGGAAAGTGCAACATCCACAGGCGTTAGATCATCTTCATCACTGGAATCACTCATTTTTTACGATAGTACGATATTATAACAAAAATCTCTGGAAGTTATGTATTTTTACGTGTCGGAGTCGGTGAGAAATTTTTTGTTGACAATGTTGACATTTCTGACGATGCGTTTTGAAATTGCATCGACTCAACTTGTGCGTTCAGAATTACATTCAACATTATTTAAAAAAGACAAATGTTTCTTATGGAATTTAAGGTTTATGACTTAAAATCATTAAATAAAGCTAAATTTGGTATTGTTTATTAAATTCTCAAACCATTTATTTAATGATAATTAATATTGAACGAACCATTATTATGAGTTTTACGTTTTGTTATCTCTCAAAAGCGACTTAAACACGCTCCATCCAAGGTCAAATTACTTTCCCCACTAGTGGATAAAATGCGTTTTTCCCCGCTTGTTTTAAAGGATAAAAGACGGCTTTCCGAGCTAGTGAGGGGAAAATTATATTATAATGCCTAGAAATGAAGAGTACAAAATCGGGTTTACCCATTAACCCATTAGATTAGTGTTAACCCATTAGAAACACTAAAAAAAATTCGGGTTCCATTCTGGTTCCGTAAAATGGGGTTAGTAGGGTTCGCGGGGAGAGTTGGGTTATGAATGGGGAGAGATGGTTTGAAAGGGGGGTGAGATGGGTTTTTAGGGCTACTGCTACAAAAATAATTTATTCCAATTTAAAATGGAGCTATAGTAATACTCATATTTAAAAAAATCGATCCAACAATCTTCCAAAATCCATCTCACAATTACGAAGGACTACGGGGTGAGGTGGTTTTTCCTGTTTATCGTCAAAGTTATGAAATGGAACTACCCAAAATAAAATAAAAACTAAAATACAAACGTCCAGAACACTTATTATATACACCATTCAGTTTGCATATGTAAAAATAAAATGTTATCGAGGTTTGAATGTCAGTTGCTCCTACTCACCCCATTTTACGGTACTCTATTTCAAGCTACCCGCGAACATTATATCAGTCAGTTGCAATAAATAACAGACGTAATTACGAACGCACTGCGTAGATGTAAAACGGTAAAGTGAAGCGGGAATCATCTTCAAGATTTATGGCCACTTAATATCTGGCTCGCGCCGCGGCGAGCGGCGAATGTTCGCGGGTGTAAAGAATTTGTTCTTAGGCGTCCGCTAGGCTGGCGCGGGTGGACGGAGCGGGCGCACAAATGAATTTTTTGTGAAATTTTAATTTTTGAAAAAGTCAGTGCTTAAAACCGGCACCAAGGCAGACACCAGACACTGTTTCTGGACATTTTCACTTAAAAGTGTACCATTTACTTTTTTCGAAAATCCATCAACTTTTGGGTTATTCCTACTCAGAATCACGAGGACTATCGATTTAAAAAAAATGTTACCCCAAAAAAATTACAGTTTTGTAACGCATTTTCATATACATTTTTATAGACCATTACAAAACTGACACCCAAAATTTGTATAAAAAACTGGGAACACTTGTAAATGGTATAATTTATTCTGAAATCCCCCTTCTACAGCAAACGCTCTTTATTATTACTCTTTGATTATAAGAAGTTGATATTTCGATTGAGTGGTGAATCTGTAGAAACAATAAAGGACTGAATATTTTATATTAGTCAAATATCAGTATTGTTATGTAAAGTGGACATTAATGTAAGAAAAAAATCTACAGAAATTGAGTTAAATCGTTCGCATATGTACCTGATCAAAACCTGAGGTAAAATGTAGGCGCAACCGCGAATGTATCCAATATTATTATTAATGGCACATTGAAATTCGGGGTGTTCTTAACGAATATTTAATATAGCCCGCGGGCGATTTATACCCTCGCTGAAATGTGTCTTTGGTTTATGCGGAGAATAGGGATTCTTTTTTTAAGAAGCTCTGACTGTGAGGCACTTACTCGTTAAGGAGGGTTCTTGAAATACGTTATACCAATGAGGATATAATAAGATAGAGCGGTACTGTCATAGTAAATTTTGTAACCACTGTAAATTCACTGCCATCTATCGACATACTTTAAAACTAAAAATGAAGATTTATAAAAATACGTTAAAATGAATTTAATGATGGATAAATGTTTTTTTTATTTGCATTAATTATTTTTATATGATTTTGACCCATGTTCTTTAACTGGTATGCGTTAAAATTATAAATAACAAACGAAACAGTCAACGCCCTCTATACGAGAGTAGGCCAAAACTAGTGGCGCCATCTGATCGAGAATCAAATTTTCGTGATTTTCGAGGCACGTTTTTTCCTTAGACTGTATCCATCTATTACGGAGTTATATCTATCTTTGGTTATACGGAAGACACTGCGAATCAGCTGCGAATATACTTACTTATTTAAAAAGTACGCACTGATGTAACTAATTTATCTTATTGGGAAATTGTGCTGTTTTAAGTAAAAAAATCATTTTTTTATGTTTTAATTTAATTTACATTAATAAATCATGTTTATAAACCAAAAGCAAATTTTTAGAAAACCAATAATACAATACAAAAAAATACCGACTATAACTAAGCTGAACTACTTCTTCTACATAGCGTTATTCCGGCCTTTGCCAGGGTCCGCTTTCCTACTTGCCTTTCTCCACTTTGTAAGCTAAACTATTTATTGTTTAATTATCTATACAAAATATGCTATACAAAATGACGCGTGTAAAATAAAAAATGTTGAAAATAAATAATCAAATAAAACGCGAAAAAGAAATGATTACTAAAGGGGCCCACTGACTATCAGTCCGCCGGACGATATCGGCCTGTCAGTTAGAACAAAAATTTGACAGTTCCGAACAACCGACAGGCCGATATCGTCCGGCGGACTGATAGTCAGTGAGCCCCTTAAAGATTGATTGATTACGCTCGCACAATAGATAGCGTTTATTCATGGCAAAAAAAAGAAGAAAACAACACGTAGGTAACACAATATAAATAATAAAAGCCACGAAATGGTCCCGACTCAGCATGGTCTAACCTGACTGGGCTAGCGCTTATCTTCCGTCGGGGCCAATATATGTGGTATTTTCTATAAAAAGGGACCTTATTGTCGATGGCGCTTACGCCATTATTAACGATACTCCGATATAAATACGATAAGCTGTGCGGCGTAAGCCCGTCGACAATAAGGTCCCTTCTCATAGAAAATGCCCCATATTTGTGAGGTATCACTGACTAGAACGTTAAATTTAAAATAGGCTCTGAAAATTTAAGATCAGCTTAGAAGTAAATATATATCAATTTGTGACGGTTTTGATATTGCTTTGATACAACCTTGACAACACCCACTGTGCATTTCACTCGCACCAATCAGCCTGGAGCCTGAGATATCGTCAAGGTCGAAGCGAAACAAGATCAAAACCGCAACAAAACGGTGAATCAGAATTGGCTTCCAGATCTGTTAATATGTTAATATTCTATTTACCTGCTCATCCTTTGGGGAGCTGCGATTTCGAATAAAAAATATTCCAACATCTAACATTAATTCAAATTATTTAATTTTATACATTGTATTAGTTCAACAAACAATAGCGGGAATCCCTCAAGGATAATTTTTCCCGTTATTTATAACTTAAGTTAAAGGCCGTTAATTTTTTTTAAGTAATTATAAAGTCAATTAGGCCGAGGAGGCTGTAGCGGATTACTGAGTTACAAGGGGTTATGTCTTTTATATGCTGCTGTTATTTTTAGGGTTCCGTACCGAAATTTTTAGGCTCCAGGCTTCCAGGCTGTATCTCATGAACCGTGACAACTAGATAGTTGAAATTTTCACAGATGATGTATTTCTGTTGCCGCTATAATAACAAATACTAAAAACAATAAAATAAATATTTAAGTGGGGCTCCCTTACAACAAACGTGATTTTCATTGCCGTCTTTTTTTGCGTAATGGTACGGAACCCTTCGTGCGCGAGTCCGACTCGCACTTGGCCGGTTTTTTCTTTATTTGTACATTGAAGAGCTACACTAACCCAGCCTCCGCCATAGGTAATCGAAGCTACGCTTCATTTTAAAACCACATTTTGAAATGATATGAAAGTCATGAACATTTACACACACACATACACAACACGAATAAAGGTGCACGAATAATGCACTAAACATCTTGTTCCATGTTAAAAAAAGTTTAATATTACGATATCGATCATGGAAGAACATGCTATCTGCGCACATAGCACGTTCCATGGAGAATTTGATTTTTTTTATGTACAGAAGCTCAGAAGTCCAAACTCGGGGTTTGTCAGAGAGGTATGGAGCGCAGCATATTAGGTGTGAAACTCGGGGATCGCATCCGGAACACCACGCTGCGCTCTATAACCCAAATAATAGATGTAGCTCGGAAAGCGGACAAGTTAAAGTGGGACTGGGCTGGTCATGTCTGCCGCATGCCGAATGACATGTGGGCCAAAATAACCACAGAGTGGGTGCCCCATGAGTCAAACCGGGGATCCGGCAGATCTCGTCGGCGATGGCGGGATAACTTGGACTCCTTTTTGAGCGACTGGCCAGATGTAGCTCAAAACCGGGAGGAGTGGAAGAAGAGGGGGGAGGCCTTTGCCCAGCAGTGGGACACAATAGGCTCATAATAATAACATACCATGTTCATCAATTGCGTTTTAGGCTTTTATGGCTTAAAAACATGAAATCCGAAAATGTAAAACTATTCATTATACATTTAAATTTTCATTTATAGAAATCAAAACCGGGAGGAGTGGAAGAAGAGGGGGGAGGCCTTTGCCCAGCAGTGGGACACAATAGGCTCGTAATAATAACATACCATGTTCATCAATTGCGTTTTAGGCTTTTATGGCTTAAAAACATGAAATCCGAAAATGTAAAACTATTCATTATACATTTAAATTTTCATTTATAGAAAAAAATCAAAATCTGAAAACAAATGTTACAATGTTCATCCACTCACGTCTTCATTTATTTCTATGGTAGTTTCGTTACTAGAAATGGTAAAACATAGAAATTAGAGCGAGTGGAAGTTTTACATAGGTACCTAACGTAAGACAAACACTTTAATAGAATCCGCATACTGTTTATCTTGGCCCGAGTAAAATAAACTATGTTCGTCTTGCCCTACCTTACCTTATACAAAACTTTTACTTGCCCTATTTTCTTTGTATAAAATAACATTGCATTCTTCAGTGCCATAGACATCGGCGGCTCCTGGCATTTAGGTAGCACTAGTGATGAGACATCTCACATATTATCTTAGCTGTGACATATTTCAACTTTTGAAAATTACATTACACCAACACAAACAAATTTGTATACCTAGTGCTGGTAAGACATAGTGATTCTAAGTACTTATTGTAATACCTATGTACCTATGTTTAACAAATAAAAACATTGATTGATTACAGAAATACAGAAATACAGGCTTTATTGGTAAATATAAACAGTACATTTTACACGTCATAAACACTATTGAGTACTTAATTAAAACCTTATCATTAGATATAAGTAACAAACAAGTAACATTATTAGTAGGTAGGTAGGTACTAGAACCTGTTTTCGAACGGTGCTGGGTCAATCACTTACCGGCGCACTCGTAAAGTCAGCAATACGATAGTATGCCTGATCTATAAGAAATAATTTAAGTTTCTTTTTGAATATCGCATCGCTAGTCGAGTCTTTAATGACATTAGGTACGGAGTTGTAGGCAATCGGTCCCATGACGTCGAGCGATTGTCGAGACTTAGCGAGTCGATGCTTTGGGATTTGCAACCGTGGTCGCCTTCGCGTCGAGGTGTCACAAATTTTAGCGCTATATTTATAATTATGTATATTTGACCTTACATACATGCACACAGTCAATATGTATATAGACGGTAACGTTAAGATTTTATGTTTTTTAAACAAGGACTGAGCAGGATGGTCAAATGGTTTTCCGTCAATTATACGCAGGGCTCGTTTCTGCATTTTAAACACTGTCGCGATCCGCCGCTGTGCACCAGAGATCTACACCTTGCATAAGAATCGAATGGAAATATCCATAGTAAGCAGCTTTGATATTCTCTATAGATAAACTGGGTGCTATCCTGGACAGTGCGAAACACGCTGCGGCCAATTTGTCACAAGTCGCCTGTATGTGTGGGGCCCACTTTAGGCCGGCGTCAATATGGAAGCCTGGGTACTTAGCCGTTTCGACTTGAGGAATTGGGGTGTTATTTAATATAATATCTAGATTGGGCTTATTTGACTTTTTTAACTGGAAGTGGACAATATTTGTTTTTTCTAGGTTTAGAAGCATGCCATTGGCGGAAAACCATTCGACCAGTTGATTAATGACGTGACAGATCTTTGATTTTAGGCTATCGTAATCATCTGCATGGACAATAACACAGGTGTCGTCGGCAAACATAACATATTCTTGGCCCTGGCAAGCTGTCGTGATGTCATTAACCAGGACCAAGAATATGCTATTTCCACACACAGACCCCTGAGGCACGGCGCAGTCACCTATAGATTCCATGTCAGACTTAGAGTTAAGTACGTACATACATTATTTCCGCTCATCTAAAAATGATGTTATTGTATCAAGGAAGGTACCAGTGACTCCGTAGATTGATTGATTGATTGATTGATTGACATAATTGACAAGAAACGTTTCTGACAGTAATGGACATTTAATTTCATCTAACATATCCGCTACTTCTGACGTCACGTCGATTTTCACAGATAGAAAATGTAACTTGTAATAATTTAGAACATATATCAATATATCACAAATGTCATTAAATGATTGAAAATATTTATTCTAATATTAAAATAAAACTTTATTTCACAAAATATACATAGGTAATAGTAAAACTAATTAAAAACTAAACTTAATCACTAAACCTAAATTTAAATATAAACTAAAAACCTACTGAAACCCGTCCCGGGCTATCCCCGACGCAAAGGTGCCCATCACCCCAGCTGCGTTGCCGCGTTGGATTGCGCGATTGATTTTTTCTAATTGGTTTCCTTTGTTCGACTTGTAACTTATTCGAACTTACTTTTAAAAACACGGTTACATCACTAGTCTGTCAGAAGAGAAACGTCAAACCCAAATGCCGCGAACTACCTGCATGTATATCACTGTCTAATTTCCATAAAAGCTCCAGAAAATCAGTATCAAATTATAAATTGTATATACAGATGCAGAAGATCGCGCCGGCTTAATACAACCATGTTGTGTGGTCGGGAGGTAAGTCAGAGGTGGTCAAGGTTGTGAACCTTAATATGCAGATGTCGCTAGTGACGTCGTCACAGTTGCAATGATTAAATTCGCGTCGATTGACGGATGGTCAGCTGGCGCAATTGGTAACGCATTGGACCGGCAATCCAAGGATGTGGGTTCGAGTCCCACGTTGACCAGAGTTGATCATCGTTGATTTTTTCATTGTGATTGACATCTGTATATACAATTTATAGATTGTAATAATGTGGTACGTCCCAGAATAAAAAAGGAAAAATATATTAACATTCAGTATCAAATTAATTTCCACACAGACCACTAGAATAACAATCCCCAACACAGACCACTCCAAAGGAATCCTGGGAGTTGCTAAATACCTGAGCTCGTAACTCTTATCTAGGTAACATGTTACAGCCAAGACTATGTAAGGTGGTGGAGTGGACTGGGACAAATTCTTTTTGTAGTATTGTTGTTTTGTTGGGCTCCCAAATAGGGAATACTAGCTTTTGCCCGCGACTTCGTCTGCGTAAACTTAGTAACAGCAGCTAAAGTAAGTGTAGCGCCTGGAAAAATTCTCATAGCAAACATTCAATTTGAGCGTATTATTATGCACACAAATTAGCAGGCACTTCATTAATTATCTCAATTCCACCCCGCTTTTTGCTTTCTTAAGGGATGATTTTCGGGATAAAAACTATCCTATGTCCTTCTCAGGGACTCAACCTATCTCTATGCCAAATTTCATCAAATTCGATTCAGCGGTTTAAGCGTGAAGAGGGAACATACAGACAGACAGACAGACAGACTTTCGCATTTATAATATTAGTATGGATTACGCGTAGGTACTACAATTTGAGGGTCTATCGCGAAACAAGCAAATCGAAATTTCGTTATCTAACATCTTGTCACTCTTGCATATTCGAGCGATAAAGAGGCAGATAGCAAAATTTCGGATTCGCGTTTCCCGGTAGCAAACAACCCGCTTGATGCATCAATGTCATATTTTGTTATCTCTGAAAACTTGTCAAAAACCTGTTAAAGGTACAGTATATATAAGTTACTCTATGGTTTACTAAAAAGGCTAGTGCTGCACTCTGGTTGCAGAGCATTGCAGTAATATCCCCTATTGGACGGCATTATCAGCCATGGGATTATCAGGCCAATTCGAATGTGCACTGACATCAAACTGATATTAGAATATTATGATATTGGAGTCATTATAGTCATATCAGTTAGCTGTCATTCGCGCGTTCATTTCGCTTAGTACCGTAAAACGAGGTGGCTTTGAAATGTCGGGGCGACTTTGAATTTTCAGCTTTTAAGTCATAATATATTTTTATGCGGGATTTTTTACAGTAGGTGAATATCAATAGTAAGGAATCTAACTAGTTCCATGAACAGTATCAATAAATAATGAATAATGGTAATTTTGTGGCCATTTTGAAAGAAAGAAGAAAGAAAGAAAGAAAATACATTTATTTGACGCCACAACATAGTACATAAAAAAGAAAAGCATGCAGACAAAAAAACATTTGGACGCCAAAAAGGATCCCCACTCAGCATAGTGCCGCGGCAAACCGTGGCGCTGGTTTTCTGTGGGGACCTGGCTTAATCCAAAAATAATGGCGACACGTACGCCAACGACACAAATAAAATTTACATTGACATAAAAATACAAACATTATTAAACAGAAAATTAAGACAAACAAAATATTAATAACCGCCTTTTTTTAATATATTTATAACGAAAGTTTTAAACTATTAAAGTACTTAACCCCAAATTTTCCTAAAGCCATCCCGTTTTACCGTAGTGATTGTTCCAAGACGTGAACTGAGAGACGCGAACGATTTAAGAATACTGTAAAATGTACATGACCCAAATACGAGCTGCCCGTAATTAGGTTACATGTTATGAAAGTTTGGGTACAGATACTTGTTTCTCACAATTAAATTTAGGATCAATTAATTCTGTTTTATTGTGGTAATAACGTATAACCAATAATAAAAATAAAGTAATTGGTCTTTGGAGTTGAAACTCTAGGTCCATGGGGTCCCAGCGCGCACAAGTTGTTTGCAGAAATCGCGAAGCGTCTGGTTGACGTAACTGGTGACCGAAGAGCTGGCGGCTTCTTCGCACAACGTATCAGCATTGCGATACAGCGAGGAAATGCCGCCAGCATCCTTGGTACAATGCCTCAAGGGCCTGTTTTAGATTTAAGGTAGTTATTAATTTCGTTTACGTAGTACCACTGTATATATCTTGTATGTAAATAAAGAGTATTTGTGTAATTGATCAATACTATACTGTATAGGTAGATCCAGTGAGTGATAAATCATTTTCATCTCCGCTCATCCCATCCTCCTGTAAGTTACATTGTTCCGCGCAACAGTCTTTATTGCCTAACCTTGGATACCCTACTTAAAGAAATTGCTGTTTCAGTATAGCACGTTCCTTTGTACTTGGGAATTATTTTATAGGTATTGATTGGCCTTTGGCTGCGCTGTTAGTACATGCTACTGAAATATTAACAAGTATTAATTATATACAGGCTGGCTAAAAAATTAGTGCAATCCCGTTGCCAGGGTGGTTTTGGGATTATACTGAGCAACTTTTACTATGGGACCAAACACGAAATCGCGAAAAAAAAATGTACCCTACCATAGAAAATGAACCAGCTAAAATGTATGAAACAGCCAATTTTTTTCCATTTCTGATGCTCTGAAAGAGGGTCATTGTTGTTCTAAAAGGTGTGCAGAAAACGATACGTGTCTGCACTAGAGCATTACGATTACGATTTTTTGAATTTTTTTATGATACGCAATTTAAATTTGAGTTTAAATGGATTTGTTATACAATTTCCATTCTGATATTTGTCTCTCCATTCCATAAATAACGGTACTTTTGCCTGAATTGTTAATTGAAAGTACCCTTAAGAAATACTATAAAATAGTATACTTAGTCATGTTTTTAAAAAAACACATGCATTTTACTTTACTCGTATTCGAAATGAAAAGTAGAGTGTTTAACTCGGGTGAAAGGCATCATTTCTGCCTTGGACTATTGGCGCTTTCACTGCGTTCGAGCGCCAAAATAACTCGGCAGAAATGAGTGCCTTTCATCCCTTGGTTAACAATCTACTATTTCATCATGCTGTCACGTAGACAAATACGACCATCATATCCGTACAGGACAATTTTGTGCCGTTTCGGCGTCAATATTTGTGTTTTTCAGGTCATTTTGGACGGTTGTCAGAAAAGTCAAGTATCAGGACAGGAAGTCTTCCACGGCCTCGTAATCAAATAATTAAGACTAGTAACGCAGCAAACATGCCTTATCTTTTATGCAAACCATACTTTGTGCTGCAACTCGCACCAGTAAAAGCCAGAATTAAATATTAAGATAGTATCATTACGTAGAACTTAGCCCAAGCTAAGTACTAAATACTTAACTACTCTCTCGGACCTGCTTGCCTGCCTGCTGTACCTGCGCTAGCTTAGCGTTTATTATGTAGTGAAATTGTGCTGCTTTTCCATGTTGTATGCAAAATTCAAGTGTTTAGCAAAT
Organism: Cydia strobilella; assembly: GCF_947568885.1. NCBI lineage: Eukaryota > Metazoa > Arthropoda > Insecta > Lepidoptera > Tortricidae > Cydia > Cydia strobilella. The sequence goes on from NC_086056.1 coordinate 2,587,236, forward strand.
GCTTAATTATGAAAGTAGATAGGAATTTCGTTTTAATTGAACAAATTCAGAGGTGCGTTTATACCGGCCAACTTTGCACAACAGTGTTAAGATTTCCAAATTTGTTGTGATATTGATATGATCTTTATCTTTATTGGTGCGCGCATGATTCACTGCGTCCTATCAATATATCATAATATATATCATCATATATCATAAAAATAATAAATCAAGTTTCTATCGCACTTGCAATCCATCTAGTGGTGCAGGAGTCCATGGGTGACGGTAATGGCTTCTACTCATATGCCTCCTATCATATAAAAAAAAGTGTGTGCGTGACACGTGTAATCTTTACTCGCGATTGAAGTTAAACTTCTTTGACGATGATGTTTATCGCTATGTTGGCACATTGACGTGTGTCATATTTTGCGCGTGTCACTACTGAGCGTTACTTCCGTCAGAAAAAAATCCGAGTTACCCTCTTCTTCATCTTCTTCTTTCTCTGTCCCTCATTCATAGATGCAGGTAAAAAGCCCTCATTGCAGAGATCGCGACCATGTATGCTCCGTCTCCATATGTTACCTTCTACTTAGTCGCGCCTAAAGAAGTTTTACTTTAAAAAAAACCGGCCAAGTACAAGTCGGACTCGCGCACCGAGGGTTCCGTACTTTTTTAGTATGTGTTGTTATAGCAGCAATAGAAATAAATCATCTGTGAAAATTTCAACTGTGTAGCTATTACGGTTCATGAGATACAGCCTGGTGACAGACAGACAGACAGGCGGACAGACGGACAGACGGACAAACGGTCTTAGTAATAGGGTCCCGTTTTTACCCTTTGGGTACGGAACCCTAAAAACTTGATGTTATCCTCAAGTCAAAATCAGTCATGAGTAATAGTCATTTATATTTTTTAAGTACCAAGTTATTATCGTAGAATATAAGATTTAAATTAGGTATGTCTACACCGTGCTTAATATATTATGGTCTATAAAAAGGAGCATTTTCCAATAATACCTACATTACATATACCGGGTGTTTTCTGTAACAGGAGCATTTAATTAAGCTGTAGGCTGTACTCCTCAAACTGACCAACCTAATGTTCAGCAACTTTTAAAAATAAGTTGTGTTTTGATTTTCATTACACTTTAAAGTTTGTAAAATCTTCGCTGGTCTCAGGTGTTGTTAAGGTGGTGAAATAAGAGTGGACTGTAGTATTAACGCTGGTTTACTTTCCAAATTACAAAAAATACAAAAAGTGGCAAAGTGAATTGTCGTTAGGAATCGAGAGAATGGTAAGTATGGATGGTATAGAAAGGATCGCAATCTCTTATGGCAGAATTGTTGTAAAAGTGACCGCGTTAAGCTTTAAATAATAGTTCCTAATCTCTCCGGTGGCGCTAGTTAGGCTCTGGGACATGAGTATAACATGAACCATATAAGGCAACAAATAACCCGACCAAATTACGTAGGTTGTTTTTGGTAGTATTTCGGTGTATGGTGGCGCCGCCTAATTACTGTTTTTTGATGGACACTTTTCATACATAGAGATTTGGCTCCTTTATACAGTCTCCATGATGGTAAGTTTTTTAAAGCTCTAACTGTCAAAATTTTGATTACAAAATTGCCGTAGTTAAATATTGAACATATAGATTTGAATGATAATTGAATTTATACATATCAATGAATATTTTATTTAAAAAATATGCAATTTGTTTATAATTAATAATAAGACTATTTGTTACATGAAATTAAAATTATTTAGAAAATTTATGAAGCGCGTTTTTGATTGCAAACATTAAATTAAGCTAAAGAAAAAGGATTAAAAATGAATCCATTTTTACACGACTGCCCAAAAAAGGAGTGTATTGTTTTCAGCGTTCATGTTTGTATGTATGTGAGTTTCTTTATTCCACCATAACTTCTGAATGCCTTAACCGATTTAGATGTATGATATATCATTGGAATCCTTACGTCATCCCGGGTGACATAGGCTATGTGACGTCATTATAAAAACAACATGGCGGACGTAATAAACAATATCGCGCGACATTTGGAAAAAAAAATCCAAACTTATCGAGTGGGGTATCAAAATGAAGAGCTTTGAGAGACGATTCAAAATATATATGCAACATATGCAGTTGATTCTTACTGTGGTAGAATAAGGATTTTTGAAATATGTTAAGAAATTAAATCCTTCTATAGGTATATTATTTTTAGTGACGTCTTAAATAAAATAATTTTACCGCTAATCATAAAAATATACGTAGTACACAAAGATATAATATGGTATAGTATAAATTTTGAAACTATACAAACATTTTAAAATCGCGCTATTGAAATATTTGAAATCTAAAATTTGTGTGAACTCGTTTAAATCAAACGATGATATTCGTATTGCTTATAAATTTGTACTTGTCTACTGATTTAACCTGGTTGTAAAGGAAAAAAAAAACAGATTTTGTTTGAACTCGCGCATAGGTAGGTAGGTACCTACTAACTCCATTTCATATTAGCTTTAGTACTATACGAATTTTCATGACTGTAAACCTCGGTATGGACGAGCACTGCAGACGAAAATTGGATACTGCAGTCACATGAGGGCGCACGAGCGGGCGGACCAGCTCAGTTCCCGCTCCTAGACATAATTTGCAGTCGCTGTGGCCGAAATCGGTCAGGAGAGAAGAGAGAGAAAGAGGGAGAGAGAGAGTATGTTGATTTAACATGTAGAAAGCTCGCGACATGAAGTCGACTGTGTGTGGCCCGAAGCGTCCGAGAGAGGAGCGCCTTCAATAATTTGGTGTTCAGACACAGAACGATAGTAGGTACAAATGTCTAAATTCATAATAGGCCGAAGTCTGAATTCCGCGTAGGGCCGGAGGCCCGGAGTGCGCGTTTTCCGCAACTTCGCCCTAGTATCTTAATTGCAAAGGCCGAAAACCAAGTGTAGTGCTCAAACACAACAATAGTAAAATTGTCTAAATGAGAAAGCCGAGCTCCACGTAGAGCCGAAAGCATGGAGCGTCCGACAGGTACCGTCAAGTGGGGTAACTGAGGAGTTGAAGACAGATGGGGTAACTATTGTAGACATTTTTTTTATATGGGGCATTTTCTATGAAAAGGGACCTTATTGTCGATGGCGCTTAATGGCGTAAGCGCCATCGACAATAAGGTCCTTTTTTATAGAAAATACCACATATGATATAACCGGTAACACACAATATTAATATGTTCTAATTGAATCAGATAAAAAAATCTACCCTGAGACTGTTAAAACATGACTCAAAGAATGTAAAAGTGGACTATAATTGGGACATTTTTTCTTTCTCTAATGTTATAGCTCGGCGTCAGTGAAAGCTGGCGTGAATCCGCACAGGACAGGGCAAAAATAGCTTGCTCTTGTGTCGGAGGCCAAGACTCATTTTGGGTCATCGCGCCAACCAAGCAAGTAGTAAGTAAGTTAGTAATGTTATCCCACCTGTCCCCAGTTAACCCACTTGACTGTGCGAGCTTCCTGTAATTTATCCTACGCACATAGCCGAAGGCCCGAACAATCCGAGAAAGACGCGCGTTTCTTTAGTATTCAGACATAGAACAATAGTACAAGTATCTAAATGCGAGGGCCGTAGGCCGCACTCCACCTAGGGCCGAAGGCCCGGAGTGTCCAACAGGTACGCGCTTCCTGCAATTTCCCCTAGTATCTTAAATTAATAACGAAGGCGCGCTTAAAGACCTAGCTGTGGGACGTCGTGGAGCTCGGCCTTCGGCCTTTGCATAGTTATAAGTCCTACGCATTTCGATATTTGTACAATGGTTTTGTGTTTCAGCACTAACTTCCCGCAGCTTTGCTTTAAGCCTTTCATAGAAGCGCGTCTCTCTTGGACGTCTTGGGCCGGCTTGTGCAAGTGTGCAAGTGTTAATTATACGTTATAATTTCAAAGAAATTTCCCATTTAAAATAATGATTGCACAGTCTGGACAATCAAAATCGCTGCAGACTTATCTTTGTCTTACTCTATCAACCTGCTATTTTGCCGAAGGCCATGCGTGGGTCGTGCCAAAGTCGCGTCAAAGATAATTTAATAAAAATCTTTTTTAAGTAAAAATTGAATTTATGAGACTTTATGAGTCTCCTGAGCCTCAAACATTCAAAACTACTAAGTACTACTTCTTAAAAGCCGTACCTATGTAAATATAAAGATGTGAAATGTCCCAAACCGTGAACATAATATATTGCCCATAGAAAAGATGACCGTATTTCAATTCCGGAACGTTGAGCTAATTAAAAGGTCAAAATTAATATCTACATTTAAAAATTGCCTGGATTTTTTTATAAATCATAGTTTTAGTTCGTTTTGTCACTAAAATGAATAAAATAAAATAAATTAATTAAAAAATTAAAAACACGACTGCGGAATTTTAAGCGAACTGAAAAGCTAAAAATAAATTTGATGTTAGTTACATAACTTTATGAATTTAAATTGGAATATAAATGTACACTTACGGTCATTTACAGTAAATACAAATGTTTATGCACATTTATGATGTGACTGTACCTGTGTATTTTATTTCGATTGCAGTCGGGGGACCTTTTGAATGGGAAAATGCACTACATCAAGGTCCCCCGACTGCAATCAAAATAAAATACACAGGTACAGTCACATCATAAATGTGCATAAACCTTTGTATTTACTGTAAATGACCGTAAGTGTACATTTATATTCCAATTTAAATTCATAAAGTTATGTAACTAACATCAAAATTATTTTTAGTTTTTCAGTTCGCTTAAAATTCCGCAGTCGTGTTTTTAATTTTTTAATTAATTTATTTTATTGAACGTTTCTGAACAAGTTTATTCTAAGACGCAATGTATTGCAAAATTTGTTGTTTAAAGGGTGACAAGCAACGTCAAACACACAGATACAGCGTACATTGAAAATAATATTTAAATGGTATGAAAAAGGTATCTAAAAATTTCATAAATTTAAAATGTTGCTGAACAAATGTTGGTCAGTTTGAGGCGTACAGCCTCCAGTTTAATTTATTGCTCATGTTACAGGAAACACCGGTATATAGTAAACTCTATTTTTGTGGATTCCGATGAAAAACTCCCAATATTAAAACATGGGAAATATGATGAATCGAATACACATATAAAAGGAAATTTTACGGTATCTTCCAATGTACCAAACGATTACCACCAATAAAAATCTGGAATTTCATTAAAACGATTTTTCACTAGAAGTGAACTTCGATATGATTTCGTTCGAAGTTTTATCTTTTCAACGTATGAATTTCAATATGAAGTTTCGCCTTTTGATACCTATATCAAAGTGATTCGTAGTGACATCAATATCAATACCGCTGATCTCAAAAATGTAGGTACCAGTTTTAATATACAGATATGATATGATATTCAGATACAGGCCAGGGGTGATATAGTACCTACCTATATAATAAGTTCTACATTCTTAATCTATGGCGATACAACATTATTTAAGGGGCCAACTGACTATCAGTCCGCCGGACGATATCGGCCTGTCAGTTAGAACAAAAATTTGACAGTTCCGAACAACTAGGATCAGCGGGTCGCTAACTTTTGTCTAGTTACTTATCGTCACGCGCTGATAATATTTTACGCACCGGAACGGTCTGGTACCAGCGGCGGTAGCACGGTCGCATTTTTATCGCTTGTCACCATGCCCGTCAAGTTCTAACAAGTACGTAAGTGCGAAAGTGGCGGGCATAGTGACAGGCGATAAAAATGAAACCATGCTGCGCCCGCAGGCTAAAAAGGGTATTCAATAAATACAGTTTTCATACAGCCGGTGTACCGTTAATTCGCCCACGTAGCATTAATCAGATTTCCCTGATTTATGTTAAATAAGGGAACTTTTAATTTCGCCGGCCAAGCTGTTTGTTTGAATTAGGTTATAAAACTGTCTTGTTGTGATATTTATAGGTCCACCTTACCCTTATAATGCTAGGTGACGGGGACTTTATAAAAATAAAATGTTTTAGTGGTTCCTTCAAAAATGTTTTTACTCTGTACAAGAATTTTTTAAATGATAAATGATAATGATTATGCATTCTTTTATACTTCTTATGTAAATATTTCTACGCCGATGCATGCTGGCAGAATATGCTGTCCTCACCTTCTATTTACTAACCAAAATTGTACCATGTTATTAGAAATAAATGATTGAAATTCATTATAAGATTTTACTAATAAAAGATGCGTCCAGATTTCACGAATGCGATCTCTGCAATACGCTTACGATGAATATACAGATGAAACGCAAAGATAATGCCAATCCATAGACATAGTATAGTAGTTATAAACATGAATCCGAGCGACCAGGGGTAAGACAAAAGACATATTCATGTATTGACTTTGATTGTTGTTGTTTTGTTGGGCTCCAAACAAGGGCCTGACACTCTTTGTTAGAGAAAGATAGTCTTATTGCGATTCCTATAAGAGGAAAGAAAAAATAGTGCCATGCTTTGTCCTTATCACCGACCGGGTTTTTTTTCATGGTCGGGTTATGGCAGCATAGGTAGGAGACGATGGCGAAATACCGAAATTTATAAGAGTGAAAGAGAAAAAGGATTATGCTGCCATACATTAACCTGTCAATGGCCTGACACTCTTTGATAGAGAAAGATAGTCTTATTGCGATTCCTATAAGAGGAAAGAGAAAATAGTGCCATGCTTTGTCCTTATCACCGACCGGGTTTTTTTTCATGGTCGGGTTATGGCAGCATAGGCGGGAGGCGATGGCGAAATAACGAAATTTATAAGAGAGAAAGAGAAAAAGGATTATGCTGCCATACATTAACCTGTCAATACATGAATATGTCTTTCTCTTGACCCCTGGTCGCTCGGTTTCATGTCTATAACTACTATACTATGTCTATGAGTTCAGTAGAATTCAAATGTCACAATCCATACTAATATCATTAACGCGAAAGTGTGTCTATCAGACAGTCTGAGTCTTCACGCTTAAACCGCTGAACCGATTTAGTTGAAATTTGGTATAAAGATAGTTTGATTCCCGAGGAAGGACATAGGATAGTTTTTATCCCGGAAATAATCTCTTAAGAGGGTGAAAAGCGGGGTTGAATCATAGTGGTTTTGAGATAATTAATGAGTTGCCTTGTGTAATTTGTATTATGCTCAAATTGAATGATTGCTATAAGACTTTCTCCAGGCGCTAAACTTACTCTAGCCGCTGTTACTGATTCCGCGCAAAGCAAAAGCTAGTTTTAACTATACGCACAACTACGCACCAGTAAAAAAATACTTAAATTCCTAAATCCAAAATTTCATTTGTTTTCAAAGTGGTCGCACATCACAAAAGCTGTAAATGAGTTCTAAACTACTGTTGCTGCTTAACAAATCAAACACGTACTAAACACAAAATTATCATAACGAGCCCGCACTCAATTTATGTGTTTACTGTTATAAATACATTCATTTGTTTGCATTTAACAGCTACGGGTATAAACGGCACTTAGAAGAGAGTTAAACATTTCTAACTCCCGACTTTAAACTCAAACTCAAAATATTCTCTATTTGAATAAATAATATTTTGAATAAAGAATATTTAGAGTTTGAGTTTAAAGTCGGGAGTTGGAAATGTTTAACTCTCGGCATAAAAGAGAAGCGTTTTGGAGAGTCTAACACTGGGGACACACTTGGGGAGCCTGTGGTCCGCCCGGCAACATAATCACAAGAATTGACATATCAATTTAGAGGGGAAAGGGTGGAACTAGATGCTAACTGTATATTAAGCAATTATACACATTAACTAATTACCTCTTAAAACGGCAATTAAGGCGTTATCACCTGCGCTGAGCGCTGCTGGCTATAAACAGGGTGTTTAACTTTGATTCATGGACGCTCTAATGTATGGACTGGCAATTTGCTTTAACTCATAGCGACTATTACGAAAACAGTATGTAAGTTACTTTGATCGCAAACTGGAGAACGTATTACATGACACCCAATAAGCTGCCATTGGGACTCAGCATTAGTTCAGAATGTACAAGACTGCCTATCAAAAATCAAAAACGCAACCAAAATCGGAATTGTGCTGTGTCATTGTAATTTTTGAATTCATAATTAGTATGTGATTACAAATTTATTTACATACAAGATATATACAGTGGTACTACGTAAACGAAATTAATAACTAGCTTAAATCTATGTGATTACTTAAATTATTTGCTTTACTAAGCATACCCATATTCAAAGATCGATTCACCGTATCTACTAAATGAAACTTATGTAGTCCACCTCTTTCGCAATCATGATATTTTCATATACCTATATGGCTTCCATTTAGCACACTTAAAATTTAAACGTCATTCTAGATCTGTTTTAGGACTCAGGGAGTTTTTAGATGAGATCTAGCTGCACATGATTGGTCGTTGTGGAAGTTTCGGTACATAATGTTTTATGTTCAAAACAGGAATCATCCATAGATACAATGAATTAATTACAAAATCTTCATACCAACCCAACGTATATCATCATCATCAACATCATATTATGATGATGAACATAAAACAATATCTGAAATAAATAAATAGATCTCACTTACTGTTTTGATAAAGTTTACTGTTAATTTAGTACAATATTCAGAATATTGGAGCTACGTCTTGTTCGTAGTGTACAGACTGCATACAATGATTAAGTGTAAATAGGGGGTATTACTGCAATGTTCTGCCACCAGAGTGCACCACTAGCCCGTTTAGTAAACCATAGAGTAACTTATACATACTGTGCCTTTAACAGTTTTTTGACAAGTTTCCAGAGATAATAAAATATGACATTGATGCACCAAGGCGGTTTGTTTGCAGAGAACCTACCGGGAAACGCGAATCCGAAATTTCGCTATCTGCCTCTTTATCGCTCGAATATGCAAGAGTGACAGAGATAACGAAATTTCGATTTTCTTGTTTTGTGATAGACCCTCAGATTGTGGTAGTGGCGCCCCCTGCGCAGAGTTTCGCGTAATATTCCCTATTTGTTAGATTTAAAAGTGGATCACTACACCACACCTCATATAACAAATAAATGTTGGCAATAAACTCGAAAACTACTGAACGGATTTTCATGCGGTTTTCACCTATCAATAGTGATTCAGACAGACAGACAGACGTGGCGTGAGAATTTGTTCTATACGAGTAAGATGTAGCGATTTCTCATTAATAAAAAATAATAATAAATACACTCATGGACAAATTTAGAGGAACGCAAAAAAAAGTTTTATTACTAATTATAAATTATACTTTGTCCGGTAATAAAACCTTTTTATTTGCGTTCCTCTAAACCTGTCCATAACTATAGATTGACCTATCTTCACCTTAAACAAAGCTACTCATAGTACAAATATGAGGCGATGAATATCCTTAAGGGGCCCACTGGTTATCAGTCAGTGGCCGTCGGACGATATCAGGCAGATATCGTCCGGCGGACTGGTAATCAGTGGGCCCCTTTAAACACATACTTAATTGGATACAAAGAAAACATCCAATTCAGGAACAATCATTTGTGGTAAACACACATGCCCTAACCGGCATTTCAACAACTCGAACCCAGGACCTCCAGCTTCATTGACATTTTAACAGATTCTGACCCAAAATGACATTTTGAAATTTTTTGACCCAAAATGACAACTTGACATTTTTTTTGACCCATGATGGCATTTTTGACCCAAAATGTCATTTTGTCAGATTCTGACCCAAAATAACATTTTGACATTTTTTGACCTCCAGGTCACTATCAAGTAGACTGGGCTAACCCTTATATCAAAACAAAACTTAAAACAGTCCTTAGGGACTTCCGGTTCGAACGCCATCTTGATAGTAGCCTCGTGATTAATTCCTTTGTTTTTTGCTCATTAATATTGTTTAAAGTGTAATATCGATAGCTTTATTATACAATAATCTAATGTGGTAGTGTGCAGTGAATGGAGAATTAATCTCAAAGCGTGTTTAACCACCATTTTGGAGTCAACGGCCGGTAGTCCACGTGCTTCTCGTAAAATCCAGCTATCGGTTTTACGAGACAATTACAACAACCACCGAACAGCGTCGTGCTCTAAGAGCATTTATTTTGTTCCTACCCTTTTACGTGACATTGGCTACGGGCAACACCGCCCTCAAGTTCATCAAGAAAAGAAAGAAAGAACAGTCCTTAGTATCAGGTAACAATCGTGATAGAAAAATCTATGGAAATAGTCACGTGACTTTTTTACGACATTTTTTCTTGTCGTATGGCGCTTTTCGATGTACGATCGTCATCTTGAGTAGGCCCCTGGTTTCTTATAAATATCTCCTTTCTTTTTTGTCTAGTCACCTCATATTTCGTTGCAAAAAACGCAATCGGATTAAAGGAAACTTAAAGACTTTTCAGTTTAAAAGGTCAGTTCACTCCAGTCCATTTAAGACACCTGTGGCGCCTCCCACACAATCAGTCCCCATTAATTCCCTTTTGAAAAAGATTCGGACTAGGGGATTGTGGTCCAAGTGACAGAAGATTGTAAGGTTGGTAGAATTGGGTACAAAACTGAGGCTGGGAGGTAACTAAACATTTTAAGACAGCTTGTTTGATAGCTAACGGGTGGCAGTATATTGAGAGAATATGAAAACACGTTATAAAGTACTTATTTTAATAAAAACATAATCAACCGCCTGTTTACCTCTACTTACCTATATAGTATACTGACATCAGAATGATATCTAAAAGATGTCAATCGCCCGTGCGACTCGCTCGCGCCAATACACGTACGGACAAGTACGAGCGAAATGCACGCGCGTCTGACATCATTTTGATGTCACAATCCATACTAGTATTATAAATGCGATTGTCTGTCTGCCTGTCTGTGTGTTACCTCTTCACGCTTAAGCCGCTGAACCGATTTAGTTGAAATTTAGCATAGAGATAGTTGGAGTCCCCGAGAAGGACTGCTTTAAGAGGGTGAAAAGCGTTGTGGAATGAGATAATTAGTGACTTGCCTGATAATTTGTGTGCATGCTCAAATTGAATCATTTCCATAAGACTTTATCCAGGCGCTATACTTACTTTAGCTGCTGTTACTAAGTCCAAGCAGACAAAGTCGCGGGCAAAAGCTAGTGTACATATAAGTTGGAATTGGCCGCTTATTCTGTTACACTACCTTTCTTACAACTTGTACCAATCCCCAAACTCGGGGCGGCCATGTTATTTTTTCTACGACAAGAAAAGAAGATTAATGTCAGGACTTGGTGCCCGCAGGTGCTGAGAGTAATAGTGGCCCGGTGATGTGCAGAAACTGTGTAAAGCCTGGCGGCGGTCTGTTAGCTGTTTGTAAACGAGAGCTTGCCAGTTTTATTGAAAAATTCTTTGGATTACTTTCAAGATCGACCGACCCGGGTATGTCCTTAAACTACGTCCAAAAGAGAGGTATGGGCACTGTGAATGACATCTCGCTTTGTGTGGTAGGGCACAGGACAGCGGATGTCATTCCAGATCTAGAGCAGAGTCCAACTGGGGAGGTACCTCCACCTTACAGAAAACCGCAGCCAAATAACACTAGACCCTACTAATAGTGTTGTGTTCCTGCCGGTGAGTAAGGTTGCCAGAGCTCGAGGGAGAGGAGTGTTAAGGTCGGCAACGCGCATGTAACTCCTCTGGAGTTGCAGGCGTACATAGGCTACGGAGACTGCTTAACATCAGGCGGGCCGTAAGCTTGTTTGCCACCGACGTAGTATATATAAAAAAAAAGATTCTGATTCTTCTAGTCGGACTACTAAGTTTTCATGCCAAGTGCTACGTCTAGTATGGAGTTTATATGGTACATTTTTACTGCCAAGTTTGTGCAAAGTTAGCGTGGTCAAAGCCTACGACGTCACGAACAAATAAACAAACGTTCGCGTTAAAAACGCTACAATTTAGGAACAAAAATGCTTGCGATTTTAGAAAAAGAGAAATGTTGGCAGGACTTAGTTTTCGCTAGAGTTAATATTATTTACTGTACGTATCTATACGATTTCAATTATATTAAAATAAAACAGAAAATGGTGATGCATAAACACAAACATCCTTACTATAAATCGAGACGTAACGAAACTGAATATTCTGGGGCATTTTTAAATGTCATAATAAAAAATGCTAACAACAATAACTTTAGCAGTGTGCCTGAGCTCAAAATGTGTGTTTTGCCGCGAGCGTCTCAACTGAGGAGTCTTTTCAAAAGGGCTTATTTCTCTATGAAAACCATACAAAAATAAGCCCTTTAATAATACAGTCCTCAACTGTACTGCGCGCAACAAAGTCAATTATCGTAATGCAGCGCAAGATATAAGTATATAGATTTTGTCAAAGCTCACAACTTATTATTAATAGCGGGAAATTATGTATAGGGTTAATATTGCCGCTATACATAATCAACCTCGTATCTGCAACACTCATTTGATGACAAAAACACCCGTACTCCGAATGAAAGAAAAGCGACATTACCATCAAATGATTGTTGCAGATATGAGGTTGAGTAAGTATAGCGACGATATTCAACGCTACGGGCTTGGTATATTTATGGAGAAAGAGCGTCGTCTATAATATTTCGTCGTTACCATCACAAAAAACAAAACAGAAGCTGTCTATTATAGTTTTTAATTTTCCTTCACAGCTATTTATACCTATTACTCCTATTAGAATAAACGTGAAAGGCGAACGAATATTATATAAAGTTAATGTCCAAATTAGTCTAAGTAGTTAAGTACCTATGCTATTCGTGCGAGCGCATACCTAGTTATAGATCAATATATGTATACAGTCCACATCGATATTAAGTTAGTATTGAATAAATGACATGAGAGTAAACACGCTTCGAGTTTAAATTCCCGGCTCCTCAATAGTCAACCTTGCCGCCTGGACATATGGTCCAAATCGAGCCGGATTGGATTGGTCACACCTGTGGCCGGGCGGCCGGCGCTCGAGATAAGGAAGCCGGACGAGTTTTACTGCAAGTTTTAGTGCAATTATAATTAAACGTAATAACATCGAGTGTGAACATTTATAACTTTTGGTGTCTATAAGTGATTTTTGAGACCTTTTCGCTACAGTTTATTACGTTTAACGTTATGAGTGAGTTATAATATTGAACTGAGCAATATAAACCGAGTTTTTGAGACAATTTCATCTGAGTGCTAGGTTATCTACCTACTTACATCCTACTTATATCTGCGAGAGTTGTGCGAGTCATCATGTCATTAGAAGAGCTTATCGAATATCAAGAAGAGTTAATAAATAATATGAAAACATCAGAGAAGAACTATAAAAAATCGCCGAAAGAGAGAATCAAGCAGCCGTATTTAGAGACTAGACTTGAAGTACTTGAGTTACAATTTAAGGAGTTTCAAAGCGGACATAAGGCGATTATTTCCAAAGCGTCAGGAGATAGAACGGAGACATATTTTACACAAAAGATGTATGAGGAGTTTGAGGAGGTGTATGTTCAATATAAAACGATTTTACGGGAAGCTTTGAAACCGTTTTTGCAACAAAGTGCACAATCATTACCGCAAATTCGTGACGTGGCCGTTGTCAGTGAAAACGGTAATTGTGACGTCAAATTGCCTCGCATTGTTTTGCCGACTTTTAGTGGCAAATATGAAGAATGGCAAACGTTTAATGATATGTTTTCCTCGTTAATCCACACAAATAAGAACATTACGGCGGTTCAAAAAATGCATTATTTGAAAAGTAATTTATCTGGCGAGGCGCTGAGTTTACTTAGTAATTTTTCGACTACCGATGCAAATTATGATGACGCTTGGAAACAATTAGTTCGACGTTATGATAATAAAAGATATAACTGTAATGCTGTTATGAGGAGCTTATTTTCGACCAAGAAAATACACAACGAGTCTGCTAACGCTGTGAGGCAATTATTGGATACTACATCAACATGTTTGAAGTCGTTGCAGAATATGGGTATTAGTACGAGTACTTGGGACGCAATTGTCGTGTATTTGGTGATTACAAAATTGGACGCTGAATCTATTAAGCAGTGGGAGCAGCATTTAAATACGCTAGGCGACGACTTACCTACCTGGGAGCAGTTGCGTGAGTTTATGGAGTACAGATTCAGGTCATTGGAGATGATTGACACCAACACGTCCCGCCCAACACCACCAGCTAAGCCTGCAGCTAAGGTTAAAACATTTCACACTGCTATCGAGAATAAAGTCAAGACGAGTGACATCGAGTGTGATATGTGCCATGAGACCCATCACATTTATCACTGCAAGCAGTTTGGTTCTATGACGCCTAAGGAACGTCAAGATTTTGTGCAAAACACTAAACTATGTTTTAACTGCCTGAGGCCTTCACACTCTGCAATGAAGTGTCGTCAGACGTCTAGTTGCCGTAAATGTGGAAGGAGACATCACACTCTCCTTCACTTCGAGAGAGATACCAACCAGGAGACGAGAGCTACGAGCGAGGTTGCTGCGTCATCGGCGTCGCCGAGTGTACCCCTACCCGAGAAACCGAGCACAACACGAGGTGACACAAACATTACAACAGCGTTTTCGAGAGGTGAGGCGCTTCAACCTAACAGAGTGCTACTCGCGACGGCTAGAGTTAAGGTATTTAATTCCACTGGTTGTAAACAAACTATTAGAGCTTTAATTGATCAAGGAAGTATGATTTCCTTTATTACTGAGTCAACTGTGCAATTACTTGGTCTCAAACGTAGACCTATAAGTACTTCGGTGTCAATGCTAGAGGAGTGTAGTTTAAATACCAAACACATGGTTTCATTTCGCGTGCTATCATGCCATGACCCAACGAGTTCAGTCGAAGTCTGTGCTTACGTATTACATTCTTTAACTGCTTTGCTTCCAGCTACCAAGCTTAACGTGTCTAAGTGGGCAGAGATTGAAGACTTACCTTTAGCGGATCCTGCGTATACAACGCCAGGTAAGGTTGAGATCCTTCTAGGTGCCGAGGTGTATGCAGAAATAATACTCGAGGGGTTGATCAAGAAGCGTTCAGAGGTTGGCAAAGGAACCATGATAGCTCAAAATACTATGCTCGGATGGATCGTGTCAGGCCAAGCAGTGAGAGGATCTGAGACTGAGGTGAGTGCTAGATTTACTAGTTTGCATGTTCATATTCAGGAAGATGACTTATTGAGAAAGTTTTGGGAGATGGAGAACGAGCCTAATATGATTAAAAAGGACATGACTAAGAGTGAGCAACAATGTGAGGAGTTTTTTAACTTAACGACTGTGAGAGATGACGATGGCAGGCTTGTAGTAAGACTACCATTCGCAACTGAGGACCCTAAGTGTCAATATGGCAATTCTAAGGAAATTGCTATCAAGAGATTAGAGATTTTAGAGAGAAAATTACTGAGAGAACCTAAACTTAGAGAAGAGTATAACAAGGTCATGGAAGAATACCTAAGTCTTAATCACATGAGGGCAGTAAGTGAGAGAGAGCTAGAGAATCCCAAGGCAGTGTATCTTCCTTTTCACGCTGTAATCAGGGAGGACAAGGAGACGACAAAATTTAGAATTGTATATAATGCCTCGAGTAAGGGAGACAACAACGTCTCCTTAAATGACGATCTCCTTGTCGGCCCTAAACTACAACAGGATTTGAGACACATTTTAATGAGAGCTAGGAGTCACAAAATATGCATTGTCGCAGATATCATTAAGATGTACAGGATGATTCGTGTAGCTGAGGAAGACACGGATTTCCAGAGAATCGTTTGGCGATTTAAGTCAGACGGATCAGAGCCAATACAACACTACAAACTATTGAGATTGACATTCGGGACAGCTTGCGCGCCTTATTTGGCCGTTAAGTCATTACAAAAGCTTGCAGAGTTAGAAGAGAGTAAGTATCCATTAGCTGCGAAAATAACAAGACAAGACTTTTACATGGACGACTTAATTACTGGAGCTGAAACTGAGGCTGAGGCACTAAAAATATTTGACCAGATGAATGAGTTGATGAGATCTGGTGGTTTCGAACTTCAGAAATGGAATACTAACTCTAAACCTGTACTAGAGAAGATTGTAGATAATAAAGAGGTATCAGATCAGACTGTACACCTAAAACTAAATAATACAATGAAGGTTCTTGGAGTGAGCTGGAACAGAGAGACAGATAATTTTGAATATACACTAAATTTATCCAAAGTTCAAGAACCTATTACTAAGAGAAAAGTGTTGTCTGATGTAGCGAGGTTATACGATCCCCTTGGGTGGATTGCTCCAGTCGTGGTTGTCGCCAAAATCTTCATCCAGAAGTTGTGGAAGTCGGGTCTAGAATGGGATTGTCCATTGACAGAAGAGTTAGTGAGTGAGTGGCTGTCGTTCAGAGAGGCATTGGTAGATCTTAAGCAGCTGGCGATACCAAGATGGCTTAACGCCACGCCGAGCTCAAAGATAGAACTGCACGTATTTTCAGACGCTTCAAAGTCAGCGTTTGCAGCAGCGGTCTACATGAGAGTGACTGATGAGCTAAATGATGTACACGTACATCTGATAACAGCTAAGACAAAAGTAGCCCCAACAGAGAAAGAAATTTCCATTCCTAGACTTGAGCTGTGTGCTGCGGCCTTAGCAGCGAAACTTATATTTGAAGTTGCACAGGTAATGGACGTACCAAAAGATAACCTACAAGGTTGGACAGACAGTACAATTGTTCTAGCCTGGCTCAAAGGAGGATCAGCTCGTTGGAGTACATTTGTGAGTAACAGAGTGTCCACGATATTGAAGATACTGGAGTATGAGCAATGGAGTCATGTACCTACAGAGTGTAACGCTGCAGACTGTGCGTCTCGCGGTGTACAACCAAGAGATTTACTAGATCATTTATTGTGGTGGAATGGTCCGCAATGGCTAGCTCAACCTGACTTTGAGAGAAATGACATAATCATAGAAGACACACATGAGGAGGAAAGAGTCGCATCTTTAACTGTTGTATCCCATGTTGATGAAGAACCCCCAATCTGGTCGAGGTTTTCTTCATTATCGAGACTGTTAAAAGTTATTTCGTACTGTAGAAGAGTATTAAATCTAAAATTGCCAAGAAACGAGAGAGTTAAATTACCTAATTATGTAACTTCTGAGGAAATGGATAAGACTTTGCTTTCGTGTATTAATCAAGTTCAAGAGAAAGAGTTTTCACATGAGATAAAACAGTTAAAGAGTCGAGGAGTTGTGCCTAAAAAGAGTTGTCTACGCACTCTTTGTCCGTTTTTGGATGAAAAGGGGACATTAAGAGTTAGCGGTAGAATAGAACAATCTGATGCAAGTTACGATACGAGGCATCCGGTGATTATGCCTGGTAAAAATCTATTTACTGCGCTTCTAATTATTGATGCTCATCATCGTACTTTGCATGGCGGTCCTCAAATCATGTTAAACTTTTTAAGATCCAAATATTGGATATTGCAAGCGAAGGATCGTACTAAGAAGGTTTATAGAGAATGTGTCACGTGTTTGAGATATTCGAGCAAGAAGTCTATTCCTCTAATGGGACTTCTACCTAAAGCGAGAATGAAACCCAGTAAGCCTTTCAAATCTACGGGGGTAGATTACTGCGGTCCTATAAATATAAGGTTTTCACCAGGTAGAGGAGCTAAGTCTTTTAAAGGCTATATATGCCTGTTCGTGTGCATGGTCACCCGGGCTATACATCTCGAGGCAGTTACGGATTTGACAGCCAAGGGTTTCATTGCTGCATTCAGACGTTTTACTGCAAGGAGAGGTTACTGCCAAGACTTATATAGTGACAACGGCACTAATTTTATTGGTGCTGACAGAGAGATGAGAGACATGTTCAACACTGCTAAATCATCATTACCTGATGAAATAGCAGCCATACTTACCTTAGAGCATACGTCATGGCACTTCATCCCTCCGCACGCTCCCAATTTCGGCGGGCTTTGGGAAGCTGGGGTTCGTAGTACAAAAGGGCATTTGAGGAAGGTAATAGGGAATAGCACACTTACCTATGAGGAATTAGCGACGGTCCTAGCGCAAGTGGAATCATGTTTAAATTCTCGGCCTTTATCCGTATTGAGCGATGATCCAAACGACCCTCTACCCTTGACACCAGGTCACTTTTTGGTAGGTGAACCATTGATAAATATAGCTGATGAATATAATCCTGAGTGTAATGTAGTTGGCTTAGATCGATGGCGCTTAACGCAAAAAATTGTATCTGATTTTTGGAAACGGTGGTACAAAGAATATTTAGTAACCCTTAGTCAGAGATATAAATGGAATTCTAATGTTACTACCGAACCTGAGATTAATGATGTTGTTATTTTAAAAGAAGACAATATACCTCCTGCTAAATGGATTTTAGGCAAGATAATTCAAAAACATACTGGGCCTGACAATATAACCAGAGTTGTTACTGTGAAATGTAAATCAGGAATATTGAAGCGTCCAGTTAGTAAATTGTGTGTAATAACTAAGTGATGTTATACATAACTTATACTTGTACATATTAGTTTTAAGTGCCGACTGTGTTATGTTTAACATTATTGTTGTTTTAGTAGAGTTTTGCCGTGTAAATAAAGAACTATGTTCTTGGCGGGCGGGATGTCCAAATTAGTCTAAGTAGTTAAGTACCTATGCTATTCGTGCGAGCGCATACCTAGTTATAGATCAATATATGTATACAGTCCACATCGATATTAAGTTAGTATTGAATAAATGACATGAGAGTAAACACGCTTCGAGTTTAAATTCCCGGCTCCTCAATAGTCAACCTTGCCGCCTGGACAGTTAATAAGCGCGAGAATACCTGCATAACAGTTTCTTACCCACACAAAACCTATACAATTAAGCCACTACCAAAACCAACATATAGACCACTGAAAATTTAAACAAGCACGCTAAAATTACCTTTATACGAAAGACAATAAGTGGTGTCAATATAAAAGCAGCTGCAAAGTTAATTTGGTAGAGCTAACCGCATCAAAGGCAGCTTGCCATTAAATATCATTTAAAAGGAATTTCATATGCACAAAATAGTTTTCGGGTGAAATGCCTCAAGAGGTTGCGAAGTAATGCCGAGCACGATTATTCAGCATGCGTGTTGGCAACTGGATTAAGTTGCTAAAAGGAAAAAACCGGAAAAGTGCGAGTCGGACTCGCACACCGAGGGTTCCGTAAAAATTTAACTTTTTTTTACAAATATATACTTCGTTTGAGATTTTTCTCTGTTATTTATAGAGTAAGACTATATTACTTGCCAAACATAGTTAAGTTCAACGGGAACCTATGAATTGATTCCATTAACCATTTCAGAAATGGCCGTATCTTTTTTTACGTTAGCTTAGAAGTTTGATTTTTTCACAGCTTCAAGGGATTTGACAGAAAGACGGACGGACGGAAGGACGGACGAACGGACAACAAAGTGATCCTATAAGGGTTCAGTTTTTATCCTTTTGAGGTACGGAATTTATTTTTGAGCCCTAGTCAGATCAGGTATTCTATATTTATTTTAGTTCATGCATAAGTTTGTTAGTAATTCTATTAGTTACATAAATAATAACCCCGTAATTTTTACCCAACAGAAAACTGGGTAATCATATTTTGCAACTAATTCTGACGCGAAAGTAAGTTACTAAAGTGTCATGTTCCGGCAAAGTTGACGTAAGTCGGGCCGATGGGCAAAGTTGGGACCAAAGACGAGTGAAAGGTAAAGACAGAAAAGTGGGGAATAAAACTGTGAACCTGGCTCTAAATTCCAGACAAAATTCGATTCCCGTCGGTTACAGAGTTTTATCGATATCAAGTCTTCTAACAGCCTGATTCGAAATTTAAAATACGTTAAATATTTGCTAAAGATACGAAATGGATCGGATATATCAGTGTTTTGTGACGTTTCTTCAAACAAAAACATCACTTGATACTAAAAAAAAAAAAAAAAAGATGTATTGTATTCAAAACGCGAATGTTCTAAATGTTATACTGGCATATCGACCCATATCGTATCTTTAGGACATTTTTGACGTATCTTAAAGTTCGAATCGGGCCGTAAGTCTCGGTTTAAAAACTTCTCAAAAAAGGAATCATCTCGCGACTCGTAAATACTTGGCATTATTCGTAAAAGCGCTACGTTACGTATAATATCAATCGTTTGTCTTAATCTGTCATTTTAGCTTATGTATTTTTAAGAAAAGGATAAATATTTGAATTAATTAATAGGAAATACTACGCGAAACTCTGCGTAGGGGGCGCCATTACCATAATCTGAGGGTCTATCGCGAAACAAGGAAATCGAAATTTCGTTATCTAACATCTCTGTCACAAAGAGGCAGATAGAGAAATTTCGGATTCGCGTTTCCCGGTAGATCCTCTGTAAACAAACCGCCCCGATGTATCAATGTCATATTTTATTCTCCGAAAACTTGTCAAAATCCTGTTACAGGTACAGTTTGTATAAGTTACTCTATGATTTACTAAAGCAGATCATTGCAATCATTAAGGCTTGTAAAGTTTTATGAATAATGGGTTAGTCTATAATATTAAATTGTCTCTATTTGAAACTTTGTCTGTTGGGCTATACTACTGTGTTTAAATTGGATAGTTTCTAATAAAGAACGTGAGAAAAAATATGAATAGCTGTTATGATAATTTATAGGTATTTAAATGTAGTAAGTAGGTACACTTAAAGAATGGTTACCTACTCGCAGTGTTGGCCGAACGTTAATTGCAATTAACCATTAACCAGTACAAATTGAACCGTAAACCATAACGGACGGTTACAGTTTACGGTTCAATTTGTACTGGTTAGTGGTTAATTGCATTAACGTTTCGGCCAACACTGCCTACTCGTACTTTAAAACAGTGAATAATCTGAAAAGTTTCTTAAGGAACCCACTGACTATCAGTCCGCCGGACGATATCGGCCTGTCAGTTAGAACAAAAATTTGACAGTTCCGAACAACTGACAGGCCGATATCGTCCGGCGGACTGATAGTCAGTGGGCCCCTTTAAAAGCTCGACAACGCACGTTTGACATTGACACCCTTGTAGTATAGATGGTATAGAAAGGATGCCAATCTCTTATGGCAGACTTGTTGCAAAAGTGACCGCTTTCAGCTTTAAATAATAGTTCCTAATCTCTCCGGTGGCGCTAGTTAGGCTCTGGGACATGAGTATAACATGAACCAACAAATAACCCGACCAAATTACGTAGGTTGTTTTTGGTAGTATTTCGGTGTATGGTGGCGCCGCCTAATTACTGTTTTTTGATGGACACTTTTCATACATAGATTTGGCTCCTTTATATAGCCTCCATACCTTGTAGTTTTATGAAATACTATTAGCACAGTATTACAATATTCTCTAAGAAGAATAAGGATGACTCACGTTAGACCGGGTTGTGACCGGGCCGGAGCTTCCGGCGCTTCGTTTTCTAAAAAAAAAAGAAACGTTTATTCAAAGATCTTACTTACAATTAAATGCATATTTTCTTCTGCCAAACCACACAGTGGTTTGTTGGCAGACGAGGCTCCTTTGCGTTTGTGTTAGCGGTTGATATGTAACTTAACTTTATCTTAAACCTAAACTTACCTACTTAACCCTTTACTGCATGCGCAGCCTTATATGGTTGTTATGTTTTTAGCTATTAAAGTTTACTTTTAACCAAATACTTATTATTTTTGACATGAAGTAAGGGGTTAACTTTCCAATCTGAGCGTACAGTTTACAAATGTAATGTATTTATTATAAGGGTTATGTATTGTAATGTATTTGACCCTTTATTTTATTTAATAAAAAGTAACTTAATTTCTTTTCAAATGTTTTGTTTTTGTAAATGTTTTGTTGTTTTGTTATGGAAAGCATCACGTGATCACCTGTCATGTCATATAAAAGTAAGCGCCGGAAGGTCACGGCCCGGTCTAACGTGAGTCATCCTATTGTAATACTGTGCTATGACCCTACTTATATTTTGTGACCAAATGTCCTGGATGGTAAAAATCGCACTACGAATGCACAAAATAAATTAATGAAACGGAACGTCTTCAAACAAATTACCATGTCGAGTGCAGAGGTCAACGAATAAATTCGCGACAATTCGACCACAAACTTGATTATATATGCCACGGTCAAGGGAAAATGGGGCTTACATTGTTGGAATAAGAGCGACGCGTACCGGACACGGCGACGTATTAGCAGACGTGATGTCCGCTCCTGGACTATGTGGTTTAAGGTGCGGTGTGGAGGCAAAAGTATTTAATTTGTTAGATTTAACCTCGTGAGTCTAAATGTACTTTAAAAATTTACATATTCATTGCAATCTAATTTGAACCTTGATGAAACAAATAGAGTAGCATTTCTTTTGTTTCACTGCGTTGTAAAACAAACGAAATTCGTTCCAATTTACTTGTAGAACAAGGTTCAAATTAAAAATTTAAAAACTTTATATGGTGGGTCTTACAAGGTTAAAAGTGGATTACTACACCTTATGACGACCGCTCTGGCCTAGTTGGTAGTGAAGCCGATGGTCCCGGGTTCGAATCCCGGTAAGGGTATTTTGAGTGATGAGCACAGATACTTGTTCCTGAGTCATGGGTGTTTTCTATGTATTTAAGTATTTATATATTATATATATCGTTGTCTGAGTACCCATATCACAAGCCTCCTTGGGCTTACCGTGTGACTTAGTCAATCTGTGTAAGAATGTCCTATAATATGTATACTAATAAATGTTGGCAATAAACTCGAAAACTACTGAACGGATTTTCATGCGGTTTACACCTATCAATAGAGTGATTCTTGAGGAAGGTTTAGGTGTATAATTTGTTGTCTTGCGAAGTCTGGATGGGTCGCTAGTGTTATAATATATTTACCTAATACAGTATTTAGGTGTAGGGTTAGAGCTTTATCGCATATATTTTTACTTGGAAATAGTTGTAATGTATAACCAGCCTTAAAGTCTATAGTTTATTATGGCCCATTATTTTTGTATGAGAGTATTTTGCACATTGTAGTTTTTCCTCAGTCACCCGTTGACGAACACTGTAAAGGGTTTGAAACTTCGGGATGTATTATAAATTCAATATACGCGATATAATCCGAATTCATAGTTTCATTTCATGTATTATTGTTATTTTATGATTGTTTTAACATGTACTCTTAGGTATTTTGATTTTAGTACAATTATATTTTTATGTCGCACGCCGAAAGGCACACCATGGACCATGGAGTATGGACCTATTAGATATCTAAACTGACATCTTATGTAACTCATGATGACGAAATAAATGAATTTAGAATTTAGGATTGCATTGCGCTCCACAGCGGGCCTTAAGCGCAGGCCGTGCGGTTAGCCTCTAACGTCAGCAAAATTAACGTCACTGCGACGAGGCACTGCATGTTGCATTTGCACTTTAACGCATACTAATACCATCACGACGTTAGAGTTAAACCAAGTAAGTCTGCAACGATTTTGACAGCACACGCAGTGCGTTATTTTAAACGCCACACTTCTATGAAATTATGACGTATAAATAACACTTGCACTGCGTGTGCTCTCAAAATCGTTGCAGACTTGTAAATCTATCAATGTTGCAATTCATTGAAAATAAGGCTTGGAAAAACTATCTACCAAAGGGAACTAGTCTGTTCGGAAAGAGAAGAGTCGTGCAATATATTGGGCCTTACCTTATACCAAATATAGATATAACTCCGTAATAGATGGATACAGTCTAAGGAAAAAACGTGCCTCGAAAATCAAGAAAATTTGATTCTCGTTCAGAGGGCGCTACTAGTTTTGGCTTACTGTCGTATAGATGGCGTTGACGGTTTCGTTTGTTATTTAACAATTTTAACGCATATCAGTGAAAGAACATGGGTCAAAATCATAAAAATAATTAATGCAAATAAAAAAAACCATTTATCTATATTTAAATACATTTTATCGTATTTTTATAAATCTTCATTTTAAGTTTTAAAGTGTGTCGACAGATGGCAGTGAATTTACTGGGGTTACAAAATTTACTATGACAGTACCGCTCTAGTATAAGTTACTCTATCTATGCCTTATACATTTCATGACTCTTCCGTTTTTGCACAGACTCTAACATGAATTCAATAAGAAATGAGATAAATAACTAAATGAGATAAAAATGCGGCGCTGGCACAGCGGCGCCACATAGGTTTTCAAAAATGTGTTTGTCGATTTTTTATTAGTCAGTATTAGAATTATACCACAATCGAAATAAGACAAAGGTACAGAAACAGAACAGTCCTGGGCATGTTTTATTCTATTAAAAGGTCATATTTTTTATGTTCAGACCATCTGACGTTTGGGGACCTCGAGAAACTGCCGCCATCTTGGAAAATGTGTTTTATCTTTAGAAATTCACCTTTTACTTTGAATCTATGTACTCTACGAAAATATGGTCTAGGGCAATATAAAGGTACACTATTACACGATGCGATGTCGTGACGACAACGTCGCAATGTAACACGACGTCGCATCGTGCGTCGTATCTTTACACGATGCGATGTCGTGACGACAACGTCGCAATGTAACACGACGTCGCATCGTGCGTCGTATCTTTACACGATATGATTTCGCATCGTGTAAAGATACGACGCACGATGCGACGTCGTGTTACATTGCGACGTTGTCGTCACGACATCGCATCGTGTAATAGTGTACCCTTATATTGCCCTAGACCATATTTTCGTAGAGTGCATAGATTCAAAGTAAAAGGTGAATTTCTAAAGATAAAACACATTTTCCAAGATGGCGGCAGTTTCTCGAGGTCCCCAAACGTCAGATGGTCTGAACATAAACGTATTTGGCTCTAAAATAAAGCTTTTTCAACATGTATGTACAATTAGTTTTGAATGATTCACAGTTAGTTTCACTACACCACACACTACAAAACACAAAACATCACTAATACAAAAGGTAATTACGGTCTATATCCCGGTCAATATAAGTCTATGTATGTACAATTTCGGCAAAAATGCCGGTGTAGTGTGTTATTTATGACAGTTAATTTCAGTAACTAATACCAATTCTTGGTTAAGTAGATAAGTTATATTTGTCTCTGAGGCGAACGCCTAGTCGGCTACTCGAATAGCTCCAGGGAAGCCAGTGTCAGCAGAATCTGAAGCACCCTGTAGATACGAATACTCGTACACGGGCTAAAATATCTTACTCGATCTTGTTTACGTGATGGATTTTGGATTGCGATAAGACCGCCTTTTGGTGTATAATTTAATGTAATTTTTATCATGTATCTGGATCATGTATTTGAATCATGTATCTGAAATAAATGAATTTATTATTGTTATTATTTTAGACAATTATTTTTGCAGCATTCTTATGAGTATTTTTTTGCAACGGTTACGTATTTATTAGGCATTATTAATCGCAATAAATCTGATACCCGAAAGTAATCTGGAGATCTCGCTACTTTTTTTTATGTAATAGGAAGCAAACGAGCAGACGAGCTACCTGATGGGAAGCAGTCATCGCCGCCCATGGACATAAGCAACACCAGAGGAGCCACTTATGCGTTGCCCACCTTTGAGTACCCTATACTAGTAGATTTGAGCAGTAGACCTCGAGCATAACTTAAAACTGAATAAATGTATGTATGTATTGAGAATTGCGACCTGTAGAGATAAACATCCGGACATCGAGAGCATTTTTGCTGAAGCTGAAACGGAGACCTTCGCTAACGCTCGGTCAATAATATATATGCGTCTAAGCTATATTTCTATTAGTGCTCCGTACAAAACTTTGTTCACGTTTGTGCACTCAATCCCCATTTATTTCTGTGGCGTATCCTCCGTCACTGTTAACGTCGTGCCACAAGATCTAACAGATGGCGTTAGTAGAGCAACTTCTATGGAAGGCACTCTTTGTGTTGTACCTTCTATGGTGCGCCATTCATTCCCATCGCGTTTCGTGGCTAAAAAATAAGTGCATTACCGTTGCCAGGAAGGTTTTGGGATTATACTGGGCAACTTTCACTATGGGACCAACCACGAAATAGCGACCGCAAAAAATATTTACCCTCCCATAGAAAATGGACCAGCCAAAATGTATGAAACAGCCAAATTTTTTTCGCGATTTCGTGGTTGGTCCCATAGTAAAAGTTGCTCAGTATAATCCCAAAACCTCCCTGGTAACGGGAATGCACATATTTTTTTGCCACCGTGTATAAAACTCCTAGGTCCTAACACACAGGCCAATTCGAACGTGTACCTGACATCAAACCGATATTTGAATCATACTAGAATCATATCAGTTAGCTGTTATTCGCGCAGGCGTCTTGCTCGCACTAATACATGTTCGGACAAGAACGAAATGAACGCGCGAATGACAGCCTGTTATACCAATATAATTCAAAGTCATAGTACTGTGGATTTAGCTACGGTAAAGGATTTGTAAATAGTGGTGTCATTAAAAGGTGCCAAGGGGTACTCTACCGGAGCACCCTACTGAAGGGTGCTCGATCGGCGCCCGAGTAACCACTTCTATTGTCTTCAGCCGGCATTGAGGAGCCGCGAGAAATCGCCTTTTCATACAAACGTAGTCCTCAGTTTCCTCTAGTTTTAGCATTATTGAAAATATCTTGACATGTTTTCACCCGCAGTCTGCGCCGGTCCGTCACCGTCAACGCAAGCTCCTGGTACGGAGTGAAACATGTCGAGCATTTTTCGACTTAAAATACGTGAGTGATCCGTTATTAATATATTGAATATGTCTGTGTCTCACGGAAGTTTTGTTATTCTGACATCATTTGTTGTATATCAACCATATTAGATTCTATGCTCCTACGTTTGTTTTTTTTTTGAATTTTTATATATTATTAAAAAAAGGAGCATTTAAAAATTTGTATCAAACGTAGGGGGTTTGACTTTTCTCGATTTTTTGATTATAGTAATAATGTGGAGCGAAAAACAGATTTCATACAAATTTTTAGCTATCGTTAATATACGTCAAATTATGTAAAAATAATTCATTATATCAATATCCAGAGAGGAAAATGGGGACTACGTTTGTATGGAGAAACGGCCGTCCCTTTTTCTCTTAATGAGAGGTTTGCGATTTTCTTGCGTTCAAGTGGCATCTCGTAGTCATTTTTATCAATTTTAACCGACTTTCGGAAAATTCGAAATTCGTCATGGGCGTAATAATTCATTTTGTTTGGGCGTAGTTGCATGCTATGAAATCATAATTTTCACAATAGGATCATTCCACGAAATTGTCTACCGTTATCCCGTACGAACGCGAATTTTCTAGTTTCCTTTTTGTGACAAATGGTCAAAAATATGCACAGAAATATAATCATCTAAGACCATACTTAGCGTACAATCTATTACAGTGTAGATTAGGCTGTCTGTAAGTAGTTTTTGTAATTTCTTTTTTTGAAATAAACAGTAAAAAAAAAAAAAAAAATTTATCTGCTTTAAACATCGAAAAAAAGTCGCAACACAGGATATATAAAATGCGTTTGTACGGGACAGCCCGTGGAATGCGCCAATAAAGGAAATGGCAGCGTTGGGCCCGTCCCATTGTCACGAGTTCAAATCTCGCCTCGAATGGTGAATTTTTCCATTTAAAAAAATGAAAAAGCGTTTATTGGTTACAATATTGTGTACAGCAAATTATGGTTGGAATCTCCAAGTAAGTAATTATACTTGTGGCAGGAGATCCCGCTCTTCCTACCAAAGTTACATACAAAGTAACCGAACAATACTTAACTGAATATCTTATAAACTAAACTAAAGTTAAGCTAAGGTGTGTGTGTGTGTGTGTGTGTGTGTGTGTGTGTGTGTGTGTGTGTGTGTGTGTGTGTGTGTGTGTGTGTGTGTGTGTGTGTGTGTGTGTGTGTGTGTGTGTGTGTGTGTGTGTGTGCGCGCGTGTGTGTGTGTGTGCGCGTGTGTGTGTGTGTGTGTGTGTGTGTGTGTGTGTGTGTGTGTGTGTATACACATACATTTATTTATTTATATTTATTATTTTATTTGTCTTTCTAATTTTCTAATCCATTAAACTATAGCTTTCTTTCAACTATATATCTATTTTCTTAAATCTTAAATTTGTTTTCCTTCTCTGCGTTACTGTGAGGGGTTTAGATTATTTTTTCCATTTCTCCTTTATTTAACCTTCCGAGCGATTATAACCCGGTTTATTTAACCGATACGACCTCCAGACCTTCAAGAAAAGAGCGAACTACCATTATAAAGGCTGGCAACGCACTTGCAACTTCTGGTGTTACGAAAACTAGCGGACGAATCACCTGAGGGTAAGTAATTAGTATCTAATTAGCAATAATTAAGTGCCAATTACTGTCGCCAATGGACATCAGTCCACTAAATCAAATTGTCAGTAAATAAGAACACAAAAAAAATTATGCTCATCCTTCTCTTTTGGGTGCTAGTACTAGTGTAAGACAAAGATAGTATGACTGTATGATTCTCTCTGTATATGCTTGAAATAAGACAGTCCTTTCCTTTGACAAACTGTTATATTAAATTCGTGCAAATCATTTATTTTACCATTTAATTTATATTTTCTTTATTAGCCCGACGTTACGACGTAATTTCAATTCGGGCCCGGACGCGTACCCGTGAAAATTCTTTTTAATTTCTAAACTAAGTCGAAGAAACGTCCGTAAGGTAAATTACTTTGACGATTACGCTAACTGGGAGTGGGAAATTAACCGTGGCCCGCTCGCCAATTTGTTTTAGCTAATTACGAAACGGTTGAGCTCCGAGGGGAGCGAAAAAAACGCTTTTTTAGGGTTCCAAAGGGTAAAAACGGGACCCTATTACTAAGACTCCGCTGTCCGTCTGTTTGTCCGTCTGTCCGTCTATCCGTCTGACCGTCTGTCCGACCGTCCGTCTGTCACCAGGTTGTATCTCATGAACCATAATAGCTAGACGGTTGAAGTTTTCACAGATGATGTACTGTTGCCGCTATGACAATAAATACTAAAAAGTACCTTCGGTGGGCGAGTCCGACTCGCAATTGTCCAGTTTTTTAATTATAACAAGCAATGGCTCGAACATTAAATCATTTTACGGTTTAGACTCACTTGTTTTAGTCACTCGCGCGACATGTACGCAATACACGGTCGTCGTGAACGCTGCTCGCACTATTAGTGCTTGAGAAAGGAGACCTAGGCTCTCCGAAACATGTCGCGCGAGTGACTAAAACAAGTGAGTCTAAACCGTAAAATGATTTAATGTTAGTATGTCTCACAACAGTTTAAATTCGATTAATGGCTCTAACGCTATAATACGTACGTATAAGAATTACGGATCGAAATCGAATGACTAGAAAGCAAGGGCCTTACACTCTTTGACAGAGAAAGATAGTCTTATTGCGATTCCTATAAGAGGAAAGAGGAAATAGTGCCATGCTTTGTCCTTATCACCGACCAGGTGGCATCATAGGCAGGAGGCGATGGCGAAATACCGAAATTTATGAGTGAAAGAAAAAAAATCCTATGCTGCCCAAATTTTATATGAATATTCTTCTTACCCCCGGTCGCTCGGTGGCGCGTCTATTACTACTTGTATATACTATGTCTATGCTAGAAAGGAATGCCAAATGGGTTAAGAGTCACGCGTACGATATCCACATTTACAATTAGCCTTATGAATGAAGTTTATATTTGAACGTAATCTTTTTTATTCGGATGTTTGTTACCGTTATATCATGATACAGATGAATTTCCGTTATTAAATTATCATTTAGTTGCTTAAAATAATAAATAAAAGTACAAAAATTTGCCTGCGAA
The DNA here is from genome assembly GCF_947568885.1 of Cydia strobilella. NCBI lineage: Eukaryota > Metazoa > Arthropoda > Insecta > Lepidoptera > Tortricidae > Cydia > Cydia strobilella. Next base: position 2,617,026 of record NC_086056.1, read on the forward strand.
AACCTAGTGATCGAAACGCGCGAAACGGCACGTGACGTCACGCGTTCGACAGATTAGTGTCATTAGTAGCAAACGTCAGTTGGGCCGCCCAACGTGTGACGTCATCGCGCTCTGTCGAATTCGCGCCAAAAATTATGAGCGTTTCAACCGCTCAAAATTTTTCAACATTTTAAATATTTCTTAATAAAATAATGTGAAAGTTTACAAAAGTATTTTTATTTTTTCCGGTGTTTAAACGATATAAATTATGATTACAAAAATTAAAAAAAAAAAAACATGGAGCTAATTTTACTTCGTGTTACTCGTAGATAAAACCTATAAAATTTTAAGAAATCAGAAATCAGAAATATTTATTTGCTTAGATACAGTAATGGGATGTTACATATTTATAAATGTACTTGTGTATCTTGCCTGCATGCAAGCGTGCAAATCAAATCAATCTTAAAAATAATAAAAATAAATAACATCAATGAAGCTTAATACAAATTAATAATTAAAATGTCCATTTTGTACAAATAATAATACATTCAAAACTAATTCTAACCTAGAGGCACGAAAATCAATTCTTATCCAAGAACTGAACCGCGGTCGAGGTACTCCTTTACGCTATAGTAGCACTGGTCTAGAAGCCAGTTCGTCAGGCGACGCTTAAAGAAAATTGCCCTCGAGCACCTTTATGTCCTCCGGGAGTCCATTGTAGACCACTATACAAATGTTAGCGACATTTCTCCTGTATATATCTTTATGGCATCGAGGATGGTACAAGAGATTCATGACAGAAACACATTTAGAAACTGCATCCCAATCTCTGCCACCAACAAATCGCGTACGCATAAAATTAACATCACGAAATCGCTTCAAACGTGAACTCTTATAAAATCGCGGCGTTTGAGAATCTTTAGTGATGCCCTTTCCACGTTTTCTTTGTGTTATCCGTAGGAATATTTCCGTTTCAGGAAAAAATTAACCTACCTTAACAGACTTAGAACGGGAGTTGGTCGGTCAAAAGATAATCTTCTGAGATGGGGAATTGGGCGACAAGGTGATACATTCTGCGAGTGTGGAGCAACCCAAACAACAATACACATGAGACAGTGTTCTCTGTGCTCAACGATGTGCACTGAGGAAGATCTCCTGAGGGCCACACCCCGAGGGCTAGAAGTGGCAAAACATTGGCAGACAAAAATTTAGTTTAAGAAGTTTGATCCCTCTACACGAGTAAGAAGAAGGAAAAAATTGGGAATTTTGAGTTTTTGAACGTTGTTAAAATCCGTCGCCGTCTAAGCCGACTTGTATATTTAACTTTGCATGGATTTGAACAGAATTCATTACATTTGGCCTTCATTAAAACGTTTAAAAATAATCATAGTAAATAGGATCGAAGTCTGACTAGAGCTCAAACATGACTCCACGGGAATTGTGCCACAAGGGACTCAGCTATACAACAGCGATGTTGAAAACGTCAAATATTGTAATGCCATTTGATTAGGTAATAAAAATTCATTTAGAATTCATAATCAAAACTTTTATTGACGAATCACAAACTGTTTTTTAATAGCGGGAAATTGTATATTGGGTAATACTCAAAGCAAAGATAGATATAACTCCGTAATAGATGGATACAGTCTAAGGAAAAAACGTGCCTCGAAAATAACGAAAATTTGATTCTCGATCAGATGGCGCCACTAGTTTTGGCCTACACTCGTATAGAGGGCGTTGACTGTTTCGTTTGTTATTTATAATTTTAACGCATACCAGTGAAAGAACATGGGTCAAAATCATATAAAAATAATTAATGCAAATAAAAAAATCATTTATCCATATTTAAATACATTTTATCGTATTTTTATAAATATTTATTTTTAGTTTCAAAGTGTGTCGACAGATGGCAGTGAATTTACTGGGGTTACAAAATTTACTATGACAGTACCGCTCTAGTATAAGTTACTATACGACAGTCGGCCAAAGCTAGTAGCGCCCTCTGAACGAGAATCAAATTTTCTTGATTTTCGAGGAACGTTTTTTCCTTAGACTGTATCCATCTATTACGGAGTTATATCTATCTTTGGTCGTAGGAAGCACTTGCACGTCCCTAGACGCTTAAGAATCTTTATCTAAAGGATAAATCACACTTGAAAAGTTCCGACTCGCAGTTAAAGTTATCGCAAAGATCGGAGCTCATAAACAAGATATAAAAGTCTATTGAGCGTTTAACAGATTGGGGTTGGATTGGTTTTGGTGGGTGACGGTTATTTTATACCATGCTGGTAAGCCAAGGTTATGGTTATGTGCTACAGATTCCGTTGCCTTTTTATACTACGTTGGTGGTAGGGAAGTACACGGCCTGACCTGAGACTTATCATCATTCATCAAAATCGGTTAACCGTTTCGTAGTTAGGTGGGATAATAGTTTTGTTTCACAAGAGGGAAAAGTTGTTGTTTAACCTCTTAAATTAATACTCGAGCTAGCGAAAGATTACAAAACGAGCATAGCAGTGGTTCGAAAATTGGATTCTTGAGCGTTGCGAGTGTTTCAAGATATGACGATTAATCAAACTTTGGTACCGAGTGAAACACAAACTTGTTCACCACACCCATGCGTTTTTCGTTTTGCAGGTTATCTTTAGACACATTCGTTTTTCGTCAATGTTATTGCCGAATACAGAATGATACGAAATAATAAATAAACGAAAAATTAATGAGTACGTTCTGTATGAAATATTACTTAGTCTGAGCTTCCACCCAAGGATTTCTGGAATCATTCTTGCAATATTTCCTAAGCACTAATAAATCTTACGTGGTTCTGACCAGCGCAAAATAACTTTCTACTCGAGGCAAAAATAAAATGATTTCTTTCACCTAAATTGCTAGCGTGGTACAAACTTAACAAGCTCCAAAGCATGTTAATCAAGTAACTTTTAACCTTATTGCGTAGTGCTTAAGGTGTTATTATAGGCATGTTTTGATGGTGATTTTGTACTTAACGTGTTAGCGTTAAGCGTCGTAGCTCTTATTGGGGAAAAGACGAAAACAATCCCTATTTGCGAGCCGAGAGTTGTGCGCGTAAAACCTTTCATTAAATGTTATGTGGAGTGTACACTGCATCTTCAGTTCTCTGTGAGAGGGGATACACTTATTCCCTTACAGACTAGACAGAATGATGTCACACTTTTACTATCCTTGCATTACATGTAATGCACCGTCCAATTAACTCTGTCACGTCTAACATGACATCAGAAATGGATATCACTGTAAGCTTATTCAATTCAATTCAATATTTTTATTTCGAATAAAAAATCCCTATTATTGTTAGTACAAGGCACAGCAAAACTTATAAATCTATGTTAGTGATAAAAATAAAATAAAACAACACTGACAACCCACAGAAGATATACGTCAATGAACGCCTGACTCGAGCAAATAGACTATTTTTTCGTACCGCAAGACAAAGAGCATCAGAAGCCCACTTCAAGTACTGTTGGACGACGAGCGGCTCGGTGTTTGTGCGTAAGCGAGATGGATCCAGTGCTATTCATATTAGCCGTCTTGAGGATATGGACCGCTTTCTCCCCTCTTCTCTCCCCTCTGGCCCAGATCAAACAAACGCGGCGGGCAACGTTGACTGCTTTCCTGATAGCAATTAATTTTATTACACCGTTCCATATAATTGATTTTCTGTTTACTGTTTTCTGTGAAATTACACATATGTCTGTCTCACTCTACTTAAACACACATTTTCACTATTTTCACCACACAACATTACGAGCGAACCAACCTTTTCAAATTTTTGGAAATACAACTCCGCTTTTATTTTTGTTTGCTTTAAGTAAATTTCCTAGTACAGCCTGGAGCCACGGCGACGGCGACGCTTGCGAAGCCTACTCACTACGGCCGGCCTAGACATCGTAGATGAGCTGGATAAGTCTCTACTGGTAAATTGTCATGCCGTGGAAGCTCCAGAGCTGTGTAACAATATTATTTCTCATAACTATCCCATTAAAATATTGTCACTTAACATTAGGAGCCTGCAACATAACTTTGACCAGTTCTTGGTAACGTTTAACAGAATCAATATAAAATTTGATGTAATTATCTTGACAGAGTGCTGGCTGAGGGAAGGTTCGCAGGTGGGGCATATAGATGGCTACATCTCCTACCGAACCATGAGAACTAATAACCAGGCAGGTGGAGTGGTCGCCTATGTAAAAAAAGAGTTAAACGCTACTGTCACCGAGCCTATGGTACAGGACTGCGACTGCCTCCTCGTTAGCATCCCGGATCATTTTTCTTTATTAGGTATTTATAGATCACCCTCTTTTAGTAATATAAACCCCTTTTTAATCTCTCTTGAAAGCATGATATCGTGTATAAGGAAACCTCCCTGTTTGGTTATTGCTGGTGATATAAATATTAATATAATTAACGAAGACCCGGACACATCGGAGTATCTCAGTGTTATGGCAAGCCTAGGGCTGACTGCAGCAATAGATAAGCCGACTAGGAATAATGCTTGTCTTGACCATATTTTTGTAAGATCGAGATTTGCCTTGGAATCGGTAGTATGTGCATCCGATATTACAGACCACGACATAGTCATGTTGGGTATTGGATCTTGTGCTAAAACTAAAACCTCAAAACTCATTAAGACAAAAAATACTTTAAATTTTGAAGCTATAAAAACGGACCTTAGCCAAGAATCCTGGCATAATGTTACCACTAAGACATCTGCAACGGAAGCAGCACAAGTTTTTTCTGATACTTTAACTACTATAGTTAAGAGACATACAACCACCAAAATCATAAGTCGATCTACTCATGCTCTTAAGCCTTGGATGACTCCAGGACTTATTAGATGTTCTAAACATAAAGATAAATTACATTCTGAATATCGTAGAAATCAAGGCTGTGACCTAACCAAGTTAACTTATACCAGATATAGGAATTTTTACATAGGCCTAATACGTAAAGTTAAGGATGAATATGACCGTAAAAGAATAGCTGATAATACAAACAATCCCAAGAAACTGTGGAGTACGATCAAAGATATAACGTTTACTCATCAGCAACAAATTCACCCCTCTGAGCTTGCATTAATTAAACCAAATGCTGAAGATTCTCTTAATTACTCAAACAATTATTTCACCTCGATAGGACACAACTTAGCTAATAAAACCCTAAATCGGCTTAAAACTACAGAAAGCAACTTGTCGGCGAATGAAACAGTTAAGAGAACCCCGGCCAATTCACTCTTCCTGGGCCCTACTGATGAGGCTGAGGTAGAGAGTCTGATTAGGAATCTCAAATCGGACAGCGCACCCGGACTTGACAATATTAATAATATTCTACTAAAGCACATCAAGGATTGTATAATTATGCCACTGACATTCATTTTTAACTTAAGCTTATCAACTGGCTACTTTCCGGACCACTGGAAGGTGGCAGCAGTTATTCCTATCCATAAAGGCGGCGCCAAAGACTGCCCAGGTAATTATCGCCCCATCAGTCTCTTAGGAAGCGTGTCCAAAATCTTTGAAAAAATAGTACATAATCAATTAGTTAAATTTCTTGAATCAGAGAATATGCTTTCTTCGAGTCAATTCGGTTTTCGGCATGGGAAGTCGACTGAGGATGCTGTCTCAACTCTTACTCGCCTTGTTTCTAATTATTTGGATGAGGGTAACGCGTGCATCGGTGTCTTTTTGGACCTGGCCAAGGCGTTCGATTCAGTTTCGATACCAATTTTGCTCAGGAAGCTTGAACTGTCGGGTATTCGAGGTACGGCACTCCTATGGTTTAAAAGCTATCTAACAAACCGTAGCCAGTGCTTAAAGTTGGGCGCCCTGGTCAGCTCTCAAAGAAATATTCCTTACGGGGTCCCACAGGGAAGCATTCTCGGACCAACGCTATTTTTGATTTACATCAATGATTTAACAGACCTTTCCATAGGCGCCGAAATTATCTGTTATGCGGACGACACTGCCCTAATCTTTCACGAATCGTCCTGGGAAAAATGTTTTGCAGCTACCGAGAGGGGGCTTGCTTTAGTAACTAACTGGCTTGCAAATAATTTACTTACTTTAAATATCTCAAAAACCAAATACCTTTGTTTTCACAAGACTGCAGCTTCATCTCCCAGCCACCGCCCTGAAATTAAATTAGTGACAGACCCCTCTAGTGGCCCGGGGAGTAAGGATAACAATAGTGTCAATAACTGCCGCACAATAAAATATTTAGGCATTACCCTTGATGAAAATCTTAATTTTAAAGCCCATATAAATTCTGTGTCCGCTAGAGTTAGAAAATTAATATATATTATGAAACTACTCAGAAACGCTGCCGGCAAAGATATACTTAAACTAGTATACACAGCCATTTGCCAACCAGTGGTCGCGTATTGTATCACAATTTGGGGAGGAGCTGCCAGCTCAAACCTCATAACCCTAGAAAGAGCTCAACGTTTTATCTTAAAAGTAATGCTCAGAAAGCCTCGGCTATTCCCTACTGCTTCTCTGTATAAAGAATGGAAGGTATTGTCAGTTCGGCAACTTATGTTTCAAAGGGTTACTCTCATGATACATCGTAACACCATTGCTTCCCAAAACTATGCGTACCTGCTAAGCAGAAGAGTGTACAAAATTCCAGTTCCGAGCACGAATACAATTTTTGCAAAACGTTTCCCCAGTCATCTCCACCCATACATATACAATGTGGTCACAAAATATTGTGACATTAAGAACGCATCCCTATCCGAAGCCAAGAGAAAACTTTTCAACTGGTTAAATAGCCAGAACTACCATGAAACTGAGCAAATAATGAAACGAGTTGTCTAAATTATACTCCATAATAAACCTTCAGGCTCGCTCGTACAGGCACTGAATGACATCAGACACAATCACTACACTTATACACATCATACTCACACTCACATGACACACATCATGATTTTCTGGTACGCTCTTGAAATTGTAACTACAATGTAATAATTGTTAGTTAGTAAGTAATGTTAGTATTAGTTTTGCATGTATCTCATTTCATTTCATTCAATGTAAGAACTGTAAGATAAGAGACTTACTTTAGTTTAGTTTAGACTTTTAGAGGATACCCCTAAACTTGTTATGTAGTAAATCTGTAGAGCGGTCACCACGATACAGGCCTAGCCTAGTGTGGGACCACTGAGCCTGTTGTAATTTTAAAATCTTTCTTTTAATAAACAACTTTTTATTTTTTTATTTTATTTTAAAAACAAATATATTAAGCTACTTAATTTAAAAGCGGCGTTATGCATCACATATAAATATAATGCACGGACGTATCGACCCATTTCATTGTTGAAAGCGAGGGACAGTAAAAGTGTTAATAGCTATTCATCACAAATATACGCCATCGGAAATCGAGCGTCACACAGCCTACCGCGAACCACATTCGACGTGTTGCCTCTCTGTCACACTTACGTACGAATTTACAAATGTGACAGAGAGGCAAGAGGCAACACGTCGATAGTGGTCCGAGGTAAGTATGCTCTCCATTTTTGCCAACCTGCTTGGATCCTTTTTCTGTCTGCCTTGGTATTCGAATCACTAGCTAATTATCGATCAGTATCTTGGATCGGATAGCAAGTGCTCAAATGAGCTTGGTAACTTTATAATAGCAAAAGTGAAGTATTTATTGTAGTAAGATAAAAATAAGGCAACAGCAGTGTACCACAACGTTTAGAGATATATTTTTATACTCCAGCAAGAAGTGGCTCCCAGTAATGCACAATTAATGTACGGTAGCGTAAGTAGCGCGCAAATTAGATTGGATGCAGGGTTCACCATCTTGCCCCGTGTGAGATTTTACGACTATACTCTCACGTAATGAAGAGTGGATTGTGTTTATTTCATTCGCTGAAAATGTAAGTATTAGTAAAATCAATTGATAGATAGATAGATAGATAGATAAACTGTTTACTTGTTTGCCACAATACACACAAAATATTCAAATACAAAAATGGCATAGGTACACAGAACAATCCAGAAAAAAATTAGAAATTACAACAACAAATAAGAGTCACACAGATTTTTACATAATAGAGAAAAAGGAAAAAATACATATAAATACTGTTTTATACAAATAAAAATCCTGTGCGCGTCGCAGCAAAACAAAAAGGTTCTGGCTCAGTATTACGCTTCACCCATTAGGAAAAGCACTGATTTTCTGCCAGGACCAGATCCACCAATTGCTATTTTGTTTTTCAACCGCTTTGTGAAAACTGGTGTCATATTATGTAATTAAAAAAAACTTAAATCAAATATTATTCACAACAAATATTAATCGAGGCAAATAAGTTTTAAATTTACGTCCGACGCTTTGATGACAGCGTTGTCCCCGTGGTCTCTGAGAAGACTGGCTAAAGATAACTTCAACATCTTCTAGGCGCGCGTTTTTTTCGAACTAACTTGTCTTGGTCTTGTTTATTAAGTTGAACGTTGTGAATAAAAATAAGTAAAAATCGTGAAAGTTTAAATCCGTGTTTCAATTAAATATTATAAAATTTATAATTGTTTAGTAAGTTTTTCGGTGAGGGATAGTCAAATTAATGGGCTAGCAGTTCGAACTGGTAAGTCTTTCATTGGGTTAGCCGTCTTAAAGGGACGCCCATTAAAAGGCTTTTATCGAGGAAAGGGTTGTCCGGTCCCTGTTATAAATTAACATCTTGTACAGTCAGCAGCAGAAGTTGCTAAGCGGGCGAAGTGTTCAAAATAACCTTGACGATTCCCGTAACAATAGTCGCGTCAAGATCATTTTGAACACCTCACCCGCTTAGCAACTATTGCTGCTGACTATGTGTTTTAGCTTTTTTTGAGAACGATTTTTTCTGCTCTAAACCACAGAATAAATAATAGTACTAGGTACAGAAGATTCACTCTCTAACAAAACGCGTCTATTACGACAGATATGACCGCTAGGTGGCGCAAGCGTGAACAGGCGTCCGTTCTGTAGCGGTGCGCGGCAATTACTATGACTAGACCTCAGAACTGGGGGCGGCCGCATGTACTTGTAGCGGCGCGACGAAATCGCGGAGTGAGTCACGCCTGTCTAAACAGCACAACCGAGGCTTTAGCCAAGGAGTTTTGACCACACACACATGAAAGGTTAACACTAACTGTCCGTGCATTACATGACATGCACCGTCAAACTACACTACGTGACGTCAGAAATGGATGGCTCGATACATTTGTGCATTACCTGTAATGCACGGACGTATCGATCCACGTCAATAGTGAAAGCGAGAGGCAGTTAAGTGTTAACGTAACACGTGAATCTACTCCAAAAGGTGAATATTGGGTTATAACTATACAATAGCGTAAAATCATAGTCAATTTCATTACCTTTACAATCAACACCAGGCATTATAAGCCAAGTAAGTATCAACTATCATTTAAAGTTGAAACGGTTTGAGAACTTATTTGTACGTTCATAGAGTAACTTATACTAAAGCGGTACTGTCATAGTAAGTTTTGTAACCCCAGTAAATTCACTGCCATCTGTCGACACACTTTAAAACTAAAAATGAAGATTTATAAAAATACGATAAAATGTATTTAAATATGGATAAATGATTTTTTTTATTTGCATTAATTATTTTTATGATTTTGACCCATTTTCTTTCACTGATATGCGTTAAAATTGTTAAATAACAAACGAAACCGTCAACGCCATCTATACGACTGTAGGCCAAAACTAGTAGCGCCCTCTGAACGAGAATCAAATTTTCTTAATTTTCGAGGCACGTTTTTTCCTTAGACTGTATCTATCTATTACGGAGTTATATCTATCTTTGGTACGTTGTACCTCCCAAGCACTGTATCTAATCCTTTAAAGATACACCTCACGATGTTTTCAACAACTCCGTTGAACTGTTAAAGTCCGCGTTAACAGAAAACGTTAGGCAACTAATAGATACACTAAACTGCTCCCGATGCCGGTCACGATTCCAACTTTGCTGCACGCTCCATATTTTATGTAACAAAAGTCCAAGGATGTCTTTTACAGTTTTCGTGCAGATTACTAAATTTAGCCATGTTCAAAACCTTTACCTTAAACCAATATTTATGGTATATAAATTAGGCTATAATATTGTACACTCAAAAATAAAATTGAGAAGTTATCGAGCCACGCAAATAAGTGACTAAGGATCAGTTGTACCAAACCGCCTGTCACCGTTAAAGCGTTCGCTAAATATTTTTGTACGTTAAATTCCATAGTTTAGTGCTGTGTGACGTTCAGTCCAAAGTGTGGCCGATGCATATAGATGCATGACTTAGGGCCAGTTGCATCGGCCCTACTTTACCACCCTATTACCCTATGGCAATCTCACAAAATGGCCGACACTGTCGGTTTACTCTAACTTTGCTGCACGCTCCATATTTTATGTAACAAGAGTCCAAGGATGTCTTTTACAGTTTTCGTGCAGATTACTAAAAGCCATGTTTCTAAACCGCCTAATGTTATGATATACCACCCGTCCTTAGCCATTGGACAAAGCCGAAATGTACATATTTAGAATCAGTATACCAATTATCATAACAACCGGTGTAGCGGTTACGAAGATATTAACAAATTACGATTTTTTTACTTTGAAGCAGCCTGTATGTGTTAATAGCTCCTGAGGTAATAAATAGTATGAAACCTTCTTCAACCTTATTATCTTGTTTATTTATGACATTAATAATATTCTGACTTTTGACAAATGTCATCATTGCCGCACATTTTCGAACAAGTTGTCAAAAACACTGCCAATGATTATGATTAATACAGTATATTTCATTTTGTAGTCGATCATTGGAATTATTTTTTATTTGTATTTTTTTTTCTTTTTGTTCTAATTAAAAAAATATTAACGTTAGAACATTCCTGAGAAATAACCCTACGTGGGATTTCAGGGTTTGTCCAATGGCTAAGGTCACCCTGTATAAATTAGGCTATAATATTGTACACTCAAAAATAAAATTGAGAAGTTATCGAGCCACGCAAATAAGTGACTAAGGGTCAGTTGCACAAAACCGCCTGTCACCGTTAAAGCGTTCGCTAAATATTTTTGTACGTTAAATTCCATAGTTTAGTGCTGTGTGACGATTAGTCTAAAGTATGGCCTGACTTAGGGCCAGTTGCATCGGCCCTACTCTACCACCCTATTACCCTACGGTAATCTCACAAAATGGCCGACACTGTCGGTTATCTCTAACTCTTGTCTGTGTATGATAAGGATACTGACCGAATTTTTAACATTAAACTATTATTACTAACGCAACCAGGCAACCAGTTATTTTGCGCCATGTTGTTTTGACATCAAACCATAGAAGCGGAAAGTGAATCTCGCGACCTAAACGCGTAAGCGCCATGAATTTGAGGCGCTTACGACGTTTTGGTCGCGTGGTACATTTTGTAATTGCGACAATTTCATTGTTTGGCATAGTCTCTCTATAATAATAACTGATTTTAGTCATCTTTTTGCATTTTTTCGAGAACATATTTTTCTACTCTATTCAGCAAAACCGAGGGTTGAACCTACGAAATTTTACCACCCTTACACGTAAGTAATATGAAAGAAAAGTGTAACCGAGGATACACTTAGTTTTCATGTAAAATTGTCCTATCGTTCTATAATGTAACGCAACGGCCAATAGTAATCGTAGGCAAACCTCCGCAGTTACCTAACTCAATCAAATTGATTGCCTCCAACCACCCGAACGTTTCCGACAGCAATTGAAATTGAAAACGGAGCTAAAATCAATTTGCATTTATTAACTAATGGGTACACTTGCATTAACATTGTATCGCTTAAAATATTATCTATATCCTTAACTAAGAATTGAAACTTAAAGAATTATTGATCGTGCCTAATATCTCTAATTAGTACTCTAAGAACAAATTAAATTATTTTCTATTTCAGTTTATCTCTAATTAGCTTTGAGAAAATCTTACGCGATATTAAATCACATTTAGAAACGGGTCTATCGCGAATTTATTTTGTTACCTTTATTTACCGACGTTTCGACGCAGGTTTCACTGGTCGTGGTCGCGGCTATTAATACCCGTTAGACCCGTTTCTAAATGTGATTTAATATGTGTTCAAACCGCGAAAGTTTTAAATGTTATCTTACGCGATGTAAAGAAAATGGATATTAGACAAACCATGTTGAAGAGACACAGGATACTTAGCTGCATAGTGTTAAAACATTGTGACGTTAGTATTTGATATCTAAAGTAGATGGCGCTTGCGCTGTATATGTTTTGTAGTAACTAGATTGTAAATAAGTCACCACATATATTGTAATATACGAGGCCATACAGCGCTAAAACGGCATCTACTTTAAGTAACAAAATTAAGTTTAAAGTAATTTGCATCTCCTTACGTGTCTCATTATTCTTGTCTATGCCTAATTATACCTATAACTTTTTCTAGAAAATAGCAAAATCAAATCAGCGACCCTACCGCAAAACCTAAAATCGAAATTTCTTTATCTGCCTCTCTATAATCCGATTACGCAAGAGCGACAGGAGAGACAGATGACAAAATTTCGACTTTCGGCGCTCAGTTATTTCAAATGCGATTTTAACCGATAAGATCTTCTTGTTCCTTCTCCCTTTGACGCACGGCGACGGCAGTCTCCACAAGGAGATAGAGACACTTGAACTTGTCGCTGTCCCCCTCTCTCTCAGCCGGCACCACCTGAAGCGACGACCCCCAATTTTATACAATTAGGAAAAAAAAAATCGAATGTAAATTTTGTGCAACGGAATTTTAGCAAAACTTGTAAGTCAATATATAACTTAACGGTAAAATTTCGGAAATTGTTTGATCTACAACTATCAGCCTATAAACCTAAACTCAGGTGATGCCGGCATTAAAACACCCAATAGTATAAAACAAATATCCTTTTGTAAACCAGTTTATTTACAATAATAATAATCTACGACAATTTTCACATACAAAACTTAAACATTTTGAACTATCTTACCATAAGTGTTTTAAAACCGACGAATTAGAGCTGAGCGAAGCGGAGCGGCGGAATAAATCCACCAATAGGAAAATAGTTAGAAATGTAACCACCAATAACAGCGCTCCGTTAAGCTCGCACAACTCTAATACTCACCTCACGGTAACAAACGGCTTAGAGCGTTTTCACATTGTCCGATCCGATATCGAATGTCGGAAGGAAGTAAAATGTAAGATATGTTTCTTTGTTATTTATTTATGTATTTAATAAATCATTATTACTAAAAGAACGATAAATAAACGCAAAAAGACAGACGTAATGCCAATGGCAGCTGAAGCAGTTTTTGTTATATAGGCGCCATCCGACATCCGATATCGGAAAGGCGCTTTCGATAAATTCAGCCATGTCGGAGCCCCCCGTCAGCTATCGGACCTATATAATATTTGTTTGTGTGCGTATGTGCTTGTTGTAGTGTGCGTGACCGGTATAGACGGCGCCCGGGCGCGCCCCCGCGGCCTGACTACGCGGATGTAGGATCCTACATCCGATATCGGATCGGACAATGTGAAAACGCTCTAGTCCCAATGAAAACTACGCTTACTCTGCACAGCTATTGACTAAACAAAGTGTGGAAACGTCATCACAATGGGGTTGGCCGGTCGAAATAATTAGCAGATGGCGCCAGCATAGCTTGCCCTGTCAATCCCTAGAATTGTGTCAAATTTTAGTTTTTTTAATGCCCTGGATGCCAGCCCTTTAAATGTCATAGAAAAAGGGGCAAGCTATGATGGCGCCATCTCTGCAAACCTTTGACAGTTGCCAAACCCATTGTCAAATTTCTACGAAAATAGGACATCCCACAATTTGTTTAGTCAATATCTGTGCAGTTAGCTAAGATAGACTTAAGTATATTTTATATGGATCTTAAAAAACAAACCAAAATATATGAAGGCTTCGTAACCAGATGATGGGCACAGGAGTCCATTTTTTTTTGCTTGATATTTATTTCAATTCATTATTTACATAGTTGCTTTTACTTAAAAGCAGCTGTTGAGCTACTTCAAAAGGACATCACAGTGTCAGTGACATCATTCGAAGTCATATCGTACCTCCGCGGAAGGAACATCTATTTTGAATCAAAGGTTCCTCTGGTTTAAGATGCAGTGGGTTCAGCCAGCAGGTTTTGAAAAATCTTAGCGCTTAAAAATTTGAATAGCAAATCTTGAGGCATTTCTCTAGTACCTGATTAAATAACTTTTGCTCGATAGAAAAAAATCACGAGCAAAGATCTAAAACGTACCATTTTTTTAACTTTACATATTTGCACTAAATGTATGTAAATTGCTTCTACGAATGCGTAATGTAATTTTTGATCGAGCTCCTCCTGACCTGAACTCACTGCATCTTAACCAATCTTCAGTCCAATGCATACTGCTCAAGGTTCCTCACCCAGGTTCCCCACCAAACACACAAAGTCCCGGATCACATATCAGTAGTAGCGACCTCCAGCTCAACGGCGACGGGCGGCGGCGGGCTCACCTGGACGCGGCGGAGCGGGTGCGGCAGCTGGGGCAGATGCGCTAACTGCGGGTGCCAACCACCGGTATCTAGCTTAGAGTTGCCAACCACGTCGATCTCTTCGGACGTGGACACGGTTACTACGGCACCAGTGCTGGAAAAAGGTTCAGGGTTAAGACTCCTAAAGCCAGAAAATTAGAAGGTAACAAAAGAGATGGCGCGCCGCGCGAAACTTGCGACGGAAGATTTGGCTGTCGTGCGAGTTTTAACATTTTATCTCAATTACTCTAAACATATTTTTTTGTTTAAAAATATTCTCGTCTGATCCCTCGGCTATATCACTAGAGTTAGACCAAGAAGTGCAACGATTTTGTGTCATCAAAATCATTTAATGTCATAATTTCCTAGAAGTTTGACTTTTAAAATAAAACTTGCACTGCGTGTACTATCAAAAACGTTGCAGACTTATCTTGGTTTAACTATAGCTATTTTACATTAAAATTATGCTGCTTTGGAATGCATTCGTGATTTTTTCTATCTAGCCAACTTTAACATTTAAAGGTTTTGGTTGGAGTCTGCCCTTGCAAATATAGTTTAGTTTACGTGTGATTATATTCTTGGTATTCGCCCTTGAAAACGAGTAAAATTAAATATAAAAATACAATACAATTACGTATTAGCCCCCCCTTAAAAGCCTTAGGCTGTACGCTGCGTACAATGTCACTGTATGGGTAGGCAGCAAAAATAGTATAAGACTTCGAAATTTAACTATCGTAAGACATATTTCAAAAGCCAAAAGCGACTAAAAATAATAGTGAGTGAAACCGTACTGATCTAAATATTTTGAGTATAAGACTTCAAACCTTACGCACTACGCAGCGTTCGATGTCAAGGCCGAAATCTAAGGCCTCCATAGTGAATTATCTCTGAATAGACACTCGGCTCAATACAAAAAGTCACTTATAAGCACGCAAAATACGCGCAATGGTGGTCGATTTGCGGAACATGCCCAGTAAAACAAACTAACTAACACTTATAAGCTTTAGCGTCCAAAGGGTTTTAAATCGAGGATCTGCTTAATATTTCAGTTATTTTTCGTTTCTAGATCTACTCGCTTCTTCCTAATAATTTGCAAGCGGGACAGTCTTCAGGAATAAAAAAAGAAACACTCTGTCATCCTGCAGCCTCTCGCTCGAGCAGCTGATGACAGACTGCCAGACGGACAGGTCGTACTTGACCTCCTCCTCGCTGATGTTGGTGTACTCCTCGACCAGCTCGTATAGTGAGAGAGACATAGATAACTTACTCTCTGATATCCTGCAGCCTCTCGCTCGAGCAGCTGATGACAGACTGCCAGACGGACAGGTCGTACTTGACCTCCTCCTCGCTGATGTTGGAGTACTCCTCGACCAGCTCGCGTATAGTGGAAGAAACAGAGATAACTCACTCTCTGTCATCCTGCAGCCTCTCGCTGGAGCAGCTGATGACAGACTGCCAGACGGACGGGTCGTACTTGACCTCCTCCTCGCTGATGCTGGAGTACTCCTCGACCAGCTCGTCTCCATCACTCCGGTAGACCAGGAGACCGTCGCCGTACACGTGGCTGCGGTTGTGATCGGTATTGGCCTGAAAACGAAAGTTTGTGATTAAAAAGTGCCATGTTAACAAGCGTTCCGAATCTTTTCGGAAAAAGTAAGAGTGAACAATTTCTACTCAAACTAACCCTGGTTACCTAATGGAAGTGATGGAGATGGATCATGATAATTTGAAGAGGAACGCTCAGTTATCTATATAATTATCATTGTGAAACACACCGACAAGCATATAAAATATTATACGCTTTTAGAAAGCGTTTTCCAGCGAAGGTGCTTTTAACAGAGTCGTTGGTACCTATGTATTCTCTTGAATTTCAATGCAAACGTGATTTCATCAAGATTTTTTTCCCTAATCTCCACCTCTGATACAATCAGCAAATAGTTGCGTAGAGATCGTATCAAAAGGGCTTTAGCTCTGCTTTGCCTGTTTCTGTAAATGATCAAACGGTCAAAAATTAAAACTCACATCAATCCCGATGCCATCCCACACGACGACGCCCGACGTGGACGCCACGCTCCCTATAGCCATGTTTCCCATGTTTATTCCCATGCCCATCTGGCCGTAGCCCTGCAGGTGGTGGCCGGGCGGTGCCATCATGGCGGAGCTCTGCTTGCGACCGCGGCGCGAGATGGTGTAGTGGAGGGGGTCGTGACCCTCGCGGCGGATCATCTCTGGTAGGATGCGACGGCGAGCATTTATAAACCAGTTGCATACCTGCGGACAAGCAGTTTTTTTTAACTACGCCACCGTAGAGTAATATAGTGACAACCAAAACTTACTATAAAATTTCGTCAGCTGACAACCTTTCTCACTAATTGCAAAAAATAATCACAAACAACAATCAATCTTGTTTTATTACTAGCAGGTATACGAAACTTCCGTGAGACACAGACATATTAAATATATTAATAACGGGTCACTCACGACCACATGTCGAGCGTTTTTCGACTTAAAATGCGTGAGTGACCCGTTATTAATATATTTAATATATATAGCAGGTATACGGTTTATTATAGCTCTGACTTGGTAGTAATTAGTGAGTTTTGGTTGTCACCTGTTTGGTTTTCAACGAATTAAATCACAGTTTGCCTTTATTTCCGACGTTTCGACGCAGGTTACACTGCTGCGGTGTTAGCATGGTTGCATTTTTATCACCTGTCACTACCCGACGAAAAGTTTACGAAAAATATCTAGATGACGGGAGGCCCATCGCGCAATAAGTTGAACCTATATGTTTAAAGTTTTATTGTGAATAGAAGGTATCGAACCTCAATCCAAAAATGTTCTGGAACTTAGTTGAATATAATGATAAATGTGTACAATATAATGTACCGAATGTACGCAGGGCCCAACGAATATAAATAATATGATGAACTGACCTAACTCGTCTCATTTTTATGTGTAATTCGCATTTACCGTCCTTAGAAATATGAAAGTCGTTTCGTATAGCCTTACAACATAATAACCAAAGCGAATTGCTGAACAATACAATCTCAAAGACTAGAGCGCGGTTCGAATTTTTACTCGCAGCTACAGCTGTTGTACAAGTTGCAGAATGTTTCTAAAAAGTTTTTGGGATTTTGGAAATGGAAAATTTCAGTCCCAATACCAAATTGTCCAATGGCACATCTCGTTCGCAAAAGCATATTGGTATACGGACCGATATAGCATTACGACTATATTACGTTACATTTATACCTACTGTTGCGAACGCAACTCTTTTATTATATAAATTATCCATGCAGTAGCTAAACGCAGCCGTCGGGCTCGGCTAGTTTAGGTACGGAAACTTTTTCTAAAGCACCAATAGTAGCGCTCCACATAATTTGTATCGCGGCCAATTTAAGGCACCTAAATTTAAACCACCTTTTTTAACGTTCAATTTTGCTAGATCACTTTCATCAACCTCCATACCATAACCACTTTTGTATTTAACCGTTAGTCAAAGAACTCTTTGTAACCAGTACCTTTGGAAGAATATAATCAGTTTACTTCAAATCGAAGTCTTTTTATTGAGTCGTCCGAGACCTGCACGGCGGCTACACCTACTTATATACTTAAGGTGGTTCGACTAGGTTACCCAAAGCTTAAACCCCGCTAGATGGCGTCACTTTCGCAAATTTTCAGGTTTTATTTTTTTGTGGAATAGTGTTGGTATCTGTATACTTAAAAGTATGTTTAGCGCACTCTTTACATAAATATTGAACTATTATAATAAACATTGAATACTTCATTAGTGCAAAAAACACTTTTAAAGTCGACAGAGTGTTTTTGTCATGCTATTTCCTACTATTACTCACACATGCAAACAGTGTTTCCGTGATGCTTGTAGTAGACAATTTCATGCAGTGTAAGTATGCTGCAATGGCGTTGCGGTATGTTCGTGGAAATACGTGCAAGAGGATTCGGGTTCGAGACTGGTACGACAGGGGTACTTTTTTTGTCCTTTTTGTGTTATCTTATGTTTCTTATACCTTTTATTCTTCGAATTCTTGTCCGATTCCGATATAACCGAAATATATTTCAGTGATATCGGAAACGGCTCTAACGATTTCGATGAAATTTGCTGTAAGGGGTTCGATCTAGCTAGGTCCTATCTCTGGGAAAACGAGCATTTTTGAGTTTTTACTTATGTTTTTTTTTTCTCCCAGATATTCAGTATTATTAATAAATTAGTTTATAACGTTTTATAAAAATATGTGACGTTTTGAACTAAAAGGTACCACATTGTCGGTTGTCGATTAGGTTGATTTCATTTTGAAGCTTTATGGAAATATGACAACAATAAGTAGGTACCCGTTTGGTTGAAAACGCCACATATATTGAAAACCTGACTTTCACAAATCTCACCTTTTTGGGTTCTTCCAACTCAGAAAGGATGGAGAATACTGACGATTCTTAGTAGCACTAGCCCAAGGAAGTCCAGGTTTGTAAGTGTTAGGTATCAGTTTTTTTTTTAAAGGGCTAAATATAGTTCTACAAGTAAAGCAATCCCTTACTGCCCAGCCTCTATAGTATTTTTCAAACTGGAAGGGTACGATGATAGATTTCATCTCCATACAATTTATAACCTAATAATGCCAAATGTTGCAAAATTATATTGAATTGAGATCTATCATCGTACCCTTGCAGTTTGAAATAGTTATTTACGATACAAGTGCGGAAAAGAGAAAATTCGCAACTCGTGTCGATTAAAACACTTCCTTCGGTCGTGTTTCAATTTATCGCCACTCGTTGCCAATTTCCTACTTTTCGCACTTGTATCGTAATGTACTAATAATAAAGTAGTAATTGTAAAATAAAATTAAAACTTTTTTTATATTTTTTTTTTGGATTCAAGTAGGTACAGTGAGCAACAACATTGCATGGCCTTCTAATTATAACTATTATAGAAAACGGGATATTTATCATGTTTATTTATATTATTTATTTCTCGATATTTTGGCCGGTCTTGCAAGACCAGTCGTTGTGGAGATCCCTGGGGAGGCCTATGTCCAGAAGTGGATGTCTTGTTGGTGTAGATGGATTCACACAACAAATGAAATAACATTTTTCCATATTTGTTATCCGTAGTTGTCCCTGTACCTGAAAGAAAAATAATATCATGATAGCACAAAATCTCTAATGTTATAGGAAGAAAGATGATGCAACAATATGGATTCTAATAAAGTTATCATTTACTTACCTAGTAATAATTGTGTTTTTCATTCATAGACAAAATTCCATAATTTTCATCCCCAGGAAATGTTTTATTTTACTTTATTGCAGTGAGGATGTCCTGATTTTTTCTGGCTAATGAAGGAAAACATTTTATTTCCAAGAATGCCTCTTCATTTTGCACAATACCTAAAAAAAACCTAGAGTTAGTGACACATTGACTATTCGGCAACCAAAACAGTAATAATTACATTATATAGGTATTGTTCACTGCTTATATCTACCATTACGGAAGAAGTGAGAATTATTTTCTAAAAAGATCGGCACGAGAAAATTACAATGTACAATGAAGGAATGAAACTGTACCTACCTTACGAAACTTCATCATGAATTCCGCTTCAATTGAGTCTGAATTTTTCTGGATTTTCGCGGACCAGAACACCGATGATTTTTGTAACTTGATTTAGACGTTGCTATCATTTTCAATTTATACAAACAAATTGACACAATAAACATGACCCTATGTGTCAGTGTCAACACTGTCAAATAAAAATGCACTAAACATGACGGCACTGCAAATCCTGCCAGGTCGGCCAGGCAACGTCGCCAACGTCATAGAGTGGCAACGCCGCACGCAACGTATTTGTACACGACATTTGTGACACACACATACGTAAAATTGATGAAAAAATTACGTTGATTTATGTATGATTTCTGTATGAAACAAAGTTTTTCTATTAATTTAGCGCAAACGAATATTCGAAAGTAGATAAATGAGCAAATATTTGTGTAGTAATAGTGTGTAGTGCCTTAATTAAAGCAGATTGAATTTTGTATGAAAATCGAACCACCTTAAGTAATTTTAATTTAATTTAGTCGTTATGTTGTATCTTCTTGCTTTGTTTCATATTGATTGCCACTGTGACACCGTGACCGTCAGTCACGGTACGAAATCTCTACTAACATTATAAATGCGAAAGTAACTGTATGTATGTTACCTTTTCACGCTTAAACCGCTGATCCGATTTAGATAAAACTTGCTAAGGAGACAGCTTGAGGGCAGAGGAAGGATATAGGTCAGTTTTTATTAATCATTACATCATAGAAATATAATGTTAAAAATATTATTTTGAATCGTAGTTAAAAATACCCAACAACTTTGCGTTCTTATTTTCTGTTATGAATATACTACAAATAATAATGTAATATTTTGCTATTTCGATATGCCCGATGTAGATTTGTTTTATAGTGAGATCAAATATAATGTTAAAAAATATTTTGAATAGTGTAGTTAAAAATACCCGACAACTTTAGTCCGTAGTCTCTGTCATAAATATACTACCTATATAGTGTAATATTTTGCTATTTCGAGACCTTCATATTTGCGTTATTTAGCAGTATATATGTGGAAGCTTGTAATTTGCATTTAGTAGATAAGTCTGTACCGTACCCAAGACCGTAGTCAATGGAAAAACAAGATTCGAGCCCTACACCCCAGCAGGGGTAACAGGAAATGATGATGATGATAATGATGAGAAGTCTGTTAACCTATGTATATTAGGCAGTAAGCATCCCGAATAAAATAAAATAAAAATAAAAATCATTCCACGCGGACGAAGTCGCGCGGGTTGTTCCTTGACCTTACAAGTCAGTGTAGTAATGTCGGAATGAAATCAAATTGGCTTCAAAGTTCGAATCGCATACAATCTATTGTTTGTACCAAGCAAACCTCCGTCTACCGAGACTCGAGCTTCGATATGTTCCCAATTATTTCTTATCAATATACGAAGCCGCACCGGTACTAAGGTCATCTAAAAGCAGTATAATAACAACATTGCAATATTTCTTGAACCCGGTTTCCCCTCGGGGGTTCTAAGAGCTTACATGAAAGGATACAAAGGATAGTAGTGAATCCCAATCGAAAGCTTGAACGAATAACTTCGTAAGTGTACAACTGTTGATAGAGCTTTTGAGGGGTAATATAAAAAGAAATTGATGTTTGGTGAGTGTTGGAGTGTTTGTAATGTGCGCTATTGGGTCATATTAGGTTTGAATAGTTACTCCGACAATATTCTGTATGGTAGGCATACGGCAATATATATTTTAAATAAAAAATATGATATTGGTTTGCTATTCGTGTATTTCTCGCAATAATTAATTACAAGTTGCAGCCGCATTTTGTATATTTAGTATGCTGCTTAAAGTCTCGAACGTAGGAAACTAACGAACTTGGAAACTGATGAGCAAACCCCGATATCAATGTTGCACCTAATTGAAAATATGGGTCGGCAAAAGTGTCTACCGTAGAGACCGTCGGTGCCCAACTTCGCAAGTAAAATAATAATTAGATTAAGAAATAGATATCAGTTGAATTTACAATAAATTCGGCTGCGTAAAACTATTACATATTTTTTAATTCTGGAATTTTCTAAAACTTCTCTACAAATCCTAAATGTTAATTAATTAACACAGTCGCAGACACGAATGATACGACAAATAAATATATATTTTTGCAAACCCTTTTTTTCACATTTATACCGGGGTTTTAAGATAAGACATGCTCTTAGTTTACTATTCTAGAGAATCTTGGTAGGTCTCTATGTATACTTCTTTCGGGAGAAACAGCAATAGATTAACGTACTTGCAAAATAGTCAGGTTCGCCTTCTGGCTCAGCGTCAGCTTCTACGCGTCGCTGGGGTACACGTTGTATCGGTGCTCTCTAAGTATAATATACTTCAGATAATAATAGAACTTACTTGCCAAACACTCCAGGTTCGCCTCCTGGCTCAGCGTCAGCTTCTCCGCGTCGCTGGGGTACGCGGTGTATCGGTGCTCTCTAAGTATAGGTACTTCTTTCGGCAAATAAATCAATCGAACTCACTTGCAAGACAGTCAGGTTCGCCTCCTGGCTCAGCGTCAGCTTCTCCGCGTCGCTGGGGTAAGCGTTGTATCGGTGCTCGTACAGCCATCTAGAAAGAAAATCATGTGAACCATGATACCGTTTGTAAACTGGTGCAAAATGACTCAGTTGTATTAAGTCGAAAAATTTTAAACATTATAAAGATTAGCAGGGGTGAATTTAAAGGACCTCTCCCTTAGGAACGGGGTTAGAGGAGGTCCTAAAATCACATTTGTAATGTCACCGCTACAAACCGCTCTCGGCTCACTGACCTCTTGAGTTTAAAACTGCCCTATTTTAAAATGTTTGTATGTGACTAATGTCCCCTTTTATAAATGCCCTCTTTTAAAACTATCCCTGTTTAAAAATGTCCCTCCGTCAGAAAGAATGTGAATCTTCCGGCTGAATCGCCAACAGAAATCAAAATGAATAAACTTGCTACAAAACGCCCGTCCCACCGATCTCTTGACGGCGTGCTTGGGCAAGTTCCCCTTTTAAAAATGTCCCTTTTTTAAAGAATGTCCCATTTTAACGAATTTCCCTTTTTAAAGAATGCCCCTCTTTAAGAATACCGCTTTTTAAGAATGTCCCCTTTTAAGAATATCCCCTCTCAAAAATGTCCCCCCTTCAGAAAGAACGTACCTCTTTTAGAATAGTCCTTTGTCAGAAATAAAAAATAATTTGCTACACTAACGTCCGTCCAGTCCACTGACCTCTTCAGTATCTTGACTGCGTGTTTAGGCAGGTTGCCGCGCCGCTTGCGTACGGCGCCGCCGACGACGGCCTGCGGCGGCGGCGGCGGGTGGTGGATGTACGCGGGGCGCGGGGGCGGCGCCACCAGCGTGTCCCATTCCGCGCCGCTTTCGTTCTCGTCGGTGGATGATGTGGACGGGAAACGGTCTCGCGCTGTTGGAAGACGTTTAATTTAGTTCTCGGTTATATCCAGGGAGGAAAATGAGGACTAGGTACGTTTGTACGAAAAGGTGATTTCGCGCGGGTCCTCTACTTTCGTCTTAATATGGTCATATACTGACAGCACGGGTTCATAATGCCAAGTCACTTAATTTACATAGCAGATAAATGTAAAGCACACAATAAATTCATCGGCAAGGAAATACAATATACGTTCATACACCTACTTGTCCGCGCGCCAATTCCGTGCATTCCGAGGTCGAGGAAGTGGGAGGGTATGCGCCGCGCCCGTTACGTACAAAATGACACCACTCGGTCATAACGCCCAACATTCCTAACAGTCCTCAGCCGCGCACTGAATTTGCGCGCGGCGATACGTACAGTCACATTTATCATACGATAATCTAGAATAAAACATACCAAATTTGACACCACAACCCTTTAATTTTAACCCTTTAAACGCTGTCAATCAAAACCATTTAATCATGTCACCAGCCAAAATCGTGAGCCCAAGCGAGCTAAGCCTATGGTTTATATAACAATTATTGACAGTGTACGCCATAACGTGCGTTTCTGGCATTGTGATCCAGACACTTACTTACGTCATCCTTGGCATTAAAAGGGGTTAAATACATTCTCGTGTTTGTATTGAGGTATAGCATCTTTTAAAGTACTTACGCAGTTTGATCTTCATGACTTTGATCACGGATCTGCGCAGCGTGGTGAATTTTCTTGAAAGCTAACCGAAGCAAAGGTCTTTGACCTGATTACTTATTTTACACGTCACTTTACACTGACATACGGCACTTAACACTTACTCCGAGTAAATTTGATTATAACGCGGAGATAAATTGCCAAGACAATTTCATAAGAACGATATAATCGCGAAGGGAATGAAGCAATGGACGTATTTTGTTTTTTGAAAACGCTATGGCTTTTGTCAGAATGAAATTTTAAAATTAGAAAAAAGAATTCGCTGTGTTTTTTTACGGACAGCCATTTGGTGAAAAGGAATGCAACCTTTTTTAATGTACAGTTTACAAACGCTGTTTACAAATGGTCAACAAAAATTATAAGACAGAGGTTGTTTTAAAATCAGTTTATTTTATACAAAGTGTAGATACCATGTAAAGCCTGAGCAGGAATATATGATCACGCGCCATATTGCGGAATTTCACTGGAACTAATTTTTTCATACTATACTAAACTGTCACCCTATACATGAAAATAACAGCGCCCTCTTGACAATGTTTGATCATTTATTACTGGTCCGGCTTTAGATACATATTTTTTACAATTATAATGGAATATATTGTGCTGTTAATTTTCACTCATATAGGTCTTGAAGGAATTCGTGATAGGTAATACCTATTTATTTTATAAGAGAGTAAAGAGAGGGACAAAATATAAATTTAATAATTGAGGCTTGTAAAGCTTTATGAATACGAGAGTAAAGCATTATGTAGTAAGTATGAACGTATAACCAAAATTAGTGTACGTAAGAAGGTACTTATATTATGGCTAGTCAAGCTATTCATTGAAAAAAAATATGTCATCTCTTTTTATTCTATTAGATCTATATTTTCAAACAACTCAAATAGGGTGCGTTGGGGTGAGATTGAACGGGTTTTTCATGCGGGATAAGATGAAAAGTCGCTCGTAATGCTTCGGCATACGGACGATTTTTTGTCTACCCCTCATGAAAAACCCGTTCAATTTTAACCCAATGCACCAATGAAAATAAACATGTTATAATTGTGTTCAATTTTATTGCTCTGCCTCACAAAGCTGGATGACCAGACTAAAGTTTGGTTATGTACATTATCTTCATAAAATGATGTATTGTGATTTTTGTAACCATAACAATCTCATGATATTTATGGTTACAAAAATACCTCAAAA
This sequence comes from Cydia strobilella, assembly GCF_947568885.1. Taxonomy (NCBI): domain Eukaryota; kingdom Metazoa; phylum Arthropoda; class Insecta; order Lepidoptera; family Tortricidae; genus Cydia; species Cydia strobilella. The sequence continues at coordinate 2,642,494 of NC_086056.1, forward strand.
TATGTTTTTGTTTTATTTTTATTACTCAAAATTGTTAGCATTTTCAATCTATGTAATAAAATTCTCCAAAATTGTCCTTCACTGACAATACTTCCCATACAAAGATGTCCCATAAAATTAATTCTTATAACAGACCAAGGAGGTAATTGCTGGTCTGTAGTTCTAATTAAAACTTAATACAAATTGTTTTATACAAAAAAATGAAATCTCTGGTCCTCATAGGCTCTGCAGTGATAATAACGGTTCTAATCTGTATTTATCTATATCGCGATGGTGGCAAATAAGTTCACAGGCTGCCTTATGGGATCTTCATCTAGAAACATAAAGCCTACAGTCTGGGTTAGGTAGTGTAACTGATACTGATACTTGGGGTAACTCCAGCCAGCAGATCCTGCAGTAAGTACTAGGAAGAGGAGACAACAAGAGGAAGGCGATATTGATACAAATAGCACTGTAAGCTCGCATGACTCTGCTGATTCAACCTAGGCGGCAGCGAGTCGGTGGAGTATGTCAGCGTCACCTCACACCGGCTAAGCTTCAAACGCGAAATCAAACAAAGTACGCGCGCAAACCGGCTTATTACGCAACAATCCCTGCCACCCCGCCGTAGGCACCCGCAGCCTGCCCGAGACACCGGAGCATCCAGTAGATAGGACTGGAATGGTAGGCTTTGCAGTCAGGATAGGAGACGGGAAGTTTTAAGCCGACCCGAATACAGGCATCGTGAAGTCAGCATGGGGTAAATAGATACTATACTTGGTGTGTGATCAACTACTTGGTTGTGAGGGAATGTGACTGCTTTTTTTTTAGTTTGGGTTAGGTAGTGTGTAACTGCTTACTTACTGCAAAACTATAGTTAATTAATATAGCAATTATTATCCAATGAGAGTATAACATAAAATAAAAATTTAAACCCCCAAACGCAATGAAACGGATAAAGTACCTATCTCTAACGCTACTAGGACCTACTTTTAAATAAAAAAACGGATCTAAATCGGTTCACACTTCTAAGAGCTACGTTGCCACAGACAGACACACAGACATAGCGGTCAAACTGGTCACCCTTTTTGCGTTGGGGGTTGATACAATCAATTTTTAGAATATTCCATCGCGAACACACTTTACTATCTGAACACATCTGCCGTGCTGTCAAAATGACAACTCGTTTATTTTAAATGAGAAAATATATCACCAAACCTTTCCAACATTTACGATTGAATATTCACGTATGTATCCACCAATTTGCTATGTTATTCCTCTTCAGAAAATCGTAGTTAGGTTATGAATGCCAACAGTTATGAAGATCAAATTGCGTAGGAAGAAAACTATGCCATCTGATCTTCACAACACTCGTCATTCACATGTATTCTACCATCTTCACGTCGCTGTTGTTTTTACCATCTTGAAACACAGTTAAACATTATTTAAATGTGTTTATAATTTAAGTAAAATTTTTAGTTTGTTGTCAGTTTTGTCACAGTCAGTTATGACAAAGTTGTTGATGTATTTCAACGTGATTTATGTTAGATTTTGATATAACTGCCCTTCAGCCAGTGTTGAGCCAGTCATATCAGTAAGCGTTTCATAACATTTTACCAATAGATAAGACTAAATAACTATATGCGTATATTTCAGATAAAAGGAACTACTTTGGTGGTAGTCAATAGGGCATTATTTATACAAAGATGGGATTAGAAATCGTCCTTATTGTCAAACGAAAAAGTGGTGAGTTTTGGCTGAAAACTTCGGTTTTGAAACTTTGGTATAAAGACGCACTAGATATGTAACATAATACGGTACTTACATATTTCTTAATATTTCAGGAATATCTGCTGAAGTTTTAAGTGTGCATTGAAAAATATGACCCGTTCAACACTTTCATCATTTAATTTTAAGTGTGTATAAAAGTGATACCTATCACGTCGATGTGTAGTGGCCGCGCGCCAATGGGGTTGGCAACTGTCAAAGGTTTGCAGAGATGGCGCCATCATAGCTTGCCCCTTTTTCTATGAGATTTGGCTTAAAAGGCTGGCATCCAGGGCATTAGAAAAACAAAAGTTTGACACAATTCTAGGGATTGACAGGGCAAGCTATGCTGGCGCCATCTGCTAAACACTTCGACCGGCCAACCCCATTCCGTGCATTCGGAGGTCGAGGAAGTGGGGGGGGGGGGGGGGGGGCGAGCGCCCGTACGTACAAAATGGCACCAGTCACCATCACTCTGTCATGACGCCCAACATTCCTAACATTCCTCAAAAAAAAAAAACCTCAGCCGTGCACGGAATTCGCACGCGGACAGTACGTCATTACCGAACTAAAAAGGAGTTGGGCGGGACATGTCGACAGGCAGAGTGCTGGCAGGTGTACCTAAAATGTTAACGGAATGAAAAAAAAATGAAAAGGTTGCAGGTCACTTCTGGATGAGATTAGCTCAGGACCGGTACAAGTGGCGTGGAAGAGGCATATGCTCAGCAGTGGACGATAAATGATATGATGATGATGATAATGATGATAAAAGTGATGAAACAAAATTAGGACAACATTCGCTGAATTCTCTTTGAAGACTAAATTTGAAGAGTAAATTTGCAATGAATTTGCATAGTTTTAAGCTTGTATTAACAGGAGGTAAGCCACTGTTATGATTATATAGGCAGATTAGGTTAGTTAAGCAATGGTTACATATTTACATAGTGTGAAGAAGGGCTTATGATATTTCCTATTCCTGAATAATCTTCAAATTAATGTATCACACCTTTTGGCGACGCCATATCGGTTGGAGCCGGTAAAAAATTACGTTATAGGAGGGTTAAGTCCCGTAAGTATCGTATACCGTGAAATCAGGTAACTTTAGTCCACAACTTACAACTATGGTACAAATTCAAGTTCCAGTAAAATATGTGTAAGTATTTTTCAAATTATGTTGAGTATTAAAGAAAGAGCATTAGTGTATCTAAGCTCCAAAATAAATGTAACGAGTACAAATCATAAAGGCTCGTTAAGAATCATACCAAAGATAGATATAACTCCGTAATAGATGTTTACAGTCTAAGGAAAAAACGTGCCTCGAAAATCAAGAAAATTTAATTCTCGTTCAGAGGGCGCCACTAGTTTTGGCCCACTGTCGTATAGATGGCGTTGACTGTTTCGTTTGTTATTAAACAATTTTAACGCATATCAGTGAAAGAACATGGGTCAAAATCATAAAAATAATTAATGCAAATAAAAAAAATCATTTATCCATATTTAAATACATTTTATCGTATTTTTATAAATATTTATTTTTAGTTTAAAAATGTGTCGACAGATGGCAGTGAATTTACTGGGGTTACAAAATTTACTATGACAGTACCGCTCTAGTATAAGTTACTCTATGATCATACCTAAAAACTGGTCTATCTGTAGTTGTACTTAAGGACTATAGTTACCTGAATTTACGGTACTTATGTTTACCTTTTAATTTAATACTGCATGTTTTACTTCACCCTCCTTTTGTTTTACAGAAAGTTCCGAAAAGGCGTCCAGCATTGCAGCAGGCGTGCAGCACAGATCGACCTAAGTGGAGGCATACGGTGAGTACAAAAATGCAGAGCAGAGGCGAGTGGAACTCGACGCGAAGCGTGACGAGCCGAAGGCCCTACCTACCACCTACGGTCATAAACTACAATTTTGTCGGCGGGCTGACCTGCGGTGAGTGTTGCCGTAGGTACCAGGGACCCGTCCACCCCTTCCCAGAAAAAAGCCTTAAACTGGCTTAGTCGTTTATCGAATAGCCCTAACGATTGGCTTTCCCTTTGAATTGCTTACCCGTTCATTTGACTTAGCTCTAGGAAGAGGTTTCCCTTTCAGATACCGCTAAAATGAAAGGGTATCCCCTTCCTAATTCAAAAAAATATGATATCTGTGCTGTCAACGCGCTAGACACCCAGTTCTTCATTTTAAACATAAATGAGCAATATTTAATTCTATTTACAAAGAGAAAGTTGAAAATGGAATAAGCGTCATAATTTATAATCGATGCCGATCGAACGGGTATCCTTTAATTATGAAGCGCTTAAAAAGCTCAAAGGTTTTAGCTAGCAACGGCTTTGGAAAGCAAAGCGTTACGAAATACCCCTCCCGAAAGCCTCGAAGAGGATACCGGGCGGGTCCCTGGTAGGTACATTTAGTCCACATTCAATCAGACGGAACAAATTATAAATTAAAGGTATGTACTACCCAAAAACCCAAAGGCATAATGCTAGCTTAGAAGTTAGCTCTGGTTTTCCGTTATGTACTCGTAGTTGTATTCTCTGCGTCGTGACCATCTAGAATGTATTTCAAACTTTATGGTAGTTGATACATGTTATAATGGTGATGAAGGAAAGACGAACTGACTTTCTTATATAATTTATTCTTATAATATATTTGTGGAGCTCAGTCTCAACACTTGTACAGCGACGCCATCTTGGGTAGAAGAGAGAGTTGCCATAGATAACACTAAATGTCAAACTAAACTAGTGATGTTATTACCAACCTAACATCCCTTTCCTTAAGTTTATATTATAATTACATTGATGACCAGTCTCTTATTTAACTCATCTTTACAACATGTTATGTTAAAGTCTTTCAGTTACCTAAGTATTAACAATTAAATAATCTTCACATTTAAACATGACAGTCTGTTCCTTTAACTGGTCTCTATGGTCATTACTAAAATCAATATATTTATGTTTATAGTTAACAATAAAATATTCTACAAATTATGATACAGTCTTTCCATTAACTGGTCTTTACAGTTACACAATTTAGTTTACATTTTATGAAATAGCTTAATTGCAAAACTACATTTACATTCAGTTGACTTAATTAAATTATATTATATCTAAATTTCCGTTATATAACGCTTTGGAGGTTTAACAATACGTCCTGATCTCGTCACTCTGTGATCAGTTATTACTGGTGCTGGAGTACCCGTCTCCTGTCTTGCCTCTGCCACTTCCATACTTCTTTCCCTTCGTGGTGAGCAAGATCGCATGGGAGACGATTGTGTCAAGTCACTATTCAAGATACTATAGTTATGAATAAGATGAATCCTATTTCTTACATAAGTTACATCATTACTAGTTTTTATCACATATGACCTATTATTACTTAACCGTTTAACAATTACAGCCTTTTCCCAAGTACTGTGTGGATTTTTCTTATAATAAACCTGGTCTCCTGGATACAAAATGGACATTGATTTAGCATTCCTATTATAATATCTAGACATATCTTCATTATTTTTAACAGCTGATTGTTTGTATTCCTTAAATGTCACAGCTTTAGGTCTGAGTTTGTTAAAGTTTACTGGTATCTTACTTCTTAATTTTCTAGACATTAATAACTCAGCCGGTGATAACATATGATTTTTAGCTGTATTTCTATACTGTAATAATGCTAAGTAAGGATCTGATCCATCTTCCTTACATTTTTTGAACATATTTTTTAAAACTTTCACAGCACTTTCAATTTGGCCATTAGAGTTTGAATGATAAGGAGCTGTTACTATATGTTCTATGTCCCATTCATATAGAAATGATTTAAATTCTGATGACTGAAAGGGAGGACCACCATCTGACACTAATGTCATAGGTATCCCATGTCTGGCAAATATTGACTTTAAATTTATTATGACATTTTGAGCCGTACTATTATTTTTTAACAATGCTGTCTCTATGTACTTTGAGTAATAATCAGTTACTACAATGTAGGTTAAGTTATCAAAGTGCATTAGATCAATGCCAACTCTTTGCCAAGGATATTTGCTAATTTCATAGTTTTTTAAGGGTTCCTTTTGATTACATGGCTTGAACTTGGCACAGGTGTCACATTGTTCCACTACATTTTTTATATCAGCAGACATGTTAGACCAATATAACGAATCTCTAGCTAATCTTAGACACTTATTTATCCCTTGATGACCTTCATGCAATTTATTTAATATTTCTTTTTGCATGGACTTTGGAACAATTAAATTTGACCCTTTGAACAATAAATCTCCTATGACATGAATTTCACCCTGCATGTTCCAATATGGCTTCACTAATAAATTGATTTTATCTTTACTACTTGGCCAACCTTCAAAATAATATTTTTTTAATAATTGAAGGGTTTCGTCATCAATGGTTGCCTGTTTTAATTTATTTTTGTACTCTTGACTGATCGCTAAATTTGACTCGACTAAATTGACATGGTAAGACATATCAGATTCATTTTCTGGAATAAAATGGTCTTTCATAGCTGCTCTAGACAAAGTATCAGATATATACATTTCTTTGCCAGGTATGTGAATAACTTCTAAATCATACTTCTGTAAAGTTAGCATCATACGCTGCAGTCTTGCTGGTACCTCATGCAAAGGCTTTTTAAACAGATAAACCAATGGTTTATGATCCGTGTGCACAATGACTTTACGTCCATAGACATATTGATTGAATTTACAACATCCGAACTGAATTGCAAATAGCTCTTTTTCAATTTGTGCAAAATTTTCTTGTGACTTAGTTAGTGTTTTTGAACTCTATGCAATTGGCTTATTATTCTGTAAAATTACAGCACCTATCGCTGACTTTGACGAGTCTACTGATAGAATCAGTGGCAAATTTACATCATAGTGTGCTAAAACTGGCGTGTTACATATTATTTCCTTTAATTCACAATATTCTTTTTCATAGTTACTGTCCCACTGCCAGGGCACGTCTTTTTTTAACAAAGTTCTCATGAGAGTGGTCTTTGCTGACAAATTATCAATGAAACATCCTACAAAATTTACCATCCCGAGAAATCTTTGTAATTCTTTAAGATTACTGGGACTTTGCATCTCTTTGATCGCCTTGACTCTTTCTTGACTGACTTTGACACCATCTCGGTTAAAAATATATCCTAAAAATTCTACCTCCGACACTCCAAATTTGCATTTCGACTTATTTAATTTTAAATTGACTTGTCTAGCCCTATCTAGCACTTTTTTAAGTCGTTGATTATGAATCTCTGGGGTCTCACCATAAACTAAAAAATCATCTACAAAAATGAGAACGCCCTCTATGTCACCAAATAACTCATTAATGACTCTATAAAAAAATCTCTGTTGATGCATTTATGCCAAAAGGTAATCTAAGATATTTATATCTACCAAAGGGAGTTTGGAATGTGCAAAGTTCAGAACTCTCCTCATCAAGTTTCAAAGACCAAAAACCTGAGAACGCATCCAGATGTGAAAAACAAGTAGCACCTTTCAATTGCGACCTAATCTCATCAATATTATTTAATGGATAATGTTCTCTCATAATATTTTTATTCAAATTTCTAGGATCTAGACATATTCTAAGCTGACCTGTTGACTTGACGGTGACTACTACAGAGTTGACCCATGCCGTTGGCTTGGTGACTTTTTCAATGACTTTCATGCTCTCCATGCGATCCAGCTCATCCCGTAGGTCCTTCAGTAGCGCAAATGGTACCTTCCTCGGAGGATCAATGCATGGCACAGCATCAGACTTCAGTTTCAGATGGCAGACAGGAGGTAGACACCCCAGACCCTGAAAAACATCATTATATTGTGTAAGAATTTGACAATTATTTTTTTCTATTACTTCCTCAGTTAGCTGATAAACACGTTTGACTATACCAATTCGATCACATGTATCTAGACCTAAAATGGTTTCACCATTTACAGTTGTCACTGCAAAGGTTATTTTCTCTACTCTGTTATTGAAATGACATTCCAATTCTGTTTCCCCTATTATTGGAAGTTCACACCTATATGCCTTAGCAGTAAGAGTGGTTTCAACTATATTGTTGAGCCCTAAAGTTTTGTAAGTTTGTAACGACATCAAATCAAGCTCGGCCCCAGTGTCTAAAAGGCAATTTATATCTCGACCATTGACATTGACATTTAAGTACCAAGACTTTTTATTTCTGTTTTTGTTCTGTACTTGCCCCACAAATAACCTCTCAGCGCAGTGAGCATTATCATCATCGAGGTTTTCTAGCTCTAATTGTCTTACATTTTTATTTTTAAAACAAAATTTTGCAAAGTGACCATAAGAGTTACATGACCTGCATTGTACGTTGACTGCTGGACACTTGAAGCGATGCACCTGCCCACAGCGCGTGCATGTAGACTGCTGACCTCTCTGCCATGGCCTCGACGGAGCTGACTGGTAGTGTGGTCGACCCGATGACTGATATTCTGATGTTGACTGATTTCTTGACGTTGACTGATTTCTTGATGCTGACTGACTTCTTGACGGTGACTGACTTGACGTTGAGTATCTTGACTTTGATCTGTGATGACTGTTACTGCGGTTGTTGCTTCTGCCCCTCAGTTGCAACACATTCTGTGTGCCGGTGCTCTCCTGTACTATTCTGTCCGAATCTTGTTGAGCCGCAATGACAGCTTTTGCAAGCTCACGCATCCTAGCATATGACAAATTGGGCTCTTGTAACAACCTTTGTCGAACATGTGACAGCTCAGAACTCATGTTTGCAATAAAAATATCCCTGATAAGAGACTCTCTCAGCTCTTTAAATTCACAATCTTTGCTCTTGTTCTCTAAATCAGTTAGGAAATCATCGATGTTTTCAGATTTACTCTGCTTCCGTGTGAAAAACATATAACGTGTCATGGTAAGATTTTTTTGAGGTTCAAAATGAGTGTCAAATTTCTTTTTGATTTCCTTTAATTGGCATTTGTCGAAGTCTACGTTGAAAGAATTAAAGATTTCCAAACCTTTAACGCCCATGGAGTGCAGCATGATTGCAATTTTTCTTTTGTCATCCGCCTTGTCAAGTCCCGATGCCAATAAATATATGTCAAACCGCTGCCACCACCTCTTCCATTCTTCCGCATTATTATTTGTGGTGTCCGACGAGATCATGAGCTTCGGTAAAGATGTACCAAGTCCATGCGACTTGATTCCGACATCTTCACTTCCCTCCGCCATTTCCGTTGTTGGAGGTGCAAGTTCGGCGCGTGTGACTTTTTCTTGTTTCCGTTTGACTTCTGTCTGATCTTCTGAGTCACTCATCACGACACTTCTGACACCATGTTATAATGGTGATGAAGGAAAGACGAACTGACTTTCTTATATAATTTATTCTTATAATATATTTGTGGAGCTCAGTCTCAACACTTGTACAGCGACGCCATCTTGGGTAGAAGAGAGAGTTGCCATAGATAACACTAAATGTCAAACTAAACTAGTGATGTTATTACCAACCTAACAATACATACGTATAATAAATGAAACGATCACATCCGGTCACTTAGATATTAATTCCGAGACTAAAAATAGCCTGCAGAGGGCGCACCCAAATGTACCGCGATGGGCGGATGTGATAAATGCAGTTAGCTTAGTAAGGCTTCGGCAAAAAAATTATTTTAAACTTTATTGCACATAAAAAGTGTACAACAGGCGGACTTAATGCCATTATAGGCATTCTCTACCAGTCAACCATAGGGCTAAACAGAAAAGCGTCAAGGTGGGTGCACTGAGAGAAAAAACAAAAAAGAAACGTAACTTTTGAGCGAAGTAAAACTTCTACATTAATAATATAATAATATGTTTAATTATACCTTATGACGATGAGTATACTAAATATATATATATTTATATATAATTAAATATATGAATAAGCAAGGATAAATACATATACATACAATTGCACGTGTGTTAAGGGTTACCTACCGACTAATACCAGATGCCTGCCTTAGCAGGTGGTTAAAAATCATATTTTCCATCACATCATTCGTTGGAGACCGCATAATATGTCCGAAAAATCTAAGAATCTCTCGTGGCATGTTGTAGAGAGCCGAGAGGCAATGTCGATATTGAAAAAAAGGCGAAGAAAACTGCAAACAGAACACCCAGCAAAAAACCAGAATCAGCCAACTTCCCTATTGGAAGGTAACTTGTGTTACATCAACAAATACTCACTTAAACATAGATGCTATATCACAGAATAAATCAAATATTGTAACCAGAGAACCAATAGATACAACATAGATACAACCGTGCTTTAGGAGCACAGTAAGCTATTCCTCTGTCTGATTCTTTACTCCATATCCATACAATGCTTTTCCTTAATTTATTCTTCATTTCGATGATATCTCGTTACATATCTCGCGGTAGCTCCGTACATTAGCTAATCAAACAGTGTTAGCAAATAACACGAAGGCAACGAATAACAAAGCAGGGATGGTATTCTTAACTATACTTCTGAGCAAGCGAGCTTTTGGCTCGGGTAGTCTGATCGACGAAGCAACGCGCATGTAATATCTCTGGTGTTGCAGGCGTACATAGGCTACGGAGACTGCTTAACATCAGGCGGGCCGTATGCTTGTTTGCCACCGACGTGGTATATTTTTTTTATTAGTGATCGATTATCATATCGTACATGATCGTTTGAATCGGATCTTTTTTTTACATTTTCATTTGATCATAAATATCATAATACAATTATAGTGAGGCAAAATGAGAAATTACGAGCAAAAATAAAGGAATAGTCGTAACACAACTTTTTATACTATTTTTGCATTTCCTAACCAGATTAGTGTTCCGTTATTGAGTCTCAAGGAGGCTTGCACTCATTATCTTGGCCAATTTGGCCATCATACATATTCTGATAACCACGAAGCGAATGCTCGCCTAATGATTGGAACACCAAAGCAGGTGGAACTCAAATGCTATGCGAAACAAGAAAAATATTATATTCTAATATGTCACTGTACTTAATTATGAACCTTATATCTGAGGAATAAAGTTCGAAATGCCGCAACGTCTATTACTGGAAAATATACGAACCTTATTTAATTATGTCATCATGTTTTATTTGGCAAAATTTTATAATATCGACTAGCGACACTCAATACTCTACTTGTTTAAAAGGGGGCGGAAAGTAAGGAAATTAGGAAACAAAGGATATGGCGCGCCGCACGAAACTTGCGACGGAAAATATGGCCGTCGCGCGGGTTTTTGGCTTTCATTTCAATGTTTAAAATTGTGCTCGTCAGATCCCTCGGTTATCTCACTATAGACGGAGAGCTAGCTACGGAAATAGGTTTGCAATTTATAGAGCCACGAAATCTCTCTAGTTAGTATGCCATAGTATCATTATTAATTAATTCGGGCTCCTGGCAGCTGTTCAGTGGTGGGTGTGAGAGTGGATGGGCAACAAAGGGGTTGTAAAATCATTTATAGAGCTCTGAGTTTTGTGTGATATAATAGCTAATTATGTATTTAATTGGAACATAACATTGCCAGGCGTTTTAATTGGGGGAAAAGTAGTGCCAGGTGACCACAGTCACACCCACCGCTGAACAGCTGTCAGGCGCCCGGATTAATTAATAATGATAGTATGGCACACTAACTCCTGTCAAACTCTCTGCAGACTTTTCTTGGTCTCACTCTACTATTTTTCGTAAGCCCTCTCACCCGCTCCGTGCAGTCGTGATGTCGTGATCATGAACCCGCGTCACTTAGCGGACGACCTTTAAGTTTGTAACAATTTACTACGACCAATGGCCCGTTTATCAAAAGCTTGTAATACAAGTGGAAGTCCTTTTTTGACAGGTTTTGTTAGAAAGGGACTTCCACTTGTATTACAAGCCACAAGCTTTTGATAAACGGGCCCCAAGGCTTCCATAATCATCATTTTTGCCAGCACTTGATTTTATCTGTCGCAGGAAAACGTTTTGAAGTGCACATGGCATCAAGTGGTGATTCTCTTTGCATGGATAACGGGCATAACGGCCCACAGATAGCACACAGTTCGTATTCATCGTTCACTTTTTAATTTCGCCGCTTTGCGTGCCGCGGATTCGTGGTTTTTGGCAATTTTGCGCGCGTAGTGTTTTCAGAACTGACTATGCGTATCGTTTCAAAGTGAATGGAACAGTCATAAAAGTATGCTCTTTGCGGTATTTGTTTTCCGTGCTTTATTATGCACTTTTATTGGACATGGTTATGGAAATGGTTAGGTATATTTCTCTACTAGTTACGAGTATACATATATCCGAAATGTGTCCTTTTTGGGGTTGACTAGTTTTAGCCGTGTATGTCCGTCAGTGTGGTCGTCTGCGGCTTAGCTCAATAACCCAGTGCTAATAAGCTGTAATGTGACTTAATATAGGTGTATAGGTATACATTTACCTATTAGGTACGCCGAAATATTTCCACTCGTGCAATGAAAAACGAAAATAATATCAGAGGGCCTTTTCAAGATGCCAATCATTTACAGCGTAACCGAAACGGTAATCTCTCTTCTCTTCCATATTAGTGCAACAAAGAGACAGCGTATCGATCGCTACGTCGCAAACGATTGATATCTTAGCTAGGCACCCAGTATGGATATGATCATGGAGACTATATAAAGAAGCCAAATGTCTATATATGAAAAGTGTCCATCAAAAAACAGTAATTAGGCGGCGCCACCATACACCGAAAAACTAACAAAAACAACCTACGTAATTTGGTCGGGTTATTTGTTGCCTTATATGGTTCATGTTATACTCATGTCCCAGAGCCTAACTAGCGCCACCGGAGAGATTAGGAACTATTATTTAAAGCTGAAAGCGGTCACTTTTGCAACAATTCTGCCATAAGAGATTGGCATCCTTTCTATACCATCCATAGGATATGATGGTCGTATTTGTCTACGAAACATCATGATAATGTCAGTGTCCGTCTTACACACTTATTTTATCACGCAGATGAAGCCATTTATAAACTGCCATCCGTAAAACGCCTGCAGTTCGTAGGGCTAAGATAGTCGCCTCTATATCATCTATCACCATGCCTGTCACGTATGTTGTAAGTGAGAAAGTGAAGCATGCCACGACAGGCGATAAAAACGTGATCATGCAGCAGCAGCTGTAGTAGTCAAGGGTATTGTAGTATATTCAGTATTCTTGATTTAAATGTTCGCGCCTGCGTTAACATCTTACGCTTGCTATCCCTTCGAATAAGTCTCGAACGTACGCAAATTCATTCACAGTGCGCGCGGTGAAGTTGTGGAACGAGTTGCCCCTGTCGCTCAAACGGTCCCGGTCTGTAGCATCACTCAAAGTTAATCTGAAAAAGCTTTGGCTTTCCCACGAACTGTGATTTGGTTGAGTGCTAATATATATATATATTATATATATATATATTTATTTAATATTTATTTAGTACTATATATTTATGTATGCTAGTACATATTTATTTTATTGCATAATGCAATTGATGTATTTTAGTTATTCGTAGACGTTAATATTGTAGTTTTCCTTCTTAAATATTATTGTACGTTCTGTAAGTTTGTCTATCTATCTAATTCGAATTTTCCACTCATTTACTCTAAGGTTAGCTGGAAGAAATCCCTTATAGGGATAAGCTCGCCTTTGTACCTAAATTTATATGAATTTCATGTTATCAATTTTTGTTTTGTACAATAAAGTGATTTACTACTACTACTACATGTTCATTCACCGACTCACTCTCATCCGTCATATCGGTTTACCGTGGGTTTACCTATTCACATGTAGCTAGCTGTATTTTTAAATGAAATAAAATATATTCAAGTGTTTGGAAGTGTAGTGATGTGTATTAATTAATTACCATCCTCCTCCGGCACCCTAATAACAATTTGGCGATGGGATGCAGGCATAAATATATATACATTCCCAAAGTTTCAAAAATATCTGTGAAGTCGTGTACACATATTTTTGAGCCATTTGTCTGAATTGATATTTTTGGCTTCGACTGTACATACGTGTACGTACGATTTATTTCATACTGTTATGCTGTACAACTATTTTAAAATAATAAAATAAATAAAAAAATAAAAATACAGTCAAGTGTAAAAATATGGGTGCACAAATCATACTCATAAATAATGTCTCACCCGAAATTAGTTCATAAAAATGTTCAGGGTAATGTAACGGGGTTTGTATAATGAAATATTTGAATTTTTGCCCTTTCGTTTGATAGCGTACCTAGGTTTTTTTTATAATTTAATAGTTATGTTATAATTATTCAAAAACATCGCTCGAAGGTATACTCTAGTCTCAGTTTACCTGAATCTGTTATCATAACCTCTCTAGCTGCCACGCTACGTTGCCTCGTTGCCTCTGCCCAATCCCAATAGTGGGCTCATCCCTTTGTCTAAGGGCATGCGGTGTGACGATAAGCGTCATTGTTGTCCATCGTCCGCTCATATCATGAGGTCATTCAAACTTACAATGTGACATCAAAATGATGTCTCGTGCATTTCGCTTGTACTTGTCCGTACATGCATTGACGCGAGGGAGACGCCAGGCGACTGACATCATAAAAAAAAGTCATTTATTGTCGCAGTAAGTATACAAAAAAAAAACAGTAAAAAACAGTAGTAGGTACAAGCTTAAATTACAGCAGTTAAATTTAGATATCATTTTGATGTCACAATATAAGTTTTAATCGGCCTCCATGCGTTAGAGGCCGGGTTCTCGTACAGTCAGTAACACTCTTAAGTATCCATTGGTGGTCCTTATGCCTTTCGTAATAAGGGCCACCAATGGAAAGTTTACAGTGTGGGCGATGGTACAGTCAGCAACCGAGGTAGCTGAGGCGATGAAGTGTTAAACATTAAACCCCAACAAGATTCTATTTGGTCCTGAGATAGTGTCGCTACAAACAGTTTACATATGGCAATAATGTGCGTAAAGATAATAGTTATTTACGATACAAGTGCGAAAAAGAGGAAATTCGAAACGAGTGGCGATAAATTAAAACACGACTGCAGGGAGTGTTTTAAATCGACACGAGTTGCGAATTACCTTTTCGCACGTGTATCGTACAACGTTTTACAGTACTTATGGCCCTTTAAACTTTCGACATATGCACGAAAAGTGCTCATTCCCGCACTAGTGCGAAAAAGTAGCACCATTGTACTGTAAAAATAGTTTATTATTCAAGTAGGCATATTACAATGCGCTTATAAACGTCAAATAAAGCTACGCCGACTCTAACCCTACACCTCTGCCTCGAGAAGATTAAAATACCCCTCAATTAGAGGAGGATATCCCAATATGAAACCGGCAACAAACTCGGCGGGACACATCTTTTCAAAACATTACATCTTATAATTAATTAATACGTAATGTATAGTCAAATAAAATGTTAACTTGTTTACCACCATCATAGTCAAATATTGCTTTTAGTAGAGTGACTGCTAATATTTATTGGCCAGTACATATTACTACATAGTAATTTGCCTTTCCTAACAAATTAGAAAGAAACAAGCCAATTGAAACCTTATTGTTAAGAATGGCCAATTACTAAGTATACCGGCCAAAAAAATACCATATCAGTCAGTTACTTAGTTTACTTTAGACCTAAATATTTGAGACAAACACCTACTTCTCCCGTTCAACCATATTGAAGAAAAATGTTCTATAATAATTTACATATATATAGGATTCCCATATAGAAAACGTAAACACATTTTTTTATCAAGATTTGTCCCCGTACTGTTCTTGATCTATATTGAACGAAAATAAAACACAACGGAATAAAGTAATGGAAAGATATAAACAATTACAGCAAATGCTATGTTAAAATATTATTTTGTTTTGCCGTGTATTGGGTGATACTGTTAGATTTATAACTTCAGTTCTCCGTAGGGTTGTCGAATTTTGTTTTAGAATTAATTTTACTGATTTAAACTTTCACGATTTTTTCTAATTATTATTCACAACGACGGGACTTAATAGCGTAAAATAAGTTTTAAATTTGCCATTGCCGTTTCGAGGACGGCGTTGTCCCGTGGTCTTCTCCGAGACAGGTCTTCTCAGGGGACAACGCCGTCCTCGATTAATTTTGTTAAGTATATTTCCAACAAGTTGTAAATGGAAACTTTTAGCATTGTTACACGGAGGTTAAAATTAGCAAAAAGTAAGGAAGCTTAGGTATCAAAGTTTGAAAAACACAAAAATTATCCTTTTTCCAGCTATATACCTTACCATTTTATCGACCACATACGCGACAATAGAATTTCGACTAGAATTTCGATTTAAGGTTAAAATTAGAATGCACTTTCGGAAAATGTGACGTCTTCAAATGAATCATCAAAGCTAGATTCATTGTAAATATATATATTTGGATTTTTCGTGAAAATTTTGTAGATTGATACGGCCTGGAAAAGGGTTAAAACTATTATTCCATAAAAATTACGAGATATTTTTTTTTTTTTTTTTTATACCACGTCGGTGGCAATCAAGCATACGGCCCGCCTGATGGTAAGCAGTTACCGTAGCCTATGAACGCCTGCAACACCAGAGATATTACACGCGCGTTGCCGACCCTTTAAAAACCTGTACACTCCTTTTTTGAAGAACCCCATACTGTAGCCCCTCGGGAAAACCTCGGCAGGGAGCTCATTCCACAGCCGAAGCGTACGCGGGAGGAAATTCCTCTTAAACCGCACAGTACGCGACCATTTAGGTGCTAGGGTGTGAGGATGAACACCCTGCCGATGGCGAGCGGTGCGGTGATAGAAAGCGGCCGTTGGCATCATGTCAAACAATTCTTCAGAGCACAGCCCATTGTACAAGCGGTAGAACACACACAAGGAGGCGAAGTCTCTCCTTAGACTTAAAGGTTCGATACCGCTTGTGAGTTTGGGATCGTCGACGATTCGTACAGCGCGCCTTTGGACTGAGTCGAAGGGTCCAAGCTGGCATCCAGGTGCTCCTGCCCAAAGGTGACAGCAGTACTCCATATGGGGTCTGACTTGCGATTTATATAGCAGCAGTCTTTGCCCCGGAGTAAAGTATCGCCGTGCTTTATTGAGCACACCGAGTTTTTTGGATGCCAGATCAGCCTTCCCTTCCAGGTGGCTACGGAATTGGACGTCACTGGAGATGTCGACACCGAGGATCCCAATGTATTTTAAATCATCCCTCAAAACGTTTTGCTGTTAGCATTTAGGTTAGGTTAGGTTAGTAGGTATTTTTTGCTGTTCGTTTAAATAGCACCCATAAATACTTAACTGAATTTAACATACAAATTTCTTTTTGTTTTTTATCTTGTAAACGTTGACGTAAAGGCGGTTACATATTTATTATGGGTTAATGTTATTTAATGCGTATTTTTTAATGAAAATAAAGCTTAATTATATTCAAATAAGCAACAGGTATTACTACAAAAGCATAACTAAGCTTAACGAGTTGCTATTTGCTTATTAAAAATTCCAGTGGCAACAATATTTAAAATAAATATAACAAAAAAGAAAACGAAATACTTTTATATTTATACGATTTTCTTTCCTATACCTATACTTTGTATCTTGCAAGTGAAGTGCCACCCTAACATTATGTTTTTGGCATTTTTATTAAATTCTTCATGTGACAACCCTAGCAGTTTTATATTGGACATGGAATCTGATATATGCGAATGAATGACAAACTAGTTTACTGTAATAGGATTTCGCCGGTAACATCGTTCTATAGATAACTGAATATACGTAAACTTATATTATTTTTGTATACAACTACATATAAAGCCATTTTAACATTTTTTCCTTGAATTTGTTCAACTTTGTGTTCTTTTCGCACTGTAACAGAATGTTTCTGACATTTTTATTAAATTTTGCTTGTGACAACCCTAGCCCGTAGCTTCCATATTGGACGTAGAATCAGATAGTACGTACTTGTGAATGATAGAAGCAATTTCGCGTGTTTTCTGTTGTATAATGGCGTCGCGTGGCTTTCCCTGAATTCACCTGTTTGTGACAAATGAATTACGTTTATATGAATAATACCTGCCATTATCCTATGAACAGTATCGTATGGAGAAAATGGCCCAGTACCAAATCGTTTATGTAGCAAAATCTCTAGCGAAGCAAATTGACCAAGAAGCGAAATGTCAGACGTCCTATTAGAATTTTGCCCCATTAGCATAATCCATAACGCAGAACATCAGAATCAATAAGTCCGTGTAATAGCATACTCATACTCATTCTTTTTTGGTAATATAAATTAAATTAAATTATACATAATGTCCAAACTAAATATTATCAAAAACATCCAGAATAGCAATTCTTATCTTATTGAAAGCAAATAACCGGAGTAGCAGAAGAACCAAAATGCAGCGTCCAAAAATCGGAGGAAAAAAAACTGTCCACACAAAACTAACTAAGTAGGACTTGGGGTGGCGAACCTGTCGCCTCCG
Source organism: Cydia strobilella (assembly GCF_947568885.1). Classification (NCBI taxonomy): domain Eukaryota; kingdom Metazoa; phylum Arthropoda; class Insecta; order Lepidoptera; family Tortricidae; genus Cydia; species Cydia strobilella. The sequence goes on from NC_086056.1 coordinate 2,660,703, forward strand.
TTTAACGGTAGTGTTGGTTAGCTCATATGTGTCGGTTTCAAGCAAAAGGTACCACATTGTCGCTTGCCATAAGGACGCTCTGACAGGTTTTTCGTATAAAGATACAAGCAATTTTCGTCCTCATGTTAAGCGACAATGTGGTACCTTTTGATTGATAACGACACATATACTACGTTTTGGACGTTTTGCAATAATGGGAAACGTTTTGCGAAATTCAATGAAAAATCTCTCCGCATTTCACAAACAAGGTTATAATAAAACCAAAACCCGCAACCTTTAATTGCATAACAGCGTCTGTAGGCATTTAGCAAAATAAAATAAATACACGCCCTCTGGCGGAAATGAAAAAGCACTCGACTCTAGTGCCGGCGCGGAGCCAAAGCACTAACAAACTGCTTTGTTCGGGACTCGCCTGCGGTAGAAACGGGTAGATGATATTCATTGGCAGGTAAAATAAATTTTTTGACGACCAGACGAATGGCTAAACTGAAGTGGGAGTGGGCTGGGCATGTGGCCTGTAAAGAATATTTTATTATTATTTTAAAATAGGTTGTACAGGATAATAGCCATTTATATGTGCCATTTTCAACCAAAGCAGGAAGCAGGCAAGCAGGAAGGCCAAAAGAGCGTAGAATAGAACAAAATTGCAAAAATTCAAGGAGGCGTACAGTACATCTCTAATATCGAAAAGGGCTAAGAAGAAGAGAGAGAAGAAAATACATAAAGTATTAGAGTTCGTCTAAGCTAACTTTGCACCGACATAAACAGTAAGATAATGTTATTAAAAATGTCATATTTCCATAGATATTTGAATATTTGAATTCCATAGATATTATTACCGACAGTGATGTTAAAAAGAATATTTTAGCTATTTCCTCCAATGCCGTCGGGTCGGATAGCGTAAGTCGTAACATGATCCTTCCTCTTCTTGATCTCCTTGTGCCCATTATTACCCACATCCTAAACTACTCGATTTCTTGCAGCTTTTTCCCTTCACTTTGGAAAGACGCTGACATAATCCCTCTTCCTAAAAAGACAAATCCTTCTTCTTTTTCTGACTATCGCCCAATTTGTATCCTCCCTTTCCTTTCCAAAGTCCTTGAGCGTCTAGTGCATCATCAATTAACATGTTTCTTAAATAGGCATCAGCTACTAAATCCTTTTCAGTCCGGTTTCCGCTCGGGTCATGGTACGACTACCGCTCTCGTAAAAATCACCGACGACATTCGCGCCGGGATGGATAACCGAAAGGTCACCGTGTTAACCCTGTTGGATTTCAGCAACGCGTTTAACACGGTTGATTTTGACGTGCTACTCGGGATTCTGCATTCTCTTAACATATCTCCTGCGGTGATTGATTGGTTTATTAGTTATTTAAAAGATCGTCGGCAACGCGTAAAGGTTGATTCTCTCCGTTCTTCATGGTGCAGCACGCTGGCCGGCGTTCCGCAGGGTGGCGTGTTGTCTCCTCTTATTTTTTCTATTTTTATAAATTCAATTACCAGTAGTATCTCTTCATCTTACCACCTTTATGCCGACGACCTCCAAATTTATTCGCAGGGCGCCATTAGCGATCTACCTATCATTATTAACTCCATAAATCGTGACTTGGATTACATCTCAGACTGGAGTAGGCGTTATGGACTTAAGGTCAATCCAAGTAAAACCCAAGCGATAATTGTAGGTAGTTCTAAATTAACTCCTAGGATTGACTTTTCTCTGCTACCTGACGTAATGTTTGATGGTGTTCACATTCCCTTTTCACATCAAGTTAAAAACCTGGGAATCATAATAGATCGTACTTTATCTTGGATACCTCAGATTAGCGAGGTAAGCAGGAAGATGTTTGCTTCAATGGGTTCACTTCGCCGACTAAGTAACTTCTTGCCACTCGCCACCAAAATTGCGCTTTCTCAATCACTTCTTCTGCCTATATTAGACTACGCTGACATCAGTTATTTGGATCTTACCGAGGACCAGCTCAATAAACTTGAGCGCTTGCAAAATGTTTGTGTCAGATTTATATTTGGACTACGCAAATTTGACCATATTTCCAACTTCCGTGCCCAACTCAAGTGGCTCCCTATACGTCTTCGTCGAGATTCCCATATTCTTGCTCTTCTTTATAACGTTCTTTTCAACCCCTCTACTCCCCCATATCTTAAAGAGCGTTTCTTTTATCTCTCCTCCGTCAGGCCTTCACGGAAATATCTACTTATTCCCCCTCCATCCTCTACGAAATTCTACAATGATTCTTTTACTTTTCGAGCTGTACGGCTGTGGAACAGCCTGCCGTTAGATATCAGGTGCGCAAAAACTCTTCAAAGTTTTAAAACCTTACTTAAAAATCATTACTTATCTCTTCCTTAATGTGCTGCTGTGTATATATTGTGTATGTATGTATATATATATATATATATATTTATATATTTATTTGTGTTATATTATTTATTTATTTATCCAAAATTTACTATATGTACTGTCTGATTAATGTATGTGTAATTCCTGTTCCTCTAATTATTTCGTGCACTACCTGTTTATAAAAACTTTTGTTCTTCATATCCTGCTACCCTAAGGTTGTCTGGAAGAGATCGCTCACAGCGATAAGACCGCCTGTTGCTACCATTATTTACATTGTAAATCTGTTTTAAAAATTTTGTTTCTTTGTGGTGCAATAAAGAATATTTATTATTATTATTATTATTATTAATAATGTCAAACACCACACTTTATCATTGCAAATGCCATGCAAAGTTAGCTTGGTCCTACTCTATTTTTAGGGTTTCGTACCCAAAGGGTAAAAACGGGACCCTATTACTAAGACTCCTCTGTCCGTCTGTCTGTCTGTCACCAGGCTGTATCTCATGAACCGTGACAGTTGAAATTTTTACAGATGATGTATTTCTGGGCGAGTCCGACTCGCACTTGAGATAGACTACCTGTCCCTTTTTAATTGATTCAGTTAGAAAAAGGCTGGTACTAAGCGCTAGTGGCCTAGCGGTAAGAGCGTGCGACTTTCAATTCGGAGGTCGCGGTTTTAAACCCCGGCTCGTACCAATGAGTTTTTCGGAACTTATGTACGAAATATCATTTGATATTTACCAGCCGCTTTTCGGTGAAGGAGAACATCGTAAGGAAACCGGACTAATCCTAACAAGGCCTAGGTCCCCCTCTGGGTCGGAAGGTCAGATGGCAGCCGCTTTCGTAAAAACTACCTACGTCAATTCTTAGGATTAGTTGTCAAGCGGACCCCAGGCTCCCATGAGCCGTGACAAAATGCCGGGATAACGCGAGGTAGATGATGATGATGAGAAAAAGGCTGGTAGTCTATCTGGCGGGCGAGGCGAGACTGTCGCGCCCCTCGTGTGCTAGGCCTACTAGTGAACTTAAGATCCTTATTCAATTAAGTGTCCATGCCCAGGTAGCAAAATGACGTCAAATGACGTCAGCGACGTCGTAATGACGTAATAATGCCGTCAATATGACGTCGCTGACGTCATTTTACGTAAATTTGCTACCTGGGTGTCATATACGCGTTTCTAACTTAAAGCTGTGCAGCAAAAGCGAAAATCCGTGATCGAAGTAAACGGTGGCCGTGAATGGAGGCCCTCGGCGCGCTGTACAAAGATCGCTGTTCGCTGTTTGGTGCCGTCAAAGAATGGACAGGAAAAATTGTTTAAGTCACACGAAACAAGCCGCCGCCATACAGTCTAAGTAATGCACTTATTTTCATACGATATTCTGAAATAACATGAAATTTCGCATGTTTTCTTTTTTTATTTTATTTTTCAAAAAAGTACCTATGGTACATTTTAAACTTATACTAGGTTCGCCAAACTTACGTTTAACGGCGAAATGACGCACTCATTTTCAAAGATAGTACCTTAATCTAAATTAAATGATTAACTTATACTACTAAGGTTAATAATATTCAAGTAATGTACTTATCACTACATAGTATAAAACAAAGTCACTTTCCGCTGTCTGTCCGTCTGTCTCTATGTATTGTATGCTTTTGACGTTCATAATCTTTATCTTTAACGTATTTCTTAATATTTTTAATATTTTATTTATTTATTTACTTTAAACTTTATTGCACAAGAACAAGTACAAAAGGCGGACTTAATGCCTTGAGGCATTCTCTACCAGTCAACCACTGGGCCAAACAGAAATTAGTTAAGGTATTTTAGTAACTACAATAAATATAATACCACATACTCTAAAGGATCCTCGCTTGACTTGATCTTTTTGTTTCTGCGAGATTTAGTCCACAGTGCACAGTGCAGCTTTACAACATTATTATGGTCATTAGGAGTAAACAGAATGAGTCAGCGGCGTTTATCTCAACATAACACTCCGTTGAGGGACCACTGTGTGTGGGGACTTGGGAATTTGTATGTATAGGTACAGAAAATGTATGTGTGTAAGTTGGTGTTAAGCACAAAATTTAACAGAAAGTGCGAAAGTTTTGTACAAAGGAAACTATAAAATTAAAGATTGTAAACATGTTATTTATATACTAATGTTCATACAAAATTATATATGATTATTGCTCTTATTTCAAGTTATAATTCTACATTTACACGTACTATTAGGCTTTGAAATTTAGACCGTGTTATTAAACCATTTGGACGCCAATGACCGATACAAAAAAATATTATTTTGTGCAACTCTTTGATGAACTATATATATACTCTGGCAAACGAACTTTGTCAGTAGGAAAAGGTGCGAAATTCAAAATGTATATAGGATATAAATTGCAGTGGAAGGCCACACTCACGCTGGGACGAGGACATCATTAAAATAGCTGGACCAAACTGGCATCAAACCGCACTTGACCGATCAAAATGGCAAACTTTGGAAGAGGCCTTCACCTGAGAGGGGTTCCTGTTATATACAAATTATTTAGTAAATATTTATAAGCAACTAACAATCAAAAACTAGTATTTAAGCAAAAAAAATAATATTTTTTTACTAACCATCATAAAGCAAGAAATCGTTAATAATGTATCTGTAATAATTTAGCGGGAAATAAAAGGCTTTTTATTTTTATTTATTTATTTATAAATTTTGAAACAAAAGTTTGTTGGCGGTTTGTTGTATAGGTATAGGCTCAGTCTATATAACTTCGCAATTTCATGTGCATTTGAAGTGCCGTACTCGACGTCACACTTGACATGTAAATTAGCGAAGTAATAAAACGAAGATTTTCGTAAATAATCAATATAATATGTGCATTTGAAGTGCCATACTCGACGTTACACTTGACATGTAAATTAGCGAAGTAATAAAACGAAGATTTTCGTAAATAATCAATATAATATATCGAATAACACCGATAAATAAACGCAAACGACCGAACGTCCACCATCATACTACTAGCGCCACAAGGCCATTTTTGAAACTAAACAAAAACTAAAGCTCTGTCTATGACAGCTATTGCCTTCGGCCAATATTAAATTCAATAATGAAAACTTTGTGTCGTCCGATTCTATCTCCAGTCCCTAGTTTTCGCGTCGATCGCTCAGCCTTTGTTTTTCTATTACCCTATCTGATCCTAGAATGGGCGCTTTATTTGCTGAATAGTGAATGGCGGGCTTGGCCAGAGTAATGTGGACTCTTTCAAGGGCTTAACTGGCTTCAGAGAGTAATGGGGTTTGGCTAATATTGTGGATAAAACGTTGGGTCTCTGAGAGGGCCATACGTTCTAAACTTTTTGGTGAACCAAAAAATAATTGTGATAATACAACTAATATTGTAAATGTTTGTAAGGGTACTCGTATTAAATAAAAGTAAAAAACGGCTGAACTACAAACGTTATGGAAAAGTCTAACACAAATCGTTATTTAGGTATAGGTAAGTCCAATATTTAGGGCATGTTATAGACGACACAATACAACATACCTATAACACCGCTCTAATAAATGCCCATGCCCAGGGTACAGACGCTGTTAACACAATAAAAGTATTAATAACCGGTAATACCGGTTATGACGACCGGTCTGGCCTAGTGGGTAGTGACCCTGCCTGTGAAGCCGATGGTCCTGGGTTCGAATCCCGGTAAGGGCATTTATTTGTGTGATATATTTGTTCCTGAGTCATGGGTGTTTTCTATGTATTTAAGTATTTATATATTATATATATCGTTGTCTGAGTACCCATAACACAAGCCTCCTCTGGCTTACCGTGGGACTTAGTCAATCTGTGTAAGAATGTCCTATAATATTTATTTTATTTGTCCTATAATATTTAATAACAATGCAATACAAATATCATTTGAAGACCCCTATTCATTTCGAAAAACCTATCCAACGACACCCCACAGCAGAGGAAATGAAAAAAAAATTTTTTTTTGGGAAAATATACAAAATAAGGTAAAATTGTACGAAACCGGAGTCCGACTCGCACTTGTCCGGTTTCTTCACTTTACATTTACCACAAATAAAAACATTGGGTAAAGAGTGAATTATTAAGAATAAACCAGTCTCATAAAAATTTATCTTTGCCAAGTCAAGTGCAAAATTATTTGGGATTTCTTAACAGGACTCGTTATATTTCGTCGACGCCGAATATTCTGACGTCTTAAAAGGCGGCCTTACGCGGCGGTTTCTTCCAACCCACGGACCACTTACCTACTAGATGCACAATTTTTTTTTTTTTTTTTCATGCTCCGAAAGAGGGTAATTAATATTGTTTACAAAAGTGTACAGAAAATGGTACGTTTCTGCACTAGCATTTTACTTTCCAAGTACGATTTGTAATTTTTTTTAAGATAAGTAATTGAAATTTGGTTTTAAATGGATTTGTTATACAATTCCTATTCTGATATTTAACTCCCCATTCCATAAACAACGATACTTTAACCTAAACGGTTAATTAAATGTTACCCCCAAGAAATGCTATAAAAAAATATACTTAGTCATGTTTAACAAAATACGTATTTTACTTTTCTTGTATTCGAAATGAAAAGTAGAGTATTTAACTCAGGTGAAAGGCATCATTTCAGTCTCGGACTATTGGCGCTTTCACTTCGTTCGAGCACCAAACTACCTCGGCAGAAATGAGTGCCTTTGATCCCTTGGTCAACAATCTACTATTCTTGAAGGTTTGAAGATCGTATCGGTAGGTATCACCTGAAATTATAAATAATAATAAATAACATATTATAAGACATTATTACAATATTTTATTACATCCTTACAAGTATGTTAATTGACCGAGCGAAGGTCTCCGTTTCAGCTTGGGCAAAGATTCTTTGGAATGTCTGGATGTTCTCCTCTATGGTCGCAATTCTCAACCGATTCTCGTGAAATTTTGTAAGCAGGTTCGATTAGTTTATTCAGTTTTAGAATAGAATAGAATACATTTATTTACGTCACATGATAGTAGGTTACATAAGAGTGTATAAAAGGAGCAGACGAAAAAAGGATCTCAGCTTAATGCCACGGCTAGCCGCAGCGTAATGCCACGGCTAGCCGCAGCGTAATGCCACGGCTAGCCGCAGCGTAATGCCACGGCTAGCAGCAGCGTAATGCCACGGCTAGCAGCAGCGTAATGCCACGGCTAGCCGCAGCGTAATGCCACGGCTAGCCGCAGCGTAATGCCACGGCTAGCCGCAGCGTAATGCCACGGCTGGCCGCAGCGCTGATTTTCGGTAGGGACTTTTAAGTTATGTTCGCTAGGACTACAGCTCAGAGACACTAGTATAATTTTATTGTGTCTTAAAAAGCGTTTGTGCAGTGACCGCGTGTGTTCGTAAACGCGTCTTACTGCGGTGTCTGTGGGACGTACTCTATGCCATAGACTAGATACTTTTGGCGTAATAAAGCTTCGAGATCCTTATGCTTTCTGTTTTAATTTGCCAAGAGCTTCATTTTGCAACGGTTGAAGTTTACGTTGTACAGTCAGCTGCGCAGAAAAGGCACGCGCGAAATTTCGATTTTCTTGTTTCACGATAGCCCCAAATTGTGATAGTGGCGCCCCCTACGCAGAGTTTCGTGTAATATTCCCTATTGATATCAATCTTGCAGAGTGAAAAATAATTTCGTCTTCATTATTTCCATAAATACTTGAGAACTTTAGCAATATGCTGTAGCGATTGTTGCATCTAGATTGTTCGAGATAGTCGCCATCAGATATATCGGAGCGACCAAGGTGGTCACAAATATCTGAACACGCCTCTATTATAAAGGTGTTAGAGTACTCCAAGGGCCTGACACTCTTTGATAGAGAAATATAGTCTTATTGAGATTCCTATAAGAGGAAAGAGGAAATAGTGCCATGCTGTGTCTTTATCACCGACCTGGTGGTATCATAGGTAGGAGGCGATGGCGAAATAACGAAATTTATAGGAGTGAAAGAGAAAAATCCTATGCTGCCCAACTTTTATATGAATATTCTTTCTCTTACCCCCGGTCGCTCGGTGGCGCGTCTATAACTATGTACTTGTATATAAGGTGCGTTTGGGGTAAGATTCCAAAATCATGGAATATGGAAATTGTTCCACCGACAAGAGACTTCTTACTCTTAAATATATGATGATGATGGGGTAAAATTGAATGGGTTTTTCATGAGGGGTAGGATGAAAAGTCGCCCGTAGTGCTTCGGCATACGGATGATTTTTTGTCTTACCCGTTATGAAAAACCCATTCAATCTCACCCCAACGCACCTTACTATGTCTATGGAGTACTTGTTCAGATATTTTTGGACACCTTGGCCGCTCCGATATATCTGACAGCAGCTGTACTTTGTTAGCTCTCTAGGATATTCTGTGTTAGTTGTGAAGCAAACCCCGTTATCAATGTTGAAATTCAATGAAAATAAGAGTTTTACCTATCTACTGCAGGGAGTCCTGAATTCGCCGAAGTAAAATATTAAAATAATACCACCAAGTACCACCATAATTTCACCAAGATGTAAATAACATAAAAATAAAAAATAAATAGATAAGGAAATTCTAACCCAACCTAACTTCAACAAACTGCAACATCGATATTTGGCTCTGTTATTTATTTTTATATTTTCAAAGTCAAAGTCAAATGATTTATTTCTAAACATAGGTACCCGTGCATGCCTGTCACGTTCTAACAAGTATGTAAGTGCGAAAGTGACAGGCAATAAAAATAGAACAATGTTCTCCTCTCAATGGGCTCCTGTAACTCTTAACCTTATCTTTTAATCATCATATATCATCGCATTGTGGTTCAAAATTTAGCTTTCACTTTCGCACTTACAGAAAGTGCGAAAGTGACAGGCAATAAAAATGGAACAATGCTGCCACCGCAGTTTCATGTAATTTAAAAAGCATGTTGTTTTAAAATGAGAGCGTATGTTGATTGTATGGGAGCGGCTTTTTTGGCAGCAGTCTCCTGTAACTTAACCTTATCTCTTAATCATCATATATCATAGCATTGCGGTTCAAAATTTAGCTTTCACTTTCGCACTTACAGAAAGTGCGAAAGTGACAGGCAATAAAAATGGAACAATGCTGCCACCGCAGTTTCAGGTAATTTAAAAAGCATGTTTTTTTAAATGAGAGCGTATGTCGGTTGTATGGGAGCGGCACTATTGGCAGCGGGTTTCTGTAACTCTTAACCTTATCTTTTAATCATCATATATCATCGCATTGCGGTTCAAAATTTAGCTGTCACTTTCGCACTTACATAAAGTGCGAAAGTGACAGGCAATAAAAATGGAACAATGCTGCCACCGCAGTTTCATGTAATTTAAAAAGAATGTTATTTTAACCCTTAAATGCATGATTTTTTGTATAACTTTTTAATAAATTGAAATAGATGTGTCATGTTGTATAGATTGAGGGAATAATATTTTGGATAGCTGCATATTGAGCCACGGACCATCAAATATACGATGCATATATACATCATTATGCATTTAAGGGTTAAAATGAGAGCGTATGTCGATTGTATCGGAGCGGCTTTTTTGACAGTAACTGTAACTCTTAACCTTATCTTTTAATCATCATATATCATCGCATTGTGGTTAAAAATTTAGCTGTCCGCGCTCAAAAAGGAAATCCCAATAAAGTATTGTACAGTCGCCATCAGATACATCAGAGCGCCCGAGGTGCTCAAAATATCTGAACACGCACTCTAACGCCTTGACAATAGAGGCGGGTTCAGATATTTGTGAGCACCTCGGGCGCTCCGATATATCTGATGGCGACTGTACAGTTAGGATGGCACATAAATCCCTAGAAATCACCCTTTTTGTCAACCGGACATGTTTAGGTACCGATGATTTATAATACCGACCCCCATCGGCCTGTTTTTCTTTATTTCCCATCGGCGAAACGGTATTTCACCGTGACGATTTTCGGTAAACGGGTTTGCTTTTTGGCCAGCAATAAATATTACTTGTCCGGGTGTAAATGTTGATATTTATTGGACAGTAATTTTGATGCGTTTTATGGGAAATATTATATTGAAAAGTGGGTAGCGAGAAATGAATGGAACGAAAGACGTATGAATGGAATAGTAAAAAAACCGGACAAGTGCGAGTCGATCCTCTTTTTATGGGAAATATTATATTGAAAATTGGGGAAATGAATGAAACGAATGACGTATGAATGGAATAGTAAAAAAACCGGATAAGTGCGAATCGGACTCGCCCACCGAGGGTTCCGTAAAAAATTAACTTTTTTTACAAACATGCTTTTGACATTTTTCCCTAGTGTAAGACGAAATTATTTGCCAAATTTCATAGTTCTAGGTCAACGGGAAGTACCCTATTTTTGATTCCCTTGAGAGTGTCGAAATCTACGTGTTTTGCGGCATAACCGGCCGTATCTTTTTTTTACGTTAACTTAGAAGTTTGATTTTTTTACAGCTTTAAGGGACTGTAGACCCGAGTATATGGTTTTAATTTCAACTCGATGCCTCCACGTGTTCTCGGGATAAAGGTTCTTGACAGACAGGCGGACGGACAGTCGGACGGACAACAAAGTGATCCTAAAAGGTTCCATTTTTTCCTTTTGAGGTACGGAACCCTAAAAATAAAAATAGTAAAACGATTTATTTTAGATAAACATTCTAACATGGCCTTTTGTTACGATTCAACCCCTGTAGAGGCAATGGATCTGAATCAATGCCTGGACCTTTTTATAGGTTTGATATTAATTGATCATTTTTGTTTAGCCTTTGGGTTAAATTCAATAATCATAATGAATATAATCATGATCATTTATTTAACTACAATGGTCCACAATAATACAAATTAGGTATATTAAACATTACAATTAAAATTAAATTAAAATAGGCATAAATTACAAATTACACTATATTATACAGGGTGGCTAAAAAATAAGTGCATTCCCATTGCCAGGGAGGTTTTGGGATTATACTGAGCAACTTTTACTATGGGACCAACCAGTTACCTAGTCACTTGCTGGAGCCCGTACATGAATACTTACACAGGGACTCATATAGGGGCAATCCAGCCGGTCTATTTTTTTTTAATATACTTAGGTATTGATTGAAATAATTGGCCAGATTATAAGGAGTGCAAGTCCATCGCAGAACTAAAAAGGTATTTGCGTTTTGAATTTTCTTTACTCAAAGGGCAGTGGGTAGACAATTAGATATAGCTCGTAGGACGGATGATCGATGAGGCGAAAAGTTATTGAATGGCAAAAACGTGAAACGGCTGGGCATAACTACATTTAGGAGTTGGGGGATACATTAAGTAGGCCTCCCAGCTCCCACGCGGTAAGGTTAAGATTTTGTGTAGGTTTTGGGGGTTAAAATTACAGATGTGGCATCTCCGTTTGATTATTAATTTATTTTTTAATTTATTTATTTCAAAAAATATACGTATGTAAAAATATACTAGGTATACAAAAGTTTCGTCAAACTGTAGACAGTTTGTTGGCGAATAGTGCGCTCTTAATTATATTATAAGTAAGTATTTTTATGCGTTATATCTACTGAGTACAGTACAAACTGTATATGTATACTATACTTAGGTTAAATTTAATCTAAATTATGTTAACATGTTCCTCCTAGTTTATTCCATTCGTGCCGGCTTTCGTGAATCGACCTGAACTACACATTTCAAATCTTCTCTTCTTTGTCCGTCCCTGCTCCCGTTATCTGGGGTCGGGTCTCCTCACATTTTTGCGCCAGGCCCGTCGGTCCTGGATTGTCGGTTTTGGCAATTGGGTTTTCTTGAGGTCTCTCTCTATGTTAGACCACCAGGTCAATGGCGGGCGGCCGATACCTTTCTTACGTTCTGGTAAGTTTAGAGCGATTTTTACCACATGGTCTTCACTGCGTCTCATTACATGGCCATACCATCTAAGGCGGGACTCTATCATTTTGTCTGTGATAGGCGCGACCTTAAAACTACCCCGTATGTGTTCGTTGCGCACCCTGTCCATCCTGGTCACCCCTCCCGCCCACCGCAGCATCTTCATTTCGTTTACGTGGGCTTTTTGCTCGTGTGTCTTCTTTACTGTCCAGCATTCCGATCCGTACAGTAATGCCGGGCGAACTGCTGTCTTATAGACTTTGCCCTTCGTTTTTATAGGCATGCGGGGGTCACACAGAACTCCGGTGAGAGTCCGCCATTTTTGCCACGCTACATTTATTCGGTGCGTAACATCGGCATCTATATTGGCATCCGCCGTAAGCATGGAGCCCAGATATTTGAACTTGTTGACTGTAGGGATGGGTGTTGATCCGATGCAGATTGTTTCAGGGGTTGTGTTCCCGCTGAATGGGCATTTCAGATACTCTGTCTTACTCCTGCTCACTCGGAGTCCATGCTTCTCGAGAGAATGTGTCCAGGTATTTAAAAGTACTTGCAGATGTTGTGCAGTATTAGCCGCCAGTACGATATCGTCGGCGTACAGCATCGTCCAAGGTAATGGTGCCGGAATGTGGTTTGTGAGATAGTCCATCACAAGATTGAACAAGAACGGGCTGAGTGCAGATCCCTGATGAACGCCCACCTTGACCTCAAACGCATTACTTAAGCCTGCCAAGGTTTTGACTCTTGTACTGACGTCGTGGTACATGTCTCGTATTAGGTCTATATAGTATTCTGGCACTTTCTGCGCCCTTAGAGCCTGCCACACCAGTTTACGGGGCACCCTATCAAAAGCCTTCTCGAGGTCAATGAATGCAAGATGCAGGTCTTTTTTGTTTATTCGATGTTTTTCCATCAGGATTCTGACCGCCTGTATAGCACACATTTCAAATATGGAACATTTATCCGAAATCCCAACACCAGCTATGAAAAACACAAAAAAAGCTTTTACAGTACATATGGTGCTACTTTTTCGCACTAGTGCGGGAATGAGCACTTTTCGTGCATATGTCGAAAGTTTAATGGGCCATATGTACTGTAAAACGTTGTTCGATACACGTGCGAATAGGTAATTCGCAACTCGTGTCGATTTAAAACACTCCCTGCGGTCGTGTTTTAATTTATCGCCACTCGTTTCGAATTTCCTCTTTTCCGCACTTGTATCGAAAATAACTATTCCTACGGAGCCATATCATGCGGAAAGTACTACTTTTCCGCACTAGTGCTTTTTGTTTTCAATTTTTTTTACAGTACATATGGTGCTACTTTCTCGCACTAGTGCGGAAAAGAGCACTTTTCCGCACTAGTGCTTTTTGTTTTCAATTTTTTAATAATTAAACTTATTTGCCATTATATGTTTTTTTAATTTACTCGCACAATGCATAGTAAAACATTGTATGATACACGTGCGTAAATATGATTTCCGCGCTTGTTGCATAAATAGCTATTACAGTACATATGGTGCTACTTTCTCGCACTAGTGCGTAAATAGCACTTTTCGTGCATATGTCGAAAGTTTAAAGGGCCATATGTACTGTAAAACGTTGTTCGATACACGTGCAAATAGGTAATTCGCAACTCGTGTCGATTTAAAACACTCCCTGCGGTCGTGTTTTAATTTATCGCCACTCGTTTCGAATTTCCTCTTTGCCGTATGAATTTTTCATAGTTTCATTACTTTCATTAATCGTTTTCATGATGTCGTCTTCATATTTCTGTTTGATCTGGGTAAACAATGACACAGATGTAAAAGCATATTTATAGGTACCCATATGTACCCAGATAACGTAAGCATGAACATATAAAACACAGCACATAATTTCTAAACCATTGCCTTATTGATAAATCCTGAGTATTTTTCAATGTAAAACATTTCAACCGTTCCGTTTTCCACAATGAAATCGGGCTAAACTCCAACGAGGACTGCTTTATGCTTTAAATGCAATTTGGAATTATTTGATCAGAAATGTAACATTGGAAAGCGCACAGTCACACATAAAGCTTTGATTGTCCGAAAAAGTAGATTAGAAGTGTATAAGAAAAATTGCTACCACATGGCTGTCCGCATTTACAATGCACTTCCTATGTCATGGACAGAGTTACCAAGCAACAAATTTTTCTCTAAGTTAAAAACCTTTCTATTAACTGAATGTTTTTACAATCTCGATGATTTTTTTCTCAGAACAGAACAAAATCGATCGCTTGACATGTAAATTATAATGTATATTGACTTGAATTGTAATGTAAACTATACTAATATTGAATTGACTCTGTCTTTGGAATGTAATTTATCTAGCTATTATATATATATATATTACTATTGTATTTTAGGAATAAGTCTATTGTATACCCTAAACCGGTTGATTGTGACACTTACTATTATATAGTTATTTTCGATACAAGTGCGGAAAAGAGGAAATTCGAAACGAGTGGCGATAAATTAAAACACGACCGCAGGGAGTGTTTTAAATCGACACGAGTTGCGAATTACCTATTCGCAGGTGTATCGAACAACGTTTTACAGTACATATGGCCCTTTAAACTTTCGAAATATACACAAAAAGTGCACTTCACGCACTAGTGCGAGAAAGTAGCACCATATGTACTGTAAAGATACTATTGTAACATCTGTATACTGGCACAATCTGACAATAAATGATTACTTACTTACTTACTTACTTACTTACTTACTTTATCATGGCCCATGGTAACGACACGATTTATCGTCACGACAAAGCTGGGACCAAAATGTATGAGGTTGTATGGAGTCATTTTAAACGTTACGATTACCGCCCTACTTTATCGTATACTCATGACTGAGGCACAGTCTATAAAACAATACGGTCATTCGACGAAGCCGTCTAGACAGGGGAAACGTGCAGGGTGCGAGGGGTGGGTCGCGCGCACCCGAGCTGCATACATTCGCCATTGTTAGTAGCTCGGTATACGTCAGTCGTCGGTCCACTGTATACTTTTTACACTGAGGGATATGACGACTGTGGAAACTTTACCAGTGCTTTCCAAGCTGCGCTATCTTGGGCCCGATGTATTGTGGCGATGTTCTGATGTTATATTGCCTGCCCAATGGCAATTGTTTAATTTTATGTTATAGGTTTAAATAAGCGATTATCTATCTGATAGACCTAAATTTTATACAAATATTAAATTGAAAGAGTGGTTTCTTGGTAACTCCAGAGACTATTTTGGTAACGCCAGAGACGTGAAACATGTTGGTCTGAAGTTAATTCGCCCTGACACCTAACTATATGTGCCACTTTCAACCAAGAGGGTACTTATTGTCGCTTGTCAGTAAGGCGCTATTTCCATATAGCTTCAATTAGAAATCAACCTTATCAACATGCGACAATGTGGTACCTTTTGGTTGAAAACGTCACATATACTAATATTGTCTTCGGTTACCGCGATAGTTACTCATGAAATAAAACTATGAAAACGGATTATATCGCGTATATTGAATTTATAATACATCCCGACGTTTCGAACCCTTTACAGCGTTCGTGGTCAACGGGTGACTGAGGAAAAATATATGGGAGTATAAATTCAATATACGCGATATAATCCGTTTTCATAGTTTTGTCACATATACTCTCAAATATTTTAACTGTGTCGTCACCGTGGACAACCACGATAAAACATAAAATCGCCCAATGGATCGGGCAATAAATATAAAAGGGCAACAACAACAATGAACCTAAAAATGGCGGACGATAGATTTATTAACACGGATTTAAGCAGACCATTGTTCCGGTTTTTGTTTTATTTCTGGATTTATTTCTACATGATAATAACTTTGGGGTAGTGTGGACATGAGCGATAAGTTTTTGCTTTCCGTTTTACTCGATTACGGCATACATAATGAAAGGTTATGATTTCATCATTCTGTACGTTTGGGTGAATTTACTTTTAGTGTCGCTCGTTGTCATGGTTAGGGTATTTAACAAAACAAACTCGGGTAAATCCAACTGTAAGATTTTGCGAATTTGGTATTAAGAAAAGTTAATAGGGTAGATAAATATTTCCTAAGAGGGTCGAATGGATTTACCCGATTTTATATGTTAAGCGACACATTTGACAGTAAAGGTGACTGTCCATTTTCAACCGCAGCTGCGTTACTGCTCCGACACTACTGCAGCGGCCTGAACGCGTCGGTGTTATTGTCAATTTCCATAGTAAAATGAATGACGATATCGACTGCACGTAATATGGTGATTTTAACGTTTTCCCGACCGCAGCTGCACTACTGCTCCGACACGTCGGTGTTATTGTCAATTTCCATAGTAAAATGAATGACAAGACCGACTGCACGTAGCATGGCCATTTTTGCGTATTTGGTGTATTATTGCAACTGCGGCTGCAGACCGCACGTCAAATCTGTCACCTGCACTGAATTGTCTTTGATCACAGATATTAGTAGTTTTAAGCAAAGAGGATATAACCACTACGTTCTAAGGAGTTATTACACCCACGGATAAACAACCCCGATGGTACCGTCGCCATATATCGCAGATATATCGGGGCGGCCAAGGAGCTCACAAATATCTGAACACGCCTTTATTGTCAAGGCGCTAGAGTACATGTTCAGATATATTTAGCACCTCGGTCGCTCCGACATATCTGATGGCGACTGCAGTACTACTGTAAACTTTTTTGCTAATCTATATTGAGCCATACGAGTATCACAGAGCCAGTTAGGAAACTAGAATGATAGGTCCGAAAAAGAGAGTGTCAAATTCGGAAGTTAACTATAGTCTGGCAAACCCTTCGAGCAACACCGGCTTCCGACACGTCGGAAGGGAGGAGCCCAAGCGATATCTTACCGTACAAATCGTTCTGCCATTTTTTGCGGGGGAAAACGTGCACACAGTCGCACTTCTCACTCACTACTTGCAAAATCCAATCTCTAATTAGGATTGTTCATTTTTTTTAATGTTCTATTTCGAAAACCATTTCGAGATATTAGGTTTTTAAACAGTTTCCGACATTTGCTGCGATATAATAATCGAGGATTGAAGATATTTCAACAAATATACTGATGACCTTAGTTTGACCTTCTCGCGAGGCTGAATATAATAATGTCATCGTATAGTAAAAGTTATCGAACCATAGTAAATAAATCCGTCACTCACGTAATTGTCAAAGATGTCATTGTCATCAATTGTCATAATATAAAAATTCAGTTAAACCGCTAGTTTCTTACGATTTGATTTATAATTTTTAATACCTAAACAGTAGATTTTGATTGCTTAATATATCAAAAACCTTGTTTCCACTTGTGGGAAGATTTACAAAAATTATAGTCCGCGAAGACCTACGTGAAAGACAGTGTTGTCGTGAAGTAAATGTGGAATGGAATACTTCAAGTGTTACACACAATATTGCTGTGAGGATCACGTCGATGTAAGTATAAAATTAATATTATTTTACTACGAATATTTAAAAGTCCATTTTGGTGGTCGGGTCACTATTACCTATTTATTTTCTGTGATGATGTGGCCAGAATATCTAAAGACAAACCGTTTAACACAGCTTGTCCGCTACTAGCTCCGTTTTACTGATTTGAAGTTAAATTCAACAAACAGACATACATATATGTAACTTATAACCATCTTGCAAGCAATAAATCATATACATACAAAAATACATAGTTATATTCAAAATACAACATGAAACTGAAAAGATAATTTCTAATTTCCAGGTACCTACAAGTTGCAGTTCAAGGCTCAAGCTGCTGATATCACGATCATGGCGGACAAAACTAAAGTTAATAAAGAGTTGTGAAAAATAAAACATGTCTTATTTTTTACTTTTTTATTAATTTACGAAAAACCTGTTTCCCAAAAAAGTGTATACATTATATGTTCAACATGTTCTGCACGTAAGGTTGACATTGAGGGCTTTGTTTAGTAGCATTCAGTTGAAGTTGATTTAGGTTCTACTCTTGTTGATCCAGAAAATAATTGTATAGTTTATTATTAAATCTATGCCCACGCCCAGGCACTATTCTTGCTATAACTTTACATTCTCCGCCTTCTCTAGAAATTTGTACATTATATACATCCAATAAAACTAAGGTATATAACTTAAGGCAGATTTGTGGAATCATCTTTCACAAATTTAGCGTATTTTGAGATTATTGATTTAGGGATTCAAATAATACGACGATATTATTTATAGATTCATTAAATAAACTGTTCTTTTATTTTTTCGTAGTTTTGCGAGGATAGCTATAAGCTCGACAGGGCACGAGCGATAGAGAGGCAAATAGAATACCGAATATCCGGCAAAGTGGCCAAATACCGAATAGTTGCCGAATATTCCTGGCAACTGTAATTGTATTGTAATATATCATATTATATAATGTCGTTTATGGTGACAATTTCTCATTTTGTCATTGCAAAGCCATTCCTGAGCTAAATAAAAGAAGCAATCATTTATTTTTATTACAAGGGGCAAAGATGTTATTTAACCCTTAAATACATAATGATGTATATATGCATCGTATATTTGATGGTCCGTGGCTCAATATGCAGCTATCCAAAATCACATTTATTACTTTTATACAGCATGACACATCTATTTCAATTTATTAAAAAGTTATACAAAAAATCATGCATTTAAGGGTTAATACCTCATGGTAACATATTGATATCCAAACATACGAAACGATACAAAATTGAACCACGAGAGAAGCGAATGGTTTAAAATTTAGAATATTGACAGTTGCAGAGGTCTCAAGGCATGAGGGTTAAACAAACTGTGTTACAGTGCAACACGTAATTCTTCACACCAACACGAGGAAACAATTTATTATTCAAATTAATTTATTAAAAGTTCTTTCTATCGGCCAAGGCGAGGGAAATATCTTTCTTCATAAAGGATTTCTTGTCTCGCCCGTCAAGTTTTATATGGATGGTGCGGTCATATCATAGAGTGCCGTCGCCCATTCACACCTGCAACTGGACAATATGAAGTGTAAATTATAAATTATTTTATTCATCATACTTCACTGTTTGGTACCTAAGGAAAGTAAAATTGGCTTAATATGGTACTTAGAAAGATAAATCTGTAATATTTTGCTAACACCGAACGACTGCCTGCCCACTATTGGATAATTTTATTCTTACGTGTCGCATCGTCATCTCCAGAACCCACGAATCACTTTGCAGAAATCAATAAAAGGCCTGCTAAAAGAGCCTACCTGGCATGGTTTTGAGGGGACGTTTATTACAGACTTCTAAATCCAGCCGCACTTTTCTGACGGCCGAGTACCTATACGTGATGCAGGTCCATGAGTCCCGTTTCCGTCGGATTGCTGTGTGCGGTGGTCACGCATTTAGGCAAGAGGATGGGGAAGAAAATTTCACATTGTGAACTTACCTTAATGTTAAGAATAATTTTTCCTCTGCATTAATTTTATTTGAGTAATTTGATTGTATTTCGTCAATTATTAAGTCTCATTCAATGTTGAATTGCTTTTCATTTAATCGGCAATATTATCTGAATAAAGGATCACCATTAAATATCAGATTTTTTATTAATATTGCGTAGCTGCCTTCGTCGGACTCTGACTATTGTAGAAAGGCAAACTGGTCTTCTTTTTCATGTAGCATGTAGCATTATCGTCACTCGCTTCTTCACGTAAAAATACAAGAGTAAATTAGTATTTTATTTGTACGTCTGACATTATATGACTTGACATTGACAAGCCATCAACGAACGCTGTCGCGACTGCACGCCGCAACAGCCGCAGTCGTGCTGCTACAGTAATGCGGCACCGCGTAACGTCGCAACTGCAGTGCAGCGGCAGTTACAAACGGACAGTCACCTTAAGGCAAATCAGTTTCTCGTTTCGAACTGTCAAAACGATTTGCCACTATTAGAAACTAGCAAATGACGTACGGTCAAGTTACCTACTCTTTATAGTTAATATATAATTTTTAAGAAAAAAAAAACCGACTTCAATGGGGGATGCCGCTGAAAGCATTCTTAGATTCCAGACAATGAAATGAAAAAGACAGCATCTTTTGCCTAATTATGTAGAAAAGGAGGTAAACCGACCCACTTTTCTAGTAGCATTTCGTTTTTGTAAGGGTCGCAGTTCTAACCTAACCTACTTTTCTGGTAGCATTTCGTTTCTGTAAGGGTCACAGCTCTATAAGTATGCAAATCGTTAAGAATTAGGAATTAAGTTATTTTGAAATTTTGCAATTTAATTGATACTAAGTTGTTTTGAAATTTAATACAAATAAAGACAATGGCATTATGATATTGGAGCAATTAAGCAGACAAAGTAACGGATATACGGATGGTATAGAAAGGATGCCAATCTCTTATTGCAGAATTGTTGCAAAAGTGACCGCTTTCAGCTTTAAATAATAGTTCCTAATCTCTCCGGTGGCGCTAGTTAGGCTCTGGGACACGAGTATAACATGAACCATATAAGGCAACAAATAACCCGACCAAATTACGTAGGTTGTTTTTGGTAGTATTTCGGTTTATAGTGGCGCCGCCTAAATACTGTTTTTTGATGGACACTTTTCATACATAGAGATTTGGCTCCTTTATATAGTCTCCATGAACGGATAGAAACAAGAAATGCCTATGATATTCTGTACTCACCTAATGTTGATCTGCATGTACCATCATGCATTAGCCGCAAATGTGCATGGCGAATTTATCAATGATTTCATTCATATCATTCAGCTCACTGTACTATGCAATAGCACAGTAATCAGACCAGACAGCGGCTAACCAGATTAGTCGTGTGACTGCGCGGCTAATTTACAAGTCACTTGTGTCTAGTTCCAAGTAGACTGACTGTTTACCCGAGGAATCCGGTTCGTTACAGCCAAAGATAGATATAACTCCGTAATAGATGGATACAGTCTAAGGAAAAAACGTGCCTCGAAAATCCACGAAAATTTGATTCTCGATCAGATGGCGCCACTAGATTTGGCCTACACTCGTATAGAGGGCGTTGACTGTTTCGTTTGTTATTTATAATTTTAACGCATACCAGTGAAAGAACATGGGTCAAAATCATATAAAAATAATAAATGCAAATAAAAAAATCATTTATCCATATTTAAATACATTTTATCGTATTTTTATAAATCTTCATTTTTAGTTTTAAAGTGTGTCGACAGAATAGATGGCAGTGAATTTACTGGCAAAATTTACTACGACAGTACCGCTCTAGTATAAGTTACTCTACGGTTACGGCCAAATATCATAATAACGTGTTCCTAGAATATCAAAGTGTCAAAACAGATTATTCTCATAATGTCTAAAGCTCGAAATGACTTACGCCTACTTCTTAAATTACCGTATTCTTAAGACTATAATTCATTCAGACTCTATCGCGCTTTGATAAATTTTCAATTCTACCATTTCCCAAAAATGTCTAACTTGATCATGTTTTGATGAATTTTCAATTATACCATTTCCCAAAATCTCTTAAAAACAAATAAACTAGATACAAAAACGTCACATTGTCAAAAAATATCTAAAACTCAGTATCTATGGAAAATATTTAAAATTATGTTGAAGTTTACAGTTTTTAAGCAATGAGTAATTAAATTAATTATCAACGGCATCCCAATTTTCGTCTTGTTACTATTTTTATACTGCGTGGTTAAAATTTTAGGTATTATGAGACAGTGTCATTTTAATCTTTGGGCCTGTCAACAAAAGGCATTTTTGAATTTTGGTAATTATGAAACTAATACATTTTCACTTTAAGTCTTAATAATAATTCGGTATTTGAAGTTATTGTTCATTTTACCAACTATACCATTTGGATGTCGGATGTTATGTGTAAATGTTATAGACCGCGGGCCAGGAACAGATTTCCATGACCAATCGCCTCCCGGGCGAAAACTCGTATAGTGGTTAACGGCTATGTATGATGAACCCTTGTGAACGTCAGCTGCCGCTCGGTTGGTGGGTTGAGGAATGGCAGCAAATAAACTCTATAAAAAATTTTTGTCATCGCCTCCCGCTTGATACTTTCTCAGATGATAGTTTAGATGCTATTGTGAGTAAACAAAATCGTCAGCCGATTGTATCGCTGTGGAAAGACCGTCAGCTGGTCACATGAACATGTAAAAAAGAAAATTCTTTTCAGTCATCGGCGTCATCGCCTCCCGTTTGATACTTTGTCAGATGATAGTTTAGATGCTATTGTTAATAAAACAAATCGTCAGCCGGTCGTATCGCGGTGGAAAGACCGTGTTACGCGTTTCGGTAGCTGCCATTCCTCAACCCACCAACGCAGCTGACGTTCACGAGGGTTCATCATACATAGCCGTTAACCGCTATACGAGTTTTCGCCCGGGAGGCGATGACTGACGAAATTTGCGCCTGGCTCGCGGTCCATTATGACATTTTATTGTACTGAAAATAAGTCAATTAGGGAATTTAGGCATTTTGCAACTAAGACAATTTGAGATTTAGTAAAATATGAAAAAGGACATTATGATATTTGGCTGTAACGAACCGGATTCAATAGTGCCATGCTTTGTCCTTATCACCGACCGGGTGGCATCATAGGTAGGAGGCGATGGCGAAATACCGAAATTTAGAGTGAAAGAGAAAATATCCTATGCTGCCCAAATTTTATAAGAATATTCTTTCTCTTACCCCCGGTCGCTCGGTGGCGCGTCTATAACTACTTGTATATACAATGTTTATGACCCGAGCACGGGAAGAGTTTATGAGTTATGCAGTTTGTGTAATATGGAGTTCAATCACAGATATAACTACAATGTAAAAGATTGCCTCATGGTTGTAACTCGTCGTGTCAGTCGTGTGTTACGAAATGGTTACTAAAGTTTGAAAACGTGGTCACATTTCTTCATTTGTAGTCTGCCTCATGAAATGTTCATATATGTATGTATAGTACCTATACCGAGGCGAATTGGATCACAGGGTAAATCGGATCAGGCTAAAAATCTGTTGATTATTTAAAATATTACATATGACTGTCGTTACAGGCTAACAGGAGAGACGTTTGGCGCAATTTAAGAGTCAGAAATTAGAAATATTTGTTGTTGTGTAAACTGTGTAGGTACATACAAGAAGTATAACTAGGTACATATTTTGATGAGTATCAACAGTTTTACCCTTTTCAGGTATACAATTAATTTTATCTTAAGCTAAGTTTTAATATTTTATCTTAAACTAAATTTTAATATACATTAAGGTTTATAGAGTTAAAAAATTCTTTTAAGTTATAGAAGACTATCCATTAAAAAGTTTTTTAAATTTAAAAGTATTTCCTTCGCGGCTTTTTGTTTCGTTAGGCAGATGATTATAGATATTAATAGCAGATATGAATGTGCTTTTTTAGATATTAAAGTGCTAACTCTCGGAAGTACCATATTATAATATTCATATTGTTATTGTGATACGAGTCCCCGGCAAGCTCGGCCGAATTTCACCTTCCCATACAAACGGAGTTTCGTTCTCATTTTAAAACTACGTGTTGGATTGTAATGAAACTTTGTACATGCAATGACATGAAGTATATCTAGATCTGTGATTAGTTTATATAGCTCCAGTTTATAAAACAAACGAAAAAAAGCAAAAACAAGTTTTGTATGAAATTATAATTCGCTGTATTTTTTTAACTACGGTATCTGAAGCCACATAAACTAATTACAGACATAGATATACCTTAAAAAAAATTCCTTTAATATAAAATTTGGAGTATCGCTCGCAGACGTATCTGCATGTTAAAAAAATGATTTTAGTATGGGTTAGCACATTGTTACTGGTGAATTCTCAATGCAACTTGAGACTCCGGTGCCGTTAAAAAAGATGTAATCGTCTTACGGTAGATGTCGCTTTACGCCACCCCAAAGGCGTGTATACATAAGGGAAGGAATGGAAAGATTTGCAAGGTTCTGGTAGGCTTCCGTAGCTCAATTGGTTAAGAGCAACGCACGGATTGCGGAGGTTGCGGGTTCAAATCCTGCCGGAAGTGTAACTTTTTCCATTTTTTCCTTTAATATAAAATTTGGAGTATCGCTCGCAGACGTATCTGCATGTTAAAAAATTGATTATAGATATACCTTATCCTAATGTAAGTACAAACTCAGAGCAAACTAGCTACTCGTTTTAAAATGAGAGCGTAACTACGTTTGTATGGAGAACCGAGTTTGCCGGGGACCCTTAAGTACGCTCATATCAATGAAATATTTCAAATGTCAAAGGATTACTAGCTACCTAAACAAGATTAGGGTTAGCGCACCATCGTTGAATTGTTACCAGTCATAGCTAACCGCCGAATATACATCAGAATGCTTGAATCATCCGCGCTTTGACTCGGTTGCTTTGATATTGTAGTGCCTTTTAAGCCCGTTATTATTGTAGCTTAGCTAGTGTTTGCCTCTTAGCTAGTGTTAAGGTCGTAACACACCATCGCACCGCACCAAGGTCATTGTGCGATGGTGTGTTACGGCCTTTAAGTATTATTGACCGAGCGATCGCGAAGCATCTCCGTCTCAACTTGGCAAAATTCGTACATCTGTCTGTTCTCTTCTACAGGTCGCATTTCTCTAGCGATTTTCGTGTAATTAGGATACGAATGGGCTTTTGTATTTAAATACCATAAATTGGGTTTCGTGAGGTCTACAGTGAGATTCAGGACACTTTGTGCATGTTCCCCTCACAAAAAATGGCAGAATGATTTGTACGGTAAAGTCGTCGTCAATAGAACTTGCAAATAACGTAAATAAACCATTTTACCTTCATTACTTCGTAATCTCGCTCTTTTAAAGGACAACCATGACCTTATCAACAGTATATATTTTATTTATATTTTTTTTTAGTTTAATTAAATGTTAATTATTAATATTTCAGGGAAAATAACCTTCGTAAAAATGTTAGGTTATGTGTCAAACGCTGACAAAATCTGTCATATTGGTTTACATTATTTGCAAGTTCTATTGTCGAAGACTTTAAGATATCGCTTGGGCCCCTGCCTTCCGACATGTCAGAAGCCGGCGTTGTTCGAAGATATCGTATCTTTAGCAAATTTTTGACATATCTTAAAGTTCGAATCGGGCCCTATGTCTAATAGCACCCTTGATAAGAACTGGCCGTTATTTCATATTTTTTTTTAAATTACACTCACTACCTAATTCTGTAATTTTGAGACAAATAATCGCGAGGTGATAAGAATACGGTCCAGTAAAAAGGGCTTATCTACATATGAATATTAGACCGTATTCATCTTATTTTCTTACAACAATTGTACTACTGAATAAGGACATATGTTTCTATACAATTGGCCGCACTTAAGTCCTTTATATTTCGTTCTAATGGCACAAAGTAGAAAATTAATCTAAACTGGTTATTACTGGAAGCATTGCAAATCTGATTATTTCTTCAATAAGATGTTATTGTATCAACGGGGCATTTGCTTCAGCTTCGCTTAGAAAGCCAGACCTGGGTGTGCATGGCAGCTTCAAATTGTTTGAGTGGCGACCGTGTACCGGAAAACGCAGCAGGAAAATATCTACAACAAGATGGTCCGACGATCTGTTTGAGGTCGCGGGGAGCCGATGGATGAGAGCAGCGCAAGACCGGTCATTGTGGAGATCCCTAGGGGAGGCCTATAGCTGTAGACGTCTTTCGGCTGATATGATGATGATGATGATGATGAAGGTCAATGCGGGCAAGTAAGGCTGCAGGATTAGTATGATGACCCCCCTGGGCCCTGGCTGGGTCTAGGAAATCAGTGGCGTACCCCCCGCTACCCCCTGACTTTTTACTCAGGTGACTCCCCCGAGTCCCCCGTGACTATTAAGCTGGATCCGCCCTTGAGCATGCTTGCACTGTATGGGGCAGCACCTGCTGGCTTGTTTGGCGTGAAGGTTAGTGTTAATGTATCCGAACAGGTCACAAAATAGCAGACCCTCCAACGTGCACGGTCCCTATAAGTTTGTGTTTACAATATTTTTTACAACTAACCTATTCATATTTATTATTTTCATCACCCATTATTTTCATTATGCAATTCTGCCTGTGTTGTGAGTAATGTCAAATCAAGATCCGTTTTTAAAATCCGAATGTCCTGAAAGCTGCAGTTTCCTGTCGACCGGACCTTATCGGGCGCGGTCGGCTGGAAAGAGATAACACTATCTCCGTCACGCTCGCACGCCTCGGCCCTGTGGGAAATCTCGCCCATTAACTATTTTTTGGGTCCCGATGCGAATGAGATAGTGACAGACAAAACACTGCCATACAATACTGGACGAATTCGTTTTTCATCACAATTGCTCGAAAAAGATATTATTTCATGCAGGTGTACTGAAAGGTAAAGCCCTATATTGTTTCCGCGGGAGTTATGGATTGTGAAAAAAAGCTATAACTCCCTAGAGAGTTATAGCTTCCTATTTTTAATTAGGTATGTCACTAATTCATACGAACCAAGTAGGTTCTAAGTAAAATACTGTTTAAAGTCAAGGTATAAGGGAGTTTAATTTTTGAATACTGACGTTTATAATTTAATATTTTTGTTTGTTTAAAAATATTTTATTTGATTAATTTAATAGCCGTTTAACAGTAGTTTATGTGACGGCTACATAATAAAAGGTATTAAAACTCGAGTGTGGGTTTATGAAACGAACGAAGTGAGTTTCATATTAGAATCACACGAGCGTTTTAATGCCTAATTATGTACAGTTACATACACTGTTTTATCTACACAATTATTATAAACTTTCTATGATATATTCACTAACCTCATATTACAGCCGATATTGGGGCATAGTTGCTCTCTGGTGGAATTCGCGGATATGAGGTGGCGTCTCCGAAATATCTTTATTGCACGCACATTTTTGCTAGAGTTACTTTAAAAACAACAAAACAAATTATTATTTTACTTATAAACTAATTAAAAGATAAACTGCACGTCAAATGGCGGCAAAGAAAACTTTTTCACACATGCCACGCATCCGTAGTTTTTATTTGAATTCAAAGACAAACTAGAGTGGGGCTCGATTGCCATATCGTTCCATACCAACTAACCATGAAGTTATTTATTAAAATCTAAATCCGTGCAACTAACAAGCGAGATGTGTCAAAATTGTGTACAATTGACATTTAATTTCGAATAAAACGTCATCTCGACTGATATTAGAATAGAGGTCAAATCAAATTTCTTTGTTTTTCAGAGATGTTCGAAATTTGAATGAAATAATATTATCGAAATCGATGTTATTATTTAGTAATAATAACATTTTCACTGATAAAAAATTTGCTGTAACAAAACAGTTTATCTTAATGTTGGCCATTATTTATGGATTTTGAAGGCATCATAGAGGGTTTATGATATGTGGGTAGATAAAATATTTTTAGACATACATTTTTTTATGACAATATGGCGGACGAATGTTTGATATATCACCGTATTTAAGAAGTATTTTGCTTAAAGTTTAGTTTTCTTTTTGCAAGTGTGATGAAAACACTTACCATCAGGTGAGATTGCGGTCAAATGCTTGCCTTTTTGTAATAAAAAAAAAAAAACACTGTAACTCCGGGGGTAAGAATATTGTAAACTCGAGTCCTTAATTTTAGACCTCTTTACAAAATCGCGCTTACCCCCTTCGTTGCGCAATGTACCTACTATTGTTGATGAACAATTTTTGAATACGTTCCGTAAAACCACCTAAACTATTTACTATAGTTCAGCCACCATATATATGAGAGCGGCCAAGGAGCTCACTAATATCTGAACACGCCTGTATTGCCAAGGCTTTAAAGTGCTTGTTTAGATATTATAAGCACCTCGTCCGCTCCTATATATCTGATAGCGACTGTTCAAATTCTTCCATCTGTGAATTTTTAAATAAGTAATAATTTCTGGAACGCACTGTAAGACAAACGTAACAATACTATAAAATACTCAATTCTTTTTTTGTAAATTTCATATACTTATGGCTACAGTATGAGCTATAGCTATGGCGTTCGGGAAACTCCGGCCAAAGGTATTTCGCTCTCATGACCTGAAGCTCTCCACTAAAATTAGTGTTTACATGACAGCAGTGCTGCCGAATCCGCTGTACTCGTCTGAGACATGGGTCCTTTACCGTAAGCATATACGTACACTCGACAGATTCCACCTTAAATGTCTCCGAGACATCATGAACATCAAATGGATGGACCGGGTCAGAAATGTCGGAGGCATTGAGGTGTATCTGATGAGGCGGCAGCTGCGGTGGTGGTGGGCACGTGTCTCGGATGTCAGAAGACAGAGTGGCGAAGCGCATCTTCTTTTCAGAACTCCAGAATGGTAAGCGTAAATGTGGTGGCCAGCACTTACGATACAAGGATGTTCTGAAAAGACATATGAAGAGATGCAAACTACAACCCTCGGTCTGGGAGCGGAAGGCAGCGCAGCGGCCCGAGTGGCGGCGCCTCATTCACGATCGAGTCACTGATTTCGAGACTGAACGCCGCAGTGAGCTCGACAGGAAACGAGATGAGCTTAAGGCTCGGCCGCCTACCTCGATTCCCTACAACTATGTAGGTGGTGCGCTGACGTGCCCAAAATGTGCTCGAGTATTTAGCAAGAAGATAGGGTACGTGAGCCACCTAAGGGCGCACCAGAGAGCGGATCAGCTACACGCTAATAACGCGAATTAAAAATTGCCTACTCCAGAGCACACAGTCGCTGTGGCCGAAATCGGTCAGGAGAGCATCATCATCATGGGGTTTTTCAAAAAAAGGAGTGTACAGGTTTTTAATGGGTCGGCAACGCGCATGTAATATCTCTGGTGTTGCAGGCGTCCATAGGCTACGGTGACTGCTTACCATCAGGCGGGCCGTATGCTTGTTTGCCACCGACGTGGTATTAAAAATAGATGATAAGTCCCTGTATATAATTTCCACTAAAACTACATTAATATTAAATATCAAAGTAAATTACAATACGCTACAAGTACGTAAATTTTGCTGAACGGTAAACAGTGCCTCTGTTTTGTACCATTAATTTAATATACATTTATTTAGGAAGTGCAAAATACAGGTATATTAAATTAAATTAATTAGCGTTGTAAACACTGTTGTTGTAAACATTAAGTGGAAAGTATAGCTTATATTCGTCCATACAAAAAGAGATAATGTTTTTCCACTTCAAAGTATTTTCCATTCTCCATGATTTTTAGGGTACCGTACCCAAAGGGTAAAAACCGGACAAGTGCGAGTCGGACTCGCGCACTGAGGGTTCCGTACTTTTTAGTTTTTGTTGTTATACCGGCAACAGAAATACATCAGCTGTGAAATTTTCAACTGTCTAGTTATCATGGTTCATGACATGGTGACAATCAGACAGACAGTCTGATAGAGGAGTCTTAGTCCATTACTACCTTTTGGGTACGGAACCCTAAAAAGAGTAAATGTTTGTTAATTGTTATACCTATCACTTAGTAATCACTTGATCTAAAGTCAGTCAAATAAAAGCGGAGTATGTAACTAATTGATCAACGGACAGACGAACGGGGGGTGTAATCAATTTGCCCCTCCCCCAGGCACGTGCGGGAATGTGAGGGGAAAGTGGAAGAGAACGTAGTTCAAAGAAATGAGTAGGACATTTACATTTAGATAATTAAGGAGAGATTGGCACCTTTTTAGGGTTCCGTACCCAAAGGGTAAAAACGGGACCCTATTACTTAGACTCCACTGTCCGTCTGTCTGTCACCAGGCTGTATATCATGAACCGTGACAGCTAGAAGGTTGAAATTTTCACAGATGATGTATTTTTGTTGCCGCTATAACAACAAAAGTACGGAACCCTCGTTGGGCGAGTCCGACTCGCACTTAGTCGGTTTTTTTATGATATAGGAGGCAAAAGAGCAGATGAATCACCTGATGATAATCAATAACCGTCGCCCATGGACGACTGCAACACCAACACCAGAGGGGTTGCAAGCACGTTGCCGGCCATTCATTCATTCATTTATTCCTTTATAGAACATAGTTTTACATGTCAAATACAGTATTTCATATTTACAACTATTTACATCTAAATTACATAGCAAAACACATCAGTATGAATATAATATTAGGTATAAGATAATTATGTCAGGTAGGTACAATTATTATTTAAAATTTATTATTTACATGTTTAAATGATTACAGTAAGTTCATATAAGTATATCATATCACATAATTATGGTTAGTTAAATTCTTATTTTATATTTCTATAGCTTGGGATTGTGAACCAGTTCAAGAGTGCACGCCGTCAAAAAATTCGTCAACAGAGTAGTACGCTTCAGACATAAGTTTAGCCTTAAGTTTATTCACGAAACCTCTTTTACCAGTAGCACTTTTAATCTCTAAGGGTATGTGGTTATATATCTTAGGGCCTATTGAGTGGAGACACTTTTTAGACTTAGCTAGATGCGTACGTGGTGGACGCAGTTCGCCTCTTCGCCTAGTATTATAGTTGTGGGCGTCACCGCGCGTCGGGAACTGTTCAAGGTTACCTCTCACATACTTGGCTACGTCGAGATTTAAGATGGGAGTACACTCTTTTCTTGAAGGTTTTACGGTTGAGTGGGTCCGGTAATACCACGGTCGACAATTTTATTCATTCCAAAGTATAGTTGTGCGAGGCAGGACATTTCCGCTGACCGAGTGTTCGTTCGTAGGTATATGTAGAAAGTCCAGCGGGCTGAGCACGGTAGCATTTTTATCGCCTGTCACCATGTCTGTCACGTTCTAACAAGTATGTAAGTGCGAAAGTCACAGGCATAGTGACTGATAAAAATGCAACCACATTTCACTCGACATGTTTCGATCCCATTTACGAGGACCGTCTTCACGGAGCAACGATACGTCTTCACTGGTCGAGGGCGCGCCGTGTACTGCGGGTCAAAGCCCGACTCGCACGGCCGCTCACTAGAGGTGGCAGACAGGCCGTTTTAAAAATAATATAATAACATATCGTCGGCCTAAATCGCAAACCTCGTAACTCAATTTGACCAAATTTTACAGGAGGCACAAAAAACTTCATTACCAAAAAATTTGCATGAAGACTTACTTAGTATTTTTTTTAGATAATGTTAAATTAAATTTAGCCATCAGATTGTTAAAACCTATTTTTTTTAAATCACCTGAACCTGGAAAATTTGGAGTTACTAGTTTTTCTTCAAAATTTCTAGAAAGCTAATCGGGAGTTAAGAGTTTTGCTATGAAAATCCGTAAAAATAGAGGATAATCTTTTGATCTCAACAAGGTAATTGTGGATTAAAAAAAATAACTTGCAAATTAAAAAAATATTTATTAAACTTAAAAACAGAAAAGCCTCTGGCTTCCCACGTTAAAGTGGGAGTACAGAATTGCAGCGAGTCGGTAGTAGGATCCCATGGTTTGGGTAGCCAGAATCATAGGGGGCAAATTTAATGCTTGTCAACTTTCACGAGACAGGGGCTTTTCTTGATGAATTCGTTCTTCAACCATTCTAGGGCATTTATTTGTGTGATGAGCACAATAGATATTAAATTTGTTCCTGAGTCATGGGTGTTTTCTATGTATTTAAGTATTTATATATTATATATATCGTTGTCTGAGTACCCATAACACAAGCCTCCTTGGGCTTACCGTGGGACTTTGTCAATCTGTGTAAGATTGTCCTATAATATTTATTTATTTATTCAAGAAATAGCCCCAAAGGAACATGGAAGTGGACGTGCTGGAGCCCAGATACTATGACAAAAAATGAGATCACAAAAAGCATATATATTCAGAGACGTCTCAGTGATCAACAGGTTCAACACCGGTAGTGATCACCGACTTGTTAGAGGCTCTCTGAATACAACCATAAGCTCGAACGTGTCCGTTTGATAAGTCCAGGCTCCGACTTCTGACCTAGGCTACTCCAAACCATGGTAGGATCTAAAGCATTTCAGTCGAACCTGGAGAACCGATTCGCTGCCGTGGAAAGCACAAATGCCGTTGACATAAACCAGACCCTCAAAAATGTGATTGGAATCCTCAGGAAAGAAGGTATGAGATCTTGCGAAGTACAGCGTAAAGCCGGGAGGTCGAAGCTTTCAGAGGAAACCCTCAGGCTCATAATGGAACGATGGGAAAGACCCACCTGCCAAGTTGCAGAAGAAGAAGGAAGGGAGGGAAGGTGGAAGAAGTCTTCACAGCGACGGGCTCTAAACAAGAAGATCGGCAACTAGTACGACGTGACTTCAGGTGCTCCATTACACGCTTCATTGAGCAAGCAATCGGGGGTTTGCTTTTTTTCCAGTCCCTTGGAAGAAGCCACCTGACGAAGCTGACCACAACTGATGGGGCTGTTGTATCCTCCCGGTCGGGGATTCTCTCTGAAATCAAATCCTTCTATAGCCTACGCTTCGCACGCATCTCAGTCATATCCCGAAATGAGGATTCTAGAGCCACATTGATCCACACACATTTTATGCGGCAAAGCTTCTGGTTTATGATGAGCGGTTCTCATCACGATGAGCCGATTTCGTGGCTTGAAAAGCGATTTTTTTGTGTCCTCAAGGTGCCTCCAGAGGCAAGCTCTTGAAACTAGTTACCAGCAGAAAACCACGTAACTAATCTTCATGAGTAAAGATCCAGGCGAAGCAAACCTCGTATGTCCATGGCACGCAACCAAAGGACATTTTCAATAGTCTAATGTGTTTAAATATGATAAATATCTATCAAGAATAAACAATCAGTAAAATCGTAGAACCTTATACACATACCTGTTATTCAGCACCCGTTTTCTTCCTAAATATTTACGCAAAACTGACGAGCAGTCACAACGCCATCGCAAACTGTACTGATGGGAGTGGCGGCGGGGGAGATACGAGGTATTTCTTTTACAAAAATGGCGGTCGGGAGTTGCGAGGTTTTCTATTTTGCTTTTTAAACGTAAACGGTTTATTTTTGGTATTTAAGAGTTTTGCCGTTAGATGCGTTCAGAATAGTACTATCCAAAAGTGTCAAAACATGATTTTCAAAAAAAATGGAGTTACGAGGTATGCGATTTAGGCCGACGATATGTTTGAGTCTCAGGAAGTTTTATAGACAAAACGGCTTACTTTCTTTTATTTACTGTGTACTATGTAACGCCGGAAATTTTGGCACAGGCCGCCTCTTGAGTTAGTTAGGTTTGTAACGAACTAGGAAAGTGTCGTGAAATTGCAAATTCGAAGGATACTACAGATGTAAGGGTTTGAGTTGAGTACACGACGTATACACGTGGCATTTTAACCAATTCCTGCATTGGTGTTTTATTCGCTTCGGACACGCGAAGTAGATGCATTTGCGTCTTCTATGGTATATTTATTTCTGTGATTTGTATATTATATGAATGAAAATGAAAAATGAAAATGTTTATTATTATTTACAACGACGGGACTTAATCGCGTAAAATAAGTTTTAAATTCACCTCCGACGTTTCGAGGACGGCGTTGTCCCCGTGGTCTCGGAGAAGACTGGCTAAAGTTGACATCAACATCTTCTAGGCGCGCGAGTTTTTCGAACTACCCGCACTTGGTCTTGTTTATTAACTTGAACCGGGTCGACACACAACATTACACTCACAATATTCGATTTTTCAACTTTTGATATTTAGTTTCGCTTACACTTACTAATGACTGGGTTCCATGTGGATGAGATCTTAAAACCTTCGTCTCGATTGAAATTTCTATGTTTCTTGATTTCAATGGCTTAACGGATTTTTCTACTATAAAACCCACGATCTGTAGAAAGTATTCTAGGGTTGTGAAGCTCAATCCAGTGGTTTGGCCCTGACTCTAGTAAATGCTCAGCAACGGCAGACTTGTTCACCTGACGGTTTTTGACAGCTGCGATATGTTCCTAAATAATAATGAGTAAAAATCATGAAAGTTTAAATCAGTGTTATGAAAATGTTTATTTGGGTAAAAATAAATTACAATTACAATATAATGGCTGGAATTTTCTAGTAGATGAATGTATACATCTGTGTCAGGAAACCCCGCTCTTCCGTTTGTGGTTTACAATGGCTGTTTCCGAAATGAAAATGAAAAAATGAAAAATGAAAAATATATTTATTTGCACACACAAAGAAGGGAATTTGCAGATGGAGTATACATGAGGTCCAGGTTGCGCGCTTACAGCGGTACATTTATAACAGTATGAACAGGGGTCCCCAAACTAGGCATAGCCTGTATCTTTTGCGAGCAGTTAGTGAATTAATCCCATACAAACGGAGTTTCGTTCTCATTTTAAAACTACGTGTTGGATTGTAATGAAACTTTGTACATGCAATGACATGAAGTATATCTAGATCTGTGATTAGTTTATATAGCTCCAGTTTATAAAACAAACGAAAAAAAGCAAAAACAAGTTTTGTATGAAATTATAATTCGCTGTATTTTTTTAACTACGGTATCTGAAGCCACATAAACTAATTACAGACATAGATATACCTTAAAAAAAATTCCTTTAATATAAAATTTGGAGTATCGCTCGCAGACGTATCTGCATGTTAAAAAAATGATTTTAGTATGGGTTAGCACATTGTTACTGGTGAATTCTCAATGCAACTTGAGACTCCGGTGCCGTTAAAAAAGATGTAATCGTCTTACGGTAGATGTCGCTTTACGCCACCCCAAAGGCGTGTATACATAAGGGAAGGAATGGAAAGATTTGCAAGGTTCTGGTAGGCTTCCGTAGCTCAATTGGTTAAGAGCAACGCACGGATTGCGGAGGTTGCGGGTTCAAATCCTGCCGGAAGTGTAACTTTTTCCATTTTTTCCTTTAATATAAAATTTGGAGTATCGCTCGCAGACGTATCTGCATGTTAAAAAATTGATTATAGATATACCTTATCCTAATGTAAGTACAAACTCAGAGCAAACTAGCTACTCGTTTTAAAATGAGAGCGTAACTACGTTTGTATGGAGAACCGAGTTTGCCGGGGACCCTTAAGTACGCTCATATCAATGAAATATTTCAAATGTCAAAGGATTACTAGCTACCTAAACAAGATTAGGGTTAGCGCACCATCGTTGAATTGTTACCAGTCATAGCTAACCGCCGAATATACATCAGAATGCTTGAATCATCCGCGCTTTGACTCGGTTGCTTTGATATTGTAGTGCCTTTTAAGCCCGTTATTATTGTAGCTTAGCTAGTGTTTGCCTCTTAGCTAGTGTTAAGGTCGTAACACACCATCGCACCGCACCAAGGTCATTGTGCGATGGTGTGTTACGGCCTTTAAGTATTATTGACCGAGCGATCGCGAAGCATCTCCGTCTCAACTTGGCAAAATTCGTACATCTGTCTGTTCTCTTCTACAGGTCGCATTTCTCTAGCGATTTTCGTGTAATTAGGATACGAATGGGCTTTTGTATTTAAATACCATAAATTGGGTTTCGTGAGGTCTACAGTGAGATTCAGGACACTTTGTGCATGTTCCCCTCACAAAAAATGGCAGAATGATTTGTACGGTAAAGTCGTCGTCAATAGAACTTGCAAATAACGTAAATAAACCATTTTACCTTCATTACTTCGTAATCTCGCTCTTTTAAAGGACAACCATGACCTTATCAACAGTATATATTTTATTTATATTTTTTTTTAGTTTAATTAAATGTTAATTATTAATATTTCAGGGAAAATAACCTTCGTAAAAATGTTAGGTTATGTGTCAAACGCTGACAAAATCTGTCATATTGGTTTACATTATTTGCAAGTTCTATTGTCGAAGACTTTAAGATATCGCTTGGGCCCCTGCCTTCCGACATGTCAGAAGCCGGCGTTGTTCGAAGATATCGTATCTTTAGCAAATTTTTGACATATCTTAAAGTTCGAATCGGGCCCTATGTCTAATAGCACCCTTGATAAGAACTGGCCGTTATTTCATATTTTTTTTTAAATTACACTCACTACCTAATTCTGTAATTTTGAGACAAATAATCGCGAGGTGATAAGAATACGGTCCAGTAAAAAGGGCTTATCTACATATGAATATTAGAGCGTATTCATCTTATTTTCTTACAACAATTGTACTACTGAATAAGGACATATGTTTCTATACAATTGGCCGCACTTAAGTCCTTTATATTTCGTTCTAATGGCACAAAGTAGAAAATTAATCTAAACTGGTTATTACTGGAAGCATTGCAAATCTGATTATTTCTTCAATAAGATGTTATTGTATCAACGGGGCATTTGCTTCAGCTTCGCTTAGAAAGCCAGACCTGGGTGTGCATGGCAGCTTCAAATTGTTTGAGTGGCGACCGTGTACCGGAAAACGCAGCAGGAAAATATCTACAACAAGATGGTCCGACGATCTGTTTGAGGTCGCGGGGAGCCGATGGATGAGAGCAGCGCAAGACCGGTCATTGCAGAGATCCCCGGGGGAGGCCTATGTCCAGCTGTGGGCGTATTTCGGCTGATATGATGATGAAGGTCAATGCGGGCAAGTGGGGCTGCAGGATTAGTATGATGACCCCCTGGGCCTTGGCTGGGTCTAGGAAAATCAGTGGCGTACCTCCCGCTACCCCCTGACTTTTTACTCAGGGGACTCCCCCGAGTTCCCCGCGACTATTAAGCTGGATCCGCCCTTGAGCATGCTTGCACTGTATGGGGCAGCACCTGCTGGCTTGTTTGGCGTGAAGGTTAGTGTTAATGTATCCGAACAGGTCACAAAATAGCAGACCCTCCAACGTGCACGGTCCCTATAAGTTTGTGTTTACAATATTTTTTACAACTAACCTATTCATATTTATTATTTTCATCACCCATTATTTTCATTATGCAATTCTGCCTGTGTTGTGAGTAATGTCAAATCAAGATCCGTTTTTAAAATCCGAATGTCCTGAAAGCTGCAGTTTCCTGTCGACCGGACCTTATCGGGCGCGGTCGGCTGGAAAGAGATAACACTATCTCCGTCACGCTCGCACGCCTCGGCCCTGTGGGAAATCTCGCCCATTAACTATTTTTTGGGTCCCGATGCGAATGAGATAGTGACAGACAAAACACTGCCATACAATACTGGACGAATTCGTTTTTCATCACAATTGCTCGAAAAAGATATTATTTCATGCAGGTGTACTGAAAGGTAAAGCCCTATATTGTTTCCGCGGGAGTTATGGATTGTGAAAAAAAGCTATAACTCCCTAGAGAGTTATAGCTTCCTATTTTTAATTAGGTATGTCACTAATTCATACGAACCAAGTAGGTTCTAAGTAAAATACTGTTTAAAGTCAAGGTATAAGGGAGTTTAATTTTTGAATACTGACGTTTATAATTTAATATTTTTGTTTATGTTTAAAAATATTTTATTTGATTAATTTAATAGCCGTTTAACAGTAGTTTATGTGACGGCTACATAATAAAAGGTATTAAAACTCGAGTGTGGGTTTATGAAACGAACGAAGTGAGTTTCATATTAGAATCACACGAGCGTTTTAATGCCTAATTATGTACAGTTACATACACTGTTTTATCTACACAATTATTATAAACTTTCTATGATATATTCACTAACCTCATATTACTGCCTATATTGGGGCATAGTTGCTCTCTGGCGGAATTCGCGGATATGAGGTGGCGTCTCCGAAATATCTTTATTGCACGCACATTTTTGCTAGAGTTACTTTAAAAACAACAAAACAAATTATTATTTTACTTATAAACTAATTAAAAGATAAACTGCACGTCAAATGGCGGCAAAGAAAACTTTTTTCACACATGCCACGCATCCGTAGTTTTTTTGAATTCAGAGACAAACTAGAGTGGGGCTCGATTGCCATATCGTTCCATACCAACTAACCATGAAGTTATTTATTAAAATCTAAATCCGTGCAACTAACAAGCGAGATGTGTCAAAATTGTGTACAATTGACATTTAATTTCGACTTCCGGTTCGAGCGCCATCTTGATAGTTAGCATCGTGATTAATTACTTTGTTTTTTGCTTATTAATATTGTTTAAAGTGTAATATCGATAGCTTATTATACAGTAAACTAATGTGGTAGTGTGCAGTGAATGGAGAATTAATTTTGAAGCGCGTTTAACCAACATCTTGGAGTCAACGGCCGGTAGTCCACGTGCTTCTTGTAAAGTCTAGCTATCGATTTACAAGAGCTAACAAATCACCGTACACTGTCTTGTACAACCGTACAATTTTTGTCGTTTGTAAACCTCTCAATACCTTGATACTGGCGAAATAGTCCCACTGGGCTGAAGCCATAATTTTAAAAGAAGAAGAAGAAGAAGACATTTAATTTCGAATAAAACGTCATCTCGACTGATATTAGAATAGAGGTCAAATCAAATTTCTTTGTTTTTCAGAGATGTTCGAAATTTGAATAAAATAATATTATCGAAATCGATGTTATTATTTAGTAATAATAACATTTTCACAGATAAAAAATTTGCTGTAACAAAACAGTTTATCTTAATGTTGGCCATTATTTATGGATTTTGAAGGCATCATAGAGGGTTTATGATATGTGGGTAGATAAAATATTTTTAGACATACATTTTTTTATGACAATATGGCGGACGAATGTTTGATATATCACCGTATTTAAGAAGTATTTTGCTTAAAGTTTAGTTTTCTTTTTGCAAGTGTGATGAAAACACTTACATCAGGTGAGATTGCGGTCAAATGCTTGCCTTTTTGTAATAAAAAAAAAACCACTGTAACTCCGGGGGTAAGAATATTGTAAACTCGAGTCCTTAATTTTAGACCTCTTTACAAAATCGCGCTTACCCCCTTCGTTGCGCAATGTACCTACTATTGTTGATGAACAATTTTTGAATACGTTCCGTAAAACCACCTAAACTATTTACTATAGTTCAGCCACCATATATATGAGAGCGGCCAAGGAGCTCACTAATATCTGAACACGCCTGTATTGCCAAGGCTTTAAAGTGCTTGTTTAGATATTATAAGCACCTCGTCCGCTCCTATATATCTGATAGCGACTGTTCAAATTCTTCCATCTGTGAATTTTTAAATAAGTAATAATTTCTGGAACGCACAGTAAGACAAACGTAACAATACTATAAAATACTCAATTCTTCTTTTGTAAATTTCATATACTTATGGCTACAGTATGAGCTATAGCTATGGCGTTCGGGAAACTCCGGCCAAAGGTATTTCGCTCTCATGACCTGAAGCTCTCCACTAAAATTAGTGTTTACATGACAGCAGTGCTGCCGAATCTGCTGTACTCGTCTGAGACATGGGTCCTTTACCGTAAGCATATACGTATACTCGACAGATTCCACCTTAAATGTCTCCGAGACATCATGAACATCAAATGGATGGACCGGGTCAGAAATACCAACGTCCTGAGACGCGCAAATGTCGGAGGCATTGAGGTTTATCTGATGAGGCGGCAGCTGCGGTGGTGGTGGGCACGTGTCTCGGATGTCAGAAGACAGAGTGGCGAAGCGTATCTTCTTTTCAGAACTCCAGAATGGTAAGCGTAAATGTGGTAGCCAGCACTTACGATACAAGGATGTTCTGAAAAGACATATGAAGAGATGCAAACTACAACCCTCGGTCTGGGAGCGGAAGGCAGCGCAGCGGCCCGAGTGGCGGCGCCTCATTCACGATCGAGTCACTGATTTCGAGACTGAACGCCGCAGTGAGCTCGACAGGAAACGAGATAAGCTTAAGGCTCGGCCGCCTACCTCGATTACCTACAACTATGTAGGTGGTGCGCTGACGTGCCCAAAATGTGCTCGAGTATTTAGCAAGAAGATAGGGTACGTGAGCCACCTAAGGGCGCACCAGAGAGCGGATCAGCTACACGCTAATAACGCGAATTAAAAATTGCCTACTCCAGAGCACACAGTCGCTGTGGCCGAAATCGGTCAGGAGAGCATCATCATCATGGGGTTTTTCAAAAAAAGGAGTGTACAGGTTTTTAATGGGTCGGCAACGCGCATGTAATATCTCTGGTGTTGCAGGCGTCCATAGGCTACGGTGACTGCTTACCATCAGGCGGGCCGTATGCTTGTTTGCCACCGACGTGGTATTAAAAATAGATGATAAGTCCCTGTATATAATTTCCAGTAAAACTACATTAATATTAAATATCAAAGTAAATTACAATACGCTACAAGTACGTAAATTTTGCTGAACGGTAAACAGTGCCTCTGTTTTGTACCATTAATTTAATATACATTTATTTAGGAAGTGCAAAATACAGGTATATTAAATTAAATTAATTAGCGTTGTAAACACTGTTGTTGTAAACATTAAGTGGAAAGTATAGCTTATATTCGTCCATACAAAAAGAGATAATGTTTTTCCACTTCAAAGTATTTTCCATTCTCCATGATTTTTAGGGTACCGTACCCAAAGGGTAAAAACCGGACAAGTGCGAGTCGGACTCGCGCACTGAGGGTTCCGTACTTTTTGGTTTTTGTTGTTATACCGGCAACAGAAATACATCAGCTGTGAAATTTTCAACTGTCTAGTTATCATGGTTCATGACATACAGCCTGGTGACAATCAGACAGACAGACAGACGGAAAGAGGAGTCTTAGTCCATTACTACTCTTTGGGTACGGAACCCTAAAAAGAGTAAATGTTTGTTAATTGTTATACCTATCACTTAGTAATCACTTGATCTAAAGTCAGTCAAATAAAAGCGGAGTATGTAACTAATTGATCAACGGACAGACGAATGGGGGGTGTAATCAATTTGCCCCTCCCCCAGGCACGTGCGGGAATGTGAGGGGAAAGTGGAAGAGAACGTAGTTCAAAGAAATGAGTAGGACATTTACATTTAGATAATTAAGGAGAGATTGGCACCTTTTTAGGGTTTCGTACCCAAAGGGTAAAAACGGGACCCTATTACTTAGACTCCACTGTCCGTCTGTCTGTCACCAGGCTGTATATCATGAACCGTGACAGCTAGACGGTTGAAATTTTCACAGATGATGTATTTTTGTTGCCGCTATAACAACAAAAGTACGGAACCCTCGTTGGGCGTGTCCGACTCGCACTTAGTAGGTTTTTTTATAATATAGGAGGCAAAAGAGCAGATGAATCACCTGATGATAATCAATAACCGTCGCTCATGAACGACTGCAACACCAGAGGGGTTGCAAGCGCGTTGCCGGCCATTAAGGCGGTTCCCTGAGCCAGAAGGCGAAAAATCTCCTTATATGATCATGTTTTTCTAAGAGGCGTTAATATTCGTAGACGTGGAAAAAATATATGTAGTTCTTGAATATATTATCTTTAACAACATAGCTTCCGATACACGAATTATGACACTTCGCTTGATACAATTAATTCCCAAAGTCACCTCTAACTCGGACTTTTAATCCTACTTTACTCGGTTATTTATTATGTGATACTATAAACAAAAAACTAAGAAAAAACAATCTTAACGTAAATAGTAATTTCATAGCTTTAGAATTTCGATATTGATAGGTAACGTTTTTAAAAACCGACAAAATTCGATCAAAATTGACACTTGGCGCGTATGTTCTTTCCCGTTCTTTCTTGCGAAATGTGACAAAGACAGCGGCAAACCGATGGAACGGCCTTAAGATGGGAGTACACTCTTTTCTTGAAGGTTTTACGGTTGAGTGGGTCCGGTAATACCACGGTCGACAATTTTATTCATTCCAAAGTATAGTTGTGCGAGGCAGGACATTTCCGCTGACCGAGTGTTCGTTCGTAGGTATATGTAGAAAGTCCAGCGGGCTGAGCACGGTAGCATTTTTATCGCCTGTCACCATGTCTGTCACGTTCTAACAAGTATGTAAGTGCGAAAGTCACAGGCATAGTGACTGATAAAAATGCAACCACATTTCACTCGACATGTTTCGATCCCATTTACGAGGATCGTCTTCACGGAGCAACGATACGTCTTCACTGGTCGAGAGCGCGCCGTGTACTGCGGGCCAAAGCCACTAGAGGTGGCAGACAGGCCGTTTTAAAATAATTTAATAATATATGTTTCAGTCTTAGGAAGTTTTATAGAC
This sequence comes from Cydia strobilella, assembly GCF_947568885.1. Lineage (NCBI taxonomy): Eukaryota > Metazoa > Arthropoda > Insecta > Lepidoptera > Tortricidae > Cydia > Cydia strobilella. The sequence continues at coordinate 2,703,040 of NC_086056.1, forward strand.
AAAACGGCTTACTTTCTTTTATTTACTGTGTACTATGAAACGCCGGAAATTTTGGCACAGGCCGCCTCTTGAGTTAGTTAGGTTTGTAACGAACTAGGAAAGTGTCGTGAAATTGCAAATTCGAAGGATACTACAGATGTAAGGGTTTGAGTTGAGTACACGACGTATACACGTGGCATTTTAACCAATTCCTGCATTGGTGTTTTATTCGCTTCGGACTCGCGAAGTAGATGCATTTGCGTCTTCTATGGTATATTTATTTCTGTGATTTGTATATTATATGAATGAAAATGAAAAATGAAAATGTTTATTATTATTTACAACGACGGGACTTAATCGCGTAAAATAAGTTTTAAATTCACCTCCGACGTTTCGAGGACGGCGTTGTCCCCATGGTCTCGGAGAAGACTGGCTAAAGTTGACATCAACATCTTCTAGGCGCGCGAGTTTTTCGAACTACCCGCACTTGGTCTTGTTTATTAACTTGAACGTTTTGCGCACTAGGGATGTTACCGGGTCGACACACAACACTCACAATATTAGATTTTTCAACTTTTGATATTTAGTTTCGCTTACACTTACTAATGACTGGGTTCCATGTGGATGAGATCTTAAAACCTTCGTCTCGATTGAAATTTCTATGTTTCTTGATTTCAATGGCTTAACGGATTTTTCTACTATAAAACCCACGATCTGTAGATTTTTAGTTAGAAATTAATTTCGTCCCAAAAAAGTAAATTAGACAAACTTTCAACCGCACATCATCTTTTTTTCGAACGATTCTCCCGAACGCCAATCAATTACGAAACTTTTTCAAAAATGGAATCTCCAGTTAATCGTGATAGATGCCTGTCAGTGATTGGCTGGGGATCAGCCCTGTCAGAACCGGCTCGGTCGAGATTGGACGGATTGGACGGGTCTTGTTATTTCTGCGGTAATAACTATGGCCGGATTACTCAAACCAAAGGCAAGAGTGCTTTTGGTGTAAATATACGAGTATATTCGTGTCGTTTAACCCTGTTTTCCTAGGATAGCGTTGCGGCCGTCTCTAGATACAAAATAATACGGCTAAATATGGATGTAGTAGTATTTTGTATGGAGGCGGCCGCTATATATGACGGCACGGCTATCCTAGGAAACCAGAGGTTAAGCCTGATATAATACTGTACAGTAATTGTAAGATTTCGTAAACGGAAGTCAAAAGGAGGCGTATTCTGTATTCTTCTGTTTCTGTATTGTAATAACAGGTTAGATTAGATTAGATTAGATGATTTATTTCATGAAAGACAATTTACATAATAAGTTTGCATTAATGTCAAAAATATAAGAATTTCTATCATGATCGTCAAAATAAAAATAAAAATGAAAATAATAACAATACTGATGAAAATAAAATTATAGCTCCAATAAGGATTGTCAACACAATTACAATAAGAGTAAGTAGATAAATACTTACAAATCCAAGTGTTATGAATGTAATCTGGATTTGTAATGGATAATCTGTCATATTCAATCAATCAACCAATCTGCCAATTTAAATTTTTTTATAGCCATATGTCTGGATTCATACAAATCTATCTGTTTTTATAATCAGAATATGCCTACGGTCCTACGAGAAAGTCCGAAATCTAAACCTTCGAATTGAAATTTGAACGCTCATACCTACCTACAACCAAAGAGGATATAATAAGATAGAGCGGTACTGTCATAGTAAATTTTGTAACCACTGTAAATTCACTGCCATCTATCAACACACTTCAAAACTAAAAATAAAGATTTATAAAAATACGTTAAATTGTATTTAAATATGGATAAAGGATTTTTTTATTTGCATCAATTATTTTTATACAATTTTGACCCATGTTCTTTCACTGATATGCGTTAAAATTATAAATAACAAACGAAACCGTCAACGCCCTCTATACGAGAGTAGGCTAAAGCTAGTGGCGCCATCTGATTGAGAATCAAGTTTTCGTGATTTTCGAGCGTTTTTTCCTTAGACTGTATCCATCTATTACGGAGTTATATCTTTCTTTGCTACAACATAATTATCTAAAGCGCGCGGATTTTTATGCGGTACACGCATCGTTGAACCATAGAGTAACTTATACTAGAGCGGTACTGTCATAGTAAATTTTGTAACTCCAGTAAATTCACTGCCATCTGTCGACACACTTTAAAACTAAAAATTAAGATTTATAAAAATACGATAAATTGTATTTAATTATAGATAAATGATTTTTTTTTAATGCATTAATTATTTTTATGATTTTGACCCATGTTCTTTCACTGATATGCGTTAAAATTGTTAAATAACAAACGAAACAGTCAACGCCATCTATACGACAGTGGGCCAAAACTAGTGGCGCCCTCTGAACGAGAATCAAATTTTCTTGATTTTCGAGGCACGTTTTTTCCTTAGACTGTAAACATCTAATATCTATCTTTGGTTGAACGCATGTGCCATCACGGAATGTAGAGAAAATGACGCGCTTACCGCTGCGTTTACCGCGTAAAACAATATACGGTCATTAGACTGTCTAATTTAAAATACGCTGCGTTTGTCGCATAAAACAACCGCGCGCTAAATGGTGGAGGTATCATTTGTATTATATCGTTTAGACTAACTATGGAAGTATGGTGATTGCTAAGCTTGCCATTCGCTTCAGCAATGATTTTACGCTGATTTTGTACCTATCGTTATTTTAGTAAACAGTAAACTTTAAACTGAAATAAATATCATATGGCTATCCGGCCACGGTGGAATGGGTCGAAATTTCCAAGTACCTATATATGACAATTCCCGAAGGCTTGTGGAGCCGTTCGGGAATTGTCATATACTTGGAAATTTCGACCCATTCCACCGTGGCCGGATAGCCGAGCGGTTCAGGCACCTGTCCGGTAAACGGGGTACGCTGGTTCGATTCCAGCTCTGGACGCTGGAGGCTTTTGGTCATTTTTTCCTTCGTATATGATATTTATTTCAGTTTATAGTTTAAATAGTAGTGTGTCTACTTGAAAAACCACAAATTAAAATATTTTCATAGAAAATAATTTAATTTGTTCTTAGAACAGTAAAGTTTACTGTTTATTTTTAGTAAATATTGTTTAACGTCGGAAAACCACCACGGAACACGATAGACGGTGCAGGCCGGGGGTTCAGGCAGACCGAAAAGGAGATGGCGGGACGACTTGGACGCATTCCACCCCAAATGGTGGGAAGGTGCCGATGACAGGGTCGAGTGGAAAAAACGAGGGGAGGCCTTTGCCCAGCAGTGGGACACCAAAGTAGGCTAATTAAAAAAAAGAATTGTTTAAGGCGGTTCCCTGAGCCAGAAGGCGAAAAATCTCCTTACTATGATCATGTTTTTCTAAGAGGCGTTGATATTAGTAGACGTGGAAAAGATATATGTAGTTCTTGACTATATTATCTTTAATAACATAGCTTCCGATACACGAATTATGACACTTCGCTCGATACAATTAATTCCCAAAGTAACCTCTAACTCGGACTTTTAATCCAACTTTACTCGGTTATTTATTATGTGATACTATAAACAAAAAAAGAAGAAAAAACAATCTTAACTTAAATAGTAATTTCATAGCTTTCGAATTTCGATATTGTAAGGTAACGTTTTTAAAATAAATAAAAATCGACAAAATTCGATCAAAATTGACACTTGGTGTGCATTATCTTTCCCCTTCTTTCTTGCGAAATGTGACAGTGACAGCGGCAAAGCGATGGAACGGCCTTAACGTCAGTGTATAAAATGAAATTATCGGTAAATAGGCAGTGCAATTTTAGACTCAGTTTTTGAAACGTAAAACGCTTACGTTTCAAATACCCAGTCTTTACTATATGATATCTATTTAGTTTTTAATTACCTACTTCAGACAAGGGCGTAGGAGCTCTGGAGAGGCGCTCATTTTAAAGATGGTTTATCTTTACTAATTTTACGATTTCTGTCTTGTCTTTTTCATCAAATTAAATTTTAAAAATGGGTTGTGTTGGGAATCAACTGTGGGGTTGGTTTGGCTTGACATCTGCAAATCGATTTCCACTGCGTTATGCATGAGCTGATAGAATTGCAGAGCGAATTCATTTGTCGTTTTAAACTGCATGTGGATTGCAAACGTTGATTTAATTGTTTTCAAAGTAATAATAAATTTTATGGGAAAAATATACAAAATGAGCTTGAAAAACTTAAGTGAACTTAAAACTCTTTTAAGTAGGTATAAAAAAAGTGTAACGACCCATATTTACACATTAAGTAGTACTGCATTAAAATATCAGATTGTACCAATGTGTTTAATAACAAGCTAAAAAATGGCTTAATAATAAGACCTTTTATACTGTAATGGAATTCTTAGACTGACAAAAATAACAACTAATTAATGTATTACCAAAACAACAATGTATTTAATGAAATGATATTTATTTTTATCCCTGACTTACATACTGGTTTAAGTTGTAATTATAATTAATTGGACATAATGATTTTATTGTAATTTTAATTCTAAACATATTTTAGTTTTATTTTAAGTCATAGTCACTTAATTATATAATGTATTTTCTGATGTTGACATGTAATATTTTAAGAATATTATCAATAAATGAGTATGAGTACGGTTACGGTACTAAAATAATATAAAAAAAATTCTTTATAATTAATTTAAATAATGTTTGTTGCAAATTTATGCGTTGACTCACATAAAACTAAGAATTGGGGTAACGCTGATAAAAATAGTTACTTATTTGTTTTACAAGTGGGCAAAGTTCTTGTATAACTCTTCGTGCTATTACTGATACCCGAACAAGCGTAATAATTAATAAAAATTGTAACGTGGAATTTTGAAAGTTGAAAGTATTTCAAGTCACAAGGGTTAAACAAACTAACGAGTAAAACCTAAAATTTTCACCACACCATCGCGAGGAAAGTACAAACTAAATCCAAATCAAATCAAAATGAACGCTGTTTAATATTTATCATTGAAAATCATTACTGGCCACCGGCCAATATGAAGCACTAACTCAAAATTAGCATCAAGTTACTTTGCCTCTTTTGTGGATAAAATGCAAGTTTAAGCTGGGTGTGGTGAAAAAACATTTTCAATAAAATATTCTATTCTCTTCTATCATAAAACTTTTTATTTGTAAGCGTCGCGTCGTGTTTTGTACTAATATAATATTGAAATATTGCTCCGGTGAAGCTATGATTCAATTCATAAAACTACAAGTGGTACAAAATAGAAACAAATAGGAGCAAATTGAAATGGTTTTCCCTTCTCTTTGCATTGAATTTTAGTATTGATAAACAATTGTACTCTAAATACTACTTTTTTTTTTTTTTTTTTTAATGATGAATAGGCAGGCGTTTGACCACGATCCCACCTGATGGTAAGTGATGATGTGGTCTACGGTGGAGCACGCTTACCTATGAGATACCTATTAACTCTTGCCTTGAAGAGCTCCAAATTGTACTCATGCGGAAACACAGACTCGGGCAGGGCGTTCCACTCCTTGGCAGTTCGCATAAGAAAAAAAAAAGAAAATTATTAAAATAATTGGATTCTGTTTAAATATTCTAGCGTTTTATTGTATTTTTTTAAAACATGTATGATGTGTAACAGCAAATACTTAATAAAACAAGAAAAAATAAGCATGATAGCCTTAAAGGCTAAAATAATAAAATACTTAAAAATGTACTAAACTCTTAGTGCGCGAGTGCAGCTCGAACTTAGCGAATTTTACCTTCTAACTCAAGACACCTAGTAGCGTATTCATAAACGTAAAATTTGATCTATATCCGACGAAAATCGGTATCATATTTCACATTTATGAAGACACCCCTGTTTTATCAGCCATAAAAATTCGTATTAAATAAATATTTGGCACTTCCATGCCACAAAGATCGTTTTTCAAACTCTTTCTAACACATCATCTCATTTACGTTCCGACCCCTTAAAATATCAACTCGTACTTAAACAAAACTTCTTAAGGCGGTTCCCTGAGCCAGAAGGCGAAAAATCTCATTATATGATCATGTTTTTCTAAGAGGCGTCGATATTCGTAGACGTGGAAAAAATATAAATGTTGTTCTTGACTATATTATCTTTAACAACGTAGCTTCCGATACACGAATTATGAAACTTCGCTCGATACAATTAATTCCCAAAGTAACCTCTAACTCTGACTTTTAATCCTACTTTACTCGGTTATTTATTATGTGATACTATAAACAAAAAAATAAGAAAAAACAATCTTAACATAAATAGTAATTTCATAGCTTTAGAATTTCGATATTGTAAGGTAACGTTTTTAAAATAAATAAAAACCGACAAAATTCGATCAAAATTGACACTTGGCATGTATGTTCTTTCCCGTTCTTTCTTGCGAAATGTGACAAAGACAGCGGCAAACCGATGGAACGGCCTTGAATAAGCATCTAAATATGCCATTGCTTTTTTCAATAAACTTACTTGTCAAAAGGGCTTAAGCGCCGTTTGAAAGCTATGCAGTTGTTTCTTTCTTGCATACACAGTTTGACAGGAGGCTTGCGACTGATTTCTTTATAAAAGAGTCGCGAAATACTGACGCCGCCAAAAAATTACACTTGGTCGCCTTACGGCCCTTGCGCTGTCCCGTATAATAAAAGAGAAAATTACAGTGGGGCATATTTATTCAGGGGTAAAGGTGACGAGTTAATCTTTATATTAGTGTTTCGTGACTTTCGTGTTACCACTCAAATATTCTTGTGCGTTTTATTGGGTTTTCTAGAATTTATTCGGCAACAGATAAAATTACCTATGGGACTCTTACATAATTCTCGCATTTCACATTACTTCTATTTATTTCGTTATGTACAGTCGCCATCAGATATATCGGAGCGGCCAAGGCGCTCACAAATATCTGAGCACGCCTCTATTGTCAAGGCGCTAGAGTGCGTGTTCAGATATTTGTGAGCACCTCGGCCGCTCCGATATATCTGATGGCGACACTCACTTCGAGGCTATTTTGAAGGTTTTTAGTTTCGCGCCTACGGCATTCGAAATTGAAGGCATCATAATATATCAATTAAAATGTACAACTTAACTAATCCTAAAAAAAGTCTGTCCGTCTGTCACTAGGCTGTATCTCGTGAACCGTTTTAGCTAGGTAGTTGTAATTTTCACAGATGATGTAGGTATTTCTATAAATATTTAAGTGGGGCTCCCATAGAACAAACGTGTTTTTTTTGCGTAATGGTACGGAATCTTTCGTGCGCGAGTCCGACTCGCACTTGGCTTGTTTTTAAGCAGAGCGGTTTTACCGTCCGTCGACTAAGAAAGCTGTAAAACTGGCAAACCTTTACAGCCTTTATCTATTATTTAAAAACAGGCTTATCCAGGGGAAATTGTGCCTTTTAAAAACATTTACAAGTCCTTCTGTACACTTGTCCATTGCCGTCGAGCGCCCTTTGAATTTTTAACGAACGCCCCTCTTTCCAAATTGAAAAAAAAAAAACCGCCTCGCATAAATCCACCACTGACTGGGCGAGATTTGTTCCCTTCTTGTTTCTTTGCCGAAAAAGTTACGTGGCCCGAGGTTACCTTTAAGTTTGTCATGCAAATTACTACTTTGATAAATTACGAAGGCACGTAATTATGTGAAGGAATCCGAGGGATTTAATTTAGCGTGTTTTTATTTTGCCAGAGACGTAAATAGAGCTGATTTGTTGTGTTTTTTAGACGATCATTTGTTTGTTTTTGGTTAACAAGAATATGTTTGAAGAACAATAGCTAGTTGTATACGTACAGATGCGTCGTTCAGATCTGTGTGGCAGGTGTGTCTTGCGGAAAAGTTGTCAACGTATGCTATGCATAGCCCATGCATGCAAAATATTTTATTTTATAATGTTTGTTCAATAAATAATACGTTCAGCAACACGAAATTAACCTTAAAATGTAACATGTAACATTTTTGTAAAGATATTCGAGTTTAAAAACGTACCTATAATTTAACAATGTTTATTGTCCCAATTTACACACTTAATAAACAATTTCTTATTAGATTTTTCATGTAACGAAAAAAAAATGTACGGCAACTCCACTTATACATATACTTAAACGCATTTTTATGGCGTAAATAACAAAAAAAACTTTTTACGATAATTTTTCATACACGCAGCTCTCCTGTGTGTGCTGTGACGTCGTAGGGGGCACGCTTTTTGCACGTTTTAACTCACGGTGCGCGCGCCACATTTATTTTCTTAATTTGGAAGTTTCTGGGGTACAATATATGGTGCATTTTCTATGAAAAGGGACCTTATTGTCGATGGGGCTTACGCCGCACAGCGTCGCGCGGCATTGTATTTATATCGGAGCATCGTTAATAATGGCGTAAGCGCCATCGACAATACGGTCCCTTTTTGTAGAAAATACCACATATAGCAGGTTTATTAGAAACATTTGACTCATATGGGAATATGATTTATATCTTCCAAAAAATCCAAGGTAGCTAATTCCATTCGTGATGTTGAACTTTGTTCCGTGCGATAATAAGTATCCGCCGTGTGGTGGCCGGCTTTAGAATAGCGCCAACCCTCACATAGGATAAGGGTATCGTACGAGGCAGCTAAGTCCACAAACGAAGCAAAAAACGGTTTCGTCACAAGGGAGATGGACCTCTTAGTATTGGCTTGCAATCCATCTAGGACAAGGATACTCCAAAATTAAAACCCGGCATGGAGTTAGCGTAAGACGCGAGTAGGGTCCAACCTGAAATAAGCGGCAGATTCCTGCAGCCGACCTGCTTCCACACGTATTGGCTCGCCTTTCCTGTGAGTTAAGACAGTGAAGCCGTGAGGGTAATGTAGGTACTGTGTATCCCTGTGCTTAATCCCGTCCCAGGCGGTGTGATGTATATTACACCATAAATCGTCGGCAATAGACGCAAAGGCCAATGACGTGACCTTAGTATTATTTACTGTGAAACTGTGACAACTCCACAGTTGACCTTTGAGGTTGAATATGAGCACACACACAATCAAAACGCTATTCGTTCTAAATTCAAAAACCTCCGCAGCCCCGCTGAATCGAACTGAATTTCAGGCAGACTGAAATGGCTGCGTCAAATCAACAGATTTGGACTAATTTACCAGTCCGTCTGTTCGCACGTCAACGCAAACGTTTAGCCATGGCGTTGTTAAAGTTGCTGGCTATGCATTAGCGAGGCCACAGAATAAGTAATAGTATTATCATACAGAACGGCCACGCACCGCCCCGCCCCGACTCGAATTACCTCGCCCGCGACACCAGATTGACGGCCACTTGCCGGCTGCTCAGTATTATTTTTAAGCAACTTACACTATGACCCATTACGCGTGTACAGACGTGCCGTTCACACATAGAAACGCAAGTGATTTTTGATGTATAGCGTGTCAACCCTGTGGCGAGGCTAAGGCACTTAAGAACCCAGATTTTTAGACTCTTTTTTTGACTCAGAACGTCTTTGGCCTAACGCTAGCGGCCGCTAAGTTCAAAAGTGGTCACGTTTTTAGGGTTCCGTACCCAAAAGGTAAAAACGGGACCGTGTTACTAAGACTCCGCTGTCTGTCTGTCTGTCCGTCTGTCACCAGGCTGTATCTCATGAACCGTGATAGCTAGACAACGAATACTAAAAACAGAATACTTAACATAAATATTTAAGTGGGGCTCCCATACAACAAACGTGATTTTTTTGCCGTTTTTGGCGTAATGGTACGGAACCCTTCGTGCGCGAGTCCGACTCGCACTTGGCCGGTTTTTATTTAATTTAGTAGTCTTCGCACTCTTAAAATGTATACGTGATGACTTACCTTTTGCACACTTTAATTTTATTATCTTTAAGCGTAAGCGACATTGTACATCTGTGGTAGTACATGTAATGTCAAATCGAGATTTTTTTCAAAGTTTGTGAGTAATTTTTAGTTCGCTTAAGAACTATAGGCTCGCCAATCGCCATTATTCGCGTGGCTAAAGGGAATACAGACAGGTGATTCATAGCACGAACGCGATGCGACGCCGAATTTGATTTAATTTCAGTCTATTCACTAAAAATAGGAGTTCGAATCCACTCTTACCAGGAGTGGTACCGACAACTGATTAATAAACTAGTGTGAATCACTAGACTTATATTGACCGGGATATAGACCGTGATTACCTTTTGTATTATTTGTGAGCTCCCGATATTTCGACGCAGTTACATGCATCATGTTCACGGGTGACTGAAGATAGCGGGTGGGTGTCAAAGTTGTGTAGACAGCGCTCTGTCTACCCTCATTCTTGCGCGTCGGCTGCGTTCACTTTCAACGTTACCAACGGTCGCATTCACACTTGTTGACAAATATCGGGAGCTCACAAATAATACAAAAGGTAATCACGGTCTATATCCCGGTCAATATAAGTCTAGTGAAACTAACCGTGAATCATTCAAAACTCTTAGTGTGAATCATTTTCTTGTCGATTTTTGACAGGATTGGTGGACAAAAAGAGCACTTTAATATAATATTAAAGCATTTTCTCGCTATTTTACGAAAGTTTTTTTTTTGCCATGGAAATAAAGTTATTCAATTCATAATATTGTCTTCGGTTACCGCGATAGTTACTCATGAAATAAAACTATGAAAACGGATTATATCGCGTATATTTAATTTGAAAATTAAGTTTCTATTTCTATGAAAGGCGATTTTCAGCCCACCGTGCGTCAGCGTGCGTTCGAGTTGGTCTTATAGTTGTAACCAAACAGTATTGAATGAGCCGTTTAATTTGGCTGCGCCTGCGGCCGTATTCTCGAACGAGTATTTGAAATTTAAAAATTAAAGTGATACAGTGTCCAGTGTGAGATACAGCCTGGTGACAGACAGGCGGACAGACGGACAGACAGACAGGGGAGTTTTAGTAATAGGGTCCCGTTTTTACCCTTTGGGTACGGAACCCTAAAAATTTTTATCGTGTTGGCTGGTAATGTTATTATGTTAGTCTGGTAAGTCTATTAATAAAAAAATGTTATTATGTTATTTTATTATAGCCAGCTAGATATTATAAGTAGGATTAAAGCAGCCGGTTTTTTATTATTAGACATCAGAGGGTTCAGTGAAAAACAGTTAAAATAAGAAATGGTCGATTAATCGCCATAAATTTAGGTACTTTAATACGGCCGCAAGTATCTTAAATGTATTTTGAAAATTGCCCTTACCTTTATTGCCAGATGAAGTACTAAAGTTTAGATTACATTTTAAGTATCGCCCAGACTAACCTTGCCTACGTTGTTCTAATTTGTATGCAGATTCTTTAATACGGTTTGCTTTGGGTAAATGAAAAAGTCTGGCTGTATATACCTAAATAGATTTTTCTCAGATGGGTGGTAAGATGTTCTAGAAAGGCGATACCGAAATAAACCGGAGCGTGAGAAAATTAAATTGAAAAAACCATTAATGTTCTTAAATGTTTCAACCAGTTCTGTTTTTTTGCCTAATGTTGGTAGGTACAGTCGCCATCAGATATATCGGTGCGGCCGAGGTGCTAAAAATATCTGAACACGCACTTGACAATAGAGGCGTGTTCAGATATTTGTGAGCTCCTTGGCCGCTTCGATATCTTACCAAAATAGTACATTGTGCATCATGCGGCGTAAGTTTAAATATTGCAAACGAGAGTATAGTTAAATCGCGACGGCTTGCCGGAGCGGTTTATAGACTCGAGTTTGCAATATTACGCCCCGAGTTACACACAATGTTTTTCATCACACTTGCGATACAAAAATGAAGTATAAAGTCTAAAAACTGTTAATTATAATACTAGAAACTTCATAACTCCCTAGGGAAAACGCTTTTTCTATAGTTCCCGCTAAGCCTGCGTACAATTTCACATTTACTGAGCGAGTGTGATGAAAACATACTATTTTGAAAGTCTTTGCTACTTGAGGTAGTCAGGAAAACTTTGTGCTCCAAACTCCAAGCACTGAAAGTTGTTTTTATATGGGAGGCATTTTTTTGTCACAAAGTCAAATTCACCAAAGTTTGTAGCCGGCTAACTAGAGCGGTAGAAAATGAAAACTAGGTTCTTATAGTAAAACAATATAATAATAAAATATGTACAATAAATTAAACTAATTTCTGTCATTACACGAGTCAAAACCAATAAAATATCGTCACTGGCCTTAACGTTTTCGATTTCCAATCTTCGTCGAGCCGAACGATGAATTTCCGCAGCGGTAGTAGCAACTGCGGGCTACGCGGGCTCACCAGGCGCAAGCAGATAAAAACTTCAGGAGCGAATATCCAGAAAATAAGTAGCTTCAATCATGCGTCTTCAGTTTTAAACCTAAAGAAAGGGTTGCATTAGACGCAGCCCTCGTATTACTATCGTATTAATACTTTTAACACAAATCACATAAGCATGGAGTCACATTAAATAAATATTAGTAATCAGATTTGTGGGTTATTTGCAACAAAATTCCCAGAGAAAAATTATGAGAAAAAACAAAAGACGGGCGAATGGCTTAATTTTTTTTTACAGCCGGCCAGTGCGCGCGGTGGCTGCACTATGCAGGTTTGCCATGTTACAGTACCCCTCGCGCCCAGGAGAATTTTCCAAAATATGACATGAAGGAAAATTCCAGAAAGAGAAAAAAAACTTAAATTATGTAACACATATTTACAATTTCAAATCTTTAATATGCCATCTGCCTATGGCACGTCCATTAGAATCTGCCAATTCATATACAAGAGGAGACAATTTTTTTAATATAGTACATTTTACAAATTTGGGCGCTAGTTTTGCAGTAAAATATTTACCAGCATCACTAAGCTGGTAATTACGACGCCAAACAACATCGCCTTCATTAAACTCTGCATGTTTACGCCTTAAATTATAATATTTACAATTTTTTACATGTGCATCCCAAATTGCGGCTTGCACTTTGTCGAGAATAGGGGACAAGTGGCCTAAGTTCTCAGCGTATTTATCACGCGGTGCAAAAATGAGGTCCGCGTAATCGACTTCACTTGAATTGGGAGCACCATAGAATGACCCGCAAGGGACAAGCTCTCTACCGTACACTAGAAAAACTGGAGTGAACCCAGTTACTTCATTAACACTGGTGTTCATGGCAAATTGGATTTTAGGAATATTAAGATCCCAATTTCTATGATCATTCTCTACAAACGACCTAATAGCTGTTATTAAGGTGCGATTGTATCGCTCAACAGAATTCACTTGAGGGCAATATTTAGGGGTAAAATGTACTTCAGGAATTTGATATTTACTAAAAAGATCCTGTAAATCATTACTAATAAACTGAGCACCATTGTCCATTATAACAGTCCGTGGAAAACCATGTACCAAGAATACGAAATCTTCCAAAATCTTACAAATTATATTAGACGTTGCCTTTTTAATTGGAAATATTAAGCAGTATTTGGAAAAGCAGCAATTGACAACTAAAATGTACCGATTTTGTTTACGTGTCATTGGTAATGTGCCAACAAGGTCGATAGATAAACACTGAAATGGTCTGCAACACTCCTTTGGTTTGCCCATTATTCCCAAAGTTTGATGATTCTGGTACTTATATGCCAAACATGTTTCACAACTTGCAATATATTTACAAATGTCCCTATAAATGCCAGGCCAAAAATAACGCAAAGAAACTCTTTTATGCGTTTTAAAAATACCAAAGTGACCAGTAGGCTGTGAATGATTCTCATGGATAATATCTCGTCTCATTTCTTTTGGAATTACCAGTTTCCAATCATATTCAGAAGTCAGTAAAGAACTAGTTCGCTTAAGTCTGTACAAATTATTATTTACAACTTTGAAGTCAGGAAATTCAGAAGGGTTGTCCTGGCAACCTTGTAAAAGGTTATTAAACCAGTCGTCGTTAGACTGAACATAAAGCAAATCCACTGGTACCGAGCGCGATAAAGCATCAGGTACCACATGATCTTTACCCTTTTTGTGTTTAATCTCAAAATTAAATGAAGACAAACGGACGCTCCAACGAGCCAAACGCCCAGTAGGGTTGTCTAAACTTAAAAACCATTTCAGAGCTGCATGATCTGTATAGACAATGAATTTCTGACCATTATCTAAATAACATTGCCAATGTTCCAATGCTAGAATTACACTTAAAAGCTCACGTTCCGTTATAGAATAATTTTGTTGTTGTTTTGATAAAGAACGGCTAAAATAAGCTATAGGTTTGTCAATACCGTCTTCATCTTGTGTCAACATAGCACCTATCCCGTAGTTTGACGCATCACAATGGACAGAGAATGTTTTTGAAAAATCAGGACATGCCAAAACAGAACTAGACACAAGTGCTTGCTTTATTTTGTCAAAAGCAATGTTAGCCTCCTCATTCCACTTAAATGGAGGAGCCTTTTTTCCCGTAGATGTAAGCATATTAAGAGGAGCGGCCAAAGTACTAAAATTAGGTACAAAACGCCTGTACCAACTGGCCGTGCCCAGAAACTTTTTGAGTTCACGTCTTGTTGTAGGAACGCGAATATCAAGAATTGCCTTTACTTTATCAGGGTCTGTTCTCAAGCCTTTGTGGTCAACAATATAACCTAGATATTTTAACTCACGTCGGAAGAACGCAGATTTCTCATAATTAATCGTAAGATGAGCAAATTTTAATTTGTTCAAAACTCGAGATAGTAAGGAAATGTGATCATCAAAACTGTTTGAAATTACAATAATGTCATCTAAATACCAAAACACGCGGTTTTCAAATTCAGGAGTAAATAGCATATCCATTAGGCGCTGCTGGGTTGCTGGTGCATTCGTTAGACCGAAAGGAGTTACCTTAAAACGATACATGCCACGGCCTGCTACATAGAACGCGGTTTTATCTCTATCTTCTTCGCGCAGTGGCACTTCCCAAAACGCCTTGGCAATATCAATGCTCGATAAATATTTGGCATCACGTAAATTGTCAAGTATTTCATTTATAAAAGGCAGTTTATATGCGTCTTTTTTAGTAACTGAGTTAAGTTTTCTACTATCCAAACAAAATCTCCAGCTTCCGTCCTTTTTAGGAGTAACAAGAACAGGACTCAACCACGGACTTTCGCACGGCTCTATGATGTCTAGAGCAAGCATCTTATCAAATTCTCCTACCAACACCTTTTGTTTTTCAGGAGAGAGTCTGTAACATCTCTGCCTGATAGGCTCATGTTCACCAGTGTCAATACGATGCTCAACCAAATGCGTGCGACCGAGCGGACTAGATTCCGTCGACGCTTCACGAAATCGCGATATAATATCATTCGCTTGAGCCTGTTGTTCTTGAGACAAGTCTTCGAAAGGAAAAACTTGTTTATTATTAGTAATAGGTGTATTATTATCATTATTCACAATTAAAGTAGAGCAATTAGAAGGTCGCATCAATTTAGCGTGTGTTACACATTTAGGTAAAAGGTCAAATCCTTTCCAAAAATCAACACCAAGTATTAAATGTGAAGAAATATCAGGGATAACGTGTGCAGTAATGTTAAGACATTTATTATCAAAACATACTGGTAAGTCAATGTAACCAATAGAGTAAGCGGAAGCGGCTTGTTTTTTAGCAACTCGCACAGAGAGCTTTTGTGATGTGTTAAGAACAAAACCTTGTTCTAGTAAAACATGGTGAGAATTATTACCAAGTATAGTCAGAGAACTCCCACTGTCCAAGAGACCGCAGAGAGACAAATTATTTACATTAATATTTACATAAGGCCGATCGTGATCATTTTGATCATCAAAAAGGATCAAAGATGTTTTATATGACAACATGAAAAGACGAACAACTGATAGCCAATCTTCCCACTCGCGACGCGATAACTTATCGTTATTATTTACATCCGATCTTTGATCCTCGTTTACTCGTTTTTTGGCATACGAGTAGTATGAGCAGACTTTTTACATTGAGGGCATTCAGTGCTGCGGTAACCATCTTGGCCGCATTTAAAGCACACTATCTTGCGTGGTTCCTTACATGAACGCAAAGAATGGCCATTCACTCTACAGCGCACACAAAACTGCTTACTTGAGCTAACAATATTTACAGACTTACTATTTACAGGTTTATACACAAAATCGTCAGTCACAGACGAAGGACTGGCAGTAGGAGGCTCCTTAAAGTTCCTCGAGCGATCAAGGCACGCCTCATACTTCCTACATACAGCCTTCAAGTGCTCAATAGTTTTAATCTCAGCTTGAGCTACCATACAATCGTATTCAGGACGGATATTTCTTAATAATATTTGTAACCTATCTGTCTCAGGCATAGTATAGCTGAGCCGGCCAAATAAACCAGACATAACGGCAAGGTACGCAACGACCGACTCATCTTTACCTTGAGTACGGTCCTGAATTTCACGCATTAGTTTATAGTCATAATCTAGAATACCAAAATCATCAAACAATTTTACTTTTAGGCTTTCCCAGGTGGAAAAACTGTCCTTGTAGGCACGGAACCAGTGAAGTGCTGCATCCGTAAACATTTCATAGGAATGTTTTAATAAGCTACTAGTAGGCAAGCTCCTAGAAATCGCAAATTCCTCAACCTTCTGCACAAAACTACGCGGACAACCTTTACCCGCGTATGTAAACTTCCGAAACTCGCTTGTTACCGCCCTGTCACAATGAACAATAAGTTTACCCTCTGAACTTTTATCAGAGCTCGCGGTAACAAATGATGACGAAGAATCGCTGTTACTGCCATTTTTTGTATCAAAACGCATTTTCAATGCGCTGAATTTCGATACGAGACTTTTATAAGTATTACAATATTGCTCAGTGTCCGAAATATCAATACGCTGAAGGCGCATATATATATGTACAAGATAAGCCTGAATTTTATTTACAAGTTTTGAATCACCGGTACTTTCGTATAAAATTATTTTATCCTCAATGAAGGAAAGTGATTTTGCAGCGCCTGACAAGTCATCGGCGACTGAAAAAATAGAGGACAAGTCCTCACCCGCATATTTAATCAACAAGTTACTCAACTGTTGTTTCAGTTCTACAACCGTGTCGAGAGGCTTTTCTTGCCTGACACTTATTTCGTAAATAAGTTCAGACTTATTTAACATAGGTATTTACATTAACACTAGACAAATCCATGTTAGATCCCTATAAAACAACGCACGTCCAAATGAAACAGACTATTTACAAGAAAAACATACAGACATACATACAAATATGTACTATGTATGCGTTATACTGTAATAAGTGTGTACTTACATTATATGTACCAAACGGCAAAATGCAAACTGCAAGTATTGGTAACACCAATAAATCTAGTACCTATAATTACACTTAATAAATACACAGAACTAAGAAAAAAAACAAAACACACAATAAAATTAAGGTATGCACAAACGCGTATAGTATTTACAAGTATGTATATAACCCAATCCATGTCCTTAAAGACCCGCGTACTGACAGAATACCCTTTGGGCGCCAATGTAGCCGGCTAACTAGAGCGGTAGAAAATGAAAACTAGGTTCTTATAGTAAAACAATATAATAATAAAATATGTACAATAAATTAAACTAATTTCTGTCATTACACGAGTCAAAACCAATAAAATATCGTCACTGGCCTTAACGTTTTCGATTTCCAATCTTCGTCGAGCCGAACGATGAATTTCCGCAGCGGTAGTAGCAACTGCGGGCTACGCGGGCTCACCAGGCGCAAGCAGATAAAAACTTCAGGAGCGAATATCCAGAAAATAAGTAGCTTCAATCATGCGTCTTCAGTTTTAAACCAAAAGAAAGGGCTGCATTAGACGCAGCCCTCGTATTACTATCGTATTAATACTTTTAACACAAATCACATAAGCATGGAGTCACATTAAATA
Organism: Cydia strobilella; assembly: GCF_947568885.1. Taxonomy (NCBI): domain Eukaryota; kingdom Metazoa; phylum Arthropoda; class Insecta; order Lepidoptera; family Tortricidae; genus Cydia; species Cydia strobilella. Next base: position 2,720,912 of record NC_086056.1, read on the forward strand.
AATATTAGTAATCAGAGTTGTGGGTTATTTGCAACAAAATTCCCAGAGAAAAATTATGAGAAAAAACAAAAGACGGGCGAATGGCTTAATTTTTTTTACAGCCGGCCAGTGCGCGCGGTGGCTGCACTATGCAGGTTTGCCATGTTACAAGTTCACATCTCAGAACTATCTCAATCTGAACAAAATGTTAGGTATTGTGATAATAAGGTATAATTTGGATACAGTAAAATAATAAAATATATTTAACTGGAAAATTTAGTAAGAAAGAAGAAGAAGAAGAATAAATTTGGTATTCAGAAGACAGTGGATAAAAAAATATAAGCACCTTTTTTTTTATACTACGTCGGTGGCAAACAAGCATACGGCCCGCCTGATGTTAAGCAGTCTCCGTAGCCTATGTACGCCTGCAACTCCAGAGGAGTTACATGCGCGTTGCCGACCCTAACACTCCGCTCCCTCGTTGAGCTCTGGCAACCTTACTCACCGGCAGGAACACAACACTATTAGTAGGGTCTAGTGTTATTTGGCTGCGGTTTTCTGTAAGGTGGAGGTACTTCCCCAGTTGGGCTCTGCTCTAGATCTGGAACCGTGGAATATCTAACGCTCAAAATCACAGACAACCTAACTTTATAATATGTTTCTAATTTTATTATGTAGATCAACAAATTATTTAAGGGAAAATTGCTGCATGAAAATGTATTTATTTAAAAGATTTTACCACATCATGCGTGGCCGGGTTTCATCGTGTACAGTTGTATATCACCCCTCTTTTTGTTTGGGTTGAAAACGTACTGTTTCAACTCGCGTAGTTAAGATTAAAAGATCAAGGGTTCCACTACTGCCTAAGGAACTTCAGAATAAACCAGATCGCCGTTAAGTCCACACCAAGGGCCTGACACTATTTGATAGAGAAAGATAGTCTTATTGCGATTCCTATAAGAGGAAAGAGAAAATAGTGCCATGCTTTATCACCAACCGGGTTTTTTTTCATGGTCGGATTATGGCAGCATAGGTAGGCGATGGCGAAATACGGAAATTTATAAGAGTGAAAGAGAAAAAGGATTATGCTGCCATACATTAACCTGTCATTACATGAATATGTCTTTCTCTTACCCCTGTGCCCTGTTTATCAAAAGCTTGTAGCTTGTAATACAAGTGGAAGTCCCTTTCTAACAAAAGCTGTCAAAAAGTGAGTTCCGCTTGTATTACAAGCTACAAGCTTTTGATAAACAGGGCACTGGTCGCTCGGTTTCATGTCTATGTCTATGGTCCACACCGTGTTTGCTGGCTCCTGTTATTTTACGGAATAACTGCGAACTTTGCTTAGGCTCGTAATTAACTGGAAAAAAAGTATGTTGTACTGTTGACTATTTATCGACCTTAATACCAAGCCGTAAGGTCAAACTGATCAAGTTTGAGTGTTGCTTGTTACCATAGTCGAAATTGTTGATTGAGGTATTGTCGACCTTAATGTTAAGACAATAAGGTCGACGGTCAGTGAAGTGTTAGTGCCCGGTTTTTGCTCCCGGGATGGAGGCTGCGCGCGTGCGTAGGATACGTTGGTGGTGCAAGCTTTGAGATAGAAGCGGGTAATTTCATTGTATAGTAGCCATTAAATATATCGGAGCGCCCAAAGTGCTCAAAAATATCTGAACACGCCTCTGTTGTCAAGACATTAAACTAAAATATGTAAATAGATTCCATCAAATCTACCAAGAAATGTCATTGTCACAATGACATCTGTCAACTTCAATATGTGGGACCAGATGTCGCCAACCCTTTCATAATAATAAAAAATACAATTATCTAGGTGAATAATTATGTTGAAGCATTCATGCGTCAAAATACGTAATTTACTATACTTAAATTACCTTTATTGAAACGCTGCAACTACCTATATAATGCGATACACAATGGCCTAAAAGTGTATTGTGTCAAATGAAAACAACAATATTTTTTAATAAGTATATATTTATTCTTCAAGTTCCGATCCACTCAATTCATCTTCATCTGTGTTTATAATAAATATTTCTGACAGTTCTTTCGGATATTCCCAATATCTCCTCCACTTTTTTAGCACATTCAACTTGTGGCCAATACTTGTCCTGGGGCCACGTATTGTACGTATATTTGTAACAGTTTATCACCATACATTTTTCGGAAACACTCATATGAGATGCCGGTCTTTTCCTTGGTGGGAAATACAAAATTAACAAAGAGTCTACGTAAATACACAAAACAAACTTAGCAGAAAACAAAAACTCAACAATGAAAAATACCACGACGAGGAAAGAAAACATTCGAGCGCTCAAGACAGACGTCAGATGCGTTCCCCATAAAGGGCGCACAACACAAACATAAACAACCCCATATACGAATTTCCGTTTTGAATATAAGATATGCACTCACTGTTAAGACAATAATGGTAATTACATTAAAATTGATTACCAAAGGTTGTTTACACCTGAAGTGTTACCATTCCTAAACTAACATTTGTACCACAAAATAGTTTTTATGAAATATTAAATTGTCCGACTGTTTTTTTATGAAGTCTGGTTATTGAAACTGAGTATTTAAACACAATAATTAAAATTACCAACAAATTATGTATATACGTCCATTATTTCTCAATTTTTTTTCTTCTATTTATTGAATGTTTTATTTTAATGGCAACACAGTGGTAACTTTGATGGAATCTATTTACATATTTTAGTTTAGAGTGCGTGTTCAGATAATTTTTAGCACCTCAGCTGCTGCGCTATATCTGATGGCGATTGTACCATATTATTACATCTAACATCTAACATCGTCATTTACATTATACATGCAATTGTGCAATGCCGAAATATCTGGCGTTCGCCGAAATGAGTAAATGGGGTTGGCCGGTCGAAGTATTTAGCAGATGGCACCAGCATAGCTTGCCCTGTCAATCCCTAGAATTGTGTCAAAAATCTCATAGAAAAAGGGGCAAGCTATGACGGCGCCATCTATGCAAACCTTTGACAGTTGCCAACGCCATTGTGAAAAGATCTCGCGCCGAATGACGGTCCCTATGACAGTTTCGTTCAGGTATCTTTTGGTTGAGCTTAAATTAAAAATAATCGATTTAATATGTTTTTAACTTATTTTTATTACTTAAATGTTACATTTCTAAATAAATTATCGTGCTAAACTTCCAGAAAAATATTAAGCACAAATATTTTACGTGACAGCTCTCGTACTCCATAATTATAAAAACAAACTATCATAGGGATAATCATACGGCGCTAGAGTAACAGTAAGATTTGCGCCTGATATTAAAAATACAAAGCTATCAACACCTGAGTGTAACCAAGCCCCTGTTTCACCACGCTAACAATAAGCGTAAGTAAATAGATTGTTTTGATTTTTAGTAATATGATAACATTGCAAATTAAATGTATTTTTTGTACTTCTTTCTTTGACATTTGTGTAAATTTAATTTAATTGATGCACACCTAGACTGAATTAATATTTAACTGCTCCTAGAATTAAGCTTAGAATTAAAATTAAGAATGTAATTTTGCATGCCATTATGTGGCGGAATGTATTTGGAACTCTGTATTTACCCTTCTTGTACCTTTTTTGACCTGCATTCTAGCACATAAATGTATTTCAATGTATTTCAATTCAATTTCAATGTATTTCAATTCAATTTCAATACTTTCTGTAAAATGTTTTAGTTTAGACATGAAAAGCATAAATAAATTTCATAATTTATAATTTTAGCGACCGTCACAGTCTACGAAGTCCCGTGATTGCTTAGAACAAAGTTAACTCGCCATATATAGGTTTTTAATTTAAAATATTCCACTAATTACTAATAAAGCATAATTGTTATTGTTCGTTTGATGTTTTATCTCAAAAATTGCTAAAAAATATATATTTTTTTGCAGAAAACCGCCGAGTCGAAGAATCTCACCCAACTTTTTACCACTGAGACAATATGAACGTTGCTCTACATCCAAAATTGAGGTAATACATGAGTTACTTATATGATCAAAAAAAAAATTCATAAATTCGTTCCATACCAAAAAAAAAACACTATACGACTCTCTCAACGCTCCTTCCTTAGACCAAGCTTAATAAAAGAGAGCTCCCGCCAGAACGAGACAGCCATACATCCTCAGCTACTCTTTAATTTATTGCGTAGTTAATCGAGTGCTCGCATGTAACATAGTAACGATTCCATTCACGAACCTAACGATGTAGCGATTTTATATCGATGATAGCGATTTTTATGATTTAGAAGGTACGTGCGTGTCTGTGCGGTAATGGTGCTATTATGTTCGTACAGATGAAAATAGAAGGCCAATTTCCTTTTTACCGTACAATAATACGAAATTGATACGATCTTGTCAGGCTTTCCGTTCCAAGAAAAAAACCGGCCAAGTGCGAGTCGGACTCGCTCACCGAGGGTTCCGTACGTTACATAATTTTAACAATGTATTTTTTATGTGAAACGTAAGTGAAAGGTAAGTTGCGGTTTACGATTTATGACGTATTAAAAAAAAACTACTTACTCGAACTCGTTCAAACCAATTTTCGGTGGAAGTTTGCATAGTAATGTACATCATATATTTTTTTCAGTTTTATCATTCTCTTATTTTAGAAGTTACAGGGGGGGGGACACATTTTACCACTTTGGAAGTGTCTCTCGCGCAAACTATTCAGTTTAGAAAAAAATGATATTAAAAACCTCAAAAAAAAGTTTCAGTTCCAAGTATGGGGAACCCCCAAAATTTTTTGTTTTTTTTTTCTATTTTTGTGTGAAAATCTTAATGCGGTTCACAGAATACATCTACTTACCAAGTTTCAACATTATAGTTCTTATAGTTTCAGAGAAAAGTGGCTGTGACATACGGACGGACAGACAGACAGACAGACATGACGAATCTATAAGGGTTCCGTTTTTTGCCATTTGGCTACGGAACCCTAAAAATGAGCAAGGTAGCTCGGCTACCTGCAAAATTTTTTTTCTTGCATTGCGTATATCGTTTCTAATTGCGAAATCTTTTCTTCTTGTTTACATCGGTGACATTTGACGACTCTCAATGTTTGTTGTCAACGGGTTTCCTTGCCAGTAACACAGAATAAATAATAGTACTACCGTACAGAAAGGAAACTTCCTATAAAACCGAAGTTTGACAGCGGTTCAGGGACGAATCATGCTGTCCCTTTCTAATGATTGTTTAGATTAGCTACCCAAAATTTTTGTTCCATTCGCGTTTTTCCCCATTCTGCTTTTTAATCAGGCGTTTATTTTTTCAGTAGTTAATTTAATCACACGCGTATGTCCCAGTCGCTTTTTTCCCCAAAGAGTAATATTTCCGAGAACAAGCCCTTCTTAACCTGAGCCGACGGAGCCCCGCTACGCGGGGCTCCTATTTCTGGGCGGTTTGCCCTTCGGGCATCTGAAGCTACCTAACGAGCCTAACCTACCTATCTATCGACTTAGTGTGACTATCGTGAAAACTTTACTCTTTAGGGAAAAAAGCGACTGCCACATACGCGTGTGATTAAATTAACTACTGAAAAAATTAACGCGAATGGAACAAAAGCTATTGGGGAACAAAAATTTTGGGTAGCTAATCTAAACAGTCTACGAGGAACATGACACATTAGCATTTATATTTTATTACTATCTAACACTACTCCACTTGCACCATCCCACTGGGTTAACCGGTTAAACCGTTAACCCAGTGTCAAATTGTAATGGTAAACACTCCAGGTTTAACCGGTTAACCCCTTACTGAATGGAGCAAGTGGCTCTAAGTCAAATTGACATTAATTACGAACTTGCCGCTTCGTTTGAATTTCGAATTTCGCCCTCTCGAATAACTGAAGCCAACTAATATGTTGCCAACTAATAAGTTTGCCAACTAATAAGAGTAACACTGCTCTAGGTTATCTAGTTTAAGAAACTTTGGCTTCGTAAAGGGCTGACCAGACGGGTTGACGAAGACCTTTTTAGCTGACTGATGAAGAAGAAAGGATGCTTTTATAGTCTGTCAAGCCATTTCTGTCAGTAGAAAAAAAGCGGCAAATTTAAAAATAGGCGCGACCCTAAAAGCATTTATACGTCATTATGACGTCATAATTACGTCATAATTACGTCATTATGACGTCGCTGACGTCACTTTGCTACCTGGGGATTGGTAATCGTCTCATAAAAAGTTTTAATTTCGCACCTTTTTCTACTGACAGACTTGTTTGTCCGGCTATAGTCAATAGCAAAATAATTAAAATGCACAAATGTGTATCCAAAACTAACACCTAGGTACACCATAGCGGCAGAAACTGGACGGGACTCATTTTACAACAAAATACACGCTAATGCGTAGTTTTTCTAGAAAACATATCAATAAATATGCAAAAAATTGCAAGGTACATGGCACAACGTAATGGAATATGAATATAATTACTTTTTCCTCCTAAACACAATTTTTTTTTCACCTCAAACAAAGAAATATTACCAAATATAACTTAAAAGAAATCGGCCGCCCGTACTCTTAGCGAGGACCGATTGACCCTTACCTAATATCAGTATGATATAAAAAAACAGGTTACCCCTCTCAACCCCCTAAATTACCCCTAAAATAAGAAATAAGCGGTTTTGACTTATTTACAATATTAGTGGTGGTAATTGCTATGTTTCATATTTTAGGTATCTATGTCAAACGGTCTCTGAGAAAAACGCATTTAACTGATTTGCAAGACCGAAGTGATCCCAAGTGTTCCGTTTGTCAAAACAAAGTTTTGCACGGAACACTAAAAATAAAATAAAAAACGAAATTTCTCTAAATGTAAAAGTGACGCGTTTTAGAACAGCCCCGTATCGATACGCCTTGAGAGCTCTTATCAGGGGACCTATTGCGAAAACCGATGTTCGCAAATTGCGGGCATCTTTCTCTTTTACTTCCATTAAGGCGTATTTAGAGTGACAGAGAGATGCCCGCAATTTGCGTACTTCGGTTTTCGCGGTTATAGCCGAGAGGTCAAGACGTTTTGACCTACATAATACAAATCGAACAATCAAATATCTTCCCATTTGTCAAAACGCGTTGTTGTCACAAATCACAATATTGTGAGATTTCCGTCTCCATCGTGATCAGATCAAGTAATATTTGAAGGTATATTTTTCTATGAAAATTTTGTTCATTTGTCTATTGATTTATTTTGATAGGGTATTTGACTACTGGTCAAGTCAGTTTCTTTTTTCGAACTGTCAAAACGATTTTTTCTACTATGGAATTTATATGAAACACTAGCATGTGACGTCACAATCAAATTACCTACTCTTTATAGTTTTATACGGGTTTTAGAATAGAAATTGTGTCTAAAAATAACTGCTGTCTACGTTTCTCTCTTAATCTTCTGGTGCTTTATTTCATGCATGGTGTAAAATAATTTATTTTAAATACAGGCAAATACCCCTATTGTCTTTTAATATTTTTTTTATTTCGTTTAATTGGATTATTTTTCTTGTTACCTGTGATAATTTCACCGGATGTTCTCACCGGAAGATCAGCGCTGGAAGTGGCCAGCAACATGCTGAGGTGAGACCATTTCGTGGCGGGGTCCCTTTGTTTGATATAATTATTGAAAGTCATAATGTACCTATAATGATTTTCATATTATCATTAGTCATAATTCTGAAACCGTTAACTTTTCAGGATTTTCCTCAGGTTATCCTACAGATAGGTTAGGTTAGGTTTGTTTTATGGCAATCCTGAAAAGTTACACGTTTCTGAGAAAAACCAAATTATGACTACCGAAAATGTGGACAAACAATGCATTATGACTTAAAACTCTATGGGAAACAATAGAGACCCTTTCGTGGCATTTTTTCTTTTTCATGGTTCTCATTTTTTGTATAATTTTCTATTTTTGTATTTGTGCTCACGAATAAATTATTTCTATTTAATTAAGAGGCAAACGAGCAGATAAATCGTCTGATGGTAAGCGATTACCGCCGCCCATGGACACCCGCAACACCATAATAGGGTTGTATGTGCGTTGACGGCCTATAGGCCATCTTATAAGATGGGAGTAGGTACGCTTTTTTCTTGAAGGTTTGAAGGTCGTTTAGCGTTCCACAGTTTAGCTCAGTTCAGTTCAGTTCAGTTTATTTATTGGTAAAAAATATTTTACGGGTCACACAGGTATATTTGAAATACGACATTTATATACAATTAAATATGATTGATAAAATACATTGGTCAGTTTTCAATTTCTTAAATAATCATCGTGCAATAGTTGTCAATACAATAATATTTTAAATAATCTCTTTTATAAAATCATCAATAGAGTAACATGCTTGGTCAAGGAGTAGACATTTAAGTTTTTTTTTAAATATTGAATCGCTTTCTGTAAATTTAATGTCATTAGGAATTTTGTTGTATATTTTTGGCCCGATAATACTGAGAGACTTTCGGGCCTTTGCAAGTCGTTGAGTAGGAGCGATTAGCATGGGCATTCTGCGGCTGTCTGCGTCGCGGGTACAGGTTTTTTTATATGCATTTAGGTTTGCTCTAACGTATTTGCATGCTTCTAATATATAAACGGCTGGCAGTGTTAATATCTTATGGGTCTTAAATAGTTCCTTGGCGGGGTGATCGAACGGTGTTTTGGAGATTACACGCAAAGCTCGTTTCTGTATTTTGAATACCTTGTCACGGTTTGCGGCCAGACCCCAGAGATCAACGCCTCGGATAAGGATGGAGTGAAAGTATCCGTAATATGCCTTTGTTAGGTTATTTGGAGACAGGCTTGGCGCGAGTCTGGACAGGGCGAAACACGCCGATGAAAGTGAGTCGCAAAGATAGTCTATATGAGAGGACCACGTTAACCCTGAGTCAATGACATATCCCAAGTATTTAGTTTGTTACACCTGTGGAATTGGAATATTATTTATTTTAATATTTAGGAGACTTCTGTTGGTGTTCCGTAACTGAAAATGAACAATGTTAGTTTTTTCTAAATTTAAAAGCATTCCAGCGGTGCGAGACAGGAAGTTTCTGGAGAAACGCACAATTGAGGACTGCCAAAAGTGCCAAATATCTAAGTGGTAAAGATGGAATTGTTGCCGCGTAGAATGATGGCAGAAAGAAGCGGCAAGGATTAATCCGAACTGAACAATTCCTCGGAGCATAATATTTGGCTTATCATGCATAAAAACTGCATGTCATTGAAAACCACTTTCAACTTTTACAGTACATCTGGCGCTCCATTACGACACTCTGTGCAAGCACATTACGTAACTACGTCGAAACTTAAAAGGGCCATGTGTACTGTAAAACGTTGTACGATACACGTGCAAAAAGGTAATTCGCAACTCGTGTCGATTTAAAACACTCCCTTCGGTCGTGTTTTAAAATTTGCGACTCGTTGCGGATTTCACACTTGTATCGTGAATAACTATTACTTAATTGCGGCAGAAAACTCACGTGAGAGAGATTCGAATATAAAGAGGCCCACTGATTTCCAGTCCGCCGGACGATATGGGCCTGTCAGTTGTTCGGAACTGTCAAGTTTTTGTTCTGACAGGCTGATATCGTCCGGCGGACTGATAATCAGTGGGACCCTTTATAGTTCAAAATATGAATCGTTGCCGTCAATATTACGAGTTAAATGTGAAAAGAATGTTGTGAAACGCAAATTTTCTCTTATAAAAGTTACAACTGTAATACTTAGGTATTGTCACGACCATTTCACAGTGAAATTTTCTGTTACAATTTGTAAATTATATTATCTGGAGTTATTATAATATCAATGGAAAAATGTATAAAATGTACGCCGGGTCTCAGGAGGCTCGAGTAACATTGAAAGAAAGAAAGAAGAAAGAAAAAGCATTTATTAGCACAATAACATAAAACTAAAACCACAGAATAAATAATAGTACTACCGTACAGAAAGGAAACTTCCTACAAAACGCGAAGTTTGACAGACGATGATGTCCCTGTCTAATATATGGCACTATCCCTTTCGGATATTTAGGTTTGTCAAAATTTAAGTCATTATCTTATCAGGTCGTGCACGCAAAGGGACGTCAAGTTGTGCCAACCCTAATAATTGCTCGGAGCAATGCTGAGCCGAACGGAGCCGAGTTTGCCCGAAGCGAGGAGTTTCGCACCCCTGCTAAAACTAAGAATAATTAAGGTCTGTTTTTTTTATTCCGTAGACTAAAATGACATTTCATGTGTAAGACATGACATTTCTTCCCCCCTCCTTGCGTCGTATTCCTCAGTATTGAGGGTCGTGACCTCCCTTTTGTATCACTTTCTCTCTTACGATCTTTCTCCATCTGCTTCTGTCTTTGGCGGTGTGGAGAGCCATGTGAACTGTGGAGTCAAGAGCGGTGCGGATCTGGTCAGACCAACGTATTGGACTGCGTCCCCTTCCAGGCCTTTTCCCTTCCAATTTGCCGGTCACAAAAAGCTTTTCGAGGTTGCCACCGTCTTTTCTTAGTGCCACATGAAATGTCATTTTAGTCTACGGAATAAAAAAACAGAATACACACAAAATGAAGTTACGCTAAATGATCCTCAGTCAGCTTGGCGTCACGGTATGAGCCACATGGCACACTCCGCGACGCTGATTTTCAGTAAGGCCCAGTGGATGGACTAGTTGGCACTCAGTAAATAGGTTATATCAAAATGTTGTTACATTGCTATTGTTTTAAATATGTTAAAAAATAATCCCTAATGTATCTTAAAAACATATTGAATAAGATTTTCAAAGTCTTCTTTTAGTAAATATGTTTCTCAAGTAAATCGAGCCAAAATAACCAAATAACAATATTCAAAGCAAAAGTAACTTGTCACTGAAGAAGTTCCAAAGGTTACTCTTACGTAATATTAACTTTTACTTTAGTTTGACTTTTACGCTTCTAACAGTTAGATAAACAGACTTCAAATAAATTATATGGAGCTTTGCTAAAATATTATTATACTCGTATTTTATGTCACTAGTTCAGAACTATTAAATTCAATTTAAAACAGTCTTTCGGAAAAGAACAAGTAACGTAAAGAGTAAGTAAGCAGCGCTTCATAAAATACTCCAGAATCAGAATTGTTTATTGTACTCATATTATTACATTTCTTAAAAACCGGCCAAGTGCGAGTCGGACTCGCGCACCATGGATATCGTACTTTTTAGTATTTGTTGTTAAAGCGGCAACAGAAATACATCATCTGTGAAAATTTCAACTGTCTAGCTATCACGGTTCATGAGATACAGCCTGGTGACAGACAGACGGACAAACGGACAGACGGACAGACGGACAGCGGAGTCTTAGTAATAGGGTCCCGTTGTTATCCTTTGGGTACGGAACCCTAAAAACTACATAATACAGTTCCACATGAACCCTGTAGTAAGGTTATAGCAATATACTTAACACTAACTTTACTAATGAGATACTTTACTAATAGGCATAAGCCAATTCCTAAGGGCTAGTGTATGATTTACAATTTATAAAATGGTCTCTCTTGTAACCTTTTTTCCAAACTCTTATCTGTGCCGGTAACGTTATTCGTCCATATTATCGTTAAGAAAATCATTTCCATCACACTCGCTCAGTAAATGTGGGATTGCACGCAAGCTTAGCGGGAACTATAGAAAAAGCGGTTTCCCTAAGGAAGTTACTAGTATTATAATTAACAATTTTTTGTCTTTATACTTCATTTTTGTATCGCAAGTGTGATAAAAACATTGTGTGTAACTCGGGCGCGTAATAATATTGCTAACTCGAGTCAAGCCGTCGCGATTTAACTATACTCTCGTTTGCAATATTTAACTTACGTCCCATTATGCACAATGTACTAGCCTCCTAAGACCCCGCGTACAAATTTTTGTACATATTCCACAATCTATTTTGAACATTTGTTGAGTAACTAAGGATTCCAAATTCAAAAACAAAACAAATGCTTCTGGGTCTCAGGAGGTGTGTAGTACGCTCTTTTTACTAGATAAGTAAATTTTTTAATGCATTTTTAAAGTTACTATAATTTGTTTTATTTGGTTTGGGATTTTACTATGTTTTTATGGCCATGCCAAATGGGCCTTTATGGATCATCTGTAGAGTAGAGTTTGGTGTGGCTAGTCTAGTTTTAGGTCGTAGGTGGGCCCCGGTTGCGAGTAGAGTAGTTCATATGACAGTTGCTTTAAAATGGTTTAGTTGTACCATTTTTTTTTGTTTTTATCAGCATAGCTGTGCCGCCGCCATACAATCGGTGTTACGCTTTAATTTAATACGATATTCTGAAGTAACATGAAATTTGACATTAAAGAGGCCCACTGACTATCAGTCCGCCGGACGATATCGGCCTGTCAGTTAGAACAAAAATTTGACAGTTCCGAACAACTGACAGGCCGATATCGTCCGGCGGACTGATAGTCAGTGGGCCCCTTAACTTTCAAGTAACATAATCTATCTATCGGGCCAATTCGAACAATGATCTAGATATCAACTAGATATCCACTAGATATTTATTTATCATTTATTGCAGACAACCGATAACGTGATATTTAAGAAAGTCATGTCAAATTGAGAGATAAGGATAAGGACTTTAGTAAAAACCTTATAATCATGCGAGTAGATCTAATACCTAAGGTAACCGCACCTCGTTTACAATGTCAAATTTATTTCAAATTTAAATTTATGTCAAATTTGACATTTCCACGATTCCGAATGTTCTCTTGAACGATCTCTTCAATATTTGCTTAAGATATTACTTAGACATCCAATGAATATCTAATGGATATCCCAAAACCTCACAATAATTGTAGCGTGAAATGACAATTGTTTTCTCGAATCGAACTGCAAAAGATAACTAGTTGAGAACTAAACTATAACGTATCTATTAGATCTCGTTTTGTTCTCGAATCTCACGTTGTTCGAATTGACCGGTATGTCTGGTACTAGTTTTTGTAGCTAGAAATTGTAATACAAAGAAATTGGTGCGAGTTAAAGTTTCACATACAAAACTTTTACGCCCTGTGAACAAATCAATCAAAACTGTTCATCCGAAATAGGTGGTCTATTGAGATTGGTAGTTGGTAGACAAAAACATGACAGAATACTTATGCGCGGAGGGAACAGCGCCATCTAGCGGGACATTGGTACACTAACTTTGCCATACAAGTTGTCCTCTATTTACCACCTTGGTAGAACACCTTCATATTCTTAATATTTGTATCATAAGTTCTGACCCATATTTGTTTATTTATTTCATTTCGTTTGCGTCTATAAATAACTCACGAGTAAACCCGGTACTACCAACCTAATAGTTCTAATCAGAAATGAGATCTGCACGTCAGATCAGACCATCAGACGTCAACGTTGACCCGATGACCTATAGACTGTAATGGTCCCAATTGACTGTCCTGCGGGCGATCCAGTGACCAACATCACTAGACTTCGCATTGTGAATCATTTATTTCACGCGCCAGCAGATTTGATGGAATATGTTCGCAAGAAGACCCGTTACAAGCTGTGAGGGTGTTCCCGCTGCGTTCGCGCCATTGCACTTCAGCTAGTTTGTGGGGCGCGTGCCGCGGCCGCGCTGCTGGATATCATCTCGAGCGCAGACTTCTGGCCGAAGAGTGTGGTATTTGGGAAGTTCCGTGGAAATCTTTCGAATCCTGCACCAGAACAGGTGACGCAAGAACATTCAAATACAATGTAAATTGTTAGTGAATAAAATAATTGAAATGTATGAAATTCGAATGTCGTCCACCCAACGAGCCAACGGACGCCAGGCACTCCTTTCCTGAAAGCGCCCATCTTTAACATTTTGGCCCATCTGCCATCACTGTCTAGCAACATGTCCCGCCCAGCTCCGGGGCAAAGATTGCTGCTATATAAATCGCAAGTCAGACCCCCGTATGGACTACTGCTGTCACCTTTGGGCAGGAGCACCTGGATGCCAGCTTGGACCCTTCGACTCAGTCCAAAGGCGCGCTGTACGAATCGTCGACGATCCCAAACTCACAAGCGGTATTGAACCTTTAAGTCTAAGGAGAGACTTTACCTCCTTGTGTGTGTTCTACCGCTTGTACAATGGGCTGTGCTCTGAAGAATTGTTCGACATGCCAACAGCCGCTTTCTATCACCGCACCGCTTGCCATCGGCAGGGTGTTCATCCTAACACCCTAGAATCTAAATGGTCGCGTACTGTGCGGTTTAAGAGGAATTTCCTCCCGCGAAAGCTTCGGCTGTGGAATGAGCTCCCTGCCGAGGTTTTCCCGAGGGGCTACAGTATGGGGTTCTTCAAAAAAGGAGTGTACAGGTTTTTAAAGGGTCGGCAACGCGCATATAATATCTCTGGTGTTGCAGGCGTCCATAGGCTGAATGGAATTTGAAAATACCATGGTCAATTAACTTGATAGTTGCCGCCCCCTTAATTGTCTAATTGCTCCATCTAGTGTGCATGTGGTCTGTGCAAACCATTATCCCATAGTTCCCAGCAGGATCAAACAAATGATTTTGTTATATTAAAACTTCTTGTCAAAGCTATTACTTTAGAATGTTTATCATCAGGCTATTATCCCGAAGCCGATAATGTAGTTTGATTAGGTATAACGCCTTTCATGAGGTCCTACAGGCATGAATATAAGTTACTCTATGGTTTACTGAAGGGGCTAGTGCTGCACTCTGGTGGCAGAACATTGCAGTAATACCCCCTATTGTCCTCGCATTTATAAACGTCAAACCAAATTGCTCCCGTCCGATCGGGGTATGATAAAAAAAGTAAAAAAAAACCGGCCAAGTGCGAGTCGGACTCGCCCACCGAGGGTTCCGTACTTTTTAGTATTTGTTGTTATAGCGGCAACAGAAATACATCATCTGTGAAAATTTCAACTGTCTAGCTATCACGGTTCATGAGATACAGCCTGGTGACAGACAGACAGACGGACAGACGGACAGCGGAGTCTTATTAGTAATAGGGTCCGGTTTTTACCCTTTGGGTACGGAACACTAAAAACTGTTACAAAAGAATAAACATACAAAATCCGGTATTGTTTATTTATATAATATCGTTATTTTTATAAATTCGAGTCGGAAATGTGAGCAATCGTTTGTAATGTTGAAAACAAACATTTTTATTTACATACGGCAAAAAAGCTCTGGTGGCCTAGCGGTAAGAGCGTGCGACTTTCAATCCGGAGGTCGCGGGTTCAAACCCCGGCTCGTACCAATGAGTTTTTGGGAACTTATTCATTTGATATTTACCAGCCGCTTTTCGGTGGAGGAAAACATCGTGAGGAAACCGGACTAATCCTAACAAGGTCTAGTTCCTCCTCTGGGTTGGAAGGTCAGATGGCAGTCGCTTTCGTAAAAACTAGTGCCTACGTCAATTCTTAGGATTAGTTGTCAAGCGGACCCCAGGCTCCCATGAGCCGTGGCTAAATGCCGGGATAACGCGAGGAAGATGAAGATGATACGGCAAATATGTCGACATAATAATATTCATATAAAAAATTGAGAAAATCTTAAAAAACAATATAGTTACATAATCCGCAACGCAGGCTTCGTATACTGGCAAAATCAGCAGCATATTTAAAATTGACTAAGGCAATATGTTATTGTATAGATAGGAAAATGTCAAATTTCACTAAGATCTCGTTAGCCTTTCGGGCGAATTCGAACAATGATCTAGATATCAATTAGATATCCACTAGATATGAATGAGAAACGACAACGAGATATTTAAGTCATGTTAAATTTGACATTTCCGCGATTCCGAATGCGATCTCTTTAAGATTTGCTTAAGATATTACTTAGACATCCAATGGATATCTAATGGATATCCCAAAACGTCACAGTAATTGTAGCGTGAATTGACAATTGGTTTCTCGAATCGAACTGCAAAAAATAACTAGTTGAGAACTAAACTATATCTATTAAATTTCGTATTATTCTCGTATCTAGTAATTATAACGTTGTTCGAATTGACCGGTTTGTTGCGTGATAAAGTAACTTAAGTTTTTGGCAACCATGAGATCACTAGAACAACTTGTTTTTTATAATCAAAGTGATATACTACGTGCTAATAATACGTGCTCTTATAGATGACTGTTTTACCTGTAAGTAGGTACACAAAGTGTGAATTTTATATTAAATTTGATGGACACCTTGTAGATAAAAGTATAAAATCTATATATGACCAACCTTTATAAATTTTATTTATTCGAATTTTTATTCATGGCTTAAATAAACGCGTGTATTTTCTTTCAAAACTAAAAAAACTGTTAAAAAGTGTAACTTAAAAAAAACTATTTATAATTTAAAAAAAACTTACAATAACAGATGTTCAAAACACAAATACAATTAACTTAAAAATATTCAGATCAGTCCGGTTTCACTCACTATTGTTTTTAATCCCTTTTGGCGACATATTTTGGAAACAATAGTGAGTGAAACCGTACTGATCTAAATTTGAAATATGTCTCACGATAGTTTAATTTCGATTAAAATTAAATAAATTAAGCGATTTCGGTAGACTGGCCTTTTATTTTAATTAAGATAATTTAATATTATGAAATAATACAATACTAAATAAAAAACAATAACAAAACTTATAAACTATTATTAAAATTAACCTATAAACCTAAAAACAAATTAAAACTAACAAAAATAAATTAAACTACGAACTAAACAAACTAAACTAAAACTACCTAAAATGTCCTATAAATAAAAAATTGGCCCCAGGTCTGTGCCGTCCGGTAGGGTGCCCAGAAGGCTGGCGGCGTTGCCGCGCTGAACGGCAACGCCGATGCGTTGGGCGAGGTATGCTCCAGCCTTCCGGTCACCCGTTACATCTATTAGGCGCTTGGCCAACTCCTTATATATGCTGTGCGCGCCTTGACCCCACGGCCCAAGCGTCTCCACACCAAACGGCTCAAACATGCAGCCGGTGTCAATGGCTGCATATTTGCGCCGCTTGAGACGCTCGGCCGCATCGGCAGCAGCGCCAGCCCTAGCAGAGGTCCCTGGAAGATGGGACGGCGCGAGGGTATCCACACACGTGGCGTCCCAGACGAGGGGTCGACCCAGCCTCCAGGGAACCAGTGTCATGCCATCTGGCCTCTTCCCATCGTCACGCGCTAGACCCGTCGGTTCTAGAACCGACGGCGCTCCGGCGGTGACGAGGGCCCGGCGCAGTATGTCATTAAGACTGGCGTGGCGTGTAGAGCGGCCGGCGCTCTTGGAGCAAGAGAGGCCGTGGGTGCCAAACTTCGACACGTCAGTGCCGCAGTGGCAACGGTGTGGGGCCACGCATGCCGCCCCCAAGCGCAGTGATACCGCGAGCCTAAAAGTACTGCTGGTCAGCAGATTGCCGAGGTTACTGGAAGGGAGTGCCTGCAGCCATGCGCCAGATTCCCATTTCGTTCCAGCAAGAAGACGAGCTCGCTCTGCAGGGCTGGTGGCCGTTTCATAAAGATTATCACGTACCAGCACGCAGAGCGGCTCGTCCCATTGATGTTGCGAATGGCGCATCTCGGGCAGGTCCTTGTTGGGGCAAGCAGCCTTCCAGCTATCCATGGCTTCTGACAAAAAAGGTAAGTCCAAACTGTTAAACGTGTTGATTTTTAGAATTTTGATAAATAAATTTTGAATACTATGAACCGAAGAAAGGAAGGCAGGTAATGCGATACTAGAAATTTGACGGATCCCAATACCACCGTGTCTGATGGGCAAGGTGGCTTGAGTCCATTGATGGTTGTCCAAATAAATGTTCATGATTGAAAAAACCGTATTTTTTATAAGTTCGTCTAGTTTGGCTAAAAGTTGGGGATATTTCCAAAAGTGACTGCATCGAAGGGCATACGTAAATTTGGGGACAAACAAGCAAAATTTAATGATCGTATAAGCCATGTGGGGGTTAATTTGGAGTAAGCGGTCCGAAAAATAACTAAAATTTTGGTGTTTGTCGTTGATATACCCTGGGAAGGCTTCGTCTAAGATGGGTGAACCTAAAAGAAAAAGTGAGCTAGAATCTAAAATTTTGATGTCAGGAGCGAAATTTTGGAATTTAGGAATTGCTGTGTCTTTTTGGGAATTGTCTATAAAATATAGCTCACATTTTGAAAAATTTAATGTCAAACCTATTTGTGAGAATTCTGTGATGAGACTTCTAGGTCTTTGACAACTTCGTCGACTTTGCCACCCAGGGTACCATCGTCAAGATACCAAACATTAAATTTTGAATTTAGGCGCTCAATAATTGGTTGGATAGCCAGACTAAAAAGAGCTGGACCCAGGGGGTCACCTTGCTGACATCCAACGGAAGAGAATAAGAGGTTATTTTTGAAAAGTAATTTAGAGGGATTGCTATAGCATTGCCAAATAAAATTGTAAAGTTCCGGAATTTTTTCTTTGACTTGTGTCAGCAAGGCGCCTCGATCAACCGAGTTAAATGCATTACGTACATCAACCTTTAGTATGACCTCGCCTTCCTTTCTTGTAGTAAAGGCACGTAGGGAGTGCACCGCTGCTTCGCACCCACCTTTAGAGCCGAAACCTAATTGGAGCGGTTGGAAGTAATTTCTTAGTGTGTCTGATACGGCTTTGCAGCAAGTTTTGGCCGCCAGGCGGCGGTAAGTTGTACCTACCGCTATTGGCCTGATTCCACCGTCCTTCTTTGTCAGTGCACACAAGTTTGCTCCATATAAAATATCAATGACATCCGGGTTAACTTTGCCCTGTAACATGAGATTAACCAAGGATGTCAGTCCTTTCAAAAGGGCCCCACCGGCTTCACCGCAACAGTGGCCAAGTAGGTCCTTAAGGTGTTGGGGCGACAGACCGTCAAGACCACCTGCGGAGCCATTGGGAAAAGAGCAAATCGCGGCGAGAACCTCCTCGGGCGTTACCTGGAGGCATGGATCGGAAAGGCCCGGAGGATCGGGTAGGATAGCGTTAGTATCGGAGCTCGGGTGTTTGCTTATTAGTTCTGCCAAAGTGTCGGGTGTGTCAGGGGCGATTGCGTCACTGGAAAAAAGGAGGCGTGCGGCGCCTTTAATATTGCCTTCTCCAATTTTAGTTTCCACGTGACGACGGAATGAGAGGCTTTGTTTAAAAGCGGGTCTGGATAGGTTGGCAATGTCGTGTGGATTTGAACAATTTAGTTTTATCCTAGATGTCAGAGAAATACCCTTTTGTGCCTCTGCTTTGACATGAAGAACTCTGTATGGGAAAGTAAGTAGGTGCTCCCAGGATTCTGGAGAGTTCTGACTGACGGCAGCATTCACATCTGCGGTGAGTTTTTGGGCAACAATAACACGCGCGCTCCGGGGATTACGTTTTATAATGGGAATAGAATGTTTTAATTTACCTAAGGTTTCGGAAAAGGGTGGTTTACAAAAGTGGGACGAACTAGAGGTACTAGTTGGTGCTGGGAGAGAGTTGGTTGGCTTGTATCCGGCTGCCTGGTTATTATGTTTCTTGCCGATGTGTATGTTGAGTCCACGTTGCCCTTTGAAAACACAGCCTTGTGGGCATTGTGGGCACTGGACCAAAAGTTCCGCAGGTGAGGTGGCGGGGGCGGCATTTAAAGTATTTGCTGTACACGACATAGAAAACTTACCTAACAGAATACTTAGACCAAATATAAACAAAATACATATAAAACATAATATTATCAAAACACTGCAAATTTCACTTGTCTTGAAGTCATGCATATAAATACAGGTGAAACTGTTGTTTCTTGGACCGTTACAAAAGATGGTATAGTATAGTTTACTTGAACGGTGCACTGGATCCGGAAAAAAGGCACAGAAGTAAATAAAATCACATCATTTTCAAAACGTAAATATAAACATGTCTTGATTTCGTTGATTGACGGCGGCTGTCACGTCCGTCTAGGGCCCCAAGGAACGAGTTCGGGCTTCCGCAGTGTCCTCCTGCTATTTTTCAGTCATTCTCATTATTGAAGCATTTAGAAATCGACCGATTTATACGTAAAAATTCGTAAAAGTGTTGAATTTAAAATACAAATTAAATGTATAATTTAGAGCCGTATTGTTTCGTTGCTAGGCAGGTGACAATCGAAATTAAATTAATAAGTTCAACAAGTGTACAACAAAAAAAAACAATTGCAAACCACAAAAAGAAAACACTGCCCGGGCTAGGTACGCGCGGGGAGGGGCGACGTCAGTACCGACCCGCTCGTAGCTCGTAGCGCTCGTGCGGCGTAGCGATCGTAGAGAGCGTAGACCTAGTGCTGTGTTGTGCTGTGTTGTTCTGTGAAACATGTTTTGAGGTATGTGTGTGTGTTTGTGCTACGCGTAAGTACGTAGTTTTAGTTAGTGTTTAAGTTGGTACATATAGTTACGCTTTAGGATGAATCTTTCGGCGGTTTTTTATGTGTAGGCATATATTAGTCGATATAATAATTATTTTTAATTGAGATAAATTGATAATTAGGTTATGATGTAGCAATAAAATAAACGAAATTATGAAATCTATGGTCGTGATTAGGAAATAATAATTATATATGGAGAGAAAAATTAGCACAAAATAAGACGAAAAAAAAATCACGTATTACCTACAAAAAAGTAACCATTAAAATTGATTATGAAGATTGTCTGCAGAAAATGTTTGGTACATATATCAATAATATTCCCTACATTCACAAAATATTTTAACCATATAACTAAACTAACTACTTACTTACTTACTACTTACTTACTTAAAATAACAATACTTTAAATAACAATAATACCTACTATTTTACGTAGCGTTTTAACACCTTATTTGTATTTTTATTTTATTCCTATAATCACCGTCTATGACACACACACACACACACACACACACACACACACACACACACATGTATATCAAATAAAATATGACTTTTATTGAAATGTGGCACTCAAAGGGCATTGTATTTAGTTTTAGACAACATGGCTAAACTGAAATAAGGACTTTATGAACGTCATATAGTTTAAACTAATATCAAATATTATTTACTTTTAGTCTAAAATGGATGCTTAACCTTAGCAACTATGAAAATAATACTACAAATAAAATTTAATTTTGAAGTCATTAAAAAACAAAATTAGTTATATTTATTTACGGGTCTTCTTTTTATATCTGTATTTTTACAAGGACTTTAGTATCGAATTAGTTATATAATTTAAGGGTCTTCTTTCTATATCTGTTTTTTTTGGGTTCCGTACCCAAAGCGTAAAAACGGGACCCTATTACTAAGACTCCGCTGTCCGTCTGTCCGTCTGTCACCAGGCTGTATCTCATGAACCGTGATAGCTAGACAGTTTAAATTTTCACAGATGATGTATTTCTTTTGCCGCTATAACAACAAATACTAAAAAGTACGGAGCCCTCGGTGCGCGAGTCCGACTCGCACTTTGCCGGTTTTGCAAGGACTTTAGTATCTATACTGCAAGTCGACTGAACATTTTTTTTACCAACCTTTGTAGGGTATTTAAGTAGATGGATGATTGGTAATGGTTTAAATTCAGACTATTTAATAAGATTAAAAATACACCTTGAAATTAAGTTTCGTTTTAGAAACAGAAAGCTGTTATTTTTCGAAATAAATACGGTTTAATTAAGGAAACTTGACTAGCATTTTTATAAATATAAAATTACTTTTCTTGACTCATCACTCCCTAAACTTCGGGGTATGGCTAAGTACTTTAAGGAAACTGATTGGCATAGTTTTTTTTTTCATAAAATGTAATTAATAGCGTTTTTGTAACACGGACATTACATTTAAATCCATCAAGTAATTGAAAACTATGACATATCAATGACATTTCGAATATTGATCGTCCGAGATAGTACTTGCGTTTAGTAGCAAATATATAAACTTATACTAAACACTAATCAATATGTAAACAGGCCGTAAGGCAAGTGTACATGCTCGTAGGGGCCTTATCAGATAAAAATAAATCATTGATTATTTCCAAAATGGAGTTAATTAGAATACCGGTTTCTTTGAGAAAGTTACTTAATTTAAGCTCAGGAATGCGCCCTTGAAATTAACGGACTTTAAAAGAACCCCGTGGATGTAGACAATAGATATATCTATCAACTTCATACAATAACACATACATTCACTTGACATCTTAATTTAGTGATGTACTCGTACTTACAGCCTTGTATAATTCTGCATTATTAGGTACTCATTACTTTCAATCACTATGTGCGACATGTTCTTCCCAAAATTAGAACTTTTGAATATTTCTTTTACTATGGCAAGGCTTAGTGTAAGGCCTGAGTGGACGCTCGAGTTGGGCGTGCAGCGGGGCGGGGCGTGCGGCGTGCATGTTAAACAAATGCAAACGTATAGGAGCGGCCTTAGTGCACGCTGCTCAAATCACTTGTGAGCCCGACGCCACGCTGCGCGCCCCGCTGAACGCTCCGCTTCGAGCGTCCACTTAGGCCTTACACTTATGCTACTACAACGATCATTAACGCATCTTGTTTACTGTTTATACAGTACGTGCTTCAAGTTTTGTAAAAGCAGCCAGTTAGCCGCTACACTAGTAGTTTCAGATGGTCTGGTGGTGAGCAGCATGGTATAGTATGAATTTTCTCAAATGATTTTACGCCTCACACCCTAATCTGTTAAACAAAAGACTTTGTTTCTTTTGTTCAGCGGTTACCAATGCTACCGCTACTGACTGAACGGGAACAAACTTTTAAAAATAAATTTTATTGTCCTATTTATATGATTCAAATTTATGTACTAGCTCTGTTCTGAAGCCACACACAGGCAACCGATCGTCTTTCATTACCCAAACTCGTTATCTCAGAATGAGCTGTGCTGTTACATTTTGAACCTTAATAATATCACGATAGTTGCCTTTTAACGGCATGGCTGCTTTGGCACGCGCTCATAAAAGAAACAAAGACTTGTTTAACGGATTAAGGCCTGAGCCCTAAAAATCATTTGAGAAAACTCATACTATAAACAGTAGTTGCAGTAAAGATGTGTGTGTGTATATTGCAAGTAAAATACAGTTAACAAGTTGACTCTCGTTCTCAAGAATTTAAGATGCATCTATATTGATATCTTGCCTGTATGGTACCTAGTTTTACATGAATATATTGCTGATTCTTTTGCTTCCGCTGTTAGAGTTGCTAATCGGCAATATGTGTAGAACATGCGACGCCAATAATCACGTCTGTCATGTACGTGCAACTAATAAAAGTTAAGACTGTACACAGCGATAAGACTGTACATTTTCTTTTTTCAAATTACCCTGTTTTCGAGGTCACCCTAGTGCACCGCAGTCGATATAATGTCCCAATACAATTAATCATATCGTCATCATTTATCATTTATGTGCTCATCATTCACAATAATTTATTGTAACGTAACTCCTGTACATAAGCTTCAAATTTGTCTGACTTTCATCTTATAAGATACGCTCTGGCTTTCGCCGGTTAATGGGAAATGTACAGTCGCCATGAGATATATCGGAGAGTTCCATTCCGATATATCTGATGGCGACTGTACCAACGAAATAAATACGTTTAAAAAATCAATTAACTTAATTGACTCAGATGTTTCGTCGCTATATTTAGTGATACCACTTTACCCACACATATCGTCGGTTGAGAATACGTTTGTGCCATATCAATTTTTGAGCAAAGACGTTTTTTAATGATTCCTAAAATAACAAAAAATATGCTTTAATTGACACTAATCGGTTTATAAAAAAATATTTTTCAAAAATGTTTTGTCGCACCCGCAATTTACTATAGGATTGAGTTCGCATCCTGTCATCATCTTCCTCGTGTTGTCCCGGCATTTTGCCACGGCTCACGGGAGCCTGGGATCCGCTTGGCAACTAATCCCAAGAATTGGCGTAACAGGTACTAGTTTTTACGAAAGCGACTGCCATCTGACCTTCCAACCCAGAGGGTAAACTGCGCCTTATCGAGATTAGTCCGGTTTCCTCACGATATTTCCCTTCATCAAAAAGCGACTGGTAAATATCAAATGATATTTCGTACAGTCGCCAATGTCGCCATCAAATATATCGGAGTGGTCAAGGTGCTCACAAATATCTGAACACGCCTCTATTGTCAAGGCGTTAGAGAGCGTGTTCAGATATTGTGAACACCTCGGCCGCTCCGATATATCTGATGGCGACTGTACATAAGTTCCGAAAAAACTCATTGGTACGAGCCGAGGTTTTAACCCGCGACCTCTGGTAGAAATTCTTGTAAGAATAAACCGAACTAGCCTTAAGAGTCTTAGTTACTTGGCCTTAGTTGAGGCCCAACACTAGCAGTCCCACACGTTCGCCCGAAGGGTCTGAACTTCTCCCTTTGTGCCTGCTCCTGACAATGTTCAACACAGCTGTGGATCGAAACAATGCCAGTTACAATTGTATCTATTGCGTAGATATATGTTAGAAACGTTTGTAACCTATTTTAGGATTTCCTTAGTGAAATGTCGGAGAAATGACATCGAATACATGTTACTATATTCAAATCAGTTCCATTCTTTTTAGGGTTATTACTAAGACTCCGCTGTCTGTCTGTCTGTCCGTCTGTCACCAGGCTGTATCTCATGAACCGTGATAGCTAGACGGTTAAAATTTTCACAGATGATGTATTTCTGTTGCCGCTGTAACAACAAATACGTAAAACATAATAAAATAAATATTTAAGTGGGATTTCCATACAACAAACGTGATTTTTTTGCCGTTTTTTGCGTAATGGTAGGAAACCCTTCGTGCGCAAGTCCGACTCGCACTTGGCCGGTTTTTCGAACTGTCAAAACGATTTTGCTACTATAGAATTTATATGAAACACTAGCATGTGACGTCACAATCAAATTACCTACTCTTTATAGTTTTATACGGATTATAACATAGAAATTGTGTCTAAAATCAACTGTTGTGTCTACGTTTCTCTATAAATTTTCTGGTGCTTTAATTCATGCATGATGTAAAATAATTTATTTTAAATACAAATCGATCTACTTATACATTATATGCAGAGTGATTTTGTTATGTTTGACCAAAAACTGAGGGGTGAATACGTAGGTATTTAGGTCAAACATACCGAACAACTTATACTATGGGGGCAATGCAAAACCCCAAACTGCAATCCTTACTCGGGTTTCTCTGAAGCCATTCTCAAAGTGTGATCCGCGGAGCCCTAGGGCTCCGTAAAGCCTCTGTGGGGGATCCGCGAGAATACTTGTAATAATAAGAAAAAAACACAAAACCCAGTTCTACTGTCTATTTTTATTTTGGGCTCCGTCAAATATTTCGCTTTCTAAAAGGGTTCCGTCACCATAAAAGCTTGTGCTCTAAGATGTGTTCCTGCCCATTTTTCTCAGGCCTTCCTAGGAAAGATTATTCTTTCTAACGTTTTTGCTATTTAGTTTAATAACACATAAACATAAAACTATATAAAACCCATTTCTAGTTTAACTAAACTTAAAGACCATGAAAGTATGCAACACTTGCTCAATTAATTCGATGCCCGTAACACTCTAATATCACTATAACATTTATATGTATATGTGTTCAGCGTTGGAGGTAATGGCGACGAAATGAAAGCAGGGAATACTGATATCTAAATTTAATGTTTACAGAAGGCTGGTTAGAAAAAGTGAGTTTATCTACATACATGTAGAAGCTTATATAGTTAAGTACAGCGCCACACTATGACACTACGGACTGGTTATGAACTATTACATACATTGATATAGCTAACAGCTTATTGAGCACTTATACTAGTACACAATAGTTTCGGTAGATGTCACCTTTACATATCATAGGACTGTGGTGCCACATACAGACGATTGAGAGACTTAATCTGTCTAGATTAGGTAAGTAGGTATTTAGGTATGCTAATTCCTACTTATCTGTTACCTACTTGTTAAGATAGGTCTTAACAATATGTCAAGCTTTAATGGGTATTAGAATTTACGCAAAACTGAAACTTTTCAATTAAATTGAAATTAAATTCCAAATCATTGAAAGCGTATATTTTGTGCTATATTTATTCCTTCATGCCTTTAGGCTTAATGAGCTTTGAATCGACTTCGTATTTGATACAATTTAAATGATTTAAATCTGTGTAGGGTATTCAATAATGAATATATCCATACTAATATTATATATGCGAAATTGTGCCTGTCTGTCTCTCTGTTACCTCTTCACGCTTAAACCGCTAAACCGTTTTAGTTGAAATTTGGTATAGAGATAGTTAGAGTCCCGGGTCCATCCCTGGGACTCAAACTAGGATAGCTTTTATCCCAGAAATCATCCTTTAAGGGGGTGAAATGGGGGGGTGGAAGTTTATATGGCGAATCGATAAAAAGCAGATTGGGTAAAAAAATAAGCTACGCAAAAACTGTGATAAAAACTGTAAGCTACGCAAATTACTAATTCCACGCAGACAAAGTCGCGGGCAAAAGCTAAGTACCTACATATATATTATACAATATGAATATACAGTAATAGTGACTTTGTATATTTCTAGGGTTCCGTACCCAAAGGGTAAAAACGGGACCCTATTACTAAGACTCCTCTGTCCATCTGTCCGTCTGTCTGTCTGTCACCAGGCCGTATCTCATAAACCGTGATAGCTAGACAGTTGAAATTTTCACAGATGATTTATTTCTGTTTCCGCTATTACAAAAAACACTAAAAAGTACAGAACCCTCGGTGGGCGATTCCGACTCGCACTTGTCCGGTTTTTTCTAGCATCTGGTAATAATCACATTGTTAATATTACTATGCCTCGCTGTATTAATGTGTTACATGAACAAAAACAATTTGTGAAGTATTTTTCTTACCAGTACCCGTACCATGAGTCACTGACAGTGTCAAAACTGACATATACGTTATTTACTTTCTATACATCTCGCTCGCACTGATATGACGATACTATTTGACGATCCTTCTCAGGGGAAATTTTCCATATAATGTATAATTAATGAAATTAATATTGGATTGTTTTGCTATTATTTAAGTTTATTTCTGACGATCACAATGTAGATTCTTATAAATTGACATTAATGTAATTTGTACTGTAATCATATGTTGTGAAATAAATCTAATCTAATCTATGTGAGTACGAGCGAGATGCATGGAAAGTAAAATACGTTCTCGATAGCGTTTATGTCAGTGCCAAACTGGTGGTAGCCACACTGTTTTCTAATAACACGCATGAGACACCTTAAAATCACATATTTGAGGTAGGTAAGAATTTAATCCCAGAATGCTCATCTTAATACTTAATATAAACAAGATACTGAACTATATTATATGAAGAGTACACGGAAAGAACATGTCTAGTCACTTTTTTCGGAAAATGATATTTTCATTTCAAAATGTAGAGCTCTTAATGAACCATTAGTTATATTTTTGCTACCACTGTATAATATAGGTATATGTAACACAACTTTTTTTTTTGTTAAAAAAGACCTGGTCACGGAATTACCATACATTTTGACATGGTTCCAAATTTTAAAACCGCGATTAAGACCGCCTGTTGCTGCTTAGTTTTTTATGTTAATTTGCTGTATTTAATCATGTTTCATTGTGCACAATAAAGAATATTATTATTATTATTTGTATCTCCTTGGATATCACGGGCCTATAAATCCCGGTCTTTTGATAGGCTTGCGTGGGGATATAGATCCAACACGTAGAGGCCCCTTGGAGAGCTTTAATGTCATGTAGAACGCCTGCTGGAACCCGTTCACAGGCGCAACAATAGACACCCATGAACCGGTCGCAGCAGGCATTGGGACTATTGCAGAAAAAGTGAACAGTATACCGGTCTATGGATTGAAGTTTGGGTGGGCAATGAGACTGGGCTATTGTAAAGAACTCCGGACACCTGCCATAACAATGTTAATACACGTTATCGCGGCAGGTGGTGACTTGCCGCTGACTAGATGGGCCCCTGAAACTGCCGTCGTGAAGACGACCAGGAGCAACACCGGTGTGAGCGGCTCAGGGGTGTCGAGAGGTGTGCGCCGCTTTCTACCCAGTGACTGTTAACAGCCACTGTGCCAACTCGCGTCTTATGCATCTTTCACTTCCACCCCTGGAGCATATAGCTCTTACGACTCCCCTCTGGACGGCCAATGAAGGCAAGCCAGAGCTGAGAGTCCTGCGGGTCCCCTTGGGGTCCACTCCGACCGACGAAGACACGCCGGAGACGGAGACCCTGACCGACTCTCTGGAGCACTCGGGTCCGTGGGGTCGTCACTCCCCAACAGCTCGCCACAAGCTGCCCTGCGGGCTTATTATTATTATTATTACTCAAAATGTTACTAAAGTGACTAGACATGTTCTTTCCGTGTACCCTTCATATGCATATTCATGCACATTTATAACCGCCTCCATAAAGAAAATATCGACGTCTAATTAAAAACTGGTACTAATGGTAACCCTGGTAACCGACTTCCCTACTAACAGTCATATTCTTATCCACCCATGCAAGATAGATAGACAAATAATTAGCCTCATGCATGAAGTTTATATTTGAACGAAATATGTTTTATTCGGATGTTTGTTACCGTTATATCATGTTACAAATGCATTTCCGTTTTTAAATTACCATTTAATTACTTAAAATTATAAATAAAAAGTACAAAAATTTGCCCGCGAAAAGATAGTGAGCGAAACGCTCGAAACGCCAAGTGACGTCACGCGTTCGACAGATTAGTGTCATTAGTAGCAAACGTCAGTTGGGCCGCCCAACGTGTGACGTCATCACGCTCTGTCGAATTCGCGCCAAAAATTATGAGCGTTTCAACCGCTCAAAAATTTTCAACATTTTAAATATTTTTTAATAAAATAATGTTAAGGTTCACAAAAGTATTTTTATCATTTCCGGTGTTCCAACGATATAAATTATGAATCCAAAAATAAAAATAAATTCATGCATGGAGCTAATTGTTTATCATCAAACATTGTAATAAAATATCCATCATGTACACAATCTCTCTGTTCTCTGCTTTTCCCTAAGGTTGACTGGTAGATAACGCCTCATAGCATTAAGTCCGCCTTTTGTACGATTGTATTTTCTTTTGTGCAATAAAGATAAATAAATAAATATCTATTTGTACTAACAAGTGCGACTAGTCAGGAATTATTAAACTAAGGTGCATGCATGTCATAATTTGTAACATTTACACTTAATTAAATTTATTTATATACAGTCGTTTCTAATAATAGGTCTTTCACTGGATCACGAAACACTGTCCATCTTGATACATTTTTGAGAAGTTGCAAGTAAATTAAATTTTACCTCGTAGGCATGATTTTTCCAGTTATTTCCAGTTCCCTCTGGTTATATTTCATGGAATAAATCTCGCCTGTTCGAGCTGTATCCCCACCTGGAGATCTATCGCGGTGACTTTATCTTTAAGCTTAAAGCTCAGTCTAAGAGCTTTAAAGCTTTAAGGAGTTCTTAATGGTTTGTTTTTTGTAACGGTTTAGAAATAAGAAATAAAATAAATAAATAAATAAAATAAATAAACGTTTATTCAAAGATCTTATTTACAACTAAATACATATTTTCATCTGCCAAACCACACAGTGGTTTGTTGGCAGACGAGGCTCCTTTGCGTTTGTGTTAGCTGTTGATATGTAACTTAACTTTATCTTAAACCTAAACTTACCTACTTAACCCTTTACTGCATGCGCAGCCTTATATGGTTGTTATGTTTTTGCCGGTGCCGGTGGCTTTAAAATAACGAGAGGCCAATTTTAATATCAAAATTCCGTGGGGCTCAGACACACTAAGTATATGAAAAATGATCATTCGCATTTTTTAAATCACAAATCTAAAGCTACTCGTTATGGAATGAAACATTTCGACTTAAAAAACATAATGGATGTGTTTCACCACAGTAAAGCCTTATTTAAAAACATATTAGTATCTGTAATGTTGACAACCTCAGCTAGCTCGGTTAACTTACCTTAGTTACGTTGTGTGGAATATTTATTGTTAATATTAAGTAGGTGTCGTTAATTCGTATTTTATTATTATTCTAAATTATTTTAATTTATAGTAAGTCTTTAATGAGTCTTTTTCTGAGTATTATCTTAATGTTTAAATTAATATAATGCTCTGATTGCCTTTAAGTGGGGGATCAATAATAAATGTGCCATTTTAGTATGTTAATTCTTGTATGTAAATTGTATCTTCTGTTGGTGATCCTAATAAGCAAATAATCAAATAATATATATTTAATAAATGAGATGTTAAGAAATAGGGTACGGTTATTTGCAAAGTATTGAAAAATAAATAAGTTTAGGCATAGTCCGATAAGTAATTGTAGAAAATAATTAAGCGCCACTTCCTACGTAACTGTCACATTTTTGACGTAAAATGCACATGGCAACAATTTAGCATGGAATTTTTTTAGTTCCATTTTATTTAATTTCAACTATTTTATGTCGCACTATAAGTATGTCGTTATAATACATATTGGTAATAAGGTTTTATATGTAATTTGGGAGCAGCAAACGTAGTTACGCTAATGTTCTTGTTGGTTTGGCACCGACTTCAAAAACTAAGTAATTACCCGGATGTTTATTAATTTTCTTATTATTAGGTATTAATGACTTTTTGGCAAAATTTACTTTACGACGGAATAGGGGGGGGGGGTACATGAACATTATTTTGTGCATTTCAGTGGGTTTCGTTTTTGAAGGCGGTTCCCTTTTTTAAATATATGAATTTACATTTGGTTTAGTTTTTTTTTATTTCTACTACCTTTTTTTATTTTTTTTTAAGTATAAGCTTTCAGCGTGAATTATGTTACTTTTTTACACGGTACATGGTCAATATACAATTTTTCATGGTTTATTTTAGATGTAGCTACGACATTGTTATTTATCACACCAAACGCAAAACATTTAGTACTAGTCCAATTCGCACTTAATGATATAACAATGTCTAATAAATTCCTGTCAACATTTCACACAGCAAAACCTATTAATTTCATGAAAATTACGATCCTTCACATTTAAACAGACCGTGAATATAACCACATTAGTTTTCAAACATATTAAATGCGTTTGACATTAAATTTGCATATCATTGTGGTCGAAGCCACAACGTTTTGCTAAAACAGCACAACTGAATACAATGTACAAATCGAGTTTGCGATTTTTTTGCCGAGTGAATCGTGTAAACGCAGTGACGCATTTCATTGGACTAATTAGGATCATTATTTTAAGTCAAATATAATTTAACTATTATCGCACTTAAACTATCGTGAGACATATTTCAGAATATTTATCAGTACGGTTTTTACTCAATATTATTTTTAGTCGCTTTTGGCGACATGTTTCGGATTCTTTGGGAATCCATCCTCAGGCACGAGTGTCCGCGGCGGTTGTACGTGCACGACGTGGACGTGGATGGATTCCCAAAGAATCCGAAACATGTCGCCAAAAGCGACTATAAATATTTTATAATTTAACTATTGTCTAAACTAAATGCTGACAGCTTTTTGTTATGCTGAAAACGGTAAGTTAAGTGCCAGTTGCACCATCCGCACTTGACAGACTGATCAACGTCACCCGGCGCGCCGCGGCGGTTTACTATGAAACTTTCCATACAATACAATTTAGCGAACTCTTTAACGATTACAAACAGTTGGTGCAACCGAACCTTAGTGTTTTTAAACAAAATTCTTTATTTATGCAATACGTACGTACGTACGTATTTATATATGCACGTAGTGTAGGACAAAGTATTGGCGTATTTTGCATGCGAATCACTTACGAAATATAATAATAATAAATATTCTTTATTGCACCACAAAAATTTTAAAACAGATTTACAATGTAAATAAAGGTAGCAACAGGCGGTCTTATCGCTGTGAGCGAAACTCGCTGTGTGTGTGAAATATTTGTTTTAATTCCGAATGACTTTGTCGACTTGCATATTATAGTAAAATTAAGTTTAACAGTTTATTAGGCGAACAAGCAGCTTTAAGAATTATCTTACCCAACCAATTATCTTAACCAATATTACTCTATAAAAAGGCAAGATAAAAAAGAACCAGGCTCGGAAAGTTGAAAACTTGGGTCCGAATGTCCCTTACGTAACGATGGAATGCTGGTGATTGATTTGAGTACTTTTTGAGGACTGATTATTTTTTAGTATGTAATGTTTGACGATCATGATAAGAAGATAAGCATAATTTTGACATTGATGCAAATTTATAGTGTAATTTTTATCCTGAAATAAATAAATCTAAATCTAAATCTGAGTTTGTTGAAAATGGAATGTGATTTGATTAAAATGCTGAGTGTCAAAATAATTATGAATACGAGGAAGCCAAATAGCACGCCAATAGGAACGTACACTAATATCATAATGATATTTGAATCATGTTATTTAGTTATAGTGCATCTCGCCCGCGCCATACTCGTTCTTATGAGCGAAATGCACGAGTACTCAATTATATCAGTTAGATCCATTAGTTAGATGATATTTATGATATTCTGATATTGGATACGCTCGAATTGGCCCGTAATTTTCGTGACAAAAAGCAGTGGTAACCAAGCGTAAATCGTCGTCCTTTTCCAAGAATAGATTAGACTCTGCTGTTTTTGCAATTTTGTATTATTTACAAAATTATGTATAAAAAAATTGGCCAAGAGCATGTCGGGACATACTCAGTTTAGGGTTCCGTAGTTACCATTCTGTCAAAATAGGCTAAACGGGGGCTATTAGTAAGTATAATGTACACACAAGCAAAAGGGGGTATTCTTTCGCAGCGCTCTGTACAGTCGAGTTCATAAATATGTAAACATTTCTTCACCTTAATTCAATGCAATAAGGTGAAAAAATGTATACATATTTATGAACTCGACTGTACATAAGTCTTTTTACTAAGAGACTTTTTGCAATAACTCAAAAACGGATGGAACGATTATATTCGCTATAGTTTTCGATGAAAGTATTTATTAAGCTTTTGTTTTACGATTTTGTTTATATTTTTTGGACCCATAGTTCAAAAGTTAGAGGGGGACACACATTTTTTTTCTTTCGGAGCGATTATTTCCTAAAATAGTCACTTAATCAAAAAATGGTTGTTGGAGACCCTAAAGAGGCCCACTGACTATCACTCCGCCGGACGATATCGGCCTGTTAGTTAGAACAAAAATTTGACAGTTCCGAACAACTGACAGGCCGATATCGTCCGGCGGACTGATAGTCAGTGGGCCCCTTTATTCATGATGAAAAGTTGTCCGTAATGCTTTGTCATACGGATTTTTTTTTGTCTTACCCCTCATAAAAAAACCCTTCAATTTTACCCCAACGCACCCTATATTTGATTGTTGGAGACCCTTATTCATGATGAAAAGTCGTCCGTAATGCTTCGTCATACGGATTTTTTTTTGTCTTACCCCTCATAAAAAAAACCCTTCAATGTTACCCCAACGCACCCTATATTTGGTTGTTGGAGACCCTTATTCATGATGAAAAGTCGTCCGTAATGCTTCGTCATACGGATTTTTTTTGTCTTACCCCTCATAAAAAAAACCCTTCAATTTTACCCCAACGCGCTCTATATTTGGTTGTTGGAGACCCTTATTCATGATGAAAAGTCGTTCGTAATGCTTCGTCATACGGATTTTTTTGTCTTACCCCTCTTAAAAAACCCTTCAATTTTACCCCAACGCACTCTAAACATTTTTGTCAAGCAAGATTTATTGTGGTTTTGACTACATAACTATATTAAATTTAATTTCAGTGTATGTAGGTAAATATTGCCAGTTACTTCACTTGGGTAAAATTGGAATATGAAGTAGGTATGTCGCCACCGTACAATGCCACTGTCAATAAATAAAACGACAGTTACGGAGAGACCTAAGCCCTAGTACACGTTCAACGCTGGCCAACTTTACTGTCACACGTGCGATAGAGTGTTTAGAAGCATGTTCGACCCAGCCAGTCATATTAGGGCCCATAATAGAGGGCTAGAGGCTTAAACAATCAATCATCTTACTAACTAGGAATTCGATTCTAAATTAACAACTTGTTATGTTTTTGAACTGGTTTTGATACGACCTCGACTATCGTCTTGGTCATTAGCGCGCATCTCACGCACGACTATCACTTCATTTAGCTTGCACCAAGCGTGAGCAATCTTCAAATAAGATCATAACCGTTAATATAGAATCTGGCTTCTCGGGCTCGCCGATATATTGATAGAATCCATTGATGGAATCCACTCTGAGCTTCATTGACGGCCTAACAGTTCGCGTGATCTAACCTGAATACAAAGAGGATATAATAAGATAGAGCGGTATTTAACTGTCATAGTAAATTTTGTAACCACTGTAAATTCACTGCCATCTATCGACATACTTTAAAACTAAAAATGAAGATTTATAAAAATATGTTAAAATGTATTTAAATATGGATAAATAACGAACGAAACCGTCAACGCCCTTTATACGAGAGTAGGCCAAAGCTAGATGGCGCCATCTATGCGCGATCGAGAATCAAATTTTCGTGATTTTTCGAGGCACGTTTTTTCCTTAGACTGTATTTATCTATTACGGAGTTATATCTATCTTTCCCTGAATAGAATACTGAAAGCGGTATTATGGGCTTAGTACAAAGGTATACTAATCTTGACTGTCGATTTACACGCATAAAATATACCTAGAGTAGGTAAATTATGTGTGTATAACATAAGTAACTTGTGTTGTTAGAATATTATGTACAGTCGAATTCATAAACATGTATACAGTTTTCACATTAATGCAATGGATTAAGGTGAAGAAATGTATACATTTTTAAGAACTTAACTGTACCAACACCATGTTAAGAGGGGGCGTAAAGTTAGGAAATTTGAAAGAAACAAATAGGTTTTTACCTTTTATCTCAATTACTCAGAAAACATTCTTCTGTTTAAAATAAACTGTGAGCTAAATTAAAAAAAAAAAACTTATCCAAACATACAAACTCACGTTTATAATATAAGTAGGATACTCGTAAAACTTATACCGCTAAAGCCTTAACCCGCAAATGTCTCACAAACGGGCAAATTGTCCACAAGGACATTCCGGTCACGTGGGCAATCGACTGGTTAGGACGGACGTATAGACGTAGGTATATAGACGCATTGAAGTATTTTAGTTACGGAGAAAAGGCTATGTTTTTTACGGATATATCGAAACGACGATTGAATGCGAACGGGTTTTTGTCGAAAGCTTTTACTATCTGGCCCCTATTTCACCACGGTGACAGGTGCGACAATTGTAAAACATCAATGTTGCTGACGTCACAAGCATCCATGGGCTACAATTACTGCTGCCACCATCATTGTATTATTTAAAAAAAACTTTATTATATCGGCAAAAAACAGGTACGTTTATGACGATGATGATGACAATTGTCACAAGATTTATAAGAATTTTCGATAATTCTTGACAGGAAATAAGTTCTGTGTCGGAATTTTGCGACAATTGTCGTGTTTCTTGTGACAATTGTCATTAGCGTCGCAAAATAAGTACTTATTTATTGGCCATATAACGGAGTTTTTTTATTATTAAAATGTTGGTGGCAAACAAGCACACATCCCGTTCGATGGTAAGCGGTTACCGTAGCCTATGGAGGCATGTGACGTCAGTAATAGTGATTTCGACAATTGTCGCACCTGTCACCGTGGTGAAATAGGGGCCTGATATGTAGGTAGATGAATTCAATCAGAGAATTTATTGCCTACATAGATCGGAATGAGTTTAGTTTCAGATCGGTTTGATTGCATAACTATAAGGTTCGACCGAGAACACTAAATCTTGCTTGAAAAAAATATTTAGAGTGCGTTGGGGTAAATTTGAAGGGTTTTTTATGAGGGCTAAGATGAAAAGTCGTCCGTAATACTTTGGCATACGGATTTTTTTTGTCTTACCTCTCATAAAAAACCCTTCAAATTTACCCTAGCGCACCCTACTAAATTTTAAAAAAGTTATCATTCTCCATTTCCTACCTATTTAAATATTTAATATAAAAGCAATGTCAAGGCATAAGAAGAGGAATCGTTATTTCCTTGAAAAAAGCCGTGATGAAAAGTCGTCCTTAATGCTTTGGCATACGGATTTTTTTTTGTCTTACCTCTCATAAAAAAACCCTTTAAATTTACCCCAACGCATCCTACTAAATAAATAAAAAATCATTCTCATTTCCTACCTATTTAAATATTTAATATAAAAGCAATGTCAAGGCATAAGAAGAGGAATCGTTATTTCCTTGAAAAAAGCCGTGATGAAAAGTCGTCCTTAATGCTTTGGCATACGGATTTTTTTTTGTCTTACCTCTCATAAAAAAACCCTTTAAATTTACCCCAACGCATCCTACTAAATAAAAAAAAAATCATTCTCATTTCCTACCTATTTAAATATTTAATATAAAAGCAATGTCAAGGCATAAGAAGAGGAATCGTTATTTCCTTGAAAAAAGCCGTGACGTTTCAACTTAAGATTCCTTCTGCCGGATTAACGTCAAGAATGTCAAGATACGATCCATGCCAAGGTTCTCCCGTTTGAGGTTAACCGCATTTATCTCGGAAGCGTATTCAGAGGGGAACATTCGATATTGTGAAGTGGGGTTGTGTAGAACTATGGAAACTATAGGTCTACTAGCGTTGAACTGAGGCAGTTGGTAAGAAGTTATTATAAATAAATATAAAATAAATAATTAATATTAGGAGACATCCTACATACCACATGACATCCTACAATAATCCTAAAATACAAAAGTTTGTAGAAGATTATCAGAAATTGTGCCGTTTTACTATAAAACCTAGCCATTGACGATAAACATCAAAATTGATGCGGAATTCCTAATTTTAAGTGGCTTTAATATTGAAGTATTTTTTTGTGTTATAAAATAATAATAATAGATAGATAGATTTTTGTTTGGTGGTTTAATATAAATAAAGTTAATCGGAAATATATCCCAAAAGACGGTGAGGTTGACATTTTGTCGGGCATGCAGCCGTCCCGGAGAGTCACTCAGGCATATCATTTCCGGTTGTTCTCATCTTGCTAACGGCGAGTACTTGCACAGACATAATCTCGTAGCCAGGATTATTCACCAGCAACTTGCTCTTCTATACGGCCTTGTGGATCGCGAAGTACTGTACTACAAGTACTCACCTGTGCCAGTTCTTGATAATGGTCGTGCCACGCTTTATTCATAATACTTTACGGGTCTGATTTAGTTAAATTATATTTTATCCCTTTCTTAATGGATGGTATAGAAAGGATGCCAATCTCTTATGGCAGAATTGTTGCAAAAGTGACCGCTTTCAGCTTTAAATAATAGTTCCTAATCTCTCCGGTGGCGCTAGTTAGGCTCTGGGACATGAGTATAACATGAACAATATAAGGCAACAAATAACCCGACCAAATTACGTAGGTTGTTTTTGGTAGTATTTCGGTGTATGGTGACGCCGTCTAATTACTGTTTTTTGATGGATACTTTTCATACATAGAGATTTGGCTCCTTTATTTATAGTCTCCATGTCTTTTTTACAAATACATAAGTCAAAATGACAGATAAAGAAACGATTAATAGCTAATTCAGGCCAGTAACGCGATTATGAATAAAGCCAATAATGTTTATTTTAGTGTGCGTGACCGCTAGAGTGCGTCCGGGCGCGCCCCCGCGGCCTAACGACTACGGGGATGTAGGATATCGGGTCGGACAATGTGAAAACGCTCTTAGCCGATTATAAAATGTGGGTGAATAACGGGAAAAATAGGAGATACCTACTGATGAAACACTTTAAACATCAGTTCAAAATTCAACCTTTTCGCCTATATCTTAAGGCGTAAATTTAATAAAAAATAGGTAAATAAGGCTTTTTGTGTCAGTACAATCGCGGTCCCCTGCCGTTTGTTTCTCAACTAAAAAAAACATGGCGTCCATTAACAAATTGCTACAGTCGCAGCCACAATCAGCAAGCTTTTTCAATCCGCCGGGAATATTTTCAGAACGAAAATATTTAGACAAGATTCGGGACTTCAAAGGACAAGGAACTTCGCAGGCACTTCATTTTGTTATAAATAATAAACTGGGACGCAGATTAGATACTGTGGCAGAGAAATTACTCTCAAACGAAAAAATGTAAATATATATTGACATGGTTAAGTTTTGTTTTGTTTCGATGTCACCCTCTAGTAGCCTTACCACGACTGCCTTAAAAGTATCAAACTGACATATTCGCTAACTTCTGCGTCGCTAACTTACTTTCTATACATCTCGCTCGCATTAACGCAGCGTCTTACGTTAGCAAACAACTCGCGAACGCGAAGCGAAGCGGCGCGGCGTGGCGATGGCGCTGCGGGCCACGGCGTTCGCGTTCGCAACGAGATCGCCCACGTAGGACACTTTCTATACACAATTTCTTCCTATGGCCACCTCCTGTCTCCATCATCAGATCAGCTCGATGGTACCATAATATTGCATTGTCACCCGACTTACACATGTATGCAAATTTTCAGCTTCAATGGAAGTCGGAAAGTGGGTCAAATTTAACTTCCAAGATTTGACCCTTACAAACATACATACTTACACTGCAAGTTAATATGAAGCTTGTAACAAGTTAATGAAAAGCTTGTAAAAAGGATTTGAATACCGCTTCAAAAGTTATACTCCTGTAACATAGAAATTTTGAAACGTTCTATATTCCCTAACCGCGGAGGTTATAGCAATAACCACGTTCATTCCTAAACAATGGCACAGAATAAGTAATAGTATTATCATACAGAACGGCCACGCACCTCCCCGCCCCGATGCGAAATACCTCGCCCCTACCTCGCCCTACAGCAGATTGACGAGCGTTTGCCGAACGCTCAGTTCGGTTTTAAAGCAACTTACTCACACAATGACGCATGACGCGTGTACAGATGTACCGTTCACACATAGAAACGCAAATGATTTTTGATGTATGGCGTGTCCGCCCTGTGACAATGGCTTGTGGAAGCCTGAGGTGCGGCTTAAGTTTCCTATTTAACGATTATTTTTTCAACTGTAGCACGTATCCCAATCCTTCCACCATTATCGGACTACTACCATCGACTAATTTGTCAAGATACCGGGTGTTTCCTGTGACAGGAGCATTAAATTAAACTGGAGGCTGTACTCCTCAAACTGACCAACATTTGTTCAGTACTTTTAAAAATAACTTGTGTTTTGATTCATTACACTTTAAAGTTTATTCTAAGACGCAATGTATTGCAAAATTGGTTATGCTTAAAGCGTAACAAGCAACGTCAAACACACAGATGGCAGCGTACATTGAAAATAATATTTAATTAGTATGAAAAAGGTATAATCTAAAAAAAATATAATTTTAAAAAGTTGCTGAACAAATGATGGTCAGTTTGAGACGTACAGCCTCCAGTTTAATTTAATGCTCCTGTAACAGGAGCGTTAAATTAAACTGGAGTTTCTTGTAACAGGAGTCCTGTTACAAGAAACACCGTGTAGTCCGTGTATATAGCCGGCGTATCTTTATTTGACGTTATAAGCGCATTGTTATATACCTACTTGAACTATCTTTATATAATTTTTTCATAAGCGGCGTATCTATCTTATTGTACTATCTATGTATTTAGATGAGCCTGGTATATTATCATGAGCACATGAATATGAATATTATATAAGGTACTGAGTGAATATTTCTTGTATAAACATGGGCTTGGTACTTCGGTTCCTTATTTTAATTTGTATGTTGATTGAATTCGACAGAAGGGACAGACCCCCGGTTTTCTCAAATTTCCATAACTAATAAGTAATTGGGTCGGGTTTTTACCCAAACAATGTTAAGATCCGAGCAATATTTGTAATTTGTGTAACTAGAAGCGAGTAAATGATAGAAGCTTTATAAAATATATTTTAACGGGTCACTCACGTATTTTAAGTCGAACATCGCGGAAATAAAAAATAAACAAGCAATTTTTTAGGGTTCCGTACCCAAAGGGTAAAAACAGGACTCTATTTACTAAGACTCCGCTGTCCGTCTGTCTGTCACCGGGCAGTATCTCATGAACCGTGATAGCAAGACAGTTGAAATTTTCACAGATGATGTATTTCTATTGCCGCTATAACAACAAATACTAAAAAGTACGGAACCCTCGGTGCGCGAGTCCGACTCGCACTTGACCGGTTTTTTCTTAAATGATGTGTGACCCGTTTTAATATCACTACACTTTATAAAATAAAGTCCCCCTCCGCGTCTGTCTGTACGTAAGTGCGCGATAAACTCAAAAACTACTGGACGGATTTTCATGCGGTTTTCACCTATCAATAGAGTAATTCTTGAGGAAGGTTTAGGTATATCATTTATTACGGTTTATCCGTGCGAAGCCGGGGGGGTCGCTAGTATTTAATATGTCTGTGTCTCGCGGAAGTTTTGTTATGATAGAAGCTGCTAATTATCATTTGTTTGTTTATTTTATTTGTTACTTTTATAATTTTCAGTTATTTTATATTCATTTTTAGCTTTATTTCAATTAACTTTGTTAGATTTGTTATACGGTGTTGCCTAGTCCTGACAAAATTATTTACTTGCCCCAATTTTTATTAGATCTTGAATATTGAGTCCGTTGTTGTCTTTATGATTTCTTCTCACGAAATTGTTTGCCATTTTTCTAGAAAATTTAGAAATTACTGTTTTAATGTAAACATCGCTTAGATTAAAACCGTATACTTTATCGTTTGAAATATTCCTTCATATCCATACTAATATTATAAATCCGAAAGTGTGTCTGTCTGTTACCTCTTCATGCTTAAACCGCCAAACCGATTTGAACAAAATTTGGTATGGAAATAGTTTGGGCCCCTAGAATCATCATAATCATAATCATCATCATCATCATTCCACGCAGACGAAGGCGCGGGCAGAAGCGAGTAGTATTATACACGTGAAAGTAACTATCTGTGTGTCTATTACCTCTTCACGCTTAAACCACTGAACCGATTTAGATGAAATTTGGCATGGAGATAGTCTGAGACCCGGGAAAGGACATAATAGTTATTTGTTATACAAGGGTGCAAAGTTGTATTTTACCCGCGAGTGTGGAATTGAAACACGAGCAAGCGAAAGGATTCTGAGCGTAGCGAGTGTTTTAACACACGAGAAGTAAAATACATTTGCACCCGTGTGCAACACAAAACTTTTCCCCTCACTATAGCGAGGAAAGTGCAACATCCACAGGCGTTAGATCATCTTCATCAACTGGAATCACTCATTTTTTTACGATATTATAACAAAAAACTCTCGAAATTCTGTACTTTTACGTGAGAAGTTTTAAAGCAAAATTTTTGTTGTCAATGTTGACATTTCTGACGTATGAAATGTCAATGATGCGTTTTGAAATTGCATCGACTTAACTTGTGCGTTCAGAATTATATTTAACATAATTATTAAAAAACAAACGTTTATTATGGAATTTTAAGGTTAA
Organism: Cydia strobilella; assembly: GCF_947568885.1. NCBI lineage: Eukaryota > Metazoa > Arthropoda > Insecta > Lepidoptera > Tortricidae > Cydia > Cydia strobilella. The sequence continues at coordinate 2,762,402 of NC_086056.1, forward strand.
ATTTGGTATTTTTTATAAGTTTGTCAAACCATTTATTTAATGATAATTAATATCGAACGAACCATTATTATGAGCGTTTTACGTTTTGTTATCTGTCAAGCTACTTAAACACGCTCCATCCTAGGTCAAATTACTTTCCCCACTGGTGGATAAAATGCGTTTTTCCCCGCTTGTTATAAAGGATAAAAGACGGCTTTCAGAGCTAGTGAGGGGAAAATAGTTTTTTCCCCTCACTAGCTCGGAAAGTTGTCGTTTATCCTTCAATACAAGCGGGGAAAAACGCGTTTTATCCACTAGTGGGGAAAGTAATTTGACCTTGGATGGAGCGTGTTTATGTAGCTTGACAGATAACAAAACGTAAAACGCTCATGATAATGGTTCGTTCGATATTAATTATCATTAAATAAATGGTTTGAGAATCTAATAAAAAATACCAAATTTAGCTTTATTTAATGATTTTAAGTCATAAACCTTAAAATTCCATAAGAAACGTTTTTTTTTTTTATAATAATGATAAATATAATTCTGAACGCACAAGTTGAGTCGAAGCAATTTCAAAACGCATCGTTGACATTTCATACATCAGAAATGTCATTCATACATCAGAAATGTCAACATTGTCAACAAATTTTTTACTTAAAACCTTTTCTCACCGACTCGCGTAAAAATACACAACTTCCAGAGTTTTCTGTTATAATATCGTAAAGAAATGAGTGATTCCAGTGATGAAGATGATCTAACGCCTGTGGATGTTGAACTTTCCTCGCTATAGTGAGGTGAAAAGTTTTGTGTTACACACGGGCGCAAATGTATTTTACTTCTCGTGTGTTAAAACACTCGCTACGCTCAGGATTCTATTTTAGAACCACTCGCTTCGCTCGTGGTTCACCTATAGAATCCTTTCGCTTGCTCGTGTTTCAATTCTACACTCGCGGGTAAAATACAACTTTGCACCCTTGTATAACAAATAACTATTCCATTCGTACAAAGTAGCGAGCAAGTTAGAAATATTTTAATTATAAATTTAAATGAAAACTTTGTTCCTAATTTATTTACTTCACTAACCAATTTTCGTTAACGAAACAAATATCTAACAAAACTCGCTGGCACAAACCACTGGCAACTTTCTAATTACTAGCTAGTTCTGTCTAACTTTTAAATAACACACTGTTCAAAAGCTAAACATTGCTAATTCTACACTTAATTTATTTGCTGAAATATTCTATTTAAATACTAACTACGAACTAGACTGACTAACTGCCGACTAGAATTCGTCGGAATGTTGACACACTTTATTAAAATGCCACCAACTCAAACGAAAAACTTATAAAATACCTACGTATTGTTAATTTGGTATAACCAGCAATTACACATACCAAAGAGGATATATTAGGATATTAAAGCGGTACTGTCATAGTAAATTTTGTAACCACAGTAAATTCACTGCCATCTATCGGCACACTTTAAAACTAAAAACGAAGATTTATAAAAATACGATAAAATGTATTTAAATAAGGATAAATGTTTTATTTTATTTGCATTAATTATATTATATGATTTTGACACATGTTCTTTCACTGATATGCGTTAAAATTGTTATATAACAAACGAAACCGTCAACGCCCTATATACGAGAGTAGGCCAAAGGTAGTGGCGCCATCTGATCGAGAATCAAATTTTTTCCTTAGACTATCCATCTATTGCACATACCAATTATAGGTATTTACCACGTATTTACTGTAATAAGATTTTGCAAAGCTCGCTTTAAATTTATTTTAATGAGTTTGTTTTATGTATGTACGGAGTGAGGACTCTAAGCTTAGTTATTTCTTTATGCTCGGGGCGGTGAATTTTTCCTTTCATCTTAAATATAAATACTTCTTAACAATACTTCTTATTCCCTTTTTAAATATTCCTTATTCAGATAATAGGCAGGCCTTGGCAACAATCGGAAATAACATACCTACCTACAGCTAGCTTATAGTTTGTCAAAGGACTGTCTCATTTCAAACATGAGAGTGAATCACACTATCTTTGTCTTACACTTGTACTAGCACCCAAAAGAAAAGGATGAGTATAGTTCTTTTATTCTTATTTACTGACAATTTGAAAGAAAGAAAGAAAGAAAATACATTTATTTGACGCCACAACATAGTACATAAGAAAGAAAAGCATGCAGACAAAAAAACATTTGGACGCCAAAAAGGAGCCCCCCCCACTCAGCATAGTGCCGCGGCAAACCGTGGCGCTGGTTTTCTGTGGGGACCTGGCTTAATCTAAAAATAATGGCGACACGTACGCCAACGACACACAAATAAAATTTACATTGACATTACATTTGGTTTGACTAACTATATTAACTTGTATGACCTATTCAGTGTTGACCCACAGTCTACTGCCAAACGAAAATCGTTATTTGCCTCTAAATCGCTCGCTTATTGAGCGATATTTGTGTATAACATTTTTTTTTCATGGTTGGTTGGTTTATACAGGATGAAATTTTAACCACCGTTCATACTCTGCGTAGTGACTTTATAGGTCATACAGAGTAACTTTTATTATGGGATCAATGCCGAAATCGCGAAAAAAAATTTGTCTGTCCCATAGAAATTAGCGGCATCACATCAGCCGGAATGTACGAAACAGCCAAATTTTTTTTCGCGATTTCGGCATTGATCCCATAATAAAAGTTGTTCAGTATGACCTATAAATTCACTACGTAAAGTATGAACGGTGGTTAAAATTAAAAAAAAAAACATCTAAATATTTAATAAAAATCATTTCATTTGTTCGCTAGTTGAGATGTCAACTCCATCTCTCTCGCTATACCGTAATCCCATAAGGGATTTGCATAGGAGGTGCAAGCACTTACTCCCCGGGTTTAGTTCGTCGAAGACGCCTAGCTTTTCAAAGATTGTTTATACATTACCATTTGGGGAGAGTACTGCCGTGGCCTAGAGGTTCAGGGGCCCGTTTCTCAAAAGCTTGTAACTTGTAATACAAGCGGAAGTCCCTTTCTAACTAAAGTCCGCTTCCGGAAAAGTGACATCCGCTTGTATTACAAGTTACAAGCTTTTTAGAAACGGGCCCTAGGAAGTTGAACACACCGATTCGATTCCGGCCTTGGCCACTGGAGGGCTTGGTCACTTTTTCTTTAGTATATGACATCTATTTTAGTTTATAACTTACAAAGCTCCAACATGCTAGTGCATTGCTAGTTCCAACATGTCTGATAATTTACAATTAATTTACAAAAAACTATACTCAGCTCTGGCTTAAAAACATTCACTTCCAGAAGATTAATATTATAAAAGTGTACATTTCCAACATGCGCCGGCTGCTAAAAAGAGCTTTTCATTCAAATACTCTGAATAAAGGTGACGTTGTCATTTTTCACTTTTCGCCCCCAAAGTAAATAAAGTACTTTGAGAGTTTTCATTTTTTTGACAAAGTGGGAATTGCTTAGCTACTTTTATTCACTTTAGGATGACATTGGTTGTTTACAGAAGTTCGGCTTCAATGTCATGTCTTTTATTTTTCTTATAATGTTCTTGTATAAATTCTCTTTTGAAATGTTCAAACATTTTGTAGGTTTTCACTGTTTTCTGATTAAGTTGCCAGACATTTAGTTATGGTTGGATTTTTTGTCTCCGTCAAATGTCCTATTTAACCGAGCAGTAGCTGATAACTAAATAACATGATTCGAATATCATTCTGATGTCAGTGTACGTTCGAATTGGCCTGAAGGAATCAAACCTATAATACATTTTCATGTTCTTTAATAATGTATTTTATTCAGGGACCATAATTTTATATCCACAACGCAGGCTTCGTCAGGTGAACACAAACTCACAATCAGCTACAGGCTTCGTCACAAAATAATACAGCAAACAAATCTGCAACAAGCTTCGTCAACTTACTTACTCTAAAATTATACATTAAAAAACCCTACAAAAGAAGACACACTCCAACTCGCCGCCAGCAGGCAGTGTGTCGAGCAGGCTGGCCGCGTTTCCCCGTTGAATGGCGATGCTAATTCTCTGGCTAAATACTGGCCACCCCTTTGGTCACCCGTGGCATCCACCAAACGCGACACCAAACCCTTATTATAAACGCCGGGCGCCGGGGGACCTTTCATTAAAGTTCAATATAACCATCCTTATCGGGATATTTAATGCTAATTTCCCCAAGCAAATTCTTTTTGTATTGTCAACTTTAAGACAGTGACAAATCGACATCTTTCACTTGGGAAAAAGTTGGGTCTTTGTCTTATCAATCTTTTAGATCGAACTCACGTATATAATATCGTTTTTTCTTGCTTCAAGCGCAACTAAACCTATTTGCCTCGAGATTGTGGTTGAAATTTGAACCACGTCGTCGGTGTGGTGGGACTGTACCTTTTTTAATGGGCTAAAAAGGATTGAGTTACTATTTTTTTTAGTTTGAGTGCTTTGGGATGGCACTATGTGGCTAAGTTTGCTTTGAATTGCCTTAATTTTCAAATATGTGTGTCTGTCTAGTCGATCAACCTAAATTATAATCGCATGATTTTGCATATGTGATGTCTGCATAGACAGATGCGGCAGCGGCACCAACATGCGAATGTCACCTTTAGGCAAAAAGTATATACACGAGTATATACACTACCGCTCATAACTATTTAGGCACTCGTAATTTTTTCCATAAAATTGTATACAAAATCGACTTTCAAAAATATACCGCAGAGTCGCAGTCGGGGAACAGTTTTTTGTGCAGTTTACTTTTTTTAATTTAACAGACATTATCGAGCTTCAAAATGATGTGCAGATTATTCGTGTACATTGCCGATTTACCAAATGGCAAGCGTAAAAAATCCATAAACCTTTTTCCAGTACAAAATCGTTTTATTTTGTATGAACTAGGGAACTACATAAGGGTTTTTTAAATCGTTGCATAAACTCGAAATTTTAAAGGATGTCTTTGGCAACAATTTGAGGCTCAATTTATTTACCTAAATAAAAAGTCAATTCAACATGTAAGAGAGTCATTTGCCTGCGATCGAACAGTATGATTTTGAAAAAAAAAATATGTATACAATTAGCCTCATGCATGAAGTTTATATTTGAACGAAATATGTTTTATTCGGATGTTTGTTACCGTTATATCATGTTACAAATGCATTTCCGTTTTCAAATTACCATTTAATTACTTAAAATTATAAATAAAAAGTACAAAAATTTGCCCGCGAAAAGCTAGTGAGCGAAACGCTCGAAACGCCACGTGACGTCACGCGTTCGACAGATTAGTGTCATTAGTAGCAAACGTCAGTTGGGCCGCCCAACGTGTGACGTCATCACGCTCTGTCGAATTCGCGCCAAAAATTATGAGCGTTTCAACCGCTCAAAAATTTTCAACATTTTAAATATTTTTTAATAAAATAATGTTAAGGTTTACAAAAGTATTTTTATCATTTCCGGTGTTCCAACGATATAAATTATGAATCCAAAAATAAAAATAAATTCATGCATGGAGCTAATTGTATGGTGAAAATTGCGGGTGTCTAAATAGATTAGATTAGATAGTAGTGTAGGTATATATAGCCTTGTTATAATACCTTTCCATGACTACCTATACAAAAGAGAGGGAGGGGCAGGCCACAGACTACGTGGATGACCAACGTCCAGAAGGACATGAATGAAAGTGGCCTGTCTGTCGACGATGCTAAACAGCGGAATAGATGGCGCCTCAAAAGCGGCTTGCGGTACGTCTCCAATGTGAATACCGCCATAGTATTTAAGGTGCAGTAGGCGTAGGAGAACGAAGCGTTTGTTAAAGTCGTAGCGCTTTTTTAGATCACAATGGTTTGGTTGCCAAATATTTAATTAGAAATCTTGAGGCCTTTACGACTTCACTGATTCCAATCCTGAGTTTTTGACTTTCGCTCAACAACAAACATAGGGCTTACAAAAATTATTAAAATTTTTGCACAAAAACTAAAAGTATGAATTATTTCTATAAACGAGCACATTCTTGAGAGAACTCAGCCATTACTTTTTTTATTATCAAAACACAAAAAAAAACATGTTATCCGCGGTCCCGAGCACGCTCATCCATCTCGTTCACCCTTACGCACAGTGAGAGTGAGAGAAGAACACGTACCTACTGAGCGTTAAATGATTAAAAGCAACATTTCAGATAGCGTTAAAAAAATTGTACTTATTTCTCTTTTAATTAAAAACTATAGTTTCATAGCAGACGTTTCTGCGTACATTTTGTATTAGAAAGGATAAACATACTGATATAAATAAATATCCTGTGACAATAGAGCGCTCCCACACGAACCAAATTAAAGGCATTTATCTTACAACATGATATTACGTTTCGCAAGAATCGCAGATCACTTACTAACTATACCTCTCGCGTCCGATGGCGCGTCTGACTCGAGTCTTTTGGGTCTCAATGTGAAGCACTCATAGTCGTTTTTACGCGACTCAGCACTTAAAAAACTTCTGAGTCTTTTAAGCCCCATGTGAAAGTCCTTTATTGAGTTTTTTAAGCGCAACTCGGATAGACTGTCAAAAAAAAAATGTAGGTTTTATCTAAAAAAACACTAAGGAAATAGGCGTTATTGAATGTGTACTTTACCCTAGAATTTCATGTGAAGACAATGCGTTTTCACAATTTTTTTATACATAATTTAAGTTATCTTTAAAGGACTTAAGTCTTTACAGAAGAAGTCTATATAAGAACTCAAGTTTCGACTTAATGACTAGTCTGAAAAACCGAGTCCAGTCTTAAAGCAGAGGACTCAAAGGACTTGTGCTAACCAACACTACTCGCGTCTAATGTTGGTCCCTATGGACAGTTCCTTTAAGTCTCTTCTTCTGGTTGGGCTAAATTCCAACGTATATCGTTCGCTATTCAATACGAGAACGCCGCTGGTATTCTTGGGACTTTTGTTCCTGTTATTTATCAGATTAGGATATAAGGCATTCCTTTATTTTTTATTTCAATCACTTTTATTTTTAATTTTGACTGAGTGTTGCGACATTTTGTAAATTATGCACGTTATATTTTGACGAAACAGGTGGATAAGCTTTCTATAAGATGGCTTTCTGTGGCTCTGAAAATATGCTTTCTTTTGTTTTTGGTCTTGTTTCATTCACATCTTCACCCAAACCAAAACCAATTTAAAGTTTTGAATGATTAACGGTTAGTTTCACTAGACTTACAAAAACAACAAATAGACAATACAAAAGGTAATCACGGTCTATATCCCGGTAGACTCATATTGTCTAGCAAAATCAATTATATTTCAAATTTCACTGTCAAATTTTGAATGAGTCTCAATGTGCGTTGACCGCGAATTTCCTTAGCTCCTTATAATACGTAGTCTACGGGAGCTATTCTGTGCAGAGAATTAACAAGGTACGAGTAGTAACCTCGTAAGGCAACTATACGACTTACGAATAATGACGTCGAAACGTGACGTGCCGTGACGTAATGAAAACATTATATTGTATGTCAGCGGCTAGGTTCGTGTTACTTAAGACAGTGTCAAACCGACATATTCAATTCAATTTAATTTATTTGCATCAGACATTACTTTACTCGGATATATTATTTTACTCGGATCTTGGTCGTATGATTCTTTCAGTTCGATCTAACGTAAATTATAAACCAAGTGTGTCAATATCGATCAGGGATTGTTTACTGCCCTTTTTTAGGTTTCCGTACCCAAAGGGTAAAAACGGGACCCTATTACTAAGACTCCGCTGTCTGTCCGTCTGTCTGTCTCGCTGTCTGTCTGTCCGTCTGTTACCAGGCTGTATCTTACGAACCGTGATAGCTAGACAGTTGAAATTTTCACAGATGTATTTCTGTTGACGCTATAACAACAAATATCAAAAGCAGAATAAAATAAATATTTAAGTGGGGCTCCCATACAATTAACGTGATTTTATTGCCGTTTTCTGCGTAATTGTGCGGAATCCTTCGTGCGCGAGTCCGACTCGCACTTGGCCGGTTTTTAACCCCTTGCCTGTCATGATAAGCATCCTGAGTATCCTGACCGAATTTTTAGTCATCTTTTCGCGTTTTTTTTTCGAGACAATTTTTTTTAGTTTTATACAGCATAACCGGGGTTTTAACTCACTTGGCCACCACACACATATGAAAGGTTATTCAATGAAGATATTATTATGATCCGCTCTTAAATAAATCTACACATTAGTAATCAGTAATCAGTGTGTTTATTGCTGTCATAGGTATACAAGTTGGTACATTTTATTCGTTCAGCTATGAAACCCTGTAGGGTACTACAATATAACTTAAATCTAACTTAATTACTATGGCTTAAAGCTATCCCTAATACATTGCTTGTATTGAACATGCATAATTAGCATTAGCAATTGCAACGCGAACTAAGCGACACCACATATGTGCCATTCTCAATCAAAAGGGTACTTATTGTCGGTTGTCAATAAGGCGCTATTTCCATATAGCTTCAATTTGAAATCAACCTTATCGACTAGCGACAATGTGGTACCTTTTGGTTGAAAACGTCACATATTATGTAGATGCCTCGCGTTAAACAGTAAACACGTCGTATACCTACATATGTACTACGAACCTCTCTGTTACAAATTAGATAGAAGGAGAAGTTACTAACTTGATTGTGTGCTTACGTGGGGCTGAAACAAAACACCATGGCCTTATACAGGCTGGAAAAGAATTATGGGCCCTGGAGGGAAAGTGCCTTAAAACCTTAAGTTAGCAGATTTTACTTAAAGGAAATATTATTTTATTTTTAAAAGAAACAAAACTGAATTCAGATTTTTTTTTTCAATTTTACTTGTCTAACAATATTCTTGAGTACTAAATATTCCATCCACCTATATTTTTTATCATTAACTCTATCAACTAGTTGAAGAATAAAATAGCGTGTTTATTTTTGAAATTTTTAGTCGGTTCGATTACCGGGCGAGAAATTAAAAAAACATCTTTGAATGCAGTTCTGTTTCTTTTTAGAAATAAAATAAATGTGCTAACTTAAGGTTTTAAGGCACTTTCCCTCCAGGGCCCATAAATTTAATAAAACCGGCCAAGTGCGAGTAGGACTCGCGCACGAAGGATTCCGCACAATTACGCAGAAAACGGCAAAAAAATCACGTTTGTTGTATGGGAGCCCCACTTAAATATTAATTTTATTCTGCTTTTAGTATTTGTTGATATAGCGGCAACAGAAATACATCATCTGTGAAAATTTCAAGTGTCTATAGCTATCACGGTTCATGAGATACAGCTTGGCGACAGACGGATGGACGGACAGCGGAGTCTTAGTAATAGGGTCCTGTTTTTACCCCTTTGAGGACGGAACCCTAAAAACGATTCTTAAAAATAAACAAGTCAAACAATAGAATATTTCTCATTTCTCTGCGCTAACTTATCCTTACGTAACACAAGTTAAACTGAAACTATTTCGCAAACTACTTAAAAAAACATCAGAGAAGGCGGAAACAAGGAGAGTAAAAAGTTTTTTCTTATAAAGCTGGAGATAGTAATATATTAAAATTTTTAGAGTTAGCTACCGAGGGACTAAAATTTAAAGTTTTTGATGGGGTGTGTGTGCTGCTTGTATGAAGGATTGGCATACATCAGGATTTCCCCTTCCCCATTTGCAATGCATTTTTAGGGTTCTGTACCCAAAGGGTAAAAGCGGGACCCTATTACTAAAACTCCGCTGTCCGTCCGTCTGTCTATCCGCCTGTCACCAGGATGTATCTCATGAACCGTGATAGCGAGACAGTTGAAATTTTCACATCTTCTGATGATATATTTCTGTTTCCGAAATAACAACAAATACTAAAAACAGAATAAAATAAATATTTAAGTGGGGCTCCCATACAAGAATTGTGATTTGTTTGCCGCTTTTTGCGTAATGGTACGGAACCCTTCGTGCGCGAGTCCACTCGCACTTGGCCGGTTTTTCCTAAAGCGAATTTAGTTCATTTTGGATTACAATTTAACTAATCCGCAAAAATTGGTTTGCTGAAAAATCAGATGATCAGCAAATGTCTAACCACCAACCTAACCTACCCTTTGCTGATCAGCAAATTTTTTAAACAAAAAAAAAATATTTGCCATCATTTGATTACTTCCCTTTCATATTGTCCATCAAAAATCTTACTGCCCACTAACTTTGTTTTCTAGTAGCAGTTGGTTTTTGTGAAGGTCGCAGTTCTAACCTAACCTAACCCACTTTTCTAGTAGCAGTTGGTTTCTGTAAAGGTCGCAGTTCTAATCTAACCTAACCCACTTTTCTAGTAGAATAGAATAGAATAGAATAGTTTTTATTCGTAAACACACAGACAATAGAACCAGCAGTAGCAGCAGTTATAGCAGTTTGTTTCTGTAAAGGTCGCAGTTATAATCTACTTAAAAAGTTTTTACAGTAAATTATAGAAACTTAAGTTATTTATTCGTTAAATCGCGTGTTTTGTAACTCCCGTTGTTAATTGTTGTACTTAAAGACCCACGTACTCTTTTCTAAAACATATTACTACGAAGTTTGCCGATAAACTTAGCTCGCGATACTTAAATACATAATTGCTTCTCTCACGCCATTGCAGGTGCCATTCCAAGCGCTTACCGTGCACACTTTCGACCTGATTCGAACTAAGATATTTCTAGAATTTGATAAATTCATTAATTCTTTTAAAATTATGGGTGGGAACATTTCGCCAGTATCAAACTTTACAAGAAGCACGTGGGCTACCGGCCGTTAACTCCAAAATAGTGGTTAAACGCGCTTCAGGATTCATTCTCCATTCACTGCACTCTACCACATTAGTTTACTGTATAATAAAGCTATCGATATTACACTTTAAACAATATTAATGAGCAAAAAACAAAGGAATTTATCAAGGGGCTAGCTATTAAGATGGCGCTCGAAACCGGAAGCCGAATTTGATAAAGATACGACATGTATTGGACATGTCAGTGTCAAAAGTGACGTCTTCAAACAAAAACGTCACTATTGACACTGACATAATATCCGATCCATAACAATGCGGTGTCGGTGGTCTTGTCTAAAGGCCAGTTTGCATTGGTTAACTTGAAAACACGACTACACGCCTCTCGCAACGCAACCCATAACAAACTAGTGACAATTCTCTTCGTTGTCGGGCTTTTACGACTAACCATTCTGTCACTGTCACGGATATAAGGCAATTAACTATTAAATTTACATATTTATATGTAGATTTCTAAAAAATTATATTATTGTTTAGTTAAGGAAGAAATGTTTGCAATCTTACAGTCAGCTTTAAATAAAAGTGACGGCTAAATACTTATATCAATATTAAATTCCACCTTTTCCAGTTAGTTAAGAATTTATAAAGATGTAGTAGGTATTATATTTGTAATTGTTTAGTAGGTATTATATTTGTAATTGTTTAGTAGGTATTATATTTGTAATTGTTTAGTAGGTATTATATTTGTAATTGTGTAAGTACCGTTTCGCTCGCAACGTGCAGCATTCCGTCACTCTCATTCGCAAAACTTAAGGCAACAATGGATTTCATTTGCTTTGTTAAAGTTCTAGAGATAAGTTAGTAGTAGTTTTTGTTACTGCTACATAATTAAATGCATTAAAATACGAGTGTGGGTGTTTGAAACGAACTGACACTGCTAGATTTTTATAGTACAGTCGCCATCAGATACATCGGAGCGGACGAGGTGCTCAAAAATATCTGAACACCCACTCTAACGCCTTTACAATAGAGCCGTGTTCAGATGTTTGTGAGCACCGTGGCCGCTCCGATATATCTGATGGCGACTGTACTACTTATAGTTTTTTTTGCTTTGAAACTATTCACGCAGCTTTTTTATTGTGAATTCAATGGATATCTATTTTAGTAGCACCAACGCATTCCCTACTGTAGATATTTCTGCCATTCCTGATTTTCAATGAATTGCAATGGTTATTGAAATGACATGTGTCGGTTAAAAGGTTAAACACCAAACACAATAAAAGCGATGATAATAAACAATATTACGCTACATTATTTCTCTCATAAATAGTACATAAGATAAAATAATTAGGGTACCGCTGGGGCAGATTTCTTATCTGTCTGACCCTTCGTATAAATTGTTCTCAAGGTCGTTCAACCGTAATATAGTAAGTTGAAAGGTTGACGCTCACTTTTGAGATGTTTTCATAAACAAATATAAATAAATATACATATTTTTTTTTAATAACCTGTAGTATCCCACTGCTGGGCAAAGGCCTCTCCCTTAGATTTCCATGACTCCCGTTGTTGAGCTGTTTCCGGCCAGTTATTAGTGAAGGTGTCTAAGTCGTCCCGCCATCTCCGCCTGGGCCTGCCACGTCCGCGCTTCTTTTGCGGCATCCACTTGGTGGCTATACTAGCCCACCTATCCTTATGCATGCCGCAGACGTGACCTGCCCAGTCCCACTTCAGCCTAGCGGTCTTCTCCCTTACGTCAGCTATGCCTGTTAACGAGAAAGATGAAGAAATAATGTTGGTGACAAGAAAATTGTCATTGTCACTTGCCAATACGGACGGACTCATGTTAAATTTTATAACAAAATATAGTAAAAAAATGAATTGAAAATGTAAAAATATATAAATGATATCTAAATGACTCAATAATTTTGTTAACGTTTGTTTTGTTTTGTTTGTAACGTTTTGTTTTGTTGTGTTGTTTTGTTTGTTGTTTTGTTTGTTTTGTTTTGTTTGTTGTTTTGTTTATCATTCGCTCGCCGCGCTTCAATGCTTTTACGAAAAAGTATTATGCCATTTTTATTTTAACTTGTACTTAAGTCGTGCTTCAATAGCGTCTAACCGTCACATTCCCCACAAAATATAAGTTCGAATAGGTATTTTTACGCAAAACTCGGCGTAGAGGGCGTCACTAGCACAATCACAGGGCCTACCTCGAAACACGAAAATCTAATTTATCACTCTTGCATATTCGATCGATAGAGAGGCAGATAATGAAATTTCGGTTTTCGCGTTTCGCGGTAGGCCCTCAGATTGTGCTAGTGACGCCCTCTACGCAGAGTTTTGCGTACCTGTAAAAAAACCGCCTTGATGCATCAATGTCATAAAGAAAACTTGTCCAAAAGGTATAATATGTACAAAGAGGATATAATAAGATAGAGCGGTACTGTCATAGTAAATTTTGTAACCACTGTAAATACTTTAAAACTAAAAATGAAGATTTATAAAAATACGTAAAAATGTATTTAAATATGGATAAATGTTTTTTTTATTTGCATTAATTATTTTTATATGATTTTGACCCATGTTCTTTCACTGATATGCGTTAAAATTATAAATAACAAACGAAACCGTCAACGCCCTCTATACGAGAGTAGGCCAAAACTAGTGGCGCCATCTGATCGAGAATCAAATTTTCGTGATTTTCGAGGCACGTTTTTTCCTTAGACTGTATCCATCTATTACGGAGTTATATCTATCTTTGGTATGTATAAGTTACTCTATGGTTTAGCATGTGCACTAGTGCTGCACTCTGGCGGCAGAACATTGCAGTAATATTCCCTATTGGCATCCGTGACTATATTGAAACAGCAGTTGCTCATCTACTTTACTACGTCCTCTGCGGCACACATTATTGCTCCTCATCTTAAGAAGTCGTAGTCGATTTTGGAGCAAAAATTTTAAATTGATACATTTAGTCGTTGAAATAATACTTGTTTTGCTACGTAATATCTAAATAAAAAGTATTGGTTTCTATTAGCACGTTTTCTCATCTTGCTTTTTAATAATGAGGTCGCGAGCGTGCGTCACCGGTAATATGTGAAGAGAAGGGGCAGTTTTTAAAAATTCATCAAAAAATTATGGTGGTAAATTATACAAATTGATGTATAAGAATAGTTTCAGCAAATGTTGTAGATTGTTCAAGTATCCAAATTACGTTGAAATTAAGTCGATTTTTCAGAGAAATTGTAACTTGTTTTGAAATAATTTCTGGAGAAAATTGAATTCGTTTAACTTTCATTTCCTCGAACTCTAAGTCATATAACAAAAATGTAATCTGATAAAGGCCAAGTACAGAATATGTGTAATACAAATTTACCATTTTTAGCAGTCCAAACTTTACGAAATTTACAAATAAGAGCGACAAAATCAATGCTTTACGCGCGTTTACCTAAACGTCCTTCAGAAAAAAAATCATTACTAATTTAGTGAGTCTGTTTTCAAAAAATTGATCTGATAAAAGGCAAGATAAGAAGACGTGCTAATAGAAACCAGTACTTGTTATTTCAATTTGGTAACAAAAGGTGTACAATTTCATCGAAGAAATCTATCAATTTTACATTTTTGCGACTAAAATCGGCACCGGCCTCTTAATTTACCATCTTCATAAAGCAATTGTGCAGATAATAACAGTATCACTGCTACTTGGTCACGTATGTCGGGTGTAATTGTGTTGTGTGGATGATGTAATTACAATAGTAGTAGTAGTAGTAGCAGTAGTACACTGATTTAAACTTTCACGATTTTTACTCATTATTATTTACAACGACGGGACTTAATCGCGTAAAATAAATATTAAACCCACCTCCGACGTTTCGAGGACGGCGTTGTCCCCGTGGTCTCGGAGAAGACTGGCTAAAGTTGACATCAACATCTTCTAGGCGCGTGAGTTTTTCGAACTACCCGCACTTGGTCTTGGTCTTGGTTTTGTTTTGGCGTCGGAGGTGGGTTTAATACTTATTTTACGCGATTAAGTCCCGTCGTTGTAAATAATAATGTAGTAGAGTAGTAGTAGTAGTAAATCACTTTATTGTACAAAACAAAAATTGTTAACATGAAATTCATATAAACTTAGGTACAAAGGCAATAGTAGATTGTGTCACAAGGGAGCAAAATGACATATTTACGGCGAGGGCGTACATTGAATCCTGAACGAAGCGAAGGATTCTATAATTGAATCCTGAGCGTAGCGAGGGATTCTAACGTAGAATCATGAGCGTAGTGAGGGATTTAAATGATAACGCCCAAGATGGAAATCATTTTGCTACCATGTGACACTGTTTTTCACATCACCTATGAGGAAATTATTATGTTCTAAAATATTAATTACCTAAAAAAATAGTATGCAAAAAAGAAAAAAAAATCGTGTCCTTGAACAGAAAAGTGCCACTGATCCCTCCTAGCGGGGAAGAATAATCCCTTTTTCGAATAGGTGATGTGAAGAACATATTTCTCGTTGTTGAGTTGCGAGAGTTGTCGCGTGTTTGACATTTCACATGTGTGCGTTGTGGTTTATCGGTTAGTCTGTCACGCAAGACCCATGCTCAATTTAGGTTGGAATTTTGTTTAGCCATCTTTGCCTTAGCAGATTTTATTTACTTGTGTATAAACTAACAAAGAATAAATAATAAAACTAATAAAGTAACTTAGTGCGGACAGTGCTTTACTAAACATACTTTCTATAAACAACGTGTCTCTACTCTTTGGACATTGGCCGAGATACCGAGTAGAGTTCCTTCTCAGGAATTCTCAGAGGTTCTAATATGGTAAATTATTTGACTAGATGAACAATAAAATATATTTTAAAAGATAAAATAATTCAAATAAATCATGAATAAATAGGAGCACACTGTATCAGTCGTTCACAATGACGATAAGATTATAGTGACACTAGTGACATGACAATACATACTCTTTAATTACCGTGATCTATATACAGGCTGTTCCGAAGTATTAAATCGTAAATCAGTAATTTCTCCGTTAATACTGTGGCTCAGTGTTGGCCGAACGTTAATGGCAAATTGAACCGTAAACCAAAACGGACGGTTACAGTTTACGGTTCAATTTGTACTGGTTAATGGTTAATTGCATTAACGTTTTGGCCAACACTGCTGTGGCATTTAGAATGAGACTTTGTACATAGGTTAGAAATACCCTAATCGACACGTCCTATTCATCTATGTTCAGTGTAGAGAAACGTATACCACGAACGGTGAAAAATAAGGGAACGGCCTGCCTTAAGGTAAGCGAACACAAATAAGCTATAAACTATAAATGAACAACTCTAGATCCTCGACATCTTCATACTACAGTATAGCCTCGCTAATCCGGTGAACCCTGTAATCCGGACGGCTTCGGCGCGGGACACTGTCTGAAGAAAACGGCTGATAGTCCCGAAACTATGTGTCTTCCGCGACAAAGAGACCTGTCCTCAAAGTTAAGAGCGAAAAGCAAAAGAGTGCCTACTTTCATTAAAGTTGTCAGTACATACAAATTTTACGTAATAATCAAGTGATTTTATACCATAAAAAATCAGAAACCTCGTTAGTCCGTCAAAGGCCGGTATTGCCCGTCCGCATTACCGATATAAGTCCCAATCACGAAAGGTCCCTTTCCCTCCCAACCTAGTTACACAAACGTACTTAGGGTTTTCGTAATCATAAGTACTTACTTTTAATACACGCTTGATGAGCGGAAACATGTTTCTGCGTTACAAGAGGAAAGACAAACAGACATAAGCGGGCATAACGAAAATAAACGTATTAAAACTTGGGGTGAAATAATTGCGGGCGTCAGACGCCGGTTTAATTTCTCGAGGTTTAGCTCGGCTGTTCACAATGCGATATCACAAAACCTTATAAACCATGTAGTCATTAGGTATATCGGAGCGGCTGAGCTTGGGGTGATTTGAAATTGGACTCTAGCGCCCAGACAATAGAGGCGTGTTCAGATATTTGTATAGCACCTTAGCCGCTTCAATATATTCTTAACTGCGGCTACAAATATATTCCTAACTGCGACTACATGATATACTGCGTATATTTTTTTTATTATTATATTATTATTTATATTTTTTTTAAATAATTATGTCTGCTGAATTATTAAAAAAAACCTAATTTTTTATTCAAACATACGAAAATTTATTCATATGGGCCCCAATAACTAGTACCTTTAGAATATACGGTCGTATCAAAAATACACGCTGCGTGATACATCAAACATCGTGTGTCTTCACGACATATCTTGAAGTGGATGGCTGCACAACCCTATGACGTCTTCGGAAAAGACTGGTCAAGCTGCCATAGATATAATAAAATAAAATAAACGTTTAATTCAGACCAGGACATCCATATTGTTGTTAGTAACTACACTAAAACAAACTTACACACTATATTAGTACTTATATAAACACACTTACAATTTAAAACTATTAACACTAATGACTGGGAGTAGGTTTTTTTTTTCAATCTTTATTAAAGAGCTTTATCGCTTAGCGATTATGTCACTCCATATAGTCATCATACAATCACACTCACTTACGATTACTAAGGCCTATATTTACTAGCTTAAACAGTGCTCTGGCCTCGTCCGACAATGGAGAAGCCAGGGCACTATTGCACCCACCAACATTGTTAAAAATATTACATGATATTTTCAGTTGTATGTACTATGTATCATTTTAACATCATGTTTGACACGGTAAACAATAAACTTATTCTTATTCTTGTTGGCTCCTAAAGGATTCGTTCCGCACCCATTCCACCAATATGTGGTGGAGTAGTATAATTACGTGGAAAAAAGAGCTATAGAACAAATAAGATAGTGCGATAGTAACCACCAACCAGATAAATTGACATAAGTTTTGAGTTTAGATGTCAGTTACACGTTCGGATTGGCCTTATAGGCTAACAAATTATCGTTTGATAAAACTATTAACCTACACTAACATTTGCAAAACTTTATTTTATTTTATTATTTACCCCTCCAAAAGTAATTATGTTTAAAATAAATTTATTTACGTTAAGTACACGTTCGTCTTTTGGTAATAGACTTACACAAATGTGGTATTTTCTATAAAAAGGGACCTTATTGTCGATGGCGTTTACGCCATTATAAACGATGCTCCGATATAAAAACAATGCCGCGCGACGCTGTGCGGCGTAAGCGCCATCTACAATAAGGTCCATTTTCATAGAAAATGCCCCAAATGGTTACCAAATTTCAACTTAATTGGTCAAGTAGTTTCGGAGCAAATATGCTGTGACAGACAGACGCATAGGATTCCATTATTTCCCTTTGAGGCATCTAACCCTAAAAATTAAGAGCTACGGTGCCACGGCAAAATTTGTTTCACATAGGTACTGGCTACTAGCTGTCAAAGTTTCGCAACATCAAGGAACTAATAACAACAACTACGCAGTAAAAGATTAACTATTCTTTCAACCGTGAAACTAGTTTTATAAACAAACGTCAAACTTGTTCGATGTTTAGTCGCTACGTGAACAGTGAGCCTTACAAGCATCGGCAGTTTCCAAGTTGCAGCTTTTATGTAACGAGTTACGAATAACGCCTGTGTTTCTTTGAAGGTTTAAACACAATATAAGTTGGGGTCCCCGCCTGGTTTTTGTTTATATTTAGGGTTTAAGGGTTTCCTTCAAGCTTGGTTCTCCATACAAACGTAGTTACGCTCTCATTTTAAAACGAGTAGCTAATTTGCTCTGAAACTTTGTACTTATAATAGGATAAGGTATATCCCACCAAAATTGTCATGTAGAATATTGCCAAGACGAAACCATAAGGCTCGCACTGTCAAAAAGTTATCAGATCTCTTGTAAAGCCAAGCTTTAAACTCTACACCTTAGCCAAAATATTGGCTTGGCCGTTTCGCTACCGTCGCAAGGACGTAAGGTGAAAAATTGATTCACTATTCATTATTTTTTATTATACAATAGTTCTTGTAGTAACGAAACGGCTAAGTCAGATAATTTGACTAAGGTTTAGTTTGTGAAGTTAGGGCTTGTAGAGTTAGGAACTTATTCTCCGACTTCTTGTTAGAAGCGTTTCGTCAGTAAAGTGCGTGTGCCAGACTTTGAACATCATTTGTGACTTTTGTATTGCTTTAAGACAATGGGTCCCATACAGACATTTGATCCTCAAAACAAACCTGATCGACTGATACCATACATAAAAAAATTCAAATACCCTATTGCAAGTAAGTTGTACAGCAACGGAAAACACGCCTAAGTAATTCATTATCGTACTAAACTGTGTACAAAGACAGAAAACAAATGTTACGCGCAAAGTCCGCGCAATAAATATGAAACTCCAAGTATCCACCAAGGGTGTTGGGGCAAGTTGTACCAACGTTAAGTTGTGGCCGCAAACTCGGCCGCAACCTTCTTCTAAGATTTACTTGAGAAGTTGCTGTCGCGCGCTGTTGCCGCTTTTTCGACGGTTAATTGCCAGTTACTTGGTATGGCGGTTCCCTGAGCCAGAAGGCGAAAAATCTCCTTATATGATCATGTTTTTCTAAGAGGCGTTGATATTCGTAGACGTGGAAAAAAAATATGTAGTTCTTGACTATATTATCTTTAACAACCGATCCACGAACGATCGACCTTTTCCGATACACGAATTATGACACTTCGCTCGATACAATTAATTCCCAAAGTAACCTCTAACTCGGACTTTTAATCCTACTTTACTCGGTTATTTATTATGTGATACTATAAACAAAACAAGAAGAAAAAACAATCTTAACATAAATAGTAATTTCATAGCTTTAGAATTTCGATATTGTAAGAACGTTTTTAAAATCAATAAAAACCGACAAAATTCGATCAAAATTGACACTTGGCGCCTATGTTCTTTCCCGTTCTTTCTTGCGAAATGTGACAAAGACAGCGGCAAACCGATGGAACGGCCTTAAGGGTCTAACAAGCCCTGTTGTTAGATTAATTTGCTAGAGTACGCAAGGTACATTAAACTTCTGGAGCCTAACCTATGTTTTTAAGGGTAGTCATTCACAAAAAAGATACATTCAACTAATTTTTATCATGATACATTAAGAATTAAGTGACATTTATATACGTAGAGATATATTATATCCTTTGCCGGTATAGCATACGGGCAAGTGTGACTGGCTTCACATTGGGGTCTGTTTACACAATTGTTTATTGCGAGTGCATACATTAAGCGCGAATTAAGTGACATTTATATACGTAGAGATATAATATATCTCTTGCCCGTATGCCATAGTAACCCATATTAACCTTATTAAGGTTAATACGGGTCTCTATAGCATACGCGCAGGTGTGACTGGCCTTCACATTGGGGTCTGTTTACACAAGTGTTTATTGCGAGTTCATACATTTACTGCTTAATTTATGTTTAGTGGCAAAACTGGCAAATGTATGAACGCGCACAAAACACTAATCAATGTGTAAACAGACTGCACAAACAACACTGAACAAGTGTGACTGGCCTTCACATTGGGGTCTGTTTACACAAGTGTTTATTGCGAGTTCATACATTTGCTGCTTATGTTTAGTGGCAAAACTGGTAAATTCATAAACGCGCCCAAAACACTAATCAATGTGTAAACAGACCCCAATGGGACGGCTTGCCACACCGATTTCTTACCCACCCTTACCCGTATTGATCTTACTTAGACAAGTAGAAAATCTAATAAATTCTAACACATAATACAGCGGAAACACACGAGCACTCACGATCGTAACCGAGTGCAGGAAATTATTGCTAATGGCACCCGCGCGCCAATGCATTCATTGCATTAAGACCGCTGAAAGGGCGTGCATCAAAGCTAACAGGATTCTGTGACAGAGTGCGAATTTTGGCGAATATTGGCTGTCAATTTAATAAACTTTGAAATAATTAGACTGAAATCGGTGCCAGAAAAGGATAAGTACAATAATCGAATTTAAACTATCGTGAGACATATTAACTTAGCGGTACTCACGTATTTTTAGTACAATGTATTTTTCCTTTTTTTTAGGGTTCCGTACCTCACAAGGAAAGAACGGAACCCTTATAGAATCACTCGTGCGTCTGTCTGTCCGTCTGTCACAGCCTATTTTCTCCGAAACTACTGGACCAATTAGGTTGAAATTTGGTATACATATGTATGTTTATGACGCAAAGACGGACATGTAACGTAAACAAATGAATTTTAAACATCGGGGCCATTTTTGGGGGGTAAATGAGAAAATTAAAAATAAAATTTTTCAAACTATATCGTGTTATATATCAAATAAAAGAGCTCATTGTGGGAATCTCAAATATATTTTTTTATGATTTTAGGATAAATACTTTAGAAGTTATTCAAGAAAATAGGCAAAAAAATTTAAAAAAAATACACAAAATAGATCTTTACCTATAAATTACAGGAAAACCTATTAGAAATTGCAGTCAAACGTGAGTCGGACTTAATTACTTAGTTTTTGATCAGACCCCTACGGGTTTTTTAAAGACGTTTCACTCACGTTTTACATAAAGTATACATTGTTTAAATTGTGTAATGTACGGAACCCTTGGAACGCGAGTCCGACTCGCACTTGGCCGTTTTTTTATTCAAATGTTTTCTGAATCTAGGAGTACTTCAGACTATTTTTCTGCTTGATGAATCTAATGACGAAATAACAGTAAATTTATTTGAAATGCAAAATTCTATAAAACTTTAATATCCGCTTGGGGTCAACTATAAAATTACAAAAAAATGCAGATAATAGTAGGTACTTACTACTATTTACTGGATTCTTACTGTCTTTGGTCAGAGTAACATACTTGATCTAGATACTAAGTATGTGAATGTTTTTTTTAGCAATGTTGTCAAAATTATATTATTTTGTTATCGTTAGCCCTGCGTCTGGCTTGCGCCAATTCATGTACGAACAAGTACGAGCAAAAGATGACAAAATACATCATTTTGATATCGAAATGTAAATGCGAATTGGCCTCTATTTTGTATTAAAATTTTCATAACCCATTAGGCCTAAAAAAACTCAGCCTATCATTATAAATCGCTATATCATGCTCAAGTTAATATAATATTTAAAGAAAACTGATGTCGGAACGAGCTCAGAAAATGTTTTCGTTTACTAAAATGAAACTATATTTTCGGGCAATGAATTATTAAGAAATCCCAAGAAACCAACCCTTCAGAATTCCAAGTGCTAAATATTAATTTGTTATAATAACAAAGTAGAAATTTTCTTTTAAGAAATGGAGTTAAGTATTCAAGTAGTTTATTTGCTTTCATGTTGTTGTACATAGGTTCTTATAAGATAAAAGTATCAAACATGAGCCCCGTTAGGGCATGGTAATTCTTAAAAGTAACTTAAGCTAACTTAAACTAATGTTTTTTTTACACAAGGTAACAACTGTAACTAACTTATTAAACAAAAAATTACATTTTATAGTTGGTCATTTATAGAATAGAATATTCATTTAGAGAATAGTAGGTTTTTGTTACAAGCATTTGTTTTAATTTCTTCGCAAAAGTAGTTTCTTTTTCTTCTTTTTTAATTTCTTCAGGCAATTTATTGTACAATTTTGTTGACATTTTTAAGGGGCCAGACGAATGTAGTTTTAATCGGGAGGATGGTGGCATTAATCTTGAATTGTGTCTAGATGGGTAGGACGAGGAGTCTTGGGTCTAACTCAATTATTAAGCTATTGTAAAAGCTATAATGTCTTAATGGAAGTGTGAGATCATTTAACATACAGGCCAGCTGGACGGTACACAAAATAAAAACATCGATCCTATTATCGATAAGTACCCCTTCAACGTTAATAATTTTCCATATTTCTGCCATGCACCCATTACAACAGTGGAATTTGAAAAAGCTTTTATTCAATTTATGCGGTTTTTTTCAAAAACGAAAAGCAGTTTTAAACCCGAAAATATGGAAAAAAATTGGCAGTTTAAGTACTTCAAGAATCTTGTAAGAAAACCTACCTAGGTATATCTGATGGTTTTATTAGCGATTGCGATTTAAAAAAACAATCTTGGTGTATGTATGTCAGGGAGATTTTTTTAAGTACCTATGAAGTATGTGGGTGAAGTGAAACTGATAGTTTCGTTTTTAGGGTTCCGTACCCAAAGGGTAAAAACGGGACCCTATTACTAATACTCCGCTGTCTGTCTGACCGTCTGTCCGTCTGTCCGTCTGTCTGTCTGTCTGTCACCAGGCTGTATCTCATGAACCATAATAGCTAGACAGTTGAAAATTTCACAGATGATGTATTTCTGTTGCCGCTATAACAGCAAATACTAAAAAGTACGGAACCCTCGGTGCGCGAGTCCGACTCGCACTTGGCCGGTTTTTATTGTTACTTTATTTCCAAACATGTCACATTTGTTTATAACATTATTATGATAGTTATAAGATATCGATAATATAAGATATCGATGAACAAAATCTCGGAAGGAAGTCACTAGCGTTGCCTCGTTCGTGCTAGAAAAATCTCTGTCTGATAATTTTAGTTTAAAATAGCTAGTTATGTAGCACGGGGAACTGACTAGAACAGTAAAATGTGCTCCATAATTCCAGCTTTCGTAATTCCAACATTTTCGTTTCCAATTTACTGGTTTGTTCATTGGCGCCTCATTTTGCAGAGCTCCGGTAAATCTCAGTGGTACAGTTGCAACTGGTTCGGAGAAAAGCAAAATTCTGTATACGCTATTCTGCTTACCTTCATAGTGAGTCTATCATTCGATCGTACCAGTATTCCGGTACCTATGACTTTTTAGATGATGTCAGTGATTCTACTTCCTGCGAGATTCAAATGTTTCTAATAAACCTGCATCTTTCGTACCCCAGAAACTTAAGGGGCCCACCGACTATCAGTCCTCCGGACGATATCGGCCTGTCAGTTAGAACAAAAATTTGACAGTCCCGAACAACTGACAGGCCGATATCGTCCGGCGGACTGATAGTCAGTGGGCCCCATTATAAATTGCGAAAATAAATGCGGCGCGTGCACCGCGACTCGCGAGTAAAAACGCCTCGTACAAAAAGCGCACTGTAAAACGTCACATCCCACACGGATGCCCTGGAATGTAGCCAAAATACAAGTATTAGTTTTTTCGAGGGACTAGGTACCTATATGTTGGATTAAAAAAAGGAATATAGCTACAGGTTTTTAAAGGTCGGCAACGCGAATGTTGTCTCTTATTATGCTTGCTATAGATTTAGATTTAGATTTATATCCATTTAGCATTCATAGCAACGACGATTCTTAAAACCTTCAACCTAAGGTTTTAAGATCTCATCCACATGGAACCCAGTCATTAGTAAGTGTAAGCGAAACCAAATATCGAAAGTTGAAAAATCGAATATTGTGAGTGTTGTGTGTCGACCCGGTAACATCCCTAGTGCGCAAAACGTTCAAGTTAATAAACAAGACCAAGTGCGGGTAGTTCGAAAAACGCGCGCGCCTAGAAGATGTTGATGTCAACTTTAGCCAGTCTTCTCCGAGACCACGGGGACAACGCCGTCCTCGAAACGTCGGAGGTAAATTTAATACTTATTTTACGCGATTAAGTCCCGTCGTTGTAAATAATAATCACATACGTATTTTAATCGCTTTTTACTTACGTCGTTTTGTCATATAATTTTTTTTTTGTCGCTCGAAGAATAACACTATTTATGAATCGGCTTCGATGGCATTTGCATTTTCTCTCAAGGTATTTAAAATTGATACTCAAGCCTGCAAATTGCTACATTTCTCGCTTCGTCAGTAACGTACTATACTATAGTTGGTCTGAGAGCTCGACTCCACAGCGCTCGAGCTTCCTGGAAATGGAAATGTATCATTATATATGCTTTTGCTACTCAGAAACACTGCTGCGAGTACGTGGAAACGTTAATCTAGAGGATTATAATGGAAGTACTTGATGTTTGTATGTTAATATGTTTTGGAATACAAAGAAAAATAAACATATACACATAAATACGTGTAATGTTGACTCCGTTAACGTTGGTTCTCATCATGAGTGTCAATGCGATTGAGTGTAGTTCCGGAAATGGAAAACTGGAACTTTTTTCTTATTTTTTAATATTCAAGTATGCCTATTAGATGACATAATAGTAAAAAATTTTTTTTATTTAAGATATATTTAATAGTGCGTTTTGGGATTAGTGAATTCGCCACCGGAAAGGTATGGAATCTTCATTGTAAAACTATTTTGCCTTACAACTTAAAAAAATCAAATAAGTTACACCTGAACGAAGATTAAGTTAAATTGGAACCATAGTTCGGAACTTTTTCACTATAGTTGTGAGGTTTTACGGTACTGTTAGTCTTGCCCCGAGCAAAATAAACTATGTTAGTCTTATGAAATAAAACTATGAAAACGGATTATATCGCGTATATTGAATTTATAATACATCCCGACGTTTCGAACCCTTTACAGCGTTCGTGGTCAACGGGTGACTGAGGAAAAATTGCAAAGTGCAAAAATACCCACATACTAAAATAATGAACAATCATAGACTATAAACTTTAAGGCTGGTTGTACATGCAAAATCGGTTCATAAGGCTTACTTATGAACCGCATACACTACAATTATTTTCAAGTAAAGATATATATATATACGCGATAAAAACTATGCCGGCTCCAACCCTACACCACGGACCCGAGAAGATTTAGTTCCCTCCCAAATTGTAGGAGGGTATCCCAATATGGGACCGGCAACAAACTCGGCGGGACACATATTTTCAAAACATATTATACTCAGAATGTCCAACATCATCCAACACTAAGGTCTCACAGTGTGTGTGTGGGTGTTTTATTTCATGAGTAACTATCGCGGTAACCGAAGACAATATTATATGTTAGTCTTAACTATGTATTGTTAGTGTTGACAATAATGACGTAAACGAGGGTAGTTTCTCGCCCTCCCCCCGCCCCGCCACCCGCGCCCTCGCCGAGTCATCGGGCGCGGAGAGCTGCGGCCCGCAGTCTGCGCCGGTCCGTCACCGTCAACCATATGTTAGTCTTACCCCACCCTACCTTACAAGAAATCATAAAGGTTGCGTAACATATCACATAACGGAAACCTACACAAATTATTGCTTTATACCGAGTTGTAACCAATTCCTTTGCTTATACCAACTATCCGAATAATTTATTCAGTGGCTTGGCTGATATTTCAACCGTTAATCACAAGCAAATTACCATTGACACCTGCTTATACTTAGTCATTACCAATCTTGAGCTCACGCTTAGACTGGTCTGTAAGTACGATTTTCGCTCTGTGCTATACGTAAGCAAAGGCAGTGTACTACTGCTTTATTCATGCTGTGGCCATCCTAATTATGAGCTTGAAATATCTGCCACATGACAAAACGACGTAAGTAAAAAGCGATTAAAATACGTATGTGATGTTTAGACTGAACGGATTTTGATACGTTGAACATTTTAATATTCTAGTGGCGTAGCAAAATTATTGCAGAAGTGAAATTTGATTTGTTTTAATTGCAACTCATCAAAATGCTAAATGGGTATTAGAAAGAGTAAACTGAAACTGAATTTTACTACGAGACTACAACATTCTCAATGTATACTTTTACAAAATAATGAATACGGGCGTCCAATAGGTGCACGGAGCGGGCGCACTCACGCGGGTGTCATTGTTGTAGGTAGAATCCGTCACACGCTTCTGCGCGAGTTAGCGTTGATCATACTATTTTTTGTTAATCACCTCACCCGCTCCGTGCAACCGCGCTAGCTAGCGGACGCCGTTACATAATACCTATTAAGTATTTTCAACTGTACCACAGAAAATCACTTGCGTTTCTATGTGTGAACGGCACGTCTGTACACGCGTCATGCGCCATAGTGTAAGTTGCTTAAAAATAGTACTGAGAGTACGCCAGGAGTCCGCCAGATTTTTGTCGCGGGGCGAGGTAATTCGAGTCGGGGCGGAGCGGTGCGTGGCCGTTCTGTATGATAATACTATTACTTATTCTGTGACTGTACTCCCACTGTGCTTAGAAACTTTATTAATCGAATTTGGAATCGGAGAGCAACTTGAATTGTCGGCTGCCAGCACATTGAAAAAAGAAATTCGCATCATTTTTTTTTTATATTAATTCCTTATCAGAACACGAAATCGAAAATGCCCTTAAACGGTTCCCCACTATTTTTGTTACACTTTATAGTATGGATTAGTAGGTATGGATTGTTGACGATTCAGGTTATAGATTTTTTTCAAAATGTGGTGTACCGTGGTTCGCTCGCTCTACAGTTAACAAAGCCATTAGTTTAAAAGGGATTTCCTTTCATAAATGAACTGGAAATTAATTGGCTGATATTGTAGAATCTAGTGTAGATAATGCAACTATCCTATTTGCGGTTAATGCCAGATACCTAATTAATTTTCCTGTTTAGTGCGGTAATAGCTCCAGAGCGTCGCTAATCAATAGCACTACAAGTGCATTCAGCATAAATGGATTGCGGATGTCAGTCTTTGCCAAATTACAATCAATGATGATAGGCTGGCTGACTGACGGCGTAAATCAGCTTTAAGGCCGATACATCGGTTTTCCGCTATCACTGTCACATTTCGCAAGAAAGATCGGGAAAGACCATGCGCGTCAAGTGTCAATTTTGATCGAATTTTGTCGAATTTTGTTTATTTTAAAAACGTTGCCTTACAATTTCGAAATTCGAAAGCTGTCAGATTACTATTTCAGTTAAGATTGTTTTTTCTTCTTTTTTTTGTTTATAGTGTCACATAATAAATAACCAAATAAAGTTTGATTAAGTCCGAGTTATAGGTTACTTTGGGAATTCATTGTATCGAGCGAAGTGTCATAATTCGCGAATACCAACTTTCCGCACGCTAAACAGCTACGTAAAGTAGCACTTTTTGAGCAACTGTATAAAAAATATATTTCTATGATTCATGGTATTTGTTTTCGTTGATAGCAATTGTAACACAAAGAAAACAGAGGGAGTAGAAGCATTATTTACCTAAAAACTTTCTTCTTGTGACTTTGTTCTTGTGATGGAGTTTGAAAGAACTAGCTGTTCCTTTAATTTTTCTGCCATAAAACGTGCCGCCCTAGTGTAAAAAAACCGGACAAGTGCGAGTCGGACTCGCCCACCAAGGGTTCCGTACTTTTTAGTATTTTGTTACGCAGAAAACGGCAATAAAATCACGTTAATTGTATGGGAGCCCCACTTAAATATTTATTTTATTCTGTTTTTGGTATTTGTTGTTATAGCGTCAACAGAAATACATCATCTGTGAAAGATTTAACTGTCTAGCTACCACGGTTCATGATATACAGCCTGGTGACAGACGGACAGACGGATAGCGGAGTCTTAGTAATAGGGTCCCGTTTTTACCCTTTGGGTACGGAACCCTAAAAACAGGATTTGGAACATAGCCAAGACAATCGTTGATAGTAAACGCTATCATCATCATCATCATCTTAGCCGAAAGAAGTCCACTGCTGGATAAAGGCCTCCCCCAAGGATCTCCACAACGAACGGTCATTTGCTGCTCAACTAACTGTTTCCCGCGACTTTAACCAGATCGTCGGTCCATCTAGTCTGGGGCCTTCCCACGCTGCGTCTTCCATTACGTGGTGGTAAACCCTAATCCAAACTTAAATGGTCACGAGAATTTTCGTAGCATCTGTCATTATGGTTAATAGGGTTCAGTACCCAAAGGGTAAAAACGGGACCCTATTACTAAGACTCCGCTGTCTGTCTGTCTGTCCGCCTGTCACCAGGCTGTATCTCATGAACCGTGATAGCTCGACAATTGAAATTTTCACAGATGATGTATTTCATAACAACAAATAACAGAATAAAATCAATATTTAAGTGGGGCTCCCATACAACAAACGTGATTTTCTTGCCTTTTTTTGCGTAATGGTACGGAACCCTTCGTGCGCGAGTCCGACTCGCACTTGTTTTTCTTTTCGTTTGGCGTATGTCGTTGTACAATTTTCATCTTTTTTACTTTGATTAGCTTTGCTAAAAGATAATATAATATATCTTTATCGAGGCTGGAAATCAATAACGCCCTACTGGCCCTCGTAGCCTTATTAGCACTACAACTGACAGCATAAATTGATGGCTGTCAGTCGTTGGTGAAATACAATCAACCACGGTAATTGGCTAGGTCAATGAAAGGCTAAATAGTTCATAATTATAGGTAATAGAAATGTATAATAATAATAAAATCACCACCTGTCTTTCACAATTTTGAGACTGATTGTCACGGCAGGTGTCCGCTAGTCTCTTCCCATAGTCTCTTTCTAGTCCATCCAACATTCAAATCTATAGCCCATGACCTTATAGTTCCCATCGCAGCACAAAAGTGCTGCACTGCAATAGTCTTTGCACCTGGCGGGGACCACATCCGGATGTATCATATTGTGCGTTCGGGGATGGTATCCGCCACGTGTATCCCTTGCTTATAGATTAATTTGTCTTAAAGGGCCTCTGCGCTGTTGGCTTCGGCTCCACGCACGCCTCCCAAAGGTCCGGGACCCCATGGTCCCGAGATATGGAAAGGCAGACAAATAATGATATAATAATAATGTATATTTCTAGTTTGATAACCCAATATAAGTTCGAAATTATTTAACGAATTCTTCTAAGTCTGCGGTGCTTCTCCGAATATTCTTCACTTTAATTAAAATACATATTAAGCATTTTAATTTCTTGATACACTAAACACACGTACGTACACGCGTTGTTTGTGTAAAAGCTTCAAAGTTTATTTTCTCAAAATGTTTTTTTTTTATAGCAGAGACAGGCCTATAAAAAATTCAATATCTACGCCAACGTATTTAAACCGAAAAATCTGAAACATGCAAAGCGTTTCACGGAGCTCCTGAAAAGCTCAATTGTGACGCCGGAGAAATAGTAATGAGGACAAAATTTTGCAAATTTAATTAAAATCTTGGGCAACTTTTCTCATACTTTTGTATACGAATGTTGGTTTTCAGATCCTGCTTACCAGCTGGTAAAGGATCTTTTAATTATTCATAAACTGATAAGAAAGTTGCATTTTATTCACATGTGAGGCAAAGTAATCTGATGCAAATTTTGAGTTGTTTCCTTTTTTTGACTTGTAGAATCGACTTTTAAATGATGATTTTGAATGATAAATATTTAATTACGTATTTGATTTGGTTTGATATTTTACAGTTAGTATTCTCGTCGCGTTGGTGTAGTGAAAAATGTTGTGTTTCCCTCGGTGGCAACCCTCATGCCTTGAAACCCTCGCAACGCTAAAGATTCCAATTTTCGAACCACCCGTTCGAGGTTTAATTTTGAAATCTTTCGCTTGCTCCCACAACAACTTTTCCCCCTTGTAAAA
This sequence comes from Cydia strobilella, assembly GCF_947568885.1. Taxonomy (NCBI): domain Eukaryota; kingdom Metazoa; phylum Arthropoda; class Insecta; order Lepidoptera; family Tortricidae; genus Cydia; species Cydia strobilella. The sequence continues at coordinate 2,792,559 of NC_086056.1, forward strand.
CAAATAACTATTGTTATGAGTACGTTGCCGTTGAATTCTCGTAGTTGCGTAAAGCGACAAACCACCGCCGCTGCGCTTGTGAGTTCCGGCATGTGCTTGATTTTTGATATGAAATGAGACTAACCGAAATGAAGCTATACTACTTACTCCGTTGGCTCAGAGACCCAAAATGAGACTTGGCCTCCGACACAAGACAGCGCCACTTTTCTCGGTCCTGTGCGACCTCTCGCCAGTTGGTGACTCGAAGTTCGTGCAGATCCGCCTCCACCATGTCGCACCAGCGATACCTGGGGCGTCCGATAGGACGTCTTCCTGCTGGGCGGCCCAGGTATGCTCTCTTCACGTTCCGATCTTCATCCATTCTCTCAAGATGGCCTGAGCTAGACAGCTGTGAGCTTTAGTCTCTCCCATGATGGGTTTAGCCACTAGGTCTTCAATCTCATGGTTCCTTAGGACTGTCCAGCTTCTGACAGAACTCCCCAGGAGCACTAGGGTAAGTGGGGTTGCTACTCCCCAACAGCTCGTTATTATCATTTCGTATAAGGTTTCGTATATATAATAATATTACCTATATCTTTTCTCACCCAGTTACTGGGATGTAAGCATAATTATAAAGCTTATACGTATAACCGTATGTATACTTAACCAAGTTTAGTACCTTTTAAGGTAGCAATGTACCTTCACCCTTCCTGAAATTATTTAATAAATTCTCTTTAAACGTATTCGCACGTGATAGAAACGTATAAGTTTTACTAGAAGTGGTCTAGACAAATACGATGTTCTTTTGCAAGACAGATATCATGGAAAAAAAATTCTCTGGGTATTACAGAAAATATATTTACACAGTTGAAATCTTCGTTTATTTTTATATTTATATATTCTATTATTTTTATATTTATGTAATTTATTAGGATTATAATCTAAACTATTCAATTAAAAGTAAAACTAAAAGTAACTAAGAATAACAACTTATAAATAAAAAAAATTAAAAAACAAAACTACTCTTAATTAAAAAACATCTAAATAAGGCCCCCGCGGCATTGTGCCAAAGATGCTGGCAGCATTCCCTCGCTGAAAGGCAATACTTATGCGCTGCGAGAGAAAGCCGCCAGCTCTCTGGTCACCGGTTGCGTCGACGAGCTTTTTGCTAAGTTCTTTAAAAAGAACTTTTGCGCTTGGACCCCACGGCCCCAGTGTCTCGACACCAAATGCCACAAAGTTAAAGTTAGTTTTTATATTTTATTATTGTATGTTAGGAGTTTTTAAACATTTGTGTGGGAATTTGCCCCTAACTGTAATTATAGGTTTTTCTTGTCTTGGTAGGTTTTTGCTTGTATTGGTTAAAATTTTGAACCTCAACGCGACCATAATGCACTCCAAGAATGACACACAATATACATTTATTAAGAGGCCGTAGTCGATTTTGGACCAAAAATTTTAAATGGATAGATTTAGTCGTTGAAATTATACACGTTTTGTTACGTAATATCTAAATAACAAGTTTTGGTTTTTATTAGCACGTCTTCTCATCTTGCCTTTTAATAATGAGGTCGCAAGCGGGCGTCACCGGTAATATATAAAAAGAAGGGGCAGTTTTTAAAAATTCATCAAAAATGTATGGTGGTAAATTATACAAATTGATGTATAAAAATAGTTTAAACAAATATTGTAGATTGTTTAAGTATTAAAATTACGTTGAAAATAAGTCGATTTTTAGAGAAATTGTTACTTGTTTTTAAGTAATTTATGAAGAAAATTGATTTCGTCTAACTTTCATTTACACTACTTCAAAGTCATAATAATAAAAATGTAGTCTGATAAACGTCAAGTACAGGATATGTGTAAAACAAAATTACCATGTTTAGCCGTCCAAACTTTACGAAATTTACAAATAAGAGCGACAAAATCAGTGCTTTACGCGCGTTTACCTAAACGTCCATCAGAAAAGCAAACATTACTAATTTAGTGAGTCTGTTTTGAACAAATTGATCTGATAAAAGGTAAGATAAGAAGATGCGCTAATAGAAACCAGTACTTGTTATTTTAATTAGGTAACAAAAGGTGTACAATTTCACCGACTAAATCTATCAATTTTACATTTTTGCGACTAAAATCAATGCAATTGATGTATTTTAGTTATTCATAGACGTTAATATTGTAGTTTTCCTTTTTAAATATTATTGTACGTTCTGTAAGTTTGTCTATCTATCTAATTCGAATTTTCCACTCATTTACTCTAAGGTTAGCTGGAAGAAATCCCTTATAGGGATAAGCTCGCCTTTGTACCTAAATTTATATGAATTTCATGTTATCAATTTTTGTTTTGTACAATAAAGTGATTTACTACTACTACTACTAAAATCGACACCGGCCTCTTAATACCATAAGTTTGGTGTAATTTACGGAAAAGGAGCCAACCCACAACAATCTGTCAATTTGAACTTGCTGATAATGAGAAAAGTCATTCATTAAAATGACAATGTTATAAAGATGGTTCCTTTTTCTCAATCCATACTAATATTATAAATGCGAAAGTGTGTCTGTCTGTCTGTTACCTCTTCACGCTTAAACCGCTAAACCGATTTAGTTGAAATTTGGTATGGAAATAGTTTGAGTCCCGAGGACATAGGGTAGTTTTTATCCCAGAAATCATCCTTTAAGGGGGTGAAAACGGGGGTGGACATTTGTATGGGAAATCGATAAAAAGCAGATTGGATAAAAAATAAGCTAGCCAAATTACTAACTCTACGCAGACGAAGTCGCAGGCAAAAGCTAGTAAGGTTATAAATCAAGCAAATATAAAGCAAGTAAGTAATTAGCAAACTTATGACAAGTTATACCACATCTAGCGACTCTACGTCCACCACGGAATGTCAAGGCAAGCATAAGGTGCAATTTCCCTTGAATAATTCTAACAATTTGCCTCCCTGCCGACTTAAATTTAAGCTGTAATAAACGTCAGCGTAACTAAAGAAAAATGTGTTCCACGACACTTTATTACCGGCGCTGTTGAGCCCCGATTCTGTGACATGCAAGATTTGGTACGGGTACAGGTGTTTTGGGAGCTGTGGTGAACTCACATACGGTATTAGAAGATGAGTAACTCGACTGACATTGTTTTTTATATAAATAAATAAACATTCTTACACAGATTGACTAAGTCTCACGGTAAGCCCAAGGAGGCTTGTGTTATGGGTACTCAGACAACGATATATATAATATGGGGTCCCTTTGTTTGGCATAATTATTGAAAGTCATAATGTAATGATTGTTATATTATCATTAGTCATAATTCTGAAACCGTTAACTTTTCAGGATTTTCCTCGGGTTATCCTATAGATAGGTTAGGTTAGGTTAGGTTTGTTTTATGGCAATCCTGAAAAGTTAACGGTTTCAGAATTATGACTAATGATAATATGACAATCATTACATTATGAATTTCAATAATTATGTCAAACAATAGAGACCCATATAATATCATCATCATTAACTTAAGAGTTATTCTCTTGTCGGTGGAGTATCTTCCAGCTTTCCCTATCCCGCGCCAGCTCTTTGACTTTTTCATACGACACGACCCCTACTTTTTCTTTCACTTGATCTAAAAAGCTGCGTCTGGGTTTTCCTCTACCCCGCTTCCTTCCTCCTCCAGGATAGTTTTAAAGAAGTAGTCGTGTCGTATTAAGTGTCCAATCATTTTCCCGCGTCTATTTGCAATAGTGTTCAGAATAGCTCTTCTTTCACTCACTCTTCTTAGCACCTCCCCATATAATATATAAGTACTTAAATACATAGAAAACACCCATGACTCAGGAACAAATTATCCGTGCTCATCACTGAATAAATGTCCTTAACCATTTGAACCCAGGACCATCGGCTTCACAGGTAGGGTCACTACCCACTAGGCCAGACCGGTCGTCATGATATTACTGTAAATGTTGTATTGACTTGTCAAAGAGCTCTTGACGCCTACTTGAAGAATACGTTTTTGAATTTTGAAACGACAATATTTAAATTTTACTCTAAGTATGTAATACTCTTTTTCTCAAAAATGGACGACAAAGTCGACGTTGCCGGTTAAAAAGTAGGTCGCGAAGTGTGTAGTTTATGGTCAGTCAAAAAATTAAAAAGTTAAAAACATTGCAGTCTCGATTTCGGGACTGCAATGTTTCATACAAATTCCATTATTTGTCGAGTTCCAAACTTTTTAAAAGTTGAAGTGACCATATCAAATGAAGGCATAGGTCCATTAAACAGCCAAACAAATGATCAGTACTTATTATTATAATGTTGGTACCGCGACTATTTAGGTGTCTCAAATAGGTTGGCGTATTTTCAGCAGAAAAATACACTTCCATTTTTAATTAAAAAAATAAAACGGCGGCAAAGCAAATCTTTTTACTTTTTTCTGTGAAAATATATACATAAGAATGTTGCTTCTGTAAAATATTTCTATTATATTTGCATTCATTGCGCCATTTTTGAGAAAAGCACTATATATGACTCGGCTGGAAGGCTACTTGCTGGCTTCGGATTCAATTAAACGGACTCCCAAGGTCGTCCGTTTAAAACGAATCCTCAGCCAGCAAGTAGCTACTTCCGAACCTCGACAATAATGTACTATTAAAGTTCTAAAAGGACATTCTTAATTATTTGACATGCAAAACGTTTGTGCTAGGTACCAACTAATTACACTTCGTTAGATATTTTTGCCAACCTTATTTTAAATTAATTGCAACATTGATAATAGGGTTTGGTCTTTATCACCGACCGATATGACCTTCAAACCTTCAGGAAAAGTGCGTACTCCCATCTTAAAGGCCGGCAACGCACTTACAACCCCTCTGGTGTTGCAGGTGTCCATGGGCGGCGGTAATCGCTTACCATCAGGTAATCCGTCTGCTCGTTTGCCTCCTATATCATAAAAAAAACACTGTTACGTAATTGTGGTATTTTCTATAAGAAGGGACCTTAAAATTCATTTAGAAGGGACCTTATCGTCGATGGCGCTTACGCCCGTATTAAGGATGCTCCGATATAAATACAATGCCGCGCGACGCTGTGTGGCGTAAGCACCATCTACAATAAGGTCCCTTTTCATAGAAAATGCCCCAAGTAATTATAAAGTCAATAATAAAGTTTACCTTAACCCACTTCAAAACATGTCTGATCAAACCTAACACGCCCAGAGGCATACATCGATTGGGTAAAGTAATGAAACTCCCATAAATAGCTATCAAAGTCAAAACAAATTTAAACATTTAATAATTTTCCAATGACTTCCGATACTGGAGAATCAAATTAAAAATTAAATTAATTCAGGGCCAAAGTTTCTTTAAAGTAAGGTACACAGAAATATGCGAATAGCAGTCAAAGCCTACAGTAGGTTAAGTACGATTTGATTATGAATTTAACATGGATTTGTTATGATCATTGATCGGATCTAGGATGCAATTTCCCGGGGTTTAAGTCCGTTATCTTAACATGGATATGACTTACCATCCCGTGAGTCTTTTTGTTACCTACATAAAAAGGTAAATAACTTAAGAGTCCCCGGCAAGCTCGGCCGAATTGCACCTTCCCATACAAACGTAGTTCCGCTCTCATTTTAAAACTACGTGTTGGATTGTAATGAAACTTTGCACATACAATGACATGAGATATATCTAGGTCTGAAATTAATTTATGTAGCACCAGTTCATAAAACAAACGAAATAGAGCAAAAACAAATTTTGTATGAGAAACTTAAATTCGCTGTATTTTTTATCTGAAGCTACATAAACTAATTACAGACATAGATATACCTTATCCTATTGTAAGTACAAAGTTTCAGAGCAATCTAGCTAGTATTTTAAAAGAGAGCGGAATTACGTTTATACGGAGAACCGAGCTTGCCGGAGACTTAATTTTAAAGCCCGCTTGATGGTAAGCAGTCTCCGTAGCCTATGAACACCTGCAACTCCAGAGGTGTTACATGCGCGTTGCCGAGCCTAAAACTCAGGCCCCCCGTTGAGCTCTGGCAGGATCACAACATAATATATAGTTTTGATATTCGATAAAATGTCGCTTGTTTTATTTAAAATTATAGTTAAACTAGAACAGTGTTAGTTGTAGGTGAATGTAAAATAGTTACCGTATTAAATATTTATTCGAACGTGAATCACGTACTTATTGGTTATTGACGCGAAGGCACTTAAGCGTTTTTTTTTCCTGGAATAAATAATTCTGAAAGTAAGTTCCGGAAAACATTTTCAAGGGACATGTGTTAGTAATTAACGCTTCTTTGTCCCCGTTAGGGCGAAGTGTATTAAGCGAGGGCGTGAAGAAAAGAAATTAGAAGAATAAAAAAGACTTGGCGCGCTTCGCGAAACTTTAAAAACACCTATACACGAAAATAATATGGTTAATTACCTACATCGTTCCTTTCAAAACGCGATAACTAAAAATGTTAACACAGTGTTCTTCTGTGTACCCCTCATTTGGTAATGGTTTTCGGCGCTACATATGTTTTATTTTATTTTATAGAGGTAGCCATCCTATAAAATAAAATAAAACATGAATTACTCAGCGTACAACGTACTGTATTGTGCCAAGTAACTAACAATAACGACAAAATTTGTGGCAGCACTAAGTTCGGGACTCTTCACGAAATTTATCGGAGACAAGTTTTAGATTTAAGACGGCTTAGACTTAATTTAGTAGCACGATATTCATTTAATCCTCACTTTATCAGCACTCGATCTAGTGCCTAATTTTTTGCAAAGATTATATACGAAGCAACATCTTAAAAAGGTATACTTTTAATTAGCTTAATGATTTACGTTTATATTTATGTGTACTTTCAAAGTATTCGATTTATGTACAAAATATGTTTTATGGTTTTATCTTCTTAACTTATATATTTTTTATCAGTAACGTCTTTATTTTTAAATGAGCTTTAAAGCTCTAAGTCCACAAATATCTAATTAATGTGACGGTTTACTGCAAATAGCTTATTTAAGCACACACTAAAGCAGAAAAGTTATATTTGTTTTCGTTAGTTATTTATGTCCTTGGAATAAACTCGTTCATTAAATACATATAGTTAACGCAGTGTAAATACTGTAAATTAGTGTCGGAGCTTGATTATTTTGAGTGTTACTTTAAAGCGCTTGAACTCGTTTTTACGCGACTCTGCGCTTAAAAAACTTCAGTCTTTTGACTCCCGAACCAAGTCCTTTACTGAGTTATTTAAGCGCAACTTCAAACGTCTCGAGTCTTGAGCCTTCGGATAAAGACTTCGTCAAATTTTTCGTACGTTTATATCTGCTAATTTTACGGTTTCACTCACGTATTCTTAGCCACTCGCGCGACATGTTTCGGAGAGCCTCTGGTCTCCATTTTCAAGCACTAACAGTGCCTGTGTAAGTAGCGGTCGCGACGGGCGGGCGTCACGTACTGCTGCGCGCCGCGTCGCGTTTATACTAGCTTTTGCTCGCGACTTCGTTTGCGTGGAGGAGTTAGTAATTTGAGTAGCTTATTTTTTATCCAAACTGCTTTTTATCGATTTCCCATACAAACTTCCACCCTCCTTTTCACCCCCTTAAAGGATGGCGCCATACATCCAGGGACCGGACAACCCTTTCCGCGATAAAACCCTTTCAATGGGCGACACTTAAACACGGCTAACACATTGAAAGACTTTCCCTTTTGAACTGCAAGCCCATTCATACCCTTACCTTTGACTAACCCTTACCGAAAAGCTAACCAAAAATAAGGCTAGCTCTTAATAAGGGTTACCCTTATCTTTAAGCGCTTTTTATAAAGGTTTCCCTTTGCGTGAAAGAGACAGGATTAGTATATATCTACGGTAGTGTATGAAAAGGAAAGAAAATACGTGCCTAGTCAAAGAACGCCGCCGTCGCCGCCGACAATCGCACGGATTCGAAGTAATGTGTGCTTTATGAACAAGGTAGACGACTTAAATTAGCACGCTTATATGCTAAAAGGGAAGCCCTTTATAAGGCTAACCCTTATAAGCAATATGCAAGGTGTTGGTGAGCGGATGATAAGGGTTTTGTAAGGGTATTTGGGCTACCGATTACTCAAATGTGGTAGCTTTATATAAGGGTTTTTAAAACCAAAACAAAGGGTTTCGTCTGGCAAAGGGTATGGTGAGTTAAGCCTTATGCAATACCCTTATAAAACCCCGATAAGGGATAGCGGGCCGGTCCCTGCATACATCTTGCACGACTTCAAGTATGAACTCGCGCGAGAGCGCAACTCATGTTAGGTCTGATATCGTGAATTTTGCTCGTACTTTGTACATATTTTACGCGAACGAGATGAACTACTCGTATTTACCTAACTAAATAATCTAATTCAAATATCTTACTAATGTCAACGTTCAAATTGGCCTGTAACACTTTAAAATTGCTCTCAAATAAATAATTAAAATATAATCCCTGACATAATCTTTATAAAGCCTTTGAATGAATCCCTTTCAGCTGTCATTTCAAAGAAAAAGTCACAATTCACGCAGGTACTTCGTTATCTTGTATTCCCAATGCCTAACTAAACGCAGGCGAGTCCAACACTTGGGCGAAAACCAAAACCTTCATCTTCAGTTTCATAGCAATTGTTGACAACTATCAATAACCTTCATTGACGTTGGTTTTTGAATAAGGACTATGTTTTGTTATTATTCACAATGACGGGACTTAATCGCGTAAAATAAATTATAAATTGACCTCCGACGTTTCGAGGACGGCGTAAAACTTTTTTTAATATAATAAATTATAATTATTCATTATTAACACTGATAATATTCATTATATTTACAATCCACGATCGGATTAAATCGGCTCGATAGAAAATAAAACCGAAACTAGCTTTGGAAATATTTTTAAACATTCGCCGCTCCGAGTGTACAAACGGGACATCGCTATTATAGTGCATACACGTACATAGCGCTGTTTCGCTCGCACAGCAGAGCAGTATGTGGATTCTCATCAAGGTATCGTTCAGATTCAGACTGCACCAGCGTTACTGCTGCAATATTGCAGCGCGACATCACTGCCGGTTGCATTACTGCCGAAAATGTTAAATGTAATGTTAATAAATGTCAAAATTCTTTTCGTCTTGTTTGTTGTCCCAAAAAATGTGACGGAGTGGAGCTTTTAGTATGGGGTAAAATTTAGTTTTTAATTTTTTTCAAGAGAATTATAAACTACAGCTAGATAGACAATGACTCAACTTTTTTTTATTTATTTCATAAAAGACTAAAACAGACAGAAACAAGACAACGAAAAGAATTTTGACCCATTTGCAACAATACAAAAAATACAAAAGTTACAGTGATCCCCACACTAGGCACAGCCTGTATCGTGAGGACCCAGACCGGATAGAGTTCTCAAAAACATATGCGGCAATGTCGCCTCGCATCACTGCAGCAGTACCGGTGTAGTCTAAATCCGAACCGTGCCTTCAGTGTGAACCGCGTTATCGGAAAGTCACCCTTTCTCGGTAAGCGAATGGAATGAAGCTGTCATCTTGACAGTTACAATTTCCGGCACCCTTTGTTCGGCCCGTGAATCTTCTTTTATGACATTTATTAAATTATTTATTATTTTTATTGCTCCAAGGGTTGGGGGTTCGGATGCAAAAGTTAGACTAACAAATCATGCTGAGTTATTTGGGGCAGAAAATAGTGGTATTGGCGCCACCTTGCTATCTCTCAATCTTACTAAAACTATAGGTAGGTAGGTATAAATTTTAGGTCTAAAAAATATTGTGCCTAGTTAGACCAAGATAAGTCTGCAACGATTTTGATAGCACACGCAGTGCAAGTGTTATTTTTACGTCATAATTTCATTGAAGTTTGACGTTTAAAATAATTATGTATCTAGATATAACTCCACTTCCTTCCGTTATATTAGTACCATGGTTATTTTATTGCAAAACTAAGACAATAATTCCAAAGTAAATAATACTATCATATTACCCTTTCGACGCCGTGTCAAACACAAAAGCTGTCATCCAGACGCCACGTCACCGAAATGTCAAAACTGAAATTGAACTGTATGCATATGCATGTAGGTATAGACCTAATTTACCCCTGTTGCTCTGTGGTCTATGACCGATTAATCAGTCTTTGGAGTTGAACCTACGGTGCGTATATATATCGGTCATTGGCGTCCAAAAGGTTAATTATATTATCCCAGAAGTACAAAGTATCATAACTAATTGTTCTCACTATACGGATGGCACGTGCTTTGCTGAGACTGCTCGCTCTTTTGTCCTTTCGTATTCGTAAAAACAAAGATAGATATAACTCCGTAATAGATGGATACAGTATAAGGAAAAAACGTGCCTCGAAAACAAGAAAATTTGATTCTCGATCAGAGGGCGCTACTAGCTTTGGCCTACTGTCGTTTAGATGGCGTTGACGGTTTCGTTTGTTATTTAACAGTTTTAACACATATCAGTGACAGAACATGGGTCAAAATCATAAAAATAATTAATGAAAATAAAAAAAATCATTTATCCACATTTAAATTCATTTTATCGTATTTTTATAAATCTTCATTTTTAGTTTTAAGGTGTGTCGATAGATGGCAGTGAATTTACTGGGGTTACAAAATTTACTATGACAGTACCGCTCTATCTTATTATATCCTCTTTGGTAAAAATAAAGTTTTATGACATTTCGATGCAAATTATATTTTGTCGACTATAACTCTAAAATTGACTTAAATAAACTCAAAATTCTAACGAGTCAAATAAAGCACTTAAAATTTCTCCTATAAACTTATAATTAAAACCATTTTCAATTAACCTCTTTAAATAGAATTTCTATTTTTAAACAACAAAAATTCCACGCTCAATACTACACCTTAGGAACTTCAAAATAAGGTTCCAAATCGGTCAACTCCAGATGCTAAGGAGTTAGTTTCACTTTGGTCTAGCGCTTCGTACCGTCGTAAATTTTCCACTTAGTTCTAATAAATTACCCATGTTGCGCTTTTGCTGACGAAGAGTGCTGACGGGGACTTACTATTAAAGGATATTATATCGGAAGAAGGGATAAGGAGGCAAATAGTAGAAGAAAAATATCGGAAAGTTATTTTAGTTGTGCCGATTTTTATTTTGTCGTTTTTTTTTTCCTTTGATTTAGATAAAATTTTGCTGGTGTAAAGAGCTCTTTCTGGCCGGGATAAATACGAATTTACCACTTGTTTCGAAAAAAATGTATGTAATTTTCCGTTTCGTAACTCAGTGGAAGATTTTTTTAGGACACGTCATGTACGGTGAAATTGTACTTATATTGCTATAATAGGGAACTCCATCTATTCACCAAATTTTATCGAAACCTGACGGAAAAATAAAATCGACATAACTCAAAATAACTCGAGATATTCATATTCAAACTGATAAGACTAAAATCCTTAGCAACAGTGTGTTACGTCGGGCTCAGGTGTTAATACGAGGACTGAAATATTTACCGGTCGATATTCCCGCATACGTTCGCTCCGAGCCGCCTGCGTTAATTTACTGGCAGACTATCTAATTACTATGGTAATTACGATTCGTATACGTGATATCACACATCTGTTTCCATAGGCTTGGATTTCAAAGGCAATCGAAATAATCCTATTCGTGGGATTTGCGTGTGATTACACTTTGAGTCCTAGGGTGTAGATGGGAAATGGATATTAAATTGTGATAGGCAAGTTATGGTGGATGTGGTAAGGTGGGTGGTGTGGTGGATGCGAGTCAATTGATAAACAAATTGCAAAGGTTTAAGGCGTATTTGAGTTTATTTTCGTGGTTTTGCTCATTTATTTTATTAACCACAAACTGTTGGCGTCAAATCAATAACTTCAAAGTAGACGTAAAAATCTTAATCGAATTTATGTTTTGAGTTCTTAATGTTCGAAAATTCGGAATTTTACAAACGGCGTCGTCTCTCACAAACGTTCGACCGATTGCAAATTGCCGAAGGCAAATTGTTAGTGCGCTCAATAGTGTCAGCTGTTTTATCAATTTATGTTAACTTTTAAACCACACCACCTCACGGCCATCAGAATCTCAAGGTCACCCAAAACCTAATCAGAGCACACCACTATCCACGTGGTCTTGTCTGTCCTACCCCTAGAGAGCAATTACAAAATCGGAGGCGCGTAGGGAGAGTAAAAAGAGAAATTACAAAATGCCATAACAAAATATCACAAAATTCATTACAAAATAAGCTTGACACGTAATGTACCTATCAGTTTCAATTATGTTGGATTAATTAAAATTGATTGAATTAATTAACATTGTAAATAAAAATTTAATAAACTCTTCAATGGAATAAAAGCACTCCCGCAGCAACAGGGCTATCTGTTTTTAAAAATATTTGGGCTAGTAATGTTCTTCCACTCACTAGGAAGTTTGCGCGACTCACTACTTTTAAATTATGCTGCAATTTACAATGTAGGTATTTCCTTCTTGTATTCTCCCGCATAAGCTCGACGAACTTCAGATTTGATGGACACCGCAGCGTTTTTCATAGTTTTGATGAGCAGCGCCGCGCGTGGTAAATTAAAGAACTAATTCGACAAAAATGCCGCGGCAAATTGCAAACGGTTCTGTAAATGTCATAAATCATAAGGTATTTTACAAAATGCCGACATTTTAAAAACGGCGTCGTCATTTTACAAACATAAAAATGGCGGATTCTTACAATTTGCCTGAGACTTATATAGGTAGAAAAAGCATCGATAATTAAGTTTATCGATATAGTAACTCCCTGTCATTCAATTTTGCCCCCCTAAATCCGATGTCTGTATATTATCAAACAAAAACGGAAATTTTTTCACAGAACTTGTCAGCAGGCTTTTCTTTTTGATAACGCAGATGATATAAATGTAAATATTCTTACAATAAAACAATATTTATATATTTATTTGTATATATTTAGTGTCCAGACGTAATGTTTAATCTGCTTTGTTACAGGTATGTTAAAACAACGTGCCGACACTACGAAATAACCGCCGAAACTGATATTGTTGCCAACGCTTTGAGGGCTAATGAGTTAGATTACCACGACGTTAGAGGTACGCCTAAACTCGGGTTTCTATTTTAAGGCTTCTTTATACCCTCCTAGTACACAATAAAGCTATTTTCACGTGTATGCTATAGGTATACTTCTAGTTAAAGGCTCTAAAGCCTCGATCCGATTGAAACCTTATAACTCTTATAAGTAATATCCGTCTCTATTAACCTGTGTGAAACAAACATTTACTTACCTAAAATGTGCCTACTATGCTTCCCACTGGGAAAACAGCTTTTATGTAAGACCTCGAGGGCTTCGTAAGAAAACGTCTTAAATCCCGAAACACCCCTGCATTGCTGATGGGAAATTCCATGACCACCCGTACCCTGAAGGAGTCATGGACCGCAGAATGGGAAGCCCTCAAATACCAAGTGAACCCCTTCTCTCCTCTACCCCTGCGAGACTGTTTAGATTAGCTACCCAAAATTTTTGTTCCGCAATAGCTTTTGTTCCATTCGCGTTTTTTCCCATTCTGCTTTTTAACCAGGCGTTAGTTTTTTCAGTAGTTAATTTAATCACACGCGTATGTCCCAGTCGCTTTTTTCCCCAAAGAGTAATGTTTTCACGATAGTCACACTAAGTCGATAGATAGGTAGGTTAGGTTCGTTAGGTAGCTTCAGATGCCCGAAGGACAAACCGCCCAGAAATAGGAGCCCCGCGTAGCGGGGCTCCGTCGGCTCAGGGTAAGAAGGGCTTGTTCTCGGAAATATTACTCTGGGGAAAAAAGCGACTGGGACATACGCGTGTGATTAAATTAACTACTGAAAAAATAAACACCTGGTTAAAAAGCAGAATGGGGAAAATCGCGAATGAAACAAAAGCTATTGGGGAACAAATATTTTGGGTAATTAATCTATACAGTCCCCTGCGAGTACCCCCAGCAGGTTTCAAGCTACCCCGCCGGGTGTGGTCCACTTTATACCGCCTGAGAACAGGACTTGGCAACTGCGGCCAACATTGGTATAAATGGGGCTGGAGCTCCTCTCCTGCCTGTAACTGCGGGCACCCAGATCAGACCATTAACCACATCATTGTGGAATGTCCCCTTACCAGATACACAAGCCATGTAGACGATTTTAATATCCTGTCAGAAGAAGCAGTGGCGTACCTGGGAAGGGCGAAATTCTAAATATATTTAAGTCATCACAAATCTCTGTTTTGACATTTTGCTGGGACGTCAGTTAGCTGCGACCACGACCATTGAAACCTGTGTCGAAACGTCGGTAAATAAAGGTAATAAAATGAATTCGCGATAGACCCGATTATAAATGTGATTTAATATGTGTTCAAAGCGCGAAGGTTTCAAATGTTTTATTATTACTGCCGAATTTTTCCGAAAAATTTAAAACCAAAAATGCGAAGCCAATGCATCTTCTCAATCTAATTATCAACCCAAACTCTGACAGATTTCCACTGAAACGTCCACAAAAACAAAGTTGCACAACTTTCTATAACTTTTTAATCCTGTCCATGATTGATGTTGAAAAAAACAATGCTTGTCTCTGGAAGCATCTATCACGTAAGTGGACGTGCAGTGTACTAACATCAATTAAGAGGATACGGGACGACCGCTGCCACATACAAACATTTTTACACAATTTGATGTAATTTTAGCAATAGCATAACAATTTAACAATAGCCCTTTTATTTAACTTTTTCGATTTTTTGATTGTAAGAAGAGTGGAGCGAAAAACGTACAAATTTCGATAAGCTCCTGAAAAGGTATTTATTTTTACATCATTTAATTTAATATATATTTACAATATTTACATAATTAATTTTAAGCTCCTTACTTTTATAATAATTAAAAAAAATCGATAAAAATCAATCGAAGGAGTATTGCTCGTTAAAGGTGTTATTACACGTGGGCGATGCCGTTCGTAAAACCTAGGTACATTTTGACCTAGCTGCTGTAATGTATTTTTCCATCACACTTGTTAATTAAGCCCTCGCCTCGACTTAGGGCTTCAATTCACACTTGTTCGTTAATTCTTTTTTACCGCCCTTAAAACTCATACAACGTTAATATTTAGAACAAATTGGGGACTACGTTTGTATGTAAAAGCGCGCACCGCCATCCACTTTCCTTTTAACTGAACATCGACCTTATGTCATTGCATTAAGGCTTACAGATTGTCAGTCAACAGTGTAAAGGATGGTATTAATCATTTTTATTGTGCGTCATTGATTGGTTGATGATGCTTCCATTATGGGACTTGATGAGGCGCGGCCAATTATATCGTGAGTGTCTGGTGTCGGGACGGTTTTTAAATTGATATTCATTCAGCTGATAGATGAGAGCTAGAATTTTGGAATGGTTCATTAGTTGACATTGATTTGTATTGTTTATTTTCCGACCGAAACCGAATTTTTAGCTGAAGGTTCGGTTTTGCTCTTAAAGTTAAACTTCGGTCGAAAAAAGATTTCTAAGCAACTCCAATACATTGCGGGTTCATATAATGACACGTTTAGGGTGCTGTTGCGGCTGCCGCGGCATTGCAGCGCGCGAAGCGGACGCGAACTTTGACGGTTTTCAAGCGAGGCTGCGCTGCGACGCTCCGCAGTCCGCGACAGCCGCCACAGCCTCCTGAGCTTTGTAGCAGGTGGGACAGTGGCCTAATCAGGCACTGGTCCTCGCTTCACTTAGGTTTGCGTACTAATATAGTTGTGTAAAGCCTGACCAGGAATATATGATCACGCGCCATGTTGCGGAATTTCATTGGAACTAATTTTTTCATACTATGCTGAACTGTCACCCTATACTTGAGATTAAACAGCGCCCTCTTGACAATGATCATATATTACTGGTCAGGCTTTAAGTATTTTCTTGTTACTAACATACTTTCATGTGTAAATCTTAAATAGAAATTGCTGAATTGTCTTAACACAATGGAATCAAATAACTTAAGACTAATAAAAGGTTCTTAATTTTTTTTAGACACTTTTGGCACGTTGTCTGTCAGTGAGGTCTATTCAGATAGTTATTTCTTGTTACTAATTTGCCATGGCATAACAGATCATATCTATTACAAATATTTAAAAGAATATAAATTTTTATTTGGATAATTACAATTTCAATTATTAAATTAAATTATTTAATTACAAAACAAAAAAAAAACAGAACATAAAAAAAAACACAAGCAGCATAATTAACCACTAATCAAATAACCCACCCCGAGTCACTCCAGGCGCAAAAGTTCCCAACACGCTCGCTGCGTTTCCCCGTTGAACCGCAATAGATAATTACAAATTAATGACAATTATTTACTCTAATTCAGATAGTAACTAAGCACATAAGTAGGTAACCAAAACCAAACTGTTTTATATATATGCTTCTGTTTATATTTATAAATGTAGTTACTCGCGTACACGACTGCACTTATCAGTGCATCCGTCCGTTTCTAGCCAACTCGAGTTACCCGAGCTATGAGCGTTTTCTGTGAAAATATTTTCACACATCTCGATGTGTAGCGCTGCAGGTGTTTTAAGAATATAATAGAATAGAATAGAATATTTATTTGCTTGAATACGTAACAATCAGATCTTATAAAATAGTTGGACACAGTATTCAGTCGACACAACATCAACATGCAAAATATTTACATAATAAATAAATAAATAATAAATAAATAAATATTATATGACATTCTTACACAGATTGACTAAGTCCCACTGTAAGCCCAAGGAGGCTTGTGTTATGGGCACTCAGGCAACGATATATATAATATATAAATACTTAAATACATAGAAAACACCCATGACTCAGGAGCACATATCTGTGCTCATCACACAAATAAATGCCCTTACCGGGATTCGAACCCAGGACCATCGGCTTCACAGGCAGGGTCACTACCCACTAGGCCAGACCGGTCGTCAATCGGTAATCGGTATAATGGTACAATAAGGTACATTTACTAATTACTAACATGCAATCATTAAAACACTATCATGATAAAACAATGTCAATGAAATTAAATTGAAAAAAAAAGAGAGAATTATGGTACATTAGTCAAAAGTAAAATAAAATAAAATAAATTACATATGTCAAATAAAAAACTGTCATTTTAAATATTACGTTTTAATTTTTAAATAATCCTTAACACTATAAAAGCAATGTTCATGTAGCCATTCAGTTAATTTTATTTTAAATACGTTCCCTTTCAACATTCTCAGCTCTATAGGGAGGTTATTGTATATTACAACACACATATTAAAAGCATTTCTCCTTATATATCAGAGGTACAGGCTGGCTGGTATAGTAGATGGTTAACATACCTTTGTTACATCATAGAGTAACTTATACTAGAGCGGTACTGTCATAGTACATTTTGTAACCCCAGTAAATTCACTGCCATCTGTCGACACACTTTAAAACTAAAAATGAAGATTTATAAAAATACGATAGAATGTATTTAAATATAGATAAATGATTTTTATTATTTGCATCAATTATTTTTATGATTTTGACCCATGTTCTTTCACTGATATGCGTTAAAATTGTTAAATAACAAACGAAACCGTCAACGCCATCTATACGACTGTAGGCCAAAACTTGTAGCGCCCTCTGAACGAGAATCAAATTTTCTTGATTTTCGAGGCACGTTTTTTCCTTAGACTGTATCCATCTATTACGGAGTTATATCTATCTTTGGTTACATTAAATAAAACTATGAAAACGGATTATATCGCGTATATCGAATTTATACTACATCCCGACGTTTCGAACCCTTTACAGCGTTCGTGGTCAACGCGTGACTGAAGAAAAGCTACAATGTACAAAAATACCTACATACAAAATGAATGAACCTAATAAACTATAAACTTTAAGGCTGGTTGTACATACAAAATCGGTTCATAAGGCTAGTTATACCATACAACTATTTTCAAGTAAAGATATATGCGACAAAGCTACGCCGGCTCTAACCCTACATACCTCTGTATAAGAATGTCTAATTTTCATTTATTTTCAGTTGTATAAGTATATCGTTAAATACTATTTCATAAACAATATCCGAATTTAAATAATGCGCTTCCCAGAAAAATTAGCAAAGAGTAATCAATCAGTTAATGAGTTTGGATATTATTAATTATTAACACACGATAGCGAAAATACGCTCCAATTAAGTGAAGTTAATAAAACACTATTAAAATTGTTTATTTTGCTAATGAAGTATTTAAATTGAGCTCGGTTTTGCTTTTTACCTGTGGTTTCACTGTATAAACTTCCGCCAGTTTATTATTATAAGGGTTTTTCGCATTAATTTCGTGAATAAAAAATCCGTTAAAGTAGTGTGATTCCTGTCTATGGTATAAAATCGTTACCTTTTAACATTGAAAATGTTTTGTAGACGTTTAAACTCTCGCGTGTCTATTGATTGTTTCAAGCTATATTTCACAAGATGGCGTTGTAGTCAAATAGTTAAAGTTTATTTAGTTTTTTTTTTGGTTGTCTCTGGCAATACAAGTTTCGTTTTCGAAGGTGGTCGAATTGCTTATCTGTCTTGTCACTTAGTGCCATCCAATCAGTCGTTGTTTAGGTTAATTGTACCATTAGTGTTTTGGTGTAAACGAAAATGAAATCCTTTGTTTTATGGCAGTTTGTGGAATTCAAAAATAAACGGCGAAAATATGTGAGGCTCACCTTGATCCAGTAAAGTGATGATACGTGATGGTTTCTTCCTTGTTGGTTTCTAATGTCAAGGTAAGTTGTTACATCTTGATAATAAACAATCAAACATTTAGGAGCACATACACTTTTTTCTAATTAATAATTTACAGAGCTCTTTGTATTGATGTTTACGTAGCCGGGGTTGCCAGCTCTTATCCGAAAGCGACATTTGTGGTATTTTCTATAAAAAGGGACCTTATTGTCGATGGCGCTTACGCCATTATTAACGATGCTGCGATATAAATATAATGCCGCGCGACGCTGTGCGGCGTAAGCGCCATCCACAATAAGGTCCCTTTTCATAGAAAATGCCCCATTTGATGAAGATAAACTGGTCATGAATACAATGACCATAAAAGAATAAGCGAGGTTTTCTTCGTTAAAGGTTATATTATAGTTTTTTTCTCATATTTAAAAGTGTTCGCTACTTCCAAAAATATACGAAAAATAAATATATCCCACGTACATACCAATCTCGAAGGTTACTTCCCCGTGCCCTAAAAACACCATCAATCGTGACACAAGTTCGCGAGTAGGTAATATAAACTTCAATTAGTAACTCGGATAATATCCGTATTCTGGAACGAAAGTCAGTTCCAATCGTATTTAAACTGTTGTGTAAAATTATAGTTTAATTCAGAATGTATTTTTAGTCTCCATTCTAGGTCTCCATTTTTATGAACAGCGTTTTTTTTTTTATACTACGTCGGTGGCAAACAAGCATACGGCCCGCGTGATGTTAAGCAGTCTCCGTAGCCTATGTACGCCTGCAAGTCCAGAGGAGTTACATACGCGTTGCCGACCCTAACACTCCTCACCCTCGAGCTCTGGCAACCTTACTCACCGGCAGGAACACAACACTATTAGTAGGGTCTAGTGTTATTTGGCTGCGGTTCTAGTTGCCCACGCGCGCGGATTACTCAAAACAAATTTTAGGGTTTTAAAATTTGCTTAATATGTATTTTAAAGTCGTGAAGCCGTTCTGTCGACCAACAGTTAATCGCAATGGCGATCTGTTGCACAATCGCTCATCGCACGTTTGTAACTCGCAGTTCAAAGTACCTACACTCATGGAGAGGAGAAATTGATTGCTACTCCAGTGTTCTAAATATTGTAGTACCTAGTAGATATAATTTTATGTAAACCTGTGTCGTGTACAGTAACGTGATTAAATACATAATCACACACAAGTTTACATAAAATTTACAGAAATTGAAATTGAGGTACAAAGGCGAATTTATCCCTGTTCGATGTTCGATGATGTATTATGTCTGTCGCGACATTTCATTTGTTTTCATTAATTGTATCGTGTTTTACAAGTTACAAGCTTTCGAGAAATGAGCTCCAGGGGCCCGTTTATCAAAAGTTTGTGGCTTGTAGAAGTGGAAGTCCCGTTTTGACAGCTTTTGTTAGAAAGGGACTTCCACTTGTATTACAAGCTACAAACTTTTGATAAACAGGCCCGGTCTGCAATAACAAGTTAATATAACTAGTCAGTTTTGCATCCCGAGCGGCTTCCACTGATACTCAATTTTCTTACCGGACGCCATAACATGATCATAGCATGCACTCTTTTATTAAATTAAATTAAATTTACTTACTTTAAATGTAAAAAGGCTGAAAAAGAGTAAAAATACTCCTGTATTTTCTATGTTACTTAACATTTAGTGTATATGTAAGATGTAAGTCATACTCAATTAATTTTACTACAGGACTAACTCCAAACTAATAAGATGGTTCAATAGCAACATCGGTGTAGAGGGCTGGATATACATAGAGATAGAGGTGATATTTTACACACTTTCTTCTTTGTACATTTTTCTTATATGTAGGTATTTTGTTTAGTTTGTGTTGTGTTTGTGTTTAACGTGGTCGCCACCACTCGTGCGTCCACTGAGCTTGCACTTTTAGGATAACGAAAATAAATCCTACTGTTCAGTAAGAATATGCTAAGTCGCTCATCACGTCTCCGAGGCTGGAACATCCCAACATGCGCTGAATTCGCCAATAACGTGCACCTCGGAAAAATCGAATAACTTCTGTTCGCCAATATTAAACATGGAATAGTTCAAATGCGGTGCCAATGCGAAATGCATTTTATTAGACAGACGTGACAGTATGCGCGAAGTCTGCTAAGGCCCTTTTAATGTCAAAGAACACCGTTAACTTTTTTATTTAGATCTCTTCATTATTTTTGTTCTTATTTGGCAGAAGTCAGGCTGAAACTCACAATTTTTTTATATGTTAAGAAAAGTTGAGATATTTTTTCAAAAACGAATTTGTTGGTTAAGATAATCGTTCGTATACTCGCAATAATATACTGTTTTTTTACATTAATGGAAAAATTGGAAAAATCACTACTTCTGGCAAAACTCTAACTTACAACCTTAACCAACTTCGCTTGTAACCAACTGAGCGACGGAAGCTTACCAGCAATTTTTTTTCATTTCTTCCTTTTGGCCTGTTGATGCATGAAAAATTGTTTATAATACAGTGTGTACAGGATGTTTACTTTTTAAGCCAATAAGGGTGGGTGGGAAAATCAGAAACTAAAAAATTTGCAATTTTTTCTCTCAAAAAAGCTTACACCTAGTAATTGATTTATTTTAAAATAATGGTTGTGATCTTATCAGGTAATTAACCAAGCCCAAGCCTTAGATCACCACCACATAATCTCATAATAATATACCTACCTTACCTAAATTGTATTTTTATACACTTTAACCCATTTCTTCCATTGTCGCGTACCACTCCAACAGGGCGACCGCGGGGTGAGGTGCGAGCGGGGGGCAGCCAAGTGAATAACTTGCTCACTAGCCACCGCGGCCATAACTCGGCTCCGTTGCATTTATAGATATTTTTATATCATTAAACTCATAGCATAATTTTTATAGAGTTCATATTCAGCATCCAAACACCAGGATAGCCCCTCAACATGCATTATCAGTATTATCACTAAATAAATATGTGACTTCTTCAAGAAAGAAGAAGAAGAAGAAGAGAGCTCGAGGGAGAGGAGTGTTAGGGTCGGCAACGCGCATGTAACTCCTCTGCAGTTGTAGGCGTACATAGGCTACGGAGACTGCTTAACATCAGGCGGGCCGTATGCTTGTTTGCCACCGACGTAGTATATAAAAAAAATAGCTACCACATTGCATATATATATATAAAACCAATTTCAATCTAACAACTATGTATATTGCATTAAAACCTATAGGAAAACAAGTATACTACACACTTAATGTAACCCGCTCAATCTAAAACTACACAAAAATGTATGCACAACAGCGAGCTAACTCTACACGATTTGGAATTGTAGTTATCATTTTTCATCGAAAACATTCACTAACCCTCCATTCCAATCTATTGAGAATTGTTTTTATTTGCACAACAGCTTTAAAATTTCGAAAAATACCATCTACAAATACTAGTGAACCAGTACTCGTTTAAAAATACCAGGTATAGCTGGTATTTTATGTAGCCAGGTGCACCGTCGCAAATTGCGACTGCCGATGACAGGTACGTCGATGTATTGGTGTTCGAATGCGAGTACCTTCGTTCCATTTGCATCTATAGTGTCTGGAATGACGTTGTTTACTCTTACGGTTTGAGCGTTTGATGCAATTGGCTTCGTGAATGCTATATATATATATTGTAAAATCGTCAACTCTAATACAAGGAAGGGAGCGAGTTCGACTCTTCTCGGCGCTCAAAAGTAATACCTAATTCCAGTGGCAAATTGAAACTTACGGCTCGATTCGGGAAATGAATTGGAGACTCACTAGATATGAAATAGTAAAGATATGCGACGTCCCACGGGTAAAGGTACCTTATGTTGGTTGGTGCTTACGCTATTATTAACGCCGCTCCAATTAATATTGGATGGCGCTTACGTCGCTTAGCGCCGCAATAACTTGCGGCGCTAAGCGACGTTAGCGCCAGCCGCCATAGGATACCTTTTGCCGTGGAACGTCACATTTACATTTTAACTTCAAAATCATATCATCTTATCATTCGCCCGTGCAGTATACATACTCGTATACGGACAAGTACGAGCTAAATGCACGCGCGAATGGTAACAATTATATGTCAGTATACAAGTTTGAATTGACCTGTAGGCGTATTATGAATGTATTTATCCACGTGATAAAATAACTGTCACTTCTTAACACTGCGGGATAGAAAGTGACGGACACCGTTTTATCACACTGTCACGTAGACAAGAAAGACCATCATATCCGTTAGGAAAAAAATATACGGACAAGTATACGAGCTAAATGCACGCGCGAATGGTAACAAAATAACATCAATTATCTATCATTTTGATGTCAGTATACAAGTTTGAATTGGCCTGTCCTGTAGGCGTATTATGGATGTCTTTATCCACGTGATAAAATAACTGTCACATTTTAACACCGCGGGATAGAAAGTGACGGCCACCGTTTTATCACGCTGTCACGTAGACAAAAACGACCATCATATCCGTTAGAAAAAAATGCTCTCTTGGTTAAAGGTTATGTCAAGTATTTCAGGCTTAAAATAAACAAGTAAAATCTAGTATATAACATTTAAAACTTTCGCGGCTTGAACACATATTAAATCACATTTAGAAACGGGTCTATCGCTAATTTATTTTGTTACCTTTATTTGCCGACGTTTCGACACAGGTTTCACTGGTCGTGGTCGCGGCTAACTGACGTCCCAGCAAAATGTCAAAACAGAGATTTGTGTGACTACCCCACGAAAAGTGTATTTAAAGTTTGAGGTAGACATCACATTTTCAAACCACCCACTACACATAAAAGTTAGTTATTGTCAATAGTCCGACACACAACACTCACAACATCCGCGCACACATTAAACAAAATAAATTCGCGATAGACCCGTTTCTAAATGTGATTTAAAATCTAGTATAATCATCAAAAAACAATAGTGGCTAGAAATTGATATATCCCACCGAAATCACCGATAACCTACATACGGATCTGATCAGAAAACGGATAAATAAACTGAAATTGATAATTATACTGATGGCCCGCTCGCGTGACTGACCAATCACGATTGATACAATCAGGGCTGATAGGAAAAAATATAATATATCCTTTATGATACATTTTATTGTTAGGCATCTGATGGTAAGTCTATGGACGCCTGCGACTCGAGAGGTGTTACATGCGCGTAGCCCTACACCCTCGTTGAGCTCTGGCAACCTTACTCACCGGCAGGAACACAACACTTTAAGTAGAGTCTAGTGTCTTCTAAACTTATGTTGTTCTTGGATCTATTAAACTTATGTTGAATCGTCATTTTGAAGTTATTTAATAAATGATGTTTTCAATGATTGTGATACAGCCATTAGTATACAATGTATGTTCATCTAAGTAATACTCACACCACAAGCCTCCGAATTTCGTCTCATACTAATGAGATTATTAGAATTACGGTGCGGTATATCGATTGATATTTACCACTAGATTTTCGATAGAAGAATAACTATGTGTGAATAACTAATCCCAATAAGGCTTAATTTCTTTCTGACTTGGAAGGTCAGATGGCGGAAAATTTTATGACGATTTCTTTTAGCGCCAATTCTTACAATTAGTCAAGCAGACGCCGTGCTCTTTTACGGCGTTGAAATAAAAGTACAAATAACCAAAAAAGCTTGTATCGCAAGCAGTTCGCCCCGAACAGAGACTTCGCGACACGTATTACCCGTGGTAACTTCACTCACGTATTTTTAGTCACTCGCGACATGTTTCGGAGAGCATTGATCTACATTTTCAAGCACTAACAGTGCCTGAGTGAGAAGCGGCCACGACGGGCGGGCGTCACGTATTATATAGGTATTTTTGGGCCATCTAACTCCTTAAACTCCAGCTGGCCGATCCTTCCCATGTTTAATTTTAAAAAAAAATCTATGAACATACCTTCTTTGTTAGTATAAAAAAATATTGGTTTAAGAACTCATAATACCCTCTAATAACCATGGAATTTACAAAAATGTAAATTGCACCTAACTGACACTAACGCCTCGGCTACGTAATGCACATGTACTCTTGAGAGTGCGTTACTTATCTCGGCCAAAAAAAAAATATTTTTTTTGACAAAACTAGATGTCCTCCTAGACGTATTCATCGACAGCGACTTCCGGGCGAATCAGTAAAGTTTAAATTTCTTTATTTTACCTTTTTCTCGACGTTTCGAAACGCCGGAAAAAAGGTAAAACAACATAGACATAGTATAGTAGTTATAGACATGAAACCGAGCGAGCGAAAGACATATTCATGTATTGATAGGTTAATGTATGGCAGCATAATCCTTTTTCTCTATCACTTTTATAAATTTCGGTATTTCGCCATCGCCTCCTACCTATGCTGCCATAACCCGACCATGGAAAAAAACCCGGTCGGTGATAAGGACAAAGCATGGCACTATTTTATTTTTCCTCTTATAGGAATCGCAATAAGACTATCTTTCTCTATCAAAGAGTGTCAGGCCCTTGTAAAACAATGAAATTAATTCGCGTTAGACCCGGTAATGACATTAATTATAAGTAAAGTTTGTTTTAAAACTACAGAAAGACACGCAGTAAAGCTGACAAAAACTTCAGTGATGGGAATGGTTGGCTACATTATATCAGCGATAGATAAACAAATACATGTATTCACGTCGTTATGTATCCAACATTGTCCAACGTCCTTTCGACCAACATAACGGTCGCCATTTATAAGCGTCGTCATATCCTCCGGCCATTTGTAGACGTTGATAAATAATTTCATTTCTTTCGCAAATCGGAGATAAAGGAACGTTCTGATGGACAATTCTGGGGATTGTTTTCCTTGTTCCCACTAAGCGGTTTTGTTGTGTTCATATATTGTTGAATGTTAATGTTGGAAATGTTAATTTTTTTTAAACAGAAAAAGGAAAGGGCAAATTAATCATCCAGCGTTGTACGAACATGTGATGCCTGTACAATATAAAATTCATGTGACGCGAAACGTATGAGAAACTAAGGTGGAGTTATGTAAGAGAAAAGGCAAACCAAGGAAAAGGTGGAAGGACTGTGTGAGAAGTGAGAAATGATATGAAAAAAGTATGTGAATGATAAGATGACGAACGATAGAGGGGTATGGAAGAATAATGCTGCGCCGACCCCTGGTCAATGGAACAAGGGTTAGCGAAAAATGAATACAAAGTGTAAACAATATAATTATATTACATATTAGCTTTTATGCTGAATTAGGTTGTGTAGTGAGGTAGTGACCCTGAGGCATGAACCAGACGTAAGTAGATATTTATTTTTACGTGCTGACGCGATCGCTTGGACAGGTCTCCACGGAAGACCAGCGTCAAGATACCTGAAAGGTAACTTGACATCAAGCTGAGGGGAGACCTTTTCAGTGACGTTTATGTCTTATATATTAATAAAAGTGTATTACATTTAAGCAATACTGTAAGCGTCCTGAATAAATTTATTTTCTTTCTTTCTTTCTTTTCTAATACTTTTTTCAGCAGAGCAATAAATTGAGCTGCCGATTTCTTTTTTTGTGTTTCGTTCGTTGTGTATTTTCAAAGAGTTAAGTACAATGCTTTAGAGATGGGCGTAAGAAAATGGATGATTTTATCATAGACATCCCAATTTAAATTAGGAGTACACAATAGTAGTAGTCATCACTTTTAACATATTGTATAATATGGTTATTATATTGTATTGTATAATGTTATTCGTACAGATATTCGAGATATGAGCAAAAATATGAAAAAAGGTACCTTCACCTACACCCTCAGAACACCCCCCACTCTCGAGGACTTTAGTATGTTTATCTGGACACCACAAGGTATAACTATACCAATTTTCAAAAATACACAAATTATTTCCGCAGATGTTTTTATTATTTTTGGGTTATTAGTCCGATTCAGTCAGCGTCCACAGAGGACAACAACATCTGCGTCATTAAGTTTTGACAGTATAAGCGCCTCGTATAACTTTATTCATCTAAAAGTGCCAATAATATGATAGACATTACAATCAATAAAGTCCCATCAGTATAAAAACGACAACAAAATAAAGATTGGCCCCTATAGGGTAGGTATTTGTCAAATTTTTATTAATGGAATCAGTCGATGTCGATGGGACCCATTGTCTTAAAGTAATACAGTAGCAGTAGTAACAGTCAAAAATGAAGGTCAAAGTCTGGCACCCGCACTTTACTGACGAAACGCTTCTAACAAAATGTCAATACATCGTGGCGTAACAATGTAACGTCGCTATTGCATAGAAGCCGTTTCAATGTATGGAAAACAAGGAAATTACGATTTTGTCGGTAAAATATTGCGTTTATGTATATTGTTGTCGTACAATATATTTTTAATGAAATGTAAGGAATCGAAGGGTACCATAATTTTTTTCCTATTTGGAAGTTTTTTTAACAGGTGTATTATTTTATTATTCCCATCATCATCATCTTAGCCATTATCCCATATCCTAGGGTTTGGGGTCGGCTCTCCGTATCATTTTGCGCCATTATTCTCTGTTTTGCGTCATGTCAGGGCTTGCGCCTATTGTCCTCAAATCTTTCGACACTGTGCTCATCCAAGTCGTAGGGCCTCTGCCCCTTCTACTTTCAGGAATGTCATTTATTATTTTTTTATTATTTCCATAATTATATTTTCTTAAGTTTCTAGTTTATTGTGATCAATTGCTCATTTTCTATCTATTTATCTAGATTTATTTATAAAATTCAACATGGATCAACAACCCTATTTTATTTTTAGATTTTTTTAAATATATATTATATAATTTTGTATAAACCTGATTTCTTGAAAAACTTGAAAGAGAATGGTGCACAAGGAAATCGTATTTTATACAACCGTTGTTTAAGAGAGGTCAAAAAAGGCGAGTGGCGTGAGTAACAATTTGAGGCGAAGCCGAAAAATGTAATTAAAGACGCCACGAGTATTTCTTGACAACGTTGCATACAATACTTTTTCTACGATCAAGCACTTATTTTGAAATTAAAATGTAAATTTAACAAATATTTTAATGTCATCTAGTAAACTTCTACTACCTACATATTTTAAATACTTTGTATAATCTGAGACACTTCTGTTAGATTGAAAGTAGAAATATAAAAAAAAAACATGTCTATGTGCCAAAAAGATACTGCGTGTATCCACAAATGCGTTTTCGGGGAATAGACTAAAGACTTTTCTTGACAACTATAAGGTAGGGTTTTAAAGATATTTGCACGACCCTTTAAATGACAAATAAAAGTACGGGAGTAGAAAAAACACTTATCGAAATTACTTTTACTCCATTCTTCTGACGTTCAATCTGCCATTTATTCATTGCCTAAACTTTTATACGGCGGCAATGATAATTAATGATTTTGTTTATTGAACCGGCTCGTGTGGGTGGATTGTATGGGCAATCATTAATTATAGTTATATAAGGTTTATAAAACATCAAGTATTCCTTTAGATTTCAGATTACTTTAATTGAAAATACGAGCACTAATAGAAAACCTAGGACCGATATCATCAATATTTAATATGATTTTAAATTATCATACCATTTTCAATAGCTGGCAGCAGCGGTCGTGTTATATAATCTGCCGCTTATACTACCTATTAAAAAACCGTTTAAAAATACAAAAGGACGACATTTTGGTATAATTTAGTAAATAATGCTGACTGCTGTCAGAAATGACATTTACTTTTAGTCGCACCTGTCTGTCAAGACGCCAGACGAGTTAACATTTTTCATCTCATTTGCTCAGTATAATTTAATTAGGAAGGGAAAGCTTATCTTGACTTACATAGTGAAATGTACTAGAGCATCTTTGTCTAGAAACGTAATCTTAGTAAACATTTGCTTTAGGTAATCAGATGCGACGGAGCTAAGATGAAGCACAAAACGTTTGCGACTGTACACAGTAGAAGAGTACAGTCAGTGATAGCTGTATGACCAACGAACTATAATACCGCGAATATAAATTTGTACCGCAAGCAACTCAATAGAGGGTATCACTACAATGTTCTGCCACCAGAGTGCAGCACTAGCCTTTTTAGTAAACCATAGAGCTTATACATACTGCGCCTTTAACAGTTTTTTGACAAGTTTTCAGAGGCAATAAAATATGACATTGATGAATCAAGGCGGTTTGTTTACAGAGGGCCTAAAGGGAAACGCGAATCCGAAATTTCGCTATCTGCCTCTTTATCGCTCGAATATGCAAGAGTGACAGAGATGTTAGATAACGAAATTTCGAATTTCGAATTCATCCCATAACAGAATCGTTATAGTATAGAATTTCTAGCAATACAAACACAAAAAACTGAAATACGAGGGGTTCGTTAGATCTTAAGTTGTAAGCTCTCTTAAACTTATCAAAACAGATTTTTCAGAACAAAGGGGGCTTCACTAGACTTATATTGACTTGATTGAGTGAAACTAATCGTGAATCATTCAAAACTCAAAGGGTGCTTATAATAATTGCTTTCTGAAATTTTCTCTTCACCAAGATTACAGGCCAATTTAAATGGACACTGACATCAGAATGATATTTGAATCATATTATTTATTTATTGTGCATTTCGCTCGTACTTGTCCTTACATGTATTTGGCGCGATCGAGACGCAAGATTAACGAAATAATATGGTTCAAATATTATTTTGATGTCAGTATACGTTAGAATTGGCCTGTTAGTTAAAACTACTTGACTACTATTACTTTAAGACTACTTACTTAAATCTCCCCATGTAACATTTATGTCTTCCTAGTGCAACTGCAGTTTCAAATACCTCAGATTATGCAAACACGTCCACACGACGTCGATTAGGTTCGATAATCGACCTATAGTCGATCTCGAATCGCATGAACATTGTCGGGGACAATATAATTGGCATTAGGGTCCAACAGCCATTATTATCGGTGCCAACATACAACTACATCCAGCTCACGCCAATTTGAGCTTTGCGACAGCAAGTTAAGGATCACTGAGGGTATAATATGAATTATTAGATAATAACTGTGCTTGAGCGAAGTTTGTAAACGATTGTAGATAATATACGGGAGTCGTGATAGGGTTCGCAAGTTACGGCCGTTAAACACCGAGAATTACAATTTGGTGCCGTGACCAGGATTGGCGACATTTGGTCGGGCTAAAGTATGACAGCGTCAGTTTGCGGTGTCGTTGCTTAGCTCGTATTTTAGAGGGACTTTGCCTTTATTCGTCCTTTGGCATAGTGATGCCAGTACGTCTAAGCTAACTTTGCACTGACTTGAATAGAACAAAGTGAGGAAGTGTCATTTTAAAAGTCATATTTTCATATAAGGTTTACATTAATGATGACATGGCCACACTGATTTGTCCTTGCAGAGTTAGCTTTGTACGACTTTATTATATTTATTACTTTACTATTTCAATAGCTTTTTTAATTAAACTGGCTAGCTGAAACGAGTGAGCAGTGATGTTTGTGCTGCAGTAGAGTTTTCTATAAATTAAAAATGAGTGAGTGTGTGAAGCGGTGGCGGCTGAGTGGATATGACGTCCGACTTTCAATCCGGAGGTCGCGGGTCCAAATCCTGGCTCGTACCAATGAGTTTTCGGAACTTATGTACTATCATATTTTGTTATTTACCACAAGCTTTTCGGTGAAGAAAAACATCGTTATGAAACCTGCATACATCTGCAAAGAAATTCAAAAGGTGAATGTGAAGTCCTCAATCCACATCGGGCTTGCGTCGGGACTATAGCCCAAGCCTTCTCACGCATTAGAGGCCTGTGCCCAGCAGTGGGACGTATATAGGCTGAATTATTATTTAATAAATATTATGTGTATCTTAAAGAATAATTATAATCTCTTACATATTTAACCTCCAAATTCTACACCGACTTTAAAAAGTACTTGCTGTACTTCATTTACGAGTAAAAAACAAAAAGCTTCCAACTCATAAAGCTAAAAATCAAACAACGAAGAGCATTCCAATTTCAATCTTCCGTCTTCTCCATTACATCTAAAATAAAGTTTAATCCCGTCCTATGAGTTACTACCAAACTAGATTTATCTGAGTACATAAATAAGGGCCAGCTCGACTTCGGGACTTTTCTATTTCCATGTGGACAGTGCAAAAAATAACCGTCGGATATTTTTCACTCCCTCCCAGTTTACAATTTGAGAGCGATACTCCAGTGCTGCGGTCCAAGTGAGAACCATATTTAGATATTAAAAGAATAAATTTCTCTGTGCTATTAGCTCTTGTTAATAAAACGAGTCCCCATATTATTCTGAGAGTAATGCAACTGAGCTAAATAAAATTAGTGTATTATTAATCTTAAGCTAATATTATTCTAGATGAAATAAACAAGATTTAGAATAACGCGTGCTATCGATTCGTCAAGCTTTATTATGACGGTTATGCAAGAGTTTTGGATTTGTAGATTGGTAGAACTTTCATTTACGAAGACCCCTTCAAACTTGGATGTCCGTTATCAATAAGAACCTAAAGAAAACCCAAGTCAATGACACGACGACCCAAAATCGAAAAGTGTGGCGGAGATTGACGGGGAGAGCCGACCCCAAATGAAATGGGGTGTGGCTAGGCAAAGAGAGAGGTAGACTTTTCATTTACTTTTATTTCTCATTAAAAATTGTGATTTATTGTGTACACGATTTACACGATACACATGTACACACATTTATTATTAGTAGGTTTATTTATTTAAAATATGAATCAGGCAACACGGTCCATACTACAAATACCTTAGGTACATAACATATATAAACATTTCATAAACTTAAAACTAAACACTGCTTAGGCGACAAAACGGCGTGGCTCCATTGAATTGTCTGGTCTTACTTAATATACCGAGTGATCGATATGTATTCTACGTATTCTACCCGCTTCCGCTACGTCTTGTAACTCGCTCGTAATGTAACAAATAACGTGTCGAGGCGACGTGACGCGACATTTCCAATTTACTCCCTTTGTGCCACGACCACGACTGGCCGCGTGTGTAGCCGTCTTAACATACCAATTTGATACAAGGGAAAAAAAGGAAAAAGTGGGATTATTTTCGGTCGTTCTTATAAACTGACATTGATAACATACACTAAAGAAAAAGTGACCAAGTCCACCGTAGGCCGAGGCCATTTAATTTTAAGATTAAAATATGTCATGGTAAGAAAATAAGTTAATACCTACGCTACTAAAATATCCTTCTTCAGTTCAATTTTGCTAATAAGAAACACGTCTTCTAAGTTTTTAAATAGATTTCTACACGAAATGTTTCAGAAATGTTACTTTAGCCTCATTTAATTAAAAACGTTCGTTCTAGCAAAATTCCTCTATATTTTGGCAGCAACATATAAACCCAAATTCATTTGACAGAACTGCGAAGCTTGCGCTTTAAATCTAAACTTTATTGGAACGGGGGAAGGTAGAAATTTCAATTTAGTGTTTAGGTGTGCGAGGTTATGGAGTATAAGAATGTTTGCTGGACGATTGGAAGGCGCGTGCTGAACTATCGTTTGCACCGTTAGTCGTGAAAAGTTTTCCTGTACATTGGGCTCACTTTATTCAAGAAACAATTTAAAAAAACCGGCCAAGTGCGAGTCGGACTCGCCCACCGAGTGTTCCGTACTTTTTAGTATTTGTTGTTATAGCGGCAACAGAAATACATCATCTGTAAACATTTCAACTGTCTAGCTATCACGGTTCATGAGATACAGCCTGCTGACAGACAGACAGACGGATAGCGGAGTCTTAGTAATAAGGTCCCATTTTTACCCTTTGGGTACGGAACCCTAAAAAACGAATGACTGGAAGTGAATAAAATTTGAATTGCACGTGCGCGTGCACTTCCAAAGACATGTGAATAATCGTTAAGAGAGATCCCTTCAGCTTCTCTAACTACTAGTGGCAGAATCAAAGACTTTTAAGCTTCATTTACATATCCGCTTTTTCTGTCCACCAATAATAACATAAAGCAGTGAAGTAAAACTTCAACTTTTATTATATTAAAGAGCAGAAACATCGAGTCATTGTGAATTCAAAGTCAAAGACGAAATGAAACACGTACAGCCAACAAAACAAAATTACTGGTCAAATACAATATTCGTCCCGGCTGCCACAGAACTCCGAACTCCGAAGAAATATTTTACGATTAAGACCGGGCACGATGTTGCCGGGCATTTACGATCGTTACCGAATAAACCCACGTACTTACTGAAAGAGGTAGGATTAGGGGCAGTAAAGAAGCGAAATTCGTTTTAAAGGCTGCTAGAACACGCTACATTACATAGGTTGCATGAGATAAACTATTAATGACTATGGTTGTTTGTTCTCTCTTCTCGTACGTCTTAGGGTGAGTAATAGTTTTTTCGACTTTCTATCAAGAGCAGGTACTTTATTTGATCGTGGGACTTAACACTAATTTAGCTCAGGAGGTCGATTCTAATATAACAATTTGTTATGGTTTTGAACTGGTTTTGATGCGACTGGATCGTCTTGGTGATTGGCGCGCATCTCACGCGTGACTTAAGAGGCCGTAGTCGATTTTGGAGAAAAATTTAAAATTGATAGATTTAGTCGTTGAAATTATACAAATTTTGTTACGTAATATCTAAATAACAAGTATTGGTTTCTATTAGCACGTCTTCTCATCTTGCCTTTTAATAAAGAGGTCGCGAGCGTGCGTCACCGGTAATATATGAAAAGAAGGGGCAGTTTTTAAAAATTCATCAAAAATTTATGGTGGTAAATTATACAAATTGATGTATAAGAATGTTTCAGCAAATGTTGTAGATTGTTTAAGTATCAAAATTACGTTGAAATTAAGTCGATTTTCAGAGAAATTTTCACTTGTTTTGAAGTAATTTCTGGAGAAAATTGATTTCGTCTAACTTTCATTTACACTACTTCAAAGTCATAATAATAAAAATGTAGACTGATAAACGTCAAGTACAGGATATGTGTAATACAAAATTACCATGTTTAGCCGTCCAAACTTTACGATATTTACAAATAAGAGCGACAAAATCAGTGCTTTACGCGCGTTTACCAAGACGTCCATTAGAAAAGCAAACATTACTAATTTAGTGAGTCTGTTTTCAAAAAATTGATCTGATAAAAGGTAAGATAAGAAGACGTGCTAATAGAAACCAGTACTTGTAATTTCAATTAGGTAACAAAAGGTGTACAATTTCACCGACTAAATCTATCAATTTTACATTTTTGCGACTAAAATCGACACCGGCCTCTTAACTTTTCCATTCTACCAATCAGCATGAACGATTTTTAAGGTCGTATCGAAATATAATCAAAACCGTAATAAGTAGTTTAATCTGAATCGGGGTCCTGAACGTTTAAATTTCTTAACGTTATTAAATACGGATGCAAAAAGTTTGTGATAGAAAATCAAAATAAACAACCACAAATCAACTAGGTGCAGTAATTGCTGTTTGAATACCCTGTATATTGAGGTTCTGACATCAATTCAAAATTTAAATACAGGAGGCATATAAAACGCGCTTTCTGAAAATATATGGATACTTGTAAAACGATATTAGGTATCTATATATAAGAAGAACTATTCAAATACCCTCCAAATTCAATGTCAATGTTCGTACTTAAAACGTGAGAATAAAAAGGTCAGAACATTTTATTCAAATAGCAAAAAGGAAAAAATATCTCGCTGTTTTAGAATAATAATATAACGTCACGTACCATCGACTTAATTCCGTCTAAAATGAGTTTTCCGAACGACTTGTCAGATGGAATATTTCCTTCTTGATAAATAGCAGCTCAAACGCTTAACGGGCCCAGATCAATTGGTTTAATCGACAATTATCTTCAGAATTACGTAATTTTTGCGAAGTAGGCCAAAGGAATAATGATGATCGCCAAGGGAACCCTTTTTGGGTAAGATGAAAGTGTTTCCGAGAAATCAAAATAAAAATAACGAGTTCGTTTCCTTCGTTTTATTTGTTGCAAAATAAAAGATTTTCATGACGGATAATGAAAAGTACGATGCTATGGAGTGCTTCGAATGATCGCGAATTTGCATTAAGAGTCCCCGGCAAGCTCGGCCGAATTCCACCTTTCCATACAAACGGAGTTTCGTTCTCATTTTAAAACTACGTGTTGGATTGTAGCGAAACTTTGCATATACAATGACATGAGGTATATCTAGGTCTGTATTTGGTAAGTAATGTTTTACAGTTAGTTTTTTTCTTCGCGTTGATGTGGTAAAAAACGGCATTCGCGCGCGCGCAGCGCTTACGTACGGCCGCATACCCACATGATGGCAAAAATGACGGACGTAATAAAGTGCAACTCGTGCAATATTGTAATAGACGAATTATTGGCCTACGTGCAAAATAAAGTATCGATAATTGACACGATAACACTTGTGCGAATATGTAAATCCGCGTTTACTAGTGACGAAATTAAGAAATCAAAATCTTTGTTGTTTGATTCGATTCCAACGGATGTTCGTAAAATTACAAGAAAGAGTAAGGGCAAGGAGGAACGTGATATTGTGGATATAATAAATGTGTTTAGATCGACAGAACCAGACTTGGTCCCTATATTTGTGGCGCGGCAACTTGAACGGCTACCGCCGATTCTTTTTAACAGCCTAGATTGTACCAAGTTATTAAAGGATATGTTGAAGATGCAAAATGATTTGGATGAAATTAAAATATCATATGCGACCCTTGAACAACTAAACAGGCTAAAAGAAGAACTCAAAATAGCCAAAACGATTTCTTTGCCGTCTTCATCGATATGTAACGTGAATACGAAACGAGGGGCCTGGGTTGTTGATACCTTTGACAGTGGCCCTATGGGCATTATACAGTGCAACTCGACAGTTATAGAAAACTGCGAAGTGGATAAACAAGCGCCGGGATCTGTGAGTGCAAACAAAAGTATTTTGCGGGAAGGTGTGCCGAGATCTTTGCATGACTCATCTGCTCACCAACGGTCGAGCGTTGATAAGGTCGAGAATAGCGCACTGCCGGCAAAGAGCGCGCAGATATCGAGCGCCGATACCGCACAAACTCACGCTGCGCCAACGCCACCTGGCGAGCGTCAGCGGATCAAGGAGGTAAACATACCTCACGCCCCTAACGGCACGGCGGATAAAGTCTCATCAATTATGTGTGTGCCGAATGATGATGGAGAATGGAATCTAGTGCAAAGGCGTTCTACCCATACATCGAAATATCGTTTACAGGGAAAGTACGGCTCTGCGAAGGGCCTACAGTGTAACTTTAAAGCCGCAGAAAGAAAAGTTCCGCTTCTTATAACGAATGTACATAAGGACACGACGAGGGAGGACGTAATTCAGTACATATGCAAGCAAACCAACGATACTGTGCAGTTACGAGAAATATATAACAAAAACAGACGGGACTATAAGGCGTTTAAAATGTTCGTATCTGAGAATAAACTGCATATGTACTTGGATGAGAAAATATGGCCCGAAAATATTATTTTTAGACGTTTTGTTAATGATAAGTACCAATATCCGAACAGAGATAACTCTGACGTGACCGGCATGAACAAAAATAGAAATAAATAACAGTGACAATAACAGTACTTATAGTTGTAAGTTTGCAAGTTTTAACTGCAAGTCGGTAAAACGTTCCATAAATGGGGTGAGGGAATTATGCCGTAAATGCGACGTGATTGCGTTACAAGAAATATGGCTGATGAAAGAAGAAATTCCTTATCTTAGCACCATAGATGGATTGTTTGGATACACAGGAACATCTGCAATGGACGCTGCATCTGGAATTTTGAGAGGAAGGCCGTATGGTGGTGTGGCTTTGCTGTGGAGAAATAGTGTGTTTTCTAACGTAACAGTGATTAACTGTGATAGTAATAGGGTATGTGCAATTAAAGTTTTAGTGGAAGATCGTCCCATAATTATTATGAGTGTATATATGCCTACAAATTCAACTATTAATCTGCCGGAATTCACCGACTGTCTGGGTACGGTAAGTGCTATTATAGACGAATATGGCATAGATTCTGTGTACATCCTGGGTGATTTTAATGCTGCCCCGGGGGAGCTATTTTATACGGAATTAATGCATTTTTGCGATGAACAAAATTGGTCTTGTATTGACATAGATAAATTAGGTGTAACGTCAAACACGTACACTTTTATTAGTGAAGCACACGGAACGCCTAGCTGGCTCGACCACTGTATCCTGACCCAGGCGGCGGTGCATTCTGTGCATAATGTTTATGTCAAGTATGATTGTTTCTGGTCGGATCATTTTCCTATAATTGTTGAGTGTGATTTGCGACTCGTTTCACCTAAATTGCCGAGTATAACCGTGTCGGATAAAAATGTAGTGTGGGGAGAAAGAAGCGAGAAGCAAATAGCACTATATAGTAGGGAAGCTCATGTTAGATTAAGATGTATAGACTTTGATAACAATTTTTCTAAATGTGCAGATTGTTACTGTGGCGATATGGCTCATAGGCGTACCTTAGACAATTTGTATAAAAATATTGTAACGGCATTGTGTGAGGCAGCGGTATGTGGGAGGGGCAGCAGTGGTAGGGGGGGTAAAGCTCCACGTGTGGTGGGGTGGAATAAACACGTGGCTGATGCTCATCGGGCGGCTAGGTCGAGATTTGTGGAATGGGTGTCTTGCGGAAAGCCTAGATCTGGCATAGTATATAATGAGATGTGTGACAGTCGTAGGGTGTTCAAATCACGATTAAAGTGGTGCCAGAACCATGAAGATCAACTGAAAATGGACGCCCTAGCTGAACAACACTCTAAAGGTAACTTTCGAGGTTTTTGGAAAAATACAAGAAAGATGAACGTTCGGCCTGGCTTTCCGGTGAGTATTGATGGGGTGAGTGACTCGAAGGGCATAGCGGACGTTTTTAAAGAACACTTTCGTGTACAATCACCGCTGGGACCGATGCGTCTAACGCCCGGTGCTCAGACCGTAAATAAGGTAGTAGAGATAAGATTTACAGCCAAAAATGTCGCTAATGCGATAAAGTCGATCTCAAGAGGCAAATCTCCCGGTCACGACGGTCTGAGCATTGAGCATCTTCAACACGCTGGTCCACACATATCACGAGTCCTTGCTATGTTCTTCAACTTGTGTGTGAGTCATTCATATCTGCCCACAGACATGCTGAAAACGATAGTGGTGCCGGTAGTGAAAAATAAAACTGGAGATCTGACAGATAAGGGTAACTACCGACCCATTTCTCTTGCTACGGTTATTGCAAAAGTGTTTGACGCTATGCTTAATACACAGTTAGGCAAATACTTAAAGCTGCACGATAACCAGTTTGGGTTTCGGCCTCACCTGTCCACAGAAAGTGCCATACTGTGTCTTAAGCATACCGTCAGACATTATACCGATCGCGAGACCCCGGTATTCGCATGCTTTCTTGACCTCTCCAAGGCATTTGATCTGGTGTCCTACGAAGTGCTATGGCAAAAGCTCGAGTCAATTAACTTGCCGCTAGAACTAATTAATATCCTTAAGTACTGGTATGGACATCAGATCAACACGGTCAGGTGGGCGGGGGCAATGTCTGATGTGTATGGGTTGGGGTGCGGGGTGAGGCAGGGGGGCCTGACTTCCCCCGCACTGTTCAACCTTTACATGAACGACCTGATCGAGGCGCTCAGCAAGCAGCATGTCGGATGTCAGGTTGGCGGAGTTTGCGTGAATAATCTTAGTTACGCAGACGACATGGTGTTGCTGAGCGCGTCAGTCTGTGGTCTCAGGCGTTTGCTAAAAATATGTGAGGGGTACGCCGTGAGTCACGGTTTAACGTACAATGTTACGAAGAGCCAATACATGGTCTTTGAGGCCCGCAATAACAAATTATCGAATGTGCCACCTGTCATGCTGAACGGAGCTCTCTTAGATAGAGTGCAGAGTTTTAAGTATTTAGGGCATATTGTTACTGCGGACCTCAAGGATGATGTGGACATGGAGCGGGAGCGGAGGGCGTTGTGCGTAAGGGCGAACATGTTGGCTCGCAGGTTTGCTCGTTGTAGTAGCGACGTGAAGATAACCCTTTTCAAAGCGTACTGCACGTCGCTGTACACGTGCAGCCTGTGGGCGGACTACACGCAGAGAGCGTACAACGCGCTCCGCGTCCAGTACAATAACGCATTCAGGGCGGTGTTGGGGCTGCCTCGCTACTGCAGCGCGTCCGGCATGTTCGCGGGGGCCCACACGGCCTGTTTCCACGCCACCATGCGCGTGCGCGCCGCCGCGCTGGTGCGGCGCGTGCGGGCCAGCGCCAACACTGTCCTGGTGATGATCGCAGATCGTTTTGACTGTCCTTACATCACGCATTGTTGCAACAGGCATGTAAGGACAGGCGTGGGCTAATTAGTAAGTAATTTATTTATTTCATCTGATTGTATTGTTATTATCTTAATGTGGTATTTATTATTTTAATGTAAATTGTATTATTATTCTCTTTATTTATCTTTCATCTTAGGCTAGGTTTTTATAATATGGATATAAAAGTAAAATACAAAAACACTTATAAAACATTACAAAAAATATATAAACACATTATAAAAAACCTAACCTAGGGTACCGCCGGCAGCGGGGCAAGGCCCAAGCTGCCGGTGGTCAGGGCCGCAGAGAGAGGAACCGGCGGACTATCCGCGCCGTGTCCAAGATAACCGCCTTCTGCATCTGACCCTTGATCCAACCACCTAGCGAGAGTCTCTCAAGGTGTTGGTCGAGACTCTTCGCTATGAGACCGTTCGCTGAAACGACTATCGGGACAATGATCGTCGAATCAACATCCCACATGGCGGTTATCTCGTGAGCCAAGTCTAGGTACTTACTGGACTTGTCCTTCTCGGCTTTCACGAGATTCTCATCATGGGGGATGGTGATGTCGACGAGCACGGCCCGGCGCTGCGATCGATCTATTATCACAATGTCAGGCTTATTGGCTACAATAGTCCTGTCAGTGATGATAGATCGATCCCAATAGAGCGTGGCACGACCATTCTCGAGAACTGCCACAGGTAAATACTTGTAGTACGGTACTTCGCAGTCCACAAGGCCGTATAGAAGAGCAAGCTGCTGGTGAATAATCCTGGCTACGAGATTATGTCTGTGCAAGTACTCGCCGTTAGCAAGATGAGAACAACCGGAAATGATATGCCTGAGTGACTCTCCGGGACGGCGGCATGCCCGACAAATGTCGACCGTACCGTCCTTCAGGATATATTTCCGATAGTTGTTCGTCATCATAACTTCGTCCGCAATTGCACAGGCAAAACCCTCGGTTTCTCCGAAGAGGTCCCCGAATCGTAACCAGTTCACCGACGCGAGCAGGTCTACATCGGGTCCCGTGAGGGCCTTGTAGAACCGCCCGTGTAGCACCTTACTCTCCCATACCGCCTTGCGGCCCGCAGCACTTTGTACCACAGGTTTGTGCCAGTTCTCGTTTGCCAAGGAGAGCGGCGTGAAGTGCCTGTCCACTGCCACCACATCACGATGCATCCCACACTCATTGTTAAGGAAATAATTCCTGAGATTGCACACCTCGCGGTTGTGGAGATCTTTGGCGTTAAGGAAGCCTCGACCTCCACACTTCCGTGAGATGTACAATCTCATAACTGACGAGCGTGGGTGTAGCATACGGTGTGTGGTGAGTAGTAGTAGTATAGTAGTAGTAGTAGTAGTAGTAGTAGTAGTATTATTATTATTATTATTTTAAATTGTAATGTTAATTGTATTTTTAAATTGTAATTGTAATTGTATGAGCTAAATAGCTTGAAATAAATGAATTTTATTTTATTTATTTATTTAAACATTGCTGTTTAACCCTCGTGCCTTGAAACCCTCGCAACGCACAAAATTCCAATTTTCGAACCCCTCGTTATGCTCGTGGTTTAATTTTGGAAACTTTTGGCTTGCTCGGATATAAATATTAGCACGAGGGGTTAAATAACAACTTTGTTCACTAGACAAATAACTATTTTTGGCAGAAACTTGTTAGAGGCAGTCTCAGGGTGTAACCCAACACAAGCATTATACTGGCATACCAGTAATGGCACCAGTAACTGGAATCCGTGACAGTAGGCGGGTATTTCACGCACTATTACCCCCCATCGATCCCTTACACCCGCCCTTATCTCCCCTACTGCCACTATTTGTCTGAATGTCCGGTTTCACGCATATTTCTAAGGCTTTGTCCACTTTATGGATCTGATTTGAGCATTGTTTAGATATGGAACCGAAGTTATGGCTTTATTTTTTTATTAATATCATAAATTCTAAACAGAATCTATAATATTATGTTTCGCGATAAAAATCTTACACAAAAAAAATTGAATTGTTTCAAGATCTTTTTGAATTTTGATATTCCTTATATCGAAATTCAAAAAGATCTTGAAACAGCTTGAAAATATCTTCGTCTATGAAATAAAATATCTTGTTTTATAGAACTACTTTCTTACTTAAAGGTTAACTGAAAGAAATCCCTTAAAGGGATAAGTTCGCCTTTGTACTGCCTATTTCTGTGCCATATTTGTGTTCTGTGTTTTGCACAATAAAGAGTTTATACATACATACATACATACATACATACATACATACATACATACATACATACATACATACTTCAAATATAAAATTTTAAAATAAAAACTGACCAGTTTTTTCATTCAGTGTGACACAAAATAGTAGAAATTAAATAAAATGGAACTAAAAAAAAACCATACTAAATGAATTTTTTTTTTCGTTTTTTTTTAACATGCAGTGACGTCTGCGAGCGATACTCCAAATTTTATATTAAAGGAAAAAATGGAAAAAGTCACATGCTAAATGGTTGCCATGTTGAAGCGTTTTTACGTCAAAAGTGTGACAGTTACGTAGGAAGTGGCGCCCACAATATTTTTCTACAATTTCTTGTCGGACTATCTTATGACCGAAGTAATCATTCTTGTCACGTGATAGCCCAAGTCCTGTAATACATTTTATTTCTTGGATTTTTTTTTACATGCAGATACGTCTGCGAGCGATACTCCAAATTTTATACTAAAGGAAAAAATGGAAAAAGTTACACTTCCGGCAGGATTTGAACCCGCAACCTCCGCACTCCGTGCGTTGCTCTTAAAAATAATACATATTAAGAACAAATAATTATCATATGTTATAATTACATCTAAACGTAATGTTTCATTTTATTTTGCAAAACATGACTATAAATGATCGACCGCTAGTAGTTTTTTAGACCGCAGGGTATATTTTTCACTAAAATGTTGTTAAATTTAAACAATTCTGCCGCATGCCTTCTGGCAATACGTTTCATAACGCTTAAAATAAATTAAAAGTTTCTATTTACACTTGCCCCGCGGCGTAACAAATAGGGTTTTCAGCATCGAATAATCACAATCGATTCGAACCATCGATTCCTCGGGTGTTATTCGAATCGATTCAGGAGACGAGTCGTATACAATAGCGAACCAGTAGGTATATGGACGTGCAAATGGCAAAATGGTTAGTATATTAAGTATTGCCTCTACTACATGCAATCGTATTGGTATCTATAATTGTATTATAATTTGAATATTCTGATTGTTTGTTATTAGATGTGTGCAATAGTACATTACGATACAAGTGCGAAAAGTAGGAAGTATGCAACGAGTGGTGATAAATTATAACACGACCGAAGGGAGTGTTTTAAATCGACACGAGTTGTGAATTACCTTTTTGCACGTGTATTGTACAAGGTTTTACAGTACATATGGTCCTTTAAATTTTCAACATAGTTACGTAATGTGCTAATTATCGCACTAGTGCGGTAAAGTAGCACCATATGTCTGTACAGGGCTGCTGACACTATACTACAATAACATTTTATTGTAGTAAGTATAGTGTCAGCAGCCATCCTTGAAAAATCTGTTAAACGTTCCATACAAGCAAATTATACCGGTGGGTTTTGAAGAATATTTTCAAGCGTTAAGGTGCAGTATGTTCAGCCAGCGGCACTTTTGAAAAATCGTAGCACTTTTTAGATCACAATAATGTTGTCAACAATTTAATTAGCAATCTTTAGGGCTTTGTCTAGTAACTTCACCGAATCGAAACCTGATTTATAGACTTTCACTCAATAGAAAAAAATCACGAATAGAGGTCTAAAACGCACTTTAAAAATTTGTAACAGTTTTTGCACAAAATATAAAAATGTGAAAATTGCTTGTAAAAATGCGCAATTTTATTTTAGATCGAGCTTATCGATTACATTTTTTTTTTCTGTTAAAATTCACAAACATGATATCTGCGATCCTGGGCACGTACAGCCATCTCGCTTAAGCTTACGCTCTGTGAGTGAGAGATGAACCTGAACCCACGCCACCCTCAATTTTGATCGAATTTTGTCGGTTTTTATTTATTTTAAAAACGTTACCTAAACAATATCGAAATTCTATAGCTATAAAATTACTATTTATGTTAAGATTGTTTTTTCTTCATTTTTTGTTCATAGTATCACATAATAAATTACCGAGTAAAGTAGGATTAAAAGTCCGAGTTAGAGGTTACTTTGGGAATTAATTGTATCGAGCGAAGTGACATAATTCGTGTATCGGAAGCTATGTTGTTAAAGATAATATAGTCAAGAACTACATATATTTTTTCCACGTCTACGAATATCAACGCCTCTTAAAAAAAACATGATCATATGACGAGATTTTTCGCCTTCTGGCTCAGGGAACCGCCTTAAGGGACTGCCATTCAGAATTCCGACTCGGTCGTCTGTTGTGCGGCTAATATGTCTGTCGCTTTCTCATGGCAATGATCTGGGTAATATCAGAAAGTTTGGAGCGTATAAGGATTTTAACACTTGTCTACAAGTATTTTACGTGTTTACAACTACTTTAGACACATAGCGGTGTGTCTCAACACTTAAACAACTTGTT
Source organism: Cydia strobilella (assembly GCF_947568885.1). Classification (NCBI taxonomy): domain Eukaryota; kingdom Metazoa; phylum Arthropoda; class Insecta; order Lepidoptera; family Tortricidae; genus Cydia; species Cydia strobilella. Next base: position 2,836,258 of record NC_086056.1, read on the forward strand.
TACTAGTTTTACAACTATTTTAGACACATTGCGTTGTGTCGCGCTTCAAAGTTTGCGAAGAAAGAGAACTTTAAAGAAAAATCGGTTCGCCTTTTTGAACCTATTGTGACGTCTAGGCTCCGTTGTGTACTGGGTTTAATTAAGCAACTGTTGTTACCCATGTATAGTATGAACTTTCTCAAATGATTAAACAATCCTAATCTGTTAAACAAAAGCCATAGCCATTTTTTATCGCGTATATATATATATCTTTACTTGAAAAATAATTATAGTGTATAACTAGCCTTATGAACCGATTTTGCATGTACAACCAGCCTTAAAGTTTGTAGTCTATGATTGTTCATTATTTTAGTATGTGGGTATTTTTGCACTTTGTAATTTTTCCTCAGTCACCCGTTGACCACGAACGCTGTAAAGAGTTCGAAACGTCGGGATGTATTATAAATTCAATATACGCGATATAATCCGTTTTCATAGTTTTATTTCTAAAGCCATTGTTTCTTTTGTGTGAGCGGTCAGCTCCCGATTTGAGCACGTGGCAAATATCAAATAAATATATCTATTTTTTTTTGCATAAAATATGGTACTTACAAAAGATGGACTTAGCAACTAAGAAGCACATGCATACTTCACCACCAACTGGCATGCAAAAAATACAAACGCGAGCTATGCTACATTTAATAATGCTAATAAATCTAAATACATACATGTCACTTCTTATAGAAAGCAACAGCAAGAAAAGCAACAGTCGTTTAAAAAGCTGCTATACAGTAATGTTTTTAAGGTTCAAATCTATTAATAATATGAGCGCTCGCCTTCATTGAGGTGGTCATTCGTCCTACTACCAAAACATATTAGATGTACATAGACTTGAACCTTAAAACCACCATGATACAGTTGCTTTTTATAGGACATTGTTGCTTTGCCGCGTGGCTAATACGGGAGGTAACCGCTCGCTTATAAGAAACAATGGCTTTTGTTTAACAGATTAGGGTTTTAGGCGTATAAATCATTTGAGAAAATTCATACTATACTCTGCCAGCCACCCGTTCGCCATGACACTTCTCCACGGAGTGAAGCTAGCGGGTAGTTGCGTAACACTTTTTATTGTGTAATCATCTTACCTGGATATGCAACAAACAAGGGCCTGACACACTTTGATAGAGAAAGATAGTCTTATTGCGATTCCTATAAGAGGAAAGAGAAAATAGTGCTATGCTTTGTCCTTATCATCGATCGGGTGGCATCATAGGTAGGAGGCGATGGCGAAATACCGAAATTTAGGAGTGAACGAAAAAAAATCCTATGCTGCCCAAATTTTATATGAATATTCTTTCTCTTACCCCCGGTCGCTCGGTGGCGGTCTATAACTACTTGTTTACTATGTCTATGGCAACAAATTATAAAATGGCCGCCGCGTCTCGATTTATATTGGTTTGCTCGACTCGAGCACTCGATTGTAAACGAAGATGACGATCACGTGCCACCGACAAATCGGATGACATCAACATCTGGGTGACGATTTTTTCTCATCTCATTTGAATAATCCGATTCTGTTACGTGGCATGCCGATTATTCTTATTTTCGAGGCGATAATTTGGAATTTATATTGAGGTGTTATGGTGCTGGCACGTGAATATTTGGAGTAGGTACTTAAACTAGTTGGAATCAAAGATTTAATGTAACTCCGTATAGTCTAAGAAAAAATGCGAGGAGTGGAGTTTTATACTCAAACCTTCAAGAAAAGAGCGTACTCCCATCTTAAATGCCGGCAACGCACTTACAACGTTGCGGGTGTCCATCATGGGCAGCGGTAATCGCTTACCTTCAGGTGATCCGCCTGCTCGTTTGCCTCCTATTTCATTAAAAAAAACTAATTTCTTAGGTATTATTCGGACATATACCTATTCATTATTTGGACGGCTTTGAAAGAGTTGCTGATTTGGCTGACCAGTAGGTACATACAGTTACTATTATAATAGGTTAACAACAATTAATTCATAATTTTAGAGCTGAAGTTTGCATTATACAACATTGCCTAGAGCCGAATACTGTTTGTTCCATTTCACGTGGTTCAATAATTTCAGCTCTGCTATATTATAGGTATAGATTAAATAATATAAAAACAGATATGCAAATCTTCGAAATAATAACAATTTATCCTTCTGACGACCTGCGTCCTACTCGTAGTACATAGGCTTCTGAGTGGTCTCGACATGTAAAAATGGCATAGCCGGGTCAAAATTCTTTTCGTTGTCTTGTTTCTGACCACTCTGTCACGGTTGTATTTTTGTCTTTAATCAAATAAATAAAAAAGTTCGGGTAGCTGGCGAGCTGATGATTATAACAAACATGAAAAAAAATAAAAACTAAATTTCACCCCATACAAAAAGCTGCACTCCGTCACATTTTTTGAGGACAAAAAACAAGACAACGAAAATAGTTTTGACCCATCTTCAACTAATTGGCCGTACTCTGCAAGCATTCTTAGCAAGTTTTTGCGAAAAAAAACGATGCCGTTTAAAACAGAATAAAATAAATATTTAAGTGGGGCTCCAATACAACAAACGTGATTTTTTTGCCTTTTTTTTGCATATTGGTACGGAACCCTTCGTGCGCGATCCCGACTCGCACTTGGCCGGTTTTTTATAACAGTGGCGTATCTCCTACAGCATTATTTGATCTGCTATGTAATTTTGCATACATATTGCCCCATGGAGAAGATGATAGGGCCTTTATCGCGGTCGAAAAACTTAACCCGACCGATGCTATGATATTATACTGCGGAATACCCAAAATACAAAGGCCTAGGGGTATCATATTCGTAAGGTTTTTGTAGGTAAAATAGGGGTTGTTTTCTACAGACTTAAAAAATATGTATAAATTTTTTATATTCACCTAAAATATGTCGGTTTTAAAAATTTATTTTATATTCTTTATTTATAACAAAAAATAAATAAATAGGTTCGTAATAAATCATACACATGTAATTGCAATGTACATTATAATTTTATTATCTAACCTCATGCCACCTAATATACTTAACCGGGTACACTTTGTTTCAATGGAATTTCAACTTTCATATAAATTAACAGTAGCATTTTTTCTCATATTTTTTTCGAACAAATTAAATTAAATCAAATTAAAAATACAACTAGATTCAAACTTTCCTAAATATAATTTTGCATGGTGGACGCCACGAGGCTAAGGTAAAGAAAAACAAGTTGAGAATTCTTATTTGAAGGAGATAAAAAAAACTTAATTGATGTTTTTATGTAACTGGATATATCCCTGTTTATTCTATTTTCATATTTTGCTGTTGTTATTGTCCAAGTCTTATTAATATCCCAAGATTATCTCTCGTACATGACAACATCGAAATTATATCATATTATCCCCGTGCGCTCCTTGTTCTAAATTAAAATGACCTGACTCAAAAAGTGTGTGTTCGATTTTCAACCATAAAATGACAGGTACAAGTTTAAAAATAAAATGCCGGCTTATTGCTGGATCAGTCGTGAAATTTTGTAAATAAGATCGATCTAAGCACTCGGTCGAGGATTACCTTAAATCCCTTGGAAAAGGTCCCTTTTCATTCAATTACAGTTCTGCAGACAAGCGGTTATATTTCCCGAAGGCATTTTCATTACGAATATCATACATTTTCAAAATTGTATTCCGCGAAAGAAGAAGCCATTAAACATATATTTTATAGGCAGGAATTGACTTTCGCAAGTGATAAGAAGTTCTGCCAAATATAAAAAATACTAAAACGATAGATAATGCGTTATTACCTATATAATAAATAAATAGTCCTCTAAGAACAAATTAAATTATTTTCTATGAAAATATTTTAATTTGTTTTTCTATGAAAATATTTTAATTTGAGGTTTTTCAAGTAGACACACTACTATTTAAACTATAAACTGAAATAAATGTCATATACGAAGGAAAAAATGACCAAAGCCTCCAGTGTCCAGAGCTGGAATCGAACCAGCGTACCCCGTTTACCGGACAGGTGCCTGAACCGCTTGGTGTCTGGACACTGGAGGCTTTGGTCATTTTTTCCTTCGTATATGACATTTATTTCAGTTTAAATAAATAGTCGACATCTTACACAGATCAACCTAGCCCCAAACTAAGCAAAGCAAATTGTAGTATGTAATGGGTGCCAGGTAACGATATATATACATACTTATATATATAGAAAACACCCATGACCCTGAAACAAATATCTGTGCTCATCACACAAATAAATGCCCTTACCGGAATTCGAACCCAGGACCATAGGCTTCACTACCCACTAGGCCAGACCGCTCGTGTATATAATACTCGTATCAACAATGATTAGGGTAGGTAATTATGTAGTTAATAAATTTTTTGCTTTTTTTTGTAGTTAATTAATTATGACTGAAATAAAACTATGAAAACGGATTATATCCCGTATATTGAATTTATAATACATCCCGACGTTTAAACGCTGAAAACTAAACTGAACGCTGTAAAGAGTTCGAAACGTCGGGATGTATTATAAATTCAATATACGCGATATAATCCGTTTTCATAGTTTTATTTCATGAGTAACTATCGCGGTAACCGAAGACAATATTAATTATGACTGACTCAACTGTCATATGTATTCATATTGTACCTAACGCGCAAGTTGTTTGAAATTTGTGTATTGAGTAAAATTAAGTCTGCGGGTGGGGAAGGTATATTTGATGAAGAAGGAAATTTTTCCTTCTTCATAAATATACTGACATTTGTGTCAGTGATACGTGTCAGTGTCAGTTATGTGGACCGATTTTTTTATTGAAAAATATACTAAAAGCTTTGTTTATATAAATTCCATCGCTGGCTAATGCTAAAAGAGGCACAATGCGAGCAAAATAATATCGTTAAGGTACGTTGGGGTAAGATGGAATGATTTTTGATGAGACGAACAATGTTACATTACATTATAACCACCGTAAAACAAAATACAAAGGTTTTTGATGAAAATTTTCCATTGGGGGATAAGAACCAATAATATACTTTCCTATTCCATTGATAATACTCCAGTAAATACTGGACCGATGAGTAAAAAGAATTTCTAATATAACTTTTTAAACAAAACAAGACTTAGTTGGAATGGTGGCGGGATAAGTAGATATAGTGTAAACTCTATACCGGGTGTTTCCTGTGACAGGAGCATTATATTAAACTGGAGGCTGTACGCCTCAAACTGACCAACATTTGTTCAGCAACTTTTTAAAATTATGAAATTTTTAGATTATACCTTTTTCATACTAATTAAATATTATTTTCAATGTACGCTGCCATCTGTGTGTTTGACGTTGCTTGTCACCCTTTAAACATAACAAATTTTGCAATACATTGCGTCTTAGAATAAACTTTAAAGTGTAATAAAAATCAGAACACAAGTTATTTTTAAAAGTTTCTGAACAAATGTTGGTCAGTTTGAGGAGTACAGCATCCAGTTTAATTTAATGCTTCTGTTACAGGAAACACCCAGTATAGCGATACTCAAGGGACCGGACATTTTTTGACGCTATAGAAAGTTTTCGTTATATAGAGAGAAATTAATATTAAAGTATAGGCAACACGTGTTGTCGTTATAGGGAGTGAATCGTTATATCGAGTGACGGTATATGTCACCTCGTCACCGTCGCTGCAATGCTTTAAGGCTAGACTGAAGGCTTGGCTTCTCGAACACACATTCTACAGCTATGGCGAATTTTTGAATGTTGAGCTTTAGTATCAATGGTATTATTACATAATTGTTATAGTTTTTTTTACGAATGTACCTAAATATTATTATTTATTTTAGAATAATTATACAATATAAAAATGACATGTAATATTATAAATATTGTGAATAAATATGATATGATATGATATGATATGATATGGAGTTTACACTATACTTTATATAACCGTGTAAACCACGTGTAAACAAATTATACATGGTTAAGCAACCAAGTTATACCAAAAATCATACAAGCTGTATAAATATTAAATCCTGCATAGCAAACTCCGAGCATGCGATGTCCAACTTCTGTACAATATTTACACTATGGGTCGCATTGATTTCCCCAAAGTACGGCTTCGCTTAAACTTAGATGGAGGCTACGTACGCCCGGTTTTATTACCATACTGGCTTCGCCCGCAAATTCAGCCGTAGTTCTTAAGAGGGGGCGTAAAGCAGGAAATTAGAAGGAAACGAAGCACATGGTGTGACAGAAGATATGGCGATCGCTCGAGTTTTTACCTTTTATCTCAAAAAAAAAAAATCGTCAGATCTCTAGGCTATATCATTAGCATCCAGAGGCCGTGAGTTCAATTCTCACCCAAGGCAGTAATTTTTTTACTTTTAAATTTATTCTAAGCTTAATAGCATCGATCGCAGACGTTTCTGCTTGTTAAAAATTAATTTAGAATGGGTAGCACATCGTAACTGGTGAATTTCCAATATGACTTGGAACTCAGCTGGCCGTTTAAGAAGTGTAACGCTCTTACGGTAGATGTCGCTAGGGTCCCCTAGACCCATATAGTGGGAAGATTTGCTGACTATGGATGAGGTCTTGGTGGCTCAGTTGGCAGAGCGCTGGAGTATCTATCCAGAGGCCGTGAGTTCAAGTCTCACCCAAGGCAGTAATTATATCATTAGCTATTTTATACTAAAGGGCCTTACAGAAACGAAGTACCTACTACTAGATAAGTGGGTTAGGATTGGTCAGAACTGCGGTCCTCACAGAACCGAACTGCTATCAGAGAAGTGGGTTAGGTTAGGTTAGAACTGCGACCTGCGACCCTTATAAAAACGAAATGCTACTAGAAAAAGGGTACGAAATGGATCAATTATACTATATCTGGTGATCAATTAAATAACAGTAAATAATTTATATAACATTTCAAACTGTTTTCAGAAGTCGGTTTTTTTCTATTAAAGATTTTTAAATTCAAATAAATAAATAACATTAAAGCACCTCGTTATTTACGTTCTTTTGTGAAGGAAGTTTTTTTTTATACTACGTCGGTGGCAAACGACCATACGGCCCGCCTGTTGTTAAGTTAAAGGCGCCATATACAAAATAAAACTTATATTGCTTTCAAGAGCAGGGATAAAAGCATTCCTCGAATATATAATAAGCTGATTACTATGGTAGGTATGAAGGGTAACGATTATACAACTGAATATAAATGAGGAGTCATAAGAAGTCGCGGGTAGAAGCTAGTACGAAATAATGGACAAAATGTGAATTAAGTACGAAATAAGTTTAGTTTAGTTTAGTTTATTCATTAACCATAACGTAATATGATCATTACATGGTAAGTCAACATTTCATACAATATTATACTTATAGAGAGAGCATTATGGATTTACACAAGGTAAACGCTTAATAATAATTGAAATCTAAGATTTACAGTTTGCGTCAATTAAAATATGTTTTCATGATAAATATTCAGTAATCGAATAGAAGGCATGGTTTTGGAAAAATGTCTTGACTGTGTTTTTAAATAAATTAAAAGGTAAATCCGTGACATCTGCGGGCAGTTTATTGAAAAACTTTATTTAAAAAAAAAAAACATGTTTTATAAAACGGAAAACACAAAGGAAAACACGAAAATATAGTATTTTGGTGTTCATTTAACGTTTGGATAAATAAAACACATGGTGAAAATATTTAATCTGCTCCATTTACTCACGAAAACCCTTATAACATAATATATAAATTTATCGATAAAACAGCATTCGCAAAAGTTGTTCGCAAAAATCAGGTATTTCGTATCCTAAATCCAAACGGAAGAATGTAAATATTGGGCTCGTGATCCCGAATTTCAAAATTAATAATAATACAATAGTACATTTTATAACTAGTGTGAAAAGACATTTCACACGTGTTGTAAACGACGTTTTTTAATACAATTGCGAAAAAATAATAAATTAATATATCATTAGTAGAATCATACCACCAAACCAAACCAAAACCAAAAGTACCTATACAGCTAAGATACGCGAGCTGCCGCAGCCCGCGATACCTTCATACTCGTACGCGCCCCGGCCGCGGCCGCCGCGGGCCCGGCGCGGGTTGGTCAACGACACCTCCTCATAACTCATGAGGCCCTGGTACCTGCTCCGCGCTAAATTCAATTTTAACTGCGTTTCGAAAGTATAGTTTGGAACTAAAAAGTAAAAAGCACTAGTTCGAGAAATTGAGCTTCTCACACGCTACGCAGCCACAAAAAGTACCACTTTTTGAGCAACTGTATTAAAAAAGGTAATCACGGTCTATATCCCGGTCAATATAAGTCTAGTGAAACTAACCGTGAATAATTCAAAACTCTAATGTCAAAATTGATTAAAAAGGTCCATTGCCCATATGGGACCGATATAAAAATCGTGAAAAAATATACCCCTGGGCCTTTCGACTACTTCGGGCCCTTAAGGTGTCCATTAGATTATTTTTCACGATTTTGACGGATCCCATAGGGATATTTATTTAGTATGATCATCTTTCATATTTTTGACATTAAGGATCACGACCCCAATATCATCCAGTATGTGTAATAGGATATTGGACGACAATAGGGTATTTGACTACCAGTCAAATCAGTTTCTTTTTGCTACTATCATAGAGTAACTTATACTAGAGCGGTACTGTCATAGTAAATTTTGTAAACCCAGTAAATTCACTGCCGTCTGTCGACACACTTTAAAACTAAAGATGAAGATTTATAAAAATACGATAAAATGTATTTAAATATGGATAAATGATTTTTTTTATTTACATTAATTATTTTCATGATTTTGACCCATGTTCTTTCATTGATATGCGTTAAAATTGTTAAATAACAAACGAAACCGTCAACGCCATCTATACGACAGTAGGCCAAAGCTAGTAGCGCCCTCTGAACGAGAATCAAATTTTCTTGATTTTCGAGGCACGTTTTTTCCTTAGACTGTATCCATCTATTACGGAGTTATATCTATCTTTGCTACTATGGAATTTATATGAAACACTAGCATGTCACAACCAAATTAACTACTCTTTATAGTTTTATACGGGTTTTAAAATAGAATAATTGTATCTAAAAATAACTGCTGTCTACGTTTCTATATTAATCTTCTGGTTCTTTATTTCATGAATGGTGTAAAATAATTTATTTAAAATACAGACAAATACCCTATTTGTCAGTTCTAATGGTAAGTAGTCATCTTTTACTGATACCATAATGGAAAACATTATACCTCCTATTTTTTAATATATTTTTATTTCAAAATTCGAATTAGACAATAAGGCTTAGACTTTTCAGCACTTTGGAAGACAACATCTCCCAATAGGTTGACAGTGGTCAGCTAAATATAAATATTTCACTGTTTTTAGACAACTAACATTATATCAAAATTAATCAAATCTCAGCCGGACAGTTGAGTACCTTTCCTTGTAAGTTAATTTTAACAAAGCGACTGTCATTGTAAACGTCATGATTTCATAGAACTTTGACGTCAAGGATGACATTGCCATACTTTGACATTGCAAATGCAATGCAGAGTTAGGTTGGTCTGACTCTATCCTGTTACTCACCTATATTGCACATAAGCCTTATCGTAACTGAGTTGCAGAATTCAAAATGGCGGTATTACACCGTCCCGCCCGCAGGAAATTACATTTTGGAAGTTACGTATCAACACCCCGGGGACGAGGATGGATAAAAATACAAAATTCTGCGTATCCACTCATGTTGAATGGAATATTAATAAATATGGCCGAAGTGGGATTTATAGCTTGTCAGAAATGATTAATTTGGTAGTTTTTTACATAAGTACAACAAGGAACTACAGGAAGGATTCATTGCAACAAGGGAACAAATCAAATTACATTATTATTTTGTACACTTATACATATAAATTGAAATACATGTCATTATACTAAATAAGAAATACCCCAGTGGCTGATGGCCGGAATCGAAAGCGCGGTTCTATTCCGGGTTCGGCCCATTGGCTACCATTGTGAGTGGTCACTTTTTGCATCATATAATATCCTTACAACGTTTAATAATTATCAAACAACTAGTATTAGTAACAAATAAAATAATGTTTTGAAAATAATCCACCATACTGTTCTACCTTACGCTACGTCTTACGTAGGCGAACGCTCGCGAACGCGAAAAGAAGCGGCGCGGCGCGGCGCGGCGCGGCGGGCCCAAGGCGTTCGCGTTCGCAACGAGATCGCCCACGTAGGACACTTCTATAGGTATCAAAGGATTGATTCACCCCGCTCTGCGCCGCGTCGCGCCGCTTCGCGTTCGCGTGTTGTTCGCCTACGTAGTACGCTGCGTTAGAGTTGGACAGAGGGCGCCATAAGCTCTCAGTAAAATTTCATTTAAGTACTAAGAAATCGACTCATGCTGCTGTGACCCCGGTGGCTGAGAGGCTTAGGCACCTGCCGCGATAGCAGAGGGACGCTGGATCGATTCCAGCCCTGGGCAATGGAGGCCTTGTTTACCTTTTCTTCCTGTATGAAATTTATTTCAGTTTGTAATAATCATACAATTAATATTAATGGACATCAAGGATATATTTATTAAAATATCACTATGCTTAGGTAGATTAGGTAGGTATCATAAAAAAAAAATATTATTGTCTCCGTCCAAACTCCGCGCAAATTAATATTTTCATTCGAATGAGCAATTTATTTTAATTTAGCAGTAAGCTGAAATAATGGAGATCAGAATTACGCAACAGTTTTCGTCTGTTTGCTCAACGAAGTGATTTTCGAGGTCATTATCTTTTTAATTATGACCGAAAGACTGCTATTTTTATCGAGCTTGTTTAATGAAATTAAGCGTTACTTTTGGGCAGTTTGGGTAAGTGAAACATTTATTTTACAGTACATATGGTGCTACTTTCTCGCACTTTTCGTGCATAATGTCGAAAGTTTAAAGGGCCATATGTACTGTAAAACGTTGCACGATACACGTGCGAATAGGTAATTCACAACTCGTGTCGATTTAAAACACTCCCTGCGGTCGTATTTTAATTTATCGCCTCTAGTTTCGAATTTTCTCTTTTCCGCACTTGTATCGTAAATAACTATTTCACCTCAGCGCTAAAACAAGCCTACTTTTGTCACTCCCTGAAGTGAGGAAAGTGCGACTTTCCCCACTCCAGGGAGTGAAACAAAGTAGCTTTTTAATTTAGTGAAGGCCATGAACTACCACTGTTTCGCTGTATTATTCTGTGTAATTCAAAATACATTTTAACCATTAATTTATGTTCTCACTACTAAGGTGAAAAATTATGTGTGCAACACGAGAGCAAAGTTATTTTACATCTCGTGGTTTCAGTCTCTCGCTACGCTCAAGATTCTCGCTTCGCTCGTGATTCAATTATAGAATCTTTCGCTTTCTCGGGACTCAAAATAAACACTCGCAAGAAAAACCAACTTTCCTCTCTTGTTGCACAAATAACTATTTCACCTTTCACCACCGCCGCTCAAGCATACTTTGCTGCTTCGGCGTTTCGTTCAGTGTGATTGTTTTTCGCCAGCGTTATATAAAATTCAATGTTTAAATTTAATTACATTGGGAGGAAGTTAACATAATATTGTAGTTTAGTTTAGTTCGGTAGCAATATAAATGTTATATTGCTACCGAACTCGCTCTTTTTATACTCTATCAAAGAAAGTTAACTTTGGTTTGTGCTACATGTTTTGTTTGCGTTTCTTCTGGTTTTTATGTCAGATAAGTTGGGACGGAGAGTCGAATGGAGCTGTTAAGTAAAACCAAACATTCCGTAGATGTGTTATATTATCAGTAGTCAAGTATAAAGAGAGAGCAAGTAAATCTAAACATTAATTATTTATAGACTATTATTGCTTACATGATATTTATGCAATTCCGTGCGTCGCATAATTATGTTGCAGGCAGTAATATGTTAATTTAGACATATAGTATACGTAATTTTTTTTTGTTATGTCATACCGCATACGGGTTGTCAGACGAGTTTTTTTTTTTAATTAAACACTCATCAATGTGTAAACAGGTCCAAATGTGAAGGCCAGCCACACTTACCCCTATTGACCTTAAAAAATAAAAATAGCCTTTATTTCTACTATTACAGTTCGCCTTTGTACTTCCATTACTATAATTTATTTTTGTAAACCTGTGTTGTGTACAATAAAGTGATTACTACTAATACTACTAAATTTACATAATAATAATTTAATCAGTTAACAAAGTTTATTTAGGTAATAGTAGTCGCCTCCGTGGCATAGGCCTCCCCCAAGCTCTCCCACAGTGCTCTGTCACGAGCCTTACGGCCCGGCCACGACAGCGCGCGGCGGCGGCAGCGGCGACCGGCGGCCATAGGTGGGAACGAAAGGTCCGATCGCTGTGTCTCGCTCCGACCTATAGCCGCCGCTCGCCGCTGCCGCCGCCGTCGTGGCCGGGCCGTTACGCATCCAATCGACACCCGTTTTTAGGGTTCCGTACCCAAAGGGTAAAAACGGGACCCTATTACTAAGACTCTGCTGTCCGTCTGTCCGTCTGTCTGTCTGTCTGTCTGTCTGTCACCAGGCTGTATCTCATGAACCGTGATAGCTAGACAGTTGAAATTTTCACAGATGATGTATTTCTGTTGCCGCTATAACAACAAATACTAAATACAGAATAATATAAATATTTTAATGGGCCTCTCATACAACAAACGTGATTTTTTTTGCTGTTTTTTTCCGTAACAGTACGGAACCCTTCGTGCGCGAGTCCGACTCGCACTTGGCCGGTTTTTTCTATTGACCTTACCGTCTCATAATTATCAAAATTTAACCGTGCCATTTTATGCCGAGTAAATAATTATTTTAATTTTTATTACTGAAATAATTGTCCAAGCCACAAAATATTTTATTTAATCGAGTACTATCATTATCAATGACCGACAACTACATTATAGTTGGTCAAACCAAATTTTCAGTAAATAAGAACGAAAAAAGCTATACTCATCCTTTTCTTTCGGGTGCTAGTAGGTACTAATGTGAGAGAAAGATAGTATAAATGATAAATAAATAAATATTATAGGACATTCTTACACAGATTGACTAAGTCTCACAGTAAACCCAAGGAGGCTTGTGTTATGGGCACTCAGACAACGATATATATAATATATAAATGCTTAAATACAAAGAAAACACCCATGACTCAGGAACAAATATCTGTGCTCATCACACAAATAAATGCCCTTACCGGGATTCGAACCCAGCTGGACCATCGGCTTCACAGGCAGGGTCACTAACCCACTAGGCCAGACCGGTCGTCGTATGATTATCTCTGTCTATGTTTGAAATGAGACAGTCTTTTGACAAACTATAGTAAAAGCGAAGCGAGCGCTCAGTTGCATCCGTTTTTAGGGTAAATAAAATAGAGTCCATATTTCAACATCCATATACTATTATTTCAAAATAATAAAGTAAAACTTGTTTAGGCCCGACTAGAGGGTAACTCAGTTTTTTTTTTCTGACGGAAGTAACGCTCAGTAGTGACACACTAGGACACACGTCAACGTGCCAACATAGCGATAAACGTCATCGTCAAAGAAGTTTTACTTCAATCGCGCGTAAAGATTACACACGCACACACTTTTTTTTATATAAATTGAAATGTTTGACTAATCGAGCTCAATATGAATTTAATTGAAATGCTGGTTTAATCGAATTCATACCAAATTTTTCGAAGGCCGTATTAACATACACGTGGTCACGTAAATTTGCATCAATACCGAAATAATAGTATCGAATGTTGAGACCGATACCGAAAATTGGGTTACCAACATGCCGCATTTTCGAATGGCAAAATAATTGGTAAGCTGCTCGTGTATTCAGTATTGAAAACCGCACTGTTTTATAAAATGTACTAATTATAAACTATTTTTTATTGCGTTTTGACGCATATTTAAAATTTAACTTGTGGAATCTCTGTATTTTTATAAATGGGCAAGAACGGGCATACACCTTTCCCGGTAGGAAATTTTAAGAAGCGTTACCTGTTTCTAAATATAAATTGATAATTATCAGAGTTACTTACCTAAAATTAATACGGCGAACCCAACGGTCGGTGGAACTAATTTACCCTCCACTTCAAAGACGGCCATCTTGATTTTCACCGTTTTATTTTTTTAAAGAATTATTTCCGTTTCATTAATTTCACTTCGCAAAATTTGCGCCCTCGCGCGTAAATTTTGCAACGCGCGAGGGCATTTGGGTTCAAATAATGACAGAAGGAATATCTAACGTCTTTAGATCAATCAAAATGGAAATTTTGTATTAAACAGCGGTTCACCCGAATATTCATGTTCATCATACATAAAAAGCACTGTACGAAGCTTCGACAGGATAGTATAAGGATACTGACAATGTTTCGAGTACTTACTGGTAGTAAAAATCAATAGCTAAGTAACAAAATAACGACTAGAAATCATACATACCGCAAAACAATCCAACAAGCGGATTAATAAAAGCCCTTGTAGCCAACATGCGGCGTAAACACACAATATCGTATCTTTCAACTGTGCTGTTTCAAAACGAACTTTACAACTATCAGAATAAGGTTCATTTTAAAACAATCAAAAGTAGACTGGAAAAAATAGTTACTGTTTTAGAATCGAGTGATTCCAATTTTGAAAGTTTAGCTGCGCCTTCGTTTTCGGTCTGGACTGCACGTTCCAGCTTATTGGACTGGGTATTTATAGGTACAATGTTGTTGTTTTAGTGGTCCAGATGGTTATATCAGTTTTTTATGCCTTTTGAACAATTGAGTCCATAACGTTGTCAAAACGGGCTTTCCTCTCGATAGTATAACAGTTAACGACCTGGCTTTTATTTTGGCTTTCATCATAAAGCTTTTAAGAAGTAGCTTAATTAGACATGCCCAGTTAGATAAATTAGACATGGTCCAGTATTGTTATATCATTTGTTGTATAACATCCACAGGAAAGAAGCAAAACGCTAACTCATATTACTCATACAACAATTTTATTGACCCAGATATGGAACAGAGACCTCGGTCGGTCCCCATTCATTTTGTGTTAATACTAATGTTAAAGTTACTTAATAAACAAAGCAGCTGGCTATGCTCGTTTTCTTGCTAAATCAGATTAGAAACGAGAACTACAAGATAACTAAAGATTAAGAGGTTCACAGAGTTGTCAGTTTTGAGTAGCAAGCGACGCATGATATTGCTATGTACGTATCGAAATGTTGCCTTTTGGGGCTGACACAGGGCATGCCCATGACATGCCATGAGAGCAAACCCTTAGATTCTTCGAACATAATATGCGATGGAGACCGCATGTTCTCGGGGTGGGGCAGGTAACATGAGATGGTTGAACGCTATGAAGAAGTCGGCTGGCGGCAGTTTGCACCGTGCACGCACAAAATGGAGCAAATTTACATGTGGTCGCGATCTTCAGCAATGAGGAAGAAAAAGTTTTGGGACTGAAATGTGTTCGAATGGCGACCAGAAAGTTCAGCACAGAAAAACCTAGCAAAGTACTCATGATTTGATAAAAATCGCAGGAAAGTCAAGTTACATTTCATGCCCAGTGTGTGCCGAAAAATTTCGCGCTTTAAAAAAGGGATTTCTCAGTTTAAATTTGTTGCACAAGGTTGCTTTGACCTAGTTTGGCGTCCGAAATTGGGCCGGATAAAAAGTGTTAGCTATGGAGCATGCGAAGCAATACAATTTTGACGATGGATCTGAACAATTTTGGACGCAATTTGAATAGTCAGTGTCTTGATTTATGACAAATAATATTAGTAAGTATCGCGTCGTGCATGATGCAATCGAAAGACCAACATGACAAAAGTGCTTAATGCCAATCTGGGTCCAAAAAAGCGCGGAAGACCTCACATGGATATACCTAACGAATAATAACAGACCCAAAGATGACCCAGATTAGTAACCTAAGGACGATTAGGAGAGCCGACCCCAAAGGGATAAGGTAGGCAGAAGAAGAATCGCGTTGTGATGGTCACGTGTACTTTAAAAAATTCAAGGAGTCCAAACGATGCCTTTCAACTATAAGTATATAGTGCTAGTGCAAGCTACGTGCTACGTTCGTAGCTAATAACGTGGATTTTCCGCTTAAAAGCAAAAAGCGCCTGTAAATTGGTAATGTGGACTGGAGTTACTTAAAAACGGGATAATTTCGGAAACAGAACGGTTTTACTACATAACAATGATCATATTTTGGCACGACAAGTTCATGTTTTTTAAGGATTTTAGGTTATTTTTTACTCAGATTCCTGAACGATATAAATTTCATTAAATACTTTTATTTACCAATCTTAAAAAAACTTTCAAGCCTTTGAAACATATCTAAACATATTGTTCCATAAATTTAGCTTACGCTAGTATAGATAAATATTTAACTTGTACGTCGTAATAACAGCCATAGGTTTACGCTGGGATTTAAAAAAAATAATAGCTTCATAGCGGTCAGGAAATATTTCTACCAACATAGAACTAAGTGGAAACGACGTATGAATTTCTTCGAAAAATTTCATTTCGAGATTACACTTCAAAGATATTTTTAAACCCATATGTTCCCGAACGTTTCAGAATCAATTCGCATAATTCCGGTATCAAACAGCCAACGGACGGGAATTTCCAAATTTCAATTTTCGAACGTGTTGGGTGCCGCGGTGTTGTATGAACGGCGGTTCGTGCTCGAGTTCCAATTTCGAAATTTGCCAAACGTTATCTTGGGTTTCGTATTTTCGTTGGCAACTGGTGACTTGGCAAATTGTGACGCATTTCACTTACCTACTAGTTGGTTGGATGTGACGTTGTTATCGGCGTTTAACTGGTTGGATAGGATAGGACAGCTTATTGGTTTGAATTTCGACGTTTACATTCTAGGAATTAATTGTTTCGTAATAGTTATTTGTTTTACAAAGGGGCAAAGTTGTTGTTTAACCACTGGTGCTAATATTGCCCTCGTAACACTCAAGATTCCACTTATCGAATTCACGAATATTTTGCTATCTCGGGTATCAAGGCACGAGGGTTAAACAAATTTGGCCACCGAGTGAAACACAATTTTTTTCAATGTTTAAGGTCCTAAATTATATGAAAAGTACCATTCTGTCCATTGCCTTAAAATCCCTTGCTTTGAAAATGTTCGAATGTAGCACGAAGAAGCATGTCGAAGAAATACTGTTGGAACTGTCAGGGACATATAAACTTTCTTGATTTACGCAGTTAAACTGAAATTGTACTTTCTTCGGCGCAAAGTTACTCTTTCTTATCGTCTTAGTTATACAGTTATATTCGTATATGTATATGTGTATTTATGTTTGTGACTGCAATATGATTCAACAAAACTTGAGAGCACTTGTAATCTTAAGATGGTAGATGTTTGAGTCAAAACTAGTGCCCACGCAAATTATAAAGCTTCATAAATCTGGACATACGTAGAAATAATTTTAAATATTCACAAAGCAATAAGACGGACAATCGGCCTGATTCGAACATTAAGATACGTCAAAAATTAGCTAAAGATACGATATCGACACTGGCATATCCGGTCTATGTCGTATCTTTAGCAAATTTTTGACGTATCTTAAAGTTCGAAGTTCGAATCGGCCGAATGTCTGTACAAAATCGTGTCCCTCCAATATTCACCCACTGAACGGAAGTGGTGATTATTTTGATTTTGATTGGTATGATACCGATCTGTCAGAGTCAAAAGTGAGGTTTTTGGTTAAAGACGTTTATAAATACAACAGCTTAGTAGACATTTATGTTAGATACATTACACAGTAGTATTTTCCTTGATTTTAGCTTCTTATTGAGTTACTCCTCAAATTTTCCGCTTCAAGGAGATTGTTTTTAGCCTAATTAGGTAGGTACTCGTATGGGATCAGTTTACGTATTTCATATTTTATGTTGTTATTTTACCAGCTAACGTTACACGATAGGCCTTTGTCAAAATCATGTCAATTGATCTAAATACATAATATGAACAACTTTTTTTTAAACAAATCATATTATTTTATTAAATATTTTTGATTTGTGTTTTAAGTAGTCACACTACTATACCTATATATTATAAATTCATCATCATTCGCTTGCCCTTGTCCCATTCACTTGGGGTCGGCGCAGCATGTCTTTTTCTTCCATACATCTCTGTCACCCGTCATCTCATCATTCACTTGCGTTAGTTTCATATCATATTTCACACAGTCCATCCACCTTTTCCTCGGTTTTCCTCTCCTCGTACTTCCCTCCACATTCATTCTTAATACCTTTCTCGTCACATGACTTTCATCCCTCCGCATCACATGCCCGTACCATGCTAGGCGATTTGCCCTTACTTTTTCTGTTATGGGTGCAACTTTCAGGCTTCCTCTTATATACTCATTCCTTATCCTATCCATTCTCGTCACGCCACACATCCACCTTAACATTTTCATCTCCGCTACATGCAATCTCTTTTCATCCGTCACCTTTAGGGCCCAACACTCTGATCCATATATGAAGGGGCATACGGGCGTCGCAAATGGTTCCCGTAACCTGTCGCCATTTCATCCATCCTGTGCTAATCCGGTTTTTCACGTCACGGTCAATATCGCCATCGCACTGTACGAGCGAACCGAGGTACTTGAAGTCGGAGCAGACCGGCAATGTAACGCTATCGAGTTATACTGCTTTGTTTTTCCAATATAATGCTTCTGGTTAATAGATAAGTGTTTGTCTTTTACAAATTCACAGATCTCGTGCCTTTCAGCCCGTCTGGTACATTGAAAACGAATTTAATGAATTAAACGAAACTAAATTTACATGCAGCAAATATATATCAATTTTTAACTTATTTTATTTGTAACTGTGACATGTGCGACAACAACTCAACACCCAGTTCACAGTCCATTTTTTGTAATTGATTGATTTATTGTTTTTTTTTTGGTTTATACAGAAAGTCGCTTATATCTCGGAATCTGTAAGTCCTAGTAAGAAATAGCGAAAAGTGAGAAAAATATATCTGTCTCGCTTGGTAATAGTATTTCATAACCGAGCACTTAATGAATCATTACAGAGTTCAGCGTTAATAGTCAATAAATTATAGTCGTTAACAACCAGGTCTGAAAGGTGTGGGCTTTAGTGCTCTAGTGAATTATTGGGACTATTAAATGTTTTTTTAGGGTATCACTCCCACTTTTATAGGTTATTTTATTAGCGTTGACATTTATGATTCGTGTTTGATCTTGAGACGTATTCTCGTATTCTGTGTGTACAGGTTTGATCTGTAATTTATTATAGATATATTATGATCTGCCAGTGTCAAAAGTGACGTTTCTGGTTTTTTTTTTCTTTTCATGGCTTTTACTCCTCGCTAAGTTTAGCAAGAGACGTGACTTGTGAGACGAGAATGTTCGGTTAAATTTTGATATTGTGGAAGGATAAGCTGGGAACTACAACAAACAAATATTATGAACATCACAGACAAACACATGACTGACATGACACAATTGACATAGTACTAACATTAGTAAAAAAGAGCGGAAGGCGGATGACAGATTGTTAGCAAGCAACATATCGGATGAAATGAAAGAAACAACGTAGAAATTGGAATTAATCTTGAAGCGCGTTTAACCAACATTTTGGAGTCTACGGCCGGTAGCCCACGTGCTTCTTGTAAAGTCGCTATCGCTTTACGAGAGCTAATAAAATCACCGTACACTTTTTTTTTTTTATGTGATATTCAGCAAACGAGCAGACGAGCCGCCTGATGGGAAGCAGTCATCGTCGCCCATGGACGTAAGGAACATCACAGGAGCCACTTAAGCATTGCCGACCCTTGAGAACCCTAAATACCCGCTTCTTGAAGAATCCCATGTCGTAGCACAAAGGAAATACCTCAGGAGGCAACTCATTCCACATTCTGCACGTTCTGGGAAGAAACGAGCGGGATGCCCGCTTATTCATG
The DNA here is from genome assembly GCF_947568885.1 of Cydia strobilella. NCBI lineage: Eukaryota > Metazoa > Arthropoda > Insecta > Lepidoptera > Tortricidae > Cydia > Cydia strobilella. The sequence continues at coordinate 2,856,242 of NC_086056.1, forward strand.
GTGTGCCATGTGTCTAAGAAGTGAGGATGAGCTTTGCTCCTTTGGCGGGAGGTGCGGTGATAGAAACGAGACGATGGCACCAGATCAAAAAGTTCTTCGGAACATTCCCCATTGTACAGACGGTAGAACATGCAAAGAGAGCCAACGTCTCTCCGAAGACTAAGAGGTTCTAAGCCGTCAGTAAGTTCGGAATTGTCTTGTACTAACCGTATAATTTTAGTAGTATTTTAAGCTCCTAAGATCTTGATACTGGCGAAATGGTCCCACTGGACTGAAGCCATCATTTTAAAAGAATTAACGAATGAACGTAGAAATTAAATATAGAAATAGATAGAAAAATAGTTATAGTAAGACGAGCAGTAAGAATTATAGTTTTATATTGTGTTCCTGAACATACAAAGTTAGGGGCTAGTCCATTAGAGTGAGAAGTGAATAGAAATTAATAGGTCGAGGAATATTTGAAGGTAACATATCATACAAAGAGTTTTTAAAAATATGCAATTTCGTTCTTCACAACATCCATATAAGGTACATTGTCGTACTTATAAATAAACGCGACAAGAGGTAATGACTGAATGCTTTGAGTAGATTGAGCCGTAAGTTCAAAGTGGCAAGGCAGCCTACATTTCTAAAGTAACTGTTCATATAGCAAACTTCAGACCTTAAATATTTTTTCAGTGTTGAAACTTGCGATAAAACATGACGGAAAACTCCATTTTTTCCATAATAATATCAATAAAATATTTCTTTTCTATTTTATCGGTGCGATAGCGTCCAAAAGTGAACAATTCTCCGGGAAATGTCAACATTGAGAGAGGAAGACATTTCACACTTACTTCCTCAACAAATATTAACGTTACATAGGAAGCTATCATTTTCTTTGAAATTGTATAATGTTATTTATCCGTTGAATTTATTGTCGACAATACTTAAAAGCTGGAATGAAGAATCCATTCTTTGTAAAATCTCATTGACTCATTCACTGCTACTTTACTGTAGTATTTATTACGTTCGTACTACGAACTTCGTAGCCAATACCATGGGATTTCCGGAATGTAGCGAAATGATTTTCTGAAGAGATGAAGCCACAAATATCCTTGCGATAAGCTGACGATCAATAGGACGCGTGAACGCTGGCAGTGTGCAATATTATACAGCTACTGACACCCCGACACGCTTCATCAGAATTCCGTGGTATTTTCCTATATGCAGCAACTAAATGTTGGTATAAGATCCCGCCGCCAATATGGAACCTGCAAGATATTAACCCTTGAAATGCAAATTAAAAAAGTTAATGTTTGTACATCAGCAAACAGAGGTAACTTTGAGTAATGACACTAGTTGTAAATACATAATTTGTTTTATATTTCGTATATAGGTAGGTACCTCTTCTTATCATATTTTTTGTCCCAATCGCATTGCCATAATTCTCTCCTCCAGGTCTACTGAGCTATTAAAGAATTACTTGAGAACCAAGCCCAATTAGCTTCATATCTCACTAAACTACCTGTCGGCCCGAGATCCCACACTATTCCATTTGAAAATTCTCAAACTAATTCCACTTTTTTATTGTTTCAGATGAGAGCAAAGGGAATTCAAAATAAACAGCGCGTTTGAAAATGTTCGTATGATCCGATGTGTCGGACTGTGTCTGTGTAGTGAGTGATGTGATCAGTGATGTGATGGTGGCCATCATGCTGCCGGCGCTGCGGGTGCTGGCTCTGGCGGCCTTCGGGGTAGCGTACGCCAATCTAAATAATGGTAAGTGTAGAAAATATATCTTTCCAGCTCACGGAACAATGGTGCTCCGGACTATCTGGAGGGGTGCGCTGAGCCGAAGCCAACACAAATCTAAATGAAATGTAAGAGATATATCGAGCGTATGCTGCCCTTGTCCATGTCATGCAACACACGCAGAGCTAGTACCCGCCAGGGTGTAAGGACTATTGAGATATCTAAAACATACTAGGCTTTTGGGCGAAAGCCATGTACTGAATACTTTGGCAATGGAAAAAAACCGTACCTTAAAAAACTAGAAACAGAGATACTGATGCAAATGTATCTTAAAATTACTGTATAGGTATTTATAAATTAAGTATGAGTTAGAACTCAACACACACATGCCGCATGGCTACTTCGAATTTCACCCTCAAGTGAGTTTAATTACCTAAGTTGAATAAACAAGTACGTCAACATTACATGCAACGTTCAGTACATATTTTACTCCATAATGTAGAGTAGTGAATAACTCAAAAGGCTCTATTAGATATATATTTATAAAATGATATATTCCTGCTAAGATGTTTATGCTATTAATGTAATGATTAATCTTCGTTGGAATTTAAATCAGTGTATTTATAATTATATTACCAAATTGATGTATGGGCTGCAAGGATTGTTTGTAAATAAGTTTTAATAAGTAACTACACTGACGCTATAACACTTCCAATAACTATTAGCGTTTTTGACATCCACAAGGTTAAAGGACTAAGCTTGAAAACCTAGTAGGTACAAAAGGTAAAAGACATCATATAAGAACTATAACCTACGACCTACTATTATGTGAAGGTAGAAGTTCTATTAACCTAACCCAATTTTCTAATAGCAATCCACTTCTATGAAGGTCGAAGTTCTAACCTAACCTAACCCACTTTTCTAATAGCAGTTTACTTCTGTGAAGGTCGAAGTTCTAACCGAACTTAACCTACTTTTTAGGGTTCCGTACCCAAAGGGTAAAAACGGGACCCTATTCCTAAGACTCCGCTGTCCGTCTGTCCGTCCGTCTGTCCGTCTGTCTGTCTGTCACCAGGCTGTATTTCATGAACCGTGATAGCCAGAAAGTTGAAATTTTCACAGATGATGTATTTCTGTTGCCGCTATAACAACAAATACTAAAAACAGAATAATATAAATATTTAAATGGAGCTCCCATACAACAAACGTGATTTTTTTGCTGTTTTTTCCGTAATGGTACGGAACCCTTCGTGCGCGAGTCCGACTCGCACTTGGCCGGTTTTTTTATAATAGTCCGTTTCTGTGAGGGTTTTGCAAGAGCGGGAGTTGCGAGCCGCAAGCTACGCTTATCAAGATTCTCAGGGAGGGTATAGCGTGTGACAAAGACGGGACGTCATTATTTAGACCTTAGAAATAATTTTATCCTCAAGCCACCCACAAACACTAGACCTACTAACACAACATGCAGTTTTGATTTGTCAGAAAAAAGATTCAAAATACAAATTGAAGGCTTTGTTTTAAACGTCCTGTTAACGATGCCTTATCCTTACCTATTAAAGGTATGGACGACGATAGAGATTCAAGTCCTAGTGGCTTTCTGCAAACGGCTACAAGGCCCTCGCAGACATAACTCCGGCTTCCCCATTCCAGGCATGTTCAAATGCAAATTTCCGTATAAGTGTTTCAACGCTTTATACACCGAGTCGCGATGGGCCGCGAGGGACGCGAATCAGAGCCACGCTAGATTCGCGAAAAACGGCGTAAGCGACGTGCTACACGAAGGTTCAAAGTATACAATTTTCTACCTTACTTACTTGACATAAGGCGAAAACGGTATACTTATTTTAGAACGATCGCACGTACATAAGACTATTACTTTTAAAGAGATGAGCTATGCTAAACAGCAGCGGAATGACGTTATTTTTAAAACCTTAGGGTGTTATTTGGGATTTCTTGAACATGCTGCGAATGGAGAAGCTCTGGGATTTTTCTGAAGATTTAAAGAAATAATGTGTATCGTACTAAGCAGTCGTCTGCCAACGAAATTAGAATTAGATTGGTGGTAGATTTTGCTAGTGAAGTAGACAGTTCGAATTCCGTTTAAGGTGGTATAGTTGATCAAGCAAAACTTGTCAGTAGAAAAAGGCGGGAATTCAACCTACATTTTTTGAATTTGCCGCCTTTTTCTACTGACAAGACTTGCTTGACCAACTATAATAAATTTTTCATTTTCCTTATTTAAAGATGGGATTTTGTGATGATTTCTTAACTTTATTTTGAATTTTGGTTATCTGATTAACATTTTGAACCCGCACATTGTCTAGATTTAAAACTTAAATTAGAATCTACAAGAAAACCCGATATTATAAAGATTGGAACACTTTATCTCTACTTCAAAGAAAACAGTGATCACCACTTATCACTAGACGGAGCATTTTAATTGACTAACGTTCAAAATTCATCCTAGCTTGCAAAATGTTCATTGTTCAAAGCTATAGCCTTCTGAGAATCCTTTGCTTTGACGGAGTGGGAATGCGTTTGTGAGACTCGCCGCCTCCTTTCCCCTCTCCTGGCGAGAGAGGGGGAGGGGGGGGGGAATTCGGCCCATTTTGGAAACTGGTAGCAAACTGCCTTGCAGATGGCCGCTGGGCCGCTTTTATAGCTAGATCTAAAGAATTATAGAATTACAATTTGATAATTGAAAATTAGTACAAACCAGCAATAAATAGCAAATAATTTAGAATAACCTATTCCGACACAATATTACCTAAACTTCCTGGTAAGAATTAGTATAAACAATTTGACGGATATGTCAGTCAACTACAATAAACTTGTCAAAACATAACAAAATGAAAATTTGGATAATTAGCAATTGTGAAATCAGTAAAAATTCACAAATCAAATAGGAAAGCATAAGGGTAAGTTTTAGGATAGCTTAGAGCCACATTCTACTCAGACAGGTTTCAGGAATTGTGAAATATAGTAAGCTAGGCAGAGGTTTCAGTATTCCCGCGCAACAGGAAAGTTCGCGAGAGATTTGAGCATCTCCGTAACGTTATCCTGTGGATTTCAGATGCAGATCAAGAAAATAGTAATTTAATTGGAGCCAGAGAATGCAATTTAAAAGGTTCGACCACTCGTATTCGTAACACTAATTGACCAAAACAGAGGAGAGAGGAGTTACAGAGAAGTAATCCAAGAAAAACATTACACTACAAAATATCCGTAATCATCACACAAATAAATGCCCCAAATATGACAACGTGTGACGACTTGTGTGGCGTGGTAATTATGTGTGGGTGTGTGAAACTTTACGCATGCGTCGTGGTTAATGAAAGATCTGTTTTTTTTTAACATATCTAATTTTCATTTAATTTCAATTTTTTTTTTATTTGACAATATTTATTAAAATTAACCTATAAAGCTAAAAACAAATTAAAACTAACAAAAATAAATTAAACTACGAACTAAATAAACTAAACTAAAACTACCTAAAAAGTCCTATAAATAAAAAATTGACCCCAGGTCTGTGCCGTCCGGTAGGGTGCCCAGAACGCTGGCGGCGTTGCCGCGCCGATACTACTTCTAAAGATCTGTTAATTATTTATTTTATACGGCTTCACTACTTAATTAATTTTATAGTCCCATCCGCAAGAAAACATGAAACATTGCATGCCTGTAGGTATAAAAATAGAAATGGAAAAAACCTTGCCGTCGTATTTTTCACAGCTTCCACGACTTTTGTGCCCTGATTAGCAGTTTTTTGTTTGGGTTGAAGTTACAACAGAACTGTTAATATACAATATACTCTTCATTAAATTCTCCACGACAGTTATTTTTGTATATTGATTTTGAATGTTACGAAATCTAGTAGGAGGTACATCTGCCGGTTGAAGAGCAAGCGTTATCGAAAAACTATAAAACAAAACCTTTTCATTCTAAACCCGCCTCCGCGAAGCTACGAAACTTCGCAAATCCGCGTATTAAAAGCCAAGTGACGAACTCACTAAAAGAGGTTATCTAATCTTCTATTAAACTTCAAAATTCAATCTTAATTCTCCACAAATAAGGTTTATTTTCAAATAACCACCTGAATACAAATGGCCGATTGTCAAAAGCCAACCAAGTGGCATCCAGATTTTATGGTAGACTGTCTCCCATAAACCGGTACATTGGTCTTTATAGACAACTTTGTGCCCTGATACTACGTCGTTAAAGTCCGTTTTAACGTTGGCAAATGGTTTTTGGACATTTCCATGTGTAATGAGTCACAAAACATCGGTTTAGTGAATTTTCCGTGTTCATTGTAGCCTTTATGGGACAAGAGTTGATACTGTTTGTTAATTGCGTGAATTTTCCATGAAATTGGTACGGGGTTAAAATAGTTTTGTCGTTTGCTATATATATCGTACGTTTTCAATACGTGTACACTATTGGGTTAAATAATTAAGCTCTGATAATTTGTTGAGTAAACTATTACTGTTTATTGTGTCATTTATTAAATTTTTCATAGGGTAGGACAACTGAAAATACATAAATTGTATGGGTATAGTACAGATATCTATGAAAACGTAGCACCGGCGGCAATCTCTCTACTTCGCCTTATGGTTGACTGTTCTTATAGAGAATGCCTTTTGGTATTGTGCAATAAAGATTAAACAAATAAATAATAAGTAAACGGAAAAAAAGAAAAATTACGTTACTTTGTTAGTTATATGAAAATAGATATTACATAAATATCTCGAACACCTACTAATAACTACGTTGCAGGATGTACTTCCGTTTAGGCCAAATACCTTTAGCCAAATTTTACTAACTTATCGCAGTAGATTCATTTCCCAAATGAATCTTTAGCAAATTTACACTTCGCATTTAATTTATTTGGTCAAATTATCATTTGGCATACAAAAATACCGAATTCATTTATATCGGATGGTTCACACAAAAGAACACACTTGTTTTAGTTAAACTCGTATCAACAACGGCCAGTTTGCAGTCAACAGTCGTTCTAAGGTGCGTCCACACTGAGGAGTGAGGACCAAGATACGATCGCATGCATATTTAGTGATTTAAAGTTTTAAAATGACTAACAGCGTAATTCAAACGTACACTGATATTAGAATGATAGTTATCGTACATTTCGCTCGTACTTACATTTGTATTGGCGCGGGCGAGACGCACGATAACTAAATAACATGATTCAAATACTTATCATTTATTCTGATGTTGTGCAATAAAGAAGATTTGTAATTACGAGTATTCTGATGTCATCGTACGTTCCTATTTATTTATTTATGTCTGGAAGAGATCGCATTTTAGCCATAATACCACCTGTTGTTTAAAGGAGCCCACTGACTATCAGTCCGCCGGACGATATCGGCCCATCAGTTGTTCGGAACTGTCAAATTTTTGTTCTAGCTGACAGGCCGATATCGTCCGGCGGACTGATAGTCAGTGGGCCCCTTAACCTTTTATTTTCTGTATTATGTGTATTATTTTCTGTAATGAGGTGTGCAATAAAGACTATTATTAGTATTGTGCGAGAATTTAAAGTGTTATACGGTGCTTTCGAGTTTCGTCAGGTCTGTGTTACAACTTACAATGTAATTTGTAATATTGAACAGTAGCTTAAAGACGCGAGCAGGAATTCGCCTATGAAAAATGTAATTTACATGACATAAATTCTCCAATGTCCTTCCCCGTTACTCAAATCTCAAATTACATCTTGATATGGAGACAGTTTGAGATCCGAAGAGTCATCATCATCATTCTACACAGAAACAGTAGTTCCTGTTGATGTTTTGAAGAAGTTTATGATGGGCCATATAGCACTACAATATTTCTAGCAAATACCACGAAAATATGCAGAAAACTTTTTAAAAATGTGTACACTAAAGTGAGGCGGTTGAAACGCCCGAATAATGATGCTGGTGTGGACTCACATTTAAGCAAATTTAAGTAAAAAGTATACGACGGCAAAAAACTGAATGCTAATGTAACCGCATGGAAGTGGCATTTCATACCGCACTGCGACTGCGAGGTTCGGGCGCGGGGAGGACCGCCTGTTCACTTAATATTTTGTATTTGGTATTTATACCTCTCGCGTCAAATGACATGACAGTTAATTTTTATATGCAGTCGATGAATTTTTTTGGAAGTTTAGCACATTAATTTATCGAGGAATGGAAGTTTAGAAAATTTATTTATTCAAAAATATAAATTAAGTAATATAAATACGGTAGAAACATATTTCTTCAATTATTTTTAATACGAGTATTACGCGCAACCGGCCCAACCCACAGCTTGCTCCCATTTTGCCACGTATGATTGCGAATGATAGTTTGATTCTTCTCAAATGATTTTTACGCCTAAGACCGTAATCTGTTTAACAAAAGCCATTGTTCCTTTCTGCGAGCGCGTGGGCATTGTGCCTGAGCGCGTGGCCATAGTGTGCCGCGTGCCACACGCTCACACACAATTCCCACGCGCTCGCACAACGGAACAATGGATTTTGTTTAACAGATTACGGTCTTAGGCGTAAAAATAATTTGAGAAGATGCAGACTATATACTGAATATAAAGGCCGTTTTGGTTTATGTTAATTAGTGCTTGAAAGTTAAAAGAGCAGCGAGCGAGCAGTATAAACTAAGAAACTACGTTAGTATTTTAAGAGCCCGAGGGTAGAGATGGGCGAAATGTGTCAGTAAAAGAAAAGAGTGAGTGATCTTTCTCTCACTGGGATATAATTATATCACTCTTTTATATCTTTATAGCGCCGAGGGGTTATCTATAAAGTGCACAAGCTGGCCTACCTAAGCCCTACAAGTACCCGCTAGTGTTGGCAACATTTGTAAAAGTTTAACAGCAAAGTTAACTATACTCGCGTCAGGCACTCACTTATTTTGGAGCGTAAGTGAAAAATACGCCAAGGAGGTGTGAGCAGAAAACTAAGTGTCAGCTTTTGGCTGGGAAAGTCCACATTCAACGTTATTGAGAAATAAACTTACGCTGAGTAAGGAATTCTAAACTTAAAAGTTGTTACTGTTTTTAGTGGAGGAATGAAACGGGATATTTTTATTCGCAGCTCTGTGTGGTTGCCGTTTTGTGCAATTTTAATGATAATTAACTTATGTACCTACTAAATTTAATAAGCATTAGTACGTTTTGAGCGGGAGGCCTATTCAGATAATAATTTTATTTCTGGTTGAACCAATGACACTTAACAGCAGACAGATCATATGTGGTTTTCCATTAGAATAGGGTCCTTATGCACAATTGCACATGCAGCAGTACCTTTTAGGCATGGAACATCACATATCCTTAACCGTTTGATAACACGAAAATAAATGAAACGAAAATACTCTCAATTAAATTAAAAGATCCCTTTGTGTAATTTTCGTTCGATAGCGTGACGAGCGTTCGCGTTAGCGTTATGTCTATTTTTGTATGGGATTTTGAACAGCGCGCCAAGCGGGACGTTTTGGAAACTCAGAATCCCATACAAAATGACACTTAACGCAAACGCGTACGTCATATCACGCTATCGAATGCAATTTACACTAAGGGTACCAACTGCTGTGTGCTATATAAAACCCACTAAGTAATATACTCGTAAAGAAAGTTCGCGATCTTGTAGTAAACATAAAGATAATGTTGACACAAATAAAGTATTCACTATGCGTAAAATTCCCCATAGATCAATGGCCTTAGCAACAATACCTGGCAAAGAAAAAAACAACTTTCAATATACAAAAATACCATTTCCAAAAAACACAAGGTACAACAATAACCTCAAAAAAGATTCGTAAGAATGGGGGAATGGAATGAAAACAACAATTGCGAGAAATTGGTATTCGGAAGGGATACTCGTAAGAAAAATAAAGAGTAAAATTCCTTCGAAATTAGATGAAGAACGGTAATAGGGGAATTCGATAGCGGAACATAGTACTAGTTTAGGAGGAACTGCCATTGAATTAAATGTGTAGTGTGTATGTGACCAACTTAAAATGTAATTTTATTGATCGTGTTTTTGAGGTTGATTGTAATTTAAGGATTATTGAGGTTTTGAACTGGTTTTGATACGACCTTAACTATCACCTCGGTGATTGGTTCGCATCTCACGCACGACTCACTTCATTTCGCGTGCACCAATCAGCGTGAGAGATTTTCAAGGTCGTATCAGAATAAAATCAAAACCGTAACGCATGGCTAAATCTGAATCGGACTACTTGGCTGTTAGTTTATTTTTAAGCAAAATTATCCTATTAAATATATTAATAACGGGTCACTCACGTATTTTAAGTCGAAAACGCTCGTGAGTGACCCGCTATTAATATATTTAGTATGTCTGTGTCTCAAGGAAGTTTTGTTATAACAATTATCCTTTTAAAAACGAAGATTATTAATTGTTTCTATTCTGGGAAATTTTGTACGTACTTAGATATTATAGGTAAAATCAATAAAATTGATAAAAATCTCTAACGAGTTTTAACTAACCAGCTTATACTTACTATAGAAAATAATCTAAAAATAGAAATAAATTATTATGGAATAATCTCAGAAAAATCGACCTAGTCCTACAGTAAGCTTTATATTTAAGGCTTGTATTATGCTTATAATGTACTCCACAACGATATAAATATATCAGATATAGATAAATGCCTAAATACAAGAAAACATCCATAACTCAGGAGCAAATGCGAAAAACACACGATTCAAACCCAGTACCTGCTGCTTCTTAGCAGCTTTGCAAAAATTGCGTCAAGTAAAATCTATTTTCCTTGATATTCACTAACGCATAAGGAAACGCGCAACGGAGTACGTCGTAACTTTGTAAAATGCTCCGCTTAGAAGTCAGGAGTTGAGTTATATTTCAGTCTCGTTCTGGATTCACACGCGCACTTTACTGTCGCTAAGAAGGCTTGATAAACAGATTCTGATAACTTACGAAGTATGTGAGACTATTCGGCTTCACCATACAATTCACAATAATTATTTTTAAGTAGTATTTACCTATGTACTAGGGTCAATCAAGTTTTTAGTATTACTCGCAAGGTAAAGAATATGAGATTTAAGTTACCGAACATGCATTTTATTAGATGTAAAAGTGTTTCTTTATCAATATATAAAACCTCGTGTAAAAATAATTCAAAAATAGCGTTAAATTAAATCTATTTTTCTTGACATTACTAAACCATAAGGAAACTCGCAAGGAAGTACGTCGTAACTTTGGAAAATGCTCCATCCCCTTAGAAGTCAGGAGTTGAGTTATATTTCAGTCTCGTTCTGGATTCACGTGCACTTTACCGTCGCTAAGAAGACTGGATAAACATAAAAACCCCGCTTTTATTGATATTTGTATAAAAAATGTTTTGTATACAAATATCAATAAAAGCTGGGAGCCAGAGGTATGCCATCGGTTGTTCTAGTATACAATTGTGTAGAATGCAATTGAGTAGCAATACTCGCTTTAATTTCTTGTATTACAATTTGTAGCAACGAAATTAGTACCATATATGTCAAATTTTATGTTATTCAGAAGGTCGTTTTAAAATCGGAGCGTAACTATGATTCTGTAGCGGTGGCTATAGGTTGTGTGACTTAATAAAATTAATGAATCTTACAACAAAAGTAGCAGTGATCTCGTCACCCCTGCAGTCCCTCGACAGATTCCCATTAACCAACTTCAAAATGGAAACCGGGGCTTTATTTTACTTGCCAACTTGCTCCTGACTTGAGCTTATTGCCTGCAGTGACAATAAAAGAATTAAACTCGGGTTCCGCAGCTGGTATTCAGAACGGGTTTCTGAACAGATGCTTCCTTTGGACTCTTTTACATGTGAATCCTTTTACTTTCTTTGAGTTTCTTTGTTAGATTTATAAACTGTAATAGATGTTATATATTAAAGAAAAAGTGACCAAGCCCTCCAGTGGTGAAGGCCGGATCGGTTAGGAAACGAACGATATATATATGGTTGTGGAGTAAATTATAAGCATAATACAAGCCTTAAATATAAAGCTTACTGTAGGACTAGGTCAATTTTTCTGAGATTATTCCATAATAATTTATTATCTATAATCAATCCGGCCTTCACGACTGGAGGGTTTTGTCACTTTCTCTTTAATATATGACATCTATTACAGTTTATAATTTATATATGTATAGTAGTGACTACTTAAAAAAACACAAAATATTTAATAAAATAATTTGATTTTCCCAAAGTTGTTTCTTAGATTTAATTAAATTTTTGAGTAATATGTCTCCATTGATACTGTATAATAATATATTATGTACTGAGATAAATAATTAAAAAAATTTTTTGTTACTACTTACACAACGATTTGTGAAGTCCCAATGGACTTGCGAACTATGTGTTACACCGGTCAACAGGTAAGTTTGTAGCAACAAACTCGGTTTTAGGATGTTTATCGAAATTTATTTAGTACTAAAGTTCATTTATTTTTAAATGACTCAATGATTTCGGCTAATTATTATTTTCAGTGTGACTTAGCCAATGTCAAGGTAGGATCACGTACCTACATAATTTCTATAATTGGGCATTAAAATAATTGTGTGATGTATTTATGAAACTCGCTTTTAGCTCGTTTCATACCTATCATTATTTCTTGGTAATTTAATCTTACACGGGTATTAACTGAAATAACAAAATTCGTTTGAAGATAACTTTGACTTTGAAACATTGTTGGCTCAATGGAATGAGAATTTAAACAGATTATTGATATTGAATGGTTATCTTACTATAAATATTTTATTATTGATACAAGTATTTAAATTAATTTATTAAAGAGATGAAGACGAAAAGTATTTTCAAAGATAAAAAGCTATAAATTATAGAATAGACGTTCTATTACAAATTATGCTAAACATAATATTATTAATAACGGGTCACTCACGTATTTCGAGCGTTTTTCGACTTAAAATACGTGAGTGACCCGTTATTAATATGCTTAATATGTCTGTGTCTCACGGAAGTTTTGTTATTAAAATTATGCTAAAATTTAAAGATTCTTAAATAAATACTATATTAATGCATGAACAAATATTAAATAAAAATATTTTTTCGGTTTTTTAAATAACATTTCAAGCCCTAACAGTGCTGAGCACCGGTTTTATTTTACCGCCCGCCTCGTATAGGCATAAGTAGTGCTAGTGTTTTGAAATGAAAATCTACGCTCTCCGAAAAATGTCACGCGAGTGACTAAAAAACACGTGAGTTAAACGGTTACATTAGTTTTATATTAAGTAGTATTAGTAATACTACTTAATATAAAACTAATTATATTTTATGTAATAGGTACCTATTTACTAATGTAGTTTTATAATTGTCTTCTAACTAACAATTTATGGATCTCAGCTATCTGAAAATAAATAATTTTTAATTTAATTTTAATTACTAAAATACGACAGTTCAAATTCATTCTCTCATTTTGAATTGATAACTGCGCTTCGCTAAATCCTTTCTTCTTCAGCATCAAATCCTGCTTCTACTATGACAATTAAATATGCTTTAGTACTTAATTACTCACTATTCATTAACGTATGAAAAGGACATCACTAGGCATACTTTTATTTCTTTTTTATAAAATATCACAGGATGAATCTAGGGGCAGAGGCACACCCAAACGGAGATGGCGGGGCGACCTCGATACATTCTGTGTGGAGTTGCGGTAATGTGCATTGGATAGAGCCAAGTGGCGGGAAGGGAGGCCTTTGCCCTGCAGTGGGACACACTAACAGGCTAATATTTTTTTTATATATAATATAGGACAATTTTTACACAGATTAAGCAAGTCCCACAGTGAGCTCAGTAAGGTTTGTGTTGTGGGTTTTAGACGACGATAATTATGTATAATCAATAGTTATATATAAATACTGATACACATAGAAAACATCAATAACTGAGGAACAGATATTAGTGATTTATCTCCTAAAGCGCTCCCTCGTCGAACAAAATTGAACCATTTTGCAGCCCCGAAGGAATCCCAGACAATAAGTTCTTAAAGTCAATTACAGTGAGTTGGACACACGCTTGGACACGAGTACGTATTATTTTAGCCATTTTATACGACCTTTGGAAATAAAGGTCTTAGGTTACAGGGAAAACTGGGGCGCTTACGACGTATTGTACTGGGAAGTTTATAGTAGCGGATGTGACTGAACATGGGTTATTAGGAAACGAATTGAGAATTTATCAAGGCTAAGTAATTGAAGTTTTAGCTTTAGATAGAATTATATTGTCTTCGGTTACCGCGATAGTTACTCATGAAATAAAACTATGAAAACGGATTATATCGCGTATATTGAATTTATAATACATCCCGACGTTTCGAACTCTTTACAGCGTTCGTCACCCGTTGACCACGAACGCTGTAAAGAGTTCGAAACGTCGGGATGTATTATAAATTCAATATACGCGATATAATCCGTTTTCATAGTTTTATTTCTTTAGATAGAATTGTTACTTTACTAGGACGTAATAAATATAGTGAGATTTAAATGAGCAATTTGCTTCTGGTTGTTAAATAAAATTTATTCTAATATTATTTAATATCCACGAGATTATTTCAGTAGTCTAGAGCCTTAGGTAACAAAAAGAAAACTCAATTTCTTACGACTAATCTTTTTAGTCAAGATCAGTGTCTTTTCAAAAACATTTGCCATAATCAATTTATTTCCCTACCATCTCTCGGCCGAAACTCCATCGTCCAATACAGCCAAACTTCTGACAACCTAAGACCGGCCGTGTAAGCCAATTGGTCTCCATACAAGTCCCGTCCGTGGAAACTTTTAGTGAATTCCCAAACTTGCCTGATCTATTTTGTTCCGCAGTCGACTGACAGATATAGCAAGGGTAAGTTGACTCATAAATTTGACTCGGTACTCTGAAAGTGTCACAGAGTTAGAAAGAAGTTTCGTATCAAGGGTGGACATGGAATCCTGAGTTTTTCAGTTGAGATTAAAATTTATTGGGATTATTGGTGGAGGAAACCACTGGCGCTAGTTATGCACGCTTAATGTTGCGCCACGATATGGTCCGACCGATACATGTTCGATCGGTTGATCCGTGTAATTCTACTTAATGTTATATGTACTTATGTCGTCATAATGTATCTCTTTTTTTGTATTAGTTTGTGTAAACTGTGTGTAATTTATTTTTCGCCGTATTTTATGTTTCTTTCCTTTATGTTGCTTTCTTTTTGTCTGTTACCTTCCGTGATTCTCACTTGATGGTCTCATCGGAAGATCAGCGCTGGAAGTCTCCAGCAGCATGCTGAGATGGGGCCATTTCGTGACACTTTATTTTCACTATGTTCTTTTAATGTATGTCTATTGTCTGTGTGTTTAGGAATAAAAACTATTCTATTCTATTCTATTCTATGCTAAATTTGTTAGACGGATCATGAGGTGTACGATTTGTGGCGAAGTATAAATTATGCAAAACGATTAAAGTATCTATTTTATTGACCATTTATAAAATTTAATGTTCTTATGATTCAGATTGCCTATACGCCTTACGGTTATATTTAATGTTATTAAAAAAAATGAAGAATCATCTTTGCTATATTTGTTTCATAAAATAAAATGTCAATCCCAAGGAAAGTCTCTTGTACTCTGTATTTATTTTATGTAGCAAATATGTTACCCTTTTCCCGAATTCGTCACGACCTAAGATGCTGAATGAATTTATTATGATCTCCATTTAATATGAGATCCTTTTCCTATTTATTTGATATGATTTCATAGCATTTTGTAGCCTGAGATTTACAAAGGCGTCACCATAAAACTTACACTTTTTTATGCTCGTCGCGTCGGTGGTAAGCAATCCTTACAGCTTAAAGGCAAACGGTCACACCTGCAGCGTTTAGAAGCTTGCAATACAAGGGCACATTGGGCTTCAAATTCAAACTATAACACTTTAAAAGAATATTCGTCAGCAACTGGACCTTAGCTCATAAACATATTGGCTGCCTTATAAAGTGGGTCGGTCTCTTGAATCCCTTTACCTGCACCGTGAATTTAAACCATGTCGCAATCACGTACTGGCCGGCCTGGCGACCACGTACCGGAAGGCGCAGCGTGGGTAGACCCATTGGGAAGGTTGACTGATTACCTGGTAAAGGTCGCGGGAGTCCGCTGGATGCGGGTGGCGCAAGACCGGTCATTGCGACGCTCTTTGGGGGAGGCCTATGTCCAGCAGTGGACGTCCTCTGGCTGATATGATGACGATGTCGCAATCAAAATAGTTCGCCTGCGAGCCTAGCCAAATGAAAATCGGAACTAAAATAATGAGTGCGTGACTTTTTTTTGATCTGTTCCCAATTTTATCTTTTCGATTTTTCAGTAAACGATTGTGGTCTTGGCTAAGCCCACAGACGGTTAGACTTGCCTCCTTATTCATAAACGTCTACTAAAGTTGACAAGCCGCTAATAATTGTTTGTCCCTTTCCATCATACCAACACGTCAGAAAGGGACAAACGATTATTAGCGGCTTGTCAACTTTAGTAGACGTTTATGAATTGCAACTCAAGCAAGTCATGCGACTTACCAAACCTTAAAATACCTTCACACTTATTAAAGACACCCACATTGTATGACTTATCAGTAGATAGTAATTATAAACTGAAATAGATATCATACATTAAAGAAAAAGTGACCAAGTCCACCGGTGGCCGAGGCGGGAATCGAACCTGCGTCTTCAGCTTACGCGGCTAACGTCCTGACCACTAGGCCACCCGGCCGTACCCGTCCCAAATTCTCTGGTGTACATATGCTATCTTTGAAAGGCTAGGCGCCTTTGACCAACTCTAAGTGCGAGCAGTACGTGCCTGCACCTCTTATACCTAGACCTCCTACCTCCTAGTTGGATAGATAGTAATTGTTACCGTTTCTTCCCCAAAACTTCCGAGTAATAAGTCCGTGCAGTCCGTCAACTTGGGCCCGACAGATAGTAGTCGGCAGCAGGAACTTTGCTCATAAACATGTCGGCTGCCTTCATAAAGTGGGTTGCTGTAGGCCGCAACTCACACCGGGAATTGTTATTGTGGATGATTTAATGTGTTTGATATAAATTTAAATGTGTTTCTTATATCTTGTGTTTGAGTTTTGTCAATGACTTTTTGAAATAATACACTAAAGAAAATGTCCACCAAGTCCACCGGTGGCCGAGGTGGGAATCGAACCCGTGTCTTCAGCTTACGCGGCTAACATCCTGACAACTAGACCACCCGGACACGGCGGTACCCTTCCCAAATTCCCTGGTGTATGCTATCTTTGAAAGGTGCCTAGGCCTATGATAATTTGATTTGCTCCCTAGTTGGAATGACTTTTTAATCATCTTCATCTTATTTTGGTTCCTCTTCTTCTATAGAACTTGGAGAAATGCGGGAAGGTTGACTTCCCTGGCTCATTCCTGAGCGATTGAAGTAAGGTGGTGAGTCAGCCTGCTAATCAAACAAACTAACTATAAAAAACTGTAATAGATGTCATATATTAAAGAAAAAGTGACGAAGCCCTCCAGTGGTGAAGGCCGGATTCGAACCGGCGTCATTAGCTATCGCGGCTAACGCCATGAACCCCTAGGCCACCCCGCCACGGCGGTGCCCGTCCGAATTTCTCGACTAGGCGTCTTTGACCAGCTCTAAGGGCAAGCAGTGCGCGCTTGCACCTCCTAAACGAACTCCTTACGGATTTACGTTGTAGCGAGAGAGAGACTGGTGCTGCCATCTATGAACAAGTTTGGGAACAAATCAAATTATTTTATTAAATATTTTGATATGTGTTTTTTAATTTAAGTAGTCACACTACTATATATAAATTAAAAACTGTAATAGATGTCATATATTAAGAAAAAGTGACGAAGCCCTCCAGTGGTGAAGGCCGGATTCGAACCGGCGTCTTTAGCTATCGCGGCTAATGCCATGAAATGAACACTGAAGGGAACACGAACATGAACACTGGAGAGCTTCGTCACTTTTTCTTTAATATATGACATCTATTACAGTTTTTAATTTATATAATGTAGTGTGACTACTTAAAAAACACAAATCAAAATATTTAATAAAATAATTTAATTTGTTCCCAAACTTGTTCAAACTAACTACAGTTATGCAGATAGCTCGCGAAAAAACAGGTTCTGGCGAAAAACCTATTGCTGTAAAATTTAAAAGTAAAGACACTACATCAAATGCCTTTTTTTAATCGAAATCCGCCGTGACCCCGCGTGATATTACTGAGGTACTGAAGTATATGTATCTTGGAGATGTTAGGTAACACTAAATTTTTTACAGTACCTACATCTGCTGGTGCTACATTACGACACTATGTGCTATAATAAGCACATTACGTAACTACGACGAAAATTTAAAGGGCCATATTATTATGTACTGTAAAACGTTGTACGATACACGTGCAAATAGGTAATTCGCAACTCGTGTCGATTTAAAATACTCCCTTCGGTCGTGTTTTCAAATTCGCCACTCGTGAATTTCGCACTTGTATCGTAAATAATTCTTACAGTCCGACATAAATTGAGATCGACACCCAAAATAATAATATGTTAGTGTTACTATTTCTTACCTTACTCTCTCTCTCTCCCATTATTATTCCTGTTGAGGAACCCTAATCTCACGTCTCACGGACCAAGGAAGGGAATGCACCGCGCGAGGGAAGCAGCCGCATCTATTTTGCATATCACTCTTCGCCGTTCGCTGTTGACGAGCGCACATATACTTACGCCCTTTTTTATAAGTCAAAATCAGTGTCAAAATGGTGTAGTCAATAAGCCTATATACTAAAACTGCATGTACTGAAGAAATTTGGATTAAAAATAATTTAAAAGTTCATCTGCATACGTCATTCAATCATCCAGTCATCTATACCCAAAAAAGCAATTGACGCCAAAGTCTACATGGTCCTTCATCGAGCCAAATATACAAGAATCAAGCCCTAAAAGGAATCCAGAACGTTTAACCAGCTGAACCGAAGAGTCAAGACATTTATCTACAAATTGCATATAGAAAATATACATTTACCTACGCGAAACAAAAGCCGTGAAGTGCAAAGGATTGGTCGAAATTAAAGTGGAATTTAAGGTTTAAGGCCGAAACGAGTGGTTAAGAGTGAGTTCTTTCCAAACTGTTACCATTATAGCGTTAACTAGGTACGTAAAACATTTAAATACATACATTACAAATAATTAGTTGCAATTACAGTTAGAAACTTAACGGTGCGAGCTCATATTAATCATTTATTTCATTACTGCATACCATTATATGCATTTTTCATTTAAAATCAAACATTTAAATCATAATTCATAAATAGCAATTGCAAATAATTCGTAACTTCGAAATCATTAGCATACCCACTATCTTTGCGTAGGTACTTTGTCTCCAAGCGCACTGTTGCTAGCCGGCCGGCGGCTGCAACCGAGCGATTTTCGCCCTAATTCATGTTGCATTTTGCGTAAATAAGTTATGCAATCAATAACTCATGGGGTTTAAATGTGATATGCAATTATTGTATTGCATTTATTTACATGTTTAAGACTTATACAAAGTATTTTAACTAATCAAATCATAATATACATTTTAAAACATCATTCAAATCGCTTAATTTATACAAGGCAATTCATATGCAATTTAATATACAATTTCACATACAATTTACTTACAATTTTACATACAATTTTACATGCAATTTATTATACAATTTTAATATCATTTAGGTAAGTTTATTTATACAAGTAACATTTTAACCCATTCCCATAGCCCAACACAATGTCAGACTTAAAGGATTTAATACGTAAGCGTGGCACAATTAAGGGGAGGTTAACCAATTTCATTAACTATGTAGAAAAATTAGATTTGTTGTCGTCATTACAAGTCATTGAACTTCAAGCGCGTTTAAGCAAAATGGACGCACTTTATGCACAATTTGAGGAAATTCAATCTGAAATTGACATTTTAGTTGATGAAAGTGAATTGGCCGTACACTCCGCCGCCCGCACAGAGTTTGAAGATTTGTTTTATGCGAACATTGCCCTTGCGCAGGAGATCTTAAAAGCCAATAAGCCTGTTAAAAATGATGATAATTCTTCCAGTGACTCGTACGTTTCAGGTGACGCTGAGTTGCACGCACGCACGAATCATAAGGTGGTACACACAAGCACTCGAGGTATTAAATTACCGACGATCCAGATCCCTAAATTCAGCGGTCAGTACGAGGAATGGTTGGAGTTTCACGATTTATTCGTCTCTTTGATACATGAACATACGGCGATCTCGGACATACAGAAGTTTCATTACTTAAGGGCATCCCTGGAGGGGGCCGCTGCGCAGGTAATCAAATCTTTAGAGTTTTCAGCTCGCAATTATAAAATCGCTTGGGATTTGTTGTGCGACAGGTTTGACAATAAGCGCATTGTTGAGGGGCTATCCTGATGTTTGGATGCTAAATATGAACTCCATAATAATTATACTATGAGTTTAATGATATAAAAATATCTACAAATGCAACGGAACCGAGTTATGGCCGCGGTGGCTAGTTGGCAAGTCATCGGTCACTTGGCTGCCCCCCCGCTCGCACCTCACCCCGCGGTCGCCCTGCTGGAGTGGTACGCGACATGCCGGCGGACCTTGAAGTATCGTCTTCAACTGCAGTGTCCACAGGTAAGGGGCAGATCTTGGTAAAATCTCTGCGCAGCAGCCCAGTGGCAGTTTGAATTTCTGCGACTCGGGTAACACCGTCGCGCCCTGGGAAGACTCGTTGTATTCTCCCTAGGAGCCATTTTATTGGAGGCTGTTGCTTATCTTTAATAACGACGAGGGTCCCAATCTTTAGTTGCCCGTTCGTCGATTGCCTCCATTTAGTTCGGATCTGAAGTTCGCTGATGTACTCCAGTTGCCAACGTGCCCAGAAGTGCTGGCGTAGCTGCTGGATCTTCTGGTATCTGTCCACTAATCTGGTACGTGAAGTGAGATCTACCTCCGGGATCGCTGTCATACTTCGCCCGATTATGAAGTGGCCAGGTGTGAGTGGCAATAGGTCATTCTGGTCCGAGCTAAGTGGGGTCAAGGGTCGAGAATTTAAAAGTGCCTCTATATAAGTCAGTGTAGAATACAAATCCTCATAAGTTAGGTTAGCCGAACCTAGTACGCGGCGCAAATGATGTTTTATAGATCGTACACCGGCCTCATGTAGGCCACCGAAGTGTGGCGCATATGGAGGCAAAAAATGAAAATTTATTGATTCTGAAGTTATAGCGTCTGAAATGTCAGAAGCGTTTTGTGCAATAAAAGGTTTGAGCTCGTTAGCCGCTCCTACAAAGTTCGAGCCATTATCGCAAAATATGTCTAAAGGTTTTCCTCTGCGAGCAATAAACCTCTTGAGAGCGGCAATAAAGTTAGCTGTGCTCAAATCGCCCACCAGCTCGATATGTATGGCCTTAGTTTTGCAGCACACAAAGATACAAATATAGGCCTTTATGAGACGACAACCACGCCCCTTACGATTAGCCATCATTACGGGCCCAGCGTAGTCCACATTGACTTCCAAAAACGGAGAGCCTGGTTGAAGTCTTTGTTTGGGTAGATTGCCCATGATTGGAGTTACGGTACGACCACCAAAACGACGGCAAGTTACACATTGGTGTGAAATTGATCTCGCTATACCGCGTCCCCCAATAGGCCAATACCGTTCCCTTACCGAATAAAGCAAGTGCTGAGGACCGGCGTGCATGAGAGCTTTGTGTTGACATTCGAATAACAATTTAGTTATACGATGATTTTTGCTTAATAGAATCGGATGAACCTTGTCATACTCATAATCCGAATTCGACAATCTGCCACCTACCCTAATTAAATTGAAATCATTTGTGTCTATGAACGGGTTCAGTGACGAAATTGTAGATTTTTTGATGGACGTTCCCGATTTCAACTTAGTATATTCTGTGGGAAACGATTCCTTTTGTGAAATTAATATTAAATGTTTTAATGCATTGTCTAATTCCTCAGCACTGAGTGGGCCATTTCTTTTGTTGGACTTAAAGCGCGTGTTGTGAATGAATCGTGCAATATAAGCAAACGTGCGTTGCATGCGCTTCAGGTCTGAGAATTTGTTAAAGGGAAATGGCTCATCCGTGCCGGAATTGACTACCAGGCATGTATTTTGGGTTTTGACTTCAGGTAAGTTACTACTATTTAGTTCTGATTTAAGTTCTTATTCAAAATCATATCCAAGCGTTGTTCTCTTTAGAACAAAATAAAAAAGAATCATATCAATCAATTCGTAAAATAATAGACACTTTTACTAAAAACTTAAGAGCCTTAGAGACTCTCGGAGAACCCACCACTTCATGGGACACTCTCATTATTTATATTATGAGTACAAAATTAGATGCTAGGACATTGCGGGAATGGGAAGAGCATAAATCCGATTTAAAGGTTATTAAATTAGACGATTTCACATCGTTCTTAAAAAACAGAGCCGATTTACTTGAAACGTTACACATGAGTAATAATAATACAAATATCAGCGCCAGAGCTGATAAATACAAATCTGCCGAGTACGTCAAGAGTCTCGCAGCAGTCACTAGTGCGCCACAGCAAAAATATGCGTCATACAATTACAGCTGCCCCTTGTGCAAGCAAAATCATCGCATTTATAGGTGTGAACAGTTTCTAGGACAATCTGTCAACGAGAGAGCAGAATCGGTGAGGAGGCTCAAGTTATGTGAGAACTGCCTTCGCCCCGGTCATCAGGCTCGCGTTTGCAGATTGGGCCCATGCATGAAATGTTCACAAAAACATAATTCAGTGCTTCATCCAGATACAGCGTCAGGATCATCTGAGCCATCAGTTGTGGGTGCGACGTCACATTTATTCATGCCATCAGGGCGAGGCGTACTCTCAACTGCCGTGATCCACATGTACGACAAGGACAACCACCGCCATGAAGTAAGAGCCT
The DNA here is from genome assembly GCF_947568885.1 of Cydia strobilella. Classification (NCBI taxonomy): domain Eukaryota; kingdom Metazoa; phylum Arthropoda; class Insecta; order Lepidoptera; family Tortricidae; genus Cydia; species Cydia strobilella. The sequence continues at coordinate 2,878,960 of NC_086056.1, forward strand.
TTATTGATAATGGTAGCATGTCTTGCTTCATGACGGATTCCTTGTTACGTAAATTGAAACTTAAATACACAGAATTTTAAACGACCGTTATTGGATTAAATAAGCAGGTCATGACACATGTCTCAAAAAAGTGCAATGCAACATTCGAATCTAGAACTAGCCCATTTAAAGCCAACATGACATTCTACGTTGTACCGGAGGTTGTAGCTCTAGATTCAAATGTACCTAAACTAAATATACCTAAACATGTAACAATGGCAGACCCAGAGTACTTCAACCCGACGAACATAGACATTCTACTGGGCGCAGAAATATTCTGGGAGCTGCTTGAACCGGACCAAATTAGTTTGGGTACAGGTTATCCAATATTACACAAAACAAAACTCGGTTACGTAGTTGGCGGGCCTACCAGAGGGCTTAATCATAAACAAACAAATTCAGTTGAACCAATACATTGTAATTTGATCACAGACATAACAGTGCAGGAACAGCTAGCTAAATTCTGGTGTCTTGAGGAGGTTCCGGATAATTCTAAGCAGGTATATTCTGTAGAAGAACGTTTGTGTGAACAGAATTTCGTGGAAAACTTTACCCGAATGCCAGATGGGCGATTTTCCGTCGCAGTTCCTCTCAAGAAACCAGAATCATGCTTAGGTGACTCATTTAATCGCGCTAAACAGTGCTTTCTATCACTTGAGCGAAGGCTAGACAAACAACCACTGTTAAAAGAAATGTACACAGACTTCATGTCTGAATATATTGAACTAGGACACATGTCTGAGACCAGATCAGACTCGCAAACCAACATGCAGTCATTTTTTCTACCACATCATGGAGTTTTGCGCGAACATAGCTCCACTACAAAGCTGCGTGCTGTATTCAATGGCAGTGCTGCCACGAGTTCAGGGGTTTCATACAATGACCTCCAAATGGTCGGGCCCACTATACAGAGTGATTTATTATCAATTCTTTTGCGATTCAGGCATTATCCATACGTTTTGACCGGAGACATTGAGAAAATGTACCGGCAAGTTTTAGTTCATGAAAATCAACGACATTTACAGCAAATTATCTGGCGGGATGATCCTACTAAAGAATTAAAAATATACAAATTGAATACAGTTACATATGGGACAGCATCCGCGCCATTTTTGGCAGTCCGGTGTTTGAAACAACTTGCCTTGGAATGTCCAGATCCACAGTTAGCACAAATCATTAGTGACGACTTTTATGTCGACGACTTGGTCACAGGTGCTCAAACAAAGGAGCAATTAATAAAAATAAAAGAAGGCGTTTGCAAAGTTTTATCCACAGGTTGTTTCAATCTCCGTAAAATCAGATCCAATATAGAACTCTCTCAGTCAGATTCATGCCAGACATTGAACCTCGGCGACCAAGGTTCGTCAAACACCTTGGGCCTGGGTTGGTCACCACCTGATGATAAATTATACTATACAATAAAGCAAACTGTTGAGCAAAATCCAACCAAACGGTCAATTCTGTCCGCCATAGGACAGATATATGATCCGCTTGGCTTATTAAGCGTATGCGTCATTCAAGCTAAAATCATGTTACAGAAACTTTGGTTATTAAAATGTAATTGGGACGATCCTTTACCTTCAAATATTGTAAATTTATGGCACAAGTTCCAATCTGAATTACGTCATGTACTTGATTTAAAAATTCCGCGCTGTGTCATCAATGGCGATCCAAATAGTGTGATTGAAATTCACACTTTTTGTGACTCGTCTCAGGACGCATACGGCTCATGCTTGTACGTTAGATCGGAATGTAACGGACAAGTGGAAATCAACTTGTTATGTGCAAAAAGTAAAGTCACACCTTTAAAACCTACGACGATTCCGCGTCTAGAATTGTGCGGTGCCCTTGTCGCTGCACGTCTGACTGAGAGAGTGCTGAAATCTATTCGTTTACCAGTAAAAAGATGTATTCTCTGGACTGATTCATCTATCGTTTTAGGTTGGCTCCAAACGCAGCCTAACAAGCTTAAACAATTCGTTAAAAATCGCATTGCTGAAATTCAAGAGCTCACTGCTAATCACGAATGGCGCCATGTGCCAACAGCTTCAAATCCAGCAGACATGTTATCTCGCGGAGTAAACATGTCAGAATTACAAGATTTGTCCATGTGGTGGAATGGCCCAGATTTTCTAAAGGAAGATGAATCGAACTGGCCTAAAAGTAATTTTGTAAAAAACAATATTGAAATACCAGAAATGGTAACTGCTACAGCAGTCTCTATAGACACAAATCACGGTTTAATTGATTTCGAAAGATTTTCCAAATTACTGAAATTAAAAAGAGCATTAGCATATGCACTGCGATTTATTCATAATTGCAGAAACAAAAACAATAAAAAGTCTGGACCACTCACCACAAATGAATTACAAGATTCATTCACTTTACTCTTGAAATTGTCTCAAAAGCAATCATTTCAGGAATACCATCAGTTAGTGAAAAACCACTCATTGCCTAATAAAAATAAACTTCTTTCGTTATCTCCATTTATCGATGACTTAGAACTAATCAGAGTAGGCGGCAGATTAAGCAATTCACAGTTCCCATTCGATAAAAAGCATCCAGTATTGCTTTCAGCTAAACACACATTAACAAAACTCATATTTGTCGCAGAACATATTCGTTTAATGCATGCGGGACCCCAACTATTATTGGCGTCAATAAAAGAAGAGTTTTGGCCAATTGGTGGTCGCAATTTAGCCAGATCTGTCGCACACAAATGCCTGAGGTGTTTCAAGCTACGAGCTCAAACAGTCAGTCCTATAATGGGTAATTTGCCTGAGCAGCGCCTCAATCCAGGTTATGTTTTTCAAACCACGGGTGTAGATTACGCGGGACCAATTCTCGCTGCTGACCGTAAGGGACGTGGAAGCAAACTAATCAAGGTCTATGTTGTAGTGTTTGTGTGTTTCACCACTAAGTGTCTGCACCTCGAGCTGGTCACAAGTTTAACCAAGGAGGCATATATTGCTGCCTTACACAGGTTTATTGCGCGTCGCGGAAAACCTGCAACAATCTTTTCAGATAATGGCACTCAGTTCGTTGGGGCCAAAAATGAGCTTAATGCTTTTTTAAAACAAAACTCTTCCTCCATTTCCGAATTTATGGCGAATGAATTTGTTGATTTTAAATTCATTCCAGCCTACGCACCTCATTTTGGAGGGCTATGGGAGGCTGGGGTTAAGTCTTTTAAGTATCATTTAACCAGAGTTATAGGCGACTCCCACCTTACATTTGAGGAGCTTTACACTATTTTAGTCAAAATTGAAGCTACGCTTAACTCACGACCTATATCACCAATGTCTTCAGATCCATCAGATTTAAATCCATTAACGCCAGGTCACTTTTTGGTCGGACGTCCTCTTACCGCTCTGCCTGTTCCTCCACTAGAAAGTATAAATCCGACCAGATTACAGCGATGGGATCGCATTGAACAAATCCACCAGCACTTCTGGACAAGATGGCAAAAGGAATACGTCTCTGAGTTGCAGCAAAAGACAAAATGGAGGTCATGCAAAGGACACCTCGACACAGGAACGATGGTCATCGTTAAGGAAGACGCTGTGCCACCTTTAAAATGGAGTCTTGGACGTATCGTGCGCGTCCATCCAGGCATCGACGGAGTAACCAGAGTCGCCGATATCCAAACGAATCGAGGCATCATCAGAAGAGCCTTCAATCGAATCTGTCCTCTTCCTCTGGACGACGATCCTGTTGAAAGCAGGACTTTCAACGCCGGGGGGCATGTTGAGGAACCCTAATCTCACGTCTCACGGACCAAGGAAGGGAATGCACCGCGCGAGGGAAGCAGCCGCATCTATTTTGCATATCACTCTTCGCCGTTCGCTGTTGACGAGCGCACATATACTTACGCCCTTTTTTATAAGTCAAAATCAGTGTCAAAATGGTGTAGTCAATAAGCCTATATACTAAAACTGCATGTACTGAAGAAATTTGGATTAAAAATAATTTAAAAGTTCATCTGCATACGTCATTCAATCATCCAGTCATCTATACCCAAAAAAGCAATTGACGCCAAAGTCTACAATTCCCATCTGATTGTGGGGTCTGCTTTCCTTGTCTTTTCTCTCCACTACTACCTTACATTGATCAAAATTATCAACATAATCATGTAGCCCGATGTGTTCCATCTTATACTATTTTAGATGATATTGTTATGTTGTTTAAAAAAATACAACAGGTTTTGCCAAACAGACGTGATTCCTTGGCTTCGTTTCTGTGTAAAGGCGGTAAGTGCCGACTTGCCTGTACAAAGGCTTTTGGTCGTAACTCTCCTGACGCGTTCCACTAAAACTTTCTGAATAATTATTGAGGTTTCTCGTAATGCTCGGGTTTCATCAATTTCACTTATTCAAGCCCGAACCAATGTTATTTTAACACATTTTCCATATTTTGTTTCGTATTTCTTTAAGTTAAACAATTATTATTAATTTTATTAACACGTGCCTCGTGTCTTTTACTTATAAGTATGTAAGTAAGAAAATATCCTTTATTGTGAACCATTAATTTAAAAACTACTTATACACAGAAATGAAATACTAGATATGACCAGTAAACAGAAAAAAGGGGGCCTTATCGCTTAATAGCGATCTATTCAATACAACCTTTGGGTTGCAGGAAACTAAGTACTTAAAAGTTTGAACGGGTAGTGTCGATATACATAATATATAGGTAATTCAAGAAACTGAAGTCACAAACATTTACCGCTATTTATTTATAGTTACCGCTTTAGATAAATCAAAATTCTCACGCTTTAGAAAGAATTATGTTTGTTTAGAGTTCAATATAATGTTTATGTATCGTATGGGTTGATTTGTATAGCTTAGATAAAGTGTCAACATACGCGACACTTTCAGGATTATCAGCTTAGACACGATTTACATGGAGCGAGCTTGTCCCGCGTGGTCCATTTACAGGGACCGCTTAAAATGCAGCGCAAGTGCAAAGTGCTACGTGCAACGACGTGCTTCATTGATTCAGTTGACAGCAAATATGTGAGTTCACCTCGTTCTGTCGAAGACGCAGAGTATACATCCGAATTCCTAAAGATAAATTTTGACGGGTTATGTACTATTTATATATTTATTTATTTAATCTTTATTGCACAAAAGAAAATACAATCGTACAAAAGGCGGACTTAATGCTATGAGGCATTCTCTACCAGTCAACCTTCGGGCAAAGCAGATAATTTGTAGGCGGTGCAACATAGTGATTACATATATACAAGTATAGTTAAATAATGGATAGGCATAGACATACATACATATATCTGTATATATAATATTCATATAAATACATACAATATACATACATACAAATACATAAGATATCAGATGAAACTTTCAAAACAGAAACACTAAGAATTCATCGTTCTGCCAGCAAAGTTAGTACTCACGTAAGGATTTTTTAAATGCAAATCTATTCGGACACTGTCTAATTTAACAATTTATATTAACAATTTAAAAGAAATAGTAATACAGTACTGTCATTTTCAGCTGAAACCAGCATCAAAAACTACCACAATTCACAAGCCTCATTCAAAAACAAAAAACATTCACAAAATTCCAAACACAAATTCTGCATCGTCATTCTGACGTTGGAAAAACAATAAACCGTCGAGTAGAGAACGGCGCGGTGTTCCAATTTCAAATTTGCCAATCACCGGGCCCGTTTCGCTGCTGGCTTGATTAAATTCGGTCTTTATGTGCGTGGGAGCAGCGTCTTTTTATTAACAGGGCCATATTGTGTAAAAGTGTTCCCTTTTATTGTCCGTGCATGGGGAATGAGCTCATGGAAATTTTAATATGGCGGTTTCGGATGTTCCTATTTGATGAATTGAATTGGGGTTGAAATGTTTTCGTTGTTCGTTTTTCGTCGCGGTGGATAGGTGAAAAAAAAAACGTAATTGAATTTGACTGCAATTTTAAGAGCTAATAGCACCGTTCATGTGCATGGTTCATAGAGATTTTTGCACAAGAAGTATATAAACAGATAAAAATAATTATTTTTATTTTATTCTCCATATAGCCCAACAGGGCAAATAAGGAAAAATATCGCCTAAAACCTTAAGAGCAAATCAATAACGAATTGAGAACTACAATCAATTATTATTTCCATTACCATACCAAAGGTCACTGTCTGAATCACGTGCCGTCAATCATAAAAACACATTGATCGTTAAAAGAACATCTCGAAAATGTAATACCTATCGCTAGCAAACAAAATAACACTTTAAATTAAAACCATAAGGTTCATATTTGAATAGGCGAAGTATGAACCTCGCGAAGGTGTATCATGTATTTCGGTAAGATCGTACAGATGCCATTATACGCAGTTAATCCTTCAGAAACGCTCCACGGCTCCATATTGCTTCGTAGAATGTGAATTCGTAATGTGCGGTAACGGGCTGTGAAGGAATGGAAATTAAAGTATTATAACCGCTGCTTAAGGTCCAAATTCCTGTCCAATTTCTTAGTCCAATGTGCATTGCGTCTCACTCTCTCACTAAGCAAAATGTTAGACGGAAATACACATTGGACAAATAAATTATACAGATGGAATACCACCCTAAGGCCTGCTGAGTGGCAAATTTAAAAACAGTTAAGCCAAGTGGGATGTGCTAAAACAATTTTCGGGTTATCCGATTTTCGAGTTTGTTAAATCTTGTTGGTGTTTTGTAATGGTGTAAGGACTGGAGCGTGGTTTAAAGGTTTTGCTTCACATTTTTGCTGCTCAAGTAAAATGTACTGAAGTTCGGTTTTATAACATATTGTCTTCTGAGTGACATGGATCTCTCTCTGTCAATCCCGCCTCACAAGCACCGAAAAAAATAGAACTTCATACATTTCGATAAAATATTTTTATGTATTATTTATATTATTATCTATGAAGTATTTTCAAAATTTTTATAATTAACTAAACCGTATCGATAAAATTCTTAAAGCGAGGCTTAGACTAGTTCAAGGAGAGGTTAAAGAAGCTATGGTTATCTGATTGATTAATGTGCCTATATTTGTATTGTATGTTGCTTTATATTTTTCTACTTCTTTCCAATTTTTAGTGTATTTTCCCCATTCCTTTTTATGTAATATATTATATGTTTATCCTATTAATTTTGTATGTATTTATATCCTTTATCTTTCTGGTACCTTGTTGTACATTTTGCTACATTTGTCACCCTCTTTTCACTTTCTCCTCTCATCTACTCAAAGGTTAACTGGAAGAGATCCCTCAAAGGGATAAGTTCGCCTTTGTACATCTTATTATTTGTACCATGTAATTTTTAATATGTATATTTGTACAATAAAGAGTTTACTACTACTACTACTACTAGACTAGCAAGAACTTGCATGCAATTTACGTTACATTGCCGACTACTAAGGTAAACTGCATTCAAAAGTTTGATCAGATACCGCAATATAACGTAAATTGCATGCAAGTTCTGGCTAGTCTAAACCTCGCTTAATGCTCGAGTCGGAAGTGCCATAGACTATCCAACGTTGAAAAGAGTAAGGTTGTAGTGTTGCATATGAAGTTGTAATACACACATATTATTATAGTCGACGAGTAGAAAAAATACTATTATGCTAATTCAGATTCTTACAAAAAATACAAAATACAAAAATTTTATTTCGTTACCAGGCATAGATGAAATATAGGATAAAACAAATATGCCAATTTGGTTAGCAGTAGCCCTCACACTAGGTCAAGCCTGTGTCGTGAGGAACTTTTGAAAACTAATAAACAATACAAACTATATCTTATTATTTTAAACTTATGATAAGTATAAACTGTGTGTGTGTGTGTGTGTGTGTGTGTGTGTGTGTGAAAGAGAGATGTGGTGTTTACTGCAAAGGTTTCAATACATCTTCTGTTGCCTGGTACGAGAGAGAGGTTAACCATCTACGAACAGTGGCCTGTAATTCTTTGACTGTCATATCTTGCACATTGAAGAGTTTTGATATGTGGTTATAAGTAATCGGATGAAGGAGTTGTGGGAAGCGTCTTGCATATGGCGTTCTCGTCTTATTTTGAGGGACGCGGAAGATCCTTTTACTACGGAACGATGCGAATCCGGGAGAATTTATTGTGTTGCGATGCATTATCGTGGCTACCTTGAGGATAAATAATTGGCGGAGTGAGAGAGTGTTAGTTTCGGACAGCAGTTGTCTTGTTGGGAATTGGAATGGCTTCTTGTACATTACTTTTAGTACTGATCTTTGTGCCCTTTCTACGTCAAGCATCGTTGTAATACCTGCCCCACCCCAGACCGATATACAGTATCCTAGGATAGACTGACACAGAGTCACATATACTAGTGTTAGGACCCGCTGATCAGCAGAGTTTCGGAGCAGGCGCATTACATACGTGAGCTTCCTTACACGATTAGAGAGAGTTACTATATGGTGTTTAAAGGAGAAATGCTGATCAATATCCACGCCCAAGTAACGCACGCACTCCACGCGGCCAATCGAGTTTACAGGGTCCGTCGACAGCGAATTAGCGGAACCGTTAACATAGAGTGACGTCGGATGATTTGGTTCAGATGCCTTGGTTTTATGGAAGCAGATGTATTTTGTTTTATCGATATTCATGGAGAGTAGATTGTTGTCTAGCCAGTCTTTCAGGGTATTCATTCCTGCTTCTGCTTCTTGTAGGGCGTCTTGCCATGTAGAGCCATAGTATAATGCCGCTTTATCGTCTGCGTAACATATGAGCTCACCTGTAAGAGCACTGACTGAGAAAATGTCGTTCATGTAGATGATGAATAACGTAGGGCCCAGGACGCTACCCTGGGGAACCCCGAAAAGAGTTGGTAATTCGTCACTCAAATCATTCCCGATCTTAACACGCTGATTCCTGCCCATGAGATAACTGGAACCATTGGAGTGGACGTCCCCGGATGCCGTGGTGCTCCAACTTTCTCAGAAGTATCGTCACGGACACAGTATCGAACGCTTTGGCGAGGTCGAGGAATACACCTACACACTTTAAGCCATTATCTAAAGCTGTGGTCACTTTCCTAGTTAGGTGATCAACTGCATTCTCCGTTGATTTGCGGCATCTGAAGCCATATTGAGAGTCCGAGAGCAGGGCATATCGCTCTAGGAAACTGACCAGGCGACGATTAACAATTTTCTCCAATATTTTAGAAAATATTGGCAGAAGCGAGATAGGCCTATAGTTCTCGGGGGCGTTTTTTGGTCCATTTTTGTGAATAGGAATGACTGTAGCCCTCTTCCAAGCGGCTGGAAATATTCCGGTCTTAAGGCTTAAGTTATAAATAAAAGTAAGCGGGCTAATTATATTAGATTTCATTGCTTTAAGTAGCGCAGGTCTCACGTTATCAAATCCAGGGGCGCTATCATTTTGCAATAGACTTATGAGCCTAGACACTTCGTTCTCATCAGTAGGAAAAAAGTTCTTGAAATACGATATTGACGAAGAAATAACAGCAAAGTACCAACAAGTTGTCTGTAATTAAATAAATTAAATACACTATTACCTCTTCAGACTCTGCGCCCTGTATGATATTTGATAATTTAATTATATTTCAGTTAAATACGAAGCCTGTTGTTGCTGATTTGCTTTTGTGTCCACTTGACCAAGCCTTCGTTGCCGATCACGATCTTTGCATGGATTTTCTATTTACTGTATTTTGTTACGTTATAATGTAAGTTTCATTGTTATATAACTGATAAATAAATTGCTAATTACAGTTAAGTGCTAATATTTAACTGAAATATAAGTGCTTTCAGAATAATTAATAAGTTTGTTTGTACTTAAACAATAAGGCGCCAAATTGTAAAATATCTTTAACCAATTTCACGTTAAGGTACTCCAACAACAAATTCAGAACCAAACCTCCAGAATTTCGTTAACTGAAGTTAACGAAAGTGACCTCAACCTGAAAAACGTTGAAAGGCGTTCAAAGTTCCAGCCTTAAATTCCAAAATCGCGTTCATTTGTTTTTCGTTTAATCATAAATAAACTACGGTGCTCGTATCAAAAATTCGTTCGCGTTCTCGCGCTCCCGCTGATTAAAAGTTTACTTTATGGCATCTGTTTTAAAGTTTAATTTGCAATGAGTTATTTAATGTGGACTGGTTTTTTGTTCGTCTAATTAGATTGGCTTACTTCTTGTGTTTTTTAAAGACTTCAGCGAGACGGGGTAGAAATTATTAGCTATCTGTTTCAGGATTAAAATATTATAAAGAATTGAAATAAGTTTTAATTAAGCTACTTTTTTAACAGTCAGAAAAACATTTAGAAACATTTTACTTACTTATTAAAATAGGTTTAACATTACCTACATTCCGTTTTTTTAGGCCTAATTATGATGAAAAGGATCTAAATATTACAGTGTAATAAAAAATATCGATACCGTAGTATGTTTACACTTTTGGCAGTAATGCAGTCGTCAGTTAATGTCGCGCTGCAATACTGCTGCATTAATGCTGCCAACTACATTACTGCAAGAAATTATATCATAGTTCCTCATTGCGTATGTTCCTTACGTCACGGGCCCACGCTTGTGCAAGTCTAGAGTAGGTACGCCTTTGAGGAATGTATCCAAGTCGCAGGTAAATTTATGTTCCAAAGTACCGCCGCCATCAGATATATCGGAGCGTCCAAGCTGTTCATAAATCTCTGAACATACCTATATCATCAAGATTTTCAGATATTTTTGAGCACCGTGACCGCTCCGTTATATCTGATGCCTCTGATGGAGACTATCGTTGCGTTTCAATAAAATCACCTAAGAGCCAACGAGCCATAGAGTTAAGAGGCGGTAGACCTGTTAACATGAAATATCGCCCATTCCGGCGATGCAGCCTCTGTCGAGAGCAATTACTATGACTTACAGCACACTGCTACTGGGGATGTGGTGCTGCCAATATTCCTCTCAGGAATGTTCCTATAAGCAATATAGTCCCTGAAAGCTACTGTAACTCATAGTCATAAAGAAGGAGTAGATTTAAATGCAAAGTATTACAAAAAAAAATCGGCGGTTACATTTAAAATCTTTTTTATTACCTATTTCTAACTTGTAATAACGCCAATTTTTTTTATGACAGTTGTATTTAATTTTATTGTGATGTTTGTACGTATGTGACAAGCAACGTAGGAAGTACATACTTTTGATTAAACCATAGTCAAATTTAATTACCCATAATGCTTAGAAATAAGGGAAAAGTGGAAAAACTGACTGTCTCGGCCGAGATATAGGTAGACTAATACCAGAATATGCGCCTATTAAAACCAGGTTTAAATAATATTAGGATGCAAAAGTGTAGGGGAAAAGAACTACATGCCTTTGTCGGCTGTTTTTTTATGGTATAGGCGGCATACGAGCAGATTAATCGCCGGATCCATACCCGCAACACCATGCACAGTTGTGTGTTATCGACCTTTAAGATGGGATGGGATGGGATGAGATTATGAATGAATGAATGATCACGCTCCTTTCTTGAAGGTTTGAAGGTCGTAACGGTCCGGAAATAACCGAAATACCACAGGCGACAGTTTATTCCACAGTAAAAATAACACGGACAAACATCAATCAGATTTTATGACGGTACACACTAGGGAATGCAAACCGGTTTTTATTTGTATGAAATTTCCGTTAATAACCGGATTTTCCGTACAATTAAAAACCGGTTTGCATTCCCTAGTACACACACAGTGTAAATTTTGAAAGTTCCCACCAAGAACACCACTAGATACTGCTGATACAACAGAGATAAGTGATTTAGGTGCGGTTTTAATCTCCGTAATACGGTTATGTTTGTGCCAACTCTACCGTTTTATGTATTCATGGGGTCTTGTTGTGCCCATTACTTAGGAACGTATTGCTTCCATTTTAATATTTGGATTATATATCCGGGACTGGAAAATACCGTTATTTAGCTATGAAGTATGTCATGTGGAGCACCGGAGGGGGAGGGTTGATATGCCAAACACAGTACACGGGTTACATTAGATGTATTATCTCTTGTACACTCTCTAATCTCAATGCTTAATATTATAACTTTATATATAGTTATTTTACGTGACAGAAGAGGAAATCCCTTATCGAGTGTAGGCGCAAGATCTACATTAAATGTGCTGATCACTCAATATGCAAGGACGTGCCAATGAGTGTCTGCCTATCGCAGCTAAAAGACCGAGGTTGTAGGCTTAACTCTGGCTTCTGTATTTGTTGTTGATGAATTGTTACCGTACCGGACTGATTTTAAGCGCAATTTTAACGCTGCAATACAATCAAAGTGACATTTTGTAAATAACAAGAAATTTGACATGAATATACAAGTAGCATATATATGTATATCTATCTTGTTCAATACCAGAAATCATCATCTAATAAAATGTAGTTTAAACACAGAATAACTAATTGGTTTAAACTTGAGTATCTACGAATTCCTAATCAAACAGTCACTACAACAGGAAGCGAAAAAAAAAAAGATACTATACAGATTACTTAAGATAAAAGAACAGTATTAAAAATGAATCGCAACGTAACATTGCTGGCTAAGACGCGCTTTGGGAGCAATGTATCTTACCGGCGCACCAGATGATGCTAACAGCACACGGAGGTGCAATTCAAAGCGCAATCTTACGTTGCCTGGGTTATTATTTAGATAAAGAGATTTGCAAGATTTTTTCTAGGATAGAAAAAGGAGATATGTTGGAGATGGTGTGTAATTTTCTTGAGGAAATCGAACATGAAAAAGGTCAATACTGTCTGGGAGTCATACTAAGGGCCGGTACAGGAATATCTGCAATCAAATAATAATCAAACTAAACTTGATCGAGGACGTCAACAGGTCTATTTACATTTAGTTTTTGGCATTTTACACGACAAAGTCAAAGCTTTTCAACGAAAAAGCTTTTAGTGTTCGAAAAGTCAGAAATCATTACATGGCGGGACGCTGCCAGCGTCAGAGCGTTTTCACATTATCCGATCCGTTATCGGATATCGGATGACTTTTTAAGCGCCACTTGCACCATCCCACTAACCCGGGGTTAACCGGTAATAACCCAGTGTCAAATTGTACTGGTAACCATAGAACTCCAGGTTTAACCGGTTAATCCCGGGTTTGTGAATGGTGCAAGTGGCCAGAAAGACATCTACTAGAAAATACCTTATGACATCAATTTTGCATTAATGCTTTCTTTTGAGCAATAAACAATTGAAATAAAACTATGAAAACGGATTATATCGCGTATATCGAATTTATAATACATCCCGACGTTTCGAACCGTAACCGTTTTGTGAGTAACTATCGCGGTAACCGAAGACCACAATAATTAATAATACCGTAAAGAAAAAAAAATGAGACCATCAGGTTAGGATTCGTATCGAACCATTCGATTGAAATGGATTTTTGGACACATACCTACTTCGCAAGAGTGAAAAACGATACAGCGCGTTCATATTAATCTTTGCAACGCGATATTGCTTAGAAACGTTTTTATCCGTATTTAATATTCATGCGTTTGAAATAGTTACGAGCAAAACATGTTAAAAGATACGCAGAAAGTTCAAATACTTTTTCAGCGTTCAGTGGTGAAATTTAGATCGTGACTGCAACAGTGTTACTGCAGCAGCGTCACTGTCAATTTCCTTGACATTATTTCAAACATTTCTTTTACAGGTGTAACAAAATATAATACAAACTAAAATTAAACTAAATACCCCTCTAAATAAACTAGAGTCTAAATTATATTTACAAATATTCCTTATGCCGCTGCCATTCGGTAGTGTGCCTATAAGACTGGCTGGGTTACCTCGCTAAATGGCAACCCGCTTACTTGATAAACTAAGTTTGAAAACATTTGGATCGTTCAACTCCGTTACTGAAGAAGGTTGATAATCACATCACCCGCTCAACAGGAACATAACCTTAACTGTAGAAAGGTGTCATTACGACATTACCAAGTACTGGAATACGACCCAATATTGACGATTAACAAATTTACCGAAGCGCTCCTACGAAAAGGAACAAATCATTTAGCACCCACCGCCCAAACATTGACGAAATTACGCGGAAGTGGATTTAGAAAGCATCCTTAGTAAATAAATTTATTGTGTCGTTATTCTCATACCTTTAAGCAGTCTTATATTTCGGAGTTTAGGGCTAAAAATAACGGGTAACGTTTTGGCTCCGTGTTTTAAGAATAAATGGAAGGAGTGGGCGGGCGGTTCATACATTGTATTATCTATGTATCGAATGTTAGCCCTCTAAAGTCGTAGTCGAGGGTTCCGTACAAATTTAACGTATTTTTTCTTACAAATTTTTTGTTGTATTGTTGTAGATTTTTTCCTGTACTTGTAGTGTAAGACAATAATTTGCCAAATTTCATAATTCTAGGACAACGGGAAATACCCCTATGCATTTTGATTCCCTTGAGTATCAAAATATTTGTTTTGCGGCATAAACGGCCGTATCTTTTCAGGGTTCCGTACCCAAAGGGTAAAACGGGATCCTATTACTAAGACTCCGTCCGTCATACACACGTTCACGTCTCTTCTGTGCATGTTCACAGTGCATGCCCATGAATAGAAACCTAATTTTCTGTCTGAGGTCTTTTCTATTAACAGGAGTGACAATGTTTGCTTTGAAATCTTTTATGTTCAACGTCTGTATTTCGTGATTTTGTTTTCACCGTCGTAATCTAGAAATTATGACAATTATATTGAGGTCCGTTTTAACCATATGCGCTCCAGTTTATTCTTGGCCGAAGTGCCTTAATTTGGCAGTGTCTAAACAGAACTACTGTACAAAATCTTTGACCCTCTGTTTGTATTTTTGAAGTAAAACTCTTTATGAATTGAATAAAAATGTTCTATGTCTATGTCTTTAGGGGCGACTAGAGGGTAACTCAGATTTTTTTCTGACGGAGGTAACGCGCAGTAGTGACACACGCACAATTAGGACACACATCTAAGTGCCATCATAGCGAAACAAATAGTGCTGTACGCACGCTTTCCGAGCATTTATCGATAAATTATCCGTGGTACCTCTCGGATAATAAATTATCAAATTTATCGATAAAAATAAAACAAATAACGTTGCAGTCTATTTTATTAAGAAAAATTAAAACACCACCTTACTCGGACGTTTTTGAAGTAAAACTTCTTTAGGCGCGATTAGAGGGTAACTCAGATTTTTTTCTGACCGAAGTAACGCTCAGTAGTGACAAACGCACAATAGGACACACGTCAAAGTGCCAACATAGCGATAAACGTCAAAGATGTTTTACTTCAATCGCGCGTAAAGACGCTCACACTTTTTTTTGGTAACCAGAATCATTGATACTACATTACTGAGCCCCGAGGTTTGAATTCACGACTTTCCGTGATATTTGCCAACGGTGTCATTTGAGTGTCAAGTTACGATAAGAAAGGTGTTAATGCTAAGGCAGCAAAGGTAATCGTTGGGCTTAAACTTAGTTTTGAGCGAACTGTAGGGGTTTCGCGGATTAGCGGTAAACAGTTGCTAAGCCGAAGGCGCAGATAGACAGATCATTACAGCAAACCTAGTTGGATGAGCTCTTTTTATTCATATAAACTAATTGGGTATAATAGCACAAAGTGTTAAACAAGAATTTTAGCCGCCGCCAGTACCTTTTTGAAATTATTTCGTTCATTAACCTTAAGATTATTAATTATCCCTTAAACGAATTACGTAAACAGTTAAGTACCTTTATCAATTCAGTTCAATTGTAAATATTGATTGATGAAAACGATGAGTCCAAGAAGGGTTTTTTGTTTAGATAAAATCAAATCTTTTACAGTTTTACACCGATTGATTTGTCTTCAAAAAGATTTTACATACTTTTCACATCACCAATTCGAAAAAGGCCTTTTTCTTCCCTGCTGCAGCTAGGAGGGATCAAAGTGGCACTTTTCTTCCCTGCTAGGAGGGATCAAAGTAAAACTTTTCTGTTCTAGGACACTATTTCAACATTTTTTTGCGCAGTATTTTTTTTTAGCTTAAATAATATTTTTAAACATTATAATTACCTCATAGGTGATGTGAAAAACAATATGTGTCACATGGTAGCAAAATTATTTCCATCTTGGGCGTAACACACTTGAATCCCTCACTACGCTCAGGATTCTACTTTAGAATCCCTCGCTACTCTCGGGATTCTATTATAGCATCCTTCACTTCGTTTAGGATTCAATTGTACGCCCTCGTCGTAAATATGTCATTTTGCTGCCTTGTGACACAATCTACTATTTCCTTCTCGGAATCCCTCCCTAAAAATGAACTGAAAGACGGAGCGTTGTATTTATTGTTGTGATGTACATTGAAATAAATAAATAAAAAAAAAGTGCGTTTAAAGATTAAAGGGGCCCACTGACTATCAGTCCGCCGGACGATATCGGCCTGTCAGTTAGAACAAAAATTTGACAGTTCCCTACAACTGACAGGCCGATATCGTCCGGCGGACTGATAGTCAGTGGGCCCCTTTAACGTAGATGAAGTTACGGAAAAAATCTGGCAAATAGTCATCTCCAAACAACTGCATAGCATACAAGCACGAAACTTTGAGAAATGGTAGAAATAACGTAGGTAATCTAGAATATTTCTTAACAGACACCGTTATCCTTACCCCTTGGAAAAGCGCCAGCGTGTCCGGAAAAAACACTCCAGCAATAAGACCGATTCCACGCCAGTTACTGTTTCTGTAGTATCCAATTAACTTTATTTTATAGTTGGGTACTTCTATACGAGTTTGTTTGGTAAGTCTGGAACTGTTTAAACAAGTTTCTTGAATATTCTGCCTTGAGAATGTGTTTGCAGGTAGGAATATTTTTACAGTTAAACCACCCGACTATTATACTAATACTTAAGTTTAAATTTGAATCGGGCTCCTGGCGGCCAAGCCATCGAATCGCTTTGTGTCTCTCTGTCGCTCTTCCATATTAGTGTGACAGTGATAGGTGCGTTTCGTTTGCTACGGAGCGTTAGTGATTGGCATGTTGTCTACGGGGCCTGGTCATCTTACTGATAATTTCAATCGTAATTGGCAAGCTTTAGGCATTGATCTACATTATTCTAAATCTACATATCAAAGCAGCCAATGTTAGGTCAAACGGGCAATACCCGATCGATACACGTAGTTCAAACAGGTCCAAATACACATCGGCTTGAGTAGAATTGGATTTTGGCTATTTTTGGCAAATAAGGAGGTCGTTTTACGAATTGCAAAACAAGACAAAAACAAAGTACTTACAGTCAACAAATTTCTGGGCCACTGTACCTTTTTTTTTATACCACGTCGGTGGCAAACAAGCATACGGCCCGCCTGATGGTAAGCAGTCACCGTAGCCTAGCAACACCAGAGATATTACATGCGGGTTGCAGACCCTTTAAAAACCTGTTCACTCCTTTTTTGAAGAACCCCATAGGACAGTACGCGACCATTACGAGTAGGTAGATTATGAAATGATTGAAATCGATAATTTCATGAAATGATTGCCATATCATGAAATCATTAATAGAGTACGCATTGGTTCTTAACATATACATAAAAAAACCATCCATCGTCTCGCAACAATTTTTTTTTTAATTATAAATTGATCGCCGATAAATATTAAACAACAATACCTAATTATTAACTTAATAAGTACGTAAATGCCTTTCTGCCAGCTTTCTGCTTATATCATTCAGGAGCCGGAAACAAAAACAAAGGAAAAAGAATTGATATTGGGTAAGCTGGCTTATTAGATCATTATAAAGACAGACAGGAAGTATCTGCCAAAAATGATGGACGATATATGTTTTAACAAATAAACGAGCGATATTATATTTTAATGTTCCGTCCATGGTCCATAATATCGGAGATACTAAGTACCTTTTACGGGGGCTGAGCTTGGCAGGGATCCAACATCAGATGGGCTGGAGTATCATGACGTGATCAAAATATGTATGCGTTGTTGTTGAATTTTGAAACTGCTTCCATGATGCACGAATATAATAAAATTTAAGTTATGAAGCAAACAAGAGTGTAATACTCGTAACTATTTTTAGATGAGACTTATAAAATTGGAAAAACAATACAAAGATAAATTGAATTTCTCATGAGCAATAAAGTAATTGAAGCATTGTATTACTTTAGTTAGTTACAAAATAGAATAATTTATTATGTAAAATATCAAACTTTCCGCGCAGGCTAAAACACTTGGAAAACAAACAAAGGACTTCTTATTTTACCTACATTTTTTCCCTTGAATGCTCAAACTTGAACCATCCAAGAGTATAACACGCGTACGTAAAATATTGCTATTGCTCTTGTTTACCTCACATTGGGAAACTTTTACCATACTGTCATAGATTTATGGTCCTCAAGTATTGTCAAAGCGACAGCGATAAAGAGCTCATTTCAATTACAAGAAAATAGATCCGACAAAGAAGACGAAATAACTCAAATGTGTCGTAATAAATCCGAACGCGTAGATAAAGTTTGAATTACTTCCCCATTGAAAATCGCGGGATCGAGAGCGAATCGCACGCTCAGCCGTTCAAAGTTCTACCAAGTTCAGGATAGCAGTTTTCTTGTATGACCAACTCAGATTGTGAGGGCTGCTCAGACAGTATGTTGTGAAGTTGCTACTAAAATGTAACATTAGAATGTGGTTTCTTTGGAAAGTTTAATGTCCGGAATTTGGAGGTCAGTCATTGTGTTTCGCTGATAAATTATTAGCAAGATTTGAACTTAGGTTTAGAGCTATAAATGACATGTTTGTCCTTTAAACCCTCCTATCGGTTTCATAAGTTAGTGTTTATTTTAGTACTTAGTTCGATTTTCGCGGTAGACCCTCTGTTTTATCTCTCTCAATGCTAGGCCATTTAAATAATAAACTGCTGAGAATTACAAAAAAATGCGATAAGAGTTTTTCTATTTTCTTTGTGATCACTTCATTTTCTACCCGTTTGCAGAAAATCTACCTACAAGTGGTATTAAAAAAAAATTAAAAGATAACATTTCATTCTAATGAAATCCTGACGAAAACAGTCGTTTATGTCACTATCAAATTCATACCGAGGTATGGGTCATTAAATTTTATTTAAAATATGTAGTACAATAAAATAAAATAAAACTTTTAATTTATACATTTTTGTATTTTTAATTTTTTTAATTTTTTAAGGACAAAAATACACAAAATCTAGAGCTCTTTTGATATTTATTTTTATTTTCGCATTCCGTTACCATTCTTAGAGTTCCGTACCCAAAGGGTAAAAACGGGACCCTATTACTAAGACTCCGCTGTCTGTCTGTCTGTCCGTCTGTCACCAGGCTGTATCTCATAAACCGTGATAGCTAGACAGTTGAAATATTTACAGATGATGTATTTCTGTTGTTACAAATAAAATAAATATAACAGAATAAAATAAATACTTAAGTGGGGCTCCCATACAACAAACGTGATTTTTTTGCCGTTTTTTGCGTAATGGTATGGAAGATGGAACCCTTTGTGCGCGAGTCCGACTCGCACTTGGCCGGTTTTTCATATACTTTACATGACGGTGATGGGCCGGAAGGATAAAAAAATGTATGGCTATGTTTTTTCCCATATTAAGGTGTTAATAACGCACAATTCATTATCATTACCATTTATACATAAACCATGACATGCCCGAATCAGATATTAGCTATGTGGCGACATTAAAATTGACAACCTCACCAACAGCCATAAACAGGAAAAAAATACGTGACCGAGTCAAAAATTCACCAGAAACAGCGACATACACGGTAGTAAAAGCGAATGACCCACGTTACTAGGAATTTTACGATGTATCTGTTATGTATGTTTAATACATTCTCTGTTGTGCAGGAGATGTTGCCAAAAGTCGCTTGATTTAAACGCGGAGCTTGGACAGGTGTACGTGATTTCACACAGGTTTTGGGGATCTGGGTATCTTAGATTATACAAACAGAGGGGATAATAAATAATACATACATAATATCCGGTTTTTCATACCTAAAAGAGTTATTAATTTTGTTAATAACATCGTCCAATAAGCAAAGTTTTATTATAATGACTCCTCTACTCCAATAATAGCCATGATGGGGAATTGCAGGTAATCCCGATCGTCTAGAGGGCTTTATGGCCTACAGTGGCCTATGATCGGCGATGGAGCGTAATCGCCATTCTGTTTTTGGGCAAACATCAAAGGAAGCGGTGGCAATGATTGTGCGCGTGCCCACATCATGGAATCATCGCCCATTCGGTAATGGACCATCATTGCCGATGTTGTAGAGGAGTCATAACACTTGAAGCATATAAGGCCAAGTCATTATACGTATTAAAAATTAAAGATCTAATATTCTTATACACTTGTTGTTGTCAATAATGACATTGTCAAGTACTGCCATAGACAGTAGACAAGATGGCGCTGGTCGCTGCTGCAAAGGCTGCGTTCAGCTTATGGTTGGGCCGTGTCGTACGGTGCGATCGTGACCCAAAATGGTCCCGCCGGAAGATCAGCGCTGACCTTCGGGTCAGCATTATGCTGAGGCGAGACCATTTCGTGGTAAACTTCAACTCCTACCTATTTTATAAGTTCCTATAGCTTTAGTTATACTTTTGTATGTAATTTTAGTTTTCAGTTTATCACGAATAAAACATTTGATTGATTGATTGATTGATTGATAATATTGATGCGGTTTTAACACCCCCTGGCACTGACTAAAATAACCGACTTGTTATCACATTAAGTACATCTCAAAACTTTCTTGTAGTAGAAGAATTAATTAACATTTTGTCTAACTATACTATTTCGCAATAATTAAACAGCGAACCTTCGTCCAAAACCTGCGTAAATCGGGATTACGGAGCAAAGGCATTTTAACCCCATTTTAGTACGTAATCCAAATATACCACCATATCCATTACAGTACAGTCAATCCACTCGTTGTGCTTTTCTCTGTTACTCTTCTGAACAAAATGTGATAAACGTAGGACTAATTCCTTTAAAAAAAATCAGATTTCTCAGATCCATAGATTGAGATAACTCTCTATGTAATAAGGTACCAAATTTAGATTTTTATATTTCTGGGGACAGTCTGTTAAGTTCCATTTTTTTTAGAATTGAAGCGCAAAAGTTACTAAAAATATTATTTTGTACCTGATGTGTCAGATGAACGTATACTAACCGACATAAAAATCGTTTAGTTACGATAGTATATAAAAAAATATATACAAATACAAATACAAAATACAAAATACAAAATTCTTTATTTTATAATAATTTACATATACTGACATTTGACCTATCGGTGTTTAAAGTCTCATAAAATTCACGGTCTTCAAAGAAATACTTGAAGAGAGTCCTAATGATTTCCTGTCATACCCTGCGTTCTAATTCCGCCTACATTTCCATGCGTTTCCTTTTTACGAACCGCGATTGTGTACACGACTTTTATCTATTTTTAGATACCAGCCAGAACTTTTCAGAAGTCAGTCATAGATGAACCTAACTTCTACTTGCTATAAATTACCTTATATTACGAGATAAAACTACGTAATCGGATTATCTCTGATTAGGAACGATGTAAAGAGTTCAAAATGTCGGGATGTATTTTAAATTCACTATACGCGATATATTCACAAGTAGGTAACTATCGCGGTAAACGAAGACAATATTTTTTTTCTATATCATTCGACGCGAGACGTATAATTCTGTGTAATCATTTCCCCTGAACTCTTTGACACTTTTAGAGTCATCATTCGCTTGCCCTTGTCCCATTCACTTGGAGTCGGCGCAGCATGTCTTTTTCTTCCATACATCTCTGTCACCCGTCATCTCATCATTCACTTGCGTTAGTTTCATATCATCTTTCACACAGTCCATCCACCTTTTCCTCGGTTTTCCTCTCCTCGTACTTCCCTCCACATTCATTCTTAATACCTTTCTTGTCACATGACTTTCATCCCTCCGCATCACATGCCCGTACCATGCTAGGCGATTTGCCCTTACTTTTTCTGTTATGGGTGCAACTTTCAGGCTTCCTCTTTGACACTTTTAGAGTAATACATTAAAATCGGAGGCCCTACCGCGAAACACGCACGTTGAGAGGGGGGGTTTGAAGGTCCCAGTTTTCGGTTTTTTATTATATACTCTGAAGGAGCAATGTGCCTGGCAGTGGAACGTATAAAGGCTAAATTATTTATAATTATTCGTGTTTCTGAAAGCAAAATCATTGCGTTTTAATTATTTATAACAAGAGCTAGTGAAATTAATATTCCAAGAAGCCGCAAAAATATTAAATTCGAAGTAAATAAACCGTAATTTTCCCCCCTCAACAATTATTTATATCGCAAAATTGAATTAAAAAATAATAACGATTAAAGGGAGTTGACGTAAGAGCCTCGAGTCACTTAACCTTCCTAATTGCTCACTTATTGTTACTTACTTACTTATTAAGTTACGTAAATAAAGCAAATGTGATGTTCTACCTTTATTTTTATATAACATTTGAAATTAATTTTCTTTGGAGGCATAATGTAATTTTATTGAGTAGAAGTAGTACTAGTAGTAATCACTTTATTGTACAAAAATAGGTTCACATGAAATTTACATAAGTAAGTAGGTAATTGTTTTGAGATTGACTAATTAGTAATTCTGTTTTTTTTTTTTTTATTAAAACATATATTGTATTAAAATAATAAATTACAGACGCAAAACGGATTTGTTTAAATAATTATTGAAATTTCATTGTGCTGTATTTTTTCTTTTTCTTTGTGTATCTTCTTTGGTTAATTTCGAAGTATGAGTGAGTGAGTTATAGCTTTGGCGTGTAAATGTAGGAATCGTGCAATAGTGCTAACCACCAATTGTTTTTGTTAATATGTAGCTACTGGTGAGAACCTGTAATTGGCTTTTTGTATCATATTTATAAAACCTATAGACATGTTAACAGCTGTTGGATCTACGAATAATAATAAATAAATAAATAAATAAAAAAATAAAAATTATTTAATTATAACAGTTTTCGACTTTTCCTCCATATAATTATTTAGATTTTCGAGAGATTGCCTACACGTTTGGAGCATTTGTGTGTTGTGTGTAAACGTGTCATGACGTATTGTTTTGATGAAAAAAAAAAAACTACCTATGATGTGTGTTCTTAATAATATTATTATCTGACGGGTCTGTGACCAGAGAAAACTAGGCCTCATTGGTATTAGTCGAGTTTCGTCACGATGTGCATCAATTGTCAAATCAATTGCTAAACTTTAATTAGTTGAGATTACACACACACGCACAACAACACACGCAAGTGAAGTGTGTCTCGTACCGTACTACAAAATTATTCATTTAATCAAAAAGTTTATATAGCTTAAAATAGCTAAATATCGTGTACTTTAATAATAATTTACTCATTCGTACCAAAATGTAGCTTTTAGTAAAGATCGAACCATAAATCGAAATAAACTCTGAGACGCACCTGACTCCATTGTTCTACCGGATATTTGTAAAGTTTTCCATTCACGACAAGCTCCTCACAATTGAGAATTCAGAATGTTCTATACTCTCAAGGTATCGTGAAGATTGGTTTGAATTTAACGTAGATTTTGGAGTTTCGCTTTGAATATTTACAATAAAAACTGGAATAACTTTTATTTTTGATATTAAATTATTTACAGGTTTTACTAAAAACCGTTGATGTATTGTAGTGAATGTAGTAATATGAGTATGTACATTAACAAATTGACAAAAGATATAACTCGAAATTAATCTGTCGTGAGACATTTCAAAATATTTAGATCACTACGGGTTCACTCAACCCTTTCGGGGGTTCGGGGGCGGGTGTTATTATCGCGCGCAACGAGCGATAAGGCGGGCGCCGCGGGCAGTACACGGATTAGAGCCGCCGTTGACACTCGTGCCTGAGGAAGGACTCCCGAAGAGTCCGAAACATGTCGCCAAAAGCGACTAAAATATTGAGTGAAACCGTAGTGATCTAAATGTTTTAAAATATATAACTATTATTGTGTTAGTAAATATTATAGGACTGTTATTATTACATGTAACATATGTATGTATAATTTCAAGATATACCTAGTAAGGCAATAAGGATTGTGTTATGTGTAGATATTTTAAAATAAAGAACATCCATGTCACAAAACAATTATTTTATCCCATTGTGTGTCGCGTTGGGGTATCATTTTACGCATTTCATATAGAATGTTAAGGTGGATGTATGGCGTGACGAGAATGGATAGGATAAGGAATGAGTATATAAGAGGAAGCCTGAAAGTTGCACCCATAACAGAAAAAGTAAGGGCAAATCGCCTAGCATGGTACGGGCATGTGATGCGGAGGGATAAAAGTCATGTGACGAGAAAGGTATTAAGAATGAATGTGGAGGGAAGTACGAGGAGAGGAAAACCGAGGAAAAGGTGGATGGACTGTGTGAAAGATGATATGAAACTAACGCAAGTGAATGATGAGATGACGGGTGACAGAGATGTATGGAAGAAAAAGACATGCTGCGCCGACCCCAAGTGAATGGGACAAGGGCAAGCGAATGATGATATAGAAAAATTTCATATTGCATTACAACGTAGGTGCCTATTCGGTTGGATGAACCTATGATACTTTTGACGATGACGTCTCTCCGCGTTGTGATATCGACGATCTCAAAACTGAGCCAAGCGTTGCAAGTGCCTAGCCAATCAGAAAGCATAACTGATAATTTACGGAACGTTGAACCAATCACGATCAATGTTCACAAGCACCATTGAGCATTCGCATAAATTCCATATACTCGTTTTTAATTACCAGCGGTAAATGATGTTTGGAGGGTATTATGTTATAGAGAAAGCTGATTAAATTGCCCGCGCTTGATACGTTTACTTATAGTTCAAGCCGTTCCATCGGTTTGCCGCTGTCACTGTCACATTTCGCAAGAAAAAACGGGAAAGACCATGCGCGCCAAGTGTCAATTTTGATCGAAATTTGTCGATTTTTATTTATTTTAAAAACATTTATCAGTACGGTTTTACTCACTATTATTTTTAGTCGCTTTTGGCGACATGTTTCGGATTCTTTGGGAATCCATCCTCAGGCACGAGTGTCCGCAGCGGTTGTACGTCGTGCACTGCCCGCGCCGCCCGCCTCGAGTAAAAACCGTACTGATAAATATTTTGAAATATGTCTCACGATAGTTTAAGTGCGATTATTTTAAAAACGTTGCCTTACAATATCGAAATTCGAAAGCTGTCAAATTTTTTGTTTATAGTGTCACATAATAAATAACCCAGTAAAGTTGGATGAAAAGTCCTAGTTAGAGGTTACTTTGGGAATAAAATGTATCGAGCGAAGTGTCATAATTCGTGTAAGCTTATAAGCTAAAAAACTACATATATTTTTTCCACGTCTACGAATATCAATGTCTCTTAGAAAAATATGATCATATAAGGAGATTTTTCGCCTTCTGGCTCAGGGAACCGCCTTAAACGTATGATCTTTATTCAATAAATGTCAGTACAAAAATAAAAACAATTTAATAATAACTTAAGACTAAACTTAAGCCTAGTCAAAAAGTCCCCCCCGAGTTCTCCCTGGCGCAAAGGTGCCCATCACACTAGTCGCGTTACCACGTTAAATTGCCTTTGCACCAGGGACGAACCCGCGCGGGCGTAAGACTTCCCTTAAACGAATAGCTTTTATAAAATTGACATATGCTTTAGAAGATTGAAATAAACCGGGTGGGGAGTAGGAAAATACAAGTTTGATACATAACTGGCATATAGGTAATAGGTAATTAAAAACAAAACATACATCTTCGAAAGACATTTGAAGTCTATTATTAACTACGGTACTTACAGTTTTCGGAGTATAATTATATATCCTGACATTCCCGACCCCGTATTTAACTACTTATGTATATAATTACCCTCATACTTACATATATACATATCCGATTAGTTATTATAAATTTAAAGTAGTGCCCGAAAATGATCAGAGCTGGAATCAATATATTGCTATTGCTATTTTATTAAATTATTTGGATTATTAGAAACCATTTTCAACTTAATCTGCGGGCTTAGGTGTTATCATTTTTATCGCCTGTCACCATGCCTGCCACGTTCTAACAAGTATGTAAGTGCGAAAGTGACAGGCATAGTGACAGGTGATAAAAATGCAACCATGCTGACACCGCAGGTCATACTCGTACTAGCTGGCCTTACTACAATCGGAGACATTCCCGGTGAACCACTTCAGATAAAAGTTACCTCGATCCTTACGAGCGAGTTAAACTCCGCCTCCCATAGAAATAACCAATTACGTTCCATTTTGGATTCTGAGACAAACAATAGGTAGTATAAGTACAGTTTGTTAGTTGTTGTTGTTTAGGCTAAGCTTCGACTCCCCATAATGGTGTGTAGATAGGGCAGACCTATCTACACAACATTTATTATTGATGATGATCCTATTGATGAAGTCCTAGCAGATTTTGATCACAGCGTCTGCGTGTACTGAATTGGGCTTTAAACATTATTATAAAACTATATTACATTTGATGTTGGACGTTCAAACAAAATACCTTTTCGACCAACTTGTGACTAAATTAGAATTGGTGATTGTCTGGAAAGCAGCTTACGTAATAATTTCCCTTCAAAGCAAAATAACTCGTCATTCATGATTCAAGGTCATATAATTATCTTCTTCTTCTTTTCCTTTGCCTTATCCCACATTAGGTGGGGTCGGCTCTCCTTATCCTTCGGCGCCAAGACGATCTGTCTTGAGTTGTCGGGTTGGGTAGTTGGGCTTTTTCCAATAGTTTGGCCATACTCGTCCACCACGTCAGAGGGGGCCTTCCTCTACCTGTTTTGCCTTCTGGCAGAGCAAGAGCTTTTTGCACGACATGGCCGTCGTCTCTCCGCATAACATGGCCGTACCACCTTAGTCGCGTTTCCGTAAGTTTTTCGGAGATGGGAGTGACTTTGAAGCTGCCTCTGATAAGTTCGTTTCGTATCTTATCTATTCTTGTAACTCCACCTGACCATCTAAGCATTTTCATTTCGGCCACATGTAGCTTTTTGACGTGAGTTTCCTTAACCGGCCAGCACTCAGCACCATACAGCATTGCTGGTCTCACCGCTGTTTTGTACACCTTACCCTTTGTACGTATGGGCATTCGTGGATCACAAAGAACTCCGGTGAGTGTCCGCCATTTTTGCCATGCGACATTGATTCTATGGGAAACGTCTACTTCTACCTTCGCGTCATTTGTTATAACCGAACCCAGATATTTAAATTGGCTAACTTTTGGTACTTGTGTTCCATCCGGGTAGTAGAGATTGCATCTGTTTGCCACATTGCTATAGTTGCATTCAAGGTGTTCGGTTTTCGATCTACTTACTCGGAGTCCCGCGTTTTCTAAAGTAGTGATCCATTTGGTTAGGGTTATTTGCAGGTCTTCGGCACATTTAGAAACAAGCGCAATGTCGTCGGCATATAGGGGGTTCCAAGGCAGTTCCTGCTGAATGGGTTTTGTGATATAATCCATAACTATATTAAATAATTGGGGGCTTAGCGCTGATCCCTGGTGGACTCCCACTTCGACCGCGAAATCTTTGCTTAATCCGGTAGGGCTTTTGACTTTCGTGCGGATGTTGGAATATGTGTCCTGAACCAAGCGTATGTAATCCTCGGGTATTAGATGTTCCCTCATTGATTGCCACACAAGTCTTCTTGGTACCCGATCAAACGCCTTTTCTAGGTCTATGAATATAAAGTGCAAGTCTTCCTTATTTACGCGACGTTTTTCGGTCAGTATTCTCATGGTCTGTATTGCGTCTGTGGTCGATTTTGATGGGGTGAAGCCAAATTGATTCGGTGTAATTACGCAGATGTCCATAAGGCGTTTGTTTAGTATGCGCTCCCACAGTTTAAGAGTATGTGAGGTTAGTTTTATCCCCCTGTAGTTGCAGCAGTGAGTTATGTCCCCTTTGTTCTTGTAAAATGGAATAAGGTAGCTTTGCCGCCAGGCCTCAGGAATAGATTTGTTTTCCAGTATTATGTTAAAAAGTTTAGTGAGCCACTCTATTGCTGATGGTCCCACACCCTTCCAAAGGTCGGCCGGAATTTCATCAGGGCCTAGCGCTTTTCGATTTTTCATTTTATTGACGGCTTGCTTAACTTCGTGTACAGTAATCTCGTGAATTGGGCCTTGAACTGGTGGTAAGGGATTAAACTCCTGACTCGGATATAACAACATAATATATATATTTGGTTATATTAATAACAAAAAATGCTCTTTGAAAATGCTACTCGTTATGAAGCGAAAAATGTCGAGAAATCATCGACATTATAAACGTGAGTGACACGGTTTAATATATTTAACATAAAATTATTGCGTCTAATTGGAATGATATTTGTGGCACATCTAGTTTAAATGTAAGAAAATCAAATCAATCAATTTTTAAATGCACAATTTGGACATTGCCGTTTTCGTGTATTTCCCTAATTGTCAAGATGGCTTAGAAAAAGGTCAAAGCCAATGCTCTCATATATTATGTCAATCTTTCAAAGTCAAAAAAATTAAATCATTAAAAGACCCAGTTCGCGTTGAAAGTTCCCAGTCACTTCCACAGCTCGAGGAAGCAACTTTGAATTACTTTTCGCAGTTGAAAGCATAATGAATCGGGTCCGTCCGAGATATTTGCTCCGGAGTTGGGAATTTCTGTGCAAAGGCGAAAGTTATTCGACAAAATGATTTCTTTGGAGTTCGAATCGTGCTTGGAAATCTTTTGTTGCGAGCATCGTGGAGAAAAAATATAATATTGACTATCCCTTGCCCGAGATTACGTCTACAAGGAATGATGATAATTGATAAAAACTATCATATGTCCTTTGAAGTTGTATGTTCGTCATATGACCGCTTAATTGAATTAGAAGAATCAATAAAAGAAATCAAGTACAATGTAATAGGTACATCGGAAGTGAAAAGAGGCGGAATGTCAATAGAAGAACACAAAAATTTCATACACAAGACCGAACTATTTGGGCGTCTTTGGAGGAGGCCTTCACCCAACCTGGGGTTCTTGCAGAAGATAAAAAAAAAACAACAACAAATAAATATACTTAATAATCTTAATATGAAATTATAAATACTAATAATACTAACATTCTAGAAATTAAGATAGTTAAAAAAAAACACAAAATATGTAAAATACTAACTACTTACACTTAGAAACAACATTATTTTTCTCTTTTTTGTATGCAAGAAATAAAAAGGCTTTTTTTTTTTCATATGTTCTACCTCGGGCCTCAAACTATCTCTATACCAAATTTCATCTAAATTGTAACAGACAGACGCACAGACAGACAGACAGACAGAGTTAGGCCTTCACCCAACCTGGGGTTCTTGCAGAAGATAAAAAAAAAACAACAACAAATAAATATACTTAATAATCTTAATATGAAATTATAAATACTAATAATACTAACATTCTAGAAATTAAGATAGTTAAAAAAAAACACAAAATATGTAAAATACTAACTACTTACACTTAGAAACAACATTATTTTTCTCTTTTTTGTATGCAAGAAATAAAAAGGCTTTTTTTTTTTTTCATATGTTCTACCTCGGGCCTCAAACTATCTCTATACCAAATTTCATCTAAATTGTAACAGACAGACGCACAGACAGACAGACAGACAGAGTTACTTTCGCTTTTATAATATTAAGTAGAGATAGGGATAGTAGGTATATCTACGAGTATATAGATTAAATGACAACTAGATATGCCACTCTCAAAATAAACACAGTTCCGGATAATCATTACGCCAGTTCTATGGTTGTCATGACAACCTTGACACAGCTCGTAGCTGTGCATCGCACGCGCACTAATAAGTGCGAGCGAAATGCCTACTGGCACGACTCTATGACGCGGGCGCTGGGATTAATCAGCCTGATCTATTCAAAACAAAATCAAAACCTAATAAAATTGTTAAATTATAATCGGCCTTTACTGGCTTGGTCCCACGACCCTAACATCCTTGCCCAGTGTATGCACATAGCGAGTTTAAGTTACGATATGTATATGTATGTATGTACATAGAAATAAAAACATGAGAAACACAGTTACAGAGTAAATGGAATACAGCAAAGGCGAACTTATCCCTGTGTGTGATCTCTTCCAGTTAAATTTTGAGGAAATGAGTAGAACAGAAGACAAGTAACAATGAATGACATATAAAAACAAAAGAGTATAATCACTAAAATTAATGACTACACATAATAATAATTTCATATTATTTCAAGAGACAAACCTGTCTTATAGCCAGTCAAATGAGTAAAATTGCTGCTGAAACACAAAAGGCTCTTAAACAAACAGAACAAATAATACTTGCTGAGCCAGTACACAAGAAAAAATATTTTAAATATTGACAATGAAAACTAATAATTCAAGATTTTAATTCAAGAGTTTGCATTTCTGTCTTTTATTCTTTGACATGGGTATTTTTGTGGAATCTTTTTCATCCTATCTCTATAGGTGTGATCCGTCAATTTTATTTATAGTTCAAGTGGTTGCTATGTGACGGTCAAAAAAACTTCAGCTTAAAGTGGGGTACTCTTGAAAAGAGAAGCAATGTGCGGAATAGACCTTTCCTAAACGAACTTATTCACGGATGTAAGGGTAGGTTGTCATTGTGTGGAGGTTTTTGGCTTATTATTTGACCTTGACCTTGTTGATAATTAGGCCGATACGCTGTCCCATATATCATATGGTTAGTAAATACGTAGTGGGTGAGATGGTGGTAACTACTGGGAATGACACGATATATGGAGGAATATTATATACATATAATACACAAAGAGTAAGGCGCCTTTTTCCACTCTCAACGAATCACGTCATATTCTTTAAACGGATGGCATGATAAGTCAATAAGAATGTGCTCCTGTCATTAAAACGATGTAGGTAATGGCTCCTCTACACAATGGCCCAGCGCTGGACCAGCGAGATGGCCATGCGATGGTTGAGAGCACGCACTATGAAATGCGCTACGTGTAGATGCGTACGCACCATCGCTGGCCCACTACCTTTGATGTGCGGACGAAAAATCGACACGCACCGTGGCCATCCTATCGCTATCCCGCCGCGCCATAGCCATCCGACACCACCACCCTCTCTACACGCCGGCCCATCTTAGTGGGCCAGTATGATGGCCCATCTTGTACAGGAGCCAAAAGATATAATTCGCGCGTTCATTTCACTCGGACAAGGACATGCATTAGCACTAGCGAGACGCTCGGGCGAATGAGGACAAATGACAATAATTACTTATATATCGTTTTGATGTCAGTTGTAAGTTTGAATTGTCCTCTCAATCTGGCGTTTTGATTCCAATTCTCGCACACTAGACTTTGCATTGATTACTGCAATGTTCTGCCACCAGAGTGCAGCACTAGCCTTTTTAGTAAACCATATGTAACTTATACATACTGTACCTTTAACAGGTTTTCGACAAGTTTCCAGAGATAATAAAATATGACATTGATGCATCAAGGCAGTTTGTTTACAGAGGACCTACCGGAAAACGCGAATCGGAAATTTCGCTATCTGCCTCTTTATCGCTCGAATATGCAAGAGTGACAGAGATGTTAGATAACGAAATTTTTTCGCGATAGACCCTCAGATTGTGGTAGTGGCGACGCAGTTTCGCGTAATATTCCCTATTGCTGGTTTCGCAAGCTAAAAAAGCTAAACACCACTGGCAATTCGTATTTCGG
The DNA here is from genome assembly GCF_947568885.1 of Cydia strobilella. NCBI lineage: Eukaryota > Metazoa > Arthropoda > Insecta > Lepidoptera > Tortricidae > Cydia > Cydia strobilella. Next base: position 2,910,790 of record NC_086056.1, read on the forward strand.
TTGACAATAAAAATGACCTACATCTTTATACCTCACAATTATTCCCCATCCCCCCCTAACAAGACAATTAAAGCGACAAGATATATGCCACTGAGTCGCGTCATACAATAAGCACTCACACACTAATTGGATAGGTATGACGTGTCACTTAACATGCGATATGAGGTGCGATTCTGGATTGTTTTCACATTGCATAGCTTTAGTGAAAGCAAAGATAGATATAACTCCGTAATAGATGGATACAGTCTAAGGAAAAAACGTGCCTCGAAAATCACGAAAATTTGATTCTCGATCAGATGGCGCCACTAGTTTTGGCCTACTCTCGTATAGAGGGCGTTGACTGTTTCGTTTGTTATTTATAATTTTAACGCATACCAATGAAAGAACATGGGTCAAAATCATATAAAAATAATTAATGCAAATAAAAAAATCATTTATCCATATTTAAATACATTTTATCGTATTTTTTTAAATCTTCATTTTTAGTTTTAAAGTGTGTCGATAGATGGCAGTGAATTTACTGTGGTTACGTTTTTTCCTTAGACTGTATCCATCTATTACGGAGTTATATCTATCTTTGGTGAAAGAGTACTAGTGTTACATAAAACTTACGCCCTTTTTCACCGCTGCGCGAGTTTTGTACCGTTTTTCAATAGAGCCATACATTTAATTAAGCCACACATAAAAACGTTTATCAATTTTTGAATCCTTTGCATTTTTATGTATATGAAATGCTAACTGTTAACCTATAAACACAACAACATAAACGCGTTACTCAGAAACGTTTGTCAAATCTAACAAACCGTTGATAATCGTTTGTCCCTATCCGTCATTTTGACATTTATATTTGTTAGAAAGAGACAAAATTTAGCAGAAGTTTGTAAAAGGTTGCTAAGTTTTGTGGAGGTAATTTTCCACGAGATATTTTAAACTCAGTTGCCAAAAGTTAATGCCGCATATTTCCAAAACTAGTTTTAAATTATGTATAGTATGCGGTCTATCTACTGAGCTCGTTCACTTACCTGTACTGACAATGGCATTCTGTTAAACAAAAGCCATTATTTCTTTTGTGCCTGAGTGCGTGGCCTTTGTGCCTGAGGCTCACACACAATGGCCACGCGCTCAGGCACATAGGCCACGCGCTCAGGCACAAAAGAAATAATGGCTTTTGTTTAACAGAATGCCATTATCAGTACAGGTAAGTGAACGAGCTCAGTAGATAGACCGCATACTATAATTATTAATACAATACAGCTATAAAAATCACCAGAAAACCGAGAATTACAGTTAGCCCCGGCCTAAGCGAAGGTCTTTTAGGAGCAGGGAGCTGACCTGTCATAAACTTTATTGCAACAACATAAGGTTTACCAATGTTTAAAAGTGTTGTGTAAGCCTGCATCGACTACTTATCCTTTAGGTGTAAAGGGATTTCCAGTGTTGACATTAATGGAAAAATGATCCCTCGCGCTCGGCGTCAACCCAGCGCTCCCTCGGGATCTCTGATAATCTATACTCACCACCAAAAACAGAACCGATACATGTAGGAAATTTAATAAAAAGTTTCAAGGAATGAAAACGGATTATATCGCGTATATTGAATTTATAATACATCCCGACGTTTCGAACCGTTAACAGCCATATTGGGATACCCTCCTACAATGTAGGAGAGAATTAAATCTTTTCGGGACAGAGGTGTAGGGGCTGGCGTAGCTTTATCGCGTATATCTTTATCTTTACTTGAAAATAGTTGTATTGTATAACTAGCCTTATGAACCGATTTTGCATGTACAACCAGCCTTAAAGTTTATAGTTTATTATGGTTTATTATTTTTCCATGTGGGTAGTTTTGCACATTTTACTTACTTTATACTTAAATCGCTGAACCGATTTAGATGAAGTTTTGTATGGAGATAATAGACATAGACATAGACATAGACATAGACATAATTTATTGGTAATAAGTTATTACAGGTCACAATTTTTTGTTACTTATTTCTACAAATCTTACATCTTTTAATTATATCACAAATAAATAATTTTTTTTATTAAACAATTCAATATTACACGTTACTATTCTTTAGAATCTAATATATCTTCAAGTCCTCGGATGGATATTAGTTTTTATCAATCATCATCATCATTCTACGCAGACGAAGTCACGAGCAGAAGCTAGCATATTATAGCTACTTTACTTCTATCTGTTCAATGTAAGTTTAAAATAGTACTTATATTCATTACAATCAAGACTAACTTTCCGCGCAAGTGAACCATCAGAACGTGAACATTATTAGTGCTACGTGTTCACGAGCCCAAGTTACTCTTTAGGCACTTCTCGAAAGTTCAGCTCCTTGTGAGCGAACTTACACTTACACGTTCAATTGAGATACGGGGGCCGATTATTTTTTTGTAACTTGATTAAAATAAATTATTTATTTATTTATAATAACAATACTTATCAGGTAAAGTTATAACACACATGTCATACAAAATAAAACATTACAAAGATCTTAACCTAAACTAAAACCTAACAAACACAAAAACTATTCACAAAATGCGCCCCGCGCCCCTCCAGATGCAAAGGAGCCCATCACGCTCGCCGCGTTGCCACGTTGAACAGCGATGGACAACCTTTGCAAAAGGAACGACCCGGAGCGAGGGTCATGACCACTCTCCCGCAACCGTCTGCCCACTTCCCCAATAAAAGTCTTGGATTAAAATTAAATTAAATTAATTTAAGACCAACAAAGGATCAATTCTGTTAGTGACACATTTTAATCTTACAACTAATGTTAGTAGGTACACACACAAACTTATTAACTATCTACACATTTACATCTATTTTTTTTAAACACATTGCACTACAGTGGTTTAGGTAGGCCCCATCTAACCTGTCAGCATACATGGCTAGGATGCTGTTGGTGTTGCCCCTCACCCTGCATAACAACTAAAAAAGGACTGAATTTTTTAAAAGTGGAAAAATTACTGCCTTGGGTGAGACTTGAACTCACGGCCCCTGGATCGATATTCCAGCTCTCTGCCAACTGAGCCACCAAGACCTCATCCATAGTCAGCAAATATTACGACTATATGGGTCTAGGGAATCCTAGCGACATCTACCGCTACCATAAGAGTGTTACACTTCTTAAATAGTTATAGTGGGAAGATTTGCTGACTATGGATGAGGTCTTGGTGCATGGCTCAGTTGGCAGAGGTCTGGAGTATCGATCCAGAGGCCGTGAGTTCTAGTTTCTCCCAAGGCAGTAATTTTTCCATTTCTTAAAATTCTAAGCTTAATAGCATCGTTCGCAGATGTTTCTGCTTGTTAAAAATTAATTTTGAAATTAATGCTGTCTTCCTATGTTCAGTTGTACAATATGTGATACCAGTTTGCATTAGAAAGAAGTGTACATGAGAACTAGTTCGCTGTCGCGCTGAGGCACGCTCATTAGCGCGCGACCTATATGCAGCTCAAGTGTGGTGCAAGGCGAAATTAGACTTTTTTATTTTATATGAAATAACAACAAAACCGGCCGAGTGCAAGTCGGACTCACGCACGAAGGGTTACGTACCATTACGCAAAAAACGGCAAAAAAATCAGGTTTGTTGTATGGGAGCCCCACTTAAATATTTATTTATTCTGTTTTTAGTATTTGTTGTTATAGCGGCAACATAAATACATCATCTGTGAAAATTTCAACTGTCTAGCTATCACGGTTCATGAGATACAGCCTGGTGACAGACAGACGGACGGACAGCGGAGTGTTAGTAATAGGGTCCCGTTTTTACCCTTTGGGTACGGAACTATAAAAAAAATGATTTAAAATTTCGGTACCGCGGCCCTAAACTTTGGAATAATATACCACCACCAATTCGTTAATTAAAAAGCAAAGCGTTTCTTTCTCAAATCATTTTCAATAATCTAGTTCCCAAAAACCTGCTACATGTAACAAAACAAGGGTTAACCTAGTAAATGTATAGTTACTGATGTTTTCCCCCTTCTATGTACCCCCCAAAGAAAGAAATAGACGCATTTCTGCAAAAAGTGAAGTGCGGCTGCACTCCCTCTAACATTCCATTACTTAGGCCGCGGCGTTAAAGCGAGCTCTTACCCGAAACAGAGATTACTTAATGCTAGAAGATACGTCACTATTAAAAACACGTTCCCTATTCAGTAAATGAGTGCCGTAAGTATAGTCTTTAGTTTTGAAGCTGGCCCTTACGGCTAACTCATTGTCTATTGTAATAACACGTGCATAAAAAAGGTTCGGTCACTTTAACGCTGCAGTAAAAAAAAACGTATTTTTAATACAGTTGCTCAAAAAGTGGTACTTTTTGTGGCTGCGTAGCGTGTGAGAAGCTCAATTTCTCGAACTAGTGTTTTTTACTTTTTAGTTCCAAACTATACTTTCGAAACGCAGTTAAAATTGAATTTAGCGCGGAGCAGGTACCAGGGCCTCATGAGTTATGAGGAGGTGTCGTTGACCAACCCGCGCCGGGCCCGCGGCGGCCGCGGCCGGGGCGCGCACGAGTATGAAGGTATCGCGGGCTGCGGCAGCTCGCGTATCTTACCTGTATAGGTACTTTTGGTTTTGGTTTGGTTTGGTGGTATGATTCTACTAATGATATATTAATTTATTATTTTTTCGCAATTGTATAAAAAAACTTCGTTTACAACACGTGTGAAATGTCTTTACACACTAGTTGTAAAATGTACTATTTTGGGCTGGCCTGTAGACATAATCTCGTCATATTACGTGCTTGTGTTAAATGTGTTTGAAAAATCAGAATGTTGCTGTATTGTGCACGTGAGATGAGGAGAATGTATGGATTTAACGACTTTTGAGTTAGCGCTCAGTTTGTAATTAATTTTCATGCAAGATGTTTGACTAGCTCGAGGCCACAGTGTAACCGTTTTATTTTTTATTATTGTAGCTTCTCTTCTCTCTTTATAAATTGAGATAATCTGTGGTCGCAGTCCTTTTACCCGTATATAGTGCACTGACGCGGGCACGATAGGATTTTTGGGTAAAATGCTATTTCGCGCGCCTTCCCATTTACCCCCTCTTACTCTAATTTAGGAGGCCGCAAAACTACTAAAGCGAAAATCTTGCAGGCTCCTACCAACAGCATCCTTTAAAGCAAACTTAGACTTTACCTACTTGGAATAAGAATCATAGTTCAATTAGCAATTTTTCAAGAAATGATCTTGCGAAAACTAGCACAGAATGCGGATTAAGCAAGATTTAAGTCAAATTTGCATTTCCTGCTTTTAATTTAAGACTCAGATTTGTTTAGCACCAAGTACTGGAATACGTGTTTTATATATTAAACAAAACATTAAAAGCTTTGTTTTAAAGTAGCTATAAATAACTTTGTTTGTATTATCCTTATACCTGCTTTATTATACCAAGATTGCTAAAACTTTGTTGTGTGTGTTTTATTTTATGCGTATTCAGGTAACATTACATTTCCGACCGCAGCTGCATTACTGCTCCGACACTACTGCAGCGGCCTGAAGATCGTGTCGTTGTTATTGTCATTTCCATAGTAAAATGAATGACGATACCGAACTGCACGTAGCATATTAATAACGGGTCACTCACGTATTTTAAGTCGAAAACGCTCGACATGTTTCATGTTTTGTTATTAAAATTGCACGTAGCATTTTTGCGTATTTGGTGTTAATTATTGCATTTTTGTATCGGCCACAATGGCCGCGCACTGTGCGGTTTAAGAGGAATTTTCTCCCGCGGAAGCTGCGGCTGTGGAATGAGCTCCCTGCCGAGGTTTTTCCGAGGGTCTACAGTATGGGTTTCTTAAAAAAGGTGTATAGGTTTTTTAAAGGGTCAGCAACGCGCATGTAACACCTCTGGAGTTGCAGTCGTCCATAGGCTACGGTGACTGCTTACCATCAGGCGGGCTTTATACTTGTTTGCCACCGACCGAAAAAAAAACAGTCATGCTCGTATTTAACAGGATCACTTACTGAGTTATCGCTGACAATACCGTGGCTCAGTGAATTTGGCGTGATAAAATGTGAAAGGGTCGTAAATCGTAATATCATAAATATATATAATGTCGTTTATGGTGACAGTTTCTCACTTTGTCATTGCAAAGCCATTTCTGGGCTAAGAGAAGCAATCAGTAATTTATATTACAAGGGGCAAAGTTAAAACACCTCATCCTTGTTACAGTAACAGAATGAAAGCTGCCAAGGATCTAGGAAATTAAATTATTTAACCGTATTTACGAAATTGGTGCGATTGAGGCGCCCTTTGAGTAAAAAACTAATAATATAGGCGCTCCAGAAATGTTAAAACGTTTTAAACAGCTCCGCTTTTATAGAATGTTTTGATATTCCTTTACAAAGCGAAATAGCAAGCGCTTAATGTCTCAAAACTTTGCTTGTTCACTCAATTTTGCTACGAATTTAGTTACAATTTGACATTAAGCTAGGGCTTAAAGTGAATATTGTACTGACTTAATATTATAATAATAAATAAATAATAAAATTATAAAATTCTTTATTTCAGGCCAGATTGCCCATAGATTGTTAGTTATATACAGACTTATAATATTAGAGTTAGTACATCTTAACCTAGGTATTACAGTTTTTTTTTACTTATTTGGGGTCCCGGTAAACAGAACGATGAGCCGACGCCCAGTGGCTAAAAAACGGACAATCCCACCTATATCTACCAGCAAGCTGTTGGTGCTACCCCGCAGGCGATACATTTGAGAGGCGATTCTTTTTCTCATTATGGCATGAAAATCGTCCATTCGTGCTTCCGCAAACATGCCTGATGCACTGCAAAAGCGTGGTAGCCCCAACAGCATCCTGAAGCCGTTATTGATATTGTAGAAGACGTTCTTCGTCAAGTATATTATTTATACATGATGTTTTTTTCGGATGATTACCTATCTACAGAATGGAGCACAGCAGCCACTTACGTATAAAGGTACCGGTCGGATTCAGACTACAATAGCATTACTCAAAAGTCAAAAGCATTTATTTGTCCAACATAGGTATATGTATACATAAGTACAGGCCTCATATACATTATCACTGTATTACTATGTTGTGCCGTAAGGCGTACAATTTTCCATTTATGGACTGTGACTGCATGCTGCATGCTGCTGCTGCGTGTTACTGCTGCAGTAATACAGCCGACTGTATATGCATTGCATTGCTGCAGGGAACACAAAATAGTATATTGTGCAACCATCATCATCTTCCTCGCGTTGTCCCGGCATTTTGCCACGGCTCCATGGGAGCCTGGGGTCCGCTTGGCAACTAATCCCAAGAATTGGCGTAGGCACTAGTTTTTACGAAAGCTACTGCCATCTGATCGTCCAACCCAGAGGGGTAACTAGGCCTTGTCGGGATTAGTCCGGTTTCCTCACGATGTTTTCCTTCACCGAAAAGCGACTGGTAAATATCAAATGATATTTCGTACATAAGTTCCGAAAAACTCATTGGTACGAGCCGGGGTTTGAACCCGCGACCTCCGGATTGCAGGTCGCACGCTCTTACCGCTAGGCCACCAGCGCTATATTGTGCAACATCGGGCGTAAGTTAAATATTGCAAACAAAAGTATAGTCCGGTTTGCCGGAGCGATTTATAGACTCGAGTTTGCAATATTATTATGTCCCGAGTTGTCACACAATGTTTTTCATCACACTTGCGATACAAAAATGAAGTATAAAGACAAAAAACTGTTAATTATAAGACTAGAAACTTCATAACTCCCTAGGGAAAACGCTTTCTCTATAGTTCCCGCTAAGCCTGCGTGCAATTCCATATTAACTGAGCGAGTGTGATGAAAAGGTAATTGAAACATAATTATATGTATATCAAATATATTTGAGTCTCAAGTACCGAAATAATTAATGTATCACGCCTCTGTGATGTCTACAGAAAAGACGCGAACGAGTTAATCATACAATAAAATGCTATTACGTGTAAATATTTTAACGTATCAACTTGATACTAGAGTTAGACCAAGAAAAGTCTGTTTTGATAGCACACGCAGTGCAACTGTTATTTAAAACGTGAAATTTCTATGAAATTATGAGTATTATGACCACCATGACAATGACCACATATTACCACAGATCGAGAGCCCCATGCGACTTTGTAGTGAAAGAAAAAACAATAGAGTTAGACCAAGAAAAGTCTGCAGAGATTTTGACAGCACACGCAGTGCCAGTGTTATTTGGGGTCCCTTTGTTTGACATAATTATTGAAAGTCATAATGCTGATTGCTTCTCTTAGCCCATAATGAAAAAACGTGCCTCGGAAATCACGAAAATTTGATTCTCGATCAGATCGCGCTACTACCTTTGGCCTACTCTCGTATAGAGGGCGTTGACGGTTTCTTTTGTTATTTAACAATTTTAACGCATATCAGTGAAAGAACATGGGTCAAAATAATAAAAATAATTAATGCAAATAAAAAAAATCATTTATCCATATTTAAATACATTTTATTGTATTTTTATAAATCTTCATTTTTAGAAATAAAACTATGAAAACGGATTATATCGCGTATATTGAATTTATAATTTATATGATTGTCATATTATCATTAGTCATAATTCAGAAACCGTTAACTTTTCCGGATTTTCCTCAGGTAAATAAATAGGTTAGGCTAGGTTAGATTAGATTTATGGCAATCCTGAAAAGTTATGCGTTTTTGAGAAAAAACAAATTATTGCTAACGAAAATGTGGACAAACAATACATTATGACTTAAAACTATATGGGAAACAATAGAGACAAGTGTTATTTATACGTCATAATTTCATAGAAATAGAAGTATGACGGTTAAAATAACAACTACACTGCGTATGCTGTCAAAATCTCTGCAGACTTTTCTTTGTTTGACTCTAACTACCTATAATATCTAAGAGTACTTCGAAGAGGTATTCAAGTTGATCATGACTCTTAAAGTATCCTAGAACTAATGAGTTTTCTTCTCCGCCTCTCGTTTAAAGTTTGTCGACTGGATAGGTCCAACTTTGTCATGTTAATTAAGTTATTTTCTGTAACAAACTAAATGGATTTCATTTAGTAGGCCCAATGATAGATATAACTCCGTAATAGATGGATACAGTCTAAGGAAAAAACGTGCCTCGAAAATCACGAAAATTTGATTCTCGATCAGATCGCGCTACTACCTTTGGCCTACTCTCGTATAGAGGGCGTTGACGGTTTCGTTTGTTATTTAACAATTTAAACGCATATCAGTGAAAGAACATGGGTCAAAATAATAAAAATAATTAATGCAAATAAAATAAAACATTTATCCATATTTAAATACATTTTTTTCCTTAATTTTTAGTTTTAAAGTGTGTCGATAGAAGGCAGTGAATTTACTGTGGTTACAAAATTTACTATGACAGTACCGCTCTATCCTATTATATCCTCTTTGGTAGGCCCTTGTAAACAGCGCCTTAACCAGCGCCTTGGTAATAAAATAACAATTTATATTTGATAACAATTAAGATAAGCGTCCTAGTGTTTGACAGGCTAATTCCTATAGTTGACAGTTCACCTCGACTTAGTTGGTTACTGGTTTTTTTTTTATTTGGACATTTTCATGACATGTTGCCTCAGAATCACGAGCTCTCTCGATCCTAGACAAATAGGATCCCATGATTTTTATTTTCACTCCGTCACCAAATTTTGTATGACTAAATATTATGCAGTTGTAGACTATGTATGACGGTAACGCAATGAATGGAAAGAAAAATGTGGAAAATTTGAGACACTTTTTCTCCTATTAGGATCGAAAGAACTATGATGCTGAGTAGAAATAACATAAAAATTTACATATTAGATTATTTTAAACCGGGTCACTCACGTATTATTAAGTTGAATAGCTCGACATGTTAGCAAGTGACTCAGTGAGTGTTCTGTGCGATCCGACATTTGACAAACGCAATACGGAGGGTAGAGCTATCCTAGCAACGGTGACGTCGCCGGCACCGCCGACGCCGTCTGTCGTGAGCGGCCGGGCGAGTCGGGCTTTGGCCCGCAGTACACGCCGCGCCCTCGACCAGTGAAGACGTGTCGTGTCTCCGTGAAGACGGTCCTCGTAAATTGGACCGAAACATGTCGAGCTATTCGACTTAATAATACGTGAGTGACCCGGTTTAAAATAATCTAATATGTTTGAGTCTCACGGGAGTTTTATAGATAAAAATTTACCTTTATTTCTAATACTACTTAAACTTTGATACTAGGTATCTACTAAGTACATTGAACTATTATTACTAACGTATAGAACCGGCACAGAGAACCAGTATTTTGCGCTATTAGTTGCTACCGTTTTGGCATCAAACCATAGAAGCGGAGTGTGAATCTCGCGACCTAAACGCGTAAGCGTCATGAGTTTCTCGTCATGAATTTTCGTTTTGGTCGCGTGGTACAGGTTGTGATTGCGATAATTTCATTGTTTGGTATGTCGTCTCTATCGGTTTGGATCGAGAGATCAGGGATGGTCGCAGTGATACATAGGCTTCGGAGCCTTATTATAGCCCCTAACTCAAAGAAGAAGAAGAATTTTGTCTCTATATAGTAATAAGAGTTTTTTGCTCAATAAGTATACCTAACTATAGTTCGTCAAGCGAATCTTCTCAGTAGAAAAAGGAGCGAAATTCAAATTTTATATGAGACGATAACCCTTCTACTGACAAGATTTGCTTGACCAACAATAAAAAGTATTTTTATAAATAGGCAAAGATAATTTTGCACTTCAGATCTCTATCTGACTAGTTATCTGTGCAAAGTCTTGCCTTAGTCTAAAATTAGTATCTCGTTTGCTGCAAATTTTATTGCTTCTAGAACCAAAATAATGCGGTGGTATACTAGGGTTGTGCAAGTAAACTCCAGCAATTTATTTAAGCAGTAATATTTGACGATGTTTTTCACCAGTCTTAATATCGCTACTGTTTTCATATGTTTTCAGATCCAAGGATATCAACAACTTTCTCATTTTCCCCCCATGGCCAGGATATTGTATTAATATGTCCTATTCGTTTTTTTGATTGTCTTACTTAGTTACGTTCGTTGTTCGCCTTCCTTCTTTTCCTTATCATTCGCAGGAGTCGCAGCACGGTACGCTTATCACCATGCCTGTCACGTTCTAACAAGTATGTGAGTGCGAAAGTGACGGACTTAGTGATAGGGGAAACCATGCTGCGCGGGCAGGTTGTCTTTACGCATTTTACATTAGTCTTTTTATTTGCCTTCATTTCCAATTCGTTATTTTTAGGGTTCCGTACCCAAAGCGTCTGTCTGTCACCAGGCTGTATCTCATGAACCATAATAGCTAGACAGTTGAAATTTTCACATATGATTTGTATTTCTATTGCCGCTAACAACAAATACTAAAAATTAAATTTGTACGGAACCCTCGGTGGGCGAGTCCGACTCGCACTTGTCCTATGAAATGATACGAGCGTGACGACGCCAAAGTAGTTTGTAGGTTTTTTATTTTTACATAAGCTGTAAAAACAGTAAAACGTTATAAATACATTTTTTTTAAATCGAGCCCGTATTTTAGAAACAAGGATGCTGAAAATTGAATTGCATAAGCAAAACAACACAAACAAAAAACCCAATTTCGACTGTCGTGTTTAGTTCCTGGCCCCTAGCGATTTACCTACAACACACGCTATTGACGAAGCTTGCTGTACCCTTCAGGCAATTAGCATGTGCTGCGATTTTATTTATTTATTTATTTATCGTATGGCATTATACACTGTTTTTAGTATTAACATGCAAATGCAAAAGAAAAGGAAGTGAGAGAGGGGAAGTTCTCATTTACTGACAGTTTGGTTTGACCAACTATACCTTTGCACGTGTTACCGTAAAACGTATAACTATGTATAACGCCAAAATAACTTAATTTACATTGGTGAAGGGTAGAATAAGTTTTCTGCCAACAAACTGCTATGCAGTTTGGCAGATAAGTAGCAACAATTACTGTACCTCTTTTTTTAATAATAAATAAATTGAAAAAAAAAAACAACTTAAAATTAGCATTCCGTAAGTAGTCGATAGCGTCGCTCGTGAGGTCTTTGAGATCTATGGGTGACCCGTCATACTTGGTTATGGGGCATTCGGAAACCATGTGGTGCACAGTTTGTTTAGGGTTTCCGCAGACGCATTTGTCAGCGTCAGTTCAGCCCCATTTTGTACGCGGGTAAGCACAGTGACCTATTCTGGTTCTTAAACGGTTTAAGGAACACCAGACACGACGGGCCTCTTTGAAACCACGCGGGAATTTGCGGGGATCAAGGTGAAATAGGTCTGCGGTTTGGAATTTACGGGGATCAAGGTGAAATAGGTCTGCGGTTTCTGGGCCCTTTGTGATTTTTAAGGCACCGTTCAGATACAGACTATTACTGCTGCAATTTTATTGAAATAGGGACAACATAATATTGTCTTCGGTTACCGCGATAGTTACTCATGAAATAAAACTATGAAAACGGATTATATCGCGTATATTGAATTTATAATACATCCCGACGTTTCGAACTCTTTACAGCGTTCGTGGTCAACGGGTGACTCCCGTGTGAGTCACCCGTTGGGACAACATGTTCTGGCGCCATCTATAAAACCTTTGACAGTTGCCAACCACATTTTATACAACGAATAAGCGCATAGAACGAACGACGACAATTTGTTCCCCCCTAGCGATTTGGCTACATATCGTATGCGTCTCACGTAGCCCGGTGTACCCACTAATGATGCGCTTCAGTGTGCATTATTGACTCTGATTGGCTGGGACAGTGTGAATAGAGAAACTCTGTTTAGATCTGATAGATGTAAAATATTATACTCCTTTGTTTACCGGAAGGCGCAGCGTGGGTAGACCCATCACAAGGTGGACTGACGACCTGGTAAAGGTCGCGGGAGTCCGCTGGATGCGGGTGGCGCAAGGCCGGTCATTGTGGCACTATTTAGGGGAGGCCTATGTCCAGCAGTTGGATGTCCTCTGGCTGATATTATGATGATGACTCCTTTGTTTGCTGCAATGCTTGAAATAATCAAGCGTTCCAGCAAGCTTAACAAGTTAATAGTAGTACATACATACATATAATCACGCCTATTTCCCGAAGGGGTAGGCAGAGACCACGGGTTTCCACTTACTACGATCCAGGGACCGGCCCGCTATCCCTTATCGGGGTTTTATAAGGGTATTGCATAAGGCTTAACTCACCATACCCTTTGCCAGACGAAACATTTTGTTTTGCTTTTAAAAACCCTTATATAAACCTACCACATTTAAGTAATCGGTAGCCCAAATACCCTTACAAAACCCTTATCATCCGCTCACCAACACCTTGCATATTGCTTATAAGGGTTAGCCTTATAAAGGGCTTCCCTTTTAGCATATAAGCGTGCTAATTTAAGTCGTCTACCTTGTTCATAAAGCACACATTACTTCGAATTCGAGCGATCGTCGGCGGCGACGGCGGCGTTCTTTGACTAGGCACGTATTTTCTTTCCTTTTCATACACTACCGTAGATATATACCAATCCTGTCTCTTTCACGCAAAGGGAAACCTTTATAAAAAGCGCTTAAAGATAAGGGTAACCCTTATTAAGAGCTAGCCTTATTTTTGGTTAGCTTTTCGGTAAGGGTTAGTCAAAGGTAAGGGTATGAATGGGCTTGCAGTTCAAAAGGAAAAGTATTTCAATGTGTTAGCCGTGTTTAAGTGTCGCCCATTGAAAGGGTTTTATCGCGGAAAGGGTTGTCCGGTCCCTGCTACGATCCTGACATCTTTCGTTAAATAGTAGTGTCCGACCGAAATCAGATTATTTGCCGAAACTGAAACCGAAACCAGAAGTGCGATTTTGCCCTAGTTTCAGCCGAAATTGAACCTTCGGCCCAAACATCATTTTTATGTCGAAACTAAAACCGAAACTTCGTCGGACAGTAATAAACGCGTAATGATTTCTGTACCCTAGAATGGTACACGTTGTTGTTCACATGTTCCTATTACGATTGTGTAAAAAACATTATTGGAGACTGGTTCCTTGATCTGTTCATGTGAATTTTGTAGTCCTTAGTTTCGTACCCATTATTTAATTATGTAGTATGGCAAAAAAATCAGCTTAGGTTTTGAAAGATTTATCAGAGGTCTATAATCATCAAAAGTCCAGTAGATCTACAGTCTACATATATAACCTTGTCTATTAAATAGAGGATTAGATGCAGCCTATTCACAAAGATTTTGTGTGTGTTTTTGTGTGCCATGCCTGGACTTCAGTCTCCTCTGAGGGGCCCACTGACTATCAGTCCGCCGGACGATATCGGCCTGTCAGTTTTTCGGAACTGTCCAATTTTTGTTCTAACTGACAGGCCGATATCGTCCGGCGGACTAATACTAAGGAGGCCCCTTGTGAGGCTCTCCACAGCGGTTGCAACCGAATACCGAATAAAATAATAAAATTCTAGTCAAAATTAAATCTAACTCGGTAGATAACAGATAAGGCCATAAATATGTATCACAATTATTGACCTTATCTCAATGGATTAATGTAAAGAAATTTATCTTCCTAACTACCGGTGTCGTAGGTACATGTACATTTGTATTCCCCAATCAAGTATTGACTTTTTTTCTCAGCTTGACAGTTTAATTTAAACTAGCAAATTTTGATACCCAGTCGAGTCGTGAAGAGGATTATGTACCTATGAAATTCTACCTACTATTATACTTATATCAAATTCCTCCCCCATTCCTAACAATACTCAGCACACGTACAACTGTCAAACTGACGTTGCCGTTAAGCAAGAAATTCGAGTTATTTTACTGCCAACACATAAAAAGAAAATTCGTTGTTGATGATATAACCTTATAATATAATGCCCGTATAGGTGTTTAATGCTTGACGAGTTTTCTAAAGGTGAGAAATAAGGATTTATTTCTTAAGGTTTCTTTGTACTATTAACACAGTGATATGAGTTATTGTTTGTCAGTCGGGCCCTCGCACGCAGGGTTCTGTACCTTTACTCAAAAAATGGCAAAAAAATCATGTTTGTTGTATGGGAGCCCCACTTAAATATTTATCTTATTCCATTTTTAGTATTTGTTGTTATAGCGCCAACAGAAATACATCATCTGTGGAAATTTCAACTGTCTAGCTATCACGGTTCATGAGATACAGCCTGCTGACAGTCAGACAGACGAACAAAGAAAACTTAGTAATAGGGTTTCGTTTTTACCCTTTGGGTACGGAATCCTAAAAAATGAAGGTTTTTTGGACCATAACCCTGCATAATATGGTGGTGGTCAATTATCTTGACACAGTCAGCGATAAAAACTTGTACCAGAAGTGTAAGTAATTATTAATTACTACATTGCATTTTTTCCCCCGTCAAACTTAGTCAATAATTTTATTTTCAAATTTCGAATAATCCTAACTAAAGTCGTCGTCAATAGAACTTGCAAATAATGTAAACATATATGACAGATTTTGTTAGCGTTTGACACATAACCTAACATTTTTACGAAGGATATTTTGCCTGAAATATTAATAATTAACATTCCATTTAACTAAAAAATTATATATATTAAATATTTAAGTACGTACTCGTAGACTGTTGATAAGGTCATGTTGTCATCGAATTTAAACTATCGTGATACATACTAACTTAGCTGTTTCACTCACGTATTTTTAGTCACTCGCACGACATGTTTCGGAGAGCCTAGGTCTCCATTTTGAAGTGCTAACAGTGCCTGAGTGGGTAGCGGTCACGACGGGCGGGTGTCACGTACTAAACATGTCGCGCGAGTGACTAAAAATACGTGAGTAAAACCGCTAAGTTAGCTATTAACCGGTCAATGCGAATAACGTGTATTACTAGATACGAGAACAATACGAGATCTAATAGATACCTTATATTTTAGTTCTTAACGAGTTATCTTTTGCAGTTCGATTCGAGAAACCAATTGTCATTTCACGCTACAATTATTGTGACGTTTTGGGATATCCATTAGATATCCATTGGATGTCTAAGTAATATCTTAAGCAAAATAAAGAGATCGTTGTAGAGGACATTCGGAATCACGAAAATGTCAAATTTGACATGACTTTCTTATATCTCGTTATCGTTTCATATGTAGTGGATATCTAGTTGATATCTAGATCATTGTTCAAATTGGCCCGTAAGTCATTGTTGTCCTTTTAAAGGGCGAGATTACGAAGTATTGAAAGTAAAATTATTTGTCTACATTATTTGCAAGTTCTATTGACGACTTTATATCATGATAATTACGCACACAATGTATGTAAGTGATCTCTTTAATATTGAGCATTACTAAGTATCGCACAGGGCGTAAACTGAGCCATTCCTGAGCTAGTGCACATTAAACTCAATAATTTATATGCACTAAACCGAAGAGCGCCATAAAATAATGCTTTATTATAAGAGGATTATAAACTTTATGAGATAAAACTTTAAGTGAAGTGTCTTTGGAGCCATTAAAGGTGACTTCATATTAGAATGAAGAAATTAATTTAATGTCACCATTTATGCCTGCATTTATTGGGAACATTAAAAACCTGTAAAATGAATGAAAGAAGGGAATTCAATTTTATCGAAATCTCCCAACTATGGCCTTAATGAGACAAACTATTTTCATAAAGTCTTGAACAAAAAATAGAGAACAGTGTCTTTGATGCTTAATAATTATTTAATAATCAAACTTTTGTCAACTAATGGTCCACACAACTCAACATAATATGTGGTATTTTCTATAAAAAGGGACCTTATTGTCGATGGCGCCTACGCCATTATTAACGATGTTCCAATATAAATACAATGCAGCGCGACGCTGTGCGGCGTAAGCGCCATCGACAATAAGGTCCCTTTTCATAGAAAATGCCCCATATTATAGTTATGGTTGGGTGGTTTTACGAAATCTATTTCTTTAATGTCATTGCGCTTTTTTATAAGATTTTTTCTTTATTAATGAAAACTTAAATACCATAATAATAATAATAAACTAATAATATATATCAAATTAAAACTACCATTAAAATAAACTAACTAAAACTAAAAAACCTAATTATTACTACTTCACATTTAAATCGCTTAACCGATTTAGATGAAATTACCTACGAAGTTAGTATGTCTCGGGGAAGGAAATAGGTCAGTTTTTTATCATGGAAATCATCATTATCCGCGCGAACTAAACCACTTTCCATTCGCAAATTCGCGAGAAAAATCCGGCCAAGCGCGAAAGTGTTTTATGGGCCGATTGTTTTTCCCAATAACAGCGTGGCTCTGACTCGTTTTTTAACAAAACCACACCGCGATCATTGTTCGCACGGATGCTTTGGACGTTTTTTACCGTGTCTAAAACGGAATAACAAATCAGAGGTTTCGTTTAAAAGCTATACAAATATAAAGGTTTCACGCGGAGCTGGGAATGCGCGTAGCTATATTATATTATATACTATATATATGGGGGCTTTGGGGATGGGTCTGTTTGTGTGCCAATTACTACACAGCGTGGTCCATTTTCATTGTTCCTTGATCGTATCCTTAAAGTACTACGTTGTTCTTAACTACCTTTTTATTATATATATATTGTTTTAATGAACCTCCAGGTCTGTTTGTATCGCTTCTCAATTTTTATACACACATATATATATATATATATATAATATTATTATATGTGGGTAGGACAGCTGAATAAAAAAGAAATCAGATCGAAATATATCATATTAGGCAACTAAGGCCTATTGGATATACGGGGTTACACAAGATATATGTACTTACGTGAGCAAATTTAGTTATGAAATACCTAAAATTACAAAAAAAACACGTGTTACATACTTAAGCTCCATTCGACAATAATATTGACTATTTTAATAACAAAACTTCCGTGAGACATAGACATATTAAATATATTAATAACGGGTCACTCACGTGAGTTTGTGATTCAGCGAAAAGTACGGGGGAGGCTATCGAAATTGGTCGTCATCCGAATTTTAACCGTGATTGTGGTTGGTCAGTGCCTCCGAGCTGGAAAACTGTTTTGGGTACTACGTCGGTGGACAGTGTGGACGAACCATTAGCGAATGACGTAGTGAGTTTTGTGTGCAACCCATCATTTGACAATAATGCCGTAAACGAGGGTAGTTTCTCGCCCCCCCTGCCGCCACCGGCGCCCGCGCCGAGTCATCGGGCGCGGAGGGCTGCGGCCCGCAGTCTGCGCCGGTCCGTCACCGTCGACGCAAGCTCCTGATGACGCTACTCGGTACGGAGTGAAACATGTCGAGCGTTTTCGACTTAAAACACGTGAGTGACCCGTTATTAATATATTTAATATTGACTATGATTTTATTTTTGTGATTTCACTTACTGCTTTAGTAAGAGTTGATAGAAATCGCAGTCGCGTCCCTATATCATATATCCTAAAAAATGTCACATATAATACAATTTAAGAAAACCTTAAATAATAGACTAAAATCATTTGCGACCTGATTCGAACTTTAAGATCGGTGTAGGGCGCGGATAACTTCCACGGAACCGCCAAATACCACACTCTTCAGCTAATCTTGCGATTCGCAGCGAACCACTTTCAAGTAAGTATATAGAATTTCTACACTTAAGTTAGAGCCCTAAAAGTTCCACAGACTAATTCCAAATAGTTACTACTAATACTAATAAATAAATAATACTAATACCACATAGTACTTATATATGGTACATAGTATAAGTACTAATTTCAAATATAAATTTTATTTAATTAGTAAAAAGCGCATAGGTAAATATAAAAGCAAAATATGCGCAGATCAATAATTCAATTCAAACTCGGTATTCATGTTATTACTTATTAAAAACCCCGAATCTGTATTTCATATTTTTAGAACAGACAAAACCAATTCCACAAAGTTCCTATTAAATGTTGCACGCTTGATGCCGATTCTTTCCTAACAATTCGATATTTTGTTCTTGTTTCGATACGACCTTAAATCTCATCATCAGGCATCTCATGCGCACGAATAAGTGCGAGAGAGATGGCTTATGAGACGACTTTTGATTGCATTTCGTAAGGATCATTCAGCGTTAGAGTCACTCAAGGTCGTATTAATATAAGACGAAAACTATATCAAACTAGTTTCTGCCCGTGACTTCGTCCGCATCGAATTAGTATACCCATATAGTATAGGTACCACTTCCATAATATACGCCACCCCTCTTTTCACCTCCTCAAAGGATTGGTTTTTTACCACGACGATTTTTTATACCACGACGGTGGCAAACAAGCATACGGCACGCCTGATGGTAAGCAGTCACCGTAGCCTATGGACGCCTGCAAAACAGAGATATTACATGCGCGTTGCCGACCCTTTAAAAACCTGTACACTCCTTTTTTGAAGAACCCCATACTGTAGCCGTTCGGGAAAACCTCCGAGATGAAAAATTTATCCTATATCGTTCCCCGGGACTCAACATATACCGTACGATCAACTACATCGGTTCAGCGGTTCAAGCGTGAAGAAGAGATAATAGGCAGACAGACAGACAAACAGTCTTTTTTTTAAATTAATAATGAGTTTGGATTGATAAAACAGAATCAGCCTCCAAATCAAATTTGCAATCATTGTGCAGGATTAAATTGAATGCTGTAGTCAATGCAAAATCCACGCTTTGTAAATTGGAATTTTCCGAGGCATGCCTAAAAAATACCTATTTGCGGTAACAAAGGGCGGAGAGATTTTTTAAACAGGAACTCTATTCTGATTTTAAAATTTGTTACGGCTTTGACAATGAGGTTATATTAATTGCATCAGCAGCAAATAACAGTGAGCGAGAAGCATTGAAAGTCATATTAATAAGTAAGTATTAATAATTAATTATGAATCACAAACCAATAATATTTTTTTCCAATCTTGATAGTGTTTTTGCGTTTATGACGAAGAAGCGGATATGAAAGGTTTTTTCTCGTTTCTTTTGCGATGATAAGTAGAGGAATAGCGGCAAGCACCTACTTATGTGTCTCTGGTTGACTGGTAGAGAATGCCTTTTAGCAAAATTAGTAAATTGTGCAATATTTTTTTTATAAAAAAACTTAGTTCAATAAGTCGCCATAGTTATTCTGACAGTAATTAAAATTACAGCAAAAAATACTTTGTTATTTCAAATACATAGTTCATTTGATTGTAAAAAAAAACCATAATGGCACTGTTTTACGTCATAATTTTATCAAAATTCACTTGTGCTCTCACTTTTTATAAGTCCAACCATAGAGTAACTTATACTAGAGCGGTACTGTCATAGTAAATTTTGTAACCCCAGTAAATTCACTGCCATCTGTCGACACACTTTAAAACTAAAAATGAAGATTTATAAAAATACGATAGAATGTATTTAAATATAGATAAATGATTTTTTTTATTTGCATTAATTATTGTTATGATTTTGACCCATGTTCTTTCACTGATATGCGTTAAAATTGTTAAATAACAAACGAAACCGTCAACGCCATCTATACGACTGTAGGCCAAAACTAGTAGCGCCCTCTGAACGAGAATCAAATTTTCTTGATTTTCGAGGCACGTTTTTTCCTTAGACTGTATCCATCTATTGCGGAGTTATATCTATCTTTGGTCCAACCAAATTGCACCCGTCAAACCGGGGTATGGATTTTAGTCATGCATTTTCGAGATTGAAATTGTTAGAAATGCAGACAGCTGGATTATTGTTTTAAAGTGAGTTAAAAATAATTCTGACGGATTGAAACCCATTGGAGCGTTCAACGATTTTAAATTGAATAAAACTGTAATGCTAGAAGTGTTTGTCTAGTTTTATAAGAAACTTTTTCCCGAAGAGAATCAGTGAAGATTCTATTGGCTCAATGGAGCGGTGCTGTGGGAATAAAATAGTTTTGATTTGAAAGAGAAAATATTCTTTTAAACAATATGTCCGAAAATGTACTATAGGGAGTATTTAATATATGAGATTCGTTATTTTATAATGATACAGCTGGGGAACTATGTAATTAAAAAGATTTTTATTAAATATTTTGATTTTTGCTTTTAAGTAAGCCACACTACTACAGTGACGCTCAACTCTACTCTTGTGCTACGAATAGAACCTGCGAACGAATTGTCCTACAAAAAGAACAAAATGTTTCACGGGACAAATAGTACGAATGCAATGAAGTCGTCTGAAACAATAAATTTTGTTTCCAATGCACGCTCTCGTTTTTACTTCGACTTGCATTTGCTAGTCCAATGAATGATGTCAATGGACTGGATGTGAATGCTATTTGATTATGTTCAAGTAGGTGAATGAGGTTTTGTTTCATTTACTGTTCCTTATATTCACCCCAAATGTTTTTTTTTTTCAAAAACTCGTTTTCTAGAGGAAGCTGTTTAATTGTACGGTTTCACACTGAACCGGACCGTTCCTTAGGGCATCCGTTAGCTGGCGCAAGCGCACGAATTAGGTCTGATGCCTATTGTCTTTAGAAAAGTGGCAAGCTTCATAGCTTACCTCATGGTATATAAAATCATTTCAACTGAGCTCATCATGCACTTACCTGTTTACTCAAAGAGTCTCAAGAATACAATGCCATTAAGTGGTAAACCACAAATTAGGATAACTACCTCGTATGATTGTAGTGCAGTCTTAGTGTCTAACTGGCTTTCGCTCGTTCAGTACATGTGCTTTTTTCAATTCCTGCTGATCTTTTACGCAACTATTATGTATAGTAATATTAGTAATTATACTTTTAGGATTCCGTACCTCAAAAGTAAAAAAACGGAGCCCTTATAGGATCACTCGTGCGTCTGTCTGTCTGTCTGTCCGTCTGTCACTTAATTAAGTTGAAATTTGGTGCACATATGTAAATTTGTAACCCAAAGATGGACATGTAACGTAAACAAATAAAATTTAAACATGGGTACCACTTTTAGGGGGTAAATGAGAAAATTAAAAAAAATAAAGTTTTTAAAACTATATCGTGTTACATATCAAATGAAAGAGCTCATTGTGAGAAACTCAAATATATATATTTTATAAATTTAGGATAAACAGTTTAGAAGTTATTCAAGAAAATATACAAAAAAATACCATTCCCCCCTTTATCTCTGAAACTACTGGGTCTAAAACTTTGAAAAAAATACACAAAATAGTTCTTTACCTATAGATCACAGGAAAACCTATTAGAAATGTGTAGTCAAGCGTGAGTCGGACTTAATTACCCGAGTTTTTGATTCGACTCCTACAGGTTTTTTAAAGACATTTCACTTACATTTCACATAAAAAATACATTGTTTAAATTGTGTAATGTACGAAACCCTTGGAACGCGAGTCCGACTCGCACTTGGCCGGTTTTTTTATCTTTCTACATCTTTTATTTAACACCAGAATACGTCCCTATCGTGGCTAAGGTGGATATGATTTCACAAAAGATTTAATATGATATTATCTTTTTAGACCATTCTAACCCCATTCAACAAGGAATAAGGTTAAAAATACATGCAATGCACTTCTAACTTATTTTGTAAGTAACTGGTTGGCGGCTACGAGAACAAAAGCGGATAATAGGATTGTAATATTACAATACAATGCCATTGTTAGTACAGGTAAGTGCATGAGCTCAGTTGAAATGATTTTATACGTGGGGAAAACTAAAAATTTTATAATACAGAAAACTGTAGGAACTAGGCCGTGACTCTTTATTTTAATATTTATTTAAGCTTTATTGCACAATACATGAAGGTACAAAAGGCGGACTTAATGCCTTAAAGCATTCTCTACCAGTCAACCAATGGGTTAAACCAGAAAGATTAAGTAGGTGCAGTGACTTTTAAAGTAAATGAAGTAATATTGTGACTACCATTTCTTATGTATCAAAGGTTAGCTAGAAGAGATCCCTTAAGGGGAGAAGATCGCTTTTGTACACATACTGTACATATTCTATCTGTGTTTGGCACTTGTTTTGTGCAGTAGTGATTTTGAAAAAAAAAACTGTTTTTGATTTTCCAGCTAAAAATATGTATGCATTTTTTTATTGGTACCTTCTTTTCTCGATCTTATCCAGTGCATTTTATATATCTGTAATCCTTCCGCACAGGATCCCAGCAATATGTTTCGTTTTAGTTTTGCCGACCACATTGACAGCCTGACGTATCGAGTGCTGCCCACATATTGTCATTGCTTCTATTCAGGCCAGTATATAATGACCGCGAAGCGCTTAAGAGTTCAACGTTATAGTGAAAGAAACTTATACTGGTTTCGTCTGTGTGTTTGACCTGGGCTCGATTAGTATTTGGAATAATTTAACCGTCGGAGTAATTTAGTGATGCACCGCTTCAGATGTTTCAGTTGAGATGCAGAGATTTGTGGCGAACGTTCCTGTTCGAGAGATGTATTAGTTCGCTTTGTTCTATGGGAAGTACATAAAATGGATGTCGAGGAAAACATATTTACGAGTAATACTGGAAATAACATTCGGCAGGCGCGAGATCGAAGGGAGTTACGAAATTAGGAGGCATCTACAATTGTGTGGGTGGAAATGCTATCATTGATATGGTTATTTAGATGAGAAATAGTCTATATGTACCCGTTGCCACGCAGAGGTGGGGCGGTCCCATGGCGAAGGAGGGGCGCGGGGGAAGTTTTTGGGAAAAAATCAAATTATTTTTATCAAATATTTTGATTTGACTATAAATAAATCATAAACTGAAATAGATGTTATATGACATCTATTATTAAACTGGCAAAAAGTTATGTATCCAAGCGTCATCAGAGTAATACATCTGTTCGCCACTGCCGGCGGGCTGAATTGATAGTCAGTGGGTCCCTTAATACCAAATATCAAACTAATTCTCCCCTCAATCAATCTTTAAGTAGTATATGGCTCCATCGGTACTGTCGATGATTTCGCCAACGTCAAAGTGGGATCCACGTGGGATCGAATTAATATTTCTAGATTTTCTTCAGTCAGTGTACGGTAAATAAAATTATGGGCCTCTAGGGCTCTAGCCAGACACGGTTAGAGGTAGAAATACCAAATGCTCTTAGAGCACGACGTTGTTCAGTAGTTCGTTGTTGTTGTCTCGTAAAACCGATAGCTGGATTTTACGAGAAGCACGTGGACTACCGGCCGTTGACTCCAAAATGGTGGTTAAACACGCTTTGAGATTAATTCTCCATTCACTGCACACTACCAAATTAGATTACTGTATAATAAAGCTATCGATATTACACTTTAAACAATATTAATGAACAAAAAATAAAGGAATTAATCACGAGGCTACTATCAAGATGGCGTTCGAACCGGAAGTCCTCAAAATTCTCCCCTTAGTTTTTACCTGTACCTTATTGACAGGTCGAAACCAAATAATTATATTCTCAAGCTAAAGCATTTACTTTATGACCGTAAACCGGAATGTATTCCACATGGACACATGAGATTCGTCCCTTCCATAAAAAAGTGTAATAAACAAAAACTAATAAAACCCTTAGGGGTACATCTGAAAACTATTTTATTTTTACGACGCTTCCCCGTATTGCTTTTTGACCTCGCATGAAGGGACCATGCGTATGAGTGCGCGTTTTATAAAGTTAGTAATATTACTAGTAATATTGCGTTTTATAGCTGTCTAGTATGAGTTTTGGGGTAGTATAGTAACAGCTTTTGAAAGTGTTTTTGATCATCATTTTTTCCTTATTTCTTAATTTTACTACAGTTGAAAACTACAGCTGAATTTGTATACAATTGTTTCTTTTAAATTCTATTGTCAAATTCACTTAAATCTTTTTATGTTATGCAGTTTTTTAGTAACCTAAGATCACAACATAAAAATATGTAGAATTGTTAGTATATTATATAGACTGAATATATTATATAAACTAGCGACCCGCCCCGGCTTCGTCGGTTACATACACCTAAACCTTCTTTAAGAATTACTCTATTGATAGGTGAAAACCGCATGAAAATCCGTTCAGTAGTTTTTGAGTTTATCGCGTACATACATACACACAGACATCGCGGCGGGGGACTTTGTTTTATGAGGTGTATACATGGTGGAGGTGTAATGTCAGTCTATACATTTTTTAACTTTCAAATCAATTTAAATTCCTATTGTTTAATTTGTCTGAAAACTACCCGTTTGACAACTGACTTTTATAAAACTGGCATGATATAACTTAATATGAGTTTAGGCATCATTTCACTTCTCATTAGAACAACAAAATCCCTCCATTACCGAACCACCAAAACTTATTTGCGGCCGATAACTCTTAAAGTGTATTTTTACCAACCTTCATCAACTCCTACCAAGCAAAACTAAACCTTATCCTGGCATTTTAGGCTTCAAATTAACTTGACGAATTATACATACCACGCGTGCAAAATAACTTTCAGCATGGAGAAAGAATATGCGTGGCGATTGCTTTAAAAATGCCTTAACTCGCTAGCTGATATGGGCCCTAAATCTTTGCCTAAAGGTTGATTTTAGTTTGGAAGGAGTTGTGGGTAGCAAGGGGTGATCCTATAATCTTTGAGTCAGCATCTCAGACGCCCACAAACTCCTTAAAGTGCCATCTCTGGGGCTTATGGCTAAATGGAACACAACTTTTTCATCCAAAACGTTGGGTCTAAGCGCGAAAATTGCGAAAACAGCGTATGAGATCAAATTGTTCATTGGGTCCGTAGTTTGAGAAAAACTTAAGCAGGTTACGTAAGAATTTGATCACTTTAGCATTAGTCTGAATATGAACAAAGATAGATATAACTCCGTAATAGATGGATACAGTCTAAGGAAAAAACGTGCCTCGAAAATCACGAAAATTTGATTCTCGATCAGATGGCGCCACTAGTTTTGGCCTACTCTCGTATAGAGGGCGTTGATGGTTTCGTTTGTTATTTATAATTTCAACGCATATCAGTGAAAGAACATGGGTCAAAATCATATAAAAATAATTAATGCAAATAAAAAAATCATTTATCCATATTTAAATACATTTTATCGTATTTTTATAAATCTTCATTTTTAGTTTCAAAGTATGTCGATAGATGACAGTGAATTTACAGTGGTTACAAAATTTACTATGACAGTACCGCTCTATCTCATTATATCCTCATTGATATGAAACATCAATTATGACTGTGATGAGCTACTTAAATATAAATAATTATTATGAATCTACTTCTAACTTATTTTTAACGACATTAGTTTTAATCATATTACAATGTTTTGGTTCATGGTGTGTTTTAAACATTAACATTAGTAATTAATATAATAATTAGTAAAGCACGTCCCGTGCAACTGGCACACCGAGGCTCAAGACAGAGAGAGTTGGCGCAAACTGGGAGAGGCCTTTACTCGCGAAGAGGTCCGCTCATTCAAATAAAAATAAAACCAATAGTGTTTAGATATAAGTTAAATTAATCAATATAATATTAGATTTAACCCTAGATTGTAAACAGATAATGAGTCGGAATAAAAGGCTTTTTTATTTTATTTTTATTTTAATTAATATTAAATATAACCGGTTTAACCTAATGGACCATTTATTTTTAAATAAACTATTAGGTACAGCTTAATTTTCTCAAACAATTGTGATGTTTATTATTATCACAATTGTGTAGACTTAATATCATCAAACATACTGTATTTTGTTGGTTAATATTGACACTTAATCGATTAATTTAAATAGAAGTCACGTAGTTAGTGAAAAAAAGTCTCATCATCTAAGTATAACAATAAGTACATCTAAACATTTTTTTATTTTTTATTTATTTTATTTTTAGCGATTATGATATTTTCTTTTTAGCTGCGAAATTTTTTTATCGGCACAGAAACCCCTCGGGCACAATCAGCAACTGACCTCAAAAGACAAAAATATTCGTCCCGTTCTGATTATTCTACTATTCTGTTTTTCCTTTTCTTCTTTATTCCCGGGCAAACAATCAGATATTGCCTGGATATTGCAGAATACAAGATAATGTTTCTAGTAATAAAAGTACTACTAAGAGTACTAACGTGAAACCAATTCAAATCAAGGGATACTTTTCCAATGATCGCCTTCGCTCAAGCGTTCCCTGAGAAAACTTTTACCGTTGAAGCAAGTAAACAAACAAATGAACTACGTGTGAACGCGCAGCTGAAATCCCATCCTTCGTGAAGGTCATAAGGTCGAAATTTCTTTGTTGATCTTTTAAATATACAGGACGAAAATATCTGTGTCACAATCAAGCTATTTGATGCTCCAGTAGCCAGTGAGCCACTTTGTTACACAGGGAAAAATTATAAAAAATTCTGACGGTGTTTTTTGTATCGAAATTGATAGAGGTTTAAGTGATTTCAATTTAGAGATTTTTGTCATGACAAGGTTTAACAAATCGAATTGTTTCCGCGCTGCAAATGTTAATTGTATTTTTTAAATGTGTCAGATACATTGATGGGTTGGAGTTGAATAAAATAACTGATATGTGCGCATGTTGCATTTTTGAATGTAGCTGGATATAAGTAGTTGCGAGTACGTTTGTGCTCTCTTTATTTTTTCATTTATACAAATTTATATATTTACTAGATCGTTCTATCATTGAACATGTGTCATCCCTATCGAACGCCTGTCACTCTATCCGACTATATCTCACTAACGTCGATAGCGAAGTGACAATGACAATTCGATTCGAAGAAAAGAAGAAAAATCAATCTTAACAAATAGTAATTTCATAGCTTTCGAATTTCGATATTGTAACGTTTTTTAAAATAAATAAAAATCGACAAAATTCAATCAAAATTGACACTTGGCGCGCATGATCTTTCCCGTTCTTTCTTGCGAAATGTGACAGTTACAGCGGCAAACCGATGAAACGGCCTTAAACGACGCCGTAGTGGAATGAGTTTCAGCGTTTCGTCAGTATTTATGAGATTGTCATTATCCCTGTCATCGGGCGATCGAAGAGTTAAACTGTTATCGGTTGCATATTACCTCATAAACACCCCGGTTTGACGGGTGCAATTTGTTTTGACGTTTAAAAAGTGCAAGGACAAGTGAAACTTAAGTCCCCGGCAAGCTCGGTTCGCAATACAAACGTAGTTACGTTCTCATTTTAAATCGACTAGCTAGATTGCTCTGAAACTTTGTACTTACAACAGGATAAGGTATATCTATGTCTGTAAATAGTTTATTTAGCTTCAGATATCATGGCTAAAAAAATACAGCAAATTCAAATTTTTCATACAAAACTTGTTTTTGCTCTATTTCGTCTGTTTTATATACTTCTTCTTCTTTGTGGTATCCTCATGGCTAAGGGACGTGACGAATGTGGACACTGTGTGTGCTCTCCAGGCCGCTCGTCTGTCTTGGGCCCAGTACATGCTAGCCTGCAGTGTGACGTTTGTCTCTGATGTTATTCTGTCCGCCCAACGCGTGGCCATACGTCCATCCCTACGCTTCCTTGCCATACTAGAGCTATATAAACTAATTACAGAACTGATATACCTTATGTCATTGTGTCATCATTACAATCCAACACGTATCTTTAAAATGAGCACGAAACTCCGTTTGTGGAAAGGTGAAATTCGGCAAAACGTATGCTGACGCCATCTATATAAACCTTTGGCAGTTACCAACACCATTGAAAAACAACCTTATTTAAACAGTCTAACCGTCACAACTATCTTAGCCAATCCGATTTCAAAATTCAAACGTTTGAAATTCGAATCCGCTGGCCGGAAACTCACGACGTCGCCGGTAGCAGCTGATCCGTCCTTCCGGCGGTATTTTATACTTGTTTAAAAAGCTTTTTTGGGTTTACGTCTTATTTAGTGAGGGTGTATTTACGAGGCCCGGGAAATACGACAGTTCCCTTTGAAATAGTGAGGGGTTGATAGGATTGTATGTTTCAATGGTGCGTAATAATATATTGGATAATGTTGATAGATACATTGATAAAGATGGAGGAACATACAGTTTTCTTTTTATATCACGTCGGTGGTAAACAAGCATACGGCTGCCTGTGGACGCATCACATCATCCTATGGACGCCTGCAAAAATAACACCTGTTAAAATCACGCCGTGTCAAACACAAAAGCTGTCACTCGAACGCCACGTCATCGAAGTGTCAAAACTGAAATTGAACTTTATGCATATGCACGTAGGTCTATGTTGTTCTGTGGTCTGTGACGGATTAATCCGTCTTTGGTGTTGGACCTGCGGTGCGGATATATCCGTCATTGGCGTCAAAAAGTTTAACAGAAGCGCGCTCCTTGTATATTTTTAGTCACATTTTTAAAATAAATTATCAACACACTTAATAAATGCTAAGACTACTAGTTATTAATAAATAATCTCATTCCAATTTATTTAGACGGTTAAACCTATTTTCAATGCCAGTTTCACATTATATTAAGCTAAAAGCTAAATAATTTATTCAGTCAATTAATTATATATTCTAAAATTGGAATCCTTCTCCCAATTAGACAAAATGCTGGTCCTTTCACAGATTTATCTTGTTTTCACTGTATTTGTTTTTGGCGAATGACGAATTAAATGATACAAAAGTGGAGTCTCCTAATACAGGTTGAAAAAATGCCTACTTGATATAAAATCTCAAACCAAGGGATTCAACCTGTATTGGTAGAGAAAATAAATACGGTTTTTATTTTCATAAATGTTTTTGGAGTTACTGCCTTACATGTTAACTTGTAAGATTTAAATACGCTTACAAAGGAAACAAGATTGTTACGTATAAGATTTACGTTATTCAACTTTTCTACCAAAATACGAGTAACAGGATGGAATCAAGCTAGCTCTGCAAAAACTTTACACATCAAATATAAAGATAAAGCTAAAAGACATCTGATAAATAGATACATCCGGGGGTCGTTCAAAGTGGCCGAAATACCGCATAAAATGCAAGAAAACCGCCTGCGCTGGTTCGGCCACGTAATGCGCCGAAATGAAGACCACATGACTCGAGAGGTACTGGCCATAGAAGAAGGCAAAAGAGGTAGAGGCCGCCCACGAACCACCTGGATACAGACCAAAAAGACTTGCTGACGACGGGCTTAACGCCAGAAATGACGCAAAACCGCCAAGTTTGGCGAAAAAGTATCAGGAGGGCTGACCCCGAATAGGGATAAAAGCCAGGGAATTGATTGAGCTAAAAGACATCTGATAAACACCTGATGGTAAGTGCCGACGCGGTCTAGGATGGAGCATGCTTACCTAAAGGCACGCGCGCGGACTTTTGGCACAGAATAAATAATAGTACTAGGTACAGAAGTTTCACTCCCTAACAAAATGCATCTATTACGACAGATATGACCGTAAGGTGGCGCAAGCGCGAGCAGGCGTCCGTTCCGTAGCGGTGCGCGGCGATTACTATGGCTAGACACCAACATTGGTGTGGGTCGCATGTACTTGTAGCGACTCGATGAAATCGTGGAGTGAGCCACGCCTGCTTTTAGCCGACTGTGATATTCCGGCGGTTCCGCGGGAATCTGCCGAATCCTGCACCGGAACAGATGACGCAACAGAAAACTGCGTCGCTTAAATGATTTTCAGTTAGTTTGTAAGGTGAATGTATCTATGGGCCTTAGTTGCCTGAAAGTAAATGATATTTAATTTAATTTAAAAGATGTAATATTCACTCTCGATTTGAAAAGATCCAAGTTATAGTGGGCTGAGAATAGGTTTGCAGGAAGTGAGCTCCACTTGACTTCTAAGCTGGTCGCATAACAAAAATAGAAGCAAAGCGTTTAGTCATATTCTTACTACAAATGTTACTATGTCAATTTATAATTGCACCTTCACACTTTATCAATTCGAAGTTCGAAGTCTGTGCCCAGTTAGCTCAGACGAACTCTTCACCAAAACTATCCATGAATCTAAACTACAAATCTAACAACAGTCTTGCTAATCTAGAAAGCAAACTACTTAGACTCAGCTTATCTCTTTCATATTAGCCCACTTAGAAAGGGACCTCAGTTTCGTCTTAATTTCTCATCTCCATTATTTCCCGTTTAGCCGAGGCAATTAATAGCGAATTCTGCTCTCAGCGCGTATAATATCCCAACTTCATCCGGTTTCCCGGTTAATACGCCATTTTGGAGACGTGGCGAGTTGGAACTAAAAGGAACAATCGTACATCATCGACTTGCAGTCATAAATCCGTTCATTACAAGAAAATTTCGGCCGAAACTAATTTCCGTAGGAATGTACCTTCGGAACTGTGGCCTTTGGGACACACGGGCGCGTTGAATGGCGGGCTTTGTTGGTCATGACTGTCATGAGCTATGAGCGAAGCAAATAAAACAAAGGAAATAAAACGTTTGTTTCAGACGTCCTGTAGTGTCTCCCACGTAGTATTAAAAAACCGGCCAAGTGCGAGTCGGACTCGCGCACCGATGGTTCCGTATTTTTTATTTTTATATTCGAGTTGATTGAATGAAAGGTAAATTGCGGTTTACGATTTATGACGTATTAAAAAAAACTAATTACTAGATCTCGTTCAAACCAATTATCGGTGGTATATTTTTTTCAGTTTTATCATTCTCTTATTTTAGAAGTTACACACATTTTACCACTTTGGAAGTGTCTCTCGCGCAAACTATTCAGTTTAGAAAAAATATATATTGGAAACATCAATATCATTTTTGAAGACCTATCCATAGATACCACACGTATGGGTTTGATGAAAAAAACATTTTTGAGTTTCAGATCTAAGTATGGGGAACCCCCAAAATTGTTTTTTTTTTTGTGTGAAAATCTTAATGCGGTTCACAGAATACATCTACTTACCAAGTTTCGACAGTATAGTTCTTATAGTTTCGGAAAAAAGTGGCTGTGACATACGGATGGATAGACAGACAGACAGATAGACATGACGAATCCATAAGGGTTCCGTTTTTTGCCATTTGGCTACGGAACCCTAAAAATATGCTTGATGTAGCAAAAATTTGAACGTTTATGCGTGGCACCGTGCGAAGTGCATGGTGGGGGTAAGTAAAGCGATCGCAGCACATGCGGTGGTAAAAATTGGCACTAACGGAAGTTAGCGCCTTACATGTCATATAAGTTATATGGCTCGAAATGTAACTTTAATTTACGATTACTCCTGAGATATTCATTTAAATTGTGTGGTTTAAGTTTTTACCATTGTAATCTGAAGAAATAACTGAAGTATTTAATTTGATAATTATTAATACTCTATCCATGTAAATAGCTTTGTAAATACCACATATTATGAACTATTTTTGTAGAAGATAAGAATGGGCCATCGAGGACTTTTTTGTAGACCAATGAAAGAAACCATTCCACCATACATTGTGGTGTTATATCTCAAACGGATTGGGCAGCGTTTTCGATTAAAGCTCTTAGCCAGCGTGATTTTTGATTTTGGCTTTGAATACACTCACACCACCCAACCTTTTTATTCTTACATAGCAAATAGCTTGCACGATACGAGTACTAGTAAAAGTCCGTAGATGAACGATGAAAAAAGCTACCAAAAAAAATGCATGAACAACACTTCATGCTTACTTTTTCTTTTTTCTATACCTGTTTTTTCCGTGCATACACTCCCGAATCCTAATAACCTACTTTCGGCAAAACGTTCGTCACTCTCTGCATCCCTAGAGATGCCGCTAAAAGTTCGCGTAATCCATACCCGGGTATCCAATGCCCGGGGATTGGAACGGTTTCCCGGATTAACGGGTAGTAGTGCCCGGGTAACCCCACTATTGGAAGCTGAAAGGTTGGATATAATCTGTAGGTTTAATGAAAAATGTAGGACGATTTATTGTGGATGGGTGAACCCTATTACTGATTTCTTTAGCGTTGAAAGAGGAGCCTTACAGTTGGATTAATTCATATAAATAGCTGCTGATCAGCTGCGTTATTTTTCACTTACTATTATCCGTTTTTTTTAAGTGATTTTTTAGAAATATCTTGTAGAAAATACTTTTATCATATTATCAGCCATACGAGGTATCCAAATTTTTCCCCAGAAGATTTCCGCAACGACCTTGCGAAAAATTAAAAGCAGTAAAAATTATAAGTATTCTTATTTTTAGTAATAAAATATAAAATAAACTTCACATAATCCAATCTGGCTTTACTACTATTTAGTCTCAGTTTTACTATTATTTAGTGATTAAAATTGGCCAAGTGCAGCAAAAAACGGCAAAAAATCACGTTTGCTGTATGGGAGCCCCACTTAAATATTTATTTTATTCTGTTTTTAGTATTCGTTGTTATAGCGCCAACAGAAATACATCATCTGTGAAAATGTCAACTGTCTAACTATCACGGTTCATAAGATACAGCCTGGTGACAGACGGACAGACAGACAGACAGACAGCGGAGTCTTAGTAATAGGGTCCCGTTTTACCCTTTGGGTAAGGAACCCTAAAAAAAGGTCTAACGCGCTACCTATAATTTCATTATTTTTACTTTACCCGACGGCGTAGTTTCAGCAGTCATCCCGTGACCGCAGGATGGATAAGATAAAGTTAATGGAATTACATCGCGGCAGACCCGTTTTAATCATTAAATCGTCAGGTGACAACCAAAACACACTAATTAAACAAAAATCAACCTTATTCAGGAATTAATATGGTGTACTATGACTATTATTTTGTGGTAGTAATTAGTGATTACTGATTAGCGAGTCACCTGACGAAATATGTTTACAAAACAGAATTTATTCTACTAATTACTGTTGGATTGTTTCCAAATACAGTAGCAAAATTCTTACTCCTTTTAGGTAACATTTGGTATTGGGTATAAGGTAACAAACAACACACTAAAGAAACCGCAAGTGCGAGTCGCACTCGCCCATCGAGGGTTCCGTACTTTTTAGTTAAGTATTTGTTGTTATAGCGGCAACAGAAATACATCATCTGTGAAAATTTCGACTGTCTAGCTATCACGGTTCATTAAATACAGCCTGGTGACACACAGACGGACAGACGGATAGTGGAGTTTTATTAGTAATAGGGTCCCGTTTTTACCCTTTGGGTACGGAACCCTAAATCAATAAATGATCGGTCAATGTGTAAATTACTAAATTTCCATACCATTAAATATATAAATAAATGGACATAAGATTTGAAAATATTTTCATTAGCCAAGCCCCCAAGCTTTCATTAACCCACTATAAGTAATTATAACCGGTTCAGTCAGCTTATCCGGTATTTTAACCGGTCCGTGCCCACAACGTCGGAGCCAGCAAGGCTTTAATCCGGGCTCACCTCGTGTCGACCCGTCCGGCTCTGATCCTATCCGGACGACCAAAGCCGTGTCAATGAATGCCCTACTTAGTACGGAAATAAAAAGCGCTTTTTAACTGATAGGATAATTTAAAGCGATGTTGAGATGACGTCATAAGTCGATCAAGAAAAAAAAACTACAAATGTTAGAAGTAAACTGAGAATGATTTACACGGTTTGCCGCGGCGGTTGTCCTTTTTGGCGTCCAAATGTTTTTTGTCTGCATGCTTTTCTTTTTTATGTACTGTTGTGGCGTCAAATAAATGTTTTTTCTTTCTGTCTTTCTTTCTTTCTTTCTTTCTTCTTCTTTCATAATATTAGTACAGTTTATCTTTTAATTAGTTTGTAAATAAATAATTAATTTGAGTTGTTGTTTTTAAACTAAATATAGCAAAGGTTTCGTGAAAAATGAGCGACAAAGATATTTCGGAAACGCCACCTCATATCCGCAAGTTCCGCCAGAGAGCAACGACGCGCCAATGTCGGCTGTAATATGAGGTGGGTGAATATATCATAGAAAGTTTATAATATGTGTGTAGATAAAATAGTGAATAAAACTGTACATAATTAGGCATTAAAACACTAGTGTAGTCCTTTTAAGAAACTCACTTCGTTCGTTTCTCAAACCAACACTCGTATTTTAATGCCTTTCATTATGTAGCAGTCATATACTTAATTAAATTATCTTTAATTGGTCACATAATATGTATTTCAATATTTTTAGGGAAACACCTCGTCATCTCCCGCGAGTACTAAAATATTGTACCTACCACAGGAACTGACGTCTTAAATTGTATTTACAATCGTCAATTCCGTTTATTTTAATGCAGCTTTCTCTGTGGCTTTAGTAACACTACAACTGTAGTAATATGAGGACAAACGAGGACTTTTTAGAAAGCAATGCATGGGGCTCTACCTTGATAGATATACAATTCTCACATAACGAGTTATATTGTTAGATATCTTGATACTCTGTATTTTAAAAGCATCCTAGCTTATGACATCTGTACCTATTATATAATATAATTATTAAGACACGAAAATAATTATACACTCTTACTGACTACTTTAAACGTGTATTTGCTTTACAAATAGCAAACACGATTAAAGTATACCAAGCCAGCATTAACAGAATGATTAATAGCGATGCAAGCAATTTTTTAAATCCCGTGTTTATCCTCCACTGTCCAAATAAGTCGCAAGTGCTATTTATTTTGTATGGTGTTCCGCCGTTCTGTAAGAGGGATGTTTAGAGCACGGTCGTGATGGCTGCCACAAAGGCATATTTCAGCGGATCGTTACAGACGTAGAGCACCGCTGATGTGAGGCCTCGAAACGAGCGAATAACTAGCCAGTGTTGGGGTTGGTGACTGTAACCGTCCGTTACAGTTTACGGTTCAATTTGTAATGGTTAATGGTCAATTGCAATTAACGTTTCGGCCAACACTGCTTCCAGCCTTATTAGTGTAAATTTTATCAACGGCCTGTAGCGCAGTCAGCAGTGACCCTGCCTACAAAGCAAGGGGTTCAAATTTCGAATCCTGGTGCGGGCATTTATTACAGATATTTTGTTCCTGAGTTACGAATGTTATCTATGTATCTGAGTATACATATATGCATTTGGTTTAAGTATGGATATCGTCGCCTGGTACCCATAATACAAGATTTGTTTAGTTTGGGGTTACCTAGATCGATCTGTGTAAGATTGTCCCCAAATATTTAAAAATATTTATTAAAATAAATGCTCGCCTTTACTCTTATATTGGCGCGAGTAAGATGCGATGCGAGTGAAAAAAACAAGTAAAAAGAGACTTCTAAACCTCTCGCTTGCTCTTCTATTAGGTAACTCTCGCTTCGATTGTCCCTATAAATCAATCAATGAAAATGTTTATTTCAGGCAAAAACCCAGAGATAAAAATTACAAATTTAACTTAAAAATACATAAAAAAATATATATTACCCTACTTTGGTGTCCCACTGCTGGGCAAAAGTCTCCCCTCGTTTTCTCCACTCGAACCTGTCGTCGCCATTTTCCCACCATTTGGAATATATAAAATAATACATAAATTAAATTAAAAAATTACATAACAATACAATTGCGATTTACGTTACGAAATTACATTACAATAAAATTACATTACAATTACATTAAAAGTCAAATTAAAATTAAAATTACAATTAAAAATTTACAATTAAAATTAAAGTCAAAATTAAAATTATAATCAAAATTAAAATCCCCATGACAATGACAGTTCCTTCATGCCTCTTTTATTTTTTTAATACTATTTATTTGGTTTCCTCGTTTTCCCTGGCCCTTACGTCAGACTCGGCGGGTCTTGTTCCCGTACAGTATTTTCCTCTCACATTATGCCTTCATAGCAGCGCAGCTGTAGCTCACGCCTCGATATACTGTATGTGACAGCGGTAAGCATACCGGTAAGCACCGGTAAGGTTACCGCTCATTTACTGGCCCCTTATGCTCGGGGCGTTTGTTCTTGCTCTCAGTATTTTCCTTTCCTATTATGCTTTATTACAGAGAGGCTGTATTGCGATTGCTTTGCGATTTTGCAGTGGATTTACGGAAATACACATTACGGGTACAAGAGAGATGTGCCCAGGAAGTTGGTAATGGGCGTACATTTTTCACCACAGCAGCACGCCGGTGTCAAAACAAGATGAAAAAATAGTTTTCATCTTGTTTTGACACGACCTTGAGTCGGCGTGCGCCGTTCCAACAATGAAATCAGCCTATAAGATCTCTTTATTCCTCTAAAACAGACGGAAAAGTTGCATTTTATCCACAAGAGTGGCAAAGAGATTTGATGCATTTTTTTATACTTTTACACGCTTCATAGTTAGGCATATTTCATTACACGAGAAAAAAATATAACGAAAAACTTAACACAAAGAAAGACATTAGGAGCGCCTGACACTTATCAGCCTTTTTCATTGTAGAAAATTAAATTTATTAACGAATACTCTGTTTTGTTCCAGGTAACTTCCAATCTCACGGGATCGAATATTTTTTTGGTATGTTTTGAGTCTATACAATGCAGAATAGCTGTAATAGTAATTGAATTTTTTTAATAATTCCATTTTGTACCGTACGATATCATGCAATAAAGCAGAAGCAAAGAGAAAGTCAGAAGTAAGTAATTAGAGAACTTTTCAGGGTAGCTTTCAACTCAAAGCACATAAAACAAAATGGTGGCAGATTGTGACTTCACGATAATGATTTACTATTTAAAAACCCGTTACTTTAAAGGGTCAATCATTAGGTAGTTTACCTTATACAGGACTTAAGTAAAATAAATCAATTTTGGTTTCTTTACGCCGGATGACGTTGAATCAGTCTGTCAAGTGCGGATGATGCAGCTAGCACTAAATCTATATAACTTAGTAGTTACGTACGCTAAAAATCATCATGTGGCAAGTACCCAACTGTGACCCAGAAGTACTTTTATGATGTCCATCATCCATGTTTCTGTTTTAGCAAGAATTTAGTAAATTTCATCACGTCGGCGAGAGACCGTAAAACCGTGATACATTGCCCTTTAGTTGATAAAAATCGTGTCCATGCATATTTCTGTCTTAAGTACGGCCCGTTACGGTGACCCGTATTTTTAACTGGGCTATTTCGACCATAAGTATACATTGTCACATCACCTTGTCAAATTGTAGATATTATACTCCCTTATTCATAAATCTGTAAACATTTGTAATGTTAAATTTTGTCCCTATCTAACAAACACAAATTTAATATCAAAATGTCAGACAAAAGATCATCTTAAGAGTTTGTTAGACTTGACAAGCGTTTACGAATAACACCATATGGTATTCAGAATCAAAATAAACAAACAGCAGTTTTAAATTAAAAATGTTTGATTCCGACAACTTTAAGTACGCGATTTTTATTTATTGAAACGCCCTTATACTTAGGCTTTGCCTTTGCATTCAGCCAAAGATGTCAACCAACCGCGACTTTTTTTTATGTGTTTGAAATAGCTTGCGACTCTTGTGAGGTAGGTCAGGCAGTTACAAATTTTTAGGAAAAAAAAATGCGTAAAATTGTTAATCCGTAATTAAATAACATGATTCAAATATTATTCTGATGTTTAATGACAGCGCACGTCATAAAGTAATAAACTATTTTTTGACACTGCCAATCACCATGGGAGAACGGCCACATGCGTGCCTGGCCACTACTTCGCTATATTCCCGAAATTTCCTTGTTTACCGCTAAAGCTAAAAGATTAAAAAAGCCACTATCATCCCTGTGACCCATATTGCCCGCATACATTATTCATGCTCACGCCATGTTATTATTTACCTGAACATTCTCTTTGGGACGCGGGTGGACGTGACGCAAATGACGGATTTTTGTCTTTTAATCAAATTACGTGTACTGTGTTATGTGAAAATGTGCGATTGGATATGTGTTCCGGATTTTAAGCAGGCTATGATATTTGTTACGTGTGCTATTACTTATTATGTGCGCGGAATGTAACTTTCATTTATGAGATTGAAGTTTTTTCGAGAATTTGGTTTTATGTTATGAGATTACACAGATAATATTTTACTTACGCATTTAGCTTAGGTTCTGGAATGGAATGGATAGAAATGTAAGACTTAATTTATAAACATCGTGTATGTGTTCTGCTTTTTAAGTTGGTTCTTATAAGGCTTCTTATTTCTAGTGCCAAATGTAACTGTCATTTATGAGAGTTGTGACATGGAAGTTTTTGTTTTGCGAAATGGTTTGATTTTTCGTTTCGTTGATATGATAACGTGTTGCACGAAATGTGAATTGAAATATCATTTGGACGATCTGCGTATTGGACGTACAACTAACAAATCAATTATTGTAATAATATTACCTACTCATTATTTTATTAAGGCAGTAGAAATGTAATGCATAGGTAAATAGACTGAGATAATCACGAACAAACTCATTTTGCCTATGTAATATTAATAGAAAAGAAAATTATATGGTTTGGCATGTTATCGAATATGACCTATTCTCCAGTAATATGAATGTTTGACTTTTTAGGGTTCAGTACCCAAAGGGTAAAAACGGGACCCTATTACTAAGACTCCGCTGTCCGTCTGTCCGTCTGTCTGTCACCAGGCTGTATCTCATGAACCGAGATAGCTAGACAGTTGAAATTTTCACAGATGATGTATTTCTGTTGCCGCTATAACAACAAATACTAATTCGCAACTCGTGTCGATTTAAAACACTCCCTGCGGTCGTGTTTTAATCTATCGCCACTCGTTTCGAATTTCCTCTTTTCCGCACTTGTATCGAAAATAACTATTTATCTTCTAAATTGATTTTCTTTTGATTTCAATATTTTATCTCTAGAAATTTATTTCCTTACATATCCTAAAGTTATTTTGTTATTAAATTATATGCCTTGTTATTTTTCTAACACAATGTAAGTAGTATTGTTATAGAAATAAATTAATTTTTCACGCTTAAACCGCTGCATCGATTTAGTTTTTTTTTTAATCCAAAACAATCTTAAAATACTATGTACAACAGCGAGCGAAAACCGCGTACGGTTTATCTGCCGCCATTGTCGCTCGTTTACATTTCGGTTATCCGGTTAGGTATCTATCTAAAATCTAAATTTAATATTAAGGAAATACTGGTAAGTTAGGTAATCAGCATTTAGTTTGCACGAGATGTTGATAAACAACTCGGGCGCGGACCTGTACTTGATAACAACATATTTTTTTTTAATTATTTTAGTCTTATGTGTGTTATTAAGTATATTTTGGTTAAACATCATTAGGCCATGAGTTTAGTGTATCAGGTAACAGAAATTGCCAGGTTCTTTTCCCATAGGTGAGGCATAGGTTCTTGTGAGGTGGTAATACATACTTTGGTATATTAATATTTCTTAATTTTTGTGACCTAGATCTATATTTAAGGTTAGGTAAGTTAGCGATTTCATCACATACTAGCATCATTTTAAACTTATCATAGACATTAATTATTTTACAGTACTCAAATAGCTTTGATTCGTCATTTCTATACATTTTCCTTATCGAGTTAGGTACAATTGTTTTTATCAGGCTTAGTTGTAGTTTGTATACATTATCCAGGTAAGTTTTATAAGTTCTGCCGTAACTACTTAAGCTGTAACTAATTATCGATTCGGATAGTGACATGTAGATAAAACTTGGTATGAATATTTGAATAAAGCTTTTATCAATCATCATCATACCACACAGACGAAGTTGCGTGCGGAAGCTAGTGTTTATAAATAAGCTGAGGGGATAATTTGTCTGTTATTGACGCTGACAGTACCGCAGTTAATATTCCAAAGCCGATTTCCCAAATTATAGTTCGGCTGGCCGCATTTTTATCGCAACGGTTCACAATTGCGTAGTGTTTAATGAGCCGACGAATCAAATTGCCCGAAAACAAATTATAGTTACATGGTATAATTACCTCCTTTATGTATTTTCCATTCCCGTTTTCCTCCTTTTGAAAATGGAATGAGAAAACATATTTTTAATGACATTAATGTTCTTTTTACGAAAATTGTAACGTTTGAAAAATTAAATTTAACTAAAAAAAAGTGGCCCTATTACTAAGACTCCACTGTCCGTCTGTCGCCAGGCTGTATCTCATGAACCGTGATAACTAGACAGAGTAGACAGTTGAAATTTTCACAGATGATATTTTATTGATTTTATTTCTATTGTCGCTATTACAACAAATACTAAAAATTTAATTTGTGGGCGAGTCCGACTCGCACTTGTCCGGTTTTTTCTTTCTTTCTCTCTCACACCGTCCTCATAAAGCCCTCGAGGAAGTTATCAATTCGACCGTATTTTTATTTTTTTGTATGTATGTTACCTCAGAACTCCATCATTTCTGAGCCGATTTGGAAAATCATTATAAAACGAGAACAAGTTAACAAAAATGCGATGTTTTATTACTTTATTTTTGGAAAGCCGCTAACATGTATAATTATTTATTTTGTAATATTGTCTTCGGTTACCGCGATAGTTACTCATGAAATAAAACTATGAAAAACGGATTATATCGCGTATATTGAATTTATAATACATCCCGACGTTTCGAACTCTTTACAGCGTTCGTGGTCAACGGGTGACTGAGGAAAAATTACAAAGTGCAAAAATACCCACATACTAAAATAATGAACAATCATAGACTACAAACTTTAAGGCTGGTTTTACATGCAAAATCGGTTCATAAGGCTAGTTATACACTACAATTATTTTCAAGTAAAGATCTATATATATACGCGATAAAAAAAAAAGATTATTATTAGTATTATTTATTTTGTTACAAATCACATACAAAAGGAAGAATCCCGTTCGTTAAAAAAAAACCTTAGAGGCAAAACATGCACAGGAAACAACAATGTTTTGAATCAAATATCCATATTAGCCACATTATGCAATCAAAACTTTTGATTGCATAATATGGCTAATATGGACTTAACAGGTACCTACCCGAATACAAGGGCGCAGATTCGATTCTGGGCCAAACAAATATTTGTTTTGGCTCCCCCTGTGTTCACGATTAATTTAAGCAGGTCATGACAAGTTAAGCCTTTGTGTTGATATAGTGGGGTGGCTTAGAACCAGGCCTGACACTCTGATAGAGAATAGTCTTATTGCGATTCCTATAAGAAGAAATAGAAAATAGTGCCATGCTTTGTCTTTATCACCGACCGGGTATTTTTTCATGGTCGGGTTATAGCATCATAGCAAGGAAGCGATGGCGAGATACCGAAATTTATAAGTGAAAGAGAAAAAGCATTATGCTGCCATACATGAAACTGTCAATACATGAATATGTCTTTCTCTTACCCCTGGTCGCTCGGTTTCATGTCTATAACTAGTTTACTATTTCCACACACAGGGCTTATACTTGCCATTTTAGGGTTTTTTCATTTCTCATGCTCTGAAAGAGGGTCATTGTTGTTCTAAAAGGTGTGCAGAAAATGATACTTGTCTGCAATAGAGCATTTTACGTTCGAAGTACGATATTTCTTAATTTTTTTACGATAAGCAATTGAAATTTGAGTTTAAATGGATTTGTTATACAGTTTCCATTCTGATATTTGAGTCTCCATTCCATAAATAACGATACTTTTGCCTAAATTGTTAACTGAAAGTACCCTTAAGATATATTATAAAAATGTATACTTGGTTATGTTAAAAAAACATGCATTTCACTTTGCTCGTATTCGAAATGAAAAGTAGTGTTTAACTCGAGTGAAAGACATCATTTCATCCCTTGGTTAACAATCTACTATTCCGTTTGTGTTTAGGAGTCAGCCCGTTTCGAAACCTTATAATACCTCTCCCGTTGAATGATTGTATTCTCTATGACAGTTCAT
This sequence comes from Cydia strobilella, assembly GCF_947568885.1. NCBI lineage: Eukaryota > Metazoa > Arthropoda > Insecta > Lepidoptera > Tortricidae > Cydia > Cydia strobilella. Next base: position 2,953,451 of record NC_086056.1, read on the forward strand.
TTTTATACGGAGTAAGTAGTTGTCACGTAAAATGTTTGTGGATATTTTTTGTAAGTATCACATTCATTTATTTAGAGATGTAACATGTAAGTAAAAAAATAGGGTAAAACACACTACTTCAATTTTTTTTTACATTAATCTCAACCAAAAGGGACTTGAAGGACTGGAACTGTCATAGGAACTACCATTCGACGGAATTCTAAGAATAGGGTATTATTTGAACTATTTAACTACTAGTCAAATCAGTTTCTTTTTAGGATTCCGTACCCAAAGGGTAAAAACGGGACCCTATTACTAATCCGCTGTCCGTCTGTCCGTCTGTCTATCACCAGGCTGTATCTCATGAACCGTGATAGCTAGACAGTTGAAATTTTCACAGATGATGTATTTCTGTTGCCGCTATAACAACAAATACTAAAAAGTACGGAACCCTTGGTGCGCGAGTCCGACTCGCCGGTATTTTTTCACACTGTCAAAACGATTTTGCTAACTATCTTATACCTTTAAACGAGCAATTCTTATATATATATATATTATTCCGGGGACCTCAGAAACGGCTGTAACGATTTCGATGAAATTTGCTATATGGTTGTTTTCGGGGGCGAAAAATCGATATATTTTTCGAGCAAAGCTCGGTCTCTCAGATATTGGAATTTATATGAAACATTAGCATGTGACGTCATGATCAAATTACTTACTCTTTATAGTTTTATACGGGTTTTAAAATAGAAATTGCGTCTAAAAATAACTGCTGTCTACGTTTTTTCTATTTATCTTCTGGTGCTTTATTTCATGTATGGTGTAAAGCGAGGTTTAGACTAGCAAGAACGTGCATGCAATTTACGTTACATTGCCGACTACTAAGGTAAACTGCATTCAAAAGTTTGATCAGATACCGCAATGTAACGTAAATTACATGCAAGTTCTTGCTAGTCTAAACCTCGTTTAAAATAATTTATTTTAAATACAACCAAATACCCTATCGGTGCAAGCACAAGCTTTTACAAAACCAAATGTAATCTTATGTACATTTTAATCCTATAAGATCATATGAAGCCATATAACAAACAATGCTTAAATATGTCACAGCATAGACATAGTATAATAAGTTATATAGATATGAAACCGAGCGACCAGGGGTAAGAGAAAGACATAATTATTCATGTATTGACAGGTTAATGTATGGCAGCATAATCCTTTTTCTCTTTCACTCTTATAAATTTCGGTGTTTCGCCATCGCCTCCTACCTATGCTGCCGTAACCCGACCATGAAAAAAACCCGGTCGGTGATAAGGACAAAGCATGGCACTATTTTCTCTTTCCTCTTATAGGAATCGCAATAAGACTATCTTTCTCTATCAAAGAGTGTCAGGCCCTTGTGTCACAGCGATATGATACTGATCTATCAGTGTCAAAAGTGACGTGTTTGATTGAAATCATGACACTTTTGACGCTGATAGATTAATATATCGTATCGCTATCAGTCATACATCTCAATATTATAACCACTGTTCAAATCGGGCCTTAAGTAAGAGATCTTCAAAATTTTTCCTTCACCGAAAAGCGGCTGGTAAATATCAAATGATATGGTATGATTTTCCTTTATTTTCTAAAAGAATTAAAACAAAGCTTTTAATATCAGAGATCAACAAGGAAAATGTTATGATAAAAGATTGTTTTTAACTTTGTAGCTGTTCAATTTTCATCAAGAACCTCGTAAGAGTAGGAAAAACCTACTCTCCACCCTCTTGTTCGCTGCCACAGATTATTTAATATAAAGGGACGTGTCTTGTAAATCTCCCTTAAGACTCGAACATATAGTTTGTCAAAGGACTGTCTCATTTCATAGACGGAGAGAATCATACTATCTTTGTCTTACACTAGTACTTGCACCCAAAATAAAAGGATAAGTATAGTTTTTCTTGTTCTTATTTACTGACAATATGGTTTGACCAGCTATATTAACATTATTTTAAAGGGATTATTCAAGAAATAAAACTATGAAAACGGTTTATATCGCGTATATTAAATTTATAATACATCCCGACGTTTCGAACCCTTTACAGCGTTCGTGGTCAACGGGTGACTGAGGAAAAATTACAAAGTGCAAAAATACCCACATACTAAAATAATGAACAATCATAGACTATAAACTTTAAGGCTGGTTGTACATGCAAAATCGGTTCATAAGGCTAGTTATACACTACAATTATTTTCAAGTAAAGATGGATGGGATGTATTATAAGTTCAATATACGCGATATAATCCGTTTTCATAGTTTTATTTCATGAGTAACTATCGCGGTAACCGAAGACAATACTGGGATTACTCAAGATTATTGATATTGACTATTGATTATTGATTCAAGTGTTAACGTCCAAGGTGAAAATAATTTTGCAACCATGTGACACATACTGCTTTTCACGTCACCTATGAGGAAATCAAAAACCTATAATAACTCCGTATAAGATGAATAAAGTCTAAGGAAAAAACGCGCCTAGGAAATCAAGAAAATTTGATTCTCGCACAGATGGCGCTGCCACCAATACCAACCTTTGGCCTATTTTCGACTAGCAGATTTAACAATTTAAACACATATCTTCTTATGTTCTACACATGTTCTTAATATATCAAATCATTTATATACACATTTTTAGATATTTTTATTTTTAGTTTTAATCGTGTGTCGACATTACCCCTCTATCCTATATATTCTCTTTAGTGGAATAAAATATTATGTTTCAAAATATTATTCAAGCTAAAAAATATTATGCACGTAATGGATTATAAAGAAATTGTAATCGATGATGTGCTAACTATTTTCATATTAAGCAAAAAAACCCATATTAATATACCTTATAGACAAATTTCATAAACTTAAAAACTAACACTATTTTGGCGACAGAACGGCTTGGCTCCGTTGAATCGTCTGGTCTTGTGTCGGATTCGGCAGTTGCGTATTAATCTGTGACCACACGTCTCATCTGCCCGTTTTCTATAGCACTCGAGATGAATGATCGCGCCAAACGCTGGGAGAAAAATGATGCGAACACTCATATTCATATGCTAATGTCTTGTCCCAACCTTAGTGCCTTGAGTAACACCGAACCCCGCGAAGAAAGTTAATTTCGTGAAAAGGGCAATTTTTGAAACAAGTTATTATTATGTATGTGTTAGTACAGCGGTATATGCTGGCAATAGAGAGGTAAGCGCCAGCCCTATGGTCTCCCGAGGCGTCGACCAGCCGTGTTGACAGGTCCCCCATGAAGGTTTTCATGTCCGCCGACCAAGGACCCATTGTCTCCACTGCAAGCGCCGCATACTCTTAATCTTGCAGTAAAGATTAGTATTTGCGGCGCTTGAGCAGTTGGGCCTAATAAACAAACCGGTTTCCAAAGCACAATTTCAAAACATCCAATACATATTTTCCTGCCAGTTTATTTAAAACCGGAGCTAAACTTTTAGAAATTCCGAATATGTTTTAAAAACGCCGAGCTGACACGGATTTATTAATTTGTTTTAAAAAATTGGAAACTGATAAAATAGCCTTGTGGCGGATCGGGTGTGACACTTTTTTGTTGGACGATTTATCGCCCAGTCTGTATGGACCCTTACTATGATACCAGGGCCGTATTTGCTAGCAATTTCCAGAACTCACTCGCAACGTATATGATCGCACTAATGTTACAGGCGGGCACGCCGCGGTATTTCCGGACCGATACGGGTGATACGTCCTTCAAAGCTTCAAGAAAAGAGAGTACTGTCTTAAAGGCCGGCACTCTCGCGTACACACCGGGGCGGATCCACATCTGTATGATGTAGATGTAGTGTAGGGACGCCCGGCCGGAAGCAGGCGGGCTGTCGATCGCATGTCGCGTTCATTCAGCCCAATTCCCTGGAGTTGGAGCTGCAGGTCCCTGTGGCATTCCTACACTGTTCTCCTCAAATCTTCCTGTTTTCCTGCAGAACAGAAGGACATCTTTAAGTTCGACGTCCTTTAGTTAGTTCTCTTTCAGTGTGTTTCTACCGAATGTATTATATCGCGGTGCCGCATACATAATACACTCTGCTAGTAAGTGAAAACTAGTCTCCTCCTTACCACAATCTGGACAGGAGGTGTCTAAACACACATCATCTGGTATGATAGCCGCGTAAACTCATGGTAAGGGTACTGGTGTGGTATCTGGATAGGTTGTGTTCGGATCCATTCAGCCGATACTGTGTTATTGCTTCAAAATGCTAGCTGTGGAATAAACTTCGTAAGTATCATAAAACAACCCAGCTGTAGTCCAATACTGCAAATATTGTCTAAAAGTTCTTGTCTAAAAGTTCAAAACGTATCAATAATAAATAAACAAATAATAAAAAATTCAAAAATATGACTCGAACCCAGGACCGTCGGCTTTACAGGCAGGGTTATTACCCACTAGGCCAGACCGGTCGTCAATAACATTTTTTTTTAAATTATGACAATTACACAATCACAATTGTGTAATTGTGTAATTGTAATTGATTGCTGCGCCGACCCCAAGTGAATGGGACAAGGGCAAGCGAATGATGATGATGACACAATCACAATTAATCTGTTTTTTTTATTTCACGTTCAGAACAATAAATGCTATTGAATTTTGAAATTGATCAAAATAATGCCATTCTACCGGTTAGTACCCTCATCACGTCTTATTATTGAGCTTATGGAACTAGGTTTATTTGCAAAATATTGTCTCGTAATATTTATTTATTATTTTCATTGATGTCAGGAAATGATTGCTTATTTGAATATTTAGATCCTTGGAGATTTATTTTCAGTTTTATCTACATAGTCATTTCCATAAGTTTACTGTCACTACCGTGGATAAGTAATAAATCTTATTTTTCGCAAAAAATATTATATATATTTTTGCCCTTGACTGTACCTACATATTTACTATCGCAAGAGATTATTCAACTCGCCTACCTTCCCGTAAATATTTAATGAATATGCCAATAAGTAATCGAGATTTTCTGATGAACGCGGCCTTTTGCATAAATATGTATTACTCATTTAGCTCGATTCGAGTTAAATATACAAGGCTGAAGATGAGAATGAATAGCAAATCATTTCGGTGAACAATTTGATTAAATAGTTCACTCGTACATTTATAATTTACGCTTATCAACCGATTCTCGTGAAATGTTGGGAGCAGGTTCAATAATTAAATAGATTAAATGTCAATTCATTTTCGGATTTTTTTCAAAATGGCTGAGTGAAAGGGGGTTCTCGAGGCCTACAGCTTATAAAGCCACTAGTAATATTTACATGTTTCAAAATCTTGAATCTGAGTTGATATTTGCACTTCACTTGAATAATAAGATATTTCTGCATTTATATTTTAATGTATATAATATTTCAATTATTCATTATGGCAGACTGAAGCTCACATATACCTATACGTTTTAATACAAACAATCCATATTTCATTTCCGAAAACCCCACATGTGAATCTAATTGCGAAACAATTAAGCAAACCCTCAAGCAAATTACAGCTCTATCCCAAATAATTACGACTCAATTGACTTTGACATTTTCATCAAACGAAGTTTGACAGGATTGACGCACTTTAACCACTTCTTGGGAAGATTAATGATGCTGTCACGAGGGATGCGGGTTCGAATCCAGGTGAGGTGACAGCTTATGAGACGCGGTAGTGGTATGGCACTTAGGATCTATATTATAGATCTACATAAGTTTAAGTAGATTATCCCGAGTACGTCGAGTATTAAGTTTGAATCAGCGACGGAATATATAGATGAAGGGTACACGGAAAGAACATGTCAGTACTCTAGTCACTTTTTTCGGAAAATGAGATTTTCATCTCAAAATGTAGAGCTCTTAATGAACTATTAGTTATATCTTTTGCTACCACTGTATAATACATGTAACACAACTTTTTTTTAGTTAAAAAAGACCTGGTCACGGAATTACCATACATTTTGACATGGTTCCAAATTTTAAAACCGCGATTACGCAAAATGTTACTTAAGTGACTAGACATGTTCTTTCCGTGTACCCTTCAGATATAGCGCATAATGGTTTACCATTGTATTTTCTCGGAAACGTTCGTATTTGTCATGCTACTTCAGTCAACCTCAGTACTTTTTGTACTGAGATAGCAACACGTTCGTGCGTTTCCGTGAAAATACGATAGTAAAAGGATTACATCTGGAACCCCGGTAGCCGTTTAAGATGTGTCTCTTATGGTAGATGTCGCTAGTCCACCCTATGCCTCATATATAGTAGAAATATTCGCTGTATTGGGTACGGTCTCGGTAGCTCAGATGGCAGAGCACTGTACTAGTGATCCAGTGGTCATGGGTTCAAGTCCCGCCCAAGACAGTGAATTTTTCCACTTTTAATTTATTTCTAAGCTTAATAGCATGATTCGCAGACGTTTTTGCTTGATAGTCTTGATACAAAATTAGTAGTAGTAGTAAAACTCTTTATTGTAGGTACAAAAATAAATATAAAACAAGAGAAAAACGCATCATTTAAAATTAATCATAGGATAGTTTTTATCAATCAATCATCATCGATATACCCAGACGAAGTTAGTAATATTATAAATGCGAAGGTAACTCTACTGTTTCACGCATGTCGTTGAAACGATTTAGATAACATAATATATTAAATATATTGAACCGGGTCACTCATGTATATAAAGTCGATGATTGCTCGACTTATTTATCACTACATACTATAAAACCAAGTCGCTTCCTGCTGTCTGTATGTCCCTGTGTATGCTTAGATCTTTAAAACTACGCAATTTTGGTGCGGTTTTTTTTAATAGATAGAACGATTCAAGGGGAAGGTTTATATGTATAATACATCAGCATTGCACCTGTGCGAAGCCGGGGCGGGTCGCTAGTATTTAATATGTCAGTGTCTCACGGAAGTTTTGTGATTTAGATAACATTTGGTAATGGAGATAGTCTGAGGGCCCAAGAAGGACATTGGATAGTTCTTAGGATTCCATACCCAAAGGGTAAAAACGGGACCCTGTTACTAATACTCTGTCTGTCTGTCTGTCCGTCTGTCTATCTGTCACCAGGCTGTATCTCATGAACCGTGCCAGCTATTAGACTGTTGAAATTTTCACAGATGATGTATTTCTATTGCCGCTTTAAAGTACATACTTTTTAGTACAAATACTAAAAAGTACGGAATCCTCGGTGGGCGAGTCCGACTCGCACTTGTCCAGTTTTTATCAATCATAAATTAGACGACGTACCTATAGTATGTAAGTACGTACCTATAGTCTTACAAAAATCAACTCACATGTAATAGTACTTACGTGCTCGCTACATGTGTATTCTCCTCCCATTTAGCCCATCTTATTTGCAGTTTATCCAAGTCGCCATACGTTACGCCGAGCAGTGGATATTGTGTCAAACCCAGCGAGTTCAGACAGTACTGTATCGTATCCTAGCAGCTGTAGGTACTAGTCAATAATGATGTGGCGCAAGTAACGGGCGGGAGCGTTTTTAAGAACAAGCCAGAACATATTATGTACGTTTACTGTATTTTCAGGTACAGATATCGCTAAACCCCACCAACTCAGACAGTACTACAGGAAACCTATATCATATGTTAGCAGCCTTACTAATAAATAATAATTATAACAAACAAAACATAATATTATAACGCGTTTAAGTAAAATTTGGCAAAAGGTCAATGTTAAACTTTAAACAAAAAATCAACTGCAAACAGTTTAAAATGCCATCGTTTTACCAATTTTGTGGTCTAGAGTTCCCAGAATCCCGTCATCAGATCATATCCTTAAACAAAAATGTATTTGTCTAATCGGTCTATTTAAATCTCTAACTCCACCAAATTGACAACCTCTTTCTTTTTTGATGTCGGTTATAACATTTTTTGGCTACTACAGTCACCTAATCAATTATTAAAAGTTCGTTCAAAAAGTTATTTCCACACACCGCAAAACCTCTTAGCTTACACCACAACAGCGTGTACTTCACTATCAGGGCGTCGCAGCCGTTCGGTCAATTGGCAGTATCGCGCTCTCGCTGAAAAATACAGCTAAGAGACTTGCGTGCAATGTTTCTCGTCATTAAGCTTATGTCATGGCTTCTGAGTCAACGTTTAATTTTAAATCATTTGAGCGTGAAGCAACTGTCTAGCGTAAGTTATAGTCAAATATGTCACACGTTAAAAACTTCTTATCAATCGCCTCTGTTAAACTGTAATGCTATAGTGTAACGCTAGGTCGATATGTTACACATATTATGTGTATGGTGGTAAAATGAATGCGCGAGCCCATGATGCCCCCATACAACGTCTGAGAGGGTGACGCCGCAGGGGATGTTAGTGGGTATTCTCCTCCCCATCCTCTGGTTAGAGGATGTACGGGAAGAGCGAGTCCCACATACCACCCCCCCAATGGGCTTCCCCAGCCCGGGGGGTGAGATGCGTAAATGCATTTACCCCTGCGTCAAAAAAAAGGTCGATATGTGTGAGATGTCCCGTAATATTTTTTTCTTTAAAGTTTGAAACTATAAAGAGGCTTATTTTTTTGTTCTCATTCTGGATAAAGTAACAAAAATTTTTTGTGTTGTATTTCCATTCAAAAACACATCGCTGTTAATGTACTTAATCTTACTCTTCAATCATCGGCAAAAAAGGACAAGAAAAATAAAACTCAAAAAATCGCAATCATCATGAACAGAAGTACAGTAAGGTCGCAAAAATATCTGACACGATCTTATTTCTAGAGGCATACGAGCGTGTCACATATTTTTGCGGCCTTCGAAGAGTAAGATATTATTGCAGGTGACTGTGACCTACGAGTAGAAGAATGAACTGAAAAACAAACTCGAAATCAAAAAGTAATTCGAACGTAATCACAATCCGTCCAAACGAAATTCCCGTCCAAAAGAAACACGATATTTACAACAAAAATAAATGCAAGCGGAAACCCCATTCAACCCTTTTGACAATAAATTCCGAATTAATTAAATCGGCCGACATCTTGCGATGACGAATCGATTCGGGCTCGTTTCAGTGGGTTTCGGCCTCGCTCGACCCATGGGTTTTATTTCCAAATGTGAATTGGACTTGTCGAAATGTTATTGAAAACGAAGTGTTGGCGGTTTCTAGTCCCAGCCCACTTCGAACGTACAGTCGCCATCAGATATATCGGAGCGGCCAAGGTGTTCACAATATCTGAACACGCACTCTAACGCCTTGACAATAGAGGCGTGTTCAGATATTTGTGAGCCTCTTGACCGCTCAGATATATTTAATGGCGACTGTACATATTGTATTGTTTTCTAAAAATACCCCGTCCAATTACCTGTTTACAAGGAATTTGACAAGAAAATTCACTACCAATTTTCTTTCAACGTTACAGTTACCAGAATCAATTATTTATTATAACAAGAGCCCGGCAAGCTCGGCCGAATACTTCGGCCCGAATTGCATCTTTTCATACAAACGTAGCTCCGCTCTCATTTTAAAACTACTTGCGTGTTGAATTGTAATGAAACTTTGCGCATACATGAGATATATTTAGATCTGTAATTAGTTTATATAGCTCCAGTTTATAAAACAAACGAAATGGAGCAAAAACAAGTTTTGTATGAAAAACATAAATCGCTGTATTTTTTAACTATGGTATCTGAAGCTACATAAACTAATTACAGACATAGAGATATACCTTATCCTATTGTAAGTACAAAGTTTCAGAGCAATCTAGCTAGTCGTTTTAAAATGAGAGCGGAACTACGTTTGTATGGAGAACCGAGCTTGCCGGGGACCCTAAAGATAATGTTATAGGCGTTCCAAAATTGAAGCGCTTGTGACAAATTGTACTAGTTGCCTTTATTCGCACCTGGGCAAGCGGAAATGTGCACGTGCTAACCAGCTCCCGCTCACCGAAAGAGAAAGAGACAAGCTCATGTTTAACAACGAGTATGACAAAGATGAATGGAATGCGAAAATTAATCAAAAATAACAGATTTCTTCGTAGGTATAGAATAGTAGATTGTGTCACAAGTGAGCAAAATGACATATTTACATCGAGGGCGTCCATTGAATCCTGAACTAAGCTAAGGATTATATAATTGAATCCTGAGCGTAGCGAGGGCTTCTAAAATAGCATCCTGAGCGTAGTGAGGGATTCAAGTGTTGACGCCCAAGGTTGAAATAATTTTGCTACCATGTGACACATACTGTTTTTCACATCACCTATGAGGAAATTGGTATGTTCCAAAATATGATTTAAAATAAAATAAAAATTATGCAAGAAAAAAAAACCATGTCCTAGAACAGAAAAGTGCCACTGATCCCTCTTAGCAGGGAAGAAAAGTGCCACATTGATCCCTCCTAGCGGGGAAGAAAAAAGCCCTTTTTCGAATAGGTGATGATGATGTGAAAATAAATATGAAAGTATTTTTGTGTTCCTTATGTACTAGTATAGCCTACTATAGTTATATAATGTCATTGACTAGAATCAGTAAACAGTGATACATTTTAACGAACCACAGTCGTTTTAATTACTGTCCTGAACCTGACCGGCAGGATGTCCGTTTAAATTAAACAAATAAAATGGAATTGATTTCGCCAAGTTAATTTAGAAGGTCCATTGGCTGATTTCCTCCCACGGGTTTTGTTTGTCCTACTATATTGGACATTAATGAGAAATAGACCTATTGAAAATAGTATTAATAATATGTATTTAATGTAATATGAGTGCGCTGTTTTTACTTCACATTTTTTTAGAGAGCAAATGTTTTGTTATGGAAATAAGTAGTATAAGTTAAGAAAAAATACCATTTTTGACACAGTCAACTGATTATTTTTTACTTTCATACATTGAGATATATGGTACATATATCACAACAATGTATTTACGTAATTTTGTTTCTTTTTTTATGTGTATGTATTCCCGGATTTTTTAATGACCTCCAGATCGATTGGATAAAAAAATACATTATAAATTTCATTTCACAGTTGGTTTTTTTGCTGGTCCCAACTCTTCACGTCAGGATCTGATCAAGGGATCCTGGAAAAATGTATTTAACTCTTTCTATATTATGAAGCACGCCAACCTATGAATATTATGCACTTTATTTGTATATCAATTACTTCCGAGAGCAAACATGACACAATTATTTGCTCTTGAAAGGCACAATGCTTAGAAATGAATAAGTTTTTGGCAAAAATTTCATTTTTGGTACAAGCTTTTATCGCTGACTGTACTTTTTTTCACAGGCAACTAATACTCATCGAGACAATTCTAAAAACCACAAAGACAATTAGGTTGCGTTGTTTTATCACAGAGTTCCTATGGCCACCTCCTGTCTCCATCATCAGATCAGCTCGACGGTACCATAATATTGCATTGTCACACGACTTACATATGTATGCAAATTTTCAGCTTCACCGGAAACCGGGAAGTGGGTCAAATTTAACTTGGAAGATTTGACCCTTACAAACATTTTACATACATACTTACATAGGTACATTGCAAGTTAAATAAAAGCTTGTAAAAAGTGGAAAAGTTCTGCGAGCTCGAGTCTCGTCCGAAAGGGAGTTTTTCCTCTTTTTCTTTATTTCTAAGCTTCACTGTTAATTTAAAGTATAATAAGGCGAAAATTACCTAATCTTAATGACTTCGTGGACTCAGAGGGTCTACCGCGAACCACGTTCGACGTGTTGCCTCCCTGTCACACTTACGTACGAATTTACAAATGCGACAGAGAGGCTCAACGTGTTGCCTTGTTTTTCGATGATTCTTTGATGAATTTTTGTACCACTTTTTTGCCATTTGCACAAATGTTGCCAGGATAAGTCGCGGCCGACCAACAGCAGTTGAAGCTACTAAAAGTCAGCTACCCCCACACAGTAGGCTTTTTTTTATCAGGTAGGGTTTCATGCAGCCGGCCACCGGACTTTACAATACAACAATACAAATAATTTATTGAAAAAAGTATTGTACAGAGGTTCATCTTAAAGACTAAGAGTTGTTAGTAGAGGAAAGTGGTTTACGAATGCCTGAACTAGGAGTTCCTGTGTTTCAGGCAGCGAAGGACAAAATTAATCAATTTTTAATTATTCACTTAATTATAAATTAATAGTAGTACTTACACAATAGAAGCCCTACACTTTGCCCTGTTTATCAAAAGCTTGTAGCTTGTAATACAAGTGGAAGTCCCTTTCTAACAAAAGCTGTCAAAAAGTGAGTTCCGCTTGTATTACAAGCTACAAGCTTTTTATGAACAGTCTTAGTTCGAGTATGTTTTTAAATGGCCCAATTACGTTAAACACGCAACATATGAAAAAAACCGTAATTTGTACGGGACATGAAAATAATAGGTTGACGGACGTTGTAAACGATTTTACCAATAGAATTATTAATAATTATAATAGGCTACCCATGTAAAGTACTAGGCGCGTTTTTTAAGTTTTAAAATTAATTATATGTTATGTTTTTGTTAAAATAAAGCCAGAAAATTATAAGGGAGCCACGTGAAAGTTGCGTCGTAATATATTTGTGACTATTGCGCGGGTTTTAGTATAGTACCGTAAAAAGAGGTGAGTAGGAGCAAAACTGACATTCAAACCTCGATAACATTTTATTTTTACATATGCAAACTGAATAGTGTATATAATAAGTGTTCCGGACGTTTGTATTTTAGTTTTTATTTTATTTTGGGTAGTTCCATTTATTAACTTTGACGATAAATAGGAAAAACCACCTAACCTCATAGTACTTCGTAATTGGAGTGAGATGGGTTTTCATATAAAGGTGATTTTGGAAGATTGTTGAATCGTTTTTTTTTTATTATGAGTATTACTATAGCTCCATTTTAAATTGGAATACAGTATTTTTGTAGCAATAGCCCTAAAAACCCATCTCACCCCCCTTTCAAACCTTCTCTCCCCGTTCATAACCCAACTCTCCCCGCGAACCCTACTCACCCCATTTTACGGTATCTCAATAACTGAAAATATACTTCCGTTTACAGTTTTGCTGTTATCGGCCATATTACTAGCTATTTTATTTTATGCAGGGCAAGGTAACGATTTACAACTGAAAATACATTAAAATTATATCTAGCCAACGTTGACCTTTTAAGGTTTTGGTTGGATTTTACCCTTGCAAATATAGTTTAGTTTCCATATAAATTTTTCATGACATTTGCCCTTGATTAAAACGTGTAAGGATTCAATAATTTATTAATTAGAAGACAAATAATTTCTTAATTATATTACTTAACTAAAACGTAGGTATTTTGATAGTGTTTTGATTATGTTTCGCTGTTGTGTTAAGGGTTCCGTAGCCAAAATATCAAAATTCAACCCTTATACTTTCGCTATGTCCGTATGTCCGTCCGTCCGTCTATCTGTCCATATGTCACAGCCATTTTACTCGGAAACTATTAGAGTGAGATACAATAATTTTATTATAATCTTAAAAACTAAATATAAATCATTTTGGTGACGCAACAGATTTTTCTGCATCGCCTCAATTACCTGTTCTGTTTAACATTCGGCAGAATCCCACGGATCAGCCAAAACCCTAACAAAAGTTCTAAGTTCAAAAGTCATCTCGGCACATTTTCTTTTAGAGTACATATTTATAATTAATTGATCATAAGCAGGCACAAGAAGGTCCATTTCTCCGAGATCGCATTTGCGTGGCACTCCGTATTTTGAGAACGTTGTACCAAAGACTAGTAAATATTGAAGACCGACAACATCTATACAACACCGCGTTCCCCGCGTGCCTCTTCATTTATGTTACTATGGCGCTATCTATTTGCTGCTCATGACTTTCAAAAGTAAAATTGATCGTCTTTGACGGCTGTCGTAGGCACCGGCACCGCGTATAGATTGAAATCATAAAGCTTTTTTTTATTAAGATAAGCCGTCTTGTGCGAGAAGTATAAACAAAAAATTACACTAGATGGCGCCATTAAATAGGGATATAAATGTCTAAAATGCCTTTATTGTGTTTGGGACAATCAACTTTTTACGTGATACAATATTTCTTCTAACGAATTGTACCTACTACTCTTGTCCCTTGGGCAATGAGACAAAAAAAATCCTTACATTTACATGAAAGCGGTCAAGGAAGGTAATCTAGGTTTCAAATTTATAAACAGCACGGTAACCATTTTTTTGCAAAAATAACTTACTTACTCCTCTGGCGTAGCGACCCAATGTGTGTCTTGGCCTCCAACATCACTGCTCGCCACTGATCCCGGTCCTGTGCTGTTCCTCGCCAGTCATGAACCTGGAGCTCACGTAGATCCTCGCCCACCACATTCGTCCATCGATACCTATTTAGGTCGACCGGCCACCCAGCAGTTCGTCCTAAGTACCGCTGGAGAGACCAAGTCGAGAAAGATCTACGCGCCCTGCAAGCAGAAAACTGGGAGGAGATCGCACAAAACAGGGTGTGTTGGCGCCAACTCGTATCGAAGGCCAAGACTCACTTCGGGTCGCTGAGCCAGCGGAGTTAGTTAGTTAGTTCGTTTTGGCTGGTCGGCTTGCTCAGCTGTCGGTTTTCCCTCGAACGATCTTGTCACCGCCCGCTCGCCTTCCATTCGCTCTAGATGGCCAATCCACTGAAGCCTTTGCGCCTTTGTGACACCAATGATGATGTTCGTTTGTTTGCAAAACTAACTGTAAAAATTTAAGGCGATGGAATATAAGTTTCACTTTAATATGTAGCGCCATCTACAACGAATCTCGCGGCGTTGTATGTAGATAGTCAGTTTTTTCTATATACCTATCCTCTGGCCATACGCACCAACATTACTCAACGTCTGATGTTAATTGACTCGGCCATACATCATTCTGGCGCATTAATATGCTATACATAGAATAGGAAATTATTCCGGAATAAAACATCGGGTCTGAATATATATCAGTGGGCAATTGAATGGAGCGTTCCATATTGTATGTAGGAGTTTCTGAGAGTGATGTTCAGTGGTACGTGTAACATAGGCTTCACACACGGATTTATATAGAACCTTGATAGTACTGTTACTTTTTTTCTAGGTAAAATTGACTATTATCACCTCGTTATAACTGAAGAACGGATGGACCGATTGTAATGAATATATTTCTGATTTATTGGATTCGTTTCTGACGCGATTAGCAGAACGGCTATTTTTTTTATACCACGTCGGTGGCAATCAAGCATACGGCCCGCCTGATGGTAAGCAGTTACCGTAGCCTATGGACGCCTGCAACGCCAGAGATATTACACGCGCGTTGCCGACCCTTTAAAAACCTGTACACTCCTATTTAAATGTCGGAAAAATCACGAAAAGAAATTACGAGGAAAATTAAATCTATCGGTATATAAAAGATTAGCTATTCAAATTTACATAGTAAAAAAAATATTATTTTTATAAACTAATAGAAATTATTAAATTTATATTGCGTTATTAAATTTCTAATTTAAATCTTATACCTTTAAACGAGCAATTCTTGTATACATATATATATTTGTATATTTCGGGGATCTCGGAAACGGCTCTAACGATTTCGATAAAATTTGCCATATGGGGGTTTTCAGGGGTGAAAAATCGATATAAAAATCGGTCTTATCTCTGGGAAAATGCGCATTTTTTATTTTTTATATATTTTTCGAGGAAACCTCGGTCTCCCAGGTACTACTCCTCCAGGTACTCATTGACTGAAGGCGGGACCGCTAGCACAGAATAAGTAATAGTATTATCATACAGAACGGCCACGCACCGCCCCGCCCCGTCTCGAATTACCTCACCCCGCGACAGAAATCTGGCGGACTTCTGGCGTACTCTTAATACTATTTTTAAGCAACTTACTCACACTATGACGCATGACGCGTGTACAGGCGTGCCGTTTACATATAGAAACGCAAGTGATTTTTGATGTATAGCGTGTCCGCCCTGTGACGCTAGTATAGCATAAACATAAAAACCCCTAAAAACTAACAGAACCTTTAGAAACAAATATTAACAAAAATAAAATATCAACTCGGGCATGTTGAATTTCCTTTATGACACACTTACCAGATAATAACAAGCATATGAACGCAATTTACTTTTGATATCCACTCATAAGTGGACATCAAAAATATTATTTTTAATCGAGGCGTTTGGTGCGTGCAGTACTGCTGTTATGGTGGCTATTAAGTTGATAGGGGCCGTTATGGTAGCCAATCAGTACCGTCGATTATCAAGGGCCTGAGGAAATTGGTGGAAAAATACGAATAGGTATCATAATAAGTATAGATATCGGGTGGGCCCTGTAACACAAGCAGATAATTTAAACATAATACGTCGGTTGAGAATTAGGGTATGGAAACCGGTTTTTAATTGTACGGAAAAACCGTTAAATAACCGGTTATTTACCGAAATTTCATACATAAAACCGGTTTGCATTCCCTAGTGAGAATACGTTTGTGCCATATGCCACTTACATTGGTTTGCAGGAGAGCAAGAACGAGCAAAAAAAAATATTTTTCGAAAAGTTTAACATTTACGAAATATTGAACTTATTTATCAACTCTGTTATTAATAATACATTTCATTTTCATTTTCATTTCATTTAGGCACATATGTTTACTATTTTTAGTACCATACAAATATTGTGTATATAGTGGTAATCATGAAATAAAAGCATTTTTATTATTGCCATATCTTTTTTGATGAGTAAATGTTAAACTTACAATGTTTAACATGACACATAAGTTTTGGATATATCACACTTTTGTGATAATTTTCTGTAAACAGAGTTTAATTATCCTATAATAAAATGCGGGTATGGCACAACATTTTTGAAAAACAGTTTTATTTTTTTTTCAAAAACAGATTAGAGTAAATTAATAGCATATTTTTTGCGATTAAAAAACGATTTTGCTCAAAAACGCATATGGCACAAATGTATTCTCAGCTGACGAATACTCCTCAAACGATAAAACATTTGCGTAACAACTTTTAAAAATTATTAAGTCTTTTAGACTTCCTGTTTTTCGTGCAAATTAACTATTAAATTCAATGTACGCTATTATCATTTTAATTGACGTTGCTTGTCACGCTTCACACAACAAAATTGTCAATACATTCGTCTTAGAATATACTTTAAAGTGTAGGACTGAAAATCTAGTTATTTTTAGTCCCTGAACAAAATTAAATGTTGGTCAGTTTAAGGAATACAGCCTACAGTTTAATTTATTCCTTATGTTACAGGGCCCAACCGGTATTATGTTACATAGTACACAAGCGCAGGGCTCTTTTCAGCGTAGCACCCAATTTTTTACGTACCTATCCGTACGAACACAACTTAGCTACTAGCTACAATATTGGCTGAGACAACCTGAGAGGTTTAAAATGCCACTTGTTCAAATGAAAGCTGAGTACCTTAAAGGCGACTGCTCTTATTTTCATCAAATATATAGAATAGAATAGAATAGAATAGAAATAATTTATTCGTTAGCACACACAAATAGAAAGTTATACAGAACAGAGAAACATAAATAAAAGAAAAAGTGCCACGAAATGGTCTCACCTCAGCATGTTGCTGGCGACTTTCAGCGCTGATCTTCCGGCGAGACCATCCGGTGAAACAATCACGACAGGTAACAAGAAAAACAACAAAATTAATATATAATAAAACATACAAAAGACAGAGACAAGTTAAAAATACTTATTACAATAGACACCATTATTACGTACAGCTGTTATATCCGGCCGCTCAGCTTGGCCTTACTATATAGCTAAGAACCATCTCGATAGAAACACCGCACTCAAATCGCCTCAAATATTGCCACAGATACACAATATGTCAAAATGTAATGTGTATTTGCTCTCCTATTTTTGCGTCGTGGGTTACTTAATATCACCCCTTTTTAGGATTCCGTACCCAAAGGGTAAAAACGGGACCCTATTACTAAGACTTCGCTGTCTGTCTGTCCGTCTGTCACCAGGCTGTATCTCATGAACCGTGATAGCTAGACAGTTGAAATTTTTACAGATGATGTTTCTGTTGCCGCTATAACAACACATACTAAAAACAGAATAAAATAAATATTTAAGTGGGGTTGGGGGTGGAGTTTTTTTACGTAATGGTACGGAACCCTTCGTGCGCAAGTCCGACTCGCATTTGGCCGGTTTATTGTATGTCGGTAAAAAGAAAGACAAAGATAATTACCAAAATCTGCTTGCTTAATTGTAAAAATCTCTCATCATATGTACCTATGCATTCTTGCGGGCGTAATAGCGTATGGTGGGCGACGTTATTTGTGCCTTTCTATCCACTATTTTTAACACCAAGCGAGACCTTCATACCCATACTGAGCTCTGTCATAAAATTCAAGGATAAGAGCTCTTTCCCACTGCCGTCCAGTTTTTTGCGGGTACGGCTTTTTGCAGGACCCCTTTTTAGTAGTATGTGCTAATATAGTAACGTTCACACGAGCATTCTTTTTGCGGGATGCTGCACGCATCCGCACGCAGAAATCCGTACCCGCAAAAAACTGGACGTCATTGGGAAAGAGCTCTAAGGCACACGGCACAGGCCACGGAGCCTTCATAAAATTTTAAAGTAATAAATTCTGCTGTGATACAACATAAACACGCCGCAAAACTGAAAAATATGAACAATGTAAATGTGTGTGTTTTAATTACAAAACGTCTTGCACCTTCACAATTTATGTGCGGTGTTTAAAGTTTTTAAAGCAAACGACATTTTATGGTTCATGAAAGTAAAATGAGACGCACTGCGCAGGACCGGGGCGTTTTTAAAGCGCTTAAACTATGTTAATTAAAGTTGTGAATAATTTTGAGTTTGTACAGGCTTTTGTGGTGATGTACACACTCTTTTGCTTGGTATTATTAATTTTGCTTGATCGGTTTTTGTGATGTTTAAAGCTTTTTACCCACAGAGGTGAACCAAAATAGCCAAGGATTGGATGCCGCGAGGGGCGACGGGCTAACAGATAGATCATTCAGTAATTTACCTTTTGTCGTTTCATATAAAAATCTTAAGTAAATATTAAGGGAAAATCTTACATTAATCGATCTAGCCCCACAGTAAGCTCAATGAATTAAAAGTGGAAAAATTCACTGTCTTGGGTGGGACTTGAACCCACGACCACCGGATAACTAGTACAGTGCTCTACCATCTGAGCTACCAAGACCGTACCTATTGCAGCGAATATTTCCACCATATTCCTATCCATATATATATTATTTCTAAGCTTAATAGCATCATTCACAGACGTTTCTACTTGATACAAAATTAATTAAGCTCAATAAAGCTTATCGTGTGGGTACGTGACGTCGATATACCTACATAATATAGATAGATATGAAGTTCACTCCCAGATATAGAAAATTACTTAAATACATAGAAATCATCTGTAAATCTGGAACGAATATTTATGATGTACACACAAATTAATGCCCTTGAAAGGATTAGAACCCGGGACCTCCCTCTTATAGACAGGGTCACTACTTACTGGACAAGGACGATGTTCAAAATATGTATTATGGATTATTGTCACTAGTTTAAAATAATTACTTAATGTTCGCAGTGCGTTTGAGCGACCATAATACATGAATTTAGCAAATAATTGTGGTTGCGCTGAATTTGGTGTGGCTACTGAACTGAATTCGTTTGCTAATAGGTCTAAATTTATATCGGAGATAATTATAAATTTGCATTTTCAAAGTTATTTTTTTTAATTAAAAGAGAATTCTTTGTGTTCCGTGCAAAACTTTGTTTTGACAAACTTATTTAGAGTAGATATTTATTCTTATAAAAGCCATAGCTTTAAACTTATACATACCACTTTCTTACACAATTTGATTTGAAAATAGAAATAACATTTTTTTTGCATACTTGTGTGTCCCACTGCTGGCCAAAGGCCTCCCTTCTCCCTTTCCAATCCTCCCTGTGGTAAGAAAGATCCCTCCAATCCCGCTGGAACGCATCCAAGTCGTCCCACCATCTCTTTCTCGGTCTGCCTCTGCCACGGTCGTCCCACCATCTCTTTCTCTGTCTGCCTCTGCCACGACTGCGGTGAGGATGTAGGATGTAGGATAAGTAAACCCATGTCATAGAATAAGGATAATATTGTATAATACCTGTACATAGATTTAGAAATAAATTGATGAAGCTATTGACTGATAAAAGCTATTACAATGTAAAAGATTTCCTTTCTCAAGATATACAGCCAGATTTGTAGTAGTTTCTAGTTTTAAGATTTTTGCATGCTAGTACAACCTGTATAGTACAAATAGCAGAATAAGCAACCAATTGTCACTTACCACCTAAGACACTATTGTACCTACTTATTCTTTGCAAATAAATACTTACTTACTTACTTACTTACTTACCTACATATTGTAGTACCTATTGACTTGTAATTTTATATTATTAATAAATGATGATTATGATTATGATTATGATGCCAGCTAGTGGCTAATATTTTGGCCCAATCTGTCATCATTCATCCGGCAGACATGTCCAGCCCAGTCCCACTTTAGCCTGGCGGTCTTCACCCCAACATTAGATGACTCGAATTTTGGAGTGAAGCCCTGTCAGATCTTCGGGCACCCAGGATACTTCACTCCATTGCCCTATGGCAAACCTTGAGCCGGGATTTCTGCGCCTCAGTTTGTGACCAGGTTTGGGCACCGTAGGTGAGGATGGGCAAGATGCGCATGTCGACGAGCTTGCGCTTCAGAAATACAAGGTAAAAAAGTGTAGTGTACAAATATAATAAAAAATGGTCCATGTTACTAGATATGATTCATTATTGACTTTTTAAACAGCCCTTCAGGCCTATTTTTGAGCTCCTCTGGGCTCCAGTACGGCTACCACTAGTTTGTCACTGAAATATTCGCTAGCGTGTGCGTAATAACTTACTATATATGCATCTCGTTTATTAGTGCGAGCGAGATGTATAGAAAATAAGTTACGCAGATATTAATATACATAACCTCAGTTTGATACTGCGGCAGTTGTAAATAGTAAGACCACAGATCATTGGTCCATAATGTTTTTTTATGTCTTACTATTATTATTATATTCTTTTTCTGTTCCAAATTTTAAGCCCCAGTTTACTTTCGCATTTACAATATTTTAGTCTTGAACAGTTTTACGGTCATTCTTTCAACTAAATAGGTAACTATATGCAACTATAAGTTCACAATAAAAAAATCAAGTAACCCTATTTGGCCTTATTATTCTGTATATATTTAATGCGTGCGTAATACAAGTATATAAAAGTTATAATCACATTGTTAAAAGTTAGGAGAAATTGAATTCATGAGAGTTACTTTTTACATTATACAAAAGAGTCCGTGGATTTCTGTTTTGTGTGCAAATAAAAAAAAGTGTATATAACAAGTAAATTTAAGAATCAGCTCGAATAATTCAAGGAACAAACTTACTAGGAAAATTCAAACGATAATTGTTGACAACCATCTTTTATTTTATTTATTTATTCACCAATAATTGTTGACATCGATACATTAAAAACGTACAAGCTAACATGTAAAGAGTGGTGTCACAATTACATACAGGCAAAGATAGATATAACTCCGTAATAGATGGATACAGTCTAAGGAAAAAACGTGCCTCGAAAATCAAGAAAATTTGATTTTCGTTCAGAGGGCGCTACTAGTTTTGGCCTACAGTCGAATAGATGGCGTTGACGGTTTCGTTTGTTATTTAACAATTTTAACGCATATCAGTGAAAGAACATGGGTCAAAATCATAAAAATAATTAATGCAAATAAAAAAAATCATTTATCTATATTTAAATACATTCTATCGTATTTTTATAAATCTTCATTTTTAGTTTTAAAGTGTGTCGACAGATGGCAGTGAATTTACTGGGGTTACAAAATTTACCATGACAGTACCGCTCTAGTATAAGTTACTCTATGATACAGGTAAACACCGCATGCAAAACAAATATAATTAAGTAAACAACTATAGAAATACCTTATTTTCTAATTTATGTTTAAAGAAATATTTTCGGACAGATGTTATAAATTTATTTAGTGGGTCATTGTGCATATCCGCCTTGTCACAGCAACCATTAGTAATTTTGCATATTGGAGTTAGCGCCTGAAACTGATCTTCTAAAGCCGGGCGTTTTCCCTCGTTTCCCCTGGGTCTCGTAGAAGATTGTCTTAAGTTGACATCAACATCTTCTAGGGGCCAGGTTAATTTTACGCGATTAAGTCCCGTCGTTGTGAATAATAATAAGTAAAAATCGTGTAAGTAAATCAGTGTTTTGTTAACTTACTTATTTTACTTATAAATTAGATCCCTATAAAATCTCATCATAGTACATAGAAAAGAATATAATAATAATAATTTAATCTTAATTTAATGTTATATTTTGTATTATTATTAATTATTTGAAATTTGAAATGTGTTGATTATTTTTATATTGTATTATTTTACTTTAGTTTAATTAATGATTATTTGAATGAATTGAATATATTATGTAAGTACAATT
Organism: Cydia strobilella; assembly: GCF_947568885.1. NCBI lineage: Eukaryota > Metazoa > Arthropoda > Insecta > Lepidoptera > Tortricidae > Cydia > Cydia strobilella. The sequence goes on from NC_086056.1 coordinate 2,975,986, forward strand.
ATGACGTGTAATATGAAATATTATTATAAATAAATGAGTATGAGTATGAGTATGAGTATGAGTATGAGTATGAGTATGAGTATGAGTATGAGTATGAGTATGAGTATGAGTAGATTTTTATGTATTTATTTTTCAGACCATTGGCGTTTCATTCTAGCAAGGTAGATAAATTTTTACTGTTGTAATTATGTTTAATGACGATATGACAATCAAGTCTTATGTTATTAGTTTTTATGCAAATAAAAAAAGATTTTTACAAAACCGCGCCAATCTTAATAAGACGTTTAAAGGTTCGCGTGGCTCAAAATCAGTTAGGAATATACACAAATACTTACCTCTAAAGTATGTTATCGTACTAAATCTAATTATTTATTATCATGGGATTTAACTTGCTCTAAACACGCAAACACGGCTTTTTCGTTATTATGTATTGTGAAAGTTATTCGTGGCAACTTCTACTCAAATTATTCAGGTAATTACATTTTAGTGTCTGTTTTTGGTTTTGAAAATATTAAATTTCGTAATATATTTTTCCTTTCTTTATTGTGGGACGTACCTACCACATTAATACAATCTATAAATTGTATATACAGATGTCAATCATGATATGATGATGTGATGTTGATCATCGTTGATTTGTTCATTGTGATTGACATCTGTATGTACAATTTATAGATTAAATTTGGTTTTTATTTTTAAGCATATAAAATAAAATTACTTTTATATTTCGTTCTGTTTCTTCCATTATATTTTTTTTTGCTAGCCCCTGTATCAGTGTCCCGGGCCTCTTCCCTTGATTTCCATAACTCCCGATTTGGTGCTTCCTCCCGCCAGTTGTTCAGGAAGCTGTCCAGGTCATCCCGCCATCTCCGTTTGGGCCTACCCCGTCCACGTCCCTCTACCGGCATCCACTTGGTGGCTAAGCTATTAGCCCACCTCTCCGGATGCATGCGGTAGACATGGCCAGCCCAGTCCCACTTGAGCCTAGCGGTACAAAAAATATTCTGTTTTCGTAATATTGTCTTCGGTTACCGCGATAGTTACTCATGAAATAAAACTATGAAAACGGATTATATCGCGTATATTGAATTTATAATACATCCCGACGTTTCGAACCCTTTACAGCGTTCGTGGTCAACGGGTGACTGAGGAAAAATTACAAAGTACAAAAATACCCACATACTAAAATAATGAACAATCATAGACTACAAACTTTAAGGCTGGTTGTACATGCAAAATCGGTTCATAAGGCTAGTTATACACTACAATTATTTTCAAGTAAAGATATATATATATACGCGATAAAAAACTACGCCGGCTCCAACGCTACGGAAGCGGTTTTATCGCGTATATATATATCTTTACTTCAAAATAATTGTAGTGTATAACTAGCCTTATGAACCGATTTTGCATGTACAACCAGCCTTAAAGTTTGTAGTCTATGATTGTTCATTATTTTATTATGTGGGTATTTTTGCACTTTGTAATTTTTCCTCAGTCACCCGTTGACCACGAACGCTGTAAAGGGTTCGAAACGTCGGGATGTATTATAAATTCAATATACGCGATATAATCCGTTTTCATAGTTTTATTTCATGAGTAACTATCGCGGTAACCGAAGACAATACTCTGAAAACTTGTCAAAAACCTTTTAAAGGTACAGTATGTATAAGTTATTCTATGGTTTACTAAAAAGGCTAGTGCTGGAATCTGGTGGCAGAACATTGCAATAATATCCCCTATTCCCTACTATTGATTATCACAGAACGTGCGGTGTGCTTATCTCACGATTTTTGCAAATCCATACTTTATAAAATTATAAATGCGAAAGTCTGTCTGTCTGTCTGTCTGTCTGTGTGTTACCTCTTCACGCTTAAACCGCTGGACCGATTTAGTTGATATTTGGCATGGAGATAGTTTGAGTCCCGGAGAAGGACAGGATAGTTTTTATCCCGAAAATAATCCCTTAAGAGGGTCAAAAGCGGGGTGGAATTTAGATAATTAATGAAATGCCTGATAATTTGTGTAAACAATAAAGCTCAAATTGAATGATTGTTATTAGAATTTTGTATTTGTAATTTTGTATTTGTATTTTGTAGACTTTATGCAGGCGCTATTCTTACTCTAGCTGCGGTTACTAAGTCCACGCAGACTAAGTCGCGGGCAAAAGCTAGTATTTAATAACCTAATACCTACACTTGAAAATTGGCACACTCTGTTCTATGTTGAACTAAGTCTAACACTATATTACAAACATTATATGTGATGCTTGAAATTGATAGCTACCTACTCCAGCGAAAGCTTAGAATATGCCCCAATCTGTATCAACTCCGGGTACAGCAGATTATACAGCCCTCGCATCTAATGAAGCCCCGCAGCAATACTTGCTACATATATTAGAACATGTGTGCCGAGGGATGAGGTACAACGGAGATAGGGTTCTAAAAATTCTAAAAAAATAATAATGATAGGTGTATTTAAATTTGCCATTATTCCACGTATAATTTAATCATCTTCCATAAACTAACATAAAAAGAAGATTTATATACTGTGACACGAGAGCAAAGTTATTTTACACCTCGTGTTTTAGAGTCCCTCGTTACGCTCAAGATTCTAATTTCTTTCGCTTTCTCGGGACTCAAAATTAACACTCGTAATAAAAACCAACTTTCCTCTCTTGTTGCACAAATAACTATTTCTATGACATTTACTTATTACTATTTCTAGTTGAACCGAACTAAGACAAATAAAATTGTACGCCCTTGACGCTTCTTATTTGGATATGTACATTTAAACCTACTTCTAATCAGTTATTTTAGGTATTAACTACAATTTGAGTAATGCTTGCAAAAACTTTTCCTTCTCTATTGGAACAGTATGTGGTATATTTATTTTGATTAAACTGATTTGAAAAAACATGATATTTCGGTATCGACGAGTTTTAGTTCACTGAAATTAATGTTTGCTTGATAACTTCCATCTTACTTACACTTTTAGCAGATTGTTAGCAACATCAACATAGTATATTTATACATTAACTAGCTTCTGTTCGCGACTTCGTCTGCGTGGGATGATTGATAAAAAAACCGGCTAAGTGCGAGTCGGACTTGCGCACCGAGGGTTCCGTACTTTTTAGTATTTGTTGTTATAGCGGCAACAGAAATACATCATCTGTGATAATTTCACCTATCTAGCTATCACGGTTCATGAGATACAGTCTGGTGACAGACGGGCAGACGGACAGACGGACAGCGTGCGGAGTCTTAGTAATAGGGTCCCGTTTTTACCATTTGGGTACGGAACCCTAAAAACTATCGTACGTCGGTACCCAAAGGGTAAAACGGGACCCTATTACTAAGACTCCGCTGTCCGCCTGTCTGTCTGTCACCAGGCTGTATCTCATGAACCGTGATAGCTAAGACAGCTGAAATTTTCACAGATGATGTATATCTATTGCCGCTACAACAACAAATACTAAAAAGTACGGAACCCTAGGTGGGCGAGTCCGACTAGCACTTCGATTTTATTTAATTGTTTTTATTTTATAATTAAATCCCTACTTATAATGTATATAGGATTCCAACATGTCTGAAAGATCGAAAGTGCCAATTCGATATCGGATGTCGGATAGCTCCTATGAGAAAGACATTTGTTAGGGAGTGTCCTATGGCACAGAGTCCTCCTTTTTTGCGACTATAATTTTATAGCAATATTTCTTAAATGCGGCAGACGTGACCGGCCCAGTCCCATTTGAGCCTAGCAGTCTTCTCACCGACGTCAGCAATGCGGGTTTTTGCGCGCAGCGTGGTGTTCCGGATACGATCGGTCCTCTTCACACCTAAAATGGATGCCAGAAGTGGGGCGCGAACCCGGCAGGCCCAGACGGAGATGGCGGGACGACCTAGACACCGTTCTCAACAACTGGCCGGAGGAGGCACTATATCGGGAGTTGTGGAAGACAAGGGGAGAGGCCTTTGCCCAGCAGTGGGACACCATAATGGGCTAGTAAAAAAAAATAAAAAAAATTATTAAATGAAGAATTAAATACAGATAAACATTATATGTTTTACAGTTTACTTCCATCCGATATCCGATCGGGCAATGTGAAAATACTCTTGTAATAATAGTCCGTGTTCAAACATAACTACAATACAGGTACTTCCGGCGACCTCGCACAAGAAACAAGCAATAAAATAATTACACGGTACAACGACCATTATCCTGGATTAACCTTAATTGAACGAACCGTAGGTAATTGCCAAAAAAATTAACTTACGAACATTCCTAAACATTAGTATAGGACGCTAATCAATATAAAATTATCAGGCTAAGGCTAACTGCATCGTTTTTGTTAGCACATTGTGTGCAAGTGTTATTTTAAAAATATTAACATAGAAGTTTATATTTTTAAAATAACAACTCTGTGCTATCAAAAACGCTGCAGTTAGCTTAGGCTCTATTTACAGGTCAATTCACAAGAGCTGGCACGAATGAGTGAATGGAAATTTCTATGTGTGTATGACATTAACCAATAAAATTGCGGCTCTGACTGTACCATTCGTGCCAGCTTTCATGAAACGACCTGTTTCGAAGAAATCGTACATGACACGGATAAAGCGCTTCCATATCTGAATCCTTCTAGAATTCAGTAGGTATAAGAATGAAATACTTTTACATATTTCATGCTGTGCGTGACGGTAGGTAATATATGATGATACATACATACATACACACATACATATAATCACGCCTATTTCCCGGAGGGGTAGGCAGAGACCACGGATTTCCACGTGCTACGACCCTGACATACCTCTTTCGCTTCCTTCACTTTCATAAACATTCCTCACATACGCTCGCCGGTTTATAGGATGATAGGTTTCTATTATAGGTACCTTACTGACAGTACTTAAATAATGTATAAATTAACATAAATTTGTTTTTGTTTCAGGTAATGGCCGAATTCTCCCATATATTTTCAAGACTGAAGACAGTTTCGACTTTCGGTATAGCTGAATATGTTTTTATACCGGTTTTCCGACAGTTTAGGCTGAATCAGAGACACCATCTATTGATCGCCAGCCTAAAGTCATTTTATTACAAGGTGACCAAGGTTACCTACAATACATTTTTCTCAAACTTGCAGTGAAATGTTGATATGACTTACTTAAAATTAGGTCCGGAAATACTACGTATCCGTTGCGATGAAAGAAGATGATATGTAATAGTAGATTGTTAACCAAGGGATGAAAGGCACTCATTTCTGCCGAGGTATTTTGGCGCTCGAATGCAGTGAGAGCGCCAATAGTCCGAGGCAGAAATGATGCCTTTCACCCGAGTTAAACACTCTACTTTTCATTTCGAATACGAGGAAAGTAAAATGCATGTATTTTTTTTAAAACATGACTAAGTATACATTTTTATAGTATTTCTTGAGGGTACTTTCAATTAACAATTCAGACAAAAGTATCGTTATTTATGGAATGGAGAGTTAAATATCAAAATGAAAAATTTATTACAAATCCATTTAAACTCAAATTTCAATTGCGTATCGTAAAAAAATTAAAAAAGTCGTACTTCGAACGTAAAATGCTCTAGTGCATACACGTATCATTTTCTGCGCACCTTTTAGAACAACAATGACCCTCTTTCAGAGCATGAGAAATGAAAAGGAATTTCATACAGCCTTACTCACCTGCCTATAAAGCAACCTTCTTTTGTTTTTAACAGCAGCCACGGCCCGCGCGCGCCCCGGCCGCCGGGGCTAGGTGGGTTGCTCAACTACACCTTCTCGTAACTCATGAGGCCCTGGTACTTGCTCCTTGCTAAATACAATTTTTAGACAGTTTTATTCTCGATTTTGGCCACCGTATCCTATGTTTCATTGCAAGTTTTGAGAAAAGCACTATACAAATCGGACGAGAAACGGGGTTGCCGGCCGCATATCCCTATCCGCCTCGCTACGCTCGGCCGTCTATATATCTACTTGCCCTGAAACCCTTCGTTTCCCGGCCTCTATAGTAATGTACTATTAATAAAAAAGAAATAGTAGATCAAGATGGTGGATCTCCATCCGACAGCGTCAAGTGACAGCCGTTATTCGCGCGATCGCATTTATCATTATGAAGACAGTTTCCAACTGAGCGCATCTTATTGGGAAGACCCAGTGGATATAATATCAGTACGTAAATTTGACTTACTTTCATGGCATTCTGGAGGTGCGCGTCATGTCAATTTTATAGAACTGTCCTGTCAATACAATTTGTGGAAGCACTTCTATTTCTGAGACAAAATGGATTGAAGAAACAATAATTCAAATATATTTCGTTGATATATACGTAATAACTGTAATGAGAAAAAAGTACATAACCGTATAACAATCATGGGTCAATCATCCGATCGCCCTCATTTTTACCTGAACTTAAAAAAAAAAGAAAACGTTAATTTCCTTTTTAAATATTATTGTACATTCTGTAAGTTTGTCTATCTATCTAATTCGAATTTTCCACTCATTTACTCTAAGGTTAGCTGGAAGAAATCCCTTATAGGGATAAGCTCGCCTTTGTACCTAAATTTATATGAATTTCATGTTAACAATTTTTGTTTTGTACAATAAAGTGATTTACTACTACTACTACTTAATTTTATAAAAATCATTTATTGAGCCATTTTATCTAAAATTGAGGGTACACTACACTTTTTTTCAGTTTTTGGATTTTAATGATATTTCTACTCATAATAACGAGCCCTCTCGATCCTGATAAAGTCCAAAGCAGAGAAAAAAAGCTCCAAAAAAGCCCAGGTTTTTTCGGGCGGAAATTTTGGCACCTTTTTTCTTCTATTAGGATTGAAAATGCTCGTGATTCTGAGTGGAAATAACGTAAACATTCCCAAATATAAAAGAAAGTGTATTGTACCACTTTAAATGATACGGTAGTCTTCTTGAATATTATTTAATTCGCTAGGATCCATTGACCGCTTGCTAAATGTGTTCGCGGTGTGAAATATGAGCCAACATCATGTTTATTGCCTCAAAGATAATGTCATTGCTAGAAGCGGCCTATTTCTGTAAAAGCGCCTTAGGGTTTGTTTTGTTACGGTAACAAAGGACAGGGGTACTATTTCAACCACTTGCGGAGCAAAGGCGAATTGGATACTCAACTGAACCAGTATAAGTTTACTCCACTGCTTCAATGCTTAGAAATAAAGTAGAAAAAAAACCGGCCAAGTGCGAGTCGGACTCGCGCACCAAGGGTTCCGTACTTTTTAGTATTTGTTGTTATAGCGGCAACAGAAATACATCATCTGTGAAAATTTCAACTGTCTAGCTATCACGGTTCATGAGATTAGGGTCGCGTTTTTACCCTTTGGGTACGGAACCCTAAAAAAACACTATCTCGGGCGACACACGAACTCACAGCACCAGGATACCAGCCCGCTGCACTATAAACTTTTTTTTTATTTTAAGTAAACACTGAGGACTAGGTATACAATATTTTCGCCAAACTGAAGACAGTTTGTTGGCGAATAGTGCGCTCTCGCTTTTATGTGTACTTTCTTGAGTTTCTTGAACACACAGCAATTTTTTTTATACCACGACAATAATAAAATAAATAAATAAAAATAAAAAAGCCCCTTTATTTCCTTTTCAATTACAAAGTTTAGGTATAGGTACATAAATAATTTAGTAATTAATTTTTTAACATCTGTTTTCTTTCTTTTTTACTTATTTTGTTTTGTTAGTGGCATGTTTAAACTTAATTTTTATATTTGTGTATTTTAAACTAAAAATAAAACTTGATAGGAACCCCACTTTATTGGGTAAAGGCCTCCTCCAATTTGTTCCATTGGTCTGTAAATACTGTTCTTTTTTTTTTCTCTTTTCTTCTAAATTGGAGGGTTGTGGTCGCTGTCCCCACGGTGACCAGTAGTAGATTAATAATATAATAATAAAATAGAGTAAAGGACAACTTAGATTTATATCCTTTGCGAGAGACTGGAGTCTAAACTAGGCGTAAACCTGTAATACATATCTCCAAGCCCTCACTCCGGAAAACAAGGAGTAAGATAGGTACTCTTAAAAGTAAGTTGCAATGTAGTGAAATTACAACAATGGCAAACAAGCGTGCGACCCGCCTGATATTAAGCATCCTATGTTCGCTTGGGCCTCGTGGAAAAGATATTTTCACCCTTTTATTTGTAGGCATTGTGGTATCTTTTGCACACGTTTAGTAATACAAAATTAACTTAACTAAATTAGCGGATTCACTCACGTATTTTTAGTCACTCGCGCGACATGTACGTGACGCCCATCCGTCGTGACCGCTACCCACTCAGGCACTGTTAGTGCTTGAAAATGGAGACCTAGGCTCTCCGAAACATGTCGCGCGAGTGACTAAAAATACGTGAGTGAATCCGCTAAGTTAGTTAAGTTAATATGTCTCACGATAGTTTAAATTCGAATAAAACATTATTTATGTACGTTATTTACAGAAATACGACGTTAATTTCAAACAACGCTGCATCAGTAACGCGTGCAGTCTCAATCAAAACGACCTTTATGTAAATTTGAATACACGACCAGGTAAAGGACATTTCGCACCCTTAGGCAACAAAGACTCATTTCACAGTAAGTTCCACGTCGGATATATCCTTGTGACGTCAAGGGTACGTTGTCACTAGTATCAAAGGTCTGAACTGATGAGGGGTCTTATTTAGGGACGGTAAGACAATGCTTTATCATAAAATTTGCCCATAGTTCCACGTAAACAAAGGGTGAATAGGGGAGGAGGGGAGGAGGGGAGGGAAGGGTGTAAGTATATCTTTAGCAGGTATCGTTACCTACTCTTACCATAATTGAAAAAAGCCGGCCAAGTGCGAGTCGTACTCGCGTTCCACGGGTTCCGTACATTACACAATTTTTAACAAATGTACTTTTTTATGTGAAATGTCTTTGAAAACCCTTAGGGGTCGGATCAAAAACTAAGTAATTAAGTCCGAATTACCCTTGACTGTACATTTTTAATAGGTTTTCCTGTCACCTATAGGTAAAGCACTATTTCGTGTATTTTTTTTTCAAAATTTTAGACCCAGTAATTTTAGAGATAAAAGGGGGGGCGGGAATGGTCATTATTATATATATATATATTTTATCCCTTCATGCCAATATTGAAACACGCGTAAGCGAAAGATTTTAAAATTGAACCACGAGCGTAGAGAGTTATTTGAAACGTGGAATCCTTAGCGTTGCGAGGGTTTTAAGGCAACAATAGTTATTTGTGCAACAAGAGAGGAAAGTTGGTTTTTCTTGCGAGTGTTTATTTTGAGTCCCGAGAAAGCGAAAGATTCTATAATTGAATCACGAGCGAAGCGAGTGATTCTAAGGTAGAATCTTGAGCGTAGCGAGGGACTCACAAACACGAGATGTAAAATAACTTTTCTCTCGTGTTGCACACATAATTTTTCACCTCAGTAGTGAGAACATATTAAAGGTTAAAATGTATACCGAATTACACAGAATAAACAGAAAAAAAAGTATTATAATATGTACGATACGATAAGATACGATACGATACGTTACGAGACCGGACCGGACTTGACCGGACCGGACCGGACCGGACCGGAACTGACCGGACCGTACAGTACCGGACCGGACCGGACCTGACCGGACCGTACCGTACCGTACCGTACCGTACCGGACCGGACCGGACCGTACAGTACCGGACCGGACCTGACCGGCCCGGAACGAACCGGACCGGACCGTACCGTACCGTACCGTACCGGACCGGACCGGACCGTACAGTACCGCACCGGACCGGACCGTACCGTACCGTACCATAAAAAAAAATGTAATAAAAGTATGAAGTTCATGGCCTTCACTGGACGCACTTTCCTCACTCCAGGGAGTGACGAAAGTAGGCTTGTTCGAGCTGCTGAGGTGAAAAACAAATTTTCCTACCGATTGAAACACAAAAAATTTCACCACACCAACGCGAGGAAAATACTAACTGTAAAATTACAAATTAAATCTAAAATGAATGCTTTTAAATATTTACTATGCAAAATCATTACTTAAAAGCCAACTCCACCAGCCAGCATGAGGCAACAACTCCAAATTTGCATCAAATTCATTACAATTTGCTAAAACAGTTAAAAAAAAAAAAAAAAAAACTATGCCACTCCTGTGGATAAAATGCAAAATTCTCATCAGATTTTGAATAATTAAGAGTCTTTACAAGCTGGTAAAGAATTTTCAACAAAAATATATTATATTTTCATTGTTTTATCACTACATGTTTGACGACCGGTCCTGGGTTCGAATCCCGGTAAGGGCATTTGTTCCTGAGTCTTGGGTGTTTTCTATGTATGTATGTATTTGTATATTATATATATTGTTGCCTGAGTACCCACAACACAAGCCTTCTTGAGCTTACTGTGGGACCTAGTCAATCTGTGTAAGAATGTCCTATAATATTTACTTATTTATTTACATAGTATAAAACAAATTCGCTTTCCGCTGTCTGTATGTCTGTCCCTATGTATGCTTAGATCTTTAAAACTACGCAACGGATTTTCATGCGGGTTTTTTTTAAATAGATAGAGTGATTCAAGAGGAAGGTTTATATGCATAATTTGTAAAGGTTTTGTGTAATTTAGTTGAACTATACTTTCGAAGCCGGGGCGTGTCGCTAGTTGTTTTATGAAGCGAATAGTTATTTGGTAATAGTTCGGGATGCCATCACTATGTAATACAAGTGGTTTTGTAATATGAACCTAAATCTACACATAAAAGATGCACAGATAGTGGCTTTTGAAATATGAACGTTAATTTAAACATAACAGAGCTTATTCACAAACCGCTTAGTCAATAGTAGTTTCGGAACTTTTGGAAAGCAGGTTCCGAGATTGAGAAATTCGATTCCGAACTTTCAAATGAGATCCGGGAGTGAACTCCGAAAGGACGTAAAGTTACTGAGGGTAGACTAGAGAGATAATCTGTTTAATAATTGTGCATGAACTATGCAAAGTTATAGATAGCATTTTTTTTTATTATTATAAACTGATCGGCGAGTGGCCCTAGTCACACCTGATGGAAAGTGAAGACAGGGCCTAAGATGGAGCTCACCGGTTCAGTAACAGCCTATTCACTCTTGTTTTAAAGAGACCGAGGTCATATTGATCAGGGAATACAGATGGCGGGAGCGCATTCCATTCCTTAGCATTTAATGTTAAATCCATCAATGGAATATCTGTTTATAGTAGGAGATACGTTATAAGGAATATCTACCCTCATCTGTTATTTATTTGTGATAATAAATAAATGATAGATAAATTAGATAATATTCACATTGAAACATTATTGCAAGTATGTTGGCTAGTTAATTTTAAGAATATAACAATTCTTTCTTTTGAAATATCATCCAGTCAACTAGCGATTTAATATTTCTGTCTCTCAATTGCTAAAGTGCTCAGTCAGGGTGACGTGACAAACGAGTAGTCAGTATTTCGCTTTATTTTTAGAGTTCCGTACCCAAAGGGTAAAGTAAAAACGGGACCCTATTACTAATACTTCGCTGTCTGTCTGTCTGTCCGGCTGTCACCAGGCTGTATCTCATGAACCGTGGTAGCTAGACAGTTGAAATTTTGACAGATGTATTTCTGTTGCCGCTATAACAACAAATACTAAAAACAGAATAATATATTTTTTTTTTATTATAAACTGATCGGCGATTGGCCCTAGTCGCACCTGATGGAAAGTGAAGACAGGGCCTAAGATGGAGCTCACCGGTTCAGTAACAGCCTATTCACTCTTATTTTAAAGAGACCGAGGTCATATTGATCAGGGAATACAGATGGCGGGAGCGCATTCCATTCCTTAGCCGTCCGTACCAAAAAGGAGGAGGCAAAACGTTTCGTCCGAACGAATGGAATGTGGACCACGAACGGGTGCATACGCTCCCCGCGCCTGGATGTCCGATGATGGAAAGGGAAAGGTGGGATCAGGTCGTGCAGTTCCTGTGCGCACTCCCCGAAATGTATCCGATAGAACACCGATAGGCAAGCGACTCGACGGCGATGCTCAAGGCTCTGTTCCTTGACTTGACCGATGGATCATGGCCAAAGAGTCTATGAGCCCGGCGCTCTACTGAGTCCAGGGCCGCCAGCTGATATTTGGCAGAACCGTCCCATAGGTGGGAGCAGTATTCCATGCACGAGCGTACCTGTGCTTGGTATAGGGAGAGAAGCTGATTCGGCGTGAAATACCGCTTCACCTTAAATAGGACACCAAGTTTTTTGGCAGCAGTTTTAGCCCTAGACTCAATAGTCGACCCGAAGTTTAAGTTTGATTTTAAACTTAATAAATATTTAATTGAGGCTCCTATACAACAAACGTGATTTTTTTGCCGTATTTTTGCGTAATGGTACGGAACCCTTCGTGCCCGAGCCCGATTCGAGAAAATATAAAATATTTAGTGTCATGTCACTATCCTACTCGCACCAATGTTATGACTGCGAGCGAGGTAAACTAAGATAATCATTAAATCTATCATATTTTTAAACTGAATACTCATACGAGTCAGCAGAATTTTAGATTTCGGTATACTATTAACACAGCAGATTTTTGAGGTTATCATTTTAAAAGTATAATTTAGTCTATTGATATTGTTTTTTGGCTTTTCAAAAAGGAAATTTATTTACACAAAGGGTTTAGTGTATTCCGTAAATTCTCCACGTGAATTAAGGATTATATAAAATCATTTCAGATTTTTAAATGATGCGCTTTTCCACGGGCTTATGATTATAAATGAATATTTTCTGTTTCTACGTATCTTTATTTAATGTTAAAATACCTGAATGGTTTTATAAGCTTTTACTGATGTTTCCTTCTTTTGTTTATTTCATAAAATTTTCCGTAGATGAAAATTATTAGTTTCCCCTTTCGTGATTGTCAATTTCAATTTCAATTTGAATACTTTATTGATAAAATAAAATCACAATCATTTTTGTACTTATGTTGTAATATCGATACTACCTGTTTTTTATTAAAAGAAAAATTTAAAAAAAATCGACGCTTCGGGCAATACTTGAACTCCCGACCTTTTCCAGCTCCGTTCTAAATGCTCATAATCAACTGAGCTACCGATGTTTTCTAGAAGCGTGCGAATTTCTGCATTCCTTTCTCTTGTTTACACGTCTTAGATGGGACCTACGCCTACTGGTCCGATTGGACCGCTGTTCCAAAGGGTTACAAGTACGAGTATTGCCCGGAGCGCTGGATTTTTACATTTTTCCTTTAATTTAAAAATGATAGTACCACCACCTCACCCCACCCCACCCACAGACCCCAGGAGTCAAACACATTTGTGATCGGTGCGGCAAGAATTTAAGTGTAACAAATTGATAGTAAATAAAGTTAATGTTAGATTTAACGATCATTTTTATTTTTAAGACCAAATGTTTGTTAGAGAAATTTTATCCTGAATAATAATACTATCGATTAGTATAATAAAATAGGGAGTTTGTTTTTTTTTTAATTTTAGTTGGTTCTAGTCCCGGGCGAGGCAAGCGAGTTTTAGAAAATCTTTGAATGCAGTTTTGTTTCTTTTTAAAAATAAAGGAATGTCTCCTTTAAGTAAAATGAGCCAGCTTAAGGATTTAAATAGTTTCCCTCCAGGACCCCACTTATCTTTCCACACTGTATAGTCATCGCAGTCGATGTAGACTGTAGACTACCTCCTCAAAATACCTCTTTAGTCGCTGCAACTATCATATTTAAAGATGCTGTGGCCAATGACGATGATGAGTACCTATTAAAAACAACTGAATATCAAGAAATATTTATAAAAACATGGATACAAGAATTTAACATATTACACAAAGTCCGTAAGACAACGGTAAACCAGGCTCGCAAAACAATATTGTATTACTTATTACTCATAAAGTTTCCATCCGTATACACTCAGCTAAGTCTTAAAACAAAGGATAAAGTTAGTTCGCTTAGTTTATAGGTTTACTTTATATTACCACTAGCTTTTGGCCGCGACTTCGTAACAGCAGCTAGAGTAAGTATAGCGCCCGGATAAAGTGTAATAGCAATCATTCAATTTGAGCAAAAGCTCATCATCATCATCATCATGTCAGCCGATAGACGTCCACTGCTGGACATAGGCCTCTCCCAAGGCTCGCCACTCCGACCGATCCTGTGCCGCTCGCATCCACCGAATTGCTTGACATCAATTATCAGCAGGCAATTCATTATATCTCTCAATTTCACCCCCCTTTTCACTCTCTTTAGGGATGATTTCCGATATAAAAACTATTCTAGATCCTTCCCCGGGACTTGAACTATCTCTATGCCAAATTTCAACTAAATCGGTTCAGCAGTTTAAGCGTGAAGAGACAGGCAGACTTTCGCATTTATAATATTAGATAGTATGGATTATAGGGTCCTGAGTACGAGTAAACAAGTTTGAAAAACTCGATAATGCTAATGTGATACTTCTAGAAATACACATTAGATAGAAGAACGGTATAGATCATTAATAAACAAGTTAAAAGGACATATTAAATATATTAATAACGGGTCACTCACGTGTTTTAAGTCGAAAACGTTCGGCATACGGCAATAATGCAATAATGCCGTAAACGAGGGTAGTTTCTCGCCCCCCCTGCCGACACCGGCGCCCGCGCCGAGTCATCGGGCGCGGAGGGCTGCGGCCCGCAGTCTGCGCCGGTCCGTCACCGTCGACGCAAGCTCCTGATGACGCTCCTCGGTACGGAGTGAAACATGTCGAGCGTTTTCGACTTAAAACACGTGAGTGACCCGTTATTAATATATTTAATATGTCTGTGTCTCACGGAAGTTTTGTTATTAAAAAGTTAAAAGGACAAAAATAATTTATGTCACAATTAATTTATACTACTAATGACGAATTTAAAGGTATAAACTGTAATAGATGTCATAATAGGGCTCCACCAGCCCTCCAGTGGTGAAGGCCGGAATAAAAGGTACATAAGATGCCATTACAGAATTTGACATGCGAAATATACGATACATTAGCCATAGCATATAGCCGTGTACGGCTGGGTTTTTGAATGAATGAATCAAGCCTTTATTCGAAACACACATACACACAACAACATCAAAATAGTCTAAAATCTAAGTAAATTGGAAGTTAGAGTACGGCGGGTGGTTCCAGAAAAGAATAACACCCATCATGTGTCGCAGCACATTTAAGTAGGGTAGACCGAGGTGTTGTGACATCGTCGATTTTTTGGAATCTATTAATTAATAACGAGCTCGCAATAGCGCGCGTTTGTTAGTTCAAGTTACTAGCTAACAAACGCGCACTGTTGGGAGTTCGCTAACAGTTAAGAGGTTCCAAAAAATCGACAATGTCATAACTCTCCTTTGTCACATCTCAGCTCGGTCTCCCCTAGTGTTATGACGCTGATTTTCATTATACCCATTGACACGTAAAAAAACTCGTAAACGTTAAAGCAAAGGTCGGGAGTTGTAAACACGTAAATGAGTTGTTCAGTTTTAATTTCATGTTATTGACTTCCATTTCTAAATTATAAGCTCTTATAATAATTACTATGAACTCTAGTGCGATATGCACGATTGCGCACACGCCATACCATTTTCGATGCCAGAATGTCACAAATAACAACATAAAAAAAAATCGTCATTTTTCAAACCTCAGGTTATGTTGTATGCTTTACCCAGGTGAAGTGGCAATCTCGGCGAGGTTTAAACAAGTTTATATATATTGATTGCGCTTTAAAGTGGTACATGAAATTCTATAATCTAAATATAATGGAATTAAAGGTGAAATACTTACAGGCACCAGTGTACTTGCCACAACAATCTCATTTTTGTGAGATTTTTGATAACATGATTTTACTTAAAAATATTTGTGGGTTAAATATGTATTTTTCTTAACTAGTTATTTTTCGAAGAAAAGAAATAGTAAGCATCAAACTGCATAAAACAAAACGTAGTAATGGATGCTGATAAGCAATAATGTGTCAACCTACAAAAACTCAAAAATGAGATTTTAATGCCATATTGTAGCTGGTCCGCTCGACTTCATTTTGCAAAAATTGACCTTAGTGATTTGAAATTTATAAATATACCAAAAGAAGGAAAAAAGGTTAACACATATCCGTTAGCACGTGTTGTCTGTTTTGCATTAATGCGTTTAGTACCTTAACTTATTACAGTAATGGGGAGAACGCATACTAAAATTTCAATAATATCTTAAGAGAGGTTAACTCATTATTGCGGAAATCACATTAATTTCATTAGTTCTGTTTTACCAGAAGCGCTTTGAAGGTAAGTGTAGCTATAAACTGTGTTTATAATATGTAATTTTACGAATTTTGTGCACAAATCTCTAAATTTTTGCAGTCTTCAAGTAGTAATACTAATGCTGATCGAAATAAAGTATTTATAAAGCGTAATCACACTAGTTTTTATGGTTTTTATTATTGAGGAAAGTTTGTCGAAAAAAAAATAAACAAAACCGCAAATTGCTGTAGTTTTTCTTAGCAATTCATTTTAAATGCCAAGTTCAACAATTTAAATGTAGGTACATTCGTAAAAACATGTTATTTTTGTAATTATAATGATTTAAAATAAGAGACTTAGAAGAGTTAGACTTGAATCATTATTGCAAATCGGAAAAAATATCATATCAATGCATTATGAGGCTTGATTGATTACAGCAAAACAAAATTTATATTAAGTTAGTATTAAACAACAACGTTTTATGTGCTATAACATGTTGATTATGAGTTCAAAGGCACATTTACACAATTAGCAAAACTGTGTTAAGTATATTGATACTTTCTTGAGAAGGTTTCACGTCATTATTCAATTCGCAATAAACAAAAAGGGGATTATTGCGAAACATTTAATTTATTTTGAATATTATAATTATAAATCACTAGTATTCATTGTGTTTAAACTGACAAATACAGCAGTTTAAAAATCTTAAATTTTTAGAACAAACACTCATTAACCACGAAAAAATCTTTGGACGCCATTTTCTCGAAATGGTGCTTATGTGGGTTAACACATTATTGCTTATCAGCATCCAGTTAATCTTGGAAGATAAACATTAAACGTGTTTTAAAGGCGGCTAGGCAAAGTTTAAAATTGGCGTTTAATAAGAAACGTAAAGAGCGGATTTATGCGGCAGAAGATGGATGGATGTTTATACTGATACTACTGTATAAACATCCATCATTACCTATAAAACTCCGAAAATATGATTTTCTAGAACAAGTGCAATATTAATAACACACTTATTATTATTATTATTAGTTACTAACACATATGGGTGTATTAGGCCTGAAATAAATGACAATTTAATTTATTTTATTTTAATATTTAAGGTTTAAAATTGATGTCTTATTATCAGTTATCAGACATCAAAATAAATTCTATGACAGGTAAGGAGTTTATATCGATAAACTCAACTATCGATGGTTCTCTCATATTAAGGTATTAAATAATGATCGCTCCAAGTTATTGAAAGTATTGGCATGAAACAAAATAATAACTAAATTCCCTTCTTCTTTAATAAAAGGATTTGTGAAACCTAACGTTCATAAAAAATATGCTTTGTGAACTTTATTATCGACTCCGAAATAATACCTAAAAGAAGCTGGGGGTGATCTCTAGTATTAGGGAAAATTATCGATATACTCGTTGGAATTCTACCTTTTTAGGGTTCCGTACCTCAAAAGGAAAAAACGAAACCCTTATAGGATCACTCGTGCGTCTGTCTCTCTATCTGTCTGTCCGTCTGCCACAGCCTACTTTCTCCGAAACTACTGGACCAATTAAGTTAAAATTTGGTACGCCTATGTAAGTTTGTGACCCAAAGACGGACATGTAACGTAAATAAATTATTTTAAACATAGGGGCCACTTTTTGGGAGGTAAATTAGAAAATAAAAAAAATAGTTTTTAAAACTATATCGTGTTACATATCAAATGAAAGAGCTCAAACAGCTTAGAAGGTGTTCAAGAAAATAGGCAAAAAATGACCATTCCCCCCTCTTTATCTCCGAAACTACTGGGTCTAAAATTTTGAAAAAATACACTAAATAGATCTTTACCAGATTACAGGAAAACCTATTAGAAATGTGCAGTCAAGCGTGAGTCGGACTTAATTACTTAGTTTTTGATCCGACCCCTAACGGGTTTTTAAAGACATTTCACTCACGTTTCACATAAAAAATACATTGTTTAAATTCTGTAATGTACGGAACCCTTGGAACGCGACTCGCACTTGGCCGGTTTTTTATTTAAATTTTGCCCCCTAAAAACATCCGGGCAGTAACATCGATTTTAACATTTGCAGTAATGCAGTCGGCAGTAAAGTCGCGCTGCAATACTGCAACAGTAATGGAGAAGTAGGCACTACAATGAGGTATTTTTTTCCATAATCAATGCAGCCGAAAGTACTTTTTGCTCTGATAATTAAATATATACTTTTTCATTTCTCATGCTCTGAAAGAGGGTCATTGTTGTTCTAAAAGGTGCGCAGAAAATGATACGTGTCTGCACTAGAGCATTTTACGTTCAAAGTACGACTTTTTTAATTTTTTTACGATACGCAATTGAAATTTGAGTTTAAATGGATTTGTAATAAATTTTTCATTTTGATATTTGACTCTCCATTCCATAAATAACGATACTTTTGTCTGAATTGTTAATTGAAAGTACCCTCAAGAAATACTATAAAAATGTATACTTAGTCATGTTTTAAAAAAATACATGCATTTTACTTTCCTCGTATTCGAAATGAAAAGTAGAGTGTTTAACTCGGGTGAAAGGCATCATTTCTGCCTCGGACTATTGGCGCTCTCACTGCATTCGAGCGCCAAAATACCTCGGCAGAAATGAGTGCCTTTCGTCCCTTGGTTAACAATCTACTATTAAATGAATTACCGCATACCTTTTTATTTTGTCCATTACGTGTTTAACATTTTACAATGTTCCTGTGTAAACATGCAATGTTTAAAGTATAATTAAACACATTTATAATTCATGAGTGAACGTGAATTCTGCGCGGAACGGAATTTCCTCGATTTTGTTTAATTTAAAAAGAAATGTGGCGAAGGATGGTCGTTACTGCTGAAATTTGGAAGATTTACATAATTATATACCATACAATTCGATTCTGAATTTTGCATTATCAACCCACCTACCTTTATCACCTGCTCATAAATTTGTTTTGCCTTATCTCCACAAGTGTATGTAAGTTTCCTAAAAAATGAAGAAACAAATTTTTAAAAGGAATATCTTCTAGCTAAGCTTTGTGAGAATCCTTTCTCATTTTCACAAAGATTAGCTACAGGTGAAAGAAAGAGAAACAGACACTAAAAGGTATACGACTATATGCTAAAGTTTTCCGACATATACTCGCATGATGACAACGCAAAACACATTACATGTTTATTAATATGTTATGTTGCCGACCGGTCTGGCCTAGTGGGTAGTGACCCTGCCTGTTAAGCCGATGGTCCTGGGTTCGAATCCCGGTAAGGTCATTTATTTGTGTGATGAGCACAGATATTTGTTCCTGAGTCTTGGGTGTTTTATATGTATTTATGTATTTGTATATTATATATATCGTTGTCTAAGTACCCACAACACAAGCCTTCTTGAGCTTACTGTGGGACTTAGTCAATCTGTGTAAGAATGTCCTATTATATTTATTATTATTATTTATTATTAAATATATTAATAACGGGTCACACACGTGTTTTAAGTCGAAAACGCTCTACATGTTTCACTCCGTACCGAGGAGCGTCATCAGGAGCTTGCGTCGACGGTGACGGACCGGCGCAGACTCACAACAACAAACAACAACATGTCGAGCGTTTTCGACTTAAAACACGTGAGTGACCCGTTATTAATATATTTAATATGCCTGTGTCTCACGGAAGTTTTGACATAACATGTTTATTGTTTATTCCGAAACGAAACCATTTATGTCGTAAGTGCCTGGGGCCATCGTGACAGGACGTGACCAAAGCTTTGGTGCCACACAACAGACGGTCAAAGCAAAGGCTCTTTTGGGTAATAATTTACGTGTCAGTATTATATTATACAGGGTGACCTTAGCCATTGGACAAAACCTGAAATCCCACGTAGGGTTACTTCTTATGCGCTGTTATTTTTTTTTAATCAGAATAAAAGATAAAAAAAAAAGTTATTTCCAATAATCGACAACAAAAAGAAACATACCGTATTAATCATTGGCAGTGCTTTTGACAATTTATTCGAAAATGTTCGACAATGATGACATTTGTCAAAAGTCAGAATCGTACTAATGTCATAAATAAAAAAGATAATTAAAAAAGGTCGAAGAAGGTTTCATACTATTTATTACCTCGGGAGCTGTTAACACATACAGGCTGCTCCAAAGTAAAAAATCGTAATTTGTTAATATCTTCGTAACCGCTACACCGGTTGTTATGATACTTTGTATACTGGTTCTAAATACCCTAATGCATATTATGTACATTTCGGCTTTGTCCAATGGCTAGGGACACCCAAATAACTTTTGAATTTAATGAACTTTATACGACCTCCTAGCCTGTACCCCTAGTGTAAATTTCATTTGATAGTGTGACATGAAGTACGCGTTTGCGTTAATTGTCTTTTTTATGGTATTTTGCGTTTCCAAAACGTCCCGCTTGGCGCGCTGTTCAATCCATACAAAAATAGACATAACGCAAACGCGAACGCGCTATCGAATGAAATACTAGGGGTTCTGTAGGCGAAATCAAAATGTAACCTTTACGTGTACACGTATAGTGCATCGAAACTTGTAGGGGGTCAGGTCAGGTCATTTTCTTCTAAAATTTTCGAACGAGCGAGCGAAGCGAAGTGAAGTTCTTACATTCAACTTGGAACACACGGCTGTCTAGGGGCACGTCCCGCCATTTCGATGTCTTTAAGCTGAACTATCAGAGGATAGTTTGATGGACAATAACTTAAGTAAATTTGTTCTAATTTAAATGAAATTGGGTAAACGTGTAGATGAAGGCATTATATTTTAGTCATTAAATTATGAGCAGGCTCGATCAAAGGGTTATGGAGCTAGACGAGCCTAGAAGGCCAAAAAGCTATTTGTGAGGGGTCTTGCTATTCTGGTCATTTTATTTGCAAGAAGGCATGGTCGAGTTTGGTATCAAATGAGTGTTTACACATTTATAATATGTTTTTTTTTTTAATTTACGATATTAAAATAATTGGCAAGATTTATAAAATAAACATAATATAGGTAGGTATTTGACAAGAAAGATTACGGCTAACCACAGATACAGTTTATTTTAATATCTATAGTGACTTAAATCTATCAGATAAGGGCTCCACAGACCTTGCAATCGCACGCGGATATTATTTAAATTTAATTGAACTAAATAAATACTACAGCAGAGCTAGGATCGTAAGCCTTTGCAGGCTTAATAATAATAACCAGCAGTATTTCGTAGCTATGTGGTTTGTCTAGCGTATTACATGCATGAAATAACTTGGTTCCACTGTCTTCCCAGGTAGCAAAATGACGTCAAATGACGTCAGCGACGTCGTAATGACGTAATAATGCCGTCATTATGACGTCGCTGACGTCATTTTACGTCATTTTTCTACCTGGGTTGCTCCACGACGTACAAAGGAAACGGGCATATCTACAAATTAAAAATAAGAAACGTTTATTTTGCTTGCACTACAAATTGTGCTTTAAGTAATTGCTTGTTCAACCCAGCTTTAATGTAAACTGTGAAAGTTTCAGGTTCTACAAGCTTTTATTTAACTTGTTCTTAGTTAAAAGTGCAGTTTCCGAGAATGCTGTACTTAAATAGGAATAATAAGCCCTATTTTTTTAGAAGTATTAGAGGAAATTAAATTATTTTCAGTTTTGAAATAAAACTATGAAAACGGATTATATCGCGTATATTGAATTTATAATACATCCCGACGTTTCGAACTCTTTACAGCGTTCGTGGTCAACGGGTGACTGAGGAAAAATTACAAAGTGCAAAAATACCCACATACTAAAATAATGAACAATCATAGACTACAAACTTTAAGGCTGGTTGTACATGCAAAATCGGTTCATAAGGCTAGTTATACACTACAATTATTTTCAAGTAAAGATATATATATATATACGCGATAAAAAAAAAAACAGTTTTTTTTTAATTTATTTTTTTATTTCGGTTTAGGAATAATAAGTTAGAGAAATAATAGAAATAGTCGTTCATTTAAACTATTTTAACTAGATTTTAGTTGTAATAATTTAATATACGGCTCCGGTGCCTTGCGATGAAAAGGGTAGTATCGAAATACCCTGCCCTTAAATTTTTCAACATTACATAAAATAAAATAAAATAAAATAATCAAAGATTCAAAATAATCATTAGTATTCTATTCAATCCAATGTATTATTTCGCCGAAAATCTCCTTTCTTCTATGTAGTTGAATAAACAGATTTTAATGAAAGTCTATCCAACGTCGAGTCAAACTAATTTTTAGAGAAAGAAAGTTAATATTTTACTACATAGTTGAGTGATTTAACCTACCGTTTGGAGGCTTCAGCCACGGAATTATGTATAGACGAAGCTCTTAGTATAGTTTTAACTACCCGAACCCAGGACCCGGGGGGTGGACCCGCGGGTACGTCGTTTAAGAGAGGTATGGGCACTGTGAATGTCATCTCGCTGTGTGTGGTAGGGCACAGCACAGCTGATGTGATTCAAGATCTAGAGCAGAGCCCAACTCGGGAAGTACCTCCACCTTTCAGAAAACCGCAGCCAAATAACACTAGACCCTACTCATAGTGTTGTGTTCCTGCCGGTGAGTAAGGTTGCCAGAGCTCAAAGAGGGTGCGGTGTTAGGGTCGGCAACGCGCATGTAGTTGCAGGCGTGCATAGGCTACGGAGACTGCTTAACATCAGGCTTGCTTGTTTGCTACCGACGTAGTATAAAAAAACTCCGAAAAATCAGTTTTTTACTGATATCACTGAAAGTTATCCCTCCATAAATATACCCCGCCCGCAGCATTGAATATTACCCGATACAATATGTCCCGCTATTAAAAAAATATGTGATTGTTCATTAAAAATTTTGATTGGCTAAAATAAAATTCCATATGTAAAACCTCTATTACGGCATACGGCATTACAATATTACGTTGTCAACATACGCGATGTACAGTCGCCATCAGATATATCAGAGCGGCCAAGGTGCCCATAAATATTTAAACACGACTGTATTGTAAAGACGCTAGAGTGCGTGTTCAGATATTTGTGAGCACCTTGGCCTCTCCGATATATCTGATGGCGATTCGCTCGCGACACAATTCCCGTGGTCATTTTTTTAGGGTTCCGTACCCAAAGGGTAAAAACGGGACCCTAATTACTAAGACTCCTCTGTCCGTCTGTCCGTCTGTCCATTTGTCTGTCACCAGGCTGTATCTCATCAACCGTGATAGCTAGACAGTTGAAATTTTCACAGATGATGTAATTCTGTTGCCGCTAACAACAAATACTAAAAAGTACGGAACCCTCGGTGGGCGAGTCCGACTCGCACTTGTCCGGTTTTTGAGCTCTAATCAGACACCCATAGTTTTTCTAGTTCGATGGTAGGCTTTCATCAAATCAACAATAAACTATAAAGTAACTTGCTAAACAATTCCCCAGTTCATTAACAAAACTCTATTTTAACAGTGTTTGTTTTAAACAAACATTTTCTTTTATGACCTCGCCTAATGAAAACGTAGAATTTGAAATGCTAAACTCGCCCCGCTGTTAAAGGTACCGGTAATAATATTGTTCGCGATGAAATATTTCAAGTGGCTAAGGATTTATCATAATATTATCAGGCTATGCTTTTAAGAAAATTAATGCCCTTGTATGAACAGTTTGATACAATTGAGATATTACAACATTTGAAGATGTAACATTTAAGTTGTCATCAAATAGTGCCAATTTTGTTATTATCGATAGATAAATACGGATAATAATAAAATGAATAAATAAATAAAATAAAATATCGTTTATTTCAGGCTTTCAGCCCATACTACAAGCACATGACGACACAAAATAATAATAAAAGCAAAATAAAAAGAAGAATGTCAACAATGATTACTAAAATATAACTTAACTAAGTAAATACCCTACGTCATTTAGCCCAGTTATGGGACACTGGTGCATGCAATGACAACCAGTGTCTCATAAATGGACCGTCAAGCCTGTCGGCGACGACTGCCAGAAGGGCGCTGCCGCTGGCGCGCACACGCCGCGCTGCTGAGGTTGCTCTCTTGCGCATGGTGGCGTAAAAACAATCCACACGCGCCTCCGCGAACATTCCCTATAATAATTACATAATTATGTGCCATATTCTGCATACCAGTGGAGTACTGTTTGGTGCCTCTTAAAATGTGACCCAAGTAGGTTTGCCATACGTCCGGATTTTTCCGGACATGTCAGGATTTTTGAACCTCTGTCCGGATTGCGGCCGGACTTGGCAAGTGTCCGGATTTTTAGGGAAGACCTCACGATACAGTACACCGCAAAGCGCAGCGCGTCGCCGGGGCATAGTTCAAACTACACCAAATCTCTGTTACATGATTTTTTTTTTTATTTATTTAAATGTCCGGATTTTTAGGGTGATGTCAGGATTTTTATCAGGACATTTAACTCTTCCATATGGCAACCCTAGACGCAAGTGACCATGGCAACCAGGTTCACAAAAAAAAGGATTTACCCATACGATGATGGTCACACTTTTTCACCACATACCGGCGTCACACACGAGGTTATATTACCTGCCGTGATTAATTACTTATTTAGTCCGCGGCGAACTTTGGTAATGGATCCGCCTCTTTCACGTACAGCGTTCGCTGTGTCACTTGATTCGAATACAGCAGGCATTTTGTGGCTGTTTACAGTTTTAATATTACGTCATGAATATTTAAAAAAAAAACGGCCAAGTGCGAGTCGGACTCGCGCACCGAGGGTTCCGTACTTTTTAGTATTTGTTGTTACAGCGGCAACAGAAATACATCATCTGTGAAAATTTCAACTTTCTAGCTATCACTGTTCATGAGATACAGCCTGGTGACAGACAGACAGACGGACAGACGGACAGCGGAGTCTTAGTAATAGGGTCCCGTTTTTACCCTTTGGGTACGGAACCCTAAAAATGCAATAAAATGGTGACTCGCGTTAGTCTTATCGCGGAATGATCCTATTACGTTTGTATCTAGTTAAGTAGTAAGTATATTTATCGTTGACTACTAGGTATATCCATAATCCATTGTAATATTTGCTTAGTTTGGTTATTCCATTCCTTTCTTTTTGGTTTCACGCCTTAGCACGCGTGGCTCACTCCGCGATTTGTGCATGCGGCCCACACCAATTTTGGTGTCTGCCATAGTAGTTGCCGCGCGCCGCTACGGAACGGACGCCTGCTCGCGCTTGCGCCACCTTGCGGTCATATCTGTCGTAGTATATGTGTTTTGTTAGTGTGAACCTTCTGTACCTAGTTCCTTAACATAAGTATCCACTTTTCCATACAATTAGTATGGCAACTTGGTTACTTAAGTTGGGGCACCGACAGTACTATTTTTTTATTCTGTAGCCTTAGTTGAAAAGATTCGGACGCATCTGGCAAGCTTCGATAGCTCAGTTGGTTAAAGCGACCAGACCGGTGTTCCAAAATCTCGCAAGTTCGAGTCTTGCCAGATGCTTACTCTTATAAACTTATTCCAAATCGTAAATGTTGATATTAATCGTAAATTATACAATTAATAGTTGTATTATGATTGAATGGGTAACACAAACATGGGTATACACCAACAAAGTGAAGGAGAAAATAAGAACTACGCAGAGAGCTATGGAGAGAAGTATGACGGGGCTGCGGAAAATATACAAAATAAGACACGCAAGAATTAGAGAAAAAACCAAGGTAACCGACGCTCTTACCCATGCTCTCAAACTTAAATGGAACTGGGCTGGCCATGTAGCCCGCATGACAGACAAAAGATGGACCATACAAACCACAAAATGGAAGGGACCACACGGAAAATGCCCCACAGGCAGGCCGAAGAAACGCTGGTCTGAAGACATTACCCAAATAGCCGGAAAACACTGGATGGAGACAGGAGAGGATAGAGAAAGTTGGAAAAAACTGGAGGAGGCCTTCACCCAGAGAGGGATCCATAAAGACAAATAAAACAACTTGCTCAAAAAATACAAAAAACAAACATTAAGAAAGAATATGGAAGCAAAGGCTATAATAATAATAATAATTATGATTGAATGCTATTTAGTTAAGGCAAAGTTATGTACTATAGGCGAATTTAGGGCACGCAATTTTGCAACCCTTGATTTCAATAAACTGCAACATTGGTAACGAGGTGGATCATGATGCAAATGGTAAGAACGAATTCCATTTCAAGAAAAATGGAACCTTTCGTACAAATAAATTGTACATTCTTCACGCAAGGAAGAAGTCTTTTCCCTTGGACATCCGGTGATAAAACTTGGAAGACAGAATAATGTCGTGCAATCGCAAAATGTAAACGTTCAACGCGTTCAAGAAATTTAAAGTTAAATTGAAAATTATTTTTTATTTTAGATTTATGAGCACTTCCTCACTTTGTTCCAGGGATCGAATACCGGCATATTTTTCATACAAATTAACCGGTATTCAATTTCGGTATCTCGGTTATTTATGTATATTTTTCCATTTCATTTAGGTAATTTGATAACTCATTGACCTTACCTAAATACCATTATACAATATCAAAGAAATATTTCAAATGCTACGTGATATAGTGATTTTAAGTTATACCGGTAACCATCCCTGCAGTGCAAAGTTAGCTTAATCGAGATCAACAATACTTATACATAGACACATACCTTACAGACTCTAGTTTTAACAACTACTGGGATTTTTTTTCCTATCTTCTACCAACTCGGTTTGGTGGTAACTACTGGGAATTTATTTTCCCAGTAATTACCACTGGTAAAAGGTGTGATTTTTCCTACCGGTAACTACTTGGTGGTAACTAGTGGGAATAATCCGAATCGCATGACAAATTTTTCAAATTTTTCCTTTTATATTATTTCTAATTTGTGTTAATTATTAGTTGCTTAATCACATTTTGACACTGACTTTACTGTTCTGAGCTATCTTCTTGCCCTGGGCTCCACGGAAGACGAGCGCTGTAGCATATACCTATATGTTAGAGCATATGCTGAGTGGTGTCCATTTGTAGCCTCTATAGCAGCATCAATACTGTCATTTTTGCATGTTAGTATAAGCTACAAGTAATTTTACGTGTTAGTGTATAAGATCGACGACCGGTCTGGCCTAGTGGGTAGTGATCCTGCCTGTGAAGCCGATGGTCTGGGTTCGAATCCCGGACAGGGCATTTATTTGTGTGATGAGCACCAATATTTGTTCCTGAGTCATGGATGTTTTCTATGTATTTAAGTATTTGTATAAGTTTTATATATATCGTTGTTGAGTACCTACTTGGGCTTACCGTGGGACTTGGTCAATTTGCGTAAGAATGTCCCTATAATATTTATTTATTTATTTTAAGATCTTCTTTTTTAAACTTGTATGGTGCTGTATGTAGATTTTTACAATAAACGTTTTCTATTCTATTCTATTCTATTCTAAATGTCAGCGCACTGTATTAGCTCCCTTGTGAGTCGGTCTCGCGTGACTAACATAATTACACCGCACTTAAAAGACTGCGTTTTATTTACTGAGGGGTGAGACTACATTAATTCGGGGCCATAAATAAATCAAGATAAGAAAAACTTATGCTTTATATCTGTTTACATTATTTGTAATCTCGACACCATGATATGTGTAATTCTTATATAAACATCATGCAACAGCATACAGCCTGGTGACAGACGGGCGGATGGACGGACAGCGGAGTCTTAGTAATAGGGTCCCGTTTTTACCCTATGGGTACGGAAGCCAGATTTTACTGTAGCGATCGTGCTATAGCAAATAGTACTAAAATATCAAAATTTGCTCTAGTATTTACTGGTCCAACGTAGTCGCTGAATCTATTTAGTTTATAATAATACTATCTACACTATGGTTCAAGTCGCGCCAGTTTCGGACAGCGAAATTCCTTAGAAGATAAACCATCGGGTATAAAATCTGAGACAAAGCCGCACATTAATAGAAAAAGGCATAAATTACATATATAATATGTTCACGTATTTATGAACCCTTCGATAACTCAGCTGGTCCTAGGTTCCCTAGCGTATTAAAAACTGGACAGACATTACAATCAACCAATGTGGGATAGCCACTGACCTTGAGCACACGCCGATGATTTTCGGGGATCCTGGTCCTTCTTCAGCTAGCTAGCACTTCCAGGGCCTTGAGAGGTCGTCACACACTCCTTGTAAACTGATTGTTCGCAAACACCACCGAAATACCGAATTTTAGAAATATTAACACACAGAGGAACATGCGTTGCAGGCCGCGCCCGAGCCGAAGTGATTGACAGTAAGACCTCCGAATTTGCTCCGAAACGGCAAACCCTCATATTAAAAAGATTACAATGCCCGAACATAATCTGTGCTATAATAAAGTTTTGTTAAGTGCCATGTTTATGTCTGCAAAAATGTCTTATGCGTCCCGTCTAAAGAGTTATTGCTTTATGTGAAAATCTGCTGTTCCTCATTAGATTAGATGGATAGTAAAAGTTACACAATAAACGACAAATTCCGACTTGTCACCATAACCATCTGATTGCCATAAAAATGACGTCTCTAGACGCACCGTCACTGCAAAATCGGTAGGTAAAGTTAGCTTTGAAAAGCACCTTTTCCAGGTGAGAACTAAAATGAACAAAGCAAATCTATTAACTCCTTACTAGAGCCGTCCGCATGGCCTGAATGCTTCGGACGCATGCATCGGCCGATTACCAGCAAAGTGGCGTTAGAACAACTCTCATTCACTTCGGCCATATTGTCCCATTGTCTCGCTTTGTTCGGCCGCACAATGGGTAGAAAAATTGGCTTTCCATTGCCTAGTTAATTTATTTCATAATAGATGGGTGTGGCCAGTTTAAATGGGTGGGTTTCTTTTTCCTACGCGTTCTAAAGGACTGCTGGAAATCCAGTCATAGTAGGTCCCATAATTGCGCTTTCTAATTGAGATCTTTCTTCAGTTCAGCTAAAAACCGCAAAGCTTCAATATTTTATATCAGCCAATTTTGTATGAAAAAATCGCTTTATAGGTATATAATAAGACAAAAAATTAATCCTTTTAAAATGTTTATGTACCTAGTTTGTCCTCTTTGTGGATCAATAAATAATATTTACTTAAATAATTTGAGTTAAAGAAGTAAAACCACAATATTCCCTAGCAGTTTCCCTGCTAATACATTTATCTTTCTAAAAACTGTTCACAAAATTACTTTTACAATTTCCGGAGAAAACTTTGCAAATTGCGTACAAGAAATGTGGAATTTTTATTTAAAAATGTTTTAAGCCGAAGTTGGAAATCGAAAGTTACCGTGGAACAAATTTCGTGCAAAATTTCCCTTTAAACTGTAGAAGTTTCGTTTGTTTTCGAACATAAAATGAAATACTTACTTCTTTTGTGTTTTTGTGGAAATTTGAACTTTATGAAGCTAATAATAAGATGATTTTTAGTCTGAATTTCGGAGAGTTCACACAGTAAACATTTGGAATCGAGGGTGTACTTGGCACACCGTAGAAAGTGTGCCAAAGTTTGCGAGTTACGTGATTACATTATATTTTTGGATTTATTAATGTATGTCTATATGATTTCCTTGCATTGTTCTATTATTTATTACTAAGAAAGTACCTTAGCCTTGCCCTTGCCTTGCCTTAGCCTTGTGAAGTTTTATGTAAAAAATATTGCACTCGGTTATCAAGTGCAATCGGTTAATTTTGATTAGTTTTGAATATCGCAAATCTTCTGAGTTTTTAAAGTAGGTAAGCCATAGTTCTATCATATATGTAATAGACTAATAGTCCGTTTTTGCAATTACAAGATATTCAATTATACGAGTCAGAACTACCAGAATAAACATATCTAAATTTCAGTGTTTTAATTTGACTCGTTTAATTTTTTGAATTAAATAAGGTTCTAAATTCAATAACAAAACATTTGCGAAAAAAGAAGAGCGTACATACTTCCATCTAAAAGGCCGGCAACGCACCAACCCCTCTGGTGTTGCGGGTGTCCACGGGCAGCGGTAATCGTTTACCATCAGGCGATTCCTCTGCTTGTTTGCATCCTATATCATAAAACAAAGTGCGCAACTCAGGAAGACAATAGAGTCTTCATCTTCTCAAAGTACTTTTTCGTCTAAGACGGTAATCTGTTAAACAAAAGCCATTGTCTCTTTTGTGTGCCATTGTGTGTAAGCGCCGCTCGCGCCGTGGCACGCGCCAACACACAATGGCACACAAAGACCGACAGCTCGCACAAAAGAGACAATGGCTTTTGTTTAACGTGTGTTTAACAGATTACCGTCTTAGACGAAAAAGTCATTTGAGATGATGCAGACTATACTAATGCATATGCTTTAGTATAGTCTGCATCATCTTATCAGTACTTATTATTAAGGGTCCCTAAAGGCAAGCTCGGTTCTCCATACAAATGTAGTTACGCTCTCATTTTAAAACGACTAACTAGATTGCTCTGAATCTTTGTACTTACAAT
This sequence comes from Cydia strobilella, assembly GCF_947568885.1. Taxonomy (NCBI): domain Eukaryota; kingdom Metazoa; phylum Arthropoda; class Insecta; order Lepidoptera; family Tortricidae; genus Cydia; species Cydia strobilella. The sequence continues at coordinate 3,006,751 of NC_086056.1, forward strand.
AGGATAAGGTAATGTCTGTAATTAGTTTACGTAGCTTCGGATACCATAGTTAAATAAAATACGAATTTAAGTTTTTCATACAAAACTTGTTTTTGCTCTATTTAGTTTGTTTTATAAACTGGAGCTATATAAACTAATTACAGACCTATATATACTTAATGTCATTGTATGTGCAAAGTTTCATTTCAATCCAACTCGTAGTTTTACAATGAAAACGAAACTCCGTTTGTATGGAAAGGTGAAATTCGGCCGAACTTGCCGGGCTCTTAAACATTAACATTACTTACCATATGCTTTAATTTTGTCACTTTTTTTTACGTTAAAGATTTTAAGCTCCTATAAGTTTCAAAATTGCCACCACCTTCATGTCATTAGCATCAACCATAGTCATCGTTTTTGCAACTTAAAGCATATCCCATGTTTAATATATGCACGACGACATTAAATAACAGGATTCCGGCGTCCATAAAAATTAACCGCCCTCTCATTAATCATGTGGGTTTGAAACTTTATTATTTTTTAATGAAATAAAAGGCACTCCAAGTAACGAGTTTTATTGGATCAGGATGCAAATTTTTCACAGTTTGTTATGGAGATGGAGCCAGTTTCTGTGGATAAATCAAGTTATTAGGGCGAGATGTATTCAAAACGTTATGCGGATTTTACGATTTAAATTTACATCGTGCGAACTTTATAATAGCAGACTTAGCCATTTAGAAGTACAAATGTAGTTACGCTCTCATTTTAAAACGACTAACTAGATTGCTCTGAATCTTTGTACTTACAATAGGATAAGGTAATGTCTGTAATTAGTTTACGTAGCTTCGGATACCATAGTTAAATAAAATACGAATTTAAGTTTTGTATACAAAACTTGTTTTTGCTCTATTTAGTTTGTTTTATAAACTGGAGCTATATAAACTAATTACAGACCTATATATACTTAATGTCATTGTATGTGCAAAGTTTCATTTCAATCCAACTCGTAGTTTTACAATGAGAACGAAACTCCGTTTGTATGGAAAGGTGAAATTCGGCCGAACTTGCCGGGCTCTTAAACATTAACATTACTTACCATATGCTTTAATTTTGTCACTTTTTTTTACGTTAAAGATTTTAAGCTCCTATAAGTTTCAAAATTGCCACCACCTTCATGTCATTAGCATCAACCATAGTCATCGTTTTTGCAACTTAAAGCATATCCCATGTTTAATATATGCACGACGACATTAAATAACAGGATTCCGGCGTCCATAAAAATTAACCGCCCTCTCATTAATCATGTGGGTTTGAAACTTTATTATTTTTTAATGAAATAAAAGGCACTCCAAGTAACGAGTTTTATTGGATCAGGATGCAAATTTTTCACAGTTTGTTATGGAGATGGAGCCAGTTTCTGTGGATAAATCAAGTTATTAGGGCGAGATGTATTCAAAACGTTATGCGGATTTTACGATTTAAATTTACATCGTGCGAACTTTATAATAGCAGACTTAGCCATTTAGAAGTACAAATACAGTAAAACCCGTTTAATAAGATCACGTTTAATACAATTGAAAGCGTAATACACCATTTTACGTTGATCTTTTAACTTTTTTTTCATAATTTTATCATATTTTTTTAAGCCGAGTCCAGACGGGTGTAACGTAATGTAATCCATCGTGTAATGTAATACGAATTCTGCGTGTGGACACGACGAGCATTACATGTACCTACCTAACGCTCGTGCCGGAGCCATCGGCTGTCGGTTTTTAGCACGAACACATAAGGCGCTCGCAGATGCCGTCCACACGTTGACGCTATATTATGCCAGCACCACACTTCGCTGTATTTGGCAAATATTCGTGTTGCATCCCTTTTGTTTTGTAAAGGAAAGAGATGGAACGCTAATATTTGCCAAATAAGGCGAAGTGTGTTGCCAGCATAACACGAAATCTTAAGGGGCCCACTGACTATCAGTCCGCCGGACGATATCGGCCTGTCTGTTGTTCGGAACTGTCAAATTTTTGTACTAACTGACAGACCGATATCGTCCGGCGGACTGATAATCAGTGGGCCCCTTTACACGTTACACCCGGGTCCCGGCTTTACAAGTAATAGTAATATTCCTGCCTTACAATATTCAGACTGATTGTCGCGATAGGTATCCGCTACTCTCCTTCCATATCATATTATCCAGTCCAATATACCTAGAAATAATCTGCAGCCATTTACTGTAATTGAAGATGAACTATGTAAGCCTTAATTTTTATATAGCAGGGATAAATTGACGATTGCCACAATGTATCCTATCGAACTGCTATTTTTCTGGGGAATAGATAGACCCGAGGTTTATCGGCAAATACATACACGATTCACAAGTACGAATTTTCACTTCAAAAAGCCTTATATCGGCATTTGTAACATCATCAATGGTCTTAAAGTCTATTGCAGACTATAGAAACAGTGTCAAGTAGGGCGACAACATTTTCCGTGGCTGTGCAGGCCAATACGGGACCGGCAAACACGCCCACAAGCCTGGCAGGTGTACTGTGCCCGTGGCGAACAAACGTCGCTCTGATGACGCTTGGCTCGCTTACTACCGAGTGTCTTAAACCAAGCGCCTACGTGGATTTTATGGCCGTCGAACACCAGTTTGCGCCACATACTGCTACAAATGCCTTAAGATAATTATGATCACCCATAATACAGCTTTTCACATTTCAGTCCAGTAACCATTCCTTTTTGTAGTAGCGGCCGCTGTGAAGCTCAAAAGTGGTAAATTTCTCATTTGCAGTCTGCCTCTTTCGCACTCATGAAATGAATGTTCATAATACATGATGGCTTCCCTTTTGCACACTTCAATTATCTTTAAGCGTAGTGTAACTTTAGACCTGTGGCACAGAATATGTTATTAGTGCTAGGTACAGAAGATTCACTCCCTTACAAAACGCGACCACTACGGTGGCAGCAAGCGCGGGCAGGCGTCCGATCCATAGCGGTGTGCGGCAATTACTATGGCAAAACCTTAAAATTGAAGTGGCCCTAGGTACTTGTAGCTACGCGACGAAATCGCGGAGTGAGACACGCCTGCCTGTGGGATAAAGTGTAATTAATTAATTAATTTATTTATTTTATTTATTTGGAGATCCAACAGCTGTGACATTAACATAAAAATTATAGTTGATACAGGAAGCCAATTATAGGAACTCACAGGTAGTGACATGATACAAACTAATAGGTACTATACTAAGGTTGCGCACTATCGCAGCCACATATGTAAACAGAGCGTATACAAATGATAACTAATAAGGGAGTAACTAAAATACAAATTAACTTAGCAATGAAGACAAAAGGCAAGAAAAAAAAACAAAAAAGAGAGAGTAATAAAGTAACTAGTAATAGGCATTCAAGAAGGCGACAACACGCTCACTCCAAAGACTCAAGATATCTCTGCACTTGATTACGTCTCACGCTAGGAATAAAATATATGCAACTCAGCCAGTCTCATATCCATAGAAAACTACACTTTTGATAACACTACATTTATCGCAACTAAACGTTTACAAAAACAACTAAGACTTAGGTACTTTTAAGAGGAAACATTACCTAATACAAAATAGGAAAAAGTCGAATCGATAGTGGAATATCCAGAGAGGAAAACTGGGATACGTTTCTATGAAAAAAAGGCCGACTTTTATATTTCTGACAGTTACACCGTTGACCACCCACCCACCATATTTTTCGCCTTCATATTGCTTCCACGCTGACTAATTAATTCCACGAAGATGAAATACAGGTTGAAATCGGTCGGTCGGTTATTCACTGGTTGGAATTCCCAATTTGTTCAATCAATATAATACTCTCTCCGTTTGTACATAAATATACTGCGAATTTTGTAATTCCAGTGTTTCTGGAAGCTAAAATTAATGTTTTGCTATTGTTTTGTGAAAATACGAATTTCTGTGTATAACAAACGAGTAAAATGATGAATATGAGAATTTCGTAGAAAATGCGAGATTATTGTCAAAACTCGATACATAAAAAAAAAATTATGCAGATAAATTTTCTATGAAAACATTATTTCTATTTGTTAACAATGCATTTCTTATTAACATTTCTAACTAAGCTTCAAATAAAAACACATATTTCATAGCTTCTCCGAACAGAAATGTAGAAATCATTATGAGTCGTGCAATCTGTGATAAAACGATAAATTAAGAAGCAACGCTGCGATGAAGCTCAACTAACAAAGGAGAGATGAGCGGCGTAAATATTAGCACGAGTACGGGAATCTGTAGAAACTGTTATTTTTTACACCTACTTCAAATAGAGGTTTCGAAATCTTCGATATCTTTGTTTTTGCTTTTCTATTCACCGATTGGAAATAGTAGTACATTTTGATGCAATTACTTTTTATGGTTCCGTACCCAAAGGGTAAAAACGGGACCCTATTACTAAGACTCCACTGTCCGTCTGTCCGTATTTCTGTCACCAGGTTGTATCTCATGAACCGTGATAGCTAGACAGGTGAAATTTTCAGAGGTGATGTGTTTCTGTTGCCGCTATAACAACAAATACTAAAAAGTACGGAACGCTCGGTGGGCGAGACCGACTCGCACTTGTCCGGTTTAAGACGGCCGGAATTGGTCGATTGATTGTTCAACTTGTGGCATCGAAATCACTTTTCCCATACAATTTGTGTAAGGAACATCAACATTTCTAAATCACCGGTGCACTGAAATGCAAACTCAGCAAACTCAACTGTAGATACTTTAACCTCGTAAGGCCAACCATACAAAACTACTATATTAAATTTGAATCTTGTGATGTACCTAATAAGTTGAGATGAATTTCGTCTGCGAAAGCAAAGAAACAATAAAAATGCTACTTTATTTGATATAAGAAATGTTCTAATTAAATTTACTGACGTGTACATTGTAATGCACATTGGGCCTTGCGAGGTTAGTTAATTTTAAAACTTTTTATTAATTTTGTTCTCCTTTTGGTATAACAAAGAAAAAAATATGTCATTACTTTGTGTTTTACTAATGTAACCTGAAATAATAATTTATTTAAAATAACCTAAAATAAAACTGAAGATGAATATGCACTCGCTACGTCCCTAGTAGCAGAAACGCCTGCACCGGGGCGTTTTTCATTCGTCTTTTGTTTCCGACGCCATCTTCATTAACCGAGCCTTTTGCGTCGACGGTGTTTGAATACACCGGTCCTTTTTACCCCAACCAGTATAAATTGAACCACGAAACCCCGATAAAGTCGCGTTATTGGATATCAAGATATGCCGAACGGACGCGCGCGATAGGAACATCAGTTTTGCTTTTAGCAAATAATATGCTCGCACTAATTATTATAAAGGCGTGCTTTGAATAGTCTTTACCCGGGGGTGCAAGGGGTGCGTGGCACCTGGCAAGGGCTTTGGGGGCGCCAAACATTGCTCAACCTATACATAGTTAGGCATAATCTATTACTTTAAATATTGGTAAAATTTCATACCAGACACCAGACATAGGCGTCAGTAGTGGTAGGTCGGTAGTGGGTACCGGCGTTACCTGTTGAAGTACAACAACGCGTACAGGGTAGTGTTCGGGCTGCCGCGACACTGTAGCGCATCGGGTATGTTCACGGAGGCTCACGATGGCTTCCACGCGATCATCAGGAAGCGGTGTAGCTCGATGTTGAGGCGATGGCGCGCCAGCTCGTATACCATCCTCTGCACGTTGGCTGACCGGTGGGACACCGTGCCTAAAGCACTGGATGCAGCTACATGCCCCATTATGTAAAATTCTGTATTAATGTTATGTTTAACCCTAGATTTATGTAGTAGTAGGTACGTATGTTACTAACACATTATGGACTTTTGTTCGAAATAAATTATTATTATTGATAGTTGTAAATATGAAATACTGTATTTGACATGTAAAACTATGTTTTTAATAAAGGAATAAATGAATGAATGAATTGATTGACTATCAGCACATTTAGTTTGCCCAATTCAAACTTTTGATGTACATCTTGCAAACGTACACTTTGAAACGGGTACTGCCGTCGCCGGGAGGTTTAGTGGTCAGGACGTTATACGTTATAGTCGCTTAAGTTGCGGATGTAGCATTTTTATCGTCTGCCACTATGCCTGTCACTTTCACACTTACATACTTGTTAGAACGTGACAGGCATGGTGACATGCGATAAAAAGGCGACTATGCTACAACCGCTGAAGGCGCCGGTTCGATTCCAGCCTCGGCCACCGGACGGATTAGTTAGATTCTTTAGTATATGTCATCTATCGCAGTTTATAATTTGCGTTCATTGATGTTGGTAAAGATTGATGCATTTGTTGCTTATTCGGTTTTTTATCGTTTTTAGGGTTCCGTACCCAAAGGGTAAAAACGGGACCCTATTACTAAGACTCCGCTGTCCGTCTGGCCGTCTGTCCATCTGTCTGTCACCAGGCTGTATCTCATCAACCGTGATAGCTAGACAGTTGAAATGTTCACAGATGATGTATTTCTGTTGACGCTATAACAACAAATACTAAAAAGTACGGAACCCTCAGTTTTTTTAATTAATGACGAATACAGACTGCTGATACAGGATGACTAGTCATCTTAAAAAAATAAACATTGCAATAGCTATAGGATTCCCCTGAAATTGATACTGGCATTGCATAAATTATCTGTATTGCTGTTTACGTTCAATCTCAAAGTAGATTCAACGCAAACAAAGATCCCCTATACAGGCATAGAAATACGTGGCGAGCCGAGCACCGCAACCACATAGATATACAGTACCCTCACCTCGGTTTTACGTGACCTTAAACGCCAACGACTGCGTCAACTCCAACGCTATCTCGCTTGCACCAATGTCAGTACGAAGGAGATGCATTGTGAGTTAGTTTACGCAGTCCCTAGCGAATATGTCAGTGTCGAACTCGTGGTAAGGATTGTACATAATATACAAATTTTTAAATGTTTAAGAACACCAATTTTACATCATGAAAATTGCATTTAGAGTTGTTGTAAATAAATTGATACTTAATAATTTCATAAATTTTTTTACTAAAATCGTAAAGCCTATTTTCTTTACTGCTACATATTTAGATAAAACGTATAAAATTGTTGAAGGAGTCTTTATTCGGAGGCTCGAGTTTTTAATTGCGCTTAAAAAGACTCAATAATGATTCGGGACTCAAAAGACTTGGATGTGTTTCAAGCGCTGAACCTTGTATAATAAACGAATCTAATTCCTAAAATTTAAATTCAAAATACTATTCAGAATAATCTCATCAACAATTACACCTAAATAATTCGACGAAAGTCGATATAACAACAAAAACAAAAGTAGAAAATGTAGAAACTCTCAAAGAAACATGGAAAGGTCGCGCAAATCATTGATAGTCCCAAAACACAAGCGCTTAAGAGCCCATTAACGTGCTCACTAGCGCCACTGCTAAATAATTGTGGTTATTTAAATTTCACCAAAGAGGATATCTATCTATATCTAGTTATATCTTTGATTTCACGATAGATATTTAAAAAAGGGGGGCGCTACGTACTATAATATACAGTATTCAAGTACCTTTTGAATACATTACAATAGTTTTTACGTTGCTGGATTCGTCAATCTCTGCTTAAAACGGCCGTTTTCGTTTTGAGTTCATAGATCGACGAATCCAGCAACTTAAAAACTAGTTTGATGTATTCAAAAGGTACTTAAATACAAAATACAGTACGTACCCCCTTTTTAGGGTTCCGTACCCAAAGGGTAAAAACGGGACCCTATTACTAAGACTCCGCTGTCCGTCTGTCCGTCTGTCTGTCTGTCTGTCTGTCACCAGGCTGTATCTCATGAACCGTGATAGCTAGACAGTTGAAATTTTCACAGAGGATGTATTTCTGTTGCCGCTATAACAACAAAATAAATACTAAAAACAGAATAATATAAATATTTAAATGGGGCTCCCATACAACAAACGTGATTTTTTTGCTGTTTTTTTCCGTAATGGTACGAAACCCTTCGTGCGCGAGTCCGACTCGCACTTTGCCGTTTTTTTTTTAAATCTATCGTTACATTTAAATAATCACAATTATTAGGCAGTAGCGCTAGTAAGCACATTATGGGTTTTTAACGTTAAATTGTTTCGTATGTTTTGCTGTATATTGTCTTTAGTTCTAAAACGTAGCAAGCGACTGTCTGTTAACACAGCTATTAAGCTCTTTTATTACCAATGATTAGCAGTACCGTATTCTAAAGCGCTAAAACCTATTTTAGACTGGCGAAATAAACAGCGTAGACGCTTTGGCGGTTATCAAACTGGATGCGATTCGCACGTCGCTCCAATGTGCGAGCGGGATGTCGTTATAATACGCGCATAGCGTTGTCTCGCTTAAACATCGGAGCGAATTGCGAATCGCATCCAGTTTGTAGCCTTTGAACGTGGTGCAAACAAACGAAGTACAAGATGGAGGATTACGGTTGCAAGCCGGAAATTAAACGGTCGATAGCTGCATTAATTATATTAAAAAGTTTTAAGGTAGCTCGAAGCAGTGAGGCTATAACTACTTTGAGACTTATAATAAGTACCTATTCGTATTTGACTGACATAAAAGGAAGATTATCTGGGTGAAAGAACTTTATAAGGCATACATAAAGGATATGGTGGTAGTATTCGCTATCAGCGGGTATGTCTCGGTTGTTCAGTTGGTAGAGCGGCGGGCTGGTATACCGTAGTCACGAGTTAGAGTCTCGCCCGAGACAGTGAGTTTTTCCTCTTTTCCTTTATTCCTTAGCATTGTAGGAGCATAATATGTTGACCTCTATTAGTTTTTTTTATTGTGGTATCGTTTAAAGACGTTTCTGCTTAATTAAATTTTTTTTTTTTAACAACTGTAAGCGTTGCCATGGTTACAGTGAGTTGTTCAGGAAAAAAACTTACTCAAAATCCATCGTTTAAATTTACCAAACATGCATCTTTGTAGTGTAGTTAGTATAACGTGATACAACTTTTCTTCTAACAAATCTAAACTAACACGATTTTCACTCATGATTTTAAAACTAACACGGAACTTAATCGCGTAAAACTTACTTTTATTTATGGCCTGACGTTTCGAACGTGACGTTACGTTCGTGGTCACAGGCAGACACGACCACGTACCACGAACGTAACGTCACGTTCGAAACGTCAGGCCATAAATAAACGTAAATTTTACGCGTCCCGTGTTAGTTTTAAAATTATTAACTATACCGATATTGTCAATTGGACAACAGTACATAATTCATAATTTATTTATTGCATCCATAGTTTACATTTGGTGGTACATACAGAAGAGCAACACAGAAAAAATACATCCATTTATGGTATTTGAGGCTTTGCGTATTCATCTTTTCTTGACTGTCAAAAAAGTGAGAAAAGCAGTAGCTAATAAAAAAAAAGTATGTGCATGTATTTTTACGCGCGATTGAAGTAAAACTTCTTTGACGATGACGTTTATCGCTATGTTGGCACTGACGTGTGTCACTACTGAGCGTTACTTCCGTCAGAAAAAAAAACTGAGTTACCCTCTAGTCGCGCCTAAATAATTTTTACTTCAAAAAGTGCCGTTTTTGAGCAAGATGTATTATATTCAAATTGGCATTACTGCCATAAAGTTGCAAATAAGTGTTCGTGTTTATGTTACTCGGAAATCCACTGTGAGTCTTGTTATGTTCAAATCATATCAATATCATAAAAGCCGGAAATTTCTATCGCATCAAAAGGAACTTTATTGTATTGTTATTATATCGTCATATTGTATTGTTCAAGGGAAAACAGTGGTACAGATTGATAATGAGAAATGTTTTATTGTGGCAATGGATTATATATACAACAAAAATGCATGTTAAATAACATAAAATCCTGATTTTATGTTATTTGAAATGAAACCTGGCTCGAAGGCTCGGTGTTGTCCATGGGAACGTAACTAGGGTAGCAAGTGACACTAAAAACTTCACCCAATAAAATAAATTAATTACAAAATTAAAAACACGACTGCGGAATTTTAAGCGAACTCAAAAGCTAAAAATAATTTTGATGTTAGTTACATAACTTTATGAATTTAAATTGGAATATAAATGTACACTTACGGTCACTTACAGTAAATACAAAGGTTCATGTACATTTATGACATGACTGTACATATGTATTTTATTTCGATTGCAGTCGGGGGACATTTTGAATGGGAAAATGCACTACATCAAGGTCCCCCGACTGCAATCAAAATAAAATACACAGGTACAGTCACATCATAAATGTGCATAAACTTTTGTATTTACTGTAAATGACCGTAGAATAACCGTAAAATGACCCTACATTACATTACAAGCGGAATTCCTCTTCTAATTCCACTTATCTGAAAAAGAGTTCCGCTTGTAATATTAGTTGTAATTTATTATGCAACACGGCCCAGGTATACAAACGCTGGCTTGGGTATAACAGTTGGCAGAATAGAAATGTAACACGACAATAGCAAGAAAAGTTGTGGCAATTTTATAAAACGGCCTTCCATTAATAGACCATTAAGGTTGTTTTGGTTTTACTAATTACTGGATCGGAAATTGCTCGAATTAGGAAATGACCGAATAAAACTGGTTATAGCCACGTAAATTCAGTTAGAACAGGAAACGGTAGGCAATGCGTTATTATTTAGATAGGTACCTACATATTAATGTTATTAATTTGATTTACACACAATATAATAGAGAAGATAGAGAATGCCTTTTGGCATTAAGTCTGCCATTTGTACATTTTTCTTTGATTGTGCAATAAAGATTAAATAAATAAAATAAATAAAAATAATAAGTTATCTACCCTTCGGTCGTGTTTTTTTGAAATTCGCCACTCGTTGCGAATTTCCTATTTTTCGAACTTGTATCACACAATGTTTTACAGTACATATGGCCCTTTAAATTTTTGACGTAGTTACGTAATGTGCTTATTAAAGCACACGGTGTCGTAATGGAGAACCAGATGTACTGTAAAATAAATTAAAAGCTAACCTTAATCTACTTCTAACTAAAAGCTATGCCAAATAAAACATAACATAAAACCAGAAGAGCCAAAAATAGCGTTTAAATTAAATTGAGTTAAAATTTCAATCGAACCCAAATGGATTATTAGCTTTTATTTTAATAGCAATGAACTCTTTTATATTCGCCTAAAGTGGAATATGCTATCTAAATAAAGTCCTAAATGCACTTGTGGTTGCATCGCGGTGACGCGGAGCGGGCGTCAGCCTAATTTTTAATCCTTATATGGAACCGCACATGATGCGACATACTGCATGGAATTTCGCACTTCAACCGAAAATAATTACTGCACATACGCGTGCATTTGCAGTATTTCTTCTCGGTCACCTATAATCCCACCAAAAACATTTCATGTAAAATTGGCGGTCAAGATCAAGTTTTTACTGTAAAAAAGTTATCAGATCTCAGGAAAAGTCAAACCCTGGCTTTACTATTAACCACACCTTGTGAAAACTATAGCTTGATTGCTTCATAGATCTTCTATTGCATTATCACAATACAATACAATACAACAACAGAAAAAAAAACAGCAACAGAAGTAGAGGTAAACCACAGGCGGTCTTATCGCTAAAAAGCGATCTCAATATTGAAGACATAAATTTAATTTCTTACCATATGTGCCAGACTGCCCGATGGACTTACGGTAGGAAGTTACATCGAAGGAATTCAATGTTATGACATGCAATTGATTTATAAAAACGGCCAAGCCATAGCTTTTAAAACAAGGTACAGGGTTAGTGTTAGTAAAGTCAGATTCATCATAATTATGTGTACGTTACAAAGGTTACTTCATATTATTCGTTTTTTTTTTTTTAATTATAAACTGATCGGCGATTGGCCCTAGTCACACCTGATGGAAAGTGAAGACAGGGCCTAAGATGGAGCCATGGATGCCGTCCATGTCTGTTATGGTATTAAAAACAAGTATGAAAATTATGTAAGGATAGTATGCTCATGTTTCTAACAATTTCTGATTCACATTTTTACACACATAAAATGTAATACAATCTTGATGAATGTTTAATAACATATTTTACTCCTGACAGCAATAAAAATATCATATATAGTTGGTCAAACCAAATTGTCAGTAAATAAGAACAAAAAACTATACTCATCCTGAAATAAAACTATGAAAACGGATTATATCGCGTATATTGGATTTATAATACATCCCGACGTTTCGAACTCTTTACAGCGTTCGTGGTCAACGGGTCACCCGAAACGTCGGGATGTATTATAAATTCAATATACGCGATATAATCCGTTTTCATAGTTTTATTTCATGAGTAACTATCGCGGTAACCGAAGACAATATTATATACTCATCCTTTTTTCTTGGTTGATTGCACTAGTGTAAGACAAAGATAGTATGATTCTCTGCGTCTATGTTTGAAATGAGACAGTCCTTTGACAAACTATATCTTACTAGTCAATTTCAAAATACTCATTGTCAGTAGCAGCAGTAATAATAATATTTTAACCAATACGGCAATAAATTCTATTTAACATACATACATACATACATATAATCACGCCTATTTCCCGGAGGGGTAGGCAGAGACCACGGATTTACACTTGCTACGATCCTGACATACCTCTTTCGCTTCCTTCACTTTCATACCATTCCTCATACACGCTCGCCGGTTTAGGGTGCTCTTGACCTGGCCTTTCTTCAGGATTTCCCCGATCTGATCAGAGAAAGTCCGCCGAGGTCTGCCCCCTCCAACTCCCGTTTCTACCTCTTCCTTATACACTCTCTTTGTTAGCCTTCTTTCACTCATTCTTTCCACGTGTCCAAACCATCTCAACATACCTCTCTCAATTCTATTTAACATCATATTCATTGAAAGCCACGACATTTCTTTTACAGATCCGGGGCGTAAAAATGGAATAAAATATTTTACAATCATATAAAAAGCCCTTGAAGAGATTACAGTGACGTTAACATTTTATTCAGAAATGGCGGCAGCTGCTACTTAAACGAAGTCAAAATGATGTATACATTTTTGGACTTTACTATAACGTGATAAGGTTCAAACATTACATTTGTTTGATGTACTTTCTCTGTTTAAAAACGATGTAAGAGTCACGGTTTTATGAATGAAATAAGCTGGTTTTGGTACTATAGACGATGTCCAGGCTGTATGGAGCTTATTCCTGACCCACCCGTTTATGGAGGAAAGTAAATGCTACTCACAGGGGAGTTAACGCAGTAGAATTGTTTTGAAAGTTATTTAATTAAAATATATTTAAAAAATAAAACATTTAAACTCCGTATTTTAAAATGTCTAACGTTTTCTTACTGAATCACAGCCCCCGCTTTTTCGTAAAACTTAGCAAACCTTTGTTAAATTTTGTCTCTTTCTAACAAACATAAATATCAAAATTACAGATAGGGACCAACGATTATTAACGCTTCATGACGTTACGTTATTCGTTATTCATTCATTAACCTTTAGTCTTTAACGAACCGATTCTGCTTTAACCATTGCTAAGGTTACATCTTGTTTCGATACGACTTGCGTCTTGTAATTAGACATCTCACGCCTATATATAAATTTTTGGCAACACCGTACAATCATGATTCATGGTTTTTCGGATACGAATGACAAAATTCGTAATACAAAATTACAATATTCATTCTATGCTTCTAACACGACATGTTGTCAATACAGTAACACAAAAATACTCGGTACGCTATTTCTATTGATAATTACACTACTGTATTTCTTGGACTGTGGTTGCGGCGTACAAACCTTACCCCCAAAATATAATTAAAGTCACAAGGGTAGTTTCCGGTGGGGTAGAAAAAGCATTTCGCTGTTATATTAGTGAAAGAAATTAATGAAGCGCACATGGAAGTAAAATAATTAGTATTATACACGGTAATTATTTTGTGATCGGTGTTTATTACTGTTCGATTGTGATCGAAAATTTCAATTACTTATTTGATTAGTACGTAGTAAACGCTCTGGGCTGGCAATAATGTTTATGGGTTCAATTCCCGTTTTAATTTTTAATTTCACTTTGATCTTTATTATTAATTATCTCGTAAATAAACTTTTAAATTATTCTCTGACAAACTAATATATATGTCGCATTACTAGTCATGATTATGGATAGTCAAATGACTGAAATGGTCATGAGTGAGTCTCATGACTCGTCGGAAGTTGCTGCGGGACGCCAGCGCCATCTGTGGCGTTGTACGGAGTCTATGAGAGGGGGCACGAGAATGGCGAGAGGTCATTCTACTTCCAGCTGTGGAACAGTGCGCTAGTCTCTTAGGAACTGTACCGCGTTTCGTTAGAACTACCTAGTTGATGTTGACTTTGTGATTAAAATTAAGTTGTTCGAATTTACCTCAATAATACAATTATAAGCAGTGTTTTCTTGATATTGCTAGTTAATATTTCCGAATGCTTATTTCATGAACTGCTAGCGTACACTTAAACTGTGAAGTTAATAGATCGAGGTACTGCGCCCTTCGCTTTTTGGCCATCCCGCCGTCATATATGTAACCTGGGTGTCTGAAGCGTTTAATTTGGTATTATAATTTTATTATAGGTATGTAATAGATACGTTTTTAAATGGTACCCAATTAGTAAAATAACTTATTTTTGTTACAGGTAATTACCATCATAATAAACAAGGAAAGATGCGGGTAAAATCAAATAGTCCTCAGAAATAATAGCTCCTTCGGGAGGGGGGGGACTACTACTAGGGGGACACTAACCCGGAGTTAAGCTGTTAAACCGGTTAACCCAGTCAAATTGTACTGGTAACAACTGGGTTAGTGAATGGTGCAAGTGGCCCTAAGAGCTACTGCAGCTGACACGTTCTAAGTAACTAAGTCCAGCTAGTCCGAGCTAAGCACATATAAACAAGACATGAAACTCATTGCGACAAAGCACAATTTAGACCGTGAAAATATCATAACGATTTGATATTAATCTTTGCGTCTCTTTCGCATTTAACGACCTAGCCTAGTCGGTAATTACTGATGAAGATGGAGGTTTTGGGTTCGAATCCCGACATGGGCATTATTTATTGTTTATCACTGAGTTATGGATGTTTCTATGCATTTAAGTATGTATACCTATGTATGTACATATGTATTATGCATAGTTAAAAATACAGATGATACTTGGGTCAAAATTCTTTTCGTTGTCTTGTTTCTGACCACTCTGTCACGCTTCTATTTTTAAATTTAAAATAAAAAAGATTAGTGCTATTACATATCTTTCTAGCTGTAGATTATAATTATCTTGAGAGAAATTGAAAACTAAATTTCACCCCATATAAAGAGCTCCATCCCGTCACATTTTTTGGGGACAAAAAACAAGACACAAGCCTTATGGAACTTACGGCCTGACAAAAACGTCACTTTCGACACTGACAGATCCGATCCAAATCGTATCGCGATCTAATCTTTGACGTTTATTAAAATAAGAATCAGGCCGTTATTGTCGGAATAAGTCCCATAACATTCATTTATTTTATTAATATATTAATCAAATAAAACAATTAAAACGGATTATATCGCGTATATTGAATTTATACATCCCGACGTTTCAAACCCTTTACAGCGTTCGTGGTCAACGGGTGACTCATAGTCCGTTTTCATAGTTTTATTTCATAACTATCGCGGTAACCGAAAACAATATTAGAAAGAAGAAAGAAAATGCATTTATTAGCACAACAGAACATAAAACTAAAACTAAAAATAATTACACATAATGAAGTTACGCTAAATGGTCCTTACTCAGCTTGGTGTCACAGTACGAGCCACATGTTACATGGCACACTCTGCGACGCTGATTTTCAGTAAGGCCCAGTAGATGGACTCGCCCTATTATTAATTTATTTGTTAAAATGTATCTGTGTGAGACACAATACGTTAACGTCCAGTCGAATTCGTATTGCGTTCGAAATGCGTATTTCGAATCTGAATACGCTTCAGTCTAGCGACAAAGAGGATTCATTTGGGAAATGGAAAAACAATGTCAACGGCAGCGGGGCAATAAGGAACCTAGTGCAACGCTCATTCAAACTGTACTTTGCTCTAAAAGGTTATAAGTATATTTGATAATATAACTCTATATGGCCTTTCTAGTTAAGGGGATTTGATCAAACGAAATAATGGCTTGAAAAGCACATTTGTGATATTGCAATGTTATTAGATTATTACAGGCTTAGGAGGGGGCGTACAGTCACTTGCAATAATATGTTTGGCAACAAAGGCATAACAGAGAACGGTCTGGCCTAGTGGGTAGTGACCCTGCCTGTGAAGCCGATCGTCCTGGGTTCGAATCCCGGTAAGGGCATTTATTTGTGTGATGAGCACTGATATTTATTTTGTTCCTGAGTCATGGATGGAGTATTTGTATAAGTATTGTATACATATATCGTTGTCTGAGTACCCACAACACAAGCCTTCTTGAGCTTACCGTGGGACTTAGTCAATTTGTATAAGAATGTAAAAATTATAAAAAAATATATATAAAAAAATAATAGAAAATAGAATTGCCCCACTGCTGGACAAACACCAGCCACCCGAACAAGCCGGATTTCGACCTAGCTTTTCCACCACTGACCATCTCCACACTCTTAATCAAATAATAGAAAAATCCAACGAGTTCAGTGTCCCTCTGTACCTTGCTTTTGTTGATTATAGCAAAGCATTCGACAGCGTCAAACATTCCGCTATATTTTCCGCCATGCAGAATCAAGGTATAGATCCGGCATATGTTGAGCTCGTTGGAACTATTTACAATAATAGCACAGCTAGCATTAAATTGCACGCACCCGGTCCCGTATTCAGCATAGCGAAAGGCGTCAAACAGGGCGACCCGCTATCTCCAAAATTGTTCACCAGTTGTCTCCAAGAGATATTTCAAAAGCTGGCGGTCTCATGGGAGACGATGGGCATTGAAGTTGGCGGCAAGAGGTTAACAAACCTGCGCTTTGCTGACGACATAGTCCTCTTCTCCCACACGTCATCACATCTGCAACAAATGCTGCAAGACCTCAGCACGGCGAGCCTTGAGGTTGGACTTACAATGAATAGAGCGAAAACTCAGTTGATGACCAATCAAGCTAAACATAGCATAGTAGTAGATGGGCAGGATATACAATATGTCGACGAGTACGTTTACTTGGGCCAGATAGCATCCTTCGAGAACAGGCGGTCTATCGAAATCGATAGACGTATCGAGAACGCCTGGAAGAGCTTCTGGTCCATGAAAGCGCTAATGAAGGGTGACCTTCCCTTGTGTCTTAAGCGCAAACTCCTTGACATGTGCATCCTGCCCATCCTAACTTACGGTGCACAAACTTGGTCATTAACTGAGGCCCTAAAATCGAAACTCAAGGTTTGCCAGCGAGCTATGGAGCGTAGTATATTAGGTGTTCGTAGAACTGATCGAATCAGAAACACGGAACTACGCTCCAGAACTAGAGTTGCAGATGTAGGCGTCAAGACCGCTAAGCTTAAGTGGGACTGGGCGGGACATGTCTGTCGCATGCACCCGGAAAGATGGGCCAAAATGGTTACTGAGTGGGACCCACGGAGCACCATAGACGGTGCAGGCCGGGGTTCAGGCAGACCAAAAAGGAGATGGCGGGACGACTTGGACGCATTCTACCCCAAATGGTGGGAAAATGGCGATGACAGGGTCGAGTGGAGAAAACGAGGGGAGGCCTTTGCCCAGCAGTGGGACACCAAAATTGGCTAATAAAAAAAAAAAAAAATATATATATAAAAAAAGGCCGCAAAAATATCTGACACGAGCTCATTTGTAGAGTCATCAGAGCGTGTCACATATTTTTGCGGCCTTCGAAGATTAAAATGCTATTGCAGACTATACAGCCAAGAAATTAGCAAGGGACAAAAGATATCGCGCGGGCTTTTAACTTTTATCTTTAAATGAAAATTTGATTATGTTTTAGGGATTTTTCTTTCTTTCAAGACAACTTAAACTTTTTAAGATGTTAGTTGGACTCTGCCCTTGCAAATATAGTATTTTTTTCGTTGTGATTTTTTCATCGCATTTGTTTTTGAAACGTGTGAAATCAGAATAATAACTACAATTTTGCCTTACCCTTCACTTAAGCGGCGGTATTATATTAGCCTTAATGCAATGATTGTATTATATCCATTCACACTAAGAGCTTTAACTGAAGTAGCTAAGTGACTTAGTGGGAACCTTAGTAATTGATTTTTCTTGTAACTAGTAAGCGAGGAAAATGAAAAGATTTGGCGCGCCACGCGATACTTGCGTTAGGAGATATTGTCATCTTGCGGGTTAAATAAATAAATAAATATTAGGGGACAACTTCCACTGACCAATCTAGCCCCAAACTAAGCAAAGCCCACACATCGGTGCACCCTATTATACACGCTTTTTAATACCTAATAAACCAACTTATAAGGTGGACCTATGTAATCCAATCTCAGGTAACTAATTTAACCATCTTCCCGGTTTCCGATCAAGCTGAAAATTTGCACACGCATGTAAGTCGGGTGACAATGCAAATATCATGGTACCATCGAGCTGATCTGATGATGAAGACAGGGTGATCATAGGAACTCTGTGATAAAACAACGCAACCTAATTGTGTTTGGGGTTTTTAGAATTGTCTCGATGAGTATTAGTTGCCTGTGGAAAAAAAGTACAGTCAGCGATAATGGTAGAGAATGCCTCAAGGCATTAAGTCCGCCTTTTGTACTTGTTCTTGTGCAATAAAGTTTAAAATAAATAAATAAAAGCTTGTACCAAAAATGAAATTTTTGCCAAATACTTATTTGTAATAAGTTGCTGTTTGTACTATGGGTGCTAGGCGACGATATACATACTTTTATAAATTAAAAGGCGGCATCGTCATTTATCGGTCGTCACATCACTACGACAACCGGAATGTCACATCACTAAGAAGCGTCGTCCATCTTGTAGATCGGTTTCTGGGCGTCGTACGCGCCACATACTATCCACAACTAAACTCCCATATTTTGTGATTCTCTAATAAATATTTGTTATAATGGTGCTCTGGTGTTTTTACTCTTACAGCTTCAGAAGTGAGATAATAATCTTCGCCTACTACGATATAATTTGTCGGAAATTGGCATTACGAAATTAACCGCGCGTAGTCCTTTCCTTGTTTCATTGTTGTGAACGTTATCGTTATATAACAGAATTAATCTGATTGTAATCAGTAAATGCACCAACACCACTCATCAGTTAAGGACTATTAAACACGAAGTCCAAGTTTAGCGCCAAAATTATGCCTACGTGCTGCCGGCGTGCCTTGTGTTTGTGTTGTGTGTTTGCTTTCAGATGCCTATCTATCTATTGCAGTTTATTTACCTCAGTGGTCAATGATCATGACTGTCTGAAAAATATTGAAGTATAAAGCTGCAGGCGTGTATGTATTACAATATTCACAGCAGAATATCACAGGACACGGGCTGACAGTTGCCAATGTTACCATTGCTTTTGATATTGGTATGAATAAAATACTTAAATCCTTGGAAGAAGTCTTGTTGGCCGGTCCAACACCTAACAATGCACCGGGACCATGGTGGTTGATATTCACTGCCTCACTTATGTGTTGTGTTTTGTGATCCATGTGCTTTCAGATACATAATATAATGTGATTATGTGTACATAACATATTAACACAATGCTATAATCATTTCTACAGTTGTGTTATGGTGAGATTTACATTCAAGTAAAAAGGCTTACAAAACAAGTTGGGTAATGTAAATTCAGCCTAGATTGATACCTTATGTATGCTGGTATTATGTTTCATGATTAACAATGAGTGCTACTTAATACTTTATCCTTACAGTCAAATTAAAATAGATTTCAAGTTTTCAAAAACACTGGAGGACAATATCGGTTACAAGTGTTTAACACCGATAAGGAGAAATTAATTGCTGTTCCATATATGTGTGTGTGTGTTCTTATACATGCTTATTGCAACTGAACTAATGCTTTGTTAGTATGTTTTTGGGTTGTGTAATTTCCAGAAATTTGACAGCAATGATTCTTGAATTGAATTACCATACTGGCTTGTGGCTATCGGCTCAGGCCTCTATAATGAACCCAACTGGACATGAATAATATTTTAAAGTTAAATGGTTATGGATGCCAGGTATATGTTCAAGTAATTCATTATATGGAGATATTGTTGTGTTCCTGCCGGTGAGTAAGGTTGCCAGAGCTCAACGAGGGTGCGGAGTGTTATGGTTGGCAACATGCATGTAGCTCCTTTGGAGTAGTAGGTGTACATAGCCTACGGAGACTGCTTAATATCAGGCTATGCTCGTTTGCCACCAATGTAGTACAATAAAAATATGTTGATAAGTGACTAATCTCTGGTTCCATGGAAAAGGAGGTATTTATTTAGAAATAAAATATTTGTTCATGATTTACCTACATGTATACTAAGGGTCAGTATTAGTATGTGTTACATTGACTGCAGGTTGGTAAAATGCGCTTTGTGAATAAGCAAAAAATAATTATTGACATTTACCTATATTTGTAGTTGGGTAGTGTCTGCGACAAATTGTATTCACTACATGTTGCCGGAGCCTTCATGGACTGACTATTTTAAAAAGCAGTCCATATCACATTCTTATGCATATAACCTCATACATCCTTATCTTTGCAATTAATATTAAGTTGGAGACATACAAATTAACATGGATAATTTCTGTCTGTACTTACATACATTTCTTCTATGTATGAAAAATCTCATGAAAAGAATATTTACTTATCCAAATTGCATACCACTTATAGTATACCTATTATGGTTGTTGTTTTGTTCATAGGGGTGTGGTTTAAGTTTGCATTGCAAAATATTTTGCACAAAATTTCATCATGTCATGAAATGAACCAAAGACATATACTTCGACAGACTTACCAAACAAATGAAAGTTTTATTTGCATGACGTTGTCAAGTGTCCACTTGAGGCATTGACAATGATAATAATTTGTGTCTTTATCTTACATTATATTTCAGATGCATTTCCTTATAATAAAACTTAATTGCTGGTGAAGTTTTGACCATAAGTTTAAAATACTTGCATCGATTTAGTATGATTACAGGAGTTTCCAAGGTTTAAATCTTGTCAAAGAGATGGAAATATTGTACTAGGCATTTATTAAACTGTGTATCATACTGGTAAAGCAGGTTGTTGCTAATGGTAAGCAAGTTGAATACTTTCAGGAGTCGATATGGACTTTGACTGTCTACATGACATACATGTCTTACATACAAATGCCATTGGAGCACTGGACTCTAAACATATCGGTCAGTTAAGTATTAAATGGATGCATAATAAACAAAGGTAAATAGCTTGGTTAAAGCTTTCCATATATTTTAACCCATTTACTGCTAATGAACATTGACCGAAGCAAGTCATGTCATGAGCTACTTACTGTTTGAAGTTATTGACACTTTTCCTCTGAACTTGCAGTATGTTGTGATACTTTTTGTATTATAAAACTGTACATTTTAATTGCTTCTTGTTTTCATAAATGAGAAGTTAAAAATTATTTTTCACAAATTTTGTGGATTCACTATTGTTTTGCAAGATTTATAAATTGTATTCTATTGTGAACTCATTTACCTTACAATGTGTGCTTGCATGGTATTTAACAAAATGATTTAGTTTTGTGCAGGTATGAGTTAACCTGGATGATGATGTGTTGAGTTACCAACACATAAAATGCACATGTACAGCTGAAGAAAGTCAAGTTGTGTCTTGGGAAGCTTTGTGTGACAAGCTTTATGGTTTAAGCATATGTACCATTGATCTGGCTGATTGATACACAATATACACTTTGATGATGGTTGCAAAATACAATTAGTGAAACCTCGATAAGGCGAACCTGGGTAAGAGAGTAACCTCGATAACATGAACTTCTGTTCTGGTTCTACCGTAGTTCAACGGTAGTATAGTAAGAGTGTTGTCTTTATTTAGGGGCACGGAAGAGGCAAGCCAAGTTGCACATAATTATTTTATAATTGGTCGCATGTAGCGACTGCTTATTATTTTATATCTTCGATGTTAAAGGCAAATGCTGTTATTTCGACTACTACAGTGTAATTTTCTCCATATATTTTCAGATTAAGAACTGACTGCTATTGCTACACTGTGTTTCGTGTATACACTCTCAGATTAAGATTTGAGTTGTGTTTTGCCTTTATATTCTCGGACTTGGAACTGAGATGTAATTTTATTAGACACTCGGATTGAGAACCGAGTTATTATTTTATTTATATGCTCTCGGATTGGGAACCGAGTTGTGATTTTGTTTTATCCCAGATTTAGAACTGGGTTATTGTTGTCATACTAATGTGTTTTGTTAACAGGTTTGCCACTATAATAAACACATTGTGCTTGATTATTGTAGTTACCTACCATGGTAATGCTTGCAATATATTGTTTTATGGGGGCCCCACTGTTTGCCATTTTACTTTAAAGGCTGATTCATAATTCTATCGGTTGCTTCAATGTCAGCTATATATAGAGGTTAAATTATTGTGTGTTCTTTTATGAGCTGTTACTCGAACACTCGGCAAGGGATGCTATCCTTAAGAGGCTAGTTCCTGGCGCCGGTAATCGCAACATAGGCTTTAAGAGGCGGTCTGTTGCTTGTCACTATCCTTAAGAGGGTAGTTTGTTACTGGTATCTGCAGTGCAGGCTTTAAGAGGCGGACCATTGCATCTGATATAAGACTTTCGGCAAGGGATGCTATCCTTAAGAGGCTAGTTCCTGGCGCCGGTAATCGCAACATAGGCTTTAAGAGGCGGTCTGTTGCTTGTCACTATCCTTAAGAGGGTAGTTTGTTACTGGTATCTGCAGTGCAGGCTTTAAGAGGCGGACCATTGCATCTGATATAAGACTTTCGGCAAGGGATGCTATCCTTAAGAGGCTAGTTCCTGGCGCCGGTAATCGCAACATAGGCTTTAAGAGGCGGCCTGTTGCTTGTCACTAACCTTCAGAGGCTAGTTGTTATTACTATCTGCAGTGCAGGCCTTAAGAGGCGGACCATTGCATGTGATATTAGACTATCCTTCAGAGGCTAGTTATTGCTATCTACAGTGCAGGCCTTAAGAGGCGGACCATTGCATGTGATATTAGACTATCCTTCAGAGGCTAGTTATTGCTATCTACAGTGCAGGCCTTAAGAGGCGTACCATTGTATGTGATATTAGACTATCCTTCAGAGGCTAGTTATTGCTATCTACAGTGCAGGCCTTAAGAGGCGTACCATTGTATGTGATATTAGATAACTGTCTATCTTTATCTCATTATTTGTTGTTGACCTTGAGAGGTTGGCTTGAGACCTTGTTTCACAAAAGTATGTTTTAAGACTGATGATCTTAAGATTACCTTGAAAGGGTTGCTTGCACTTATACCTTCTAGAGATCGCTGGCGAAGTTCCGGATCCAGTAGAGTTGGAGGGAGTGCCTGTTCGGAATGCCCAGTTGAAACGAGTGCATGCAACGCGCTCCGTGACAATCTTATCGTGAAGGGCCGACTTCTACGGTCGTTGCGCCTACAAGGGCAGTGGTATCCTAGCCTGCATATGGTATTTTAACACGGTAATGTTTTTGTCTAATAATTAAATCTGTGGATAACTGCCATTAGTCACGATGCTAGAAAGCGGTGACATGAAGTACTTGATTATGTCACGACTAAAGGTGATTATGTAATTTATAACAATGTTGCTAAAGAGCGCCCATGAGTTCTGTCCAAACATAATTGCATCTGTCTCATGTTTTTACAGAAGTAGACAAATTTTGACTGTCATTGTTATTTACGGTATGATTTTATGGCTATCAAGCCGGACCTGTGATCGAAAGGGTCTAACTGTGCCAATTGTGCATTTATGGATCGTCGTAACCTTATCACAGTTATTTGGACAACATTGGTATTATACTAATGCTAAAAGCCTGTCGCTGGCTATAGTTCCAAGGGTAAATTATCACGCCTTGTTATGTTAAGGAACCTAGTTTTTTCACACGTATGTTACAGAGGTTCGTAAACAAGAGTTTATGCTGTTTTCATGTGCTGCATCGGAGGGCAGCTATGCACACGCATGAGACGTGTCCCATGTTAGCCACTCACGAGTTGTACGCATTGTTGTGCGTGCGTGCGAAGGAGTCTTATATCCTACAACGGACGACCCAACTGTGAGTTTGTTCCAAGTCTTTGCTTTTAAAACAACGCAAAACATCTTTGTTACGTTTAGCGGTCAGTATGAAACGCACCGCTCATGGAAGGTTTGGGTTACCTGCATGGGTACATTATACAAGAAGGTTATAAATAAATATCAAATAAATCCTTCCAAGTTATGACGTTATTCACAAGAAAATAATTTATGTTAGATTGCGTTGCAAAAGTGGTTTATCTACCCGCCGCTAGATGTCAATATTTTATTACTTGCATAAATAATTAATTGGTATTTCTATCCTCTTGGTGTCATATGCACATGAAAGGTTTAGTATACCTTTGTGTATTTCGAGCAAGTACCGAGCAGTCTTGCAAATGCTAACACCTCTTGTAGGTACCACGGAACATTTGGTTCCTAGCCTGGTCATGCAATCTTACATTTAGTTCAGTCAGCTGACCTTAGCCTTACCCCAATTCGATTAAAATAGAACTAAATGTCTTGGTGTAAGTTGACGATAACGAAATAGACCGTTTCAACGGAACTTGAGTCAATTACTTAAAAGGACCAAGCCTTGTGTATCGGCTGAGCATAAAAGATGCTTGTTCAATTCGCAGAATAACGAACAGATGGAGGCTACCGCCACCTGGTGGAGGCCCAGCTTGTTGCGTTTGCGTTGGCTGCGGCTGTCTCCAGTGGCGGCACGGCTAGCAGTGACCTTCGGGGCGTAGGTCGGGTCAGGAGATGGCCGAGCTAAAAGGCGGCATCGTCATTTATCGGTCGTCACATCACTACGACAACCGGAATGTCACATCACTAAGAAGCGTCGTCCATCTTGTAGATCGGTTTCTGGGCGTCGTACGCGCCACATACTATCCACAACTAAACTCCCATATTTTGTGATTCTCTAATAAATATTTGTTATAATGGTGCTCTGGTGTTTTTACTCTTACAAAATACATACTTAAATACATAGGAAACACCCATGACTCAGGAACAAATATTTGTGTTCATCACACAAATAAATGCCCTTACCGGGATTCGAACCCAGGACCATCGGCTTCACAGGCAAGGTCACTACCCACTAGGCCAGACCGGCCCGAGAAACAGAAAACCATAACATTTTAAGATCAGAATCGGCCCGAATAATTAGTGATTTTTCACAAGTCTCGTTTTTAATTCTCTATTATTTTCCTGTGTGACTTTAGTTTAATTTCTTAGTTTTAGTTTTACCACCACACTAAATGTTTAGCATAAAAGCGTGTTGTACATTCATTACAAAGTTAATTGCTTTCCTTGCTCCCGCATGTTACTCAGTTTTTAATCTCTTAATCCTTCTTTTACGGTTAAGATTATTATGAATAGAGCTTTAAGCGCGCGGTAGTTTTATGCAATAAACGCAGCGTTGAACGCATGCGTCAACGGAATGTAGGAAAAATGTCAGTGAATGAATGAATAAATGAATGAATACAGTGCGCTTACCGCGTAAAACAATGTAGTGTTATTATATTAGATTATCTGACGTAAAATGGGTGTGCGGCCAACGCATTGCATTTCGCGTGCGCAACGCAATGCATACAGAACGGCCACGCACCGCCCCGCCCCGATTTGAATTACGTCGCCCCGCGACAGCAGATTGACGACCTTTTGCCGACTGCTCAGTACTGTTTTTAAGCAACTTACTTACAATGACGCATGCCGCGTGCACAGACGTGCCGTTCACACATAGAAACGCAAGTGATTTTTGATGTATAGCGTGGCCGCCCTGTGACTATACTCTGAGTGCTAGCAAAACGTGCTCATAGCTTCTCTCTGAGTCACTTGTATACATCAAATAATCATTCGCTATATAAGTAGTTATATGTTTACAAGGGGGCAAAGTTGTTGTTTAACTCCACGTGCTAATACCCGAGAAAGCGTGAGATTCCAAAATATTCTGAATATAGCGATTGTCACGAACAACTTTGCTAAACAAACTTTGCTACCGAATGAAACACAAAATAAATCCAGAATGCTATTAGAATCGTTCAAAATCATAACTTAGTCAATTCCACCAGATGACATGAGGAAACAACTCAAAATTGACATTTAATACTTTGCCACTCTTGTGGATAAAATGCAACTTTCTCATCAGTTTTTAAAGAATATAGAGAGCCTTTACGAGCTGTTGGAAAAATATTGTTAACCTTTTGTAAAGCCTTGTATAAAATAGAACTTCTTTTGTTTATCTTAAGTAACATGCTGGTGCTGGTTCTACATTTATTTCACAACAGTACTGGGTCAAGTCGCTTTTCTTACTTTTTCTTTTCACACCGCCCAACGATGCCTTTTATTCCGTTTCACTTTGTATAATGAATGTTTATTACTGAACGCACGCCACGTTCCCTTCCGCGAACGCTTCGAAATCAGGAGGACAATTCTGGTTTCACAATTTGATTTAATAAATAAAATAAATAAATAAAGGCTTATTCATTTTCAGGAATCAGACATATGAAACATCTGCATTCATTAGGCATGTAATAATATAATTTGGGTGTCTATTATGGCCAATTAATAGTGTATTTTCCACACATTGAATTTTATAACTAAATCTAGATAGATAGAAAATAAGCAATTTATCACAATAAATTGGAAACTTAAAAATATATGGGTTTAATAAACTTCCAACTTCCAAATAGGAAAAAATTATGGTACCATTCGATTCCTTACATTTTGTTTAAAAAAAATTGTATGGCAACAAATACATAAACGCAACATTTCACCGACAAAATCGCAATTACCTTCCACGGCTTCTAACTCTTCTAAGCGATAGCGACGTTACATGCTGACGTCACAATGTAATGTCATTTTGTATGAAGCGTTTCGTCAGTAAAGTGCAGGTGCCAGACTGACCATCATGTGCCCTTTGTATTGCTTTAAGACAATAGGTCCCATAGAGACATTTGATCCTCAAAACAAACCCGATCGATTGAAAGCATTCATGAAAAATTTTAGAATGAGAATGAGAATGAGAATGAGAAATTTATTGATAAAATTATGAATAATTTTACACGTCACACAGCATACACATCATTATCACAATAATACATAATAGAGTAGATTATCACAATAGTAAATTATTCAGTTATTTTACATTGTTTTAATTTATTTTTGATATTACATCAGTTTGGGATATCAGCAGTTCTGAATATAAATTCGTTTATTGTGTAACAAGCTAAACAAATGAGCATATTCTTAAGTTTGCTTACAAATATTGCCTCACTAGCTGAGTCAATGACCTCTTTGGGAAGGGTGTTATAAATCCTTACACCCATGACACCGAGTGACTTCCGAGCCTTGGCCAGACGGCAGCGCGGGACCAGCAGGAGGTGCTCGCCGCGCGTGTTGCGGCCATGGTTCTGCCCGCGAGTTGTATATACCCTATTTACGAGTAGACAAGCATCAATAAACTTTATTTATTTACATACAAGATATATACAGTGGTACTACGTAAACGAAATTAATAACTAGCTTAAATCTAAAATAGGCCCTTGAGGCATTGTACCAAGGATGCTGGCGGCATTTCCCCGCTGTATCGCAATGCTGATACGTTGTGCGAGAAAGCCGCCAGCTCTTCGGTCACCAGTTACGTCAACCAGACGCTTCGCGATTTCAACCAGACGCTTCGCGATTTCAATTAGGCAGCTAAATGAAGCCTACCAAAAAATAAAAATAAAACCTGAACCTGATAAATAAACTTAATAAATAATAGGTCGGCTTCTAAAATAATGATAGGACATCTAATATTGTAAACAGAAGCGTTGGTGGCGTAGCTCTGGCGGTAACGGAATTTTAAAATGGCAGATCTTAGATTCAAATACCGATTTGTGCCAATGAGTTTCTCGCAGAGTCTGGAACCGGTATTGAAATACCTGTTAATATCGTTACAATTCAATTAAATTTCAATTATTTATTTGATTCGAATCATTTTGATCCATATAGTGTTAGTAAATACAACAAAACTTAGAATGAAATAAGGTTAGTGACATACAATTACAATTCACAAAACACACACATAAATTATAAAATAAAATACAATAACAGCTAGTATAAAATCTAGGCAATCTAGATGCACCATTTCTCAACATCTGTTGCGGCCACGTGTAGACTGTTCCAGTGTTTGAGTAATGGTGCATCTATCTTACCTGCCAACGTTTTCGTTTTCGTTACATAACCATTACATTATTTTGTTCATTAAAAACCGGATAATTGATGAAACGCGAACTAAAAAAATACGTTCTATCTTCTAGCCAGTAAGAAGAGGGAACGGAATTTTATGGGTCGCGGGGAACAATATAATACCGGTTACTCTCGGCTTTCGGATACTCTCGGTTAAACTCGTTGTTATACGTGAAAGAGACAGAAATAAACTCGTTCTATCTTGCTTCGATATTTTCAGTTTAACCGGTTCCACAAAAACGAAAGGCGAGCGAAATGGTATAAACTGGTATCTCAATAGAACAGTTCTTTAAACCGGTAACCGCAAATGGAAACGAAATCCTTTTCGTTCCCGGGTGAATGAAAGAAACCGGTTTGAAAATAAAACGGTTTCCGAGCGCGGGTTTCTCGGAAGTTATTTTCAAAACATTTGATATTTTTGTATCCTATCACAACTTCGAAAAATGCTTGTCAGTTAAGGTAACTTCGAAAGCGCAAGCGGATAGCGGGGTAATTTTAAACTAGAGACACTTGTCGAAGTTAACCCAAAGCTTCTTACTTCTTTGGCCTTTAACAAAGATAGATATAACTCCGTAATAGATGGATACAGTCTAAGGAAAAAACGTGCCTCGAAAAATCACGAAAATTTGATTCTCGATCAGAGGGCGCCACTAGTTTTGGCCTACACTCGTATAGAGGGCGTTGACGGTTTCGTTTGTTATTTATAATTTTAACGCATATCAGTTAAAGAACATGGGTCAAAATCATAAAAATAATTAATGCAAATAAAAAAAACATTTATCCATATTTAAATACATTTTATCGTATTTTTATAACTATTTATTTTTAGTTTTAAAGTGTGTCGACAGATGGCAGTGAATTTACTGGGGTTACAAAATTTACTATGACAGTACCGCTCTAGTATAAGTTACTCTATGGCCTTTAATCAGAATCACAGAATAAATAATAGTAATAGGTACAGATGATTCACTCTCTACCAAAACGCGTCTATTACGACAGATATGACCGCTAGGTGGCGCATGCGCGAACAGGCGTCCGTTTCGTAGCGGTGCGCGGCAATTACTATGGCTAGACCTCAGAACTGGGGGCGGCCGCATGTACTTGTAGCGGCACGACGAAATCGCGGAGTGAGTCACGCCTGTCAGAAGTACAAAAAACACTTTTAAATGGTCAATGTTATAACCGGCATTAATTCCTAAATGCCAGTATTGTGGATCAATATCTGATTTCAGTACTGGTATTAAGAATTGTCCAATATTGGTAGCCCTAGACAAGATTAAAATTCGTATCAAAACAAGATCAAAACCATATCAATTAGTTAAAGCGGAATCGGCGTCGCGTTCCCTTCCGCAGAAGCTTCGAAATCAGGTAACTGTAATTTGTTTCGTTTCAATGGGAGGGTGAAACGGAATGACCGGTCTTTTACAGGCGTATTGCTTTTCAGCTAATCGCGATACGTTTGTAGTTTACCGGCTTTGGCCTTCTTTTATGTGTGTGAATAAAAGGGTAGGGTGGTGAATCATTCTTACATCAGTTTCAAGCTTTTAGTATCCTTACCACGAGTTTGACACTGACATATTCGCTAGCGATTGCGTACGCTAACTTACAATGCATCTCCTTCGTACTGAAATTGGTGCAAGCGAGATGCATGCGTTTGAGATGACGCAGTCGCTCGCGTTAAGGCCGCGTCAAACTTATGGTTCGAGGGTACAATAAACAGTTCTACACGCGTTTTTATTAACGTTTGCTTACCTATAATCATTTTGGAATTAGCTTATTATGAGGTTACCCCTGGTAACTAAGTAACTGTACAAAGTACTTATACATTATGCGCAAAGCGCAAAATAGGTTTCTTCTCGAGTAAAAAGGTTACCTATTTTTTAGGTATGAAACTATTAATTCTTTGCAGCTTGCTTGATATTAACCGTTTAACGCTTTAATCGTTCGTTTAATTAAAATTGATACTAACAATTAATCATTCTGTTGTAACAATGACTTTCAAAGATGGCGTCGTGTATCGCCTACCGCGCAGAATGCAATTAGTATGTGAAACCATAAATAATACAATTACAGTGAAACCTCGTTAAATGGAATAACATACAATCGAATTTTGAGTAATGATTCTATTGTCTTCGGTTACCGCGATAGTTACTAGTTGACCACGAACGCTGTAAAGGGTTCGAAACGTCGGGATGTATTATAAATTCAATATACGTGATATAATCCGTTTTCATAGTTCTATTTCCTGAGTATATTCTGTTTAGCGAGATTTCATTTCAATCATTTCAATCACAGAAATAACCTGAAATTAATTTTCAGACTTGTCTGGGGTAATGTAAACATATTTAGAGGACGTGCGTTGTTCTGAAAATCACAAAATAAGGGACTTATACATGTATGTGAATGGAATGAACGAAACTTTCGTTGTATGAGTAACACCTGTATCGGTATGCAGTCAGACCATTTTATTGGTTAATGATATACACACATAGATATTTTCATTCACTCATGCATTCCATTCGTGGCAGCTCTTGTGAATCGATCTATAGAGAACTCATCCTGTATACCAACGCAGCACACTTATAATATTCGCCTCGCATTTCTGCCTAATAAATTAAGCCCCGCCCCATACTATATCCAGACTGAAGCTAAACGTGTTAAATTAAACATTGTTCGTACTCATAAAGGCGCGTTTTACCCCCTCGAGCAGTAATGGAACTCGTTTGGTGTGATTAAAAAAGTTTCAGTCCGGTTTTTTTGTCTGACTCCCTTGTCTGTGTGTAACGTTTCGCGGCTTATTAAAGTTTACATTAAATTAAAAAGGGTCTTGGTTCTTTGTTTTAATAAATTCCATCGTGTCCGTCTGATATTTAAATTTTTTCATTGTTGTTTCAAAATTATGATACCTGGATTTTTTGGGTAGATTATGAATGAACAATGAATAAATTTGGTAAAAGCTAATTCTAGATGGCGCTCTTTAATACTGGATTCGATGAAGTCGGTGAACAATAGAAATTTCGCTTGTTTTGGAACCGTTGTTAGAAAACCGCAGCCAAATATTACTAGACCCTACTCATAGTGTTGTGTTCCTGCCGGTGAGCAGTCATCGCCGCCCATGGACATAAGCAACATCAGAGGAGCCACTTATGCGTTGCCCACCTTTGAGAACCCTAAATACCTGCTTCTTGAAGAACCCTGCCCATGTCATAGTGCAAGGGAAACACCTCAGAAGGTAGCTCATTCCAAAACTTGCACGTCCTGGGCAAAAACGAGCGAGATGCCCGCTCGTTTTAGCAATAATTTTAATTTTGATCTACTAAGTGGTTTAATCTATAGCAATATTTAACATTGATTAAGGTGTTTCTTACGTCTGTCATGGTTGACTAACTGTCTGACTATGTCAACAATTTATTTATTCGAAATACTTGCCGAATACGGCAGTGAACATGTGAACATACCAACCTATATTAAATAGATACAATATTAGTTTTAGGTTCAGCTTAATATAACAGTTGAAATTATAATTACTTACCTACGTTACTCATATCGAGTCTCCATAAATATCGATCCGCTTTCTTGCTAATTGAATTACGTCTTCTGGCAGAAACTTCTTTTTAGATTTAAGCAGTGGAGAGAAATAACCGAAACCACATTTTCGTAGTTAACATAAAAGTGCAGTAAAATTATACTTTGGCACCGAATACGCGATTTGGCGGGAATAATGTCATTATTATGATAGAATAACGCTTTAGAATGAATTGTTAGATTATGGATTGAACGCCGAAGTATGTGATAAAAACACGATTTAAGACAAATCGAGCGACAGAAGACTGATAGGCCTAGTGCATTTAAAGGATACATTTAGATTGTGACTGCAGAAGCGTTTCTGTTCCAATGTTACAGCAACAGGAAGCGTGCAAAAATTCTTAGATAAATTGTGTTGCGGTCGTAGCATTGCTGTTTCGATTGAAGTATTCGACTGCGTTTAAGCTAAAAATAAATTTGGCGACACAGTTTTTTGGAGCATCACCTGTTCACCGAAATCCTACATCGTAGGTTTCGGCAGATGCCCAGGGAATCGCCGAAACACCACATCTTCGGCCAGCAGTCCGCGCTCGCAATGGTTTCCAGCAGCGGCCGCGGCATGCGCTCCACGAACGATCTGAAGTTCATGTATTGGCGCAATCGCAGCTAGAACACCGTCTGCCATGGCCGTGGCGGAAACATACAGGCGTAAAATATATACCGCCGTATTCGGCGTGGCAGCCCGTACCTCAGAAGCAATATCCGGTTTCGCAGTGCCACAATGGCTCTTGTGAGGCGCCTTGCGCGCTCTCCCTCTCCTTCAACGCCTGTATGCCTTTCTCGGCATAATAAAAAAAGTGACAGTGCCATTCTATTTTTTTTATTGCCACTTTCACACGTTACGTTGTCACTTTTATCGCATTTACATGGGCAAAATCTTAAACTCGTGCCAAGGCATGATAAAGGTATTATATAGTTTTCATGTCTAAAGCTAAAACTGACAAACAAAACAAAAAACTACTTACATAGAGACATGTCCTAACAACAGCCCTTCCAAAACCCTTGTGAAAAAAGAATTAATTGTGGGCGTATGGGCGAACCGGGTCATTAGGACGGAATCCAAGTGCTTGTATAATTTTATTAGCGTTTTATGCAGTTACCATTACCCCGTGCCACTCTGTATAGTCTGTGTAGCTTAGAACACACGGGGTTTTAAAACAACGCGCATTGCGGCATGCGTTCCGACGTTGCTTTAAAAATCAACGATATTCAACTGTTTTGAGTCATAAAATAGGTAACGTAAACAAGGTCGTTTTAGCGAGACTTTTAATATTAAATTTGAAGTATCCTGCAGTAATGTAATAAAGGTGACATTCGTATGACAACTGCAGCTGCATTACTTTTGCGACATTATTGCTGCAGCCTTGAAGCTGGTGCTATCACTGTCAATATACTCAATAAAATTATTGACCGTTCTAATCGCGGCAGTAATTATTTTCGGATTTTCCCGACATTCTGAAGCATTTGGTTTTACCCGAATACGCCTTGTTGATTTAAAATATAATTATAAATTAAATTAAATGTTTAATATATTTAATTTCCACAATAATAATTACATCACATACAAATTATATTTAAAATACAATAACTAATCTTAAATTAAAATAAAACTAAAAACCTTATAAAATAAGTTACAACTAAATTAGAACTAACTAAAAAAGTCCCCCAGATAGGGTAAAATTAAATTAAAATTATTTAAGACCAACAAAGGATCAATTTGGTTTGGTGGTTTTGGTTTTGGTTTGGTTATGTACCTATATTAATCTACTGAGTATTTACCTATATCATGGCCTAGTACATAAATGTATTAAAAGCCTGTTAAATTTTAAATTAATTTCCAGCCCGATTCGGATTAAACAACTTCTTATGGGTTTAAACTGGTTTTGACATGACCCTGACGATCGCATTGGTGATTGGCACGCATCTCACGCACGACTTTCACTTCTATTTTGCATGCACCAATCAGCATAAGAAAAGTGATAGAGGGAAAACGGGGAAGGGGAAGAAGGAGGATGAACTGGCTCGATAACATCAAAAAAACCGGCCAAGGGCGAGTCGGACTCGCGCACCGAGGGTTCCGTACTTTTTAGTATTTGTTGTTATAGCGGCAACAGAAATACATCATCTGTGAAAATTTCAACTGTCTAGCTATCACGGTTCATGAGATACAGCCTGGTGACAGACAGACGGACAGACGGATAGACGGACAGCGGAGTCTTAGTAATAGGGTCGCGTTTTTACCCTTTGGTTACGGAACCCTAAAAATGGACAAACATCAAGGACGCGGCCATGCTAACAAGACTGGCCAAGAGTAGAAAAGTCTTTGCAAAGGTGGCCACCGACGCCCGCTTGGGCATGGTAGCAGAAGAAGAATCAGCGTGTGAGATCTTCAGGGTCTTCAATAAGATCAAAACCTTTACAAGTTGTTATAACAGAGTCGGACTCTGTCCCCCCAAATAGTTGTTTATACATCCAATTTTAGCTTACTGCTGGAACAAAACGTGACCACCCAAAGCTTTAGAAGTAGGTCGTTCTATTCATATTATGCGGGGCTTGTGCGTAAAACTAAACCTTTTTGGTAAACAACGGGATAGAGCCATTATGGATATTTTGTACATCATACAATATAAAAGTGAAGGTTATATGGGGAATGTGTGTTTAATGTGGCGTCAAATTTATATGATTTAATCTTTGTTAAGGAAAATAGTGTAAGTTGTGGACAAAGACTTGTTAAATATAAAAGAGCGTACCTACTCCTATCTTAAAAGCCGGCAACGCTTGCAACCCCTAAGATGATGAAAGGTGAACTACTTCTACACGGATAAAAGCAACTTTGACACATATTTGTGTCAAAGTTTAGTAAAAGATCACATATTGTCGATTCTAGTTTTAGAGTTACGCACAGTTTAGTGTAAACTGGCAAAACATACCGAAAATCGATTTTTAATAAAAACTAGACTTGGATTGCAACGCTTGATGACTAATTTACTTAATTTGCTTATGTTTAAAGATTAAAAAAAAATACTTCACATTGAGATTCCATTCTTTCACCAATAGATAGCTTATGATGTTTTATTTTAGGAACTATTAATAACTTTATATCGATAAGGTGTGACCTTCGGCCAAATAACACATATGTTTAATCAAATTCTATATACGTACGCCTACTACGCAATTCGAGTTTTAGTTATTCGATCTATTTCCGATATAATACTGATCTGTCAGTATTAAAAATGACATTTCTTCAACCAAAAACGTTAATTTTGACACTGACAGCAGATTGATATCGGACACAGATCGAATAACTAAAACTCGAATTGACCCGTAAGTCATCCTTCAAACAATAATAATTGAAAACAAATGGATCCAACAATAACACACTAATTACCAGAAAGGGCCTCGTTATTCAGGCCCCCGATAGCAATAACAAATATAATAACCTCTCGACCGCCCAAATTATACGGAATTACCTCCAGTTATATGGAAATTCTACATAATTAACATTACGGATATGTTCCACCGTGTTAGATTTTCAATGATAATTAGATGTTGTTTCGTTGCGGTGATTATGTTCATATAAATAATGGAAGGATGAGCAAAAAGAGGGTCGAAAGTTATGCAAAAGGTTTAAATATATTTACAAACGAGCGTCGGTTTTGTAGACAGTGAAAATACCGTACCAAAACCACTTAAGTACATTGAAATAAATTGCATAACAGTAAAAAAATAAAATAAAACTATGAAAACGGATTATATCGCGTATATTGAATTTATAATACATCCCGACGTTTCGAACTCTTTACAGCGTTCGTGGTCAACGGGTGACTGAGGAAAAAGAAGGAAGGAGGGTTTTTTTTCCGATATAATCCGTTTTCATAGTTTTATTTCATGAGTAACTATCGCGGTAACCGAAGACAATATTAGTAACAAAATACTTTATTACTTACTTACAGAAATATTGAAACTTGCGAACTATGTGTAAAGGGGCCCACTGACTATCAGTCCGCCGGACGATATCGGCCTGTCAGTTGTTCGGAACTGTCAAATTTTTGTTCTAACTGACAGGCCGATATCGTCCGGCGGACTGATAGTCAGTGGGCCCCTTTACACCGGCCAACAGGTCGGTTTGTGACAGCAATAGTAAATTTTGATCAACATCCTGAAACAATTCATCAGTTGATCAAAATTTACTATTTATTTATTTGACTAATAGTTGGGTTTCCAGTATTCATTTTGCGCTTGAGCGCAATGAGTAGTAGTAGTAGTAGTAAAATCTTTATTGTACAAAAATATTTAAAATAACATACAAATAATAAGATGTACAAAGGCGAACTTATAACTTTGAGGAATCTCTTCCAGTTACCTTCGAGTAGATGAGAGGAGAGAGTGAAGAGAGGGTGACAAATGTAGCAAAATGTACAACAAGGTACCAGAAAGACAAAGGATATAAATACATACAAAATTAAAAGGATAATCATGTATTACCTACACAAAAAGGAATGGGGAAAATACACAAAAAATTGGAAAGAAGTAGAAAAATATAAAGCAACTATACAATAGAAATATAGGCAAATTAACGATTGTGCCTGTCTAAGCGAAACAGGCAGCTCATTCTACAGCTTCACTAAACGCACTGTGAAGGACTGGTTGTGGAGTAGAAGTTGTAACATGAGATTTTATATTTCTATGAAATCTCTTTTGAAAACTCAATGCACCTACATAAAATACTATGATGCCGATTCTGATTAAACATTATGTCACAGTTTTTTGTGACTATAGAATTTTTACTACAGCTTCGGTATGGTGACAGCTGTTGTTGTCACCTTAATATAATGTTGTGTGGACGGGTGATAGTTTGGGATGCTACGTGTGTAGACACACTGGCCCCGTCACATCTCAACCGAACCTTCGTGAGGGCAGCGGCAGTGGCAGCGGCGCCGGCGGCAGAGAACAACAAGTTAGGTAAATACAGCGGTCTCGGCGCCGAGTACAATTTCATTCCGTTCGGCGTTGAGACCCTTGGTCCGTGGGGCCCTGACGCTCTGAGTTTTTTAAGACCTGTCGAAGAGACTCAGAGACGCCACAGGAGACCGAAGAGCTGGCAACTTCCTCGCTCAGCGTATTAATATAGTTTTTTTTATTTTAGATTTACTTAGTCTTATTTTAGTTTAGTTTTTAATTAAAGTTTTATTATTGTGAAAAATACTATTGTAAAAATTGATAATTAAAAATTACTTTTCCATGTTGGGATTTTGGTGGTTGGTGCGCACCTAATGCACGACTTTCATCGCATCTCTTATGCACCAGTCACCGTAAGCGAGCTTTATGGTCGTATCAAAACCATTACTAATTGATAAATCATAATCACCTCCAGGTAACACGTTGTTCTCCACTCTTAAACATCAGCTCCTCGAATTACTAACAACCGTGAAACTACATTTATTTATACTAAAAATACCAAAGGAAGGCGTGCCATTTTTATAACAATTTTAGACCAAACGAGCTCAAAGGAAATTCTATATTTTTGCGCAGTCTCCGAATCAAATTTCTAAAGGAAGTAAGGTGTACAGATAGGGCAAACAATTTGTTATTTTCGACACGATCGTTTTAGCTTACTAGCCTAACGAAGGCGTTCAAGATAAAGGAGTTAATTAAGGTAATTGCGATGGAATTATGAGTTTTTCGGAATTAGCCGATATTTCGAAGTAGTCGGAATTACCCGAATACACCTTATTAGATATATCCTTACGCCTGATATTTTCTACTATGCTTTCTGAAAGTGTTTTGAAAATGGACTGCAATTTCATCTGCGTGGAATTATTCGACGATGATTGATAAAAACTATGTCTTTCCTCGGGCCTCAATCTATCTCCAAACCAAATTCCATCTAGATCGGTAGGTAGATCAGTTCAGCGGTTTAAGCGTGAAGATGTAACAGAGGAAGTTACATTCGCATCTAAAAAGTAGGGATATTATTTAGTAGGAATGTTGACAAACGAATCTCGACTATTCTCGACCTAAGTATGTACGTATGTATGTATATACTTTATTGTACATAAAAAAATAACAACACGAAAAACACGGTCACAGAAAAAATTAAACACAACAAGGCGAACTTATTCCTGTATGGGATCTGTTCCAGTTAACCTTTGAGGAAATGAGTTTAACCAAAAGTAACGACGTAAGTAATCAATTTCAAAAGGCATAAGTACTGTGCCTACTCACTAATACCTAGCATACCTACTATTTCTTTTTAACCCAAAATTTACTAGGTACTTACCTTCATTTCGTTAGAAATAAAAGCTGCCATTTAGTTTCTTTCAGAAGTTTATCGCGACATGAAACGTAGCTGTAAGACAGCCAGGATAACGGCTCGGCTCGGTAAAAACATAATGTCCTTCAAAGGCCAGAGAGAGAAAGACAAATAAAACGGTGTTAATGTCCGTCGACACATTTTACTGAGGATTTGTAATCTTTAATGCTATACTGAAACACGCCCAACTTGTCAGTAGCGAAAGCCGCGAAAGGCGCGAAATTATAATTGTCTATGGGAGTTCAACCCTTCGTGCCTACATATTTTTTTTATTTGCCGCCTTTTTCTACTGACAAAATCACTGTGCCAGAGTATACATGATTCTGGCACAGTGAGTCTCCAACTCTTCACATATTGAATTTGGCGTCTGACAGCTGTTCATCGGTGAAGGTCAGAGTAGTAATCCATCAATACAGTAGGTATTGGAGTAGCGGCATAGTCAGTAGTATTAAAAAATACTTGAATATCAGGTACTGGGCAGTGATTTTAGAAAAAAATATTGCAGTTTTTACCGACTCGGTAATCGAAGACGTGGTTCCTCCGAATGGATTAAGAATAATCCTCGTGAATATGAGTGGAAATAATATAAAAATTCCGAAATCTTAAACACAAGTTGGGGGGGCGTACAGTCAAGGGCATAAATATATATACATTCCCAAAGTTTCAAAAATATGTGTACGCTCTTACACCTTGGACAATAAAGTCGTGTTCACATATTTTTGAGCCATTTGTCTGGATCGATATTTTTGCCTTCGACTGTACATGTTGAAATAGAAATGCCCAAAGACAAAAAATTCTTCTTACTTAGAAAGTCCGACCAAGCTAACTGCATACCATTTGCAATCACGAAGTGTGAAAATGTCATCATTAATGTTCAATTTCTATGACGTTAATAATAACACACCCTCACTTTGTTCTATACAAGTCGGTTCAATGTTACCTTAGATCGGCTCCGAGCCTAACATTTCCACATACATTCATATCTCAGCTTACTTATTATTAAAACCCCTCATAAAACCTAAGTACTCGCGTGCAGCCACTATACTAAAAGTAAAACATCTCCAGTTTTATTACGAGATGAAGTGGTTCTTCATACCCGAGCCTCCGCGACTGGCTAAGGAAAAAATAACAAAAATATTTTCTTTCCATTTAAAGGTCTCTTAGGTGACGTCTTCCCACGACCAGCCTTTAATAAAAGGACGTATTTTTGTAACTAAATCAAGTAAGTTAAGACCTTTTGATATAAAGAGGTGTGTCGAAGTAATATCTCTTTCAAAATAAGCTAGATAAAGGGCAGGTAATTGAAGAATAACTTCGTGATTGGAAATTGATAAGCTATTTTAAGATATGGAAGCAAATTCAAGCTTTGTGACATCAAAATGATAAGCTGAAGACGCGGGTTCGATTCCAGCCTCGGCCACCGGTGGACTTGGTCACTTTTTAGTGTTCCGTACAAAACTTTGTTCACGGAACTTTGGAATCTTCAGTCTTGCAAATAAATTAAATTTTATAATTACATCATACGCGAAATAGGCGAAACCCCGCCCGTTCTACAATTACATCCACCCATTACCAGTCCGCCGTACGATATCGGCCTGTCAGTTGTTCGGAAATGTCTTTTTGTCCTAACAGATAGACTGATATCGTCCGGCGGACTGGTAATGGGTGGGCCCCTTTAGGGCGTCCGCTAAAATCCGTCGCACGCGTCCGCACCAACGTTGCTCATACTATTTTTCGTTGACACCGCTCACCCGTTCCGTGCAAGTGGGTCATGAGTCAAGTTGTTTGATAGTACCTTCCCATAAACAAAAATACTTATCATTTTGAAATTTACGCAAGTGATAATTATAATGATATCCGCAGTAGAACTAGGGTCACCGACATAGCTCGCAGAATTGCAAACCTTAAGTGGCAGTGGGCGGGGCACATTGCTCGCAGAACTGATGGCTGGTGGGGCCGGAAGGTTCTGGAGTGGCGTCCGCGTACCGGAAGACGAACTGCCGGTAGGCCTCCAACAAGATGGAGCGACGACCTGGTGAAGGTCGCGGGAATTCGGTGGTTGCGAGTGGCACAGGATCGGTCGGAGTGGAGAGCCTTGGGGGAGGCCTATGTCCAGCAGTGGACGTCTATCGGCTGACATTATGATGATGATGATAATTATAACATTTACACTACAAAGAGCAAACGAGAACGAACGGTCCAAGTTCTGAAATTACCTCTTTTAATTTTTCTCAATCGTTAGCAGGGAAGAAGGAAAGTTCGAACAGCGCAATAAACACAAATAATCGTTGGAATGAAAAAGTCCGTTCCGTCGTTCCCATACTTACCTTTCATAGACGTCCTATGCTTGTTTGTATAGCTGATTCTTCTTTCTGTTAGGTTTAGTTTTATTTTCGCAATGAGAAATATATAGGTGATATTGTTTATAGGGCTACTAATTTTGAAACCTAGTTGTTTCGCTATGTCGGTATGTTAGTCTTTTTCTCAAAACATATTATTCGCAAACTATAGTCTGACCAGCCAAAACGGGTAACGTACCCAAGGGTAGAAACGGGATACTATTACTAAAACTCCGCTGTCCGTTCGTCAGTCTGTCTGTCACCAGGCTAACCGTGACCTAGATAGTTGAAATTTTCATAGATCATGTATTTCTGTTGCCGCTATAACAACAACTACTAAAAAGTACGGAACCCTCGGTGGGCGAATCCGACTCGCACTTGTCCGGTTTTTATTAAATAATTTTTTCATGGTTTTATAGAAAATTGAAATCATTAAGAAAATTAAGGTCAATTCATGTCCTGTGTTGTGTGTGTGGGTAACGCGGTAGCTGTAGGGTAAACTCGCATTATTTGGTGACACGCCTAATTCGGTGATACAAGTTTTGAAGCATGACACCTAGAAATACTAGTGAATTAGGGCCTTTTAAATGGGACCTCACGGCTTCGGCGGCTTTGCCGTGAGGCCCTAATTCACTAGCTTTTCTCGGTGTCAACTTGTATCACCGAATTAGGCGTGTCACCAAATAATGCGAGTTTACCCTATACAATTTGTTAGTGGCCGGCGGCTGGTTGCGCCGCCATGGTGTCGCGGTGAGATATGGCCCTAAGACGTTATGATCATCCATTTTCAAATTACAGTCAGGATGCTATTAAAAACACGGGCCGCTCTGAACGAACGTTAAACAGGCCACAAAATATACAAACTCCTTTCGAAGTATTGTAATAAAAAAGTTAATTGCTAAACAAATGTTGGCTGCTGAGATGCTTTAAATTACAATAATTGTAATGTAGAACCAATTTTAAAATAAACGATCTACCTATCTAATATTTACCTTATTATTCAATCAAAAATAACACGAAGTCATCATACCAAAAAAAGAACAATTATTAGAATCTAAAACAAACACGTACATATATATAAAGCCAAATAAAATTTAAACAAAAACGCTAAAACTACATTAATCTACATTATAAACCCCATTCCGACCCTGTTCCCTATCCAAACGTGTCAAATATACTTGCAGCATTGCCACGCTGGATGGCAAGCAAAATTTGTTGGACAAAGTAGGAGCCTGAACGGGGATCGCAATCTCTCACGGCAACTCCAAGTCTTTTATACTAATTCAAATGTTATTTATAGGGTTGTGTATTTTGCGTTTATCAGTATCCTTTCATTAGTTGTAAGCGTCATACCTTGAAGGTGCATTAGATAACATCGCAACTACACGACCGAGCGAATCGGCCCGATGCCGTAATGAATGTTTTGAATATATAATATATAGTCCTCCACATCGATTTCGATGACGGCGACCTCAACAATCAAGGCTTTTCCCTCTCATGAACCCTTATGTGGTTGGCCAGGCCAAACTTGCTCTTAAAAACTCTTTTACACTCACGACAGTAGAGTTGACCGGCATTGTACATATACACGTAGGGGGGCTTTGGTCTTTCCTTGCGCAATTGTCGTTTTACATTTAACGTCGTGAGGCGGTTTTCCTAAAACGACTTGATGGATTCGAAGATAGTAGACCGCCAAGATAACCGTTTCGCAGCGTGTTTTGAATACTTAGGTATTAAAGCATGGAGAAAAACACATTTATATAATTATATTTTATTTCGCCTTGTATTAACTCTCAGGCGTAGTCTAACATGTAACCAGCCAGGGCGATTCGATGTAGTAGACGTGCATTGTGACAACTCCAGGGCTCGAAGCTAGCTCGTAAAGGCAGTCTGGGCCAGAAGGGACGATCGCCTAGA
This sequence comes from Cydia strobilella, assembly GCF_947568885.1. Taxonomy (NCBI): domain Eukaryota; kingdom Metazoa; phylum Arthropoda; class Insecta; order Lepidoptera; family Tortricidae; genus Cydia; species Cydia strobilella. The sequence continues at coordinate 3,049,372 of NC_086056.1, forward strand.
AGGGAACGTAGTTTACTTAACTCTTTTTAATGAAATCAAGGATTCAATAGGAGATAAGTATTTCTGTGGGTAACATGTCTGTATGAGCTTCCGCCCGCGATTTCGTCCGCGAAGAAATCGTTTAACACTTAAAATAACGTTTGAGCGTTTTTAGGGTTCCGTACCCAAAGGGTAAAAACGGGACCCTATTACTAAGACTTCGCTGTCCGTCTGTCCGGCTGTCTGTCTGTCACCAGGCTGTATCTCATGAACCGTCATAGCCAGACAGTTGAAATTTTCACAGATGATGTATTTCTGTTGCGGCTATAACAACAAATACTAAAAAGTACGGAACCCTCGGTGCGCGAGTCCGACTCGCACTTGGCCGGTTTTTTAGTTAAGCTGTACAGCCTGTATAAGAATATATTATGTTTCATATTTTATTGCTATTCTTACTTTCAATGATTTATATTGTGCGTTATCTGTTGACATAAATGTAATGGGGCTTGGGTATTTTTAGGCACTACTATTTAGATTCCTCGTTCGCCGGTTCACCTTGCAGTTATTCGTCAAACGTTAACTCAGTTATTTGTGCTGTCAATCAAGTTACCTTCACAACAGACGCAGTAGGGCTCTCAAACCAGTTCCTAGCATCACTGTCCAGGTTCAGCTCGCCGAAGACCATTAGACCGGTGGCAATGAGTTCATCAGATTCCACGATAGAGAACCACGGGAAAATAGGCTCTACGCAGCTCAAGCTGGAGTCCATCTTGTAGTAGTAGTGGCGGCCTGCAAGAAGAAAGCCATTTAATTTAATGACGGATATGCACGAAACTTGATTTACGATGTCATGTCGCTCATAATTATGCCATCTTACCTTACCCTATCTTACCCTAAAATGCGTTTCTATGTGTTTTTTTTGTTTGGGTAAATCATAATGAAACGATTTCACGTGACACAACAGTCGCCAACGATGCTGCGTAATTTCTATAAATGTTCTGTTCTTCTGTTTTTGTTGCATGCACATGTTCGTACATGTTTGTGACTGTCACGAATAAATGTATTTTATCTTAAACACAATCACTCCAACAAAGAAAGACTATGAGTTCTCTGACACGATTACACATTGAAAGAAAGTGGGGAGAGCAGTAAAGTTGTTAAGAAGGCGAAGGTTTTGACATATTTTCTTTAGTCCGGAGAAATAACAAAAGGTAATGCCATGAGAACCATAAGTCGGCCAAATATAATTATAGATAAATTAATATCATTTATTCAAGTAACTATCAGACTCATATTTATGGTTAGTATGTACTTGTAGCTATGTTAGAATCTACGTTTTATAGAGAGAAATAATTACTATTGCAATGTTTCTAGTAGTACCTAAATAGTAAGTAGTTAAACATAATAAGTACTTTTAGAGACATGCAAATCATCACAATGCCTCAAATATGGGCAGTCAAACCGCTCGGCTATCGAACGCAAAATGGAATTATGCCAGGATCGCAAATAGTAAACATGCATAAAATCTATCCGCCCTTTCGAGAAACAGGCTTGATTGATATCGATATGCTAGTATTAACTGATCTTTGCACCTGTTCTGTACTTACCCATCCACGGAATGCAGGCCTGTATGGTGAAAACGCCCTCACTGACGATCTCGCTGGTGGTGTTGTAGATCTGGACCACCTCTTTATTAGTTCCCACAACCCACACGCCACCGTTCTCAGTGATCTTGTTCTCGTTGGTACGCGTAGCGCCGCTGCTGAGGATTTCTGAAAAGTAAAGGGCACAATGTTGTATTTATGAGTAAAGGCCTTTCCACAGATAAATTCCGTGTATGAAATTTTAGATATAGTTTCTACAAGGCTTTCAAACGTGAAGTGAAAAATGAACTATAATAACTTTAAAAGTTTGACTAAAGCTCAGAGATGACCTCTCGTATAGTCCGATAAGAAATTGTAGAAAATTATTGAGGGCGCAACTTACTACGTAACTATCACCTTTTTGTTTTTTTTTTTATTACCATTAGACTTATATTGACCGGGATATAGACCGTGATTACCTTTTGTGTTATTTGTGAGCTCCCGATATTTCGACGCAGTTACATGCATCATGTTCACGGGTGACTGAAAATAGCGGGTGGGTGTCAAAGTTGTGTAGACAGCGCTCTGTCTACCCTCATTCTTGCGCGTCGGCTGCGTTCACTTTCAACGTTACCAACGGTCGCATTCACACTTGTTGGTCCGGTCGCGTTCACACTCGTTGGTCTGTCCAAACACACTACACTCACGGTGTCACTACGCGTGTTTGATTCGGATATCACTGGTTTTTTACACAAACAAATCACAGGATTCCACACATTTGACAGTTTAAACCCATCTTCACGATTAAAATTTTTGTATTTGTGAATTTCAACGGCTTCTCTTACCAATCTTGGTATATAGTGGCGTTCTGTCGAAATGACCTTGGCCTTGACCTTGTCAATATAAGTCTAGTGAAACTAACCGTGAATCATTCAAAACCTTTATTACCATTGTATTTAATTTCTACTTTTTTAGGTCGCACTAGGTACAGTGCGCGTGTTGACAACGTCAAATATTTTATCAGCCAATCAAAACTTTCATTGACCAATCACAACTTTTTTAATAGCCAGAAATTGTGTATTGTGGGCAATATTGGTGCGGGGTATATTGGAAATTTATATAGTGGAAATTATAAGATACCTTCAGTGGTGAAGTACTGCTGCAAAGTGTAGTATTCAACATCATCCACTGTCCAGTCCGTGAAGCCCACCGCATCCATGTCTTCGTAGTAGGGAGTGAACTTGTCTTTTGGCAGCTAAAGAAGAAAACAATCAGTTAATAGTATTCAAATGGACGGATATATATAGGTATACTCTTAGGAATTTTAAGACAGGCTGCTAAACAAACCGACATCTGATGACACTGGAAAAATATTTTGTAAATAGCTACAAGAGTTGTACCAATAGTCCAACACCTACCGTAAGGTATTGTAAGTTTTTGTATAATAACGCAAAAAAATAATTGATGATTTTGATAAAAATCTAACATTATGTATCAGTATTCATCATTTGATGATGAATGGTGTTATCGATTAAGGAATAAACGAATTTGTGTGGTTCCTAATAATCTTTTCTAGATAGTCTTAAAGTTTACATTCAAATGTATATGTCACACTTTAATTGTTTTATTCATCGGTACATTTTTCTTTTTGTAAAGCTAGTAGGAATTCGCTACTATTATTGATCCTGGATGTAGTACATTACTGAAAGAAACTGACGGGCAGCCTTTTGGTCTGCGACTGTGCTTTGGAGATGTTGTATGAAAGGAACTTACAGCAACTTGCATGCCAGCTACATCGCCGTTGGAATCGTAAAAGCAGCACACGATGTTGTCAGAGTAACAGTACATGGAGATATAGATGACGGGCAGACCGTTGGACTGGGCTTGAAACATCCATTAGAGACATATCGTGAACTTACAGCAACTTGCACGCCAGCTACATCGCCGTTGGAATCGTAAAAGCAGCACACGATGTTGTCAGAGTAGCAGTACATGGAGACAGAAGTGACTGGCAGACCGTCGGACTGGGTTTGCGACACCCATCCCTCTGAGACGGCGTTCGTGAGTGTGCGCGGGATGTCGAAGAAGAAGGTGCTACCGTAGTTGACGCCGATATCAAATCTTACTGCAAAGTTAGATGATATATTTAATATTATAGGTATATTATTTTTTTAAATTTGCTGTTAGAACAATTATTTATTTATGTCATGACCGGGCCTTGGTTTCCTGATATTTAAGAACGAAGCAGATCATCTTATAAATACTATAGTCAGTCACTTAATATTAGCTTAGTCACTAGTTGCACTAAGCCTTAGTGCAAATGCCTTTCTCTCTCGTCTTAGCGTTTAGCCCAGTTGCATCTTCAACTGCTGCTTTGGAGCCCAGGTTCCGCTAAATCACTTGCTTAGTGCAAATTAGTCCTATCTAAGTTAAAGGCTGTAACAGACGGATGCACCGGACGTGGAAGGTAGCTCGCCGAATTTCTTTTAAGAACGCAGCTAAGTGGACGTACTTTAGTGAAAGCGAAAAAGATATAAGCTGACTGGACCAAGGTCGCGGTCTGGTACGCCCGTCTGTTAGCATTATTAGTATGAGCGCCAACATCTAAATCAAATATGCGATTCGGACTATAAACCTATATACAGAATAGTAAAAAAACTTACTTCTCAATCCGCCTTCCCATGTGCCTGTAACATAATAAAAAAATACCAAATTTAAGGATAAAGGTTGCATAATATTTGAATATTAATAATTGTAAACTAGGTGTTATCAAAAACATATTTATTTATTACAAATAATCAAAATTACTTACTAGAGCTGCCCACAGCTATAATAGCGAATAAAACCAAAAGTTGCTTCATTTTTTAACTACACCTGAAGAGATCGTGATTTATTTTCCATTTTTATATATAAATACTCACTATCTTGCTAATTTCTGATTAAATCTTCCTCCTCATTGATTAAATTAATGTAGGTACCTTCAGCACACCTGACTGGTTACGGTATACCTTATGCCTTTACAATAAGGATTACGAATCAGTGTAGAGACTGTAATCTATCCATAATGACTACTTTTAAAAAACGTTCAAGTGCGAGTTCGTTTAACTCGCGCACCGAGGGTTCCGCACAAACTTTCAATTATCTCATGTTATAAACACAAAAGACTGAAGTATGCTAAGCATAATTATGTACAGCGCCATCTATCGGCAAATCAGCCTACTAATTTGTGCGATCGGTACCGTAAGGTCGGGGTGCCTTCCAATCTGTATTTGTGTAAGCGTTTCGTGTCGTTTTTAATAATTTATTAATTCAATAAATAGGTTTTTATGGGTGGACAAATTAACCTTGGAGGGCTAAGCATAGATTAGTATATGTTATTACTGTAATAGATAAGAAACTCTCGGACATTTCACGTTCACGTCTCTACTAGTGCTGCCCCTAGCGGTCCTGCTCTCAACTAATGAGACTGTATATGCAGTAAACACGCACACATGTACACTCACACACACACATACTTATGGGTTCTTTACCTACAAGTAACAATTTTAATATTGGAAACTGATTTATGTAGTTTTCTTTGTCGTACCAAATTCCATTGTATATGCTTAGAAAACTACATAAATCAGTTTTTCAGAATAAATAAATGAAAACTTATGTTGAATCAAGTACAATATATTATTTATAAGTACCTACTTATTTACATACGTTCCATTCCAAGTAACTAAGACAAATGCAAATACAGCGTGAAAATATCTTAACAGCGAGTAGGTATGTACATATAGTATGTAACAATTTATTTCCTGACTATGTTTTAAATAATAATTAGAGGCAACCTATTTCATTTCTTCTTCATGATCCCAAAATAACTTGGAAAGCTTCATTGATAGTTTGATCCAACTTTTTATTGATTTCATTTTGATCCATTTTTGGTCGCATATTTCATAGTTTTTAGAACATTCCAGCTTTTTAACCACAATTTGTGGTGCGGTCATCTGGGTGTTACAGCGCATAGGTAGATTTTTCCTTTTTTAGGTTTACTGAAATTGCCATTGACAAAATCGAAAAACTTATCGATACCTGCCGTGTCGCAACTTTATTCTTGAAGCTTTTTAATACTCGTACCTGAAAATATATTTACAATTAAGATGTTATCAAAATTATAAAAAGAGTATTTTATAGCGAAACAGGACAAGTGTTGAGCATGCATTTTAAGGGTGTGCTATTGTCACATTTAATGTTAGGTAACAAGAAATCAGTGAATCGGGATATAATTCATGTAAAATGTCGACAAAGGTAACGTATTGTGGTTGGATTTTGTCATTAGATGTAGGTCTTTCCAATTTTGGCAGGTTGTAGTTGATTTATCAGATTAAGACCTAGCCACGGAAAACAGTATCTTAGTTATGATAATCAGAGCAACGTGTATCTAAAGACGGGCACTAAGAATGGTGCTAGTTCAACGGTTGTTATTGAAATGTTACAATGTTCCATCGCCAACATTTCATAAATATGCTTTGCCCGAAGCCTCTATCAAAGCTTTTGATAAAGATGAAATAATAAATAAATGTTCCGGAGCACTATATATATACTCGAAAATTTACTTACCTTGTTCTTGTACCGATGTACATACAAGAAGGTACACAGATTCGGCGCGGCCGCCATTGCTTTTCATCTTGCCTGCGTTGGTTTGGTTGAATGAGTAAAAGCTCAACTCAACACAACTCAGAAGGTTGGTTGTGATATAAAGAAACGCTGTTAGTTAATATCTTAACATAAATCTGATCTAAAGTATGTTTAAACGGAATTTATATTAAAAACCAACTTAGAAATAATTTCAAAATTTCCCGTCAAACCAAACGTAATTTGGTTTTTTTATTCGTCATAATACGTCAATCTGTCATTGTACGGTGTTTGCACTACATATTAAAAAAACTATTTTTACGTTGCAAATTTTATTTGTTTCCTAGTTCATTTGCAACGTAAGGTTAGTAACACTATCAAAACATTTTTTATTAAAATAATATTCTTCTAGATTTAATTAAATACGATTAAGATACCTGCTTAAATATTTGTTTGGTATATTTTGTTTTCCACCATCTACACACAATAATTATATCTAGCCACACTCAGCCCTCCTTATACTAAAAGGCGGTATCTCAAAAACGAGTGAACTGGAAATGAAACGTTATGATTAAAATTTAAGGTACTTATTTGCATTCAATCTTCAATTGAGATACCGCTTTTTAGCTCAGCAGGGCACCACGGCTGAGGAATAGATGTCCAGCATAACCAGGAGATGGCATTATTATCAGCATTACATTACTCCTCTTCAGAGATACTATACCATGGGGCTAAGTACCCCGACCTTACGTTACCGGTCGCACAGATTAGACATTACTGCTGACTGCCTTGCTAGTGCGAATGTCAAAATCGATGTTGCTGCCCGGATTTATGACATTTTCTATCTCAAAAATCTATTGTTAGGTTAATCTCACTAAGTACTTAGCTAAGTAGATAAGTACCGCAAAAAAACATATGATTTGTATGTTATCATGATATTGATGTATTAAGATAAGTGTGTTATTAACAAAATCAGATACGCACTCGCAATCTGCACATTGTTAACCAAATAAGTTTTATCACATATTATCAAAGATATATTATATAACTCCGTATAAGTAGTCTAAGAAATAAAGTAAGTACCACCAAAGATAGATATAACTCCGTAATAGATGGATACAGTCTAAGGAAAAAACGTGCCTCGAAAATCACGAAAATTTGATTCTCGATCAGATGTCGCTACTACCAGCCTACTCTCGTATAGAGGGCGTTGACGGTTTCGTCTGTTATTTAACAATTTTAACGCATATCAGTGAAAGAACATGAGTCAAAATAATAAAAATAATTAATGAAAATAAAAAAATCATTTATCCATATTTAAATAAATTTTATCGTATTTTAATAAATCTTAATTTTTAGTTTTAAAGTGTGTCGATAGATGGCAGTGAATTTACTGTGGTTACAAAATTTACTATGACAGTACCGCTCTATAATATTTTATCCTCTTTGGTACCACGGAAAATCAAGAAAAAATTATGCCCTAATAGATGGCGCTATACCTTTGGCCTACTCATGTAGATGGCGACACCGTTTGATATTTAACAATTTTAACACACATCAGTGAAAGAATATGGGTCAAAGTCATATGGCGTTCTAAAAATAATAAAAAATAAAAAATCATTTATCCATTATTAACATTTTCATTTTTAGATTTAATCCTGTGTCGAAAGATGGCAGTAAATTTACTGTGACTACAAAATTTACTATGACAATAGTCTCTATACCATGGAGACTGTATAAAGGAGCCAAATCTCTATGTATGAAAAGTGTCCATCAAAAAACAGTAATTAGGCGGCGCCACCATACACCGAAATACTACCAAAAACAACCTACGTAATTTGGTCGGGTTATTTGTTGCCTTATATGGTTTATGTTATACTCATGTCCCAGAGCCTAACTAGCGCCACCGGAGAGATTAGGAACTATTATTTAAAGCTTAACGCGGTCACTTTTACAACAATTCTGCCATAAGAGATTGCGATCCTTTCTATACCATCCATACTCTATACACTCTATTCTCTTTGATGTGACGTAAGCAATATCAACAAAGTAAATTACTTTTTTAAAGAATGACATTAAGCCCAAAGACAGGAGCACTCAAAAAAAATCCTCTTTTTAAAGCGCACGTGCAATAATTTCCTCAAAAAAACCTTTAAAAAGGTATGCACGTTTAATAAGGTATTTATTCCACACAACGCCGTATTTTACAAGAAACACACATACACTTACACCCTTTTTGCATTGAGGTGTAGTAAGAGTTTTAATATAAGACTGCCCGAGGCCGGAGTGGCGTGAGCCTGTTTTATTACGACCCTTTAAACAAGGGCCATAAGATTAATATTAAAAAAGTAATGCAAATCATGGGAACTGGGAACGCATCGCGTTTTTATGACGTCATCGGAGTAATAGGCTTTTTTGTTTAGAATAAACTAAGAACATGTGGTCGTGACATGAAAGGTTTACTTATGTTATTTTTTTTATGGCTACATTCTACGAGATAATATTATGTATACACAAGAATACAATTACTTATTCTGTGACACAAGCTTTATGGAACGTGGCGATGGAACATCTAAGTTGGAACACAGACTAGATAATACCAATAAAATTAAATTAAATAAGTCTAATATAACTTTTAAGTATTAACATAGTTTTTAAACCTTATAATAATTGTGTAATACTAACAGAATGGGATCACTGTTATCTTGAAAATAAATAATAATTGAAATTGAAATTGAATACTCGTAGGTGGTATGAGTAACAATACCTACTTCGAATCGGGCCGTTTATCAATGAATTCATTCATATTTTTTTTTTATAATTTCTCCATGCAATTTCACAGCTCACTGTACCTACTTAAAACAAAACAACGAACCAGCCCACCTCTAATCGCATTGCTCTGTGGCTTTAGAAACCCAACCCTTATGTTTAAAAAGTAACACGTTCTGCACTTACATCCTTTTACTTTTCTATCAGTGTTGAATTATACAAGCCTTCACTTAAACCCGGTGAAAAAATCGACGTGAAGCCGACCTGAAATCACGTTTGGTTCGTGTTCCGTGGGACAATCCAATCGGCGTAAAATGCGTGGGCCCCCAGAGACGTTCCCATGGCAACGGGTTGCGTATAATGTAAGTTGGGTAGGGTTGCCAACGGCGGAGGTTAAAATAAAAGGGCTGTGGCAATTTGTATTATTTGTTAGTTGACAACAAATAGAAGCCACTTTAGATGCTTATGTCATGATTTTTGTGTTTGAATTGAATTTAAGCTAACGCGTTTATGAATTTTTGTGATCGCAGTGTTATTATAATAAGAATTAAAAAGGCAACATCCAACATACGATCATCACACGTTTTTGAACGCAACAATAATTAATATTATATTGGCAACACTGAACTTCTCCTGAATATGATTGGGCCAAACTTACCAATGGGAATGTTGCTAAACTCTGATTGGTCAGGTTTGACAGTTAGCATCAACCAATCAGCAATGGATTAATTGCCCGCCATTTTTAGGCATGGCGGCTAGGAAGTTTAGTTTCGAAAGTGTCGTTGGGACATTCGAGGTGGAACCATCAAGCTGAACAGTCAAGGAGAAGTCTAGTTTACCACACTTATTCCGAGTATTATTAGATCCTTACTAGTCATATTGAGCGGGATATAGACCGTGATTATCTTTTGTATTTCTTTCCGTTGGTAATCGGTGGTAACGTTGAAAGCTAACGCAGCCGACGCGCACGAATGAGGGTAGACCGTGTGCGGTCTACACAACTTTGTCACCCACCCGCTATCTTCAGTTACCCGTGAACAAGATGCATGTAATTGCGTCGAAAATATATCGGGAGCTCGAAAACAGTACAAAAGGTAATCACGGTCCATATCCCGATCAATAACTAGTGAAACTAACCGCAAATCATTCGAAACTGTAGATCCTTACTATTGTTATATTCCTCCTAATTTAGTGATTCTGAGGTTGCATTCTAAATTACCTGTTGTCAATGCAAGTGTGCAAATTCTTGGAATTAGGGGCACCGTTCCAAAAGGAAGCAAGTTCTAATCTTACTCGAAACAATGGATTTTGCAGTTTTCCTTTAAAAAAAAATAAAAAAAAATAAAAAAAAAAAAAAAAAATTATAATAAATAAATAAAAAATTATAATAATAAAAATTATTTATTTTTAGACAGTTACAGTCCATAGTTGTTAGTATTAACTTACAGGCTATGTTATGTTACAGAACAGTACCTACACTAAATTACACACATGAAACTACACACTAATAAATTACAAATTATTGTGGCCGATCTATCGAACTGCATGTTTGTGAACATGCAATTCGATATACCGTCCCAAAACAACCGAATCTAACCTGTTGGCTATCATTTCCAGGATCCCGTTAGGGCACCCACGTATACGGTGTACCACTGATGCTATATTTTTCCGCATAATGGCATAAAAATCATCTACGTGCGCGTCCGCAAACATTTAATTTAAAAATTTGCAACATAGGCCTAAGTAACGTATTTCACAAAACAATCGATAGGAAGAAGTGGAGAGCTTTTTAAACTTTCGCGGTTTGAACACATATTAAATCACATTTACAAACGGGTCTATCGCGAATTTATTTTGTTACCTTTATTTACCGACGTTTCGACACAGGTTTCACTGGTCGTGGTCGCGGCTAACTTTGCTGGGACATCAGTTAGCCGCGACCACGACCAGTGAAACCTGTGTCGAAACGTCGGTAAATAAAGGTAACAAAATAAATTCGCGATAGACCCGTTTGTAAATGTGATTTAATAAGTGGAGAGCTGCTATAAAGAAAATTGGAAATCGAAGTCTCGATCAACCCAACCCGTATTCATATTCATATTTATTAATAATATACACATACATTACACGTCAAAATACAAAATACAATTACGTAATGAGGGACCGAAAGAAGAGCTTTACAAAGTATAACCTAATTTTATTGTTGTAACCCTACACATGCTCTGGAATTTTCCTCCATTAGCAACCAGCGCATTTAATTTAAAAAAACCTTTGCAAATCAGTTGAAACTGAAAGTGAGCACGCCAGGAATGTCTCAATTGATCCCCCTTCGAAATGCGTATTATGAATTAGTGGCAACCCTGGCCGTTGAAAAGGGGTTACAAAATACAAAGTTATCTCGTAAATTTTCAGACAGGTCGATGTAATTTTGCGGGGAGGTCCGATAAATTGCGTTAAAACTTGTACGGTCTTACTTAAAGTCCTGCAAAGCGAAAGTCAGCTTTCCACTAGGGCAAACGTAACGTAAGTAGGTGTAACCATCTCACACTATATTTTAATCTTATAGCTACTTAACGGTTTTTTACAAGAATACAGGAAGAACTTTGAGTACTAGGAATCTCTCTAAAGCGGAAGTTACCAATTTTTTTATGTGGAAAAATTCGCTTTCGGAAAATAGTACTTTTAAGCGCGCGGTTGTTTTATGCGATAAACGCAGCGTTAAACACAACTCTAGCCCGACACCATTTTACATCAGATAATCTAATGGTCATACCTATACATTGTTTTACGCGGTAAACAGCGGTAAGCGCATTGTCATTTTTCCTACATTCCGTTGATAACATGCATTCAACGATGCGTTTATCGCATTAAACAACCGCGCGCTTTAGATCTCTACTGTCCAGATATGATAGGTATAGAATATAGAAATTTCTTTTATTATACGTCAGTGCCTGACCCGCGTAACAACCATTGGAATACACCGACCTAGACTGACGCTTACGCTTAAAGATTAAAGTGTGCACAAGAAAATTAAAGCCCTCACGTATATGAATGTCATGAATGTGTGTAGCCGCCGTGGAGGTCTCGGCGACTCAAATAAAAATACTTCGATTTGAAGTAAACTAATATAATTTTCAATAGGTACTGGTTAAAAGGTACAGTTGACAAAACGGTTAAAAAGTGTAGAAGTGGTGGTTATTGTATGGAGGCTGATGAGAGAGTGATTAAGCGAAATTGAACAGAAAAAAGGTGGTTTAAATTTGGCCTCTAATTGGCCGCGATACAAATTATGTGGAGCGCTCCTATTGGTGCTTAAAGCCTCCGCATACTAACCGAACCCGACGGCTGCGTTTAGCTACTACTAGGAATATTTTATATAAATAAAAGTTGCGTCCGCAACAATGTGAAACAGGCAGTACACATGAAAAAAAGTGACCACTTTTAAGCTTCATAGCGGCTGGCTTAAATGTACTACGTGAGGTAAGCGGCCTGGAATATACGAAAAGCTTTATGTAGGATATACGGTGAGTGGATATATCCTAAAATAATTTACGCAACCTCATATTAATTCTGAATTCAATACTTCCAATGTCACTACATCTGACGCTTTTGATTTTCGATAGGCAATCTCGTACATTCGAGACCTGTGTTGAAATATCAGTTTGTATGGCTACACGCAAGCACAGCATATGTAATAGTACTAGGTACAGAAGATTCACTCTCTTACAAAACGCGTCTACTACGCGCAAGGCGGCGCAAGCGCGTGCAGGCGTCCGTTCCGTAGCGGCGCGCGGCAATTACTACGGCAAAACCCCGAAATTGGGGCGGCCGCAGGTACTTGTAGCGACGCGACGAAATCGCGGAGTGAGCCACGCCTGACGCGACCTACATTTCTGCAGCTACTCGTACAGTCACTTGCAATAATATATTACCTACTCTTCGAAGGCTACGGCGTTATAACAAATGTAATGATAGTTTTTTTTATAATTATATTAAACATTGCACAACGCTCTGTTCATTTAATTGTGTAAATATAGTTTTTGTAATGTAAGAAAGGAAAATGAGTTATGTTGTTTTATTTCGCAATAAAGAACAAATAAATGAATGGTATTTTATGTTGTCCACAGATAACCTCGACATCACACGGCAGGGCTCCATCCGCCCCTCCCTTCTGCACAGGGGAACACCTCAACTTAACTTGCAATCAGGTAATTTTTTTATGTGCCTACATGTTCAAGCAAGAGTAATAAATTCGTTACTTCACCATTGAAGGGTATTTTATAATAAAATTGTAACTAATATGTTAGAAATATTCACTGCAGATAGGTATCTCAGTCTCGGTAGTTCATGTGATCAAGCAGTGTTCGGCTTACATCGCGACTGTATCGATCGATACTGTGTCAAAAGCTGTATCGATGTTGAATCGAGCCTTTTTGCGACTGAATCGATGCAAAAAGTCGCCGTATGCTACTCCCTAAGGGTAGCTTAGTCCTACAAAACTGTGGCTTCATGGTAGGCCGGTTTCGCACGCATATCGGCTTTCAACCATTCACGGTTAATTCCTCAGTTGTATTTCTTGTTCATGTGTGCGCGTCGCACGTAAACACGACGAAATCGGCATGTTATGAAATTACAGTAAGTTGCTTAGCGACGCTTTTTCGGCCTATCTTTTTCTCGCAACCACAAAAATCTCAAATGATATTGGAAATTTCAAACAACGAATTACAATATTATATCATCAATATAAAACTTTCCGCTCACTGGCTCGCGAGGGGCTTTCAAGCCTACTATTCTTTGTTTCTCCATAATATCTCGTCAAACGAATCCCTATCTACTTATTTCACGTGCCACTGCATTCCTTTTGCTTGGGAACCTGTTCATCGCCTGTCCATTAAATTACTCTGTTCTCCAGCAGAATGGACAGATTGTCTTTGTTTTGTTGGTCTGGTAAAAAAAAATGTTGAAAGCGTTAAATTGAGGTTCCTGGTTAGAAGTACCTTTTCTTCGCTGTACCAAAAACTACTTTAGTTGTTTTCATAAATTAAAAGTTTTATAAATGCTGAAAATAATAATAAGCATAACTCTTTGAATGATTCTATAAATAACTGAACTTAATATTTAGTTACTTTTATGCAAGCATTTTTTTCAGTGTAAATTTTCGGTTATTCTTAATCAGAATAACGAGCACCATTGATTTTACTAGTTCTACGGAGATGAATGTCCAAACTTTCTAGAATCCTATCATCAGTTTTTTTTTGTGCACTTGTATGGCAAATCTAGTTATAGGAAAATATTGGGACGTTTAAAAAAATTTGTAACAACGCCCTATTGATTGGATGAATTACCGCATAGGTACAACAGTCTTCTCCAACATCCGAGTAGGTATATTACCAAATAAGCGCTTAGATAAGAGGCGGATTTCATTCTGTGCGGAATAAACACGAAATCCCAATGTAGGTAAGTAATTTTCCGTAAGATTTCATACGTTTTCGTAACTCAGAGGAAATTTTTCAAGACATACAGTGAATCTGCGCTTAAATTGTACAGGATAGGCAACTCTATCTATAAACCAAATAGATGTTATCCTTAATAGGGAATATTACGCGAAACTCTGCGTAGGGGGCGCCAGGGCGCCTCTACCACAATCTGAGGCTCTATCGTGAAACAAGAAAATTTCTGTATCTAACATCTCTGTCACTCTTGCATATTCGAGCGATAAAGAGGCAGATAGCGAATTTTCGGATTCGTGTTTCCCTGTAGATCTTCTGTAAGCAAACCGCCTTGATGCATCAATGACATATTTTATTATCTCTGAAAACTTGTCAAAAACCTGTTAAAGGTACAGTATGTATAAGTTACTCTATGGTTTACTAAAAGGGCTAGTCTTGCACTCTGGTGGCAGAACATTGCAGTAATATCCCCTATTGACGAAAAAAAAATCGCAAATAAAATAAAAATTGGCTTTAAAAAAATATCCATCTCAACAAAAAAGAAAACACTTCTTTTGAAAGCGGATTCTAACCATGCGGTCTTGGTATTATTTGTCGTTGTCAAGTACCTTGACAATATCATCACAGATTATGTATGCAGCATGTGTTACCGTGATCCCGACGACACGTGTCGTTCCGCGGAGGCAAAGCCGGGATCAAGGGTAAACCTTTACCTGCCTAATGTAAATTTCTCATTCACACTTGCATTGTCATGGTAAGAGTGAAAAGATCGTAATCGGTCGTTAGTTTGGTTACGGATAGTACAACAGACTCGCTGACATCTAAGTAGGTCGCAGTACTGTCACATTTCGCAAAAAAGAACGGGAAAGATCATGCGCGCCAAGTGTCAATTTTGATCGAATTTTGTCGATTTTTATTTATTTTAAAAACTTTACCTAACAATATCGAAATTCGAAAGCTATGAAATTACTATTTAAGTTAAGATTGCTTTTTCTTCTTTTTTTGTTTATAGTATCACATAATAAATAAGTTAAATAACTGAGTAAAGTTTGATTAAAAGTCCGAGTTAGAGGTTACTTTGGGAATTAATTGTATCGAGCGAAGTGTCATAATTCGTGTATCGGAAGCTATGTTATTTAAGCTAATATAGTCAAGAACTACATATATTTTTTCCACGTCTACGAATATCAACGCCTCTTTGAAAAACATGATCATATAAGGAGATATAGTGATTACTGACATCGTGTTCTAATGAAGAGGAGTCTTTTTTTTCTATTGTACCATTTTCCTGACTAAAATGTTATATAGTATTGTTATCGGCTTACGCTGGGATGTTTCTTTTACATTTACGTTTATCGATATTCAAACAACAGGTCTTAACGCCTAGGCCTTACAACGCCAGATAAAAGGCCGTGAGGACAATTTAACTTACATTCCAATAACAAATTTATATAATTTTGTTATCATTCGTCCATGCATTTCGCTCGTACTTGTTCGTACATGTATTGGCGCAAGCGAGACGCACGCGCACTGACTTCGTAAGCCTTCAAATGATTATCAGTTACTTTTGCGACGATATCCTAAGCCTACCTAATTCCTTGAAAAAGGGCATTGCTATCCGTATATCGCAACGTATGGTTCCCAACAGGGCAGTTCCTGCCCTACACTGATAAGGGTAAGTCTCTTGTGGCTCGCGCCTTAATGTATTTATATATCATTGTTTTTTATTTACGGCGCTTGAAATGTGTCAATCCTAAAATGGAAACAACTGCTTAAGTTATTTAGCTAAAATAGCTAGTATAGCTAAAAACATAACAACCATATAAGGCTGCGCATGCAGTAAAGGGTTAAGTAGGTAAGTTTAGGTTTAAGATAAAGTTAAGTTACATATCAACAGCTAACACAAACGCAAAGGAGCCTCGTCTGTCAACAAACCACTGTGTGGTTTGGCAGAAGAAAATATGTATTTAGTTGTAAGATCTTTGAATAAACGTTTATTTATTTATTTATTTTTATTTTTATTTAAAAGCTACCTAACGTGCCTTAACCGTTTGTAGCTCTAGCCACCTCTAACCGATGGTGTGTTTGGTTACCTACAACTTAAAAAGATGCTTAAGTTTTGGCCTTTGGCTTTAAGTATAGCAATTCTTTTAACTTTGTCCGTTAAATGTCAGGATGCCTATTCGAACTACACAAGTAGCGACCTCTAAAACGTATCTGAAAATTCTGAACAAAATGTAAATTGTTTTTTAATGGCAGTGACTACATTAAGGGGGGGAGACGTAGAATGTTTTTACTTCGACGAAATAATTCGATACTCTGCAAGTCTGCACTGCATACCGTAGCAGTATAATTTTAGTATAAAATAGCCAGTGATATACGAGTACTTTCAGAGTTAGGTATTAAGATAAAACGATCGATAAATGTTCCGTCGCTAGTTTCGCGCGGGATGCCATAATATTATCCTTTGTTCTAATGCCCTACATTCACGTCCCCTCTTAAATCGAAATCCCTATACCGTCACTATAAAAACTCGGTCAAAAAATTCCAACATTCTCTTTACACTTCAGTAAAAAAAAACAATCGCCGTTCGCTCGCGGACATCGTCGTTTCAAATTTTTTGTGTGAACTTTTCCTTTTCCTGATTTATTTGCGATGAGCACTTTATCACATCATGCAGCGATGTTTGTTTGCTTCCATCGTTTGTTTAATCGGGGTGTCTGTTTCAGTTCTGTTTTATTGTTTGCTATTGTACTGGCTTTTGAGGTGGAAAGTTTATTTATACAGCGGCTTTGCTTCTTTAGTAATTAGACCGATGCTATCATTCTAATCGAATGACTATTTAAATATATTTTAATTATTTTACTAAGAGACCACTCTGTCCCGCTGCTGGGCACAAACCTCCCCTCTTTTACCACTCGTCTCGGTTTAGTGCTAATTTTGGCAAGTCTTACAAAATCCTTTTTGTAAGCCTCCTCCACGGCGACTCCTGTCCAAGTTATCCCGCCATCTTCGACGCCATTTAATTAGGTATTGAAATAAAATAAACCGTTTTATTTCAATACATACATACTCATGGTATTTTTAGTCACTCCCGCGACATGACTTAGCATGACTCACAGCAGTTTAAATTCGATATTGAAATAAACTTCATTATTATTTAAATCAATTTTAAATAATTGATTAGCATTTTTACATAGGTTCTAAATTTCGTATATTATTTTTCGTTTGCAGACGTTTCTGCTTGATAACAAAATTAATTTATTTTTAATTGTCATAAATCTTCTAACAAGCTTTTATTGCGTGTTTTGTTAGCGCTTTATGTATTAAATATGTGCAAAGTACTCGTATAAACTAAATATTACCTATTAAATAATCTTTATGCAACAAAGCCTCATTACCGTCCGATAATCTGTACATCCATTAATTCTCTCTAAATTTAATCGCACATCGCACACACACATGGTTTATCTAATTAGCTTGTTTATATCGCTCCTCGTTTGTCATCCGGAGAAACTCGCGTTGAACGCACCTGCGTACCGGTAACTCGAAAACAATTATATTATTACGGGATTATACGCAAAGATGTGCACACGCTTATATACGATGTATGGTATTTTAGTATCTATTGTTACTCGGTTGTAGTTTAAATTTGGATGCAGCCTAAAATTAGAGGTATCAGATTATTTCAAGATTTAATTAGATTTAGTCACTTACATTAATCAAAACGTAGGAGTAATTTACTTATAGGTATACAGAGAAAACATCCATAACTCAGGGACAAATAAGGTTTAAATAATTTTATTACTCATAAGAATATTACAATTCACTTACATGAGTACTTATACTAATAGTTAATTATCTTGACTTGAATAATTGTGATGAACAAACAAATAAATTCCCTTACCGGGATTCGAACCCTGGACCTCCTGCTTGGTAGGCAGGGTCACTACCGACTAGGCTAGCAGGCCTTCAAACTTACATCATCGCTTCCCATATGAGGTATTTCACGAGAATGTCTCAGGAAGCGACTTTTGGTCTGGTTATGTTCTATGACTTGGTTAACAAATTGGCAGTATATTTTCGAGCTACGCATTTGATTGAGGTAGCCGCCATACAAGGCAAAGCATTTCGTAAGTGACATTCTTGTGGAATGCCCCATCCCAGGTAGCAAAATGACGTCAAATGACGTCAGCGACGTCATAATGACGTAATAATGCCGTCATTATGACGTCGCTGACGTCATTTTACGTCATTTTGCTACCTGGGATATATGATGATATGAGGGTCAATAGCTCGCCAGCTAGCAAACAATATCCGTTACATAAAGTATCGAATGATATTTTAGACCTGAGCAATTGGAGTAAAATAAACGTTGAACTCAATTGGAATCCGATATTTTAAAACTGTTATAAAATAGCCTACGTTATTAATGAATTCGTTTCATTTTGTTATATGCCTTTTTATTGCCCACACATTTCCCAATTATAAATTAGCTTTTCGTTGTTTTGTTTTTCATTAAGTTAGATAAGTGGTTTTCTAAACTGCGACTCTTAGGTGCAATTCATGTAATTTAGAAATACATATAAAGTGGAAAAAAATATTGACTGTCTTGGGTGGGACTTGAACCCACGACCACGGTATCACTACTATAGTGCTCTGCCATCTGACCTACCAAGACTGGCCCAATACAGCGAATATTTCCACCATATATGAGCCCTAGGAAGGCTCTAGCGACGTCTACCGTAAGAGTCTTAGGCCTACTGTCCACGGAAGCGTACCTGCATAGACGCGTACTCGTCATTGTACGCTTGCTGTACGCTTGCTTGCAGCCTACATACAAAACCGCACAACTCTGTCGACGGAGCGGCAACGTCGCGTCAGCGACGCTGCATGCAAGCTTCACGCCGCTGGGCGTACTGCGTGTTATACGCCGGGCTACATCGCAAGGAATAGCACGTTGAGTTTTTGTGAAAAAAATGGCGGCAAGGGCTGCAAAGTTTGTTCAAATAGTGGAAAAATATCCTGGAATGTCCTTTTACTCATTCTATAGGTATAAAATGAATGAAATACGTTATCATCCTCTGATAGTTCTCTTGCAGCTACGAACAGTCTACAATTGATGTTTCTTTATATATATGGATGTATCCAATATCTACGGCGTCTTCGGCGACTTCGAAGATAATAATAAGCCAAAATAACGTCTTCATCGTTGGACGACATTCTCACAAACGAAAGGAAATGTAGGCTACGATACGCTTACGCTACGCTTCGTGGACAACGTCTGTACGCCGGGCTGCATGGCAGCTGCACTGCGTATTCATGCAGCGTCTATGCAGCTACGCGTCGTGGACAGTAGGCCTTACACTTCTTAAACGGCTACCGGAGTTCCGAAAATTAGAAATTCATCAGTAACGCGAGGTTTAGACTAGCAAGAACTTGCATGCAATTGCCGTTACATTGCCAACTACTGAGGTAAACTGCGTTCAAAATGTTTATCAGATACCGCAATGTAATGAAAATTGCATCCAAGTTCTTGCTAACCTCGCTTAACGATGTGACGCCATACTAAATTATTTTTTTATTAAGCAGAAACGTTTGCGAACGATGCTATTATTCTTAGAAATAGACGTTTTTGTTCGATACAAAATTAATGTATGCATGTAATTACCTAACCAGTTACAAAAACACTTCAAACAATTGTTTAGTTTATTCTACAAATATTCTTAAATACCATGATACATTGTAAAATTAACACTATGATTATTACCAGTTGCTAAAAAATATTCCGAGTTACCTACCTGTTAAGATCGATGTGAGTAAAAAGTAGCAGCTGTTACCTTTAGTGCGCGCAGTTAGTCTGCATATGAAAGTAGATACTATATATCAGAAGAAAGATATAATTTAATCCTGCTGTTGCAAAATAGCGCGGTTTTGGGTAAGATGCAATGCCAATTCGCAACAGTTTGGATCGAGCATAAATATCTACACTCGCCGGTAACAAACGATACAACAAGATAGAACAGCCGATGGGATTACCATGCACTGGACTAACCTTATTAATTCTGCAGCAATGGCGGAATCCTCTCGATGCGACTGGTTCTTCTCAACGTTCAACACCTTTTCCTCTTCCACACACCGGCCGGCGGTACGCTAAACAGTAGGGTGTCCCGAATTTTTTTTTTTTGTTTTCACTAACGCAAGACCTCTCAAAAGTTGCGTAATTAAATGTAGATTACAAAAATATACTTAAAAATGGTATACAAGTACGGCATTAGGGTTCTACAGACGTTCAGTTTTGAAAAAATTGCATTTTTTATTCTATATGAAATGTTTCATCTTTAGCTAATTTTTCAAAACAAATAACCTTTTGTTTTATTTAGTTGTATAACATACTTGATATTATTTTTTGCGTAAAATGAAATGTTACCATTGCATTAGCATTTGTCACGTTTTAACTTAAAACTACCCTCAAATTAAAAAATTAAAAAAGTACGTTTATGACTTGACTCGCGAGCGTTTCCTTTCTGTCGAAGTTATTATTTGTGTTATAAGAGTACAGTTGTGTTCATTAGTTTCGATTTATAAGTATAAGTTCAAAACGTAGTGGCACTAAATGTGCTATATTGGCATCTTTCAAAGAACTTGATGCGCGACAGCTAGCAACCATAAAGGACGTCATTCGATTTATTTTGTTTGTCAAAAATAACCTGAAATCGAACTGTAATGAAAAGATTTATCAAATTCAGATGTATATGCGATTGTTTCTGAAGAGATCCATAATATTTGGACCAAAGCTTCGGTTCCAACTATCACGAAGGAACGAGTTATTCAATTACTGAAACACTATTTCGTAAAATACCAAAATTTGAAAAGATATCCCAAAATTAATCAAAATGATAGTTTTAAAAGCAGTTTTAAAGTTGTGTTTAATCATCTGTGAAGCTTTTTGATGTTGCTGCTTGTAAATGCACTTCATTTGAATCTCTTACTACTCTTAATCCATCCGAAGAATTGAAATTGCTTGTCAACTTCTCGGTTAAAGTATACGCACCTATTTAGTTCCTAATAAAGAAAAATCCGTCTTTTATAGATGGATCCAAACATATTTTCCAAATAGTTATTTATTCTCGATTTTTTCCCGAAAATCTGAGATTTGTTGTGGATTCATTCTTTTATCGAGAGAAATTCTTTTTTGCCCATGCAGAAAACTTACTACTCACTAGAAAGATATCACATTCGGGACCTTGCATTGCAAAGAATAATAAATGCCAGAGAAGCTGAAAATGGCACTAAACGCAGGATATTTAGACCACCTAAAATAAACTTTTCTGTTACTGTTTACACCGATATTATTATATGGCGAGTGTAATGTTTCAGCACCACCAGTTCTTCGACATGTCTCTAACGAGGATCTTAAGATCATGACGACAGATAAGTTTACTTAAGCAGTTGACTTTTCTTGTCACACAAAATCTGTAGAAAGATGTATTAAAGTGGTAACAGAGGTCTCACAAAGTGTAACAGACGCTACTTCTAGAGATGGCTTAATTAGAAACAAGTTGCTGTCTCGTGCAGAAATGCCTCATTCTGGACACAAAAATTAGTCTAAATTCTAAGGGTTTGTCATTGATTATAATAGCCATTTTGTTTATTTTAGTTTATTTCTGTTACTTTTGACAATTCTATACCCTTTGAGCATTCTTTTGTATTATTTTAGACGTACGGTATATTTCTGCGAAATCGAAAAAATAATAAATATTCAAAGGCTGGTAGAGCCCTCAAGATAACACGTAATTCAATTTTTTTTTAATTTTTCGTAATGTTTGTAAATTTACGCAACTTTTGACACCTCTTGCATTAGTATACGACAAAAGTATTTTTTTTTCATACAACGTCGGGACACCCTACTAAACAGTCTTAGGTCTTCTGTCACGCACGTTTAACACTAAAACAGTTAGATTTGGAAGTTTATTCCATAAAAATAGATTTAAATCGATAGCGGTCGATCCGCACGCTCTGGGCGTCTCGTTAGTTCTTCTTCTCGCCAACAGAGGCTCTGCTGAGCTTGTCCTTTGCATGCATCCGGGTAATTTCGGACAATCCTATTGGCTAAAATGTCAATATATTATCGTTTTGCGTTTTGGCTTTGCATCGATAAACGGATAAAAGCGCGCGGAATTTTGATTAATTACTTAAAACTAAACGTTAAGAACGGAACACCTGCATTAACCTTTTCGACGCCGTGTCAAACACAAAAGCTGTCATCCAGACGCCACGTCGCCGAAGCGTCAAAACTGGAATTGTAACTTTATATGCATATGCACGTAGGTCTATGTTGCTCTGTGGTCTATGACCGATTAATCGGTCTTTGGCGTTGAACCTACGGTGCGTATATATCGGTCATTGGCGTCCAAAAGGTTAAATAAGTCTGTTATTAGTATCAAATACTGTTGAAATTTGTACACTGTTTTATTTAACTACAGAAGGAAAAATACTAACTAGTAGTAATAATCAGTCGGACGGAATTTCTTTTTAATAAAATCTGTAAGCGTCGGTTCCAGAAGACGTATTTAAAGGAGCCAATGAGTTGGAAAATTATAGACTACAGAGTTGGACGAGTCGGATATTGAAAACCGTTTACAAGAATCCAATATTTCGTCTAGTTTCTCACGTAGCATGGCCATGAATGGTTTTAATACTTTTCTTCTTCTTCTTGCTGTGCCATATCCTCAGCGGATGTCGGCGACCATCTTACGGAACTTGGTTCTATCCTGTGCCAGTCTAGACAAACTGGCAGTGTCATTAATATTGGACCAGCTTTTAATGTTGTCTATCCAGGTTAGCTTTCTCCTTCCTTTAATACTTTTAATCCATCATTATAGGTTTAGTTTACTTTTATCATAATCGGAAACTTTTATGTCATGTAGGTATGTCATGTGTTCTTATTAATATTATCCAACTTATAACTAATCACATTATCTCTTGAATTTAGCATTTCGGATTTTTCAGTCAGCAAACCTTACGTTCTGGTACACTCAAACGGGCCGCTAGGCCGCTACAGAAATCTAAAAGTTCGCTTTTTAGGGTTCCGTACCCAAAGGGTAAAAACGGGACCCCATTACTAAGACTTCGCTGTTTGTCTGTCTGCCTGTCCGTCTGTCACCAGGCTGTATGAACACCAGACAGTTGAAATTTTCACAGAAGATGTATTTCTGTTGCCGTTATAACAAGTAATACTAAAAACAGAATAAAATAAATATTTAAGGGGGGGCTCCCATACAACAAACGTGTTTTTTTTGCCGTTTTTTGCGTAATGGTACGGAACCCTTCGTGCGCAAGTCCGACTCGTACTTGGCCCGTTTTTATTTTAATTGTTGTTGTTGTTGTGATAGGTATGTACTTAGCAATGAAACAAGTGCGTACGATGGAAGCTCGTTTATTACTGGCGCGCACTTTTGCACTCATGATATAGGTGATAGTTTCTTTGATACGTGCATATACCTGCAAAGGCTGCGTTCAGAATGGGAGATACGTTTGACGCGTAGTCCGTAGCGATCGAAACGCAACTATCACTGTCGCACTAATATGGAAGAGTGATAGAGAGACACAAAGCGTTTCGTTGTCGTAGCGATAGCGATTGTCACCTCGGCTAGGCTGGCAGATCCGCTACTATTGATGCTGTCTGTATTATACCTAAACACCCGGGCATTATCGATCTCCATAAACCGAGCCGAATTTCAATATTTATGAAGTATCTTTTGTTACGAGTTATGTATCTGGTCATTAAGCACAGACGTGTATAATCGTGGCTTATTTGGGGCGTCCTGTATAATATAATAGGTATGTACAGATCATTTACATGAGGGCAGAGATGGAGCAGTAGCAACGTTTACTATGGGACCAACCCCGAAAAAGCGAAAAAAATATTTGGCTCTTTCATACATTTTGGCTGGTCCATTTTCTATGGGAGGGTAAAATTTTTTTTCGCGATTTCGTGATTGGTTGGTATAGTAAAATCAGTTCAGTATAATCCCAAAACTTCCCTGGCAACGGGAATGCACTTATTTTTTAGCCACCATGTAGATACTCCTATAGTCCTCCTATAGTCCGCTCTCTTCAACTGCTTAACTCGCTCCTCGCATCAGCACCGGAATGTGATGTTTTTGCAAGTGATTGGCCTGTTGTCTGTAGTGAGTGTATGAAGTTCTGTGAGGCGATGGATAAACGTGAGTCGTCTGTTACATATTAGATTATTATAATACATGTACCTATCTTTACAACTTTCCTTGGAGTTACAGTGAATTGAAAAGTACTAACTCCTGCCCAGTGCGCCATTAATAATACATTGTTAAAAGTTTTATCATACTTCACTGATTGCTGTGAAGACTTCCTTAGCATATTCAGACAACTTTTTAATTTATTTTGCGTAGTTCTTAGAATGATCAGGCAACTATATCTTGAGTTTGTACTTTAGTCTGTAAGTTGCCTTGAGTTGGAAACTACTAATGCACACTTATTTAAAAATTTATACAGACGTTACTTCTTTACTAATTTTAGACATTTTTCTTAACGATATTTTTAAGCGAATTTTACGGTTTTTAGGCACTCGCGCGACATGTTTCGGAGAGCCTAGTCTCCTTTTTCGAGCACTAACAGTACGTGAGTAGCGTTCTTGATGGCCGCGCGACGCTAACTACTGTACACGACATTTTTTAGGCGACGTTTTATTTTTAGACAAAATATTAAATAAAATTAGCTTACTAAGACAAAGTCCTAAATTAAGCAAATCCATGTTAAAAACTAGATTAAAAGAACATCTTCTCAATTTATCACGATTATAAGTTGGACCTAATTAGATAGTGAAAAATTATGTAAACAAACAAATTTGTTAATTATTAATATTTCAGTGAAAATCACCCGCGTAAATTTTTTAGGGTATATGTCAAATGGAAACGCATACTGACATATTTGTTTACATTGTTTGCCATTTTTATTTTTATTTGTTTTTGAACAATAGTTTGTATAAGTATATTATGGCTAATGAAACTGTTAGTTTAAATTATAAAACTAGTTTAATAGGTTAAGTGTATAAAAACTGAGCGCATCTCGCCATCAAACGTAACAGTTTGGCGAAAATATAAATGTTTAGTAATTAAGTTGTAAATTAGAATATATAAATAAATAAAAAAATAAAAAATAATTCAAAGTAAAAAGTGAGTATAATTATTACTATTATTAGGTCAATGCAGCCAAATTCGTCTGTGTAAAATTCCGTAAACGAAAGCATTTTTCTAAAAACAGGAGGCTAATTCTGATAGAACAATACGACCTTGACACGACGCGCAGTGCATCGCATCACACCAATAAGTTAAGAGCGACATGCTTATGACACGAATCCCAGTGCAATTTGCGCGCACAAATTTAGCGTCAGCGATGGTCAAAGTCGTATCATAACAAGATAAAAAAATTAACAAATTGTTGAACCAGAATCGGTTCAAGTACTTTATTCTTGCCTCCATCGGTATCCCAATTGATTTGCTTTTAGTTCCTATATGGTTGAGAAAACAAACAAATACGCTTGTTTATAGAGTTTCCCGCAGACAGTTTTAGTCACGTTTGCTAAAGAAAAAAATGTTATTCTAAGCTAGGCAAAAAACACAGTGATGCCAAACAGATAGAAATAAGATAAATACAGCTGTTTTTTTTATGATATAGGCGGCAAACGAGCAAGCGAGTTTCCTGTTGGAAAGCAATTGCCGTCGCTGATGGACACCTGCAACACCAGAAGGAAGCTGGTGATTCTGAATATAAAAAACTACAACAATTCCTAATTCTAACAAGAGTTGGAGGTACAACTTTAAATAGAAATGCCCATAAACCGATTACAATTCGCTCAAACTGGTTCAAGAATTGTAGGAGACCGGTACTCCCTCACTCACCGGTACCAAACCGGTACTCATCCGTAACGCCGATATAACCCGTGATTTACGCTACACGAGATCGTGAAACACCATATATTAAGATGGCGTCACTAGCTTCCGGTGCTCGATTTCCATAGGAATTGGTACTTAACCCAATTAATGGAATGGTTCCGTTTAGGCCAAGATATTATACTGTAAACCCTTATAGAAGCTACCAGTTTAAGATAAACCTTATAAGTAGAAAACAAATAAAATTGTATTTTTTTTTATATTTTGAGAGTAAATTTGCCTCAAACTACATCTGTACCTACCGCTAACATCGAAAAACGTTATCTGCCTCGCTATTCCTCTTGCATATTTTTTCGGTAGTGAGACAGATAAAGAAACTTCGTAGACTCTCAGGACTTCTTTCTATCGCTCACATAGCCTATGAGAGTATCCAGCTTAAAAAAGACCTCGAGATTGTATTTATAATGCGTAATCAGAGATCACAGTATAATGGTATATGAGAAATGTCAGAGAATTAGATCGGTCGTCAAAGAATTATTGAGGTTTACGTGAAAATATGAATGTCAGTACGGATTTCGCAAGTTGGGATTTTTTATGGTTAGTAGTGAAGCTGGTCATGGGTTCGAATCCCGAAAGTGATGAGTACGGATATATTTTTCCTGAGATCTATATCTGTAGTAGTATATATTTATACGAAGTCATTTAGTACCTACTAACAACAATTAAGCTATCATAGCTTACAGTGAGATTAGTTAACGTTTTAGCAAGCTGCGAGCGATACTACAATTATTTATATTAAAGGAAAAATTTAACGAGACCGGAGTCCCACGTTACATTGACTCCGGTGCCGTTAAGATACAAGATTCTTCCGGTAGATGTCGCTTTGCGCCTCCCCAAGACGTGTAAACAAAAAGGACGGGAAGGAGAGATTCGCACGCTTCTGGTAAGCTTTGGTAGCTCAGTTGGTTAAGGGCGTATTGTCCGAAGCGGTGATTTCCATTTTTTTTTAAATAGTGTTAGATTGTTCCATAATATTCAACGGAACCCTAAAAACTGCATAAATGATTACGGAAAAGATGCAAGCTTTAGCCCCAGGAGGCGGAAAAATCTACAATAAAGAAAATATTTTATGAATGACTGCATAATAAATATGATGCTAAATATTTCATAAAATTTACATAATATACATGAATACACGCGTGGATTTCCAAAAAAGGGAGTCTAAGTACATGAGAACGAACTGACGTGCCTCTTTTGTTCGCGTATCAAGGCGTCATCTCAATCTGAGCTCACCAAATATGATTATATTATGTTACCGTGAAAACCAGTTATTTTTCTGAAAACGCGTTACTCCTAGTTACAACACCGCAAACGGCTAGTACGTAACTGATTGTTCAAAAATAATTTCAGTGATAAATGTTTTTTTGACTAGGCTAAATAAACAACAAAAAAGCTTCTTTTTCTAAGTTAACATTAAAATTAACTAATTAATTTTAATTAATTTTGTTAATTATAATGTTAACTTTGAACTCCCTTCGGTCGAGTTTTAATTTATCGCCACTCGTTGCGAATTACCTATTCGCACATGTGTCGTACAACGTTTTACAGTACATATGGCCCTTTATATTTTCGACATAGTTGCATAATAAACTAATTATCGCACTAGTGCGGTATATTATTACCATGTTGTTGATGTCCTAGGGTACCCCGGAGGTGCATAGGGCCTCCACAAGATCCCTCCACGCCTTTCTATCTTGAGCAACCGTCTTGGCCTCGCTCCAGCTAATTCCTACGGCTCGCAGCTCCTACGCTCCACCTCCAGCCCGCGCAGCATGGTTTCCCCTATCACTAAGTCCGTCACTTTCGCACTCACATACTTGTTAGAACGTGACAGGCATGGTGATAAGCGTACCGTGCTACTCCAGGTGTTACGGGACGTTTGCGGGCTCGCTTTTCGTCCTGAGGCCGCCACTCAAACGCGATACTGGCGTTGTTCGCAGCTCCTCTTCGAGGGGTATGTCCGATCCATCTCCGCTCGTCGTTCGTAATTAGGTACAGTCGAAGGCAAAAATATCTATCCAGACAAATGGCTCAAAAATATGTGAACACGACTTTAGTGTCTAACGACCCTGCCAAGACACAGGTTTGCGCGTTTACCGCAAAAAAGTTAGAGTTTGTCGTGTCACCTCGTTTTGAGAGCACTCCCCTGACTGCCGCAGCCAGCATCGGAATCCTCGGTATCGACATTTCGAGTGAAGTCCAGTTCCGCGGCCATTTAGAGGGTAAGGCCAAATTAGCCTCAAAAAAGCTCGGTGTGCTCAACAGATCGAGACAGTATTTCACGCCGGCCCACCGCCTACAGCTGTATAAAGCGCAGGTTCGCCCACACATGGAATACTGCTCTCATCTATGGGCAGGGGCACCCCAATACCAGCTTCTCCCTCTGGACCGCATCCAGCGAAGAGCTACTCGAATTGTCGACTGCCAGCGTATTTCGGAACGGCTTGACTCCTTGGCGCTGCGTAGAGATGTGGCCTCGCTCTGCATTTTCTATCGCGTGTATAACGGGGAGTGCTCCGAGGAATTGTTCGGATTAATACCTGCCGCTTCGTTTAGCCATCGCCCTACGCGACAACATTACCATCCTCACCACTTAGATGGTTGGCAGTCCTCAACTGTGCGTTTCTCTAGAAACTTCCTGCCTCGCACAGCTAAACTGTGGAATGGCCTGCGGTATTTCCGGACCGATATGACCTTCAAACCTTCAAGAAAAGAGCGTACTCCCATCTTAAAGGCCGGCAACGCACTTACAACCCCTCTGATGTTGTGGGTGTCCATGGGCGGCGGTAATCGCTTACCATCAGGTGATCCGTCTGCTCGTTTGCCTCCTATATCATAAAAAAAGGTGTAAGAGCAGCGTACACATATTTTTGAAACTTTAGAAATTTATGCCCTTGACTGTACATACTTTTCAGACAGGTATCTACATAACACTGATTTAAATTTTAAACTTTCACGATTTCTACAGATTATTAAATTGTAAAGCGGGACTTAATCACGTTAATATGATGGCTTTATTTTACATTGTTTTTATATTTCATAATACATGCAGTACATGTTGTATATTTTGCATTATAGTTCGTATATACTTTTCTCACAGTAGGAATAATAAAAGAATTTAATTTCCATACCATTTCGTACCTTGTCATCAATATAAAAGTCGCTAGAAATTAAATTGCTTGACCGTATTCTTATAACTTACCCTTTTCTATTTCACATTGTTATTGTTGTTGTTGTGTTGTTTTGTGTTTCCATGTACATTTTTTCTGAGGTTTTGCAATAAAGAGGATTTGTATTGTATTGTTATTTTATTTCACAAAGATCAATATTATATAATTTTTTTACATTTCCGTCAAAATTGTTACCCCGACATATTACCCTCCGAAATATACACGTTAGATAGAAATAATCTTCAGCAAATACAATCCGAGTATAATAAATACTTTCGGGCTATTTATTCTGGCGAGCAAACACGTAGGTCCCTCGCGTAATTCTATTATAAATGTGGACGGAGATATTGTATTATTCAATGTCGAAACACTCTTTGTGTTAGGAGTCTTGGGTTGTGTGCTTAAAGACTTAGAAAGGCTTAGTGAAATGAGGTAAGTAGGGTACTGAGAACCTACTAGTAATGTTTATTTATTTTACAAAATAATGACGGCGCCTAAGGTTTTATCCAATCAAACAATGTAAGTGAGAATGTCAAATCCAGACATAAAAATGTACATACTAAACGAAATTTAAATTGATATAGTATCAGTATCAGTATACCATTAAAAAAAACTTGTTATTTAGCATATTTATTTATCGTATGGCATTATACACTGTTTTTAGTATTAACATGCAAATCATAACTTAAATTTAGCATTCCGTAAGTAGTCGATAGCGTCGCTCGTGAGGTCTTTGAAATCCATGGGTGACCCGTCATACGGTACAGGTAGTGGTCTCCGAATAATCGGTAAATGGAATCTTCGACTTAAAATATGTAACTGACCCATTTTATTATATATGTCGCAGTCTAGCAAAGGTCCCACTTTGTCGCTTACCATAAGGATGATATTTGCTTGTATTTTTATACGAATAACCTGTCAAAGCGTCCTTTTTGCAAGCGACAAAGTGGGACTTTTGCTTGGAAGCAACACATCAACATCAACATCAAACATTTATTCAGCAAATAGGCCACAGGGGCACTTTTACATTTAATATGTCTGTGCCTCACGGAAGCTTTGTTATAAAAACGTATTTACAGGCAGCAAAACTATTAGCTTAGCACCCTTGAATACATTTATATTTGTATTAGTACCTACAAATATAATTATGTAGTCTAAGGGTATTAAGCTAATAGTTTTGCTGACTATACATAAAATTACCTGACGAAATGTAAACCTCCGCCTTATTTTGAGACTTCGCCTCCTTGTGTGTGTTCTACCGCTTGTACAATGGGCTGTGCTCTGAAGAATTGTTTGACATGATGCCAACGGCCGCTTTCTATCACCGCACCGCTCGCCATCGGCAGGGTATTCACTAGCACCTAAATGGTCGCGTACTGTGCGGTTTAAGAGGGATTTCCTCCCGCGGACGCTTCGGCTGTGGAATGAGCTCCCTGCTGAGGTTTTCCCGAGGGGCTACAGTATGGGGTTCTTCAAAAAAGGAGTGTACAGGTTTTTAAAGGGTCGGCAACGCGCGTGTAATATCTCTGGTGTTGCAGGCGTCCATAGGCTACGGTAACTGCTTACCATCAAGTGGGCCGTATGCTTGATTGCCACCGACGTGGTATAAAAAAATATTTTACAGTTAAAAACTCTGCAAAGATATACAGTGACCAATGCAAAAGTAAGAGAAATATACATATGTGGTGTACCCGGAATCGACGGGAGACAGTGAGGAATGACCGGAGACCCACGTCACCCGGTCCTGTGATTTGTAAATATGAATGAAATATGGATATGTGTTGGTCTCAGGAAAAGGGCCTTGGTTTGAGGCGCTGACGTGTTAGAATATTTTTATGGTTATAATATATATGCAATCGTGTAATTCTTAGGCTTCTTAGCTGATGTTGTGAGTTGATAATACTCGTATTATTGTCGGCGGTTACCGCGATAGTTATTTATGAAATAGTATTTTATACAATCGTGATATAATAGAGAGCTTTTCAGTCGAGTACCGTGTTTAAGCAACGAAGCTTGCTGAGTTGCTTAAGTTAAGGTACGAGATTGAAAAGCTTGATTATATCACTATTGTATACAATACTTTTTCTACGAGACAAAAAAATAATACTTTCAACTAGTAGAATCATATAGGTAAACAAACCAAAAGTATACAGCTAAGATACGCAAGCTGCCGCAGCCCGCGATACCTTCATACTCGTACGCGCCCCGGCCGCCGGGCCTAGCGCCCCCGGCGGGTTGGTCAACGACACCTCCTCGTAACTCATGAGGCCCTGGTACCTGCTTCTTGCTAAATTCAATTTTAAGACAGTTTTTTTCTCGATTTTGGCCACCGTAGCCTATGGAGACTAACAAGCAACGCTAAGCGGTTTTCATAGGGTATGAATGTTGCTATATGAAGGGTGTCACATGCGCGTTTCTGACTTATGAAGCAATTGTTTCTACTCCAACATAAAATAAAATGTGTTTGTTGGCCAACCAATCACAAAGCAGATGCCACGCAGCGTGTTTAAGTAGGCTAATTTGCATTGAATCGAGTCTCCTTAAACAAGAAATATTTTATCGAAATGTATGAAGTTCTATTTTCAAAATTTTTATACTTGACTAAACCGTATCGATAAAATTCTTATGCTTGAGTCGGAAGTGCCATAGACTATCCAACGTTGAAAAGAGTAAGGTTGTAGTGTTGCATATGAAGTTGTAATACACACAAAATAAACTATGTAAACGGGTAATCCGCTTATAATGAATTTAAAATAAATCCCGAAGTTTTAAACCCTTTAAGCTGCGACTTACGTAAGCGAACACTCGCGAACGCGAAGCGAAGCGGTGAGGCGCGGAGCGGCGGGCCCAAGAGATCTCTCACGTAGGACACTTCTATACGTATCAAATGATTGATTCACCCTGCTCCGCGCCGCGCCGCGCCGCGACGCTTCGCGTTCTCGTGTTGTTCGCCTACGTAGTACGCTGCCATGGTATAGTTAGTTAGTTAGTTATGCTGGGCATTTTCCGCAAATCGACATCCAATGTGCCTATTTTGCGTGAAACGAGGTAGCGCTACTCTAACCACCCCAGCTCCTCTACGAAGCCTAGCAAAGTCTTCAGGTTGCTAGTTGCCTCCTTAAGTGTGCATGGATTCCCTAGGTATTTGCTCCTATATACTTCTACCTGTTTACAGTCTAAGAGAATATGTTTTGTTGTTTCTTCTTCTTCCATGCACGCTCTGCACATGGGGCTGTCTGTTTTACCCATATTATGTAGGTGTTTGTTTAGTGTGTTATGTCCTGTTATTAATCCTACTATTTTACGTAGTTGGCTTCTTGGTGTTTTCAGTAATATTTTGGTAAGCTTGTGGTTCAGTTCCGGTAGAATTTCTTTGGTTTGCCTGCATGTCTTCAATTCACTCCAGTACTTGTTGTGCTGTTGTCTGTGATGTTGTTCTAGCTGGTAGCTAGGCTGCCATGGTATAATAATATACTCCGCCTTGTTGGTACTCTCTTCCGAGACTCGCGAACCACGTAACTGACACAAGCCTACGTCATCGTGAACCTTTTAACAGCACGATGACGTAGGCTTGTGTCATTCACGTGGTTCGCGAGTCTCGGAAGAGAGAGTACCTTGATTTTATTATACCATGTACGCTGCGTAACAGCGTTCCTGATCAACGAGAGACTAAGGAAAATTATATAACTAGAGAATATAACAAGAGCAATGAGTAAACAAATGTTAGAGGTTCCGGCGTGTGGTAATAATTATTATGGAAAAAGAAGTAGGAAGTACCTGGTCCCCAAATTGTATAATGATATACCGTATGATATAAGGAAATGTAAGTCATTTAGGATGTTTAAGCGTAAAATAAAAATGTTTCTGTTAGACAAAGTTAAATTGAAGTTACCGTAAACACTAAGATGTACCTAAGTAGGCTATGTTTAACTTAGTATGTAATTAGATAAGACTACCCACCTGTTTTAAGGGAGTCCCCTCTGCCAACAAACTGTCATGCAGTTTGGCAGAAGAAATTAATGTAAGATAGGGTTTATTTCGTCTGAATAAATGTTTTTTTTTTTTTTTTTTTTTTTATATTCACCTCTGACAAAATTACAAGTCAAGTGGACTGAGATCTTTAAGTATTGAATTTTTAGCTGGCTTGAAGAACAGAACCGAAAGATGTTAAAGAAAAAAATAAAAAAAATTGTCAACGAATTTTCGGGCCACCCTGTAAAGAGGACATACGGTACCTAAGAATCCTAAGAGGTTCCCCTACTTCAGCATAATACAGAGTTTAATGCCATAGTGCCAGAAACCCGAACGAATGGCACGTGTAGCAAAAAGTGAATAATAAATTTCGGGTACCCTTAGGTTTTTACGAGCTAAGCACATAGGAATAGAATTCGGATTGGATAAGTAAAGAACAGTATAGAAACTTTTAGTTACATTTTATTATAGGTACTTAAGACGCGAAAGTAAATGTCGAGTACATTAGTAGTAGTATATTTGTACCTCCTTCTGGATTTCACGGGCCTATAAATCCCGGTCTTTTGATAGGCTTGCGTGGGGATATAGATCCAACACGTAGAGGCCCCTTGGAGAGCTTTAATGTCATGTAGTAGTATTATTATTATGATTTGGTAGTTTTTTTGTAACTAAAGCACACCGTCCAATTTAATGTTATTCGCGTTTTTTGAGGTTTTTGTTGTATTTAAAAGGCATTTTTTAATAGGGAATATTACGCTAAACTGCGTAGGGGCACTACCACAATCTGAGGGTCTATCGCGAAACAAGAAAATCGAAATTTCGCTGTCTCACATCTCTGTCACTTGCATATTCGAGCGATAAAGAAGCAGATAGCGAAATTTCGGATTCGCGTTTCCCGGTAGGTCCTCTTCTCGTCCTCTGTAAACAAACCGCCTTGAATACGCCTTGATGCATGAATGTCAAATTTTATTATCTCTGAAAACTTGTCAAAAACCTGTTAAAGGTGTACCTTTAGTATGTATAAGTTACTCTATGGTTTACTAAAAAGGCTAGTGCTGCACTCTGGTGGCAGAACTTTGCAGTAATATCCCCTATTGTTACCTATCTATACTCCTATTTATAGGTATAGCCATTTATAGGTATATCACTACTAATGTTCATAATATATTTCTTATCACGCCTGTAAAAGTAGCTATAAATAACTATACGGGCTGTTTTTTTAACCCTTAGCCATTTTTTTTATTTTGCGAGCTTGTACTGAGTTTCGTTACTAACTATGAGAAGTGAGACCAACGGTACGAAGGTACGGAACCCTAAAAAAATTATATCTTGACAACTTCTCTGCCAAAATGTATGAAAACAATTTCGGGGCTGGTCCCATCGTTGCTCAGTATGCTACTATTCACCTCGAAAAATATGGCTAAGGGTTATAATATCAAGGTTATAAATAAGGGTAAGCCTGGGTACAGTCAGTGTCAAATAGATAGTAACGGCCAAAGTGACATCCTTATTACTATGGTAGGTAACAAATGTGTGCCACGGTATATTGTTATTTGGCCATCACTATTTAATTTGACTATAATGGGTGTACTAACACGATATTCACTCATAATTTTAAAACTAACACGGAACTTAATCGCGTACAAACTTACGTTTATTTATGGCCTGACGTTACGAACGTGACGTTACGTTCGTGGTCACGGGCAGACTGGCGAAGAATTGTATCAACATCTTGCCGCGCGGGTTTTGCGAACTACCCGCACTTGATCTTGATTATTAACTTGTACGCTAGGGTTGTCACTTTGCCTACACAACACGACATCCAGGCCAGTCTGGCTGTGACCACGAACGTAACGTGACGTTCTAAACGTCAGGCCATAAATAAGCGTAAGTTTGTACGCGATTAAGTTCCGTGTTAGTTTTAAAATTATAATGGGTGTATTATTGAGCGATTTTCCGCAACTCGACGACTGGCGCCTATTTTGCGTGACATGGGGGTGGGCTAGTCCTGCCAGCCCAGCTCCTCAAGGAAACCTATCAAACCTTTGATGTTGAGTAGGACCTCAGGGAGGTCTCTCGGGGATCCGAGATGTTTTGCCCTATATGGGGCCACTCCGCTGCACTCCAGCACCACGTTTCTTCTGTCTCCATGCATCCTCTGCATAGGGGACTGTCTGTGACACCTGTTATAAAAAGATGTTTGTTAAATAGTCCATGACCGGTTATGACACTGGTTACCATGCTGTCGGGTCTTTCCTAATGGGTGTATTATTCATGTTTCTTTTTTTGTTAACTAATAAGTTAATGTAAAATATTTTCAGCCTACTGCGCCCGCCATTTTGTGGGGATTGATTGAAAGGTTTTACGAGCCACGTTTCACGTAGAATTCATTACGACTCAATATTAATAAGGCCGAAGGCTCCGAAAAGATTTTATCGACCAACGGCTTTCAAATTATGGTTAAAATTGGAAGAGAAGAGAGATTATTTTACATACATACATACATACATACATATATCACGCCTATTTCCCGGAGGGGTACGCAGAGACCACGGATTTCCACTTGCTACGATCCTGACATACCTCTTTCGCTTCCTTCACTTTCATAACTTTCCTCATACACGCTCGCCGGTTTAGGGTGCTCTTGACCTGGCCTTTCTTCAGGATTTCCCCGATCCAAGATTACTAGATACGAGATTATTTTAGCGTAAGTTCAATAATAATAATTTAGCCTATATACGTCCCAATGCTGGGCACAGGCCTCCTCTCATGCGCGAGAGTGCTCGGGCTATAGTCCCCAGGTCCCCACGCTAGTCCAATGCGGATTGGGGACTTCACATAGGGTCAGCTCGCATTATTTGGTGACATGTCTATTGATACATGTTTTGAAGCATGCCACCCAGGAAAGCTAGTGAATTAGGGCCTTTTAAATGGGACCTTGTATCACCGAATTAGGCGTGTTCACCCTACACCGTATAGCGTAGCGACTTCATATAGCGCAAGTTTCTGACAAAACATTTTATTAAAATGTAACGAAAAAAATCGGCAACTAAATAAAAATCCCTTAAGTCCCCGGCAAGCTCGGCCGAATTTCACCTTCCCATACAAACGGAGTTTCGTTCTCATTTTAAAACTATGTGTTGGATTGTAATGAAACTTTGCATATACAATGATGTATATCTAGGTCTGTAATTAGTTTATATAGCTCCAGTTTATAAAACAAGCGAAATAGAGCAAAAACAAGTTTGGAGAACCGAGCTTGCCGGGGACTCTTAAGAGTTCTACAATTTTGACATCAAGAAATAATTTTAACCATAAGTGCGCGTCAACCTTAAATCGTACATGACCTTGCTACTCCTCAGGGAAATCTGAGCCGTCCGTATCTCGGTGAGATATGAGCGGGCGAGACGAAGAATAATGCTCTCATGCGGGATTATACGGATTAGACAGAGATCGCTGTTGGCATGATATTGCGTCGTTTAGGATTAGTCAGGTTTGAAATAGTTTTACGTCTAAACGTCTTACGCGGTTATCTTACGTCTTACACTGATGCGAATTCGCACGGGGTATGAGCGTTTGAGCGTGACAACGCTATGCGCGTCTATAGCGACATAAGCGACGTTCTGCTCGCACACCGGAGCGGCGAGCGAATCCGCATCTAAGGTGTGAACCGCCAGAGCTCGACTGACTGACTGTGAGGACTGTAAAATAAGTACTTATATCTTATTTTATTTAAGATTTATATACACTAGTACCCGTACTAGTGTATATAAACCGACTGTCATTTGACCCCCGGGTCAGATGACACACTTGCCTGTTGGTTTTGTAATCATTTTTTTTATATCTACAGACGGTGAATACCGCCGCCACAGAGCGGACACGCTATGCATCAAAAATTACTTGCTTTTCTATGTGTGAACAGCACGTCTGTACACGCGTCATCCGTCATAGTGTGTGTAAGTTGCTTAAAAACAGTACTGAGCGGCCGGCAAACGGCCGTCAATCTGCTGTCGCGGGCCGAGGTAATTCGAATCGGGCGGCGTGGCCGTTCTGTATGATAATACTATTACTTATTCTGTGCCGCCGCTACCGCCAGCGCTCGGGGAGACCGAGGTGAGTTGTGACATGGTCGATTTTTTTGAATCAAGTTAATAAAGAGCTCGCAATAGCGCGCGTTAGTTCAAATTACTAGCTAACAAACACGCACTGTTGCGAGCTCGCTAACAGTTAATAGGTTCCAAAAAATCGACAATGTCACAACTCTCCTCTGTCAGAACCCACCTCAGTGCCATCGAAGTAACTTATTTTCACCTCAGCATGGATACCCGCACCTCAAATTCCCCACGCACGATCGACCCCTTAAACTAGCAAATTCCCAGCACTATGTAAAGTATCCATCACCATCCACATAGAATATAAAACGGTGCACGTACCCCAAACATTGCTTATACTGTACAAACACGCGAAAATAAACCCTCCACTGAACGAATAAGACTCAAAATTGGGATACAAACGTTAAACATACAATCTGCGATAGTTGGCTTTATTTTATACATGGCATGTTTAGATTTGTTTATGTAAAGCTAAGTTGGGTAATCACTCAAGATGCTGAATTTATGTAACACGCTTTATAATAACTACGGGGTGGAGTAGGGTGTAAAGTTATACAATTGTAACCATGGCAAATAGGTAATACCTTTAAACGAACAATTCTTGTATACATAATTAAATATAATTATGTTTACAAAACGCGAGAGTTTAAAGTGTTATAATTCTTTCAGGGGGTTGCAGATCGTCAACTCTTGTCCTTTTAAAGGTAAATTCTCGAGCTAGCAAAGAATGAGTACATCTCTTTGCGATATCAAGTGGGCTTACAACCTTCTGAAGTAGGTACAGTATATCGCATTTTTATTATTTTCTGGAAATATGAGTTGGTTCTAAGTGCCTTGTCAAAATCTCAATCGTTGCTCAGACAAGAATTTATATTTAATTTCTAATCTTTTTTAACAACTATAAACATTCCATCCGCTACGCCCTCTAGGTTACTTTACAAATTACGAATCTACTGACATTTGACGCTGACTTTAAGTACGTATATGTATGTGTGCTTTGTGACTGAGTCCCCGGAAGGCATGCAACAGCTCATGTCCAGCTTCGACGAGTCCTGTCGCAAATTTGGGCTCAAGATCAGTGTCAAGAAGACTGAGGTGATGTCGCTGGACGT
Organism: Cydia strobilella; assembly: GCF_947568885.1. NCBI lineage: Eukaryota > Metazoa > Arthropoda > Insecta > Lepidoptera > Tortricidae > Cydia > Cydia strobilella. The sequence goes on from NC_086056.1 coordinate 3,088,132, forward strand.
TCTCAGACATCAGTCACTGGTCGTTAAACTCGGCGAGGACCAGCTGAAGCAGGTAGACAAGTTCCGCTACCTAGGGAGCACGTTAACATCCAAGTGCGACCTTGATGCTGAAATTAACTGCAGGATCGGGGCTGCGGCTGCAGCTTTTGGCAAGTTAGACCACAAGGTCCTCAGCTCACATGACTTAAAACTGGCCACTAAGATATCCGTTTATGTGGCAGTCGTGCTGCCTAACCTTCTATACTCCGCTGAGACGTGGACCGTTTATCGCCGCCATATTCGCATGCTGGATCGGTTCCACCTCAGATGCCTACGCAAGATACTGAAGATCCGATGGTCTGATCGTGTTCGGAATACCGAAGTACTGCGTAGAGCAAATGTGGGTGGTATCGAGGTATACCTCATGCGACGTCAGCTTCGGTGGTGTGGTCACGTTTCACGGATGAACGACCAGCGTGTGGCTAAGCGCATCTTTTATTCTGAGCTTGAGGAGGGCAAGCGGAAACAGGGCGGCCAATTCCTCAGGTACAAAGATGTGCTTAAGCGGCACATGAAAAAGTGTCGTATAGAGCCCTCGCGATGGGGGCAGCAGGCAGCCATACGAACAGAATGGCGGGATACAATAAATGCCCGGTGACTGAATTCGAATCGCGACGGCGCTTAGAGCTGGATTCCAAGCGCGACGAAATAAAGGCCAGACCACCTGCGGCAATACATTATAATTACTCAAATGGTGTGCTCACATGCCCGCAATGCTCGCGAACTTTTGGAAACATAATCGGCTACGTCAGCCACTTGCGAGCACACCAGAGACAACAATAACGGAGTTGACAGCAGTCGCCGTGGCCGAATCGGCCGTGGGAGTTATTATTATATGTATGTGAAAGCAACATATTGCTATATTTTGCAGTCTACACATTTTTGACGAAACGTGACAGTCTCTACTGTTGAGTGTAAATATATTTCGATTTACACGTCATATTTTTGTTGCATGCGTAAATATCAACACTTCTTAGAAAATGTTTGTTTTGGAAACGATGGTGATAATTCGCAAATTGTGCACAATCACGCCATCTTTTGGTGGTTAGTCGGCAGGACAGCCCTAGACACATCGCGAAGGTCTACAGTTCACAGAGCCACTAGACATATTGACTTTCAAAGAATTGTCATTAGGCATTTTGTAGAAAGGAATATTGATTTTCGAAAATGAGATCGTTCAATTGCAAGTATGGACATGCACCTTTAGGAGTTTCGTACATTAGACATCTTGATTTTCGATGTTCTGTCTTTAGGAATTTCGTACTTAGGATATTTGATTTTAGAAATTATGATACATACTTACCCAATTAAAATCCTTGACTGTACTACAAGGACATTGCTATTTACGTACATACTGCACTATTGTAATATTATTTATGAGATTCACATCATTATAACTGAGCTATTAGGTATTGCTAGCACTTGTTGTTTCTTGCCGTCAATAAAGCACAACAGAAAATTTAAAATCAAAATTAATGTCAATCCATATATATTTTCAAATATTATTTCACCACGAACCAAATTTACTTGGCCTTTATATCTACCGCACCCTAAGCTTTCATAGACCAAATCATATCAGTCAAATCAACCAACCCGTAAACTGACTTCAATTCAAATATGGCATAGAATTCTTTTCTTAGATCTCTTGTCCTTTTAAAAGTAATCTCTCGAGCTTTAGCAAAGAATGAGTATATCTCTTTGCGATATCAAGTGGGCTTACAACCTTCTGAAGTAGGTACAGTTATAGAATTTGGAGTTGAGCGCGTTTCGTGCTCGAATAGGTTCTCCCAATACTCTTGTTAAGGTTATTGAAGATTCATTGACAGAAATACGTCTAGGCAAGTCAATACCTGTTATTGTGTTTTCAGATTTAGTTACCTTTGATCGGTAAAATTAGCTTTACTCGTAGACGGGCAGACGTAGGCAGTTGTTTTGTGTTTTATTTTATTCTTATCGCATTTTTTGGGTTTCGCAAGTTAACAAGGTACCTTTATGGCTTTGCCATGTCTGATTGAAAGTGCGTCCTTCTGTGTTTTTATCAGTGATAGTACAATCAAGGAGTAAGCTACGTTAAAATTATGAACTATATTTTTAAACAAAAAAAAGGTTTGGATGTGTAGGTACACTTAGGGATTGTATGATATATTTAAACCTGAAGTTCATTTATAAAATTATAAGCATTGCTAGATAAATATTTCAAAATATCAAATTTATAGTATTCTGGTACTTCTGGCACTTATTTCTTTTATTATATTGACCACGACTGACTTGAGACCAGAATAATGGCAAAACTAACTGATTCAATGCCTATAATTTACACAAAGTTACGTATTTGGTAGATAAGTACTTACCTAGGGGAGACCGGCGTAAGACAGGATACCTAAAGAAAAAACTTGCATATAAGGATAATTAAACTGTTTAATGAAATAGTTTTTACATATATCGCAACACCAATAAGTTAACAACAACATTTTTTATGATCTAAATCCCTTACTTTTTGGTACTTAGGAAAAATAATACAGGGCATTAATATCCCATCTTGCCTGATAGCTCGGGGCATAATGGAAAATCGCAAGGGACAAAAAGAGCACATATTTTAGTCGAGCTGACAATGCTCACGCATATGCGCATCCTCGTCCTACTACTCCTACTAATCGACCCAGCGCAAGAATTGTGGGCCCAGCCATGGCCCATATCGTGGCTATACTTACACAACCTCATATTATCTGCAACAATCATTTGGTGGAAATGTCGCTTTTCTTTCATTCGGAATACGGGTGTTTTTGTCATGAAATGAGTGTTGCAGATACGAGGTTGAGTAAGTATAGCGGCGATATTACAAATCACCTACCCTTCGACTGAATATAATTACTAATGCTCTCAGTAAATGCAAGCTAGTAATTTCTCACTCTTTTCCTTTATTGCGCTTCTACTTACAAGGGTCTATGAGGGACACAATACAAAAATTATAAAATGTTTAACCACAAATCGTAAAGCAAGGCAAAACGGCATTCCGTTTTGCCTTGAGCGTCTTGCCCCAACCAATATTTTTTATAATAATACTAAGCATTTCTAACCTAAAGCTGTAAAGGTTATAAACAGTGCCTAATGGTTTAGCTTGAAAATATTGTAAACACATGCTTACTAACTTCATAATACATCGACATTTGACTTAAAATATCTTAATATTATTCAAAATATTAGGATTTTTCACGCGGAGCAGCCAAAACAAGAAGGAACTAATTTTTTTCACTGACCGGTGAAACGCGACTTAAAATGGTACTAATAACGCTTCCGTAGCTCAATATCGTGCAATACTCACTCACAACAGCACATTGCATATCCTACCCTGAGGTTCATCTTGCCCCGTTCTCCCCTAATTACATTATCTTATTGTACAGAAGTCGGGAGCGAATTCCACTTTTTAGCAGTTTCAACAAAGAAGGACCAAGCGAATGATATTCAAAACCCAACAAATTCCGGACTCACAAACCGAAAACTCAATTGATCCACTAGAAACTACGGAAGTGGACACTAAAAAACCCTGAAACCATTCCACTACTAAAAGGTTGTAAATACTGTAAATGTCCTACGAGAAAAGTTATTTTTAGTCTAAACGAGCAAGCCCCTTCACTACGAAATTGGCACAATTGCGCTAAAGCCACCAACTGAATAAATAGATGAAGCTTTTTAATTATTCAAATGATGTCCTACAGCCCTCAGTACCCTCCAACTGAAACCAAACTCTATCTCTATAACATTGGAGTTTAAATTAATAAGCGCTTTAAAAATGCAGCATTCTCTGCTGTATTACTGCACAAACGTTTTGCGACAAAAAGATTGGATTAGTTGTGTTGATGGTCTGATTATCATAATCGATGTACGGGTTGGAGCCATATGCATTATGCATAGAGTTTGGAATTGGTTTCAAATTTGGTATAAATGGAATGTTTATTCCCGTAGCTCGTAGGTAAACAGTTACACATCCAATGCTGATGCTCAACAACTTATTTATTCCGCCACTTTTCTCGATCCTGTGCTAGTCTTATATTTATGGGGCAGATTATCATCTGACAACCTAGTTTAAAGTATCCACGCTGATTTTTTTTACCATTCTTCATATGTAACCACCATCTCCACTTCAAATTGAAATATGTATTGAAAGTGGAACAAAAAGTAAAAACGCTGTTAAGTATAGTTTATTGTAGTGCTTCAGGCCTGGCTGACTTAAATGATTTCAAAATTTAATTTCTATCCAACAAACTTAAACTACTCTATTTTCTATGAAAATATTTTAATTTGTGTTTTTTTTTCAAGTAGACACAATACTATTTAAACTATAAACTGAAATAAATGTCATATACGAAGGAAAAAATTACCAAAGCCTCCAGTGTCCAGAGCTGGAATCGAACCAGCGTCCCCCGTTTACCGGATAGGTGCCTGAACCGCTCGGCTATCCGGTCACGGTGGCATGGGTCGAAATTTCCAAGTATGTGACAATTTCCCTTGTGGCGCCCCCTGGCCATCTCTAAAGCGAGGTTTAGACTAGCAAAAACTTGCATGCAATTTACGTTACATTGCTGACTACTAAGGTAAACTGCATTCAAAATGTTTATCAGATACCGCAATGTAATGATAATTGCATGCAAGTTCTTGCTAGTCTAAACCTCACTATGGTTCTACCTTCTAACTGAATTAACTCGGGTGATTACGGGCTAGCGAAGAGAGAGAGATTTCAGTTTAAACTTAAAGTGATCATTCAATATGGTTACACAATCGCATGGTTACTCTATAGAAAAGTTTTAAACACACCCAAAGTAGCAGCTCTTATTAAATTAAGTTAAGCATGATGCATACTCGTTATCATAAAATAAATTTATTCAGAAGGTAGCATGTCGATAGCAAACTAGGAAGCGAGCTAACAAAGGAAACTGATACTAAATTTCAGCTCCGAGCGAAATTTCGCATGCATCAGTTCAGTCCATGTATTCCTTACAGCAGGTGAGTCAACACGACAGCATGAGTGCCAGAAAGCGTAACCAAAATGATAAACGCCAATTTGTTAATGCCAATAAAATTGAAAAGTAAATAATGTAGGCATGGAAAATTTGCAACTCGATATCATTTTTACGCCCAGTACGGTCTTCATTTTACTTGGTTTTAAGAAGATTGCGAGTTGTACTATATGCCAGTAACTGCCACGTAAGTGCGAGCGAGATGTATGGAAAGTAAATCACGCAAGCGTTAGCGAATATGTCAGTGTCAGGTCAGTGACAATCTCGTGGTAGCCGTACATTGGGCTCTCTGAAACATATCCCGCGTAGTAGGTAACTAAAAATACATGAGTAAACCTTTAGTGATCGGAAAAAATTGCGAACATATTTTTGTAATCCTAACTCTTATAATAATAGAATAAAAAAACGAAAAGTCAAGCGAAGGGGCATAGATATGGCTAATGTAGGATATCTCAGTTAAAATACTCATTTTGGTAATTAACAATTTATAAATATTGACATTGTTATTAAGTAATAATTAATCTATGAAATGTAAATATAGAGTAAATGCATGTTAGTAAAGTAATTATAGTAAAATTTGCACGCCGCCGTAAGTCGGCAGAATTGTGCTCGACGAATATTTCGATGTAACATTTGTTAACCATGATTCTAGCTAATAAATTACAAATTACAATTACAATGCTCAATACACATAAAATTGTTTAAAAATATTGCCCATTATGTCAAAATCCAGAGAGGAACACGGGATCTATATTTGTTGGAGAAGCGGTCGACTATTTCCTCTTTACTTTTGTTCACAGGACAAACATTTGTTTTAAAATCTTTTTATAACGTATCTAATAAATCTCGTTCGACTCACGCTAACAAAATTATGCAGCAGCTACTTCGTGCCTAGATCGGATTTACTTCACATGTCAGAGGTCGAGGAACAAGATTAGGAAGTTTATGGCAGTTGTTTCTACTTACCAAGCGTCCGCTGGTCCAGTATAAGTGAATTTCCCAATTACAAATACTTGTTTCAATTTCACGTCCAAATAATACTGGTAAGAGTTATCTGAATAATATCTATTTCACATGTCATCGCAGCTTTTAAACGTCAAACTAAATTGCACCCGTCAAAGCGGGGGGGGGGACCATATAATAATATCAAATGGACCATATAATAATATCATATTATGATGAGCAACTAACAGTTGCCTACCAGAAAACCCATTGAACTATTATTACTACGTATAAAACCGGTACAGAGACCCAGTATTTAGCGCTATGAGTTGGTGACGGCCGACAAAAACTATGGAAGCGGAGCGTGAATCTCGCGACCTAAACGCGAGCGCCATGATTTTAGTCAACTATTTCACGGCGCTTACGACGTTTTGGTCGCGTGGTACAGGTTGCGATTGCGACAATTTGGTTGGACTAAAGCAAAGGGGGTGATGTTATTATGACACCTATTTTTTATTGTGTTATCGTAGAGAATACGCTAAATTAAGCATGTTTTGTAGGAAAAACTTTTCTCTAAAATCAAAAATGGCCGAGATATTTGACCTGCAAGTTGAAACCACTACTTGACAAATTAAAATCAATCATTTGGAACAGTAAATTTAAGTAACAGAGACAAGATAGGTGCGACGACGAGCGAAGCGAGGAGGAGTGTGTTAGGTTGACCGCGATGATCGCGATCAAACAGAGCCAGAACAGACGTTATTGTACCTACTAAAAGAATTCTGTCTTTTTTTTTGCACCCCCTTTGCTTTAGGCCAACCCACAATTTCAATTATAAATTACTACCAATTTAATTAAATTAAATTACTACCAATTTAATTTAATTACCAATTTCATTGTTTGGTATGGCTTCTCTATAGCCATAATAACTCAATGAGAAAATTTTCTGATTTTTATCGCACAGAATACGAACTCAAAGCCTCCATTTTTAAATCAATTTCGGAGACAGAGATTTGGTCAACAAATTTAAGCGAAATTTCGTCTACATTCAAAACTCATGGGCACAATTTAATTAACTCGCTGTGCAAAGGAAAATTTGTATTTAATTTATTAATGAAAACCAGTGTCTATTCAAAGAAGAAAATTGTTTTTGTTTCATTCCGCATAGTAACCAGGGCTTTTGACATTTATTTCGGTTCCATAAAATTAAAAAATCATTCATGAGTAATTGTGTAAGATTTTATAATAAACTTCCAAACTTTAGTATTATTGAATTATCAATAAATAAATTTAAGAATTATGTAAAGCGTAAACGTAAAGCTTATTATACACGACTACTACATGAATGATATAACAACTTGGGATTAATTGTGATTCGAAAAGATTAATTATTTAATAGGTATATTTGATTAATGATGAGGAAATGAATATTTCAATGTATGTACTTCTTTCGTTGTGATTTGTTTTTTGACGTTTAGATTTTATTCTAGAAACATTCAAGACTAGTATTTTTTTATACATTTTTTTTATATTTGACGATCTCTTTGTGAAATTTTTAGTATAATTTGATCTGTACATAATTCAATAATATTATTATGGAATAATATTAACATCAACAAACTGCTCTGCTATAATATATGTATCACCATCACCACCATTATTATGTACTTACCATTCATAAGGGCTTTTTACTAGGCCTACATGAATAAATTATATTTGAACTAAACTCAACTAACAGCACTATCATACTTTCATTTCAAAAACATTAATAATAACATTGAAGAAATCGCTTCTGAAACAAAAAACATGCCTGTTGTTTAATTGTCTTAAAGTTTAACGATCAAATTCTGTTACACTCAGCCGCAAAATTGCATGGTCACTTTAGTAATGCATTGATTCATAATATGTCCATGTAATTTAAAAGCTCGTTGTACTTTAGCCGTCACTATCTATTTGATGCAGACAGTACCTACGGTATAATAAATGTATTACAGCTGTAGAAAATGTTTTAAAATGTCTTTGCAACTAGAAACTGAAGTCAAAAAGCATAAAAGATCAACGAAAGACTACAGAGATAATGGCCTTTGTAATAAAAAAACTATTTCTCAAGTCACGTCTTGGGAGGCACGTAAGATTCAACTTTTTTGCTTGGAACTACTTACAAATGCCAAGAATGAAACCGTATAAAAAAACCGAATTACTGGCAATCCAATTTGGCGTACATGTTGATTCGGTTCATTCAAAATAATCGAAAAGTTTTGCGGCGACCCAGCGCACAGATGATATCAGCGCGAGTCCTGAATAAAAAGGAGTGGTTTCCAAAACTTAATTTCACACATTTACCTAAAATTAAATTATATTAATTATTATTCGACGACCGGTCTGGCCTTGTGGGTAGTGACCCTGCCTGTGAAGCCGATGCTCCTGGGTTCGAATCCCGGTAAGGGCATTTATTTGTGTGATGAACACAGATATTTGTTCCTGAGTCAAGGATGTTTTCTATAGGTATGTATTTAAGTATTTGTATAGGTATCATATATATCGTTGTCTGAGTACCCACAACACAAGCCTTCTTGAGCTTACCGTGGAACTTAGCCAATTTGTGTAAGAATGTCCCTATAATATTTATTTATTATTATTTATTTATTTATTATTATTAAATCCACCTAAGGAAGTGTATAATATGCGCCACACATGCGGAAGTGAGTAGTTCCTCAGACTTTGCGTGCGATTATGTTTTCCAATTAGGTACATTCCAATAACCTTTGGAATGTACCTATTAGATTCCAAAAGTGATAGCATAGTAGGATGCACAGACACAGTTGTTTTGAGTAAATAGTTTAAAAGATATATTTCAGAGATATTTTTTTTTGTACTATTCTATTCTAATACAAGTAAATCCATATGAGAGTAACCATCCTTTAGAAAATTAATCATACCTATTTATTATAATCACTTTTGAATCTTTAAAAGACGAAGTAAATAATAACTCGCATATTTTTTTGTTATATATCTAAATACAAATATTATTTATTGCACACCTCAATCATTGATAACAGTGCTAAATTTAATATTGCACACTGTTCTCATTTTATTGTAGCAATATTGGCCGTGTAGCTTTCGGTTTAAAGAAATTTATTGTCTAAGAAATTACAGAAATTTCACTTATAAGACAACTTATAAATAGCTAACTTAAAGTAATTATTTACAAATAACGCAATAAGCAAGCACTTATGATAATGTTTAACAATAAGCAACTGCATTTTCATGTGAACTAAAATTAAATACAAGAATAAAACTAAGAATCGACCCTAATGGTCTTAACGTAAGGTTTAGATTTAATTGGTTAGTAATAGGAATATATGAGGGTATATTTTTTGTTCGACTCATGACTGCCAGACTTGTTTACGGGGCAAGTTAAACGAGACCTTTAAGCAGTAGTTAATTATTGGTTATTGACAAGAGACAATTATGTATTTTAAATATTTATGTTTGTATGTAAGTTAATTATTGTCGTTTTAAGAACATTTTTTAATTTTACGCTTTTTGGTTTTTATTGTAATAGAACCAATATATATGTATTATTTGAGATGAAATGGTTTTTATTGTAATAAAACCAATGTATATGTATTATTTGAGATGAAATAAGTATTATTTAGCCTGTTTTTATGCATATATTCATTTTATATTAAGAAATAAATACATTTATTTACATACAAGATATATACAGTGGTACTACGTAAACGAAATTAATAACTAGCTTAAATCTAAAATAGGCCCTTGAGGCATTGTACCAAGGATGCTGGCGGCATTTCCCCGCTATATCGCAATGCTGATACGTTGTGCGAGAAAGCCGCCAGCTCTTCGGTCACCAGTTACGTCAACCAGACGCTTCGCGATTTCTGCAAACAACTTATGCGCGCTGGGACCCCATGGACCTAGAGTTTCAACTCCAAATGGAACGAAATGATACTCTCTACCGAGGCTCTTATATTTATTACGTTTTAAAATTTCGGCGCTTTCCGCCGCTCCGCCCGCTTTTACATTAGTCCGTTGGAGGTGGGACGGTGCCAGTGTGTCTACGCAGGTAGCATCCCACACCAACATCCGTCCCAAGCTCCAAGGAACCAAGGACATCCCATCGGGCCTCTTGCCATCATCTCTGATAATGCCAGTCGGCTCAAGAAGAGCGGGTACATTGATGGTGGCAAGAGACCGACGGATTATGTCATTAAGCGACGCATGTCTTGAAAAACGGCTGGCACTTTTTTGACAAGATAATCCATGGTGTCCCAGTCGGTCCACGTCCGTGCCACAAGAGCATATGTGTGGCGTACACACCGAAACCCCGAGTCGCAAACCAGTCGCCAGTCTAAGGGAGGCCGGATCCAAGAAAGTACCAGTATTAGGCGAAGGATGGGCATGTAGCCAGTAACCCGCTTCCCGGGCTCCGACCGCCAAAAGCCTCGCGCGGTCTGGACCTGTACAGTTGTTTAGGAGAATATTGTAAGTTAAATCACAGTAAACATTATCCCAACTCCTTTGTGAATTTGGGTTGTCTGGAAATTGTTTTCCCGGGCAAGCAATTTTAAAAGCATTTTTGGCGTCCTCAAAGCCCGCAATCTCACAGTTTGTGGGCAAAGCCCTTAAAATATTTCCTATGAGACCAGACGTGCTATGAGTGGACGCCAAAAAGGCTGGGGAAGCCACACTGGAAATTTTGCGAATTCCTAAACCTCCAAACCGAATAGGGAGGGACGCTTGAGACCAGGAAGGCTCACTTAGCTGAATGTTTAGAATAGTCTCTAAACTAATTTTGATCAAATCATCTAAAGGCGACAATAAATTTTGATGTTTCCAAAAAGGACAGCAGCGGAGCACATATGTAAATTTAGGGACAAAAAGACAAAATTTAAGAATCACAAGAGCATAATGAGGGCTAATTTCGAGTAAGCGATTCGTGTGACTTTTGAATTTAGTTATAGAGTTAGAAATATAACCGGGAAAAGATTCTTCGAATATAGGAGATCCCAGGAGGCAAAGAGAATACTTGTCTACTGATTTGATATCAGGAGCCAGATCGTCAAATTTGGGTTGTAAGTCTGCCAAAGAACAAGAAGGTTTTTGAATAAAGAGTTCACATTTGCTGAAATTCAGTTCTAAACCAATATTTTCGAAACTACTCTTAATAAAAGACAAATCAGAGAGCACAGTATTCACGTCGCCTCCTAGAGTTCCGTCATCTAAATACCAGACATTGAATTTTGATTTTAAATTTTTAATAATTGGATTTATAGCCAAACTAAAAATTGCTGGCCCGAGAGGGTCACCCTGCTGACAGCCAACCTCAGAAGATAATTCATGTGACTTGTACATTAATTTAGATGAGTTTGAATAGCAAAAGAAAAGGTAATTGTATAGCTCTGGAATTTTGTCCTTTACTTCTGTCAGCAAAGTGTCCCTACTAACCGAATTAAAAGCATTTTTAACGTCAATTTTGACTACAATTTCGCAATCATTGAGTGAAAGGTAGGTCCTTAGGGCATGGACGGCTGCCTCGCACCCACCTTTCGTGCCGAAACCTAGCTGTATTGGTTCAAAAAGGGACTGCAATTTTGATCTAACGTGTCTAACCGCAATTTTTGATGCCAGACGTCGTAAAGTAGACCCCACAGCAATGGGTCTCACCCCTCCGTCCTTTTTGGTTAGGGCGATCAGGTTTGCACCGTATAGAATGAACTTTTAATCAGTTTATGGGCAGCGTGGGCTTAGTTGGGAAAAGGAATATTTGTTATGTCAGAGATTTTTTACGTAATAAAATTTTATATTACGTTTTATGTAGTTATATTTTTTATGATTATTTTAATTTTATTATGTTAATTTGTTTAGCTTTTTGGATATACGGATTATTATTATTATTTTTTAATCTGCACATAAGTGAACTACGTACTACAGTCGCGGAAGCAGGTAAGGTACGTGATTAATATTATTTTATTTTGATGTGTTAACAATTTTATTTATTATTATTATTATTATTATGTGTATGGTTTTTTTACTGGTATTTAGCTTAGATGGTAGATATTATGTTAACTGTTATGTGATATTGTTTGTAACATGTAATTTTAATTTGTTTTTAAAAGCTTTAATATATTAATCTAGATAAAATACATAAACTATCATCAAAGTGCCATTAATTTCGTCCGCAACTACTGTTCTGAAGCCACCCACTGCGCCCCGCGCGCATTTGCAAAATGCGAAATTCGCGAATCGCCTCGGCGAATGGAAATGCTTTGTTTTCGCAGATATGGGAAATAAATTTTCGCCCCGGGCGAACGGGAGATTCGAAAGGGCCAACTTAAATCGACTTTCGAACTGTTACTCGCCGGATGTTGCCGATAGGGCTATCGGGTTGGGTGCGTGAATTTTTTCGGTACTTTTAATCAGTTTATGGGCAGCGTGGGCTTAGTTGGGAAAAGGAATATTTGTTATGTCAGAGATTTTTTACGTAATAAAATTTATGTTGGCGGTGAAAAATTGCTGTCTGTCAATAAAAGTTTCACCACAGGTTTCACTCTGACTGCAATATTGTTGCTGCCGATTGCATTGCTGCATGGAACTGTAAAAAGTAATAAATATTATGTCGATATCCTGAAATTTGCATTTCCTGTACCAATACAACAATGCTGTAGCGACTAGAAAGTAACCTTATGGCGCAAATCCGATAGATACTTTGTCTGTCGATCTATTACCTCTTCACGCTTAAACCGCTGAACTGATTTAGATGAAATTTGGCATGGCGATAGTTTGAGGCCCGAGAAAGGACGTAGGATAGTTTTTGTTAATGTATGAATATGTAAGTAACTTTATTGCACATAAACAGGTTTACATTCATCATTATGATAATGAAGATTAATTCAGTAATCAGGATAGGATATGAAGGATAACGAAGATTAATAGTAGAATAATTCTACGCAGACAAAGTTGCGGGTAGAAGCTAGTACAATAATAAAGATTAAGAACAGTTTTGAATGATTCACGGTTAATTTCACTAGACTCAAAAACAATAAGTACAAAAAGTAATCACGGTCCATATCCCGGTCGGTATATAAGTCTAGTGAAAGATTAAGAAACTAAAGCTCACCATATATGACATTGTCATAACTTTTGCCTAAAATGTCCAGTATTATGAGTGACTAAAGTAACTCGAACGTTGTCGCTGACACTATCATATCGTACTAAAGAGCCATGAACATAAATAAAGTTTGAACGTTCACATGACATCTAACGACTTATAAACCGTTTTTTATCAAGCTACCAGCTGGCTCATAAACAAAACTCGATGTACAGCCCCAAAATCACAAACCTATAGCCTAACTGTTTTCAAAACGCATCGTTCTTCGGGCAGCCATTTTAGAGCCAACCATTATAAATGAGATATCCAGTCACGCTTAGTATTTATATGATTTAAGGTCTTTATATACTGGTTACCCTGTAGCGATAGGAACATAGAAAAACAAACAGCTTTACCCGCCATTAAGTTTATAGTTCCACCATGTGCCAAGCGACGCTCGTCAAAATCTATGGAGCGGCGATGGCCCGATTCCAAACCAATATTCTTGTGACATTATTAATTTAAAGAGAATTTTACCTTGCTATTATTGAAAATTGACTCAGAAGTCAATTCGATTATACACTGACATCAGAATGTTTTTTTTTTCTTTATTTAGAAACAAACAGTCTCGTATATTAATAGGTGGTTACAATTTAGGGTAATAGACTTATAGACCTACAGTTTCCTAAAAAAGAGTATGAAAACCAATGACTTATATAAGTGCTAAATTAAACTAGAAATAGAAATTCTAATTTTCAAATCAATGTTACAAAAATACTCTTTCATTTTAACAAAAATAAAACAAAAATGGAAAAATAAAGCAAAAATGGAAATAGTACATTTCGATGCTAGTGCGTAAAGTATGTCATTACTTCACGAGTACCGAGATATCTTAAAACATTCTTGCAGTAAGAAAATACGCCTCTTCTTTGACAGGCGTTCCGTTCCATTGAGACAACTTATTAAAAACGGTTATTCAACATTAAAAAATAAACGTGTTATAATACTAATAATGATGAAGAGGTAAGTAATAAAATATGAAACATGCATATTTTTCGTATTTTTACATTAACAGTAGGTTTTTATGTTAATTACGACGTTTAAAGGAAACTTGTATTAACACTCATTAATATTTAGTCATGAATAAAGTAAAGTAAGTAAAAATTTAAAAAAATTGGAAAAGTAAAAAGCACTAGTTCGCGAAAACCAACTTTCCGCACGCTAAACAGCCACGAAAAGTAGCACTTTTTGAGCAACTGTATTAAAAAATATCTAAATGATGTCGCTTGGTTATCGGGCGACAAGTATTAAGCGAAATTCACGATAACTAAATGTTATCATTCTGATGTCAGTGTACGATCGAATTGGCTTGTCAGTTTAGAAGTATACATAATGCATGGCAGCGCAGATGTTTTAATTCAAAGACACAGCGACTATTTCAACGGAATACGTGTTTGTTTTTACTCACAAGGAATGGGTTTTTTAAGTTGTACCTATGCTAAATTCAAAGTACCCTAACTTACTTACCAACACCCTTATTTCTATTTACGTATATTTTCGTAATTACGTAGAAAATTCTAAATTATATCGGACGTTGACCACAATATTTGAAGCAAAGAAGACGCAACTACTTTAAGCTTGGACATTTTAGAAACATATTAAGAAGTTATTGATAGTGCAAAGACAGGCAGTCGGCAATAAAAGCATGTACAATTTTTTTTTTATCCCAGACAGCTCGTAAAGGCTCTCTTTATTATTCCAAAACTGATGAAAAAGTGCCATTTTTTTCACAAGAGTCGCAAAGTAAGTAGTTGATGCGGCTTTTGGATTGTTTTCTCATGTTGGCTGGTATAATTGACATTCAAATGTTGATTTTGAATGATAAATATTTAATAACGTAGGTACAGTTGAATATGATAATTATGTCACTAACTTTACAGTGTTTTCTTCGCGTTGGTATGGTAAAAAGTTTTGCTTGAAACCCTCGCAGATTTCACTTTTCGAACCTCTCGCTACGCTCATGGATTTAGGAATCTAACTTGCTCGGGTATCAGTATGCACGAGAGGTAAAACAACTACTTTGCGCTCTTGTAAAACAAATAACTATTTACAAACACTTATTTATCGCTACAGATTTCTTTTCGTTTATCTTAACTACGTATGACATAACACGACGAGACCCGTATACTTTTGCTAATAGGTAGGTCAACGCAACTAACTACAAATGACAAGTGACAATAATAAACTGTGACATGTTTGTCGCTTATTTTCTTTGGTGTCTCTTTTTCGTAAGAATAACTTGTTTTACTGTCCTACAGCCTTAAAATATTTAGTATAAAAATGTCACGAAAAAATCGCCATGAGTATAAAACGGGACTTGTTCGCAATGTCAAACGGAATTAGGTATTAAAATGAAACGGTATCTTTAAATAAAATAAAAACGATTTTCTAATTTTTTTTTACATGCCAAATTTTTATATCTAAGCTAAAAGTTAAGAAAACCTTCTGAGTTTCAGTTAATCTAAACTTGAAATTAATTTCGCCCACGTCTTAGTCTAAAACCACACAATACGTAATATATACCTAATATATTATATATGTAATAATAATTTTATTATTATACATTTATGTTTAGTTTTCGCCAGTAATATTGGGTAAACATTTTCGATATTACCAAGAAATACTGTATTTAAAATCTTGAGCTACCAGAAATCGAATCCTAAAGTGCACAGAAAACATTTTCCACTACGCTGAGCGGCATTCTGCTACATTTCAGCGACACGCGCACCTCCACCTTTAGGTATTCGTGCTAAATTGGAAGAAAACTGGGACGCGGGTGACAGCTGATGTCCCTAGACAATATGCAAAATATTCGCTCATTTCGTGTTCACCCGAGTTTTGATGCGGATATGTACCTACGTCTGCGAAACGAGTGCGAGGTTCACATGTTCTCTGTATTCTGTAAATGTGTGTACAGATCGATTTGCAAAGCTGATGTGAATGAAATGAACTCTACGTGTGACATACACTACATCCACGTCATCCACTCGGTCTTTGTATTATTTACAGTATCGTCAACTGGTAGGTAGTAGTATAAATCCCGTAGCCGTTTTTCTACACAGTGCATTCGTTTTGAGTGTCGACGGTTGTAAAATGAAAAAAAAGTTATGTTAATCATTATTTAGTTAGTGTATTTTGTAGTGTGTCGTTAATCTATACAAACCTTTTAAGGCGGTTACAAACTGCTTTTACTACGAGGTAGTTAATGTAGTTATCCTAATTTGTGGTTTACCACTCAATGGTATTGTATTCTTGAGACTTTTTGAGTAAACAAGCTCAATTGATACAATTTCGACTATAGCAGATTTTAATGCATAATATCTTGTAATTGTTCGCTATTAAATATCATTCTGGTTCACATGTGCCCTCATATATAAATTACATAAAAGTTGACGTCGGATTTTAATAACCCGAAATGTAATATCAGTATATTCTATAATTTACGAGTATCTTACGGTTGTCCCTCGCAGTTCATGGCAACGCGGTGACTGTGATGGGGTCCTTTGCGTCTGAAGGGAGATGGGACTGGTTTTGTTCCAAGAATCCCCTTTTTCTGGATTTTTAAATAATTAATAATAATATTTTTTGAGATATTGTAGGCGGGTATCCTAAAAAACCGTGAATCTCTTTCGGATCGCCTTTGGTTTTTAAACTGCATTTTTCTAAGGATTTGGAAAATAAGATGTGAAACAGTAGGTAATAAAAATACCTCAAATTGTACCAGGAACTTTCGGCTAATAAGAGAAAAAAGAGTCGAAGGGAAACCAGAATAACGATCAGAAATGTCTGTGTTAAATCAATGCGCGTAGCTGGCTGGAAGCCGGAAACAAGCCTCTTTCCGCACAAGCGCCCCGCCTTTAATGTAGAATTAACTGTATGTAGGTATCCTACTTGACGATGACGACGTAAACTGCAAAAAAATTAGATTTTCGACTGCCTGTGATATCGCTAGTTTTGTGGAAAAAAACAACAGATTTTTTTCTTATATTTAGATATGTGTAAAATTAGCAGCATAGTATCCATGTAACATTTTAAAATAAAAACAGGGCTAATAATCCACGCAAATGATAGTAGTATCCAACATCGTGCGATTCGTGCGCAGCATCGTAGCGCTTCATGTTTTTTGGACCCAATTTCGCCAAAAATCAATTCATATTTATCTTACATGTGTCTGTGAATTCATTGACTTAGTCGCAAATTGTACTCGAAACTACAGACCACAATAATTGCAAAAAGCAAAAAGTTGTCGAAAGACTAGAATAACGAGCAGAAATGAAGCCAGCGAAAGAGTTGAGGCATTAAATCGATGCGCACCGCTCCCGCTGGACGCCGGAAACCGGCTTATTTCCGCACTGGCATCGCGCCGATAATGTTGAATTAACCATACTTCAAGCTGAAACCGCTCCGGTTTTCGATTTAGCTTGTGACATGATCGCGTTTTAATATATACTAGTAATTGCACTAACTAGGAGCCATTAACATGACATTCTCATACAAGTTTTCATTTCTTCAATCATTTCACTTTAGAAAACGATTTTTAAGTACCTAGCCTTTGTGATCCTAGATAAGAAATACATATTGGCTTGTTTTAGGCAAATCCAAACTTCTGAAAAATATGCATTTTAAAATCCAAAACTTGGCGAGTCGGTAACAAAACCTACCAAATAGAAAATAATAAAAATGTATGTATGTACATAGTACATACCTACTTAAATTTTTAATGCACAACTTAAATGTTATCAAAGATAATCCACACTCAATAAATCTTTGATATTATAAATCATATTTGATTAATTTTATATAAAACAAAATATAGATAATGTTGTTTATAAAAAACATTGTTGTAATCTATAAATTGTAAATACAGATGTCAATCGCAATGAAAAAATCAACGATAATCAACTCTGGCCAACGTGGGACACGAACCCACATCCTTGGATTGCCGGTCCAATGCGTTACCAATTCCGGCAGTTGACCATCCGCTGAACTTTGTTATATTCCATTACTTGAATATATTCGGCAGGATGCCAAAGTTAATGGAATTCAACAAAAACACCGTTTATGAAAACAACCTTAAACCGAGTCTATTAACCCAAGCAATTTCCGTTTTTCTACCAGTCATAGCGCCGAACAAAAATACCTCAACAAAAACGAGGGGCTAAAAATACGGAGCGAAATATAGTATAACAACAAAGATATTGGAAGTAGCACGTTGTTTACTTCGTAGTACACACACTAAGTTAAGAATACTAGGCTGCGGATACAGTATTTGATATTTGTGCAGTTTTATAATCTGGAACGCTTGTGTTTGAACACAGCTTGCGCTTGTCTTTACAACGTATCGATGAAGAAATAATTTGTAAATGGGTTTGAAAACACTGAAAATTAATAGACATTGACATTAGCCAGTCGCACGACTGTGTAACTTCGGGATCACTGTTAATGATATACCTATAATTGTGTAGACAGATGAACACAGACTTATGTGTGGAGTAACAAGAAAGGATCGGATTAAGAATGAGTATATTAGGGCAAGTTTGATAGTAGCAGCGGTAACGGAGAAGATTAGAAGTAGTATAGGTTAGAATGTTAGGGATGAATGTCGATGGATGGAGAGCCAATGGTAGACCCAAAAAACGATGAATGGATTGTGTGAAAGAGGATATGAGAAAGAAAGGAATGAGTGCTAAGGTGACGAAAGATAGAGGAGAATGGAATAGAAAAACATGTTGTACCGACCCACATAACGTAGGATAAGGGCAGGAAGAAGACGAACAGAGACTTAGTAAGTTGTACCTAGTATGACAACTTTTTGTTACGGATCCAGCTGAGGTTTTTTCGACGGGCTACACTTTGGAATTCTTAAAAAACAAAGATTACACATGCAAAGGAGAGAACATGCATATAATACCTTTGTAGATGCAGGTGTCCATAGTCTACACTACGGCGCATAGGCTACGGTGACCGATTACCATCAGACGTTTGGTTTGCTACCGACGTGGCATATAAAAATAGACCCTTAAAAATTAAATTCGTTAGATTTTCTGAAAATTATTCGCATTAGGTTTAGGATCTTCCAAAGTTTGAAGTTTTAAAACACATGGAAACAATCTGAGACAGTGAATCGCCACGCAGCCGGGCCGGGTAAGTGGGGCCGCCGGATGTCCGCCCGCGTCTTGCCCGGATGTAATGAACCAGCAAGCGCACTGGATTGCCCGTTGCCCGGACCGGTTAATGCACACACGAGTGGAAAATAGGATATCCGTTATCTGTACTTATAGGATCGTTTTAACAGTGTACAGACAGACTGAAAGTGATGCCTTAGTAGTACTCGTAGCCAAGACAAAACTTTTGTTACATACCACATTGGATTGCCCGCTGCCCGGGCCCGGTTAATGCACAGTGTAAAAAACATCCATAACTCAGGAACAAATGTTTGCGATAAATCATTTGCCATGATTCAAACCCGGGACTCCTGCTTGCTAGGCAGGGACAATACCGACTAGGCTAATATAGTATGAATTATCTCAGATGATTTTTTCTGCTCGGGCCCTAATTTGTTAAACAAAAGGTATTGTTTCCTTTATGCAGTGGCTACACTGCTTACTGCTAATAGCCCCGGCATAACTAACGGGAACAAGCCCGTTTAAAAAGCAAATTTACCATTCTATTTATATGGTTCAAATTCATAAAACAGCCCGCCCTGATTGTTCTCTGAATGAGCTGTCACATAAATTTGAACCATAATACTATCACGATAGTTGCTTTTTAAACGACATGGCTGATTTGGCACGTGCTGAAGACCGCTCTTAAAAGAAACAAAGGCTTTTGTTTAACAGATTAGGGCACGAGCCCGAAATAATCATCTGAGAGAATTCATATTATAGCTCGTTAAATAATACGCCTGCTGATCGTCGTTCATAACCACTATTTCTCCTTTGTTACAGTTTCCATGACCCAAGTGATAGCGGTGGCAGGTGAGCCCGTGTATCTGCCGTGCGACATCGCGTCCATAGACGAAGATGACGCCGTGCTGCTAGTACTGTGGTATAAGGAGGATCTCGGGACGCCGATATACAGGTAGATACAACAGTTGTATGCTTTAGCATGAAACGAAATATACCTTGTCTATCAAAGTAAACCGTAGTAAAGTGTGCGATCTCTTTCTAATCCAAGAGAGAAATCTGGTAGTGTTACTGGTAATAGGCTGTTTTAATACAAAAACAAATTTTACACGAATTTTGAGTTAACTCCGTTTATCACTAAGCGAGCGAACTGAAGAGAGGCACAAAAATGCTTAGAGCGACATTGCTTGCACGTTGGCACGAATAGGAAATGGTCAGGGTACTGACTAAGTTTGTATGGCGATAATCGGGCCTTCCGGCCTGATTCGAGCTTTAAGATACGTCAAAAATTTGCTACAGATACGATATGGGTCGTATATGTCAGTGTTTTAAGAAACTACCTATCTACCCACTGACTATCAGTCCGTCGGGCGATATCGGCTTGTCCGAACAACTGTTCGGAACGGAATTCTCATTCTCATTCTCTCATTCTCATTCTCAACCAGTACCGAGAGTAGTACTCCCTAGGCAGGAGCGTCAATCACTATTGGCGTTATTCTTAAACACACATTAATTAGCTTTTAGTACACATAATTAATGTCATTAACGGGTCTGATAGTCAGTGGCCGTCTTAACGTAGCCACGACAGCTAGTGCAACCTAGAGGAAATATCGGAGAAAAAGTAAAATAATTAATTTTAATCGCGTTGGAACCGTTAATTACATTAATTATTAATCGTTGGTCTTGATCTGTCATTTTGGCTTATTAATTTGCAAGAAAGAGATAAAACATAAATTAACTAATTGAGGCGTGTAAAGTAATATGAATAAGGGGGTAAAGATTTATTTTACCAATTGTGTGGCGATCAACGGTGCCGTTTCCAACGCGAGGTTTTCCCGAGGGGCTACAGTATGGGGTTTTTCAAAAAAGGAGTGTACAGGTTTTTAAAGGGTCGTCAACGCGCGTGTAATCTCTTCGGTGTTGCAGGCGTCCATAGGCTACGGTAACTGCTTACCATCAAGCGGGCCGTATGCTTGATTGCCACCGACGTGGTATAAAAAAAAAGTTAAGAGCAAATTTATTTACCTCGCATCACTCGCATGTGTCATAATGCATTATTGGCACACAGCTGTTAAATTAAAATAGATACATTTTATTACGCAATGTTAGAGCGCAATGTTACCGTACAATAACTTTGCTGAAAATAGGTATATCGTTTCGAAAGAGATCAAACTCACCAGCAAGCACCTATTACAGGTACCAAATTATCGAACCGGAACAATAAAAATTCAATATAATCTCATTTAATTATCTTCCAAAACATTAAAGCTTTGCTCTTTAATAACAGACAAACAATACGCACTTGTACAAGAATAAGCATAAACAAAATTAGGAAATAGCAAGAAATTCGCTCTCGGCGAGAACTCTCGAGTCTGTTTATTGGCCAAATTCAATGAGCACTCTTAACGCGGCGAGCATAATGTGCGAGCGGTGGGAGGTAGAAGCGGTGCGAGGATTCTGACTAAATATTAAATAGACTTATATTGAAAACTGTAATAGATGTCATATATTAAAGAAAAAGTGACGAAGCCCTCCAGTGGTGAAGGCTGGATTCGAACCGGCATCTTTAGCTATCGCCGCTGACGCCATGAACCCCTAGGCCACCCCGCCACGGCGGTCGGTGCCCGTCCGAATTTCTCGACTATATGCCATCTTAGTAAGACTAGGCGTCTTTGACCAGCTCTAAGGGCAAGCAGTGCGCGCTTGCACCTCCTAAACGAACTCCTTACGAATTTACGTTGTAGCGAGAGAGACTACTACTACTAGACTTATATTGACCGGGATATTAAACCGTGAATATTGGGAGCTCATAAATAATACAAAAATCGTGAAACATTCAAACCTCTAAATAATAAATAATAGTATAGGTACAGAAGATTCACCCTCTAACAAAACGCGTCTATTACGGCAGATGACCGCTAGGTGGCGCAAGCGAGAACAGGTGTCCGTTCCGTAGGGGAGTGCGGCAACTAATAGTAACTAATAGTAGTAGTACAACCATAGGGCTAGACACCAAAATTGTTGTGGGCCGCATGTACTTGTAGCGACACGACGAAATCGCGGAGTTAGCCACGCCTGCTTAAGGTGACATTCGGATAGCGACTACATCAGTTTTAAGCCAATATTCGGATGGCAACTGCAACTACATTAATGTTGCGACATTGCTGCTGTGGCACGCGCTATCACTATCAAAATTTAGGTTCCCATAGAATACATTTACTTGAACAGGGAATTTTTATTTGCGATTACGGTTTCGATTTTCCACACGTTTTTACATTGTCACCGAGAGAGGAAAAATTCGTAAAAATAATATCACAAAAATTAGAAAAACATACAACTATACGGATAAATGACTCTTGTTATTGTCTACGTGAAAGCACGATAAAAACAGTACCCGTTTATTTCACGTGGATAAGGCCACTCATAATTCGCTTACTAGCTTCTTTAAAAAAAGCTATAGATCTTCAGCCTATGACTTGCACCAACATTTGTGCCTCATCCAAAACTCTTCACAACATTGTAAAGACAACTCGAAACTTGGCGAGGGCTTTCAGGTGAACAATTTATTCGATTTCAGTACCTAAACGCGAGGGCTAATGACGTTATTGTTTATTTTTCGCATCAAAAAGGAGATCCAGGATGAAAGTTTTCTTCAATTTCGCTTACTAAGGTTTTATACGTAGCCAATACTGAAAGTTACTATAATGTGCCACTTAGAGATGAAACTGTCAAAGTAAAGGTTGAAGCTTTACTACTTTTGAATATACAAATATATTCAGTTACTATTCTCAAAATATGAAAATGTAACTCTTACAACAAATGTGTGAGGTAGTTTATTTGGATGTGATTGTGTATTTTAGGAATGCCGGCAGTTTTAAAATTGTATGTCAAGCGTTTTTATGATTCTAACTCAAGAAATTTTCCGTGTTTGAATTGTTTCAATGTGCCCGCAATCGACAAAACGTTTATAGCAGGCTTCCAATTTTATCGTATAATAAAACCCAGTTCTCGTGCGACTATTTGTAGTATGTTTTATAATTTAAATTGCTTTCATATTAATCTTAAACCTGATAAATCGAGAAGGAAGTCTTTCAACAGCGTTTCCGAACTTAAATCGCAGCTGTGTGCTTAATAATAAGTCACAAAAATGTAGCATATCAGCAGATTCAGACAACCTTAGGTATCCAAATGAATCTAGTAAAAAGATCCTACATGCACACGTCAGAAAACATGAATATAAATAGATACAACACAATCTCCATAAAAACACTGAGACCCCAAATGTTCATATAAAAAGTGCCTGGGGATAAAAGGGCCGTGTACTTTTTATGTATCGTTTAATTTTTCCGTGTACCGTAAAGAAAATTTATACCTAAGTATACGCATTGTCAGAAAGAGTTAAGCAAAGGAATTATAAACGAAAATGTTACATAATTTTATACGCGGTTGTGGCCTAACAAGAGCAGCAATAAATTAAACCGTTGACTGTACAGTCGAAGGCAAAAATATCGATACAGACAAATGGCTCAAAAATATGTGAACACGACTTTATTGCCTAAGGTGTAAGAGCGTACACATATTTTTGAAACTTTGGGAATGTATACATATATACTTATGCCCTTGACAGTACTCAAACTTACCAACATTAATTTATTCAGCAACTTTTAAACGAAATACAATATTATGCAACTGTTGTTTTTTTTATTCTGTTGCAGGCCAAGATCTATCAACAATTATTTACTTTGATTTCATTTATAATTCTAGGTGTATGCTTCTGTCTTAGAAAAAAAATTGTGTGCAACGGTAACATAATTAGTTCTTAAAATTCTCGGGACTGTCTTTACAAAACTCAACTTCGTCTCGTTTTGTAACTTTGGCCCTTGAATTTTAAGAACCCTTATTATTAACCTGTTGCACAAAATACTATTAGCAAAGATAGATATATCTCCGTAATAGATGGATACAGTCTAAGGAAAAAACGTGCCTCGAAAATCAAGAAAATTTGATTCTCGTTCAGAGGGCGCTACTAGTTTTGGCCTACAGTCGTATAGATGGCGTTGACGGTTTCGTTTGTTATTTAACAATTTTAACGCATATCAGTGAAAGAACATGGGTCAAAATCATAAAAATAATTAATGCGAATAAAAAAATCTATCTATCTATCGTATTTTTATAAATCTTCATTTTTAGTTTTAAAGTGTGTCGACAGATGGCAGTGAATTTACTGGGGTTACAAAATTTACTATGACGGTACCGCTCTAGTATAAGTTACTCTATGCTTTTAGCAACATGGCGCTACTCCGAACTCACAATACATCTAATAACGATGGTTTCACAAAGGAAAGATATTTACTGAAAATGTTGCAAGAATTTCTTCGGACGCTTACAAACAATACTAGTGACGTCTTCATTTTGCTAAAGTTGAAATTGCTAAATACTTTAGATTTTACTATCGTTCTAACAACAAGAGTGTAGCGAAACTTTTTAGTTTTCGTTTTAGTTATAGTTAACGCTATCTCCACTGAGCTCGTTCACTTACCTGTACTAACAATGGCATTCTGTTAAACAAGAGCCATTATTTCTTTTATGTCAGCGCGTGGCCTTTGTGCCTGCGCGCGTGGCCAATTGTGTGTGAGCCTCAGGCACAAAAGGCCACGCGCTGACACAAAAGAATAAAGGCTTTTTTTTAACAGAATGCCATTGTTAGTACAGATAAGTGAACGAGCTCAGTAGAGATAGCTTTAACTATACCAGCCGCCTGCAAAAGCTAACCGCTAAGCTACGAATAACTTAACATACTTGTGTCAGACTGACTTCTTGTACATGTTGTTATTTGTGTTCCAATGGAAAATGGCGTGGGTTCAAATCCCATTTCTAAAGTTATTGAATAAAAACATCAGACACCATTTAATTACAATGATAATTAGGGAATCACAAAATATATCCTAATAGATACGTGAAGCGGTTCGACAACCGGTTTCAAAACAATCGGACAGTTGGAAGTGACACTGGATTTAAATAAATACCTATATTTTTATACCACGTCGGTGGCAATCAAGCATACGGCCCGCATGATGGTAAGCAGTACCAATACCTATATACATAGAAAACATCTATAGCGCAAGAACACATATTTGTGATACACACACTATTAAATGCCCTTACCAGGATTCGAACCCGGGACTATCCGGGACCTTCTTCTTCGTAGGCAGGGTCACGACCGACTAGGCTATTATATGAAATGGTGGGTTGTATTTAATTAACTTTCTCTGGCCCTTGTTATATAGTTAATAACTTAAATGCTGGTAGAAGTCTATTTTTAACTGATTTTACCTATTTAGTAGAAATGGATTTCCGCTCAATGTTACTAAATTCCCTGATTAGCCTTGATGGTGAGTAACGTTGTCAAAATGTTCCTTTTGCATAATAACTGACTGAAGAGTAGTATAAAAGTGATCAAGTTGCATAATGATAAACAATCGGTACAATACTTACAGCCTTTAAAGTTTATATTCATTAATATAGCTAAGACACATAAAAATGTTCACAAAAGCTCGCTTCACGTAGCTTCTATTTACGTTCTAGGTAATAATGTGGCCACCATTTGTCGTTTACTTGATAAAGCGAAAAACAAGCAAAATAAGATCATGTAACAAGTATCAAAAGTTGGGGAATCCGTAGGACAACAATAGTAATATACTAATTTATACATAAATTTATTGGTTTATTATAAAACAATTCCCCCAATGAGGGGCGCCACTGGATGGTCGATGCAGTCTTAAACTTACGCATTTTATTTGAAATAAAATTGGACTGTACTTACATTAAGGTTGTTTTCGGTTTAATAACCAATTTTATTTGTTAACAGCGTCGACGCCCGCGAGCGAGACTTCGGCGTGGCCGAACGCTGGTCCGACGAGAGCGTCTTCGCGTCCCGAGCTTATTTCTTGCCGGAGCGAAGACCAGCAGAGTTAGGAGTCGACCGAGTCAAGGCTTCTGACCAGGGCATCTACCGCTGCCGGGTCGACTTCAAACAGGCCCAGACTAGGAATTCTAGGGTCAATCTCACTGTCATAGGTAAGTTTAGATCATTAATTGTTGTGTCATGTTTTAGCCAAAGGTCCCATTTGTCGATATGGAGTGGAGACGTTGCCTGGTTCGACGAGGCTTCGCGTCCAGAGCTTATACCTCTTGCCCGAGCGTAGACCGGCGGAGCTAGGACTTGACCGCGAGGAGAACTTAACGGGGTACCTCTTAACACTACGAGGTCTAGGAATCAATCCTCCCTATGTTGGTGAATATTTTTAAGGGATACCGCCGTTTAGCCAAAATATTTTTCGCCAAATTTCACTTCCCAACAAACTTATGGCATCAGTTTCATTTCCCAAATGAGATTTTAGCAAGTTTTTTACTTCGCAACCATTTCATTTCCCAACCCCATACTTGCGAAATGAAAATGACGTACTAGGTTGGGTTAGGTTAGGTTGGATTATGAAAATTTGCGAAATGAAATTTTGCCAAATGATAATTTGCGTAAAATAGTTTGGGAAGTAATACTTTGGGAAACGATTTTTGGCAATACATTAGTAAACCTATTTTTAACTATATTTTTAGTACAGTCTGTTCTCTAACATAAGTACTGTATCTACTTTTCTATACTGCTAGCATAGCGACGTGGGTAGGTTACTAGGTAGGTAAGCTGGGGGTTTAAACCCACCACCTCCGGGTTGAAACATCCCACCTGTACTAATCGCATAAATCCTACTCGTATAAAGCACATATTCATAAGGTACATATTATTATTCATATGGTACATGATCCTATACTAATTATTTTTTTCTTCCACTTACATCCACCCTCATCCCAAGTCCAAACTTTACTTGATATTCATGTAAACTGCAAATGTGTTCTAGAACACTTGATGATATTTGACTTTAAAATGTCCGATTTCCGAACTCGGTTTGGCTTCGTTCCAGTCTTCGATACTAGATTTTACATGTTTAATTCATAGTTATGGTAACATACGCACTCTCTTGGTCATTTTCGACGACGTTGCAACAATAAGGAAATTGAATAAAAGTATATCATAATGAGAATATTATGTTATTTGATTCTAACGTCAGATCCAAGCTCAGTTTCTTCCAAGAAATGCTTGCTAGGATCACATAGGAGCCAAAAATCATAAAACAGGGGATGTAAATGTTTGGAAAAGTGAAAATGTTAATTCCAACAAAAGACTTCATAACCAGATTCCATTAAATTATAGAAAAGGAACCGAATACCGCTTCTATAAATTACAAATAATTATGTACTTCATTATCATCATCATCATGTCAGCCGATAAACGTCCACTGCTGGACATAGGCCTCCCCCAAGGCTCGCCACTCCGACCGATCCTGTGCCGCTCGCAACCACGAATTCCCGCGACCTTCACCAGGTCGTCGCTCCATCTCGTTGGAGGCCTACCGGCATATATTATATTTATACCTTATTATGTACCTAACTGAAGTAAAAGTATAGGTAATGTGATGACATTTGTAACAGTAATAGTATTAAGAGGAAAGGGGACGGCCTCTGGATATTGACATTATGGAAAATATTTTTACACAATTTGATGTTTATTAACCATAGCTATGCCCTTGACTTTTTAAATTTTTTGATTATGGTAAAAATTAGGAGCGAAAAACAGATTTCATACAAATTTTAAAATGCTCCTAACTTTTATAATAATTAAAAATTTAAAAAAATCATAGCTGCAAAGCTAGGTATGGAAATCCATCAGTCTAAAATATCGTCGCTATACTTACTCAACCTTATATCTGCAACAATCATTTGATGGAAATGTCGCTTTTCTTTCATTCGGAATACGGGTGTTTTTGTCATCAAATGAGTGTTGCAGATACGAGGTTGAGTAAGTACAGCGGCAATATGTGACTGCAATTGAAAAAAATAATTGACAAGGAATAAATCCAACGTTAAGCGTCTTATGTGCACGATTTCGGGGTAATATATTTGGCAATTTCGAGGCAGGTATAAACGAATAAATGTGGAGGTTCAGCTTTAAAATATGTAAAATTATTAAAAACCGGCCAAGTGCGAGTCGGACTCGCGCACGAAGGGTTCCGTACCATTACGCAAAACACGGTAAAAAATCATGTTTTTTGTATGGGAGCCCCACTTAAATATTTTGTTTTATTCGGTTTTTAGTATTTGTTGTTATAGCGGCAACAGAAATACATTATCTGTAAAAATTTCAACTGTCTAGCTATCACGGTTCATGGGATACAGCCTGGTGACAGATAGACGGTCAGACAGACAGACGGGGTGGATTCTTAGTAATAGGGTCCCGTTTTTACCCTTTGGGTACGGAACCCTAAAAATGGAAGAAAAAACTCAGACAAATACGAAGTAAACTGCTGTTTATACTTAAGTACATATTAAACTTTGTGAATTTAATATAATCAGGTAATTTTACGGGTTTATTTTTAATTTATTTACAAAAACCGAGCTGGTTATTTTTTTACTGAGACTACAAGGAAATAAAGAAACAGAAATAGGGTCCCTAAAAAAGAAAGAGAACAATATAAATAAAATAGGTTGCGTACTCCCACAATAACCTTAGCCTGTATCATGGTAACTGTTAGAGGTGACTAGGTGAGACATAGTTTACTAGAATTGTTTTTTGGAACAGATACTGCGAACCACGTTCGACGTGTTTTCTGTCGCACTTGTAAATTCGTACGTAAGTGTGACAGGCAGGCAACACGTCGAACGTGGTGCGCGGTAGGCCCTCAGGTATTGCCGTGTACGCGTAAGTACGCTATCCCGGGGCGTTTTTTAGCGTCTCCTTTATACCTAGGAGAAAGGCGACTCAATACGTCATAATGATCTGATGCAATGCATAGGTATAGACACTTAGCCTTAAGAGACTTGACTGACAGACTGACCAACGTAAATCCCTAGTAGCTAAGGTTATTAGCATTAGCACCTATCTTCACCTTTAGACATACTTTTTTTTTTCAATCTAGTTTTTAATTCACTAACTGGTCGCCCAAGATACAGGCTATGCCTAGTTTGGGGACCCCTGTTCATACTGTTATAAATGTACCGCTGTATGCGCGCAACCTGGACCTCATGTATACTCCATCTGCAAATTCCCTTCTTTGTGTGCAAAACTAAATATATTTTTCATTTAAAAAAAATAAAAAAAATAAAAAAAATGCGCAACCCGCTTCCAACGCGCAAGCGGCGACCTTCGGTAAGGCGCATTGGAGGCTAATTTTATTAAAGCTTACATTTTGACATCATCATCTTGTGAAATAAAATTATAAAAATGGATTATATCGCGTATATTGAATTTATAATACATCCTGACGTTTCCAACCATTTACAGCGTTCGTGGTCAACGAGTGACTGAGGAAAAATACAATGTGCAAAAATACCCACATACAAAAAATAATGAACCACAAACTATAAACTTTAAGGCCGGTTGTACATGCAAAATCGGTTCATACCTCAAGGCTAGTTATACAATACAATTATTTTCAAGTAAAGATATATATATATATACGCGATAAAGCTACGCCGACTCCAACCCTACACCTCGGACCCGAGTAGATTTAATTCCCTCCTTAATTGTAGGAGGGTATCCCAATATGGGACAGTTTGAGATTTGGGGAAGAACAAAATATTTTCATTAATCATCATCATCATTCCATGCAGACGAAGGCGCGGACAGAAGCTAGTGACTAATACGTATAGGCAAAGCCTAAGAACTAATCATATTGCCAAACACGGCCAAGCCAAGTTATGAAAACACGCCTCCAATATTGGCACGGAACTCTAAAAATATACCTATACTCGTACACCTATACCTAGGTACAAAAGTATCTGCGGCAAAGCAACTTGATTAAATTTTTATATACCCGCAGACTATTTATAACATAGCTTCGAGGGATATTGGATGGACCGGTGGTCGGATTATGTAAGTATTGAACATGCGGATATACGTATATTGCATTTATTACGGGAAAGTAATCAAAGTAATTTTGTATTAAAGGTAAAATCTGCACGAACTAATTTTTTTTTTTTCTTAATTTTGATGCTTCCGTACACTCGTGGTGACGATGCCAGCCTCATAGGAGGGTACGCGTGTGGAATTAACTCTCAGACCGAAGTTCAAGATATTTTTTATGTAAACATTTTCTCATCACTTGATAGCGGTTGGGAAAGCAAGCTATTCAAGGATAATGCCAAAATATTTCCTAAAATGTTTTTCCGCTCGACTTGGCCTCTACTTTCTATAAATATGTGGACAAGGTCTTCTATTCTGTTACAATGCTCACACAGGTTTGTATCTCTTTTTTTCATAAAAGCATCCAACTACAGTGCACAAGCTCTCAACCGTGGTCCATTTGACTGGAATATCTTCGGCCAGGTGCGCAAGATAATTATAAAAATGGAAGAAAAAACTCAGACAAATACAAAAAGTAAACTGCTGTTTATACTTAATTACATAGGTATTAAACTTTGAGGATTAAATAAAATTAAGTGGTTTTACGGGAATTATTATTCAAAATGTATTTATAAAATTGAGCTGGTTATTACAGGGAAATAAAGAAACAGAAATACATGTTAAATATAGACTTATAAGTGAAATGGTTGAAGGTATTAAAGTCTAACAAATGCAAAATCAAAGCCATTTTTGGGTTTTTCCTTATTGAGGCAAATTAATCAAATTGCGAATTACGGGAATTATTATTCAAAATGTATTTATAAAATCGAGCTGGTTATTACAGGGAAATAAAGAAACAGAAATACATGTTAAATATACACTTATAAGTGAAATGGTTGAAGGTATTAAAGTCTAACATATGCAAAATCAAAGCCATTTTTGGGTTTTTCCTTATTGAGGCAAATTAATCAAATTGCGAATTACGGGAATTATTATTCAAAATGTATTTATAAAATTGGGCTGGTTATTACAGGGAAATAAAGAAACAGAAATATATGTTAAATATAGACTTATAAGTGAAATGGTTGAAGGTATTAAAGTCTAACAAATGCAAAATCAAAGCCATTTTTGGGTTTTTCCTTATTGAGGCAAATTAATCAAATTGCGAATTACGGGAATTATTATTCAAAATGTATTTATTAAATTGAGCTGGTTATTACAGGAAAATAAAGAAACAGAAATACATGTTAAATATAGACTTATAAGTGAAATGGTTGCAGGTATTAAAGTCAAACAAATGCAAAATCAAAGCCATTTTTGGGTTTTTCCTTATTGAGGCAAATTAATCAAATTGCGAATCCAGGGCCATCGTACAAATGTTTTATAGGATATTTTCAAATAACATAAAAAGAAAAATCTCATCACCTGCAGTTTTTTTTTAAATTAAGGAGAAAGGAAATTTTACCGTTCTACGGGACTGCTTTGAAAACATATTCGCCTTAAAGA
Organism: Cydia strobilella; assembly: GCF_947568885.1. NCBI lineage: Eukaryota > Metazoa > Arthropoda > Insecta > Lepidoptera > Tortricidae > Cydia > Cydia strobilella. The sequence goes on from NC_086056.1 coordinate 3,119,884, forward strand.
GAAATTTTTAATAACAAGAAAGCAAAACAATTACTTCAGTTGTAAATTAAGCTTTAATAAAATTAAAAATTAAAATTCTATAAGATAATATTGATATACATCTATACTAATAGCAAAGATATGTGTGACTCCGTATGAAATAAGCGGTCCAAGAAAAAAACGTACCTTGGAAAATCAGGAAAAATATATATTCGAATAGATGGCGCCATACCTTTGGCCTGTTTTGCCATACTTTACTTTCGCATACTTTTGGTCTTTCCTGACAGGGGGGCACAAGTGCAACTCCTTGCATCCCATGCTCGTGTAGATGGCGACGCCGTTTGATATTTAACAATTTTAACACATATCAGTCAAAGAACATCGGTCAAAGTCATATGGCGTTCTAAAAAGAATTTAAAAAAACATTTATCCATATATTCGGCTCCACGCTGTGTCGAAAAACTCGGAACGTTTTATTTCCATGGACGAGACATAACTTTTGTACAACAGCGTAACCTGGTACTATAAAATTACATAGAATATGAGCTTCATGCAACCTGAATCTAGTATTATGTCCATTACATTGCTCAACAGTATTAAAGCTAATCTCCACCTTAAAGAGCTAAAATTACGGTTTTAATTCCCCTGGCCACTGACTTATTACTTTCTAGTATTGAGGCCCATGTGACAACCTTACATCTCAGTGCGACTATGCTTTTGAATAAGGTTATTCAGCAAAGTGCACGAGTCGACTCTTGAGTACAAAGAGCTGGGTTTGCAATGGCGGACATGAAAGCGTATGCAGATTGATTTTGCCGCAGAGATGTGGATTAGATTTTGTCTTTGTGTTCTGTAAGTGATCGTGGCTTTTTCGATCTGTCATTGGGTTGTAACTTGTCGACTGCCAGTATACATGGACCCGGGTATGTCCTTAAACTACGTCCAAAAGGACCCGGGTATGTCCTTAAACTACGTCCAAAAGCGAGGTATGGGCACTGTGAATGACATCTCGCTTTGTGTGGTAGGGCACAGGACAGCGGATGTCATTCCAGATCTAGAGCAGAGCCCAACTGGGGATGTACCTTACAGAAAACCGCAGCCAAATAACACTAGACCCTACTAATAGTGTTGTGTTCCTGCCGGTGAGTAAGGTTGCAAGAGCTCGAGGGAGAGTAGTGTTAGGGTCGGCAACGCGCATGTAACTCCTCTGGAGTTGCAGGCGTACATAGGCTATGGAGACTGCTTAACATCAGGCGGGCCGTATGCTTGTTTGCCACCGACGTAGTATAAAAAAAAATACAATCATCTATACGGAGTGAAATTTTAACCACCAGCGATACTCTGCGTAGTGACATTATAGGTCACTAGCTTTTGCCCGCGACTTCGTCTGCGTGGAGTTAGTAATTTGGGTAGCTTATTTTTTATCCAATCTGCTTTTTATCGATTTCCCATACAAACATCCACCCCCATTTTCACCCCCTTAAAGGATTATTTCTGGGATAAAAAGTACCCTATGTCCTTCCCCGGGGCTCGGACTATCTCTATACCAAATTTCAACTAAATCGGTTCAGCGGTTTAAGCATGAAGAGGTAACAGACAGACAAACAGACACACTTTCGCATTTATAATATTAGTATAGATACTGAACATCTTTTATTATGGGACCAATGCCGAAATCGCGAAAAAAAAATTTGACTGTTTCATACATTCCAGCTGATGTGATGCCGCTGATTTCTATGGGACAGACTTTTTTTTTGGCGGTTTCGGCATTGGTCCCAAAATAAAAGTTATTCAGTATAACCTATCTATAACCTATTTACGGTTTAGACACTTGTTTTAGTCAGTCGTGCGACATGTTACGGAGAGCTTAGGTCTCCTATGTCTCACAACAGCTTAAATTCCCAAATGTATTGTTTTGATTGCCGTGACTTGCATTGAATGCAGCTGCAGTGTTTCATGTTTCTCACTAAAGTAGCGCATACGGACTGACAACCCACCACTCTTACGTTCTTTTGTGTTTGCTGGAGTCATATGTCCCACGTCGCTGAATTGAAACCAAGTTTGTATCTTGAATAGATTCAATTATTTATCTAGTGTCTATTCTGTTTCTTTGTTGTTTCTTTTTACAGTCACGATACTTTATTTAACAAGAAAATAATTAAATTATATTATGCGAATGGTATGGAGCGACGACCTGGTGAAGGTCGCGGGAATTCGGTGGTTGCGAGCGGCACAGGATCGGTCGGAGTGGCGAGCCTTGGGGGAGGCCTATGTCCAGCAGTGGACGTCTATCGGCTGACATGATTGATTGATTGATTGATTGATGCGAATGGTCGGTACCTAGATAGCAAATGATGTTTTAATTATGTATGTAAATAACTTAAACCTCTAACCTTAAATTATGATACAATACTTATGTAAGTAGGTAACACATATTCATAAAAATAAACACATGAAAAAAACATTAAATAGGCCGATTTTTATTTGGTTATCGATTGTTTTTCGTCAGATATCGATAAAATTACGTGGATAGATAGAATTCCGTATTATGAACAATATAAGCGTAATTTCACCGTATGACCTAAAAAATCTTCCACTGAGTTTCAAACGAGTTATGGTATTGAGACTTTGATATTTTTTTCGGGTCAAGTTGTGATTTCGTATTTATCTCGCCCAGAATCAGGAGCTCTACATCGACATCGAAAAATCGACTAATAAAAATTCTACGCATGATACATTGGGCCCAGATTATAACAATCCTAAGTGCATGTGCAATCTTGAGTTATGAAAGGATTTTTCCAGTCTCTTAGTCACAGTGTTTTATTAAGTAATTTCATTTATTCCTTTACTAAACTTCTAAACGCAACTCACCGTGTACACCGAAAAGGTTATTTAATCAATTCCAAGAAATCGGTTCAAAATAGCGAGTTTAATGTTCAAAATTAGATTAATTTCTATATCAGATCTCAACATCCTCCTTTTCAAACTCGAATTATCACGATATCAAACATGGCGCCCAACGTTTAAAGATGGCTGTCTTGTAACTTAATACGCGGTATCAGAAACAGATATAATACTCGTGTTCATAGAATTTGTACATAATTCGAATATAAAATCTTAACATTATGGCGTGTTATTTAATAAAGTGGCAACAAGTACCGTGGAATGGGGTTACTTTGATCAATTTCAGAATTTAAAAATGCGTATCTCCCCGAATATGTACTCAAATAAAGATGAAAAAAAAAAAACCGTAATCGGTTTTTACTCCCTTATCGATTTCATCACGAAATATTTAAATATGAGTTTATCTTTAGAAAAAAAAGGTTAAGCTCGTGAACAAATTTATACTGATATTGGGATTACTTTGATACCTCCCTTAATTTCAACGGATTTTGATAGTAAGCCTTATAGTCGGAAAACTCCAAAACATAAAAAAACCATTAAGTATAATGGTTTGGCCTTTGGGGTATTTTTGATGTAGAAAGACATTTAAATATTTTAGAAAAAAAAAGTTATTACGGATCATTAACTATGTAACTGTAACTGTGTAATTAATAATCATAGCAACCAATCGTAAAAAAAACCGAACGACGTAAAACGTATAAATTTAATTTAATCATGAAGTAAAGTTTTTATCAAAGTAACCCCGGGAATCAAAGTAATTCCACAGCAATTGAACATAACGGCGAAAGTTATACTAAAAGATTTCCTGCAATATCACCTTAAGAAGAATAGATCTCGGTAGTCAACCTTTAAATAATGATCGGTCTCCCAGATATTGTCATTAAAATATGCTGCCCCTCAGTCTGTTTAACAAGATTGCTGCATTATTTCGCTATTTGTACAGTTACCTGAAATAATATGTTACTCTTCGAAGGCCGCAAATATATGGGACACTCTTATGGCTTTACAAAAAAGATCGTTTCAGACATTTTTGCGGCCTTCGTTGTGTAACATTTTATTGCAGGTGACTGAACAAGCTTCAGCTAACATCATAGACGCGCAGAGAAGGCTGTTGTAATGTCAATTCAAAAAATAATAATTACCTAAAATTATTTGAACTATAGGTATATTCAAATTATTTGTTCGAAGATATATACAACTTACGAACATTTTGGTTACATTAGCATTTTTAGGGTACCGTACCCAAAGGGTAAAAACGGGACCCTATTACTAAGACTCCGCTGTCCATCTGTCCGTCTGTCTGTCACCAGGCTGTATCTCATGAACCGTGATAGCTAGACAGTTGAAATTTTCACAGATGATGTATTTCTGTTGCCGCTATAACAACAAATACTAAAAAGTACGGAACCCTCGGTGCACGAGTCCGACTCGCACTTGGCCGGTTTTTATAATTTATAAATACTTCCTTATAGGATTTTTTACAGAAAGGGCTTAAGTGCTGTTCAAATGTAATGCATTTTTGCCACGGCAAGATAAAGAGGTTTGTCCCGGGCTTAATGGGAAGCAAATTGGCCGATTTTATCCTGTTGGTTAACTTTACGGTGTAATCGGTGGTTCGTTAAATTTCCTAGAGATTTTAACGTGGCCCTATTACTTAAAGGTCAGTGAGTTTTAACGTTAGGCTTCATTACCTGATATTATTGTCACCACTACTTTAAATTAAGGCGAAAGTATTTCTGTCTGTCTGTCTTTTTCTTTCTCCAGTCACAAAGAGAGTTCATCAATGGTAAAAGTGGCTCTAGCTCTAGACTAACTTCTTGCATTTTTAGAGTAGGTTTTACCATCCTTATCCCGTTATTCATAAAATTTAGTAAGCTTCCGTTAAATTTCGTTATTTTCTAAAAAAACACGAAAGTCAAAATGACGGACAGGAACGGATAGTCAAATGCTTGTGACTTGATAGACTGTCATGTAAAACACTATTAGAATCACGCTATTATCGCAGCACTTATTATTTTAATAAATCGTAAACCCCTAGTTATTCCACGGGTCAATTATTGAAAACCAAGGCCATATTGGAGAAAATATCGATAATAATCCATTACTGGGACGATTAACATTCAGGTCCTAAAAGAGCTCCTTGGGGAACACCGAGCTTTACTGCTAAGGCCATTACTTTGGTAAAAAGTCTGATAACAGAAGGCTCTGTAATCTGCATAATTTGAGGTTCATTTTATTTCTTTAAGAGAATATATTAGATGAAATCTCGATTGGTAAGTAACTAATGGATGAGTTTAAATGAAAGCCTGTATATATTTGCACATTTTGTTACCATTTAAATTAACTTGTTTTTTTTTTTTTACTTTACTTGTATCTAGAGTTAGAAACAAAAACTTACAGTTGCTGGAGTATATTTCATGAGATTACCACGTTGTCATTATTGTAAAATTTGTATGACTTAATTTTTTTAATAAATTGATATTACGAACAAGGTACAAAGTTTGTACCTTTATCAATGTACCTTTCTAATCGATCGTCAAATATGTAAACATGTCACACGGCATCCAAGTAGGTCAGGAAAATAAAAAGTTTTATTACAAAAACTTACCATGACTAACCATAATATCTCGCCCCATAATAAATTATTTGCCATGTTCAACTTCGTATGGTTTCTAAGATAACGTGTGAAGTTCTCGTCATAACTTCTGCGTTAGGGTGTTAGAAGCGGGATCTTCAGGAAGAGTTTTTATTCGCTGTTTACGAAAGTTAGCATTCGTTTTCATGGTTTTCATACAGTTAATAATTTGTTGTTTTTTTTTCACACAAATTAACTTAGCCTCACAGTAAACTTAAATAAGGCTTGTCTTACGGGTATTTAGACAACGATATATATAGTATATAAATACTTACATACATGGAAAACGCCCATGACTCAGGAACAATATCTCTACTTATCACACAAATAAATGTGGTATTTCCTATAAAAAGGGACCTTATTGTCGATGGCGCTTACGCTATTATAAACGATGCTCCGATATAAATACAATGCTGCGCGACGCTGTGCGGCGTATTAAGCGCCATCGACAATAAGGTTTTGATTTAATTTGAATCCAGGGCCATCTCGGCTTCATAGGCAGGGTCACTATAGACTAGGGCAGACTGTCAAGTTTACATATTATGAATAAATTAATTTATAAAGTGGCCATGCAATTTTGCGACTTTTGGCTTCTCTTAACTGAACGTAGTTTAGCGAAAAGAATCCCTTCTCAAAAATTTTGTCAAATAAATGAATGATTTTAAGGGTTCCGTATCCAAAGGGTAAAAACGGTACCCTATTACTAAGACTTCGCTGTCCGTCTGTCCGTCTGTCCGTCTGTCCGTCTGTCCTTCTGTCCGTCTGTCCATCTGTCCGTCTGTCTGTCTGTCTGTCACCAGGCTGTATCTCATGAACCGTGATTGCTAGACAGTTGAAATTTTCAAATTTGATGTATTTCTGTTGCCGCTATAACAACAAATACTAAAAAGTACGGAACCCTCGGTGCGCGAGTCCGATTCGCACTTGGCCGGGTTTTTTTTCTTTTTGTGCGAAAGTTAAAATTCTACGTATTGATAGTTTTTTGTGGACAATTGAGTTGGATATAATTTAGGGAAAATGATCCAACTTTAAGTTCCGCTCACTTAGTACATAGGTACAATGTTGAATGCCTGCAAATTAACAGAAAAAAATGTCGATTGGCTTAATAGATTGGGGTAAGCTTACCCTCAAAGAGACCACGAACTTTATCAACAGAGATTTTCAACTAACATTATATAAGTATTTCTGTGTATCCTCTAACTTCATACATTTTGTCGACAGTGCCTCCGAGCAAGATGGTGATAACCGACGACCAGGGCGACGTGAAGCAGGCTATCGTCGGGCCCTACGTCGAGGGGGACTCGTTTACGCTCAAATGTGACGTCAGTGGAGGTGAGTTCACAATCCCTCTGGTACCATCGGTCCACTTTCCCGATCTGTTTACTTTACCAAACGATCCACTTTCGCGATGTGTCTACTTTACAAAACGGTCAACTTTCGCGATCTGTGTACTTTACCAAACGATCCACTTCCCGATCTGTCTACTTTACAAAACGGTCAACTTTCGCGATCTGTGTACTTTACCAAACGGTCCACTTTCGCGATGTGTCTACTTTACCATCGGTCCACTTTCGCGATGTGTCCACTTTACCATCGGTCCACTTTCGCGACATGTCTACTTTACCATCGGTCCACTTTCGCGACGTGTCCACTTTACCATCGGTCCACTTTCGCGATTTGTGTACTACCAAAGGGTCCACTTTCGCGATGTGTCCACTTTACCAAACGGTCCACTTTCCCGATGGACTTGCAAGAGAGCTGCACAGAATATAGAACAGGAGTTACACACAGAATTCTTAAGAGCCCGGTTACGATTTTAGTCGCAAAAATGTAAAGTTGATAGATTTCTTCTGTGAAATTGTACACCTTTTGTTACCTAATTGAAATAACAAGTTCTGGTTTCTATTAGCACGACTTCTTATCTCTAGGTTTATCAGAACATTTTTTTGAAAAAAGGCTTACTAAATTAGTAATGAATTTTTTTCTGATGGACGTTTAGGTAAACGCGTGTAAAGCACTGACTTTGATGCTCTTATTTGTAAATTTCGTAAAGTTTGGACTGCTAAAAATGGTAAATTTGTATTACACATATTCTGTACTCTAGGTTTATCAGATTACATTGTTGTTATATGACTAAGAGTTCGAGGAAATGAAAGTTAAACGAATTCAATTTTCTCCAGAAATGACCTCAAAACATGTGACAATTTCTCCGAAAATCTACTTATTTTCGACGTAGATTGCATACTCAAATAATCTGCAATGTTTACTTAAACTGTTGCTGTACTTCATATTATTTAAATTGCAACTTTTATTTTCTGACGGTTTTTTAAAAACTTCCCCTTTTTCTGGTATAACATCGGTGACACGCGCTCGCGGCCTCAGTCCCGCGCGGGAGCTGGTAGAGGCAGGACGTTTGTTGAACGGCTCCGCACGTTGCATCGACGACGACGAAGTTATTTATCATTGTGTGCGTCGCTCGCCGTGTAAAAAGTTATATTTGTTTGCGTGTTTGGCTGTACTGTGTGCGTGTAAACTGCGACCAGAAACTTTAATCCTTGGGTTGTAAGTACTTGTTTATTAACCGCCTTTAAAAAAAAGGAGGTTCTCAGTTTGACCCGTATGTTTGTATGTATATGTATGTATGTATGTTTGTTCGCGATTATCTCGCATTTGGCTGAACCGATTTTGATGCGGTTTTTAGAAAAGTGTTTGTTACATTCTGGAGAAGGTTTTAGTATACATAGAGCTGAGCTGATGCTGAACCCTGGCTGTACCTAGTGGAACGCAGGTTTAGTGCAACATAGGCACACGCTGTTTTAAGTACTTGTTTATTAACCGCCTTTAAAAAAAAGGAGGTTCTCAGTTTGACCCGTATGTTTGTATGTATATGTATGTATGTATGTTTGTTCGCGATTATCTCGCATTTGGCTGAACCGATTTTGATGCGGTTTTTAGAAAAGTGTTTGTTACATTCTGGAGAAGGTTTTAGTATACATAGAGCTGAGCTGATGCTGAACCCTGGCTGTACCTAGTGGAACGCAGGTTTAGTGCAACATAGGCACACGCTGTTTTGGTCTGTCTTGATGAGCAATTAGGAGAGCAGTACCCAAGATGGAGCTGATGCTGAACCCTGGCTGTACCTAGTGGAAATCAGGTTTCGTGCAACATAGGCACACGCTGTTTTGGTCTTCCGACACGTCTTGATGAGCACTTGGGAGAGCAGTACCCAAGATAGAGCTGATACTGAACCCTGGCTGTACCTAATGGAACGCAGGTTTGGTGCAACATAGGCACACGCTGTTTTGGTCTTCCGACACGTCTTGATGAGCAATTAGGAGAGCAGTACCCAAGATGGAGCTGATGCTGAACCCTGGCTGTACCTAGTGGAAATCAGGTTTCGTGCAACATAGGCACACGCTGTTTTGGTCTTCCGACACGTCTTGATGAGCACTTGGGAGAGCAGTACCCAAGATAGAGCTGATGCTGAACCCTGGCTGTACCTAATGGAACGCAGGTTTGGTGCAACATAGGCACACGCTGTTTTGGTCTTCCGACACGTCTTGATGAGCAATTAGGAGAGCAGTACCCAAGATGGAGCTGATGCTGAACCCTGGCTGTACCTAGTGGAAATCAGGTTTCGTGCAACATAGGCACACGCTGTTTTTTTTATTCGACACGTCTTGATGAGCAATTAGGAGAGCAGTACCCAAGATGGAGCTGATGCTGAACCCTGGCTGTACCTAGTGGAACGCAGGTTTGGTGCAACATAGGCACACGCTGTTTTGGTCTTCCGACACGTCTTGATGAGCAATTAGGAGAGCAGTACCCAAGATGGAGCTGATGCTGAACCCTGGCTGTACCTAGTGGAAATCAGGTTTCGTGCAACATAGGCACACGCTGTTTTGGTTATTCGACACGTCTTGATGAGCAATTAGGAGAGCAGTACCCAAGATGGAGCTGATGCTGAACCCTGGCTGTACCTAGTGGATCGCAGGTTTGGTGCAACATAGGCACACGCTGTTTTGGTCTTCCGACACGTCTTGATGAGCAATTAGGAGAGCAGTACCCAAGATGGAGCTGATGCTGAACCCTGGCTGTACCTAGTGGAAATCAGGTTTCGTGCAACATAGGCACACGCTGTTTTGGTTATTCGACACGTCTTGATGAGCAATTAGGAGAGCAGTACCCAAGATGGAGCTGATGCTGAACCCTGGCTGTACCTAGTGGAACTCAGGTTTCGTGCAACATAGGCACACGCTGTTTTGGTCCTCCGACACGTCTTGATGAACACTTGGGAGAGCAGTACCCAAGATAGAGCTGATGCTGAACCCTGGCTGTACCTAGTGGAACTCAGGTTTGGTGCAATATAGGCACACGCTGTTTTGGTCTTCTGACACGTCTTGATGAGCAAATGGGAGAGCAGTACCCAAGATAGAGCTGATGATGAACCCTGGCTGTACTTAGTGGAACTCAGGTTCATTTATTGTTATCAGAACTTCCACCCCCTTTTAACCCCCAGTACCTACTGCATGTTAAACGTGTGGTAGCTCTGGTCAGGTGCCTGCTTCATCTGGCAGCCCTCCAGGTGTTCCAGGTCTTGAAGAACTTAACCTGCCTACAGCATACTCTACCAACTTCAGATTAAAAGAGTTTTACCCCTGATCCGATGCGTCCAGCAGCACTCCAGGTGTTCCAGGTTTTGAGCTGTCTCCGTCATACACTACCCACAACACGTTGAGCGAGTGTTACCCACCCTTTGCCCTTGACCCTTTGCACTCAGCAGCACTCCAGGTGTTTCAGATCTGGAGCTTTCTCCATCATACACTACCAGCGGCACGTTGAGCGAGTGTTACCCGTTACCCCTGACCCTTTGTACCCAGCAGCACTCCAGGTGTTCCAGGTCTGGAGCTTTCCCTATCATACACTACCAGCAGCACGTTGAGCGAGTGTTACCCCTGACTCTTTGCACCCAGAAGCATTCCAGGTGTTCCAAGTCTTGAGCTGTATCCATCGTACACTACACACTACCAGCGGCATGTTGAGCGAGTGTTACCCCTGACCCTTTGTACCCAGCAGCACTTCAGGTGTTCCAGGTCTTGAGTGTTCCCCATCATACTCTACCAGCGGCACGTTGAGCGAGTGTTACCCCTGACCCTTTGCACCCAGAAGCACTCCAGGTGTTCCAGGTCTTGAGCAGTATTCATCGTACAACCAACCACACGTTGAGCGAGTGTTAGAAGAGTGGAGAAGAGAAGAGGATGACTTTGGAAATAAAAATTATTATCACCCTTCCCAACGATTAAGACTATCTCCATAATATCAAATTCCATCCAAATCGGTTTTATTGGATCCCATACAAATTTCCATTACCCCCCCCCCCCCCGTTTCTGGGGTAAAACCTATCCTATGTCCTTCCCCAGGACTCAAACTATGTCCATACCTCATTTCATCTTAATCGGTTCAGCGTTTATTGATTCCCCATACAAATTTCCACCCCCTTAAAGGGTGAGTTCTTGAATAAAAAGTATTATATGTCCTTCCCCGGGATTCAAACTATCTGTATACCAAATTTCAACAAAAGGCTAGTTTCCCCTCTGGGTTGGAACGTTGGAAAGTCAGATCGCAGTCGCTTTCGTAAAAACTAGTACCTACGCCAATTCTTGGGATTAGTTGCCAAGCGGACCCCAGCAGACTTCCATGAGCCGTGGCAAAAAGGCTGGGATAACGCGAGTAAGATGATTATATATATATAAGATATTGCCTTAGTGCAAATCATTATCATCATGCTATATAATTTGTATGTATTATATGAAAACATAGGTAAATTGTTAAGAGTAATAAACGATTATATCAAATTTACCGAAAGTTTTATTTTAACCTAATTAAAGTTATAAAGTGACGCATAATGTTGCGAAAGTATCAATATTGTTTAGGCGGTCGCGTTATTTCAAGCAGCGGCCGGCGTTCGGTTACTGTGTAAAAGTCGTATCTTCGCGCGTTTTCAAATCGACTACGGGCTCTTAATGTCTAACAAAATTATTATTAATGTCTTTACGAGCTTGCCCCTTCCTTACTACTCGGAGCAGTCAAGAGCTAAGCCTGCTCCACAATTTGAATAATATTATCATAATTATTGTCCAAGTTGATAATAAAAATACCTCAAATCATAATCATAATCATTTATTTGTCGCAAACCATGGTATTACAGATGTTATTAAAATTAAATAAGTACAAAAACCCCACGTAGATGTTGATAGCAACTTTAACCGAACTATTATCAAAAACACGACAGAAATTTTGAAAATTTTGCTGGAATTTCCGGTTTCATCGTTAAGGTCTTGCACTACTAAACAATATTCATCAATACCATCTAAATCAAATGCTAATTCTATAAGTCTAACAACAAAAAATCATTCAAAACAGACGTTTATATAATCACCATCCAGAACAACCCTACATCTGTAACCCTTCGAACTCTTTTATATTCAACCCTAGAGATGCCGAATTATACTCGTGACTTGAAAATCAATTAAGAAGACCTTCGGCTGTCTCCGGTTGCCAGACGAATTATACAGAGCGATGTTTTGAATAATTTGTGTTCTGACTCCCCAATTGGTCCATTTGAAAAATGTTGGCTTGAAGACGCCAATATTTCTTTCTGCTTTTGATTTCTCGAATAACAGGCCAATTTCTTCTACCAAAAAAGTAATGTTTGACATTGACAGATCAGTATCATGAAATCGAAAACAGATCAAATAATTAAAACTCCAATTGGCCTTATGGTGAGACTCAAACTTGCTCTTGACTTATGTCAAGTTTGAGTCTCACGCTATCACGTGTCAATGATTTAAGGCGCTCATCACATTGGATGCGAATTCACACGCCGCGCCGAAGCTGCTTCGGTGTGCGAGTGGGACATCGCTATATACGCACATAGCGCTTTCACACTCATACACTGGAGGAAAATGCGAATTCGCATCAATGTGATAAAAGAGGTAAAAAAATCAAATCTTATTTTTATCAATAGAAAGTTGCAAAACTCTTTTTTTAAATAAATATTTGATACTTTTGTATGGATGCCTGGTTGTTTTAATCTAGTTTGCAAGGAAATAATTCATTTCGCTCAAGAAGAGATCAAGTTGACATTTCGATTAACAATTCAGGGAACCATTTTAAATTGTTCTGTTTGAGGTAGGTAATTGTCATGCTTAATAAGATGAAAATGGACGGCCAAGCGAAAACGCCTTTCCATACAAACGTAATCTTCATTTTACTCTGGATATTAACATTATTGAAAATATTTAGAAACAATTTGATGTATATCAACCACAGCTATGCCCTTTCGTTTGATTATTTTCGATTCTTTAATTATTAGAAGAGTTAGGAGCATTTACACATGTGTATGGAATTTGTTTTTCGCTTCTAATTCATATATATTATACATAATATCATAATAATCAAAAAATCTAAAAAGGTCAAACATTTTTACATCAAATTATGTACAAATATTTTCCATAATGTCAATATCCAGAGAGAAAAATGGGTACTGGGTGGGAGGGCCTCTTAATTCTAATCTGAAGCGCGTGTATGAAGATTTTATGGGCAAATATAATTTGGTCAACCAATCTGTCAGTAGGGAAAGGAGGCTTTGAAACATGATGGCTTGAATGTTAGATCTCTTGTCCATTACGGGTTTTAACGGTAACATAAATTTATATTATAAACTACCATATTTCCTTAGTTCAATCAAAGTTCAAAATATAAAATCTGTATAAAATCTACTGCGGATGGTGTACCGAGACAAACCTTACTGGTTTAACGGTACATTTATAATTAAGTTGTATATTATGTGTATTTACCTAAATAAATAAAAAAACAAAAAAAATGTGTGCGTGTAATCTTTACGCGCGATTGAAGTTAAACTTCTTTGACGATGACGTTTATCGCTAATATCGCTATGTTGTCACTGACGTGTGTCCAGTCCTATTGTGCGTGTGTTACTACTGAGCGTTACTTCCGTCAGAAAAAAAATCTAGAGGGTAACATGCAAATTTACGGTGGGGAATAAAAAAATGTGAGACTGTGACAAGGACAAACAATAACAGCGCTTTCTCTGCTACTCACTCCTACTGAAAGATACATGAGACTATCCCGTTTGGTCATTTCCCCTCACCCCTCATGCCCGATCCAGTTATACTAGATTCATGATTTCACCCTATAAAGTTTTCTTTATTCTGTATAATTGGAATTCGAAATCGTCAGCAAAATTTCACTGATAATTGTCCTAACTACTAAACCTTGTTATGCCCAACGGAATGTAATTGTTTTACCAAATTGCTGAATCATGCGATCACTAAGCCGGCCTTTGCCTCTAAATCACATGGGAATCGCGCAATTAAAGCTGCAATTTTGTTATTATACTCGAACTGGTGCAACAGCATTAGCGGGACAGTAGTCATTAGTCATTACGGTTTGGCCACGACATTGCGCGACCGGCGGCGGCGGCAACCATAAGTTGGAGCGAGAAATAGCGATGGGACCTTTCGTTCCCACCTATGATTGCCGCCGCCGCCGCAGCCGGTCGCGCAATGTCGTGGCCGTAAATGTTACAACATCTAAGGCCCCGTGGGTTCAGGTCTCAGGTTCTTCTCTCTCTCTCACTGAGCGTAAGCGTAAACGAGACGGCTTTGCGTGCCGGGGATCGCGGATATTATGTTTTGAATTGTTATATTTAGTAAGTTTTATCAAAAAAAGTTATCGACGAGTTCGATCAAGAATGAATGTGCGTCTTCATCCAAAACAACTTATAATTATATCATATTTCAGCTTACTCGTAACACGCCAAAGAAGTTTTCTTAGTGTAAGTCCTGAGTGGACGCTCGAGTTGGGCGTGCAGCGGGGCGGGGCGTGCGGCGTGCATGTTAAACAAATGCAAACGTATAGAAGCGGCCTTAGTGCACGCTGCTCACATCACTTGTGAGCCCGACGCCACGCTGCACGCCCCGCCGAACGCTCCGCTTCGAGCGTCCACTCAGGCCTTACACTTAGTGTTTCATCAAATGCACAGCTGCGCGCGGCATTACAAATTAACAAAATGAACTTTAAAAAATAGTTGATCTAAAGACATCACTGGTAGTAATTTGGGTCCATCTGACGAGTAAGATAACTAAGATGCGATGCTATTAATATCTCGTTGTGTCAATTTTGCAATTTTGAATACCGCTATCAGATTTGAACTAACTTCCCGGCTTCGTACTGTTTCAAAATTGTTTACTGTCCCCCGTACAACTGTAAATTTAACCATAACCTATCCGTTGTTTCACTAATCCCTTGTTTACCCTGGACGTTGCGGTTAGCCTGATCGCTTATTCGATTATTTGTCTGTCTGTATGCAAAAGCCGATTCCGATTTCAATCAAGCTTGACTGGTTGATTGAAGCCGATGCGGTGTATTGGTTATGGATGTTATGGTCACGTTTTGGAATAATATTCAATTCATATTTGGGAAATAATGTTTGGACAATGGCAGCGTTAACCGCGTATGAAATCATTTGAAAATTTAACAACCACAGAATGTATAGATAATAGGATAAAGTATACAGGTTGATTTATGAGACACGAACAGGACCAGATGTAGATGTAGTGTAGCTAGCGCCGGCCGGAAGCAGGCGGGCTGTCGATCACGTGTCGCGTTCATTCAGCCCAGTTCCCTGGAGTTGGAGCTGCAGGTTACTGTCCCGGCGGCATTCCCGCACTATTCTCCTCGAATCTTCTTGTTATCCTGCAGAACAGAAGGACATCTTTAAGTTCGACGTCCTTCAGTTCGTTTTCTTTCAGTGTGTCTCAACCGAATGTATTATATCGCGAAGCCGCATACATAGTACATTCTGCTAGTAAGTGTAAGCTGGTCTCCTCCTTACTACATTGTGGACAGGAGGCGTCTCTACGAATTTCCATTATCTTAAGATGTCTGTTGAGGGTGTTATGACCTGTAATGATACCTGTCAGTAGTCTCAGACTGCTCTTACCTAGTATCAAAAGATACCTGGTTCTCCTGTGATTTATCTCTACCTCTAATCATCATCTTCGATTCTTGATCTACCTCTAATCATCATCTTCGATGAACAGGACCAACCCTACACACTTAGTAAATGTTAATGGGTTCCACCATCATATTTAAGTAAAACAATCACACCTTTTTCGTGTTTTTAACTTAACTTTTGGTAAGAGCAATTATTGTTCATGGTCTAATTTTCTATGAATTTTGTTATAAAAGGCTTTAATTTTTTGGAGACGTATGTTTGTAAGCTCGCACAGTGCCCACAGAGGAATAACATTATATTTTTAATTACAGTCTTGTTTCAAATACAAGTCGAATACAAAAAAAAAACTCGCTTATTCAAACATCATGGAATATTTTCTAGATTCACTACTCTTACTTCACTATCTATTTATGCCTATAATTACGGAAATGTCAAAAGGATTTTTATTATTTTCTAGCTATTATTATATTATTAGTGTTTTGCTTTGGATCTGTATTTTATTAAGCTTATGTTACTAGAATGTTCGTAGCATGTAGTTTTAAAATGAGAGCGTTATTTCGATTGTACGGATTGTACTTTTTAACTCCCAGGCCGTCCCCGACCATGGGTAAAGTGGTTCAGGGATGAAGTGGAACAAGATACGCCGGCGACGCCTCTGGTGAACAACGGGGTCCGCGGGGTGCTCCGCGTAGGGCCTCTGACCAGGGCTGATGTGAGGGCCACACTTACGTGCCGAGCCTCGAATCACCAGCGGGCGCATCCTATTGAAACTACGCTCACGTTAGATATGAATTGTGAGTATTAATTATTCCGCTAGACTTATATTGACCGGGATATGGACCGGGATTACCTTTTGTACTGATTTTGAGCTCCCGATATTTCGACGCAGTTGCATGCATTAAAACGAAAATGAAACCCTAAAAGCAACTAGTAGCCCTAAATATAACTATCTTAAAACTAGCATACATGTTATAAAAAATATATCTTGAAACTAAACTTTAAAACACCTTATGGCTGCGATTAATTACGCAACCCGCAGTGTCAGGGTGAACTGCCGGAACTTATTGACACCCCTCGGCCAAACTCCTCCTTGGTGAAGGCCGCTAGAAGTTCAGTCGGCACGCTCACCACAAAATAATAATAGTGACCCTTATAATGCATTTATATTTGTATCTATTAAGATGTGTTAAATGTAAATGTAATTTTCGTCTGATGTTTTTTTTTTCTAGTTCCTCCTCTAACAGTCCACATCCTGGGCTCGAACCAGCCTCTCTCGGCCAGCAGGCGCTACGACCTCCTCTGCCAGAGTTCAGGGTCAAGACCCCCCGCCTCCATCACCTGGTGGAAAAACGGGCACCGGATTAACAACGCTAAAGAAACGGTAATAAATCACAATTTGACTTAACCTGCTTGAGAATAAGAAGTGCGCTCAAAATTGAATGTTAAAGGCGAAGTCTTTAGGTTTAATTTTGTTTGTAAATTGTGTGCCTACACGTGTACTCTTATAAAATCGTTTCGCTTTATAAAAAACACATTACCTATTTCGGTAGAAGAATAATATTATCATATTTATTATTTTAAGCTATTTCAGCTTTGAGAACGAAATTACTATTTTATTACTTCGCTATGAAAACGATTTTTTCTTACCCAAACCAATACATCCAGCGTCCATCAATTCTGCGTCCTTTTGGAATGCCTTATGCTATAACTGTCCGGGTCCGAGCCGAGGCGACCGACACTTCGTTTTCTATAGAAATCATCTCGCGATCACTCATCCAATTATCATATAAAACGAAGTGCTGTAGCGTTTTTAACGACTTTGGTTCTCAATTTTTTATCGACTAACTTTCTTTTGATTAGTCCCATCCTATCATTGCGCAAGGCTTATCCCACAAGAAAAATACACACTAAATAATTTGTGCTAAGTGGAATGGTCCCTGTGAAAGAACCTTCCAAACTTTCCGGTCCGAGAAACTTCAAAAAGAAAGTCAATTCCACACGAAAGTTGGCCGTAATTCCTTATTGCCTTAATCTTTATTGCGATAAAAGACAAACATCTAGCAGTCAACTTTAGGCGAATAGTGATGTGCAATGTTATTCAAAGGCTCCCTTTTGTAAACTGAGAAAAAATATGAAAATAATATTGTTGTATGAACTCATTGAGTTTGTGAATTGAACAATAATAAATAGGCATTTTAATATTTAATATATTCTAATGAGGCTGTTTTTAGATTCAAATTATTTAAAGTTCTTTCAGGAAATGATAACGGTAAGTAATTAATTTTTCACCTCAGCAGCTCGAACAAGCCAACTTTCGTCACTCCAGGGATTGAAACAAAGTAGCTTTTTAATTTAGTGAAGGCCATGAACTGCCACTTCATACTTTTATTACAATTTTTTTTTCTTTTCTCTTTATTATTCTGTGTAATTCGAAATACATTTTAACCTTTAATATGTTCTCACTACTGAGGTGAAAAATTATGTGTGCAATACGAGAGCAAAGTTATTTTACATCTCGTGTTTTTAAGTCCCTCGCTACGCTCAAGATTCTAACTTAGAATCACTCGGGACTCAAAATAAACACTCGCAAGAAAAATCAACTTTCCTCTCTTGTTGCACTAATAACTATATCTTGAACCTGCCCCTTTGAAATTAATTAAATAATATTCATAATATTCGGCTCGTAAGCTTTTGTCCAATATCTTTCATCTTTCAGTAGATATATGTAGTAATTTTAATTACTAGCTGCTAACTTCTACAGCCCTAGGTCGAAATTTAGGATTTACGGACCGCATCGCCTAGCAAGCATGATGAAAATGAGCATCGAAGTCAAAATCAATATAATTCTTTATTTAAATAGGCCTAGCAATAAGCACTTTTAAATTGTCAAGTTTTACAAATATTAGCTTAATCTAAATATCAGAGCAATTTATTGATGCAGATTATTGTTCTTAAAAACATTGAATTATTATAGCCTCCTAAGACCCAGAAGTATTTGTCTTGTTTTTGGATTTGGAACCCTTAGTTACTCAACAAAAGTTAAAAATAGATTTTGTAATGTACAAAAATTTGTACGCGGGGTCTTCGGAGGATAGATATGTCATCACACAACACTAGTCGCCTTAAAATAAGGCCACGTAGTTGTAATAAATGTAGATTGAATGGGACTGGAGCATTCGGGCCGCTCGAATCGGTCGTAAGGGACCACTCACTGTACTCGACAACTTTGACGTAAGTGACAACGGCGATTCTTCAACAGCTGCTTTCTTATATTACCTTTTTGTACAGTCGCCATCAGATATACCGGGGCGGCCAGGGTGCTCAAAAATATCTGAACACGCACTCTAATACCTTGACAATAGAGGGCGTGTTCAGATATTTGTGAGCACCCTGGCCGCTCCGATATATCTGATGACTGTATAAAAGTATACGCCGAAAAACTTAGGGGTAATCAAGTAAGTAGGTATCGTAAATCTACCCAAGTATTAATATTAGTCCAATTGGGTGGTACTACTATAGTCGACAAGTTCAACACTCGTATTAATACCAATCTTCTTTTTTGTATTGCCTGAGTTTATTTGTGCCTTTTGTGATTGTTTTGCCTTTGAAATGCGATATACAAATAATATTCTCATCCGAACGAAGATCTATGAGTTATTATTGGACCATAATTGGGAGCTTTTGAGCAGTTCGGTGATTTTTGTTACCTAAAAGTATCGAGTCAAATATAATATTTATGTATGTACGGTACAGTCGCCATCAGATATATCGGAGCGGCCGAGGTGCTCAAAATATCAGAACACTCTAACGCCTTGACAATAGAGGCGTGTTCAGATATTTGTGAGCACCTTGGCCGCTCCGATATATCTGATGGCGACTGTACAGAAGTTTTATAACAGTATGTGCTGCCAGTCTCAGCCATACGCATTCTACATGGAATATTTTATAATTAGAAACGACAACGTGGAGTGAACGAAAAGAGGGGAAGCCTTTGCCCAGCAGTGGGATACCAAAACAGGTAGATAAAAAAAATGCACAGTTGTATTAATGATGTTAATGACTAATAGACTAAGCACTATAGTCCCGGAATATCATGATAATAAGAGCAACTAAGCTCGACAGTTATATCGTTATACTATCCTTAATACTATTAGATCCATGCGTCTGGCAGCTTTTCATCGGTCGAAGTCAGAATGACAGGCCAGAAACCTTTTAGTTGGAAAGAAATTCCAAAGTAAGACAAAAGTCGAATTCATATTCAATCGATGTTCATTATCCATATTCTTATGAGGGGATCAATTACTTGAAAACGGATTAGTTCATATTTTTATTTCATGAGTAACTATCGCGGTAACCGAAGACAATATTACTGTAGGTATTTTATAGTTTGCATAAATAAACATTAAATTTAAACTGCATGCTCAGTCAGGATTATACAATATACATTTAATTAGCCATATACGGTAGCCTGATAATAGGACTAAGCGAACTAAATCACGTATTGATTAGTGTTTATGCTTGAGTGATATAATCACCGTTAATCGACGGAATTCCTGCCTAAATTAATTATTAATAGATTCTCCGGATTTCTCTACGTATTTATATTAAGCTGCTTTAGCTGCTTATCCAATTCCGTTGTAATTTAAGGGTAAATTCCCTGATACATTGTATATAATTATGTGGTCTATTTTATAAGACACATTATAAGACTAGTAGTTAGCACACTGTTGCGGGTTATTCCATGCCGCTGAAGACCGCCTTAGGATTTACAAAATGTTATAAGTAGGTAAGTGTGCTAATCTACTTTTTAGTGCGCGCGTGATTCCTATACACGGTGGCTAAAAAATAAGTGCATTCCCCTTGCCAAGGAGGTTTCGGGATTATACTGAGCAACTTTTACTATGGGACCAACCACGAAATCGCGAAAAAAGATTTGGCTGTTTCATACATTTTGGCTGGTCCATTTTCTATGCGAGGGTTAATTTTTTTTTACATATCCTAGCGAGACATATTTATATTCACGTGAAAAAGGTGGTAATACTAGTGAATATAAATAAGATATGTCTCGGGTTAGGCAGTATCGTATAATGGATTTTAAATTCTGAACACTTAGCTAGTCCAGTTAGCTACTGCAGCTAGCTTCCGTTTTACGAAAGCGACTTAGACCTAGCTGGCTGCAGTGGCTAACAGAAGTCATTAACCATTCTCCATTTTGTCATCATCTGTCCCATACACCGTTGATTACGGCGCAAATGTCCACATCGAATAATCCCCAAGTTTATGCCGTTCTCTCCACGCTTGACCCGATCGTTGTCAGCGTAACGTATTTCTCTATTGATGAGAATGTATGCCCGGGCCCCTAGCTGTAGGATATAACGATACGGGCAGATAATGAACTATGACAGAAATGTCTCAGTAAAAGCTATTGTAAGAGTCAATATGCTCGGCCTTTTGATGATGTGAATCTTTTTGTGTGAAATGGATTTGCTTTGTACAATCGGTGAGGTCTGTTGGACGTTTGATGTTAATAAAAGTTTTGTTATACAAAATCGGTATACAATATCACGTTAAAGTTAAGCCTTTAATAGTGATTTATTGTAAAATATGACAATAGGCAAACTTCTTAATGACTTGCGTCAATGTGGCTTTGCCTTATAATTGTGAAACATGGTGATATAATAGTATAATAGTTAAGTTAGTAGAGGGTATATACCCATACTAACAAAATAAGATAAGTTTTAGGCATGCGTTACGTAGCCATAGTATAACTGACTTATGCCAAACTAATTTTGAGGAAGTTAAGGACAAAAATTTACCTATTTAACTGTACTTGCAATATTTTTGCACCATATAAGTACAAACTAGACGCAACCGTGAGTAATATCAAATAAATATCAAATCCAAACCCGATTTTACCTACCGTAGGGTAAACTCGCATTATTTGGTGACACGCCTAATTCGGTGATACAAGTTTTGAAGCATGACACCAAGGAAAGCTAGTGAATTAGGGCCATTTAAATGGGCCTCACGACAAAGCCGCCGAAGCCGTGAAGCCGTGATGAGGTCCCATTTAAAGGCCCTAATTCACTAGCTTGCCTGGGTGTCATGCTTCAAAACTTGTATCACCGAATTAGGCGTGTCACCAAATAATGCCAGTGTATACAACATGATGATAACCGTGTTCGTAATTTGTCAACAGTTGTCAACGGATGGCAATACAACGACGTCAACTGTTTCACTGTTGCCGAGCAAGGCAGACGCGGGTGCGAGGCTTGCATGCCGCGCCTCAAATCCGGCTATGCCGCAAATCCCCTCGCTTGAAGACGGCTGGACGTTAGATATACAGTGTAAGTACTTGTAGCATTCAAACATCTGGCTTCTCAGTGTGTATTTGAGACGAGGGCGCGACTGGTACAAATATTTCCTGTCGTGCGGTCAACGCAGCTATACCGCAGATCCGTTACATATATGATGATGTCTAACAGTGTAAGTACTCGTAGGAATCAAACATCTGACTGCTCGGTGAGTATTTGACGTGAGCGTAACTCGCGCGAGACTTTCCTGCTGCGCGGCCAATACCGCAGATGCCCTCACTTGAAGACGAATAGACATATAATGTGAGTGCCGGGAATCAGTCAAACATCTCACAGCTCAGTGTGTGAGACGAGGGTGCTACTAGCGCGAGATTTTCCTGTCGTGCAGCCAACGCAGCTATTTCGCAGATGCACTTGCTTGAAGAAGGTTGGACGTTAGATATACAGTTAAATTGTATCCTAATGCTGCTAGTAATTTATGGGAGCACTTCGTCAGTATTAAAAAGAATAATTATTAAAATATATTTAATTATCGAATTTAAACTGTTGTGAGACATACTAACATTAAATAATTTTACGGTTTAGACTCACAACAACAACAAACATGTCGCGCGAGTGACTAAAAACAAGTGAATCTAAACCGTAAAATTACTTAATAATATATTTAATTATATTTAAACAACGCATTATTGCCTTATAACTTATTGTGTTTTTCCAATCATGCCACTGCATCGTGCAATGGCATTTAATTAAAATCGCGGTAATGACATCAAACCTATGCGCCATCATTATTTTAATAATGAAATTTCGTTCAGTTTTAATATTATTTGGTTGAAATGTCTCAACATAATAAAGCATTTTATGTATCTGTTAATGAATCAATTTTCGATAATTGGACGAACATGTTTACGCTGTAGGTACTGAGTTACTGACACTATATACAATACTGCCACACCACGACAGGTAATTTTACTCACATAATAGTTCTGTGTTAATTAGCGATAAAGAAGCAAATATTAATTGATATTGTCTTCGGTTACCGCGATAGTTACTCATGAAATAAACCTATGAAATCGGATTATATCGCGTATATTGAATTTAGTATACATCCAGACGTTTCGAACCATTTACAGCGTTCGTGGTTAACGGGTGACTGAGGAAAAACTACAATGTGCAAAACCACTCACATACAAAAATAATGAACCATAATCAACTATAAAATTTAAAGCTGGTTATACATGCAAACCTTATGAATGATTTTTCTTCTCTTCGCGATTTCTGCAAATAACTTGTGCGCGCACCAAATTTGTTTCAACTCCAAATGGTACTCGCTACCGAGGCTCTTACATAGATACATTTATCTATATTTTGTTTTTATTATTTTCCAGTATTATTTCCAGCTTTTGATTCGTGAGAAAATCAAAAGCCGTGCCTTTATAATACCTCTGTAAAATATGTAAATCAAAGCGCTTAAACAATATGTATGAGTACCTATATCAGCTTATTTTATATTCGAGGTATGTTTTTATCCCTGCTCTTGAAAGCAATATACGTTTTATTTTGTATATGGCTCCACAAAAGAACGATAACGAGGTACTTTAATATTATTTATATATAAAAGCCTATTGTATTATAAAAACCTTTGTACTAAAGAAATTTCTATACTTAGTAAAGGAATATCTCTATTGATCAATTACATGTACCAAATGTAATTTTTTTACCTCAATTTATATTTTTATTTTTTATTTGACATGTGTCTATTTTCTTTTTGTGTCTAAATTATTTATTGATTGGTACTTTGTAGTACTATATTATAATTGTTTTTATTTTTTATTAATATTGACATTGTATGATTTGTTATTTGAATATTTTGACATGACTAATATATTTTGATAGATATATATAATATTGTATATTAACTACTCCTAAACAAAAATACTTATAAGTAAATTGTAATTGAATCATTTGCTTTGTATCCGACGATCGCTATAGAACAAGTATTTGCTTAATTTAACCTCTTACAATAACAACGAACATTGTATTGCAAAATAAATAAACTAAACTAAACTATATATACCTGGAGGCTTATTTAAATTTAAAAACCGATATTGATATATTATTAAAATGTTCATCTCGCCTGCATTTGTATAGGTAGTGGCGCGAAAGAGACTGAAATAATTAGTGCAATAAATAATATTTGCTAGATATGCAATACACACATGAAATTTTATTACGAGTAACTACACATTTTACTTACTTCGTCTGCATGGAATGATGATGATGATTGATAAATAAAAATATAAAAAAAAAACATTTATTTAGGACGATACAATCCATATTTTGTTAGTTACAAATATTTGATGAAAACTATCCTACATATCCCCGGTCCTCAAAATATGCCCATTACCAAATTTCATCTAAATCGGCTCAAGAGATTAAAGACAGACAGACAGAGTTACATATTACATATTAGTTTGGTTTACATTTATAATATTATATTAGTTTGGATTATAATTAGGGTGAACGGTATCTTCTTTACTTACTTGGGGATCCCAACTTTTGTAGACCTGTATTTTTAATAGGGATAAACCATTCTTATACTGTCCTCTAAAACGCCAACAACTATTATGCTAAATTGTGACGTTTTCAACTAAAAGGTACCACATTGTTTTGTTTCTTTTTATTCTTATTTGTTTACATGCAATAACCGTTAATAATTTAACTAAATATTTAGATAGTAATTATAAGTTCAGATTTAGCTATTAAGGAAATAATTTGCATGACTTATTAAAGTCTGAATGTACGCTCATTTAACCATTGTAACACCACAATTGTACTACATTTAAAGCAAATAAATTACTATTACTATATTACTATTACTATTGTCGCTTGTCGATAAGGTTGATTTCGAATTGAAGCTATATGAAAATAGCGCCTTATTGACAACCGACAATAAGTACCCATTTGGTTGAAAATGGCACAATTTAAGGACACAACGCAACACACACAACGAAAAATAAAGTCGGTACTTGCTCTGTGTTGGTGTGTGATGCTGATGAGTTTATAAGTATAATATTACTTTAAATGTGGGCGTAGATGTTTAGTAAGGGGCAGTTTCATCATCATCATTAACTTAAGAGTTATTCTCTTGTCGGTGGAGTATCTTCCAGCTTTCCCTATCCTGCGCCAGCTCTTTGACTTTTTGATACACGACCCCTACTTTTTCTTTCACTTGATCTAAAAAGCTGCGTCTGGGTTTTCCTCTACCCCGCTTGCATCCGCCTCTCCGGGATAGTTTTAAAGAAGTAGTCATGTCGTATTAAGTGTCTAATCATCTTTCCGCGTCTATTTGCAATAGTGTTCAGAATAGCTCTTCTTTCACTCACTCTTTTTAGCACCTCCTCATTCTTTATCCTGTCTCTCCAACTAATGCCTTCTATTCGCCTCCAGAACCACATTTCAAATGCAGGGGCAGTTTAAAAATGGTTTATTGGTTTCTTGCTTGTTCGTAAAATAATACTAGTTGAACATCAACAGATATCCCGGAGACCACAGTTCGATTGGGCACCAATCTCGATCCTACTAACATCAGGGAAGGGTCGGATGTCTACTTCGACTGCATCATTAGGGCGCACCCCTATGTCTACAAAGTTGAATGGAGGCATAATGTGAGTACCTGCGGATCATCCCATTTCTTAAGGTACCGTTCGGATTCAGACTACACCAACAGCTGATGCAGTATTGCAGCACGACATTACCGCCGATTGCATGCTGCCGCAAATGTCTAAAATCCGGACAGTAACATCAATTTTGACATTTGCGGCAGTAATGTCGCGCTGCAATACTGCAGTAAATTTCTGCAGAAAACGTCAAGAAGGTCATTTTATTGAGACATTTATATGAAATTTGACGTTTTCTTCAGTAATGCAGTCGTAGCCAACACATTTTTATATACAGCTGACTTGTCTTGTCTGCCAACAAATCACATGCTTTGTCATAAATCCTATGTCACTTAAAGCATATTTCTTTTTTTTACTAGGGAAAAACGTTGCTCCACAATATCGGGCAAGGCATCATCATCAGCAACCACTCGCTGGTGCTGCAGGGCGTTGGGAGAAGAACTGCTGGCAACTATACGTGTGTCGGCTTCAATGCGGAGGGCGATGGCGAGAGCAAGCCCTTTTCCTTGGACGTGCTTTGTAAGTCGTGTATTGGCTTTATTGCACCTAAATATCACAACAACTTAGTCTCTAAATACCTAAGGGCGTTCCCTAGCTGGCGCCTTTGCACGGAGCGGGTGAGCGGGTCAACAAAAAACAGTATGAGCAACGCTTACTGGCGCGGACGCGTGCGACGGATTTTACCTACAATGGCACCCGCCTGCGTGCGCCCGCTCCCTAAACCCGCGCCAGCTAGCTGATGCCCTAAATATCAAATTGTTACCTTCTGTTGATGGCTGAATGTCATAATGATTTTAATTCATAACGTCTAAATCTCAAATTACCTCGTTATTATCGTTTGCCTCCTATTTCATAAAAAAAAAACCTAACTGTTAAGAAACCGTTTCTACAAAATTGCCAATAGGACTTTTTTTTAATACAATTCCTTTCTTGAAGTATATTAATTATTACTTAATAATCATATTTTATTTAATATATCTGACAAGCGTTTTAATTTTTACGATCCAATAATACAATGGAACAATCAAACCTGCGTGCAATAATATTCAGGATGCTATTTTGGATTTTTCTCACACGTTCTAAGAGCAAGGCTATTTTTTTTTAATACGATGAACCGTCAACGATAACAGCATTTGAATCATTAAAACTTTAAACGCAATTATCTCGAAACTCATATTTTAAAGTTACATGGCAGCGCATTATCTCGTGAAATCCGTCCGACACAAGATGACTCGACTCAAGATCTTATCAAAACCATATACTCTTTCATCTGTGGCTTGTCAAACATGTGCTATTTAAATAGTGACCTTGAAGTTCAAATTATGAATTTAATATTGCGCAAAAACGGTTCGGGTCTCGCCACAGATAAAATGATATCATATATTTACAGTTCATTCAAACATGCAAGTTATGGGTTAAAAACATATATGTACTTAAAACTAAGATAATACTAATCACTAAATCAATTAATATGAATAGTTGTGGGCGTGGATATTGATTCTAGGTAGCGGGCTGCTGTGGCTAGGAATTTATCGGTTCTGATTGTGAGAATATGTCAAGAGTGGGATTATGTATATCAAATTGTTTGAAACAGAATCGGCCTCCAGTTCGCCTCTGAATGGCAGTTTAAATGCTGAAAGGACTGTGTAAGCTCTTTTGAGGCGTTTGTGCTCATTCAAAGCGGCGAACGTATTTGTGAAATCCTTAATGCAGGTTATTTCGACGTGTTTGCGTTGGGCCCGTTTCTCGAACGATATTAGACTAATATTATTAGTCCACGACCTGTCACATCGTATGGGTTACCATGGCAACACACTAATAATATTAGACCAATACCGTTCAAGAAATGGGCCCATATACCTGTTTAAACTGTTTGTTTCCGCGGCCGCTGCTATTTGTGACCATCTGAGGAATGGCATAAACGTATCTACAGGCCAAATTCTAACGTAAACTGATATCAGAATGACATCTAACTGATATCATTCAGTTTAAAAATATAATAATCCTGCATTTCGCTCATACTTGTCTGTACATGTAATGGAGCGGGCGAGACGCACGATAACTAAGTAATATGATTCAAATACCAGTCTGATCAATCAATCAATCTTTATGTAGAATGGCTCCATCGATACTGTCGATGATTTCGCCAACGTCAAAGTGGGATCCACGTGGGATCGTGTTATATTTCTTCAATCTTGATGTAAATCAGCCAGTGTACGGTAAAAGTATAAATAATACAATTATGGCCTCTAGGGCTCTATCCAGATACGGTTAGAGGTAGAAATACCAAATGCTCTTAGAGCACGACGTTGTTCGGTAGTTGTGATATGAGCTCTTGTATAGCGATAGCGACTATACAAGGGCCACGTGGAGCTACTTGGCGTTGACGCCAAAACGGTGGATAAACTCGTATCTAGATTAATTCTTCATTATCCGCACACGTCTTCATTAGTTTACTGCATAATAAGCTATCAGTATTACACTTCAAACAACGTTAATGAGCAAACACAAAAAAATAATCCCGACTCGATGTCTCCAAGATGGCGGTCGTCAAGCAACTCACCAGTCTGACCTGATGTCACTAATGTCAGTGTACGTTCGAATTGACGTATTTAGTCAGAAACATGTAAAATTTTAAGGTACACGTATTGGAAAAAAAATATTTTCAATAAATTGCACCTTTAGTCTAGGATCATTGTAATAGGTATAACTATTTAAGAATTTAAATTATCATTCAAACTTTAATTGTAACTTATCCGTCAAACTATGTTGTTTTGGTTAGCGGTTATATATGCGTCATAACAAATAATTCGTATTTTGGTTTTATTTAGGTTCTTACAATAAAGGTTATGAAAAGAAGGAAAAAAAATTAAATACTTCGTCTAGATTTAAAAATAATATTCACTTAATTATTTATATCCCGGTAATTGAGCTTGTTTAATAAAAACACGTTTTTCCGCCATTTATTTCAATCCCTTGTTCAAACAAATATCAGCCTTCATTTTCCTTATATTTAATATTTTCCTATTCCATTCCGTCTTTTTTATCAAATCTTAATTTATCATACAAAAGGCACACTTAATAATGATATTGAACCAGTAAATTATTTGGGCAAAGCCATTGACGTATACAACATAATATATACAAGTAGTTATAGACGCGCCACCGAGCGACCGGTGGTAAGAGAAAGAATATTCATATAAAATTTGGGCAGCATAGGATTTTTTCTCTTTCACTCTTATAAATTTCGGTATTTCGCCATCGCCTCCTACCTATGATGCCACCATGAAGTTATACCCTAAAATCTAAATCCGTGGATGCCACCCGGTCGGTGCCGGACAAAGCATGGCACTATTTTCTCTTTCCTCTTACAGGAATCGCAATAAGACTATCTTTCTCTATCAAAGAGTGTCAGGCCCTTGGGGCAAAGCAGATAAGTACAAATTTTCTTTGATTTTACTACCCCCACCATTTTCGCGCTTGTCATCATATTTTTTTTTTCAGGACATCATACTAAATGGCATTTACTGAGTAAATGCCAAATAAACCTATATCTGAGATGACATGAGCGAAAATCGATTTTTAGAAGACTTCTAGACAAAATACCGCCTTAAACATTGGACCATTAGACCCTAAACACATGTAAAATTTTACAAATTCAACGCTGCAAAATTCTCTTAATTTTTGAGTTGGCACCGTTGGCACAAATGAGTAGCACGTTGTATTTGGCGGAAATGCAAAAGAAATATTATTGCAGATATAATAAATTTATATTCTGCGTGTTCACGTAATATTTACGGTATATAATCTGTCAACAGACGCACCGACGTGTCGCAGCTCACAGCAGAGGGTGCACGGAGTAGCGAAGCAAGAACGAGCACACATCACGTGCCACGTTGACGCCAATCCGTCTGACGTGACTGTAAGTAACTAGTTAACTACATATCAGAGGGGCTACCGCGAAAACCGAAATTCGCAAATTGCGGTGATCTTTCTCTTTTACTCCAATGAAGGCGTAATTAGAGTGACAGAGACGGGGATGCCCGCAATTTGCGAACTTCGAATTTGCGGTTATAGCCCCGATATCAGACTCGCTACCTCACACGGCGCGATTCGGGAAATGAATTAGATTCACTAGATATGAAATAGTAAAGATATGTGTCATTCAACAGCAAAAGGTACCTTATGGCGGCTGGCGCTTACGTCGCATAGCGTCGCAAATTATTGCGGCGCTATGCGATGTAAGCGCCATCCAATATATATTGATTGGAGCGGCGTTAATAATAGCGTAAACGCCAACCCGTGGGACGTCACATATCTTTACTATTTCATATAGTGAATCTCTGATTCATTTCCCGAATCGCGCCGATAGTTCCACAGAATAGCGATGCGGTAAGTTCCATGTAGCCAATAATGAACGTGACAGGATGTCAACAGACGAGCTTATAGTGCAGGACCGTAAAGGACCTGTAAAGTTATAAACTGTAATAGATGTCATATACGAAAGAAAAAGTGAACAAGGCGTCCGATATTAGGATGGCGTAAGCCTTTAAGAGATTGCATATACGCAACAAACTTCAACCCATACGCCACTGGACCCCTGGGTCACTTTTTATTTTGTAGATGACATTTATTTTAGTTTTTAAAATAGTAGTGTTTCTGCTTGAAGTAACACAAATTGAAATATTTTCATGCATACATATTTCAAGTACTAAAAAAAAATTATTACTAATACTAGAACATTATGGGTGCAATATGCTGTTCCGAAGAGTCAATAAAAACTGTATTTTCCCAGCTATTGTAACGAATTAATTTCTTTCTTCCACTCCAGTTTCGTTGGACCTTCAACAACACGGCAAACAGCAACGAAGTGAGCGACTCTTACGTGTCTCGCGCCGGCACTAGCTCGACGGTCACGTACACGCCCCATACGGAGATGGACTACGGCACTCTACTCTGTTGGGCGCATAACAGGATTGGGAAACAGAGGGTACCGTGTGTCTACCATATCATTGCTGCTGGTAAGTTCTTTATTTTCAGCGTGTACATAAGTGTATGTAATGGTTAGGAAATGTTCATCCAAAATCTCCTGTTTTGCTGCGTTTCTTTTATTGGGGGCTGGTCATCCACCCATCTGGTCGGATGTCTGTTACGCTTCAACTTTTATTTACATGTACAAAATTATTCTTTGAATGATAAGTTGTTGAATTGGACAACATTATCCAAATGAATGTGGAACCCCGAGGGGATCCGCAAGAGTGGCTTGCCTTCATTGGCTGTCCAGAAAAATGTTATTAGAGCTATAATTGAAGGATTGAGAAACATCCAAAACGTCCATTACGGTACTCCATAATGATATGACTGACCAGCAGCCTGAAAAGCCTGGATCAAGATCCTGGGCAAAATTCAGATACTTTTAATAAGCGACTTTGCATAGGATGATGGTGATGATGAAAATTTCATCTCAATCGGTTTAAGCGTGAAAAGGTACCCGACTGACAGTGAGTTCTCATATTCAAGATCATGATCAGCCCTGGTTATTTTCCCAAACCAGACGTAAAACTGTTAAAGTCATCGTTGGTGGTGCTTGTAATCTAATATTACTAATAGACAAAGAGGATACTGATAAACATTTTTTGTGTGCAGGGCGGCCAGACCAAGTGCACAACTGCACGGTGGTGAACGCGTCGCTCACGTCGTTCGGAGTCCGCTGCATGGAAGGCTTTAATGGCGGCATGCCGCAGTCCTTCCTCCTGGAAGTCCGGGAGATCGTCACACAAGTGAGTTACTAAGGATTGATTTTTATCAAGTCAAGCGGACCCAAAGCTCCCATTAGCCGTGTCAAAAAAAACCCGGGACAACGCGAGGAAGGTGATGATAAATAAATAAAAATAAATAAATAAAATAAAATTTAAAATAAAATTTATACGACATTCTTACACAGATTGACTAAGTCCCACGGTAAGCCCAAGGAGGCTTGTGTTATGGGTACTCAGACAACGATATATATAATATATAAATACATAAATACATAGAAAACACCCATGACTCAGGAACAAACATTTGTGCTCATCACACAAATAAATGCCAGCGGCGGTGAATTTTTCCATTAATACTTTAATATAAAGTTGTACATAGGATTGTTCTGTGCTTTTGGTCTTTCATTGTCAGACAGAGTAAGTTTGGGCTTGGTCTTTCGCTTGACTTAGATCTTGATCTTTTGTAGGAATGGCTTTTTGCTGTTAGCGCACTTCGTTCTCTCAAACTCGATTAATTTGAAGTTTTTTGCAGCAATGCTGTTAGCAACAATGCTAAGCTATGATGAAATGTGAATTTTAATGTCGATTTCCAGGATAATTGCCATTTCTTGCAGCAAATGTAGTCTACAGCAATGCTTCGCTGCAATGTTACAATTAGGACCTTTTGACAGCTATTGTTACCTTCAAACTGCTTTGAATCCACCCAAAGAGTTACCCTAAATAACAAAAAAACAAACACTAACAACTGACTTTACCAATTTCACCATAGACATCCTAATACAGTTTGGCAAGAGTCGTTTGTCGGTGGAGCATAGGCAGAGATAATCATACTCTCTTTTTTATGCTAAGTACCTAGTAATTAAACCCAAAAAGAGGTTTGAGTATAGTTTTTTATCCTACTATTACTGACAAAACTTCTTTGTCAGACTAATGAACAATGAATTTATTCCCATCAGCAAATCGTGGCGAACGTGTCCAGCGCCGTCCCTCGCTTCACAGCCGTGGGTCTCCAGCCCGGCCGTACGTACGCCACGGCGGTGCTGGCGTATAATGCCAAGGGGAGGGGCGAGCCGTTCCCGCTCCGTGCTGGGACGCTGCGCCCGCCGGAGAAGCATCATGTTCATGACAAGAGCTTACAAGGTATGTATGTCTTTATAAGGCAAAAGGAATACATTTCCCGTTATTATCTAGTACTTTACAAGGTGATAGAGTTAATTGTTGCGTAACTTCTGAAACCCTTAAGCCCGTTAAAGGGTTAAATCAGTAAGGAAATGTGTTCAGTATCTTGAATGCTCATGACAACTTGAAGGATATTTTTTCATTTGATCAGGCATGAGTGTTGGACATAATCAAGCGTTGATTGCGTTGAATCGTTGATTCAACGATACCAAATACAATGATCAACAGAATTTTCCGTTCCACTGGTATGATAATTCTTCTTTGTTGGCATTAAATTTTGATTACATTTTCACATATTACTGCGTAAAACAAACCGGCACAACGACGAGTTATCCCAAGAAATTAAACAGTTTAACAACTCCCTAATTTCGCAGACTTACCCCGAACCGCCTTTCAAATGTCCGGCACCATGTCAGCGGCCGTGGGCGGTGGCGGCGTGCTCATGGTCGTCATAGTTCTCTTCATGATCGCCGTGCGGCAGCGCTGCGCCAAGCGCAAGCCGCGCTCTGCGCCCGCGCCGACGTCACAACCCGCGTCGCCAGACAAGCTGAGAGAGAAGGACGATAGCGAGAGCGATGATAGGAACCCGGATATTATACCTTCGGATACTGATCAGATGCAGGTAAGTTCAAAATTCAAATTTAAAATATATTTATTTTAAGAAATTTGCATTCCAAGAGTACAGTGATCCCCACACACTAGGCTTAGCCTATAACGTGGGAATTGTAAAGAAATACCGAATACCGAATACATGGCAAGTAATTAAAAAAAAGGTTTAAAAATAGAAGTGCAAAGAGCTTCACAACTTGCATCACCAGACGAGTTCAGAATACCTACCGACCTGATGCATGTCCAGAATGAAAAAGTTGATTGGTTGAGCCTTGATACAGTACAAAAAACTAAATCATGCTGAAGAAGAAATGTATAATTGATATATTATGAAAATTTTTAACAGCTGGCTATCTTTTAGGTCTCATCCTACTGTTTTTCCTGATAAATCTCTGATCTGATTGCTCTTTCGAATCCTAAATGAAAACTAGAACTTCATAGAACGTTAATCTTCTACCGGAGATCTAAGTCTTATCTAACAGACTTCCTGTAACCGTTTCTGTAGATATCACCTCTCATCTTACCACAGATGGACTACTACCGGCAGCAGCAGGTTTCAACGATATCCCCACCGCTGGGCAACCGCGGGCCACGGGGCAGCGTGGCCGGCGTCCGCGGGGGTTTGCCCGGATATTGCCCGCTCCGCACCGCACCTCCACCCTCGCACCCACCCATGCACGAGTCCGGGGTAAGTAATAGAGGTGCTCTGCTGGCATCTGCCAAATTGGCAACAAGCTGGTATCCGCAAAGCTCTCCCTGGATATTAAATACAAGTTAATTTCAAGATCTGGCACCAAATTTTAGTAGTAACTTCAAGGGTCTCTTACGCATTTTCTAGTATATGAGAATAGAAAAAGCCAGTAGCATAACTGTAGATAGTTACACAAGATTGATAAAAGTTTAAAATATTCTGCTACTATGACTGAAATATCCAGGCGTGCACAACGTGCTCTGAGGAATTGTATGGGAACTCCTGCTTCCTCTGCTCGAAAATACAGACAGCTCGTGCTTGGAGCTTCTGTGACCCTCGGGTTAGCGATATCATGTGCCCAACATTCTACAATCTGTTCCCATTTCAGACCGCGCCATCCGGCATCCCGCCGCCCGCACGCTTCGCGTCCGGCTCTTGCACGCTCCCCCGCGGCACCACGCTCGCCCCCGAACGCTGCGGCATCCCGCTGCAGCACCTCCGCACGCTGCCGCGGCCGCTGCCCGCCCCCGCGCCCCTGCCGCGGGTCATCCCCCGCGACACTCCGCTCTGACAAACAACGCAGCTGTAGGACATGTAAATAATTAAGTGAGTGCTCAAGACTTTTGTTTCGTTCTGGTGACAAATTTAGATTTAAGATCGGTTTTATAATCAATAAAGATTTTGAGTGCTGCAATGTCTTTGAAGCCAACACGTCGAACAGGGAAAAGTGGAATGTAAAGACAAGGAAGACATACCCCACCATCAGATGGGAATAATAATTGCCAAGGAGAGAGAGAGAGAGTTTGGTTCTTGAAGAACGTAAGAATGCATTCCCAGAATATTATTTAGTTTTATAATTATAGATGTTCCAAAATATTACATTTCGCCGATGTTTTGTATGCCGTAATTGAATTTGTTCGAATGCATTTTTTCCAAATAACTTTTGAAGAGGATAGACTGTTTTACGGATTTTGAATAAAAACGCTTTCGGTAAAATAAAAAGCGGGATTTTATGCGGAAACCGAAACCGAAGGTTTTGGTTTGACTCAGTTACGGCCAAAACCGAAACTTTCTTACTTAAAATTCGTTAAAAAAGTGTCGGTGGCCTGTTTTTTAGAAATATGAACAATTAGACACTAAATAAAAAATACTAATTAGAATTCACTTATCCAACGCCATCCGAAAATACATTACTGTAAGTGTCGGCGCGGCCGAAGGTTCGGTTTCGGCTAAAAACTGCCGAACCTTTCGGTAACGTAATTTTTATACCGAAACCGAAAACAAAACTTTGACAACGTCATTGCGTATTCAAGAATGATGTTTGACCCGCAGGATTAAAATGCACGGAGATTCCGTAACTTTTCATAACATTACCTAAAACAAAACACACATTAGCTAATGTTACAGAAACATTTAAAATCTAGAATTGTCACTTTTCATGGACGAAATGCTACGAGTATTACCGAAACGAAAAGGTGTTTTTTATTAGGTTATAATGTTTTAAAGTCTATAGTTAAATAGTTAGGGTAAAATGAAATAACGAATTGTGTTACCTAATGTAATTATTGTAAATAAATGAAATTTTTCAATGAATAGTGGCAGAAATTTTAAAATTAATAAATATATTGTATGTATAATAGAAAAACAATACAAAGTATTGGTTTATTGGTATCATAATGTAAACCTATATTAATTATTTCAGTATTATTTGTTTTTCTTGTGGTAAATGGTTGTGACAATCGTAATGTTATCATTTGATACTTGAAGAGCTTTTATTTTAAAAGTTTTAAAATATCTTTTTTGTCAATTTTAATTTTTATATATTAACAATAAAATATATTAGAAAATTTTACGGGAAATAATGTACTTATTCATCATAATCACGATTTGTGATATTGTTAATAATAATTAATAAACTGCGAATGGTTACCTTTTGTATGTCGAATCGTTTTGTATGATGGAATGATAAATAAGTAATTATATGTTTTACAATGGGGCAAAGTTGTTGTCCAACTCCTCTTGCTAATTTTGACACCCGCGCGAAAGATTCCAAACTTGAATCACGAGAGTAGCAAGTAGAGTAGAGCTGGTGTGGTGAGAAATTATTTGAATTTTTTGTTAAGCTGCATTTCCATATATTTGCCTAGCTACTATATTAAATTCTGAGAAATAAATGTACACGGTTTAAGCCTTAAATATGGTCCTATATCAAGGAGGCAAACAAGCAGACAAATCCCCTGATGGTAAGTAGTTACCGTCGCCCATGAAAACCTGCTACACTAGAGGTTTTTTAAGTGCGTTGCCAGCCTTTGAGATGGGAGTACGCTCTTTTCTTGAAGGTGCATCGGTCCGGAAATACCGAGGGTTCATTCCAATTGTTCTATCAGAGAGATCCCTACACTACCGTCGTAAGGTTCAATAAGCATTACAATGTAAATTAACGTTTCAATCCAATTCGCACCTTTCTTGAAATAAAAAAAAGTAGCATTTTTTTTCAAACAAGCGAAATGCATCCCAATGACAAGGTTCAAATTAAAGATAAGAAAATTTGGCCTTACGATGTTAAAGTAGGTAAGTTAGATATATACTCATAAAAAAGGTAAACAAAGAAGAAGACCGTTACCATAGAGTAACTTATACTAGAGCGGTACTGTCATAGCAAATTTTGTAACCCCAGTAAATTCACTGCCATCTGTCGACACACTTTAAAACTAAAAATAAATATTTATAAAAATACGATAAAATGTATTTAAATATGGATAAATGATTTTTTTTATTTGCATTAATTATTTTTATGATTTTGACCCATGTTCTTTCACTGATATGCGTTAAAATTGTTAAATAACAAACGAAACCGTCAACGCCATCCATACGACAGTAAGCCAAAGCTAGTAGCGCCCTCTGAACGAGAATCAAATTTTCTTGATTTTCGAGGCACGTTTTTTCCTTAGACTGTATACATCTATTACGGAGTTATATCTATCTTTGCCGTTACTAATTATGTCTGTTGACTTTAGTAATATAATTCGTAACATTATATTTAAGTAAAAATACCTAAATACAAACACTGCCCTAATGTATTTAAGAACAACTATACCAGAGGTAACTGTTCGTAAACCTAATGAATAACAGATTTGTAAATAGCATAACGTTGAAATATGTAAATATGTTTTGTATTTAAAATAAAACCGTCATTATTTATTTGTGTCTCATCTCAAAATGCTTGGATGTTTCAAACGCTGTTAACATTTAAACGCAACGAACTAAAAATAACTACATAATTATAGAAGTCCGAACTACGCACGAAAGTGGACGACCGGCACGTTATCGCCTTTTTATACAAACGTAGTCCTCATTTTAGGTTTTTAGGTTTTAGATATTTATTTCTCAAAAGATTACAAGAATAATCACTTCCTGAGAAATACATGTTTACACTTAACTTAATACAAAGCTCTTTTCCTCTCTGGATATTAACATTATTCACAATATTTTGACTTTGTTGTATATCAATCACAACTATGCCCCTACGTTAGATTTTTTCGAATTTGTAATTATTAAAAAAGTTAAGAGCATTTAAAAATATGTATGAAATCTGTTTTTCGCTCCTAATTTTTACAATAATATTTGCATAGCTTATACATCAAATCAAGTAAAAATATTTTTCTCATAATGTCAATATCCAGAGGAAAATGGGGACTATGTTTGTATGGAAAAGCGGCTGCCCCCTTACCTCTTAAAGATGACCCCACGGGAATTGTGCCGCGAGCGACTCAACTGTACAGCGCGCATGTTGACTGCTGGGCAAAGGCCTCCCCTCGCTTCCTCCACTCGACCCTGTCGTTTGTAGTTTCCCGCCAATCCGGATAAAATACGTCCAAGTCGTCCCGCCATCTCCTTTTCGGCCTACCTGCATCCCGGCCAGCACCAGCTGACATTATAGAAATTTAGTAAATCAAAACTTTCAATGACCAATCACAACCTTTTTTTTATATCGGGAAATGGTGTATTGGGTAATATTCAAAGCCGCGAACGGAGTATGTATAAGGAGAAGCGATAAATTTCAGTGATATGTTTCAGATAAGTGTCAGTCCTATGGACCGCTTTTGAAGACAAAAAATTCAGTCATTTAATGTATTGAGAGCTTCGTCTGTAGGTATTTTGTTGCCTTGTAAGTGTAATATTTACGTACATATTGTTTTTACAGCTCAAAAGATTGACCATGTATGCCATATGCCTAATCCAGAATTCCATGCCCAATGCAAGTAATGGAATTCTGAAAATATTATGTTACGCTAATACGTTTATTTTTAATGAATTAGGAGGCAAGCCATATAGGTCGAAATTTGGCCGTAAAAACGAAAATGTTAACAAACTTACTTAAACACTAGCTTCTGCCCGCGACTTCGTCGGCGTAGTATGATGATGATGAATATTAATATAATTAATAAAAAGTTAGTATGTCCTTCCTCAGGACTCAAACTATCTCCATACCAAATTTCATCTAAATCGGTTCAGCAGTTTACGCGTGAAGACAGACAGTTACTTTCGCGTCTATAATATCAGTATGGATATTAGGGACTTCTAAATACAGTGTACAGTTTGAAGTCAAGTATTTCTGTACACTTTCGTACCTTACTCATTTTTAATAAGTCGAAAAATGTAAACATATCTTTGACGTCAACTACACACACTATATCAGAATATCCCAATTCAAACAATGTGCTCAAATACAAAGCCATAATACCAGCCTTTCATTCAAGAGTAAAGACCCCGTCACATTATACCGCGTTTGTGGCGTCACTGGCGTACACACCAGCGCCTTTGTCATTTTATGCATCCAAAGCAC
The DNA here is from genome assembly GCF_947568885.1 of Cydia strobilella. NCBI lineage: Eukaryota > Metazoa > Arthropoda > Insecta > Lepidoptera > Tortricidae > Cydia > Cydia strobilella. The sequence goes on from NC_086056.1 coordinate 3,158,522, forward strand.
CACAATGGCGCGCTTTCAACAATGACGCGATACCGAATTGCACCTTTTCTGTCTCATTTGCGAATATCACATGTGACATGTTAGAAGTGAATAGTTGTGTCGCGAATTCCAAGGAGAAATACATAGCTATTTTTTCATTTATCATGCTATGAAAGTGGCTCATTATTTCATTATGAAGCGGGTTAAAAATGTTTCGAAACTAAGGAGTTTAAATTTTACGACTAGCAATGCTAGCTTGGTTATGGATATGTAGTATAATATCCATTCTGTTATTTACGAGTAACTCCTTATTTTATAAATAACGATTATTTTACATCAATGGCCAGTGAAATTTACCTCAGCGCACAACCAATCACCAACACCACCACCACCATTCTATCCCTGCCAATGCCAATAATGCATTGTGCCTTTGTCGAACATGTGACAGCTCAGAACTCATGTTTGCAATAAAAATATCCCTGATAAGAGACTCTCTCAGCTCTTTAAATTCACAATCTTTGCTCTTGTTCTCTAAATCAGTTAGGAAATCATCGATGTTTTCAGATTTACTCTGCTTCCGTGTGAAAAACATATAACGTGTCATGGTAAGATTTTTTTGAGGTTCAAAATGAGTGTCAAATTTCTTTTTGATTTCCTTTAATTGGCATTTGTCGAAGTCTAAGTTGAAAGAATTAAAGATTTCCAAACCTTTAACGCCCATGGAGTGCAGCATGATTGCAATTTTTCTTTTGTCGTCCGCCTTGTCAAGTCCCGATGCCAATAAATATATGTCAAACCGCTGCCACCCCACTCACCACCACCATTGACCACCACCATTGGCCATATCGCATTCTATTCGCCATTGGCGCATCACCATTGTAACCCTGAAGAGTGTGGTTAGTATGAGTAGGGTTAGTAACTGTGCATAGGTAAAACAATCGGTACGCTCGGTTTAAAGTCAAACTTATTTAAACATTTCTGAATACTGTGGACATGTGGGTTTCAGAGCCTTATCTGTCTACTCAGTTTACACACTATATCAGATCACACCCCAATTCAAACAATGTGCTCCAATATAGGCAATACAAAGCAGCCTTAATATCAGCCTTTCACACAAGAGTAAAGCCCCGTCACATTATACTGCGTTTGTGGCGTACACACCAGCGCCTTTGTCATTTTATGCATCCAAAGCACCACAATGGCGCGCTTCCAACAATGAGGCGATACCGAATTGCACCTTTTCTGTCTCATTTGCGAATGTTGTCACACATGTAGTGTAGAGCTGCAGAGTCGTGGTAATACTGAGGAGAAATATACATTTATTCTATTTAATTTACGAAACATAGAACAGCGGCTTCATAGCCAAGTTCGAAATTAAGAATTTCAATTTCAATTTCAAATTTCAATAGCACGTAGAAGTCAAAAACTATTATTTAGTGGTGTCTCTGTGAGTTGTAGATGTCGAACCCCCATGACTCCGACATTTTAGGTAATTTCCTAAATATTTTTGATATAATTCGATAAAATTAGGTTCGATAACCACCTCACATCACGAGAATCGGTTGAGAAATGCGACCTGTTGACAATAACATCCGAACATACGCGTACTAAAGTATTTTTGCTCAACATGAAACGAAGATTTCGCGGGTATATACCTATTGGCGTTTGAAACAGTGCCGAGCTGCGCCGTGCTGCTGAAACGTGGTATTTATTGTCTTTTTTGGATAGTTTCTGGTGAATTAAGCGGAATAAACCGTTTTAAAAATTTACTGCACTTTGGGCAAAAAAATGTATATGATTGAATGGAATATATTGTTCCTATTATTGATTTGTATGGGTCAATCAACTTGTTTTGTGCTATTGTTCCGTGTGCCACGGGATAACAGTTACAGAGAGATTGTTAGAAAAATGCGGATAGTAGATAGCCTATAAAGAAAATAAATTGTCTTACCAAATTGGTCTTATGTGTACCTAATTATTAAAAAATACCTATTTGATACGACACAATTCCATATAGGCGCACAAAAAGTTGATTTACCCGTACAATGCTCTAGTTAAAATCTAATTCATAGTTGACAGTGCAAAATACATATTTTACAATAATACCATGTAAAGGCAGTATTTAGGCCTTTTACTTTAAGTCAAAAATCATCGATTGAGTCGTAAAAAGATGGGTCAAATTGCAATAATTCACGTTAACGTAAAAAAAACCTTTAAATGATAACAGTACATTACAAGTGCGAAAAACAGGAAATTCACGAGTGGCGATAAATTAAAACTCGACCGAAGAGTGTTTTAAATTGACACGAGTTGCGAATTACCTATTCGCACTTGTATCGTACAACGTTTTACATACATATGGCCCTTTAAATTTTCGACATAGTCACGTAATGTGCTAATTACCGCAAGTAAAGTAACACCATATGTACTGTAAAAGATTTTTTTAAGTATTTGACAAAACTGACAAAACTGTCTGACAAACCATTTTCACTACCTACTAAACAACGCGGCCAATATATAAAAGAATCAATGAAGGGTCAGGGTGTTATTTAGCGCCTTTTTCTAATGTTGGAAACGTTTGACCAAGAATGCTTATAATAAGATGACTTGAGTGTTTTTTACGATGTTTTGTTGACTATTTATGGCGTTTGTAAAAAAAAGTTTTTTGAGTATGAAATTTTTGGTATTTTTGAAGAGCTTACATCATTTTGAACACTTAACTACTTTGTATTTTGGACTGCAACAGGAAATAAATCAAGTTTGGTCAAATTCAATTGTTTGGGCCATTTTATTTAAAGTAGTAGTACCGCACAGGACCGTTTTTTTGGGAATTTTTATTATTTATGGTGAAAAAAAACATGTCCCAATATTTTTTTACATTTACGTTACGTTACGATTTGTATGACGGCACCCCAATCCAATAGCGATGGCCAATTGAATGACGGCAATGGAAATTGTATGGAAATTTTGGGACATTTAGAAAGAACATTAAAAAAATTAATTTTTAACAAGCAGAAACGTCTTAGAATAAATTTAAAAGTGGAAAAATTACTGCCTTGGGTGAGACTTGAACTCCAGATCCAGAGGCCGTGAGTTCAAGTCTCATCCAAGGCAGTAATTTTTCCACTATTAAATTTATTCTAAGCTTAAGAACATTAAAAAATCCAAATTTGACTAAACGTGTGCAACTTTAAAATATAATGGCCCGTTTTCGTTTTGGAGTTTGACTATCTAAGATTGAAGCATACTAAGTATATTAAATGGGTTTGAAAAGACAAACTTAAAGTATTGGAGTTTCAGGTTTCATTACAACACATATTATGTACTTATTATAATACACATATATATAACAAAACTTCCGTGAGACACAGACATATTAAATATATTAATAACGGGTCACTCACGTATTTTAAGTCGAAAACGCTCGACATGTTTCACTCGACTTGACTCGACACTTGACAATAATGCCGTAAACGAGGGTAGTTTCTCGCCCCCCCTGCCGCCACCGGCGCCCGCGTCGAGTCATCGGGCGCGGAGGGCTGCGGCCCGCAGTCTGCGCCGGTCCGTCACCGTCGACGCAAGCTCCTGATGACGCTTCTCGGTACGGAGTGAAACATGTCGAGCGTTTTCGACTTAAAATACGTGAGTGACCCGTTATTAATATATTTAATACACATATATATATATTGATTTACGTCCTTCTTTTTTTGATAACGTGCAATTACAACAACTTTAAAACGACTTTTAGAATTATTTAGTAACAATTGTTTTGAGGATATAAGATATCCTGTGGTTTTCCTAGCTAATAGTTTTACTGATGTTTTGTTTAAGTTTGATAAAATTAGCCATGTTTTGTAAATAGTTAAAACCTTTCTTAACTGTCAAGATGTTTTCAGTAAAATAATGAAAAATGAAAATAAATGGAATTATTCACAAAAAAAATATGTGTTTGATTTGATTATTTTTTGATATTTTTTTTTCGTATAATCAGAAATATTTGAGTAGAAGGTGTTTTTAATGACCTACACACGCATTTAAAATGAAAGTGGACGACGGCGCAAGAATGCCTTTTCATACAAACGTAGTCCCTATTTTCCTCTGTATAATAACATAGAAAATATTCTTACACAGTTTGATGCAAATTTGTAACAGCTATGTACGTCTGGCCAGTCATCATCTTACATTCACAATCTAGTATGTGATCTGTGACCTAATCTAGGCTACAAAGTAATACCTAACGTTATTATGAACGGCTTAAAACTTGAGTGGAATCTTAGTTGAAAGAAGATTATATTCCTATTACACGTTACATGCGGTTTAAGAGAAATTTCCCACAACATTGAACGCTCCGGCTGTGGAATTAACAACCTAGATTTTCTCAATGAATCACAGTATGTAGTCCTTAAGAAATAAATGTACAGATTTAAGAGGACGGGGGACGACTGTTTCCTCATACAAATGTAGTTCCTATTTTCCTCTCTGGAAAATATTTTTACATAATTTGACCTCCCGACGCCCCGGTCCCGGTACATGCCGCGGCAAAACATTGTGGATGTAGGATCCTACATCCGATATCGGATCGGATAATGTGAAAACGCTCTAAGGATATGCTCATGTATTCCTAAGGCCATAAAAAAATTAAGAAATGGCATTGGTAATTAAAATAATCCCGACCACTCCTCACTAAGCTTAGTCTTAAGAAATCCCACATTTTTATTAAGGCCGTTCCATCGGTTTGCCGCTGTCTCTGTCACATTTCGCAAGAAAGAACGGGAAAGATCATGCGCGCCAAGTGTCAATTTTGATCGAATTTTGTCGATTTTTATTTATTTTAAAAACATTACCCTATAATATCGAAATTCGAAAACTATGAAATTATTATTTAAGTTAAGATTGTTTTTTCTTCTATTTTTGTTAATAGTATCACATAATAAATAACCGAGTAAAGTTGGATTAAAAGTCCTAGTTAGAGGTTATTTTGGGAATTAATTGTATCGAGCGAAGTATCATAATTCGTGTATCGGAAGCTATGATATTAAAGATAATATAGTCAAGAACTACATATATTTTTTTCACGTCTACGAATATCAACGCCTCTTAGAAAAACAGGATCATATAAGGAGATTTTTCGCCTTCTGGCTCAGGGAACCGCCTTAAAGGTCTATACGTAGTATATGTGTAGTGTCCGCGTACACCGCCTGACCCCACCGACCGGCTTCTTAATGCGCCCGCCCTCAGAAATATCACGTGTCTCGTGTGCGGCCGCACTAAGCCCGGATTATCGTTTTTTGCCACATTCCACCACTAAACCTGGACATATTGTCATTTCATACCAAGCACTACGAACCAGCATAAATGTATCCGAAAGATCTGTAGGAATTGTACAGTGTACACTTGCTTCTCGTAACCAGCAAGACCATACTTGCTGGTTACAAAAAGTAAGTTTGTAAGCGGGGACAACCGACAAAGCCGAGCTTTAGGCGTGCATAGCCTTACTTCAAAGAACATAACTGCTTTTATTTTTTTATAGGGACTTGTGCAGAGAGGGCAGATTTGGAGTTTTTTCATATGGTAGTGCTACGGTTATAGACGGAGAGCTAGGCTCGGAATGCTCAGATCTACAATGACGCTTACGCTTGATAAGTGAAGCGTGCAAAAGGTAAGCCTTCACGTATATGATTATTTCGTGAGTGCAAAAGAGGCAAATTATAAATGAAAAAACGTGACCACTTTTGAACTCCATAGTGGCCGCTTGAATGTTCTAAAACTTAGGGTTAGCGGACATGAAAATACAAAAAGCTGTATTTAGGAGATACGGTGAGTAGGTGGTTAAATTTTAAAATATACTGAAGCCTTTATAAGCCAGAGGGAATATATATCCCACATAATTTCGTCAAAGTGGCCGAATAGGCCGAATAGTTTCCGAATATTCGTGGCATCTCTAATCCAGACTGACGGCTGTTCATCGGTATTAACATTAATTTTATAGCGCAAAGGTGGTATGAAATTTATTTCATCACGCTTGGCATCAAATTCTAAGCACATTCGAGATTCAAAATCGGTTACAGGTATGTGCACAAAGAGTCGAAGCTTTTTCAGAATTAGTACTCGTACTTACCTATTCTTTTTTCGTACCTACCGATAAGTTGTTCAACTTATCGTGGTAACTGCAAGATGGGCCAAAAAGTTTATTCAAGATTTTTAGTTTTTTTAGCGTAATATCGTGCGCTTTGAAGTCATATTCAGTCGTTTATCAATTCAATATTATACTGCTTTTGCGATTAGTACTCAATGTAGCTGTATGTGTAATAATTTACCTCAACTCGCCTGGCGATAATAATACCTTGGTAGCCACTATAGATAGAAGATTGGGGACCACTGACAAACATTTTCAAGAAACACGTAAACAATGTCCGCAAATAGGCCGCAGAACCTTGAAACGGCACTCAAACTTTGGCATTCTTCGAGTGAGCGTAAGTGGGAAGTTTCCCATACTTTTAACGACCTACTTTTGTTTGTATTTTGTAGGTTGTGTGGAGTATTTTATTAAATATGACTTCGTTCCTTAATGTAAGTGATGAAGTTTTTTGCAGTTCTAAAACTTTGTAAAAAAGCTTTTGGTGTAATTACTTAAATAAAGCATAAAATTCACGGAGTTAGTGGGTCTTAGTGGCTTTCATAGAAAATAGAAATGCTTTTTGCGATAGCAAAGCAACAAACAGCCAAGGGTATTAAACAAAGCGTTAATAGGCACCAAAAAAAATAAGCTAAGCTATAAGAGGTCCAGTTCAACTCATAAATGTGGCAGAACAACTACTGTTACTTTCAGGCCAATAGGGTTGGCAACTGTCAAAGGTTTGCAGAGATGGCGCCACAGCTTGCCCCTTTTTCCATGAGGTTTGGCTTAAAGGGCTGGCATCCAGGGCATTAAAAAAAAACATTACACAATTCTAGGGATTGACAGGGCAAGCTATGCTGGCGGCATCTGCTAAATATTTCGACCGGCCAACCCCATTTTTTGTATGGGATTTTGAACAGCGCGCCAAGCGAGACGTATCGGAAACTCAAAATCCTATACAAAATTACACTTAACGCAAACGCGTACGTCACGTCACGCTATCGAATGAAATTTACACTTTTTTATACTACGTCGGTGGCAAACAAGCATACGGCCCGCCTGATGTTAAGCAGCCTCCGTAGCCTATGTACGCCTGCAACTCCAGAGGAGTTACATGCGCGTTGCCGACCCTAACACTCCGCACCCTCGTTGAGCTCTGGCAACCTTACTCACCGGCAGGAACACAACACTATGAGTAGGGTCTAGTGATATTTGGCTGCGGTTTTCTGTAAGGTGGAGGTACTTCCCGAGTCGGGCTCTGCTTTAGATCTGGAATGACATCCGCTGTCCTGTGCCCTACCACAAAGCGAGATGTCATTCACAGTGCCCATACCTCTCCTTCGGACGTACGTAGTTTAAGGACATACCCGGGTCCGGACGTAGTTTAAGGACATACCCGGGTCCAGACTAGGGGTACCCATCGGACAATATGAAAACCCTCTGAGGCGATGCACTTGGCGACCTTTGGTAACAACGCTTCTGGTAAATGAATGCAAATTGTTGGAAGCACTCGGGAGGGGCACTTTGGACCTCTGCGTCACTTGGCAATGGGCTTCGTTTTAGGTGGATAATGAAGATGCATTATGATACTTTCCCCAGCCCGTGACTTCGTCTACGAATTCCTTAAAATGCGGTAAGTAAATGACAATTTATTTATTCTTATAAACAGTAGGTTTTATAGATTAGATTTATTAGGGTGCATACAAAAATATGATATCAATTCCATAAGTGCATCGCGCTTTTCTAATCAGATATAACCAGTGTATGCACTAATGATTAAGTTTTCCTGTTTTAATAAACCTACGATTAAGGTTAGGCCAAGGTGTCTGCAACACTTAAATCATCTTTAAAAATTCGATTAAAATGAGGTCTCATAAAACGTATATGGTATATGCTATAGGTAACTATCACGAAACTTATTGCCTACATAAAAAGCCGTACCTAATAAGTAAAAGTACCTGTAATAAGCAGAATACAAACGTCATTGTTTTATAATTAATGATTAATAATTTCCAGGACCTATTAAAATAATCATAATATGCCTTAATTAGTAGGCAAATTACTAAAAGCACGAAATGCTCACAACGAAATCTGGCCCGCTCATTAATGACCAGATATACAAGCAAGTCCAAAACGCACCCTAAAATCGAAGAGCAAATTTTGATAATTAACATAAATTTATTCAGCGAACGCAAACGAGGCCAGCAGTCGTATTCGACCTTCTAATTGCCATCCTATAACATGGTTTTTAAAAATACAGTATAATAAACTTAATTTTCTATAGAGATTTGCAAAACAAGATGCCCGAATTCATGGTCGATGTAAAGAATAAATAATGAAAAATTATTTAATGAAAAACTGTTTGGCTGCGGCCCGCAGTCTGCGCCGGTCCGTCACCTCCTGATGACGCTCCTCGGTACGGAGTGAAACATGTCGAGCGTTTTCGACTTAAAATACGTGAGTGACCCGTTATTAATATGTTTAATATGTTTGTGTCTCACGGAAGTTTCGTTATTAAAATAATGAAAAATTAGAGACGAAACAACAATACGAGGAATTACTTTCTACACACATCAGGATAACAAACATCACATTTTTAGCGTCAGCATTATTTATGTACTTAATTTCAAACCTTCTCACCATTTGACTTTGGAGTCTTTGGACTGCGTCACTTTCTTTGCAATGTTAAGGAAAAGATACAAAAGAATGTTCAGAATCTCTTTACTCCATTTTTTTATCACTCCATACTAAATTATATACAAAATGTTTACGTTCTCAAAACATATCAAGCTATTAAAAAACAAAGTCGAATATTACTATGCCCCATGAAATGAGCACTCGGTGTCGTAATACAAGCGTATGTGGATGTTTAGAGGCCGATATTATCGTTGTGTTCCAGTTAATGATGTCTGATTAGGTACTATAAATGGCGTAAAAGCTTCAGAGTTAAGAGGTATAACAACAGGAGTTTTTAAGACATTTTTTAATATTATAATTGTGGCGAGAGTGACCTGCGGGCTTAGCACTGTAGCATTTTTATCACCTGTCACCATGCCTGTCACGTTCTAATAAGTATATAAGTACGAAAGTGACAGGCATAGTGACAGGTGATAAAAATGCAACCATGCTGACACCGCTGGACACAACCTTGGCTGCAACTCTCGCCGCGCGCGATCCATTAAAAATGTCTTTAAATATCTATCCTTTTTTAAGGGAAAATGCGTTTACGTGTCCCATCTCTGAAGGGCCGAGAAGAGTACGCAATAGAGTGAAGACGCCCCAACTATCGTCTAACCCGCCGACCGCCATAATAATTATACATATATATTTGGTTAAACCGCCTTTGACGAGGTGACGTCGGATCGCGGTGAGCATTCAACTGCGACGCTTCAGCGAGCGTGTAGCCCTCAGATGGACTGCATAAATTATGCTACCTTTACTCTCTTTAATAATACTCGTAAAGTGGGTAGAGTTAGCTTTTCCCTTCTTCCTATTCTTTAAATTCCTTTAATCTCACTCCAAGAACGGAACTCCAATGGAACTCACAAGCGGTATTGAACCTTTAAGTCTAAGGAGAGACTTTGCCTCCTTGTGTGTGTTCTACCGCCTGTACAATGGGCTGTGCTCTGAAGAATTGTTTGACATGATGCCAACGGCCGCGTTCTATCACCGCACCGCTCGCCATCGGCAGGGCGTTCATCCTCACACTCTAGCACCTAAATGGTCGCGTACTGTGCGGCTTAAGAGGAATTTCCTCCCGCGGACGCTTCGGCTGTGGAATGAGCTCCCTGCCGAGGTTTTCCCGTTCTTCAAAGAAGGAATGTACAGGTTTTTAAAGGGTCGGCAACGCGCATGTTATATCTGATGTTGCAGGCGTCCATAGGCTACGGTGATTGCTTACCATCAGGCGGGCCGTATGCTTATTTGCCACCGTCGTGGTATAAAAAAAAGTATCCACATTATATCCATGGGATGTTAGTTTCTAATTGTCGATGAACCCCAGTATCTAATGCCAACGCCATATTGAGCGTATGATTATTAGCAGTGATTAAAACGGGGCGTGCGATCAGCTAACGACCAGCCCTCGATTACACCGCACGTACGTTAATACATAATAGCGGTATAATTACAACGCAAACGTACGTGCTCTTAAGCTTTTATTAGAAACCGGCCTAAATCGTTACTTCTCTGTCCTTGCTGCATGTTTTATTGCTGCATATTTTGTTGTTTATTTATTTAATCGCGAAGCGTCTGGTTGACGTAACTGGTGACCGAATAGCTGGCGGCTTCCTCGCACAACGTATCAGCATTGCGATACATCGAGAAAATGCCGCCAGCATCCTTGGTACAATGCCTCAAGAGCCTATTTCAGATTTAAGCTAGTTATTAATTTCGTTTACGTAGTACCACTGTATATATCTTGTATGTAAATAAAGAGTTTTCATTTCTCATGCTCTGAAAGAGGGTCATTGTTGTTCTAAAAGGTGCGCAGAAAATGATACGTGTCTGCACTAGAGCATTTTACGTTCGAAGTACGATATTTTTAATTTTTTTACGATAAGCAATTGAAATTTGAGTTTAAATGGATTTGTTATACAATTTCCATTGTGATACTTGACTCTCCATTCCATAAATAACGATACTTTTGCCTGAATTTTTAATTGAAAGTTCCCTCAATAAATACTATAAAAATGTATTATTCGTCATGTTTTTGAAAAAACACATGCATTTTACTTTCCTCGTATTCGAAATGAAAAGTAGAGTGTTTAACTCGGGTGAAAGGCATAATTTCTGCCTCGGACTATTGGCGCTCTCACTGCGTTCGAGCGCCAAGACACCTCGGCAGAAATGAGTGCCTTTCATCCCTTGGTTAACAATCTACTATTTGTGTACATGAAGGAATAACAAACATTACCCACAAATATTGCTCGATTGTTCATTCATGAATTCACTTGTATTGTTGTATAGTAAACGCTATCTCTACTGAGCTCGTTCACTTACGTACTAACAATGGCATTCTGTTAAACAAAAGCCATTATTTTTTTTATGCCTGAGGCTCACACACAATGGCCACGTGCTCAGGCACAAAGGCCACACGCTCACACAAAACAAAATGACAACAAAACATAACAAACAAAATGGCTTTTGTTTAACAGAATGCCATTGTTAGTACAGGTAAGTGAACGAGCTCAGTAGAGATAGCGTTAACTATACCATCTTAGACAGAGTTAATGACAATTCGTACTGGTGTAACTTGGTAAGCGAAGCGCTTTGGTAAGCGAAGACATAAAATCTACCAATGGTTAATGAGTCTGGCTGTTAGTATATACAGTCCTTAGTTTATGAACTAGATCGGAACGATGTTTATCAATTATCGACTCTATAGTGTTAGACGGTAGATTAAAAATGAACCATCAGATGTAACGGGTGGCAAGCGCGTAGCACTAGGTTGCTACTGCTAGTTAGTACAGACGATGTGATTAAGATCGCACAACCGCATATGTGCAGCATAGCGACTTGCTATTTCATGGCTCCTCTACACGATGGCCCAGCGTAAGCCAGTCGAAGGGACGCAGTTATGCGGTGGAATGAGATAGCAATATCACTTGCTCCGTCTAAAGCATGAATGCGTACCTTGGACTGTTGGGCCATCGTGAAGAGGAGCCATTAGATATCCTTTTGGCAGGCAGCAGTAATCGCGATCACTTTATTAGTTATGATGATGTCAACCTGTTTACAAAAAAGTACGATTTACGTTACTTTCTACAACCGGCTGTGCCACGTTGTACTTGGTGTTTTAATTAAACACAGGTTTAGATGAATTTTATTAGTAATTTTTTTAATTGTTAAAAAGTCTTACAGCGAGTACTTATCGTTATGAAGCTAGGAGGATATACCCAAACGAAAACGCCACGTCTGTAATTTTCTGTACAAAATAGTCTGCCGATTTTTGCGTCACGTCAAAATAACCATGTCAGATAAACGTCAGTCCATACATCGGAAACGCCTGTTAATGCCTACTCCGTTTGGTTATATCCTCCTAGCTATGAAGACTTGGGACAAAGAGGGCGTGGTCGCCTATTTGACAAATCATTTTTTAAAGATGCGTTCGGAAACAATTTGGCATTTGTTTCGGATACAATCACCACAGATACGACACAACTAGGTGAATCTAAAGTTCGCCGTTTGGAGGATTAGCCCACTCCATACATTTACTCGTCCTCTCAGTGAATAAAGATTCATTACTAGCTCGTTAGTCAGAGCTAAGTCCTAGATCGATATCAGGCCATCGTAAATTACTATGCATTTAGTTACACGTGCTTCACAAAAGCACTTGTAAACTAAATGCAAATTGACCCGCACTAGCACTAAAAATGTTAAGTCCTTTTAAGGTTAGTTGTACGTTTTTCTAAACGAAAATGAACTTTAGTGACATTGACGCTTGCGACGTTTTCGAAAGTGCTTCTATACGATTCTGAAGCTTTGTGACTCAAACGCGTAAAGCAAAAAGGATTATTTTCCTAAAAGCAAAACTTGAAACCATCTAGAAAAGTAAGGACGAGAGCTACTAGATTCTGCAACAGAATAAAAGACTTCGCAATTAAGTAATCCATGTAGAGTATCGGATAGTGTTTTAATTTAACTCCGCTGTTGTTAGAAGGTTGTATGTGTTAAAACCCTTTTGTAGTGTCTACTTGGAATTGAATATCCTGACCATGTGTCCATCGAAATTTGCAATTTCGTTCTTGTTAATTGTCTAATTTCCATGGAAAAGGCTTGAATTTTCTGCAACATGTTTGATTCTCATTAAACTGAAGCCTTATTCGAGACTACATTCGATAAAAGATAGGTGTCGTCTTGTATTGATTCCTTTTTAGGGTTCCGTACCCAAAGGGTAAAAACGGGATCCTATTACTAAGACTCCTGTGTCTGTCTGTCTGTCTGTCCATCTGTCTGTCCGTCTGTCTGTCTGTATGACACCAGGTTGTATCTCATGAACCGTGATAGACAGCTGAAATTTTTACATATGATGTATTTCTGTTGCCGCTATAACAATAAATACTAAAAACACCATAGGGGTTGCAAGTGCCATGCCGGACTTTAAGAACGTAGTACGCTTTTTTCTTGAAGGTTACAATTTTTTTACCTTATATCCAAACAATGTACATACTTAATATCCATTTTATTTTAGGTATTTATTTTATTGATCAAAAGGTTAGAAAGTGTGTGCCATTTTTCTAATGGCATACTTAACTAAGTATATAGTACATTTTTTTTGTTTATTCTAAAGTTGACATAATCCAACATAAATACACACATAAATATATTAAGAAGTTATGTCCTTATTACCTATAAATATTATAATATCTAAATATTAAAATTTGAGGTACGCAGAGCTAGCCTGGAAAATGGTGTTATTACTGAATCCAGCCGTCTGGCATATGTTCATCGGTGCAGGTACCATTTTTCAGGGCTAACTCTTGGTCTATAATAAGACGTCGTTAGATTTAAATTTAGTCAAATAAGCCAATAGTTAAACCAATATATTTTAAGGATTTAAAATAAACAAGATTTTAATAACCATTTACCTACAGAATTTCAAGTTCATTTATAATTCATTTATATATTCCTGTTTTGGCTTACCAATAGGTCTTATAACTAGAAAACTGTACGTTTCTACAAAACCTGTCAAAAAAGTTGGAAAAGTTTTCAGAAATTTCAGGAAAATGTCAAGGTAGGAGGATAAGGTAAGTTTCATTTTGGAAACGGTAAACTTCGTTCCCCGTACAAAAATACGAGCAGTTTCGCGAAAATACTTAATGTGAAAATTTCGCAAATTTAGAAAACTCTGACGACACATACCTAGGTTATATTGCACTTTTTTTCCTGTAGATAAATAAAAAGGTTTATCATAAGAATAGAATATCTTTTAATACTACTTAGCGTAGAATTGCGGAGCAGCTGAAAACCGCTTTATCTTCTCCAGGCAGTCGCGAGGTATGTAACAGTCAGGCGTTTTGATAGGTTTTTATTTGTATGAAATTTCGGTTAATAACCGGTTTTTTCACAGGATAAAAAACCGGTTCACATTCCCTAGTCCTTATAATTTAAGTCCTTAGTAATTATTTATAGTTGGTCAAACCAAATTGTCAGTAAATAAGAACAAAAAAACAATACTCATCCTTTTCTTTTGTGTGCTAGTACTAGTTTAAGACAAAAGTATGATTATCTCTGTCTATGTTTCAAATGAGACAGTCTTTTGACAAACTATAGGCAAATTATTTGTGTGTTTATGTTTATCACAAATATTTATTCCTGAGTTAAGGTGTTGTCTATGTATAATGTTACCGTAGAACCAGTTAAGTGAAAACGCGTTTTCCCTAGTTAAAACCAGTTTTCGAAAAGTGCCTTGGTGAAAACTAGTTTAACTAGTTTAACAAAACTAATTTTTGCTAAGTGCCTACTACTTTACTACTACTTACTAACTAATTTTCACTAATTATTTAAAATTAATTTGAGTTAAAACTACATTTGACTAGGGAAAACGCGTTCTCACGTTCACAGTTAAAATTGGCTTTTACTGTGTAAAAATAGGTGCGACTACGAGCGAAGCGAGGAGGAGCGTGTTAGATTAACCGTGACCAAGTAGCGTGACTAATGTCAAACTTCCATGATACCACGACGTTTATCAATGCCATTCCCGCACATTGTTCCCTTCACGTTGTACTTTACTGTATATTCTTCTCTTCTTCATTTCCTGTTACCCCCTGCTGGGGTGTAGGGCTCGAATCTTGTTGTGTTGTTGTTGTTGTTGTGTTTACTGTATATTAATATTTAAATTTCAGATAGCTACATACCAAGCAGCCGCCCGTACCTGCAGACCGCGGCCTTTATTGTACCGGTGACAAACTACATCAGCCGTTTAATAAAAGCACGTTGAGAAATGTCGCGTCCAGCCCTTTGTTACCGTAAATATAGGGGCTACGAGTCGCGAGTATCAGTTTGAGGATGCGAATGAGTATGAATATGAACTACCTACGTGATTTGATATTATTATTATAAAATAAAACTATGAAAACGGGTTTATATCGCGTATATTTATCGAGTTTGTTGCCGGTCCCATATTGGGATACCCGCCTACAATTCAGGAGGGAATTAAATCTTCTCGGATCCGTGGTGTAGGGTTGGAGCCGGCGTAGTTTTTATCGCGTATATATATATATATATATATATATATCTTTACTTGAAAATAATTGTAGTGTGTAACTAGCCTTATGAACCGATTTTGCATGTACAACCAGCCTTAAAGTTTGTAGTCTATGATTGTTCATTATTTTAGTATGTGGGTATTTTTGCACTTTGTAATTTTTCCTCAGTCACCCGTTGACCATGAACGCTGTAAAGGGTTCGAAACGTCGGGATGTATTATAAATTCAATATACGCGATATAATCCGTTTTCATAGTTTTATTTCATGAGTAACTATCGCGGTAACCAAAGGCAATATTATTATTATTATTATACTTATAAAATACAGGTTAAGAAATGTCCCGTGCAGCCTTTTGTTACGACCGTAAATATAGGGGCTACGAGTTACGAGTATGAGTATAACGATGAGATACTCTTTCGTACCCTCATATTCATCGTGGGTTTTAGACATGTTCGTGATTTGTTTCAATCGAGCGAAATTTGTTAAATCAGGTTACGAATCGATGTAGTTACTGGAGAAAGGCCTTAAAATTGCAATTCATATTTTTGACAACCATTTTATGATCTAAAAAAGCGCTACGATTTTCCAAAAACTCCGCTGGGTGAACCTACTGCACCTTAAGATAAATGCACGGCAAGAAATGTTGCGTTCAGCTATTTTCAGAAATAGTAAATATGTACGAGTATCCTGTGTCAGTAAAACGTCGAAGCATACTTTTCCACATTCTTAACACGAATGAGGCACTTTCGCGAATATTTTACATAAATTCGCATCACTATCTAAAAGTATGCCACTAGAAAGGAATTGTTAATACAAACGTCGCTCTACTGTCTTGCACGTGAATGGTGGTAACCAACACAGAAGCCCAGCCATGCCTGTCACGTTCCAACAAGTATGTAAGTGCGAAAGTGACAGGCATAGTGGCAGGCGATAAAAATGGAACCATGCTGCCACCGCCATTTTGTTTCTAAGGGGTGGGGGGATGGGTTGATTGACGCGATCTTCTCGCTATTGCCTTTTATTTTTTATAAATGGATGTTTCTAACAATATAACGTTTTATTCTTGAAGTGGATTTATACGAGTAAGTAGACTTTCGACTTTATTTTGATAGTGACGTCACTTGTTTGTGATCGAGACGAGAGCTGTAGCCTAAAATAGAATTACACGTGACAAATAGATGTTTGCCAGCGTTAATTTTATAATATGATTACCAGGTTAAGGTATCGTTCGGGTACTGGATCAGCATTACTGCTCCAGTATTGCAGCGCGGCGTTACTATTGTAGGCATTGCTGCCGCAAATGTGAATAATCCAGACATCACCATCGATTTTGACATTTTTGGCAGTAATTCAGTCGGCAGTAATGTCGCGCTGTAATGATGGCGACTGGATTGCTGCAGGAAACGTCAAAAAGGTAATTCTTACCTAACACGAAAACGCCTTTTTATCGCCATAATCCAAACTCCGCATTTTCACAAACTGTCACAATGTAATTTGGACCCCAAAAAAACAGGCCAACCGTCCGGCCCAGAGGTCCACTGCACGTTTAATCTCTTTATTCAGCAGTTGAAAGTTAAAAGGTTCGAGTCCCCGGAGAGGCAAAGGCAACATTTTTCTAGTCGCAGGTGTTGTAGATTAGTTTTTCCGATACCCGTACAGTTTCTAGCTTTAGGTGTAGGGTGACCGTGGTTTTTTTTTGTCAGAGACATGTTTTACACGGGTGTCACAGTTAAGGTACTTTTTATAGTGTTACACCTAGTTTACGTTTATCATTAATTTATGGTTTTTATTAATTTAGTTTGTGTGGTTTAATTTGAACTTATGGTTTAACTTATCTATAATTTCTTAAATTCATTTTAAAGTAGAAAATCAAAATGATACCTAAAAATTACCTGTCAATCACAAATAAGAAGTAATTCTCTCTTGATTGTGATTAATTGCGACAAGAAAGATAAAATATGCCGTAGAAATGTTTTCTTTATTCCTCGAGCGGATTTTATAATTCTAATAATATCAACAATTGTCCGACACTTCGTTTTCTATAGAAAGCACCACGTCACCCATCATATAAAATAGTGTCGGACGCCTCGTCCTGGACACGGACTGTTCTAATGTGAGTCATCTTTAATTTAGCGTCCATTTTTTAATTGTGGAAACATAGTCCCGAACAACGAACTAGAACAACTATAGAAGTCTGAGTAGAGCTCAAGAGGTTTGGAATATATTATTTTACTAGCTTTTGCCCGCTACTTCGTCTGCGTGGAATAAGTAATTTGGGGAGCTTATTTTTATCCAATCTGCTTTTTATTGATTCCCCATATAAACTTCAACCCCTCTTTTCACCCCCTTAAGGGGTGAGTTCTGGGATAAAAACTATCCTATGTCCTTCCCCGAGACTCAAACTTCAACTCAACTTTAAATTTCAACTAAATCTGTTCAGCGGTTTAAGCGTGAAGAGGTAACAGACAGACAGACATACTTTCGCATTTATAATATTAGTATGGATTTCAGCCAAACAAAAGTTTTAGTGAACAATCACAACTTTTTTTAAGAGCATGTTTTTATGGAGAAGGGGTAACTGACAAACTATGTGTCAGATAAGTGTCAGGCATATGGATCGTTTTTCGAAGTCAAAAATGCACTGAGAGCTTCGTCTATAATACATAATAATTATATTCCGACACTGGTCCTGAAACTTTCCTGCAGCATGTTGCTATCACATCGTATTTCACGAACTCCGCGCTCTTACACAATCAGTTTGTGTTATTGAAGCCGGGTTTATTACCTAATGGCTCCACTTATTACTTCTTCTAACTTAGAGTTAACTTGCTTGTAAAATGTATCGTATTGGGTAACTAATTTTGTTCTTTGTTACTAAGGAATTTAAACGAAAACTCTTTATTTACATACAAGATATATACAGTGGTACTACGTAAACGAAATAACTAGCTTAAATCTAAAATAGGTCCTTGAGGCATTGTACCAAGGGTGCTGGCGGCATTTCCTCGCTGTATCGCAATGCTGATACGTTGTGCGAGGAAGCCGCCAGCTCTTCGACCAGACGCTTCGCGAACTAAGGAATTTAGTTTAAGAGGCGTAAAGTCAGGATTAGAAGTGAGAAACGATATGGCGTGCGCGAGTTGCCGAAAATAATGTGGAATGGCGTTCTAAAAATGTTATTATACCTTACGAGTAATTATTGAACTAAAGCTAAGTAATATCCAGGCCAAAGGAATCATCAGACTTAAATTGACCTCAACCCCTTACAAATTTTAATATCTGTTAAAATTCATAGCTGTCACTTAATAATAACATCGTAATTAATATAAATTGAACCATTTGCCCATAACAACCCCCTTCCGGAGGGTGATTGGGGGTTAACCCCCTGATTTAATACGGCCCCTGTACAAGACTAAAGGAAAGACCAGAGTAACATATATAGGGCTTCCTATCACTTAAGTTCATATGTGGCTTTCCATCACAGAAGGGCCCTCATGCTTCAAGTGCACTAAGGATGTTTCCATCTGAAATTCCAAAAGAAATTCTGATAAAAAGGTGTAAACTGTACGCTCAGATTGGAAAGTTAACCCCTTACTTCATGTCAAAAATAAAATAAGTATTTGGTTAAAAGTAAACTTTAATAGCTAAAAACATAACAACCATATAAGGCTGCGCATGCAGTAAAGGGTTAAGTAGGTAAGTTTAGGTTTAAGATAAAGTTAAGTTACATATCAACAGCTAACACAAACGCAAAGGAGCCTCGTCTGCCAACAAACCACTGTGAGGTTTGGCAGAAGAAAATATGTATTTAGTTGTAAGTAAGATCTTTGAATAAACGTTTATTTAATTTTTAAAAACGTTTTTATTTATTTTTTATTGCAGGTGAAGCATAGGACCCTTCTCTAATGGAAAGCCACTTATATGTATTTAATTTTTACTTACTTAACATAATAAAAATCAGCTTCATGCATATTAAATCACATTTACAACAGGGTCTATCACGAAATTATTTTTTTACCTTTTTTTTTATTACAAAAAGGCAAGCATTTGACCGCAATCTCACCTGATAAGTGCCGATGCAGTCTAGGATGGATCATGCTTACCTAAAAGATGTCTGTTCACTCTCGATTTAAAAAGATCCAAGTTATAGTTGACTGGGAATAGATTTGCAGGAAGTGAATTCCACTCAGCCGTTCGCTTGATGAAGCATTTACCGACATTTCGACACTTTCACACACAGGTTTCACTGATCGTGGTCGCGGCTAAATGATGTCCCAGCATAATGTTAAAACAGAGAAATGTTGAAAAAGTTTGGGGTAGACATCACAGTTTCAAACCACCCACTAGACAATAGTAGACATATATATGTTAATTATTGTCAATAGTCCGACACGCACAACACGCACAATATCCAATATCCACGCACACTCCCGAAGATAGATCCCTTGGCTTTAACTTATGTATCACTGGTCCCCAAGTTGCCGATAAGTTAAATCCATCTTCCCTATTAAAATATCTGGGGTGTTCATGCAATCGAGCCTTCAAACAGTCCGTAGCTAACCATAATAACTTCTTATCAATCGTTTCAGGTCAATCTATAGTTATTTATAACCATGATGTTAGAGTAGTATACAGTTGTCCTTAGCCATTGGACAAACCCTGAAATCCCACGTAGGGTTACTTCTCAGGAATGCTCAAACGTTAATATTTTTTTTAATTAGAACAAAACAAAATATTCAAACAAGTTATTTCCAATAATCGACAACAGAAAGAAATATACTCTATTAATTGGCTGTGTTTTTGATAATTTGTTCGAAAATGTTCGGCAATGATGACATTTGTCAAAAGTCAGGATCTTATTAATGTCATATAAAAAAAGATAAACAAAAAGGTCGAAGAAAGTTTCATACTATTTATTACCTGGAGCTACTAACACATACAGGCTGCTCCAAAGTAAAAAACCGTAATTTGTTAATTACTTCGTAACCGCTACACCGGTTGTTATGATACTTTGTATACTGGTTCTAAATACACTAATGCCTATGTACATTTCGGCTTTGTCCAATGGCTAGGGACACACCTATACTACACAAGTGCAGGAAATAAATGTAATGTAACAAAAATCTGCGTGCTCTTTCTCGGGTCTCTATCTCCATACCAAATTTAATTTAAATCGTTTCAGCGGTTTAAGCATGAAGAGGTAACAGACAGACAGGTAGACAGATAGTGTTACTTTTGGTTTTTTTTTTATATTACGTCGCTGGCAAACAAGCATACGGCCCGCCTGATGGTGGCAGTAGACGCCTGCAGCTCCAGAGTTAGTAGTAGAATATTAGTGTGTGTTGTGTATTATAATAATTAGTAGGAATGTACTCTCGCTGTACGATCATATAAAACGGTTACTCTGTACACGTTTCTTTACTCGCGTGACCTTTACTTTTAAATATAATATTGATGGTGGGAGTGAGAGAAAATTAATTTATCCTTAGGTTGGAATAGCTCTTGCTTACTTAATTGCACGAAGATGGAATATTAAATGTTAGGGAAACCATACCGAGTTTTGACGCTCGTACACCGAAGCGGGGTTCAGATCCGCCCGAAGACCGCCTTAAACATGCTTAAGGCCTATTCGAACAAAAAAAAAACTTGATATGTTATTCATTTTTGTGTAACTCGCCCGCACTTAAGGTGGACCGAATAATTACACCAAACGTAAATAACATCGTATTCGTGACGATAATTATAACGAGTAAAAAAAGTTTTTTCAACAAACTTCTAATTCAGCCATTTTAATTATGTAGTAATTTTGCTGAACAAAGTTTAGTTTTCGTTCATTATTTTTTGTTTTTTGTTATTTTTTGTGTTTTTTGTTGTTGTATAATTATGGCAAAGTGCAGCGTATGACGTTAGATTAATACAGATAGTGGTATTTAGTTTGACATTATTATTTTTTTTAGCCTCAAATAGTATGCCGCTGATTTTTCCCACCATTTGACTCAATCTAATGCACACTCGCCATCACTCTTTGCAAAATGTATCGAAGTCGTCTTCCTCTGCCCCGAGATCCATCCCGTGGGACCCAGTCTGTGGCTAGTTTTTGGCCCAGCGCTCCAGCACAGAATAAGTAATAGTATTATCATACAGAACGGCCACGCACCGCCCCGCCCCGATTCGAATTACCTCGCCCCGCGACAGCAGATTGACCTTTTGCCGACCGCTCAGTACTGTTTTTAAGTAACTTACACAATGACGCATGCCGCGTGTACAGACGTGCCGTTCACACATAGAAACGCAAGTGATTTTTGATCTATAGCGTGTCCGTCCTGTGGCTCCAGATGTAGTTGTCAGACGTGCCCTACCCAGCCAGGCTAGCACATGATTGGCGCGAGAATATCTCGCCGCGACATAGACTACCCGTCCCCCTTTAATTCATACAGACTGGCCTACGCTGGGCCATGGTGTACAGGAGCCATAATACACGGTCGGTTCTACGAACATGAAACTTTTGTTAATTTTGGTAAAAATGTTAATAAATAGATCTCAAGCGTTTTTCGCCTACACCAACATAACTTTTATTCGTTAATAAATAAGGTTCTCTGATGGTTAAAATTAGTGAGAGCAATCTTCATACATAGATATTATGAACACTAGTTTGATATATTCAAACATTATGTATAAAATATCAACAATTTTGACAAACTACTGCGTCAATACGCACAGAACGCCGCACAATAAACAATATGACGAGAAAAGTTCCCAATCGTAGCTAACTTAATTAAAATGTCAACATTAACTAGAACAGTACCGCCCGCATAAAAACCTTGTGTCGTTAAAAAATCAGTTCAAATTTGGAATTTAATTTACGGCAATACGGTTCAGATTTGAATGAGTTTCAAATGTCACTTGCGCTTGTTATTAAGCGTGACAGAGTTCACAAAAAACCCGTCTGAATTTAAGACTTATTGCGTAGCAATACGATATAAAATACGATATAAAATTTAATGAGTTTCCGAATGTCACTTACGTTTGTTAAGCGTGGTAGGGCAGACACGAGTTTCGGAAATCTAACTTGATTTGTCCATCTTTGTCGTAAGCTTATTTGGTGTTAGTTTAGGCCGGGGTTACACGAAGTACACGAACCATGACAACACGTAGCTGCAGACAAAAACAGTTAACAAAAACCTTGTAAAGAAAATCATTTTAAGTTTTTTTTTTGTTTAATTAGTCTAATAAGTTTACAAAAACCAGCTAAGTGCGAGTCGGACTCGCGCACGAAGGATTCCGTACCATTACGCAAAAAACGGCAAAAAAATCATGTTTATTGTATGGGAGCCCTACTTAAATATTTATTTTATTCGGTTTTTAGTACTTTTTGCTATAGCGGCAACATAAATATATCATCAGTGAAAATTTCAACTGTCTAGCTAAGCTAGCTGTCTAGCTGTCACGGTTAATGAGATATAGTATGGTGACAGACAGACGGACAGACACACGGACAGCGGAGTCTCAATAATAGGGTCCTGGTTTTACCCTTTAGGTACGAAACCCTAAAATGGTATTTAAATCGAACCGGACGTCAAAGTAAATGTATCCCTTCTAAATTTCGTCCAAGCGTCCAAGAAATGTAGAAAGATTTGTTACACTTACGCTGCGTCTTACCAAAGATAGATATAACTCCGTAATAGATGGATACAGTCTAAGGAAAAAACGTGCCTCGAAAATCACGAAAATTTGATTCTCCATCAGATGGCGCCACTACCTTTAGCCTACTCTCGTATAGAGGGCGTTGACGGATTCGTTTATTATTTAACAATTTTAACGCATATCAGTGAAACATGGGTCAAAATCATAAAAATAATGAATGCAGATATAAAAAATCATTTATCCATATTTAAATACATTTTATCGTATTTTTATAAATCTTCAATTTTAGTTTTAAAGTGTGTCGATAAATGGCAGTGAATTTACTGTTGTTACAAAATTTAGTATGACACAGTACCGCTCTATCCTATTACCTATATATCCTCTTTGGTCTTACGTAAGCGAACGACACGCGAACGCGAAGCGAATCGGCGCGGCGCGAACCGGCGGGCCTATGGCGTTCGCGTTCGCAACGAGATCGCCCACGTAGGACTCTTCTATAGGGTATCAAAGTATTGATTCACCCCGCGCCGCGTCGCACCGCGCCGCGCCGCTTCGCGTTCGCGTTCGCGGTTCGCGTGTCGTTCGCCTACGTAGTACGCTGCGTCACATTGTTTAATTTTGTATAGAGTACCCACATGTGATAAAAAGTTGGCTCGAAGGCAATATCACCAACGAACATAATATAAAAATACAATTGTCACAGTCGCATCGCATATTATTGTCAAATACTACAACTTTGGTCACGTAATTGAGTATGAATAACAATGTTCTTTTTGGTTTTATCTTGGTTTTTCTCTCGTTCATGTTTTTTTTTTGCCTCAGTGCGTTATTCAAATAAAAATCACAAAACGAATATATTCGAGTTAGTTTAGTTAGGTCCATAGTTGAGAGATACTTACCGGTCAATTCGAACAACGTGATAATTACTAGATACGAGATCTAATAGATACGTTTTGTAGTTTAGTTCTCAACTAGTTAACTTTTGCACTTGACAGACTGATCAACGTCGCCCGGCGCGGCGGCGGTTTACTATGAAACTTTCCATACAATAAAATTTACCGAACTCTTTAACGATGACAAACAGTTTGGTGCAACCAACCCTTAGACTATTTATTTACTTGCTTGGTTGTTTTACGGTAGTCGTAGATATGTCGTGTCCGCATTTTAGTTTGGACTGGAATTTTAGAGTCCACCTAAAGTCTCTGCACCGACTTTAATTGTCATTGTCAAGTCAATGCAAAGTTCGCTTGGTCCAACTCTAGCAAACACACTTGAGGTCTCAGTGTGTACACAGCTTTAGACTCATCGTAATTCCGCTTGATTTTGTACGGTTTGTTTTCTCTTTCAATTCACAGTTAGTTTGTTTAAATTTGGACTACTTTCTCCCCTCTATCGTTTAATTGCATATGAATTCTGGTCAGAAA
This sequence comes from Cydia strobilella, assembly GCF_947568885.1. Lineage (NCBI taxonomy): Eukaryota > Metazoa > Arthropoda > Insecta > Lepidoptera > Tortricidae > Cydia > Cydia strobilella. Next base: position 3,182,897 of record NC_086056.1, read on the forward strand.
GTGTATTCAACTACGTGACTCAGGTTTTTCCCATTAGTTCCCTCCAAGTTGTTACCACTGTGGTAACATGAGATTTTTTTCTCATCTTTTATACTATGAATTTTCTCAAATGATTTCTAAGTATCACACCCTAATCCGTTAAAGTTTAACGGATTAGGGTCTGAGGCTTAAAACTCATCGTTAAACAAAAGCCTTTGTTTCTTTTATGAAGAGGCGCCTTAGTCGCGTGACGAGCGCGTGCCAAAGCAACCATGACGTTAAAAAGCAATTATCATGATAGTATTAAGGTTCAAGATGTAACAGCTCATTCTGAGATGATGAGTTTGGGTAATGAAGGACGAACGGTTGCCTGTGCGTCGCCTCAGAATACAGAGCTGCTACATAAATTTTAACTATATAAATAGGACGGTAAAATTTCTTTTTTAACGAGTTTGTTCCCGTTCAGTCAGTAGCGGTAGCATTGGTAACCGCTGAACAAAAGAAACAAAGGCTTTTGTTTAACAGATTAGGGTGTGAGGCGTTAAAAATCATTTGAGAAAGTTCATACTATTACCACTGGGTACAACTGAGAAAAAAACATACTAGTTACCACCATTATTTTTCTTAGTTGTTACCACTGGGGATAGGGAAGAAAGAAAATCTCAGTTGTTAACAGCATGGTAACAACTTGGTGGTAATAGGTATACCGTTTAACTGAGGTGGTCAGGAGTTTTATTTTTATTTTATTTTATTTATTTGGGGCATCAACAGCAATACAAAAATTAATACAAATCATAGTGAACAGAAAACATAGCCAATAATAGATGTCCACAAAAGTACAATTAACATGCAGTAACTAAGTGGAAACACAAAAAAAAGAAGGGAGTAAAAAAGCATTCTATACAAACTAGATATGGCTTGCATAACATGTGTACGTGTGTGTTTTGAGTGACTGTTTTGAGTGAGGAGTTATTTTGGTCAGCTACGGACTGGTTGAAGGCTTGGCTACATGAAGCTGTAATACCCTCAACCATGAGTTTTACAGTGCATCTCGCTTGCACCAATGTCAGTACGAGGGAGATGCGTTGTTAGTTTACGCAGTCGCTAGCGAAAATTTCAGTGTCAAACTCGTGGTGAGGATACTGATTTGCATTATGTCAAGTACCTAAACAAAAAATGCTAAGCATACTTTACTAGTTTTAGTCCCAAAACACAGCTACCTTTTACTAGAATGTCACAGCGTAACTGCTTTACTACTTTACCGGAGATAATAGTAAACCTATAATTGTATTTAGTATTGTATTTTATTATAGAATACTGGACAGCTCGAGTTGAGGCGGCGCCGGTCTGGTGCCGAGCGGTTACGTGTGCGACAACCTTACATAGGTACCCTTGCAAACATTTCTGCCTCGATATTTTTGCCTCTGTACGTGGTATAAGATATTACAGCAGTGACCATCCAGAGGGCCTACCGCGAACCACGTTCGACGTGTTGCCTTTCTATCGCATAGCGCAAATCGTACGTAACAGTGACAGGGAGGCAACACATCGAACGTGGTTCGCAGTAGGCCCTAAGTTCGCAACTCGCATTACTCAGTCGCAGCCCATTGGTCGCGCTGTTGCGGAGATTTGTACCAATGTTGCGGAGATTTGTAGCGTTGTAACTTCGTACAGAAAATACCTGCAATGTACAACATACACTCAAGAGAAGTGGAAACGTGTCACTTTCAATGGAGATTTCAGTACAGGGTAACATCATGTGTTTGAATGAGTCAGCGAGAAAATGTATGCGGGCAGCATGGCACCTTAACAACACATGAGCTATCATTTTACGGTTTAGACTCACTTGTCGCGCGAGTGACTAAAACAAGTGAGTCTAAACCGTAAAATGATTTAATGTCTTGTAAAATTTCACTAAAGTTAATTGGACGCATCTTCCTCGCGTTGTCCCGGCTTTTTGCCACGGCTCATGGGAGGTAATCCAGTAAAGGATTCGTATAGGAGGTGCATGCACACACTGCTCGCACTTAAAGTTGGTCAAAGGCGCCTAGTCTTTTAAATATAGCATACAACAGAGAATTTAGGACGGGTACCGCCGTGGCCGGGTGGTCTAGTGGTCAGGACGTCAGGAGGTTCGATTCCCGCCTCGGCCACCGGTGGACTGGTGATGAATGATTATAACGTTTACAGTTTATTACAAAGGAGTACCTAAGATGCAAAAGTGTAAACATATCTGCAACGTGGACTGAACCAAATACTTTAAAATCTAATAATGTTTTTACAAGAACAACGTATCGCTCCCCGCGGATTAGAGGGAGTGCATTTGCATTTTCTTCCACCTTGCATTTATAGAGAAACACTTCAGTTGGCAATTTGCTATTGCTTGCCTTAGAATAATAAAACCAAGTAGGTGTGTTACTGGGTTGAAGTCAAACGTATTTGAAGCCATTAGGGTGCAAATGGGTGGATAAACTTTTTAGTATTGTTATTGTGGATTGTCCAAGTGACAAAAGTGGCACAGTTTGTTAGAACAAATCGTCAGGTGACAACCAAAACTCAGTAATCTCCTCTGTCTTCTGATAACATTTTTTTTTTATTTTTTTATTTTTATTACAAGGAGATAAAACAGAAGCATACAAGTGAAGAACAATATAGACAGAATATACATAACTATTATAGATTATGTTGTTTCCTTAAGCATATCTCACCGAGAACATAAGTGGTATTAAAATGTAAACCTAGCAACATGCAACACTTAACTATTTTAACTACAACAACTACATTAAATTCATATTTATGATTTATGAATGTTATGATCTAAAACTACTTATCTATTTTTTATATAATTTTGTGACAGCAGCCTTGAATGAGGCACGGGAGCATGAGAATAAATCTACATTACAAAGTAGCTGGTTGTGGTGGTCGCAAATTCTATGTAAAGGAGCCCGTTTGCCTGCGTTAGAACGCGTAAGCGGTAAACTAAATAAGTGTTTGGACCTGGTCAACTTCTACGGAGTGCGAAACTGTAGGGCCGCGAGAAGCTGCGGGCAGTCTATATCGGCTACGCAGATATTGCGCAGCATCACTGCGTCAGCAACGGCTCGTCGGTTCTCCAGAGACAGCATGTTAAACTTGGTCAAAAGATCAGCGTATGAACAACGCGGACTCTTTATTTTAAAATTCAGAAAGCGAAGAAATTTCTTCTGCACCATTTCTATTTTATCTACGTAAATTTGGTAGTATGGGTTCCACGCTACTGAAGCATACTCAAGATATGATCTTACCAGTGATTGATATAGTAGAATGAGAGTGTCCTGCTTTTTGAACGGTTTAGATGTACGTATTATGAAGCCGAGCATTTGGTACGCTTTTTTTACAACGCTGTCTACGTGAACATCAAGAGTTAATTTAGAGTCTAAGTGCATACCTAAATCACGTATACTTTCAGTAGTTTCCAGGCGGTGTTCATTTATGTGATATGAATTATGTATTATGTATTTCTTTTTTGTGAATATCATATGTTGACATTTGTTGAAAGCTAGAAATAATTTATTCCTTTTGCAATAGTCATAAAGCTTATTTAAATCATCTTGTAGTAAGATGGTGTCTTCATGACATTGCACTCTTTTATAGATTTTGAGATCGTCAGCATATAACAAGATGTGACTATGTTCGAAGCAGGATGAAATATCATTAATAAATACAACAAATAACAGGGGCCCCAAAATTGACCCCTGGGGCACGCCAGACGTTACGGCTGTAGGTGACGATGTGAACCCATTCACTACAACAAATTGGGTGCGATTCTGTAAGTATGAGGCAAACCACCTAAGAAGATTCCCTTTTATACCGTTGTAGGATAGCTTGTTCAAAAGTATCAGATGATCCACTTTATCAAAAGCTTTCTGGAAGTCTGTATATATTGTATCAACTTGCTGTGTCTCATCTAAAGATCGAAAGAGGTAATCGGTAAAAAGAATGAGATTAGTAGATGTGGATTTACCTGTAACAAAACCATGCTGCTCAACCAGTATCAAGTTTTTAACAGACTCATAAACCCGGGAGTGAACTAATTTTTCAAATACTTTTGGGATACACGACAAGATTGATATAGGGCGATAATTTTGAATATTTTCTTTCGGGCCAGACTTGTGGATAGGGGTCACGTTTGCTACTTTCCATCTCTGGGGGAATACTCCATCTTTCAAACATTTATTAAATATGAGCTGTAGCGGCAGAGCCAGAGCAGGACTAGTTCTTTTTACGAAAACTGGGCTGAGTAAGTCGGGGCTTGGACCTTTATTAGCATCAATTTTATTAAGGGCTGAACGTACTTCGTCGATTGATAATGTAATACTAGACAACACATTAATAGAGTTACTGTCATGACACTGCTCAAGAAAGTCTAAGTTATAACTATTTGGTGAATTTGCCTCAAACACAGATCGAAAGTAGGTCGCGAACATGTTACATATCTGTTCTGGACAGTTCGAAGTTGTGTTTTCTAACTTCATTACTTGTGGAAAACCTGCGTTTGTTTGTCTTAAATTCGCAGAATATTTCCAGAACTGTTTAATGTTATTAATAAGTGAACTTTCTACGCTATGTGTGTAATTATTAAAGCAGCTTTGAATCTGAATTTTAGCTCTGGCACGCAAGAGTGAGAACTCCTGATAGTCTCGTTGAGACCCGTATATAGTCCAACGGCGGTGAACTTTACACTTGCGTCTCAGTGTACCAATCAGACTTTTTGAGAACCAGCAGGGGTAGCGCGCACTTTTAGGTTTATATAAGGGAACAAAAGCGTCGATGATTTTATAAATGTGTGTATAAAATTTAGAGACACAGGTTTCAGGATCCGGAGTGAGCTCTGACACCCAGTCGATAGAGTTCAATTCGAATATTATTTTATTATAGTCAGCTTTATAGAAGTTGTGTTTAGGTCTAGTAGCCATGCCCAACGTTTTCGGTTGCGATAGGTCAAATATTATGGTCAGCAAAGGATGATGTGGCACATTGTGAAGCAAGTGATCCATGGGTTTTGACAAACTACATTCTTGTATATTGCTAAGCACTAAGTCTAAAGTTCTGTTGTTTTCGTTCGTGACGTGATTGAACTGCTTGAGATTGGTGAAAGCCATTGTATAGGAGAGCAATTTAATTGTTTCGCTGTCGCTATTAAGAGGTGAACTAGCAGGCATATTATCAATAAATGACCAAGCGACGAGGTAAGTTATAATCGCCTATTAACAGTAATTTGCAGGGACACATACTGGAAAAAATATCTTGTACTTTCAAGAAGTGTTTTTCATAGATTTCTTTTTTGGATGAAGGCGGTAAATAACAGGCACACATTATTAAGTTATCTGCAATTATTGGAATCTGCAGATATATTTCCTCAAGATCGTTCGCCTCCAGGTCCAGGCGCCTAGTAACATTAATATGCTTTTTTACTGCAATTAAAACACCGCCGCCACTCTTTTTGAATGAGGTTTGCAGGTTACGGTCACGTCGAAAGAGACTATAATCGCCGGTAATGATCTCCGCATCCTGTATGGAATCGTTGAGCCAGGTCTCAACCAAAACTATAATATCGTAATTAGAGGACAGTAAATTCATTCGCAATTCGCTAAGTTTTGATTTGAGACCACCACAGTTCTGATAGTAAATAGTAATGTAATTATTATTTATTACGAGATGACTCATTAAACGAGATATAGTGATAAATCAAAGTATTGCTCCCTGCTGCAGTCAGTACATAGAAACACAGGTTAAAATGTAAAACATTCCATAACGCAGTATACCGCCATATACGGCGACATAGTCACATTTTTAATAGATCGTTTTCACTGCGGATGTTAATAACACGAGAATCATCAGTTTTTCGCACCATTATATTAGCGTTTTTAACCCATACGTATTTATAGCCCTTTTCACTAGCCTGTTTGCGCGCCTCACCAAACAAAATTTTTTTCTTCAGAGTTAGGTGTTCATTTATATAAAATCGATGAACTCTCGCAACATCAGCTGTAGTAATCTTGGGAAAGAGATCGGCGGTAGAGAGCTCGCGGCGAGCGCGCGCTGCCGCGATGACGTCGTCGCGTAGTCGCCTGCTATTGAGCTGGATGACGATGTTTTTCGGACGGTCGCTGGGTACATTGTGTGCCGTGCGGTGAATAGCTTTGATTTTATCGTCCGAAAGCGGTATTCCAATTAGCCTTCCAATATCGCCGGCGATCTGCACGAGATTTTCGCCTTTCTTTTCAGGGATATTTTGTACTTCGATGTTACAGATACGCGCAGACTAGTCCAAATCGTCAAGTTTTGTCTGCAGGACATCCAGGTCTTTCCGGAGGCGTTCATTCTCGAGCCTTAGCTCGCTGTCATCTTGTACGTCCATGGATTCAAGTTTTTGGTCCAGTCGCTGTACATTTTCCTCACACTTTGTAAGTCGGCTATCGAGCTTTTCCAAGTCGCCTTTTAGAGTCTTTGTGGCCTCACTTATTGCTGCCTTGATGTCGTCGCGCCACTGCTCACGCAGCGCTTGAAATTTGATGTCTAAATAAGCAGTGAGAGCGTTGGTATCAACGTTCAAGATCGACGTGTTCTCATCCAACAGCTGTTTTGGGGAGCCGATAGTGGAAGTAGTAGAAGCGGATGCTAGTTTTTTTTTTCATTTTACATGCGGGGCATTTCCATTTAATTTTATTCATGGGAAGCATTTTTTTAAAATCTGATTGCACATGCTTGTAAATGCCACATTATAAAACTGGCTTGTCTGTATTTACGACAAAAGTGCATGTTTGGTAAATACCATAAATTCGCGATAGACTTATAGGTAGATTCTTATAAGAGGAGAGAAAATAGTGCCATGCTTTGTCTTTATCACCGACCGGGCATTTTTTCATGGTCGGGTTATGGCATCATAGTAAGGAGGCGATGGCGAAATACCGAAATTTATAACAACCGTAAATACCTAAAAAAGCGCTACGATTTTTAAAAACTCTGCTGGCTGGACCCACTGCACCGTAAGCGGGTTTTACTATACTTACTTATTCTGTGGTTTAATATTCTTAGTTGCTAGCAACGCTGCAACGAGACCCTGGCGAGGGAGCGATACTCGTCTCGCTATCGAAGCGTGAAATTTAATCAAACCGGTGAGTTCATTCCCATCCGCGAATAGTGATGGCGTTACTATCTCTCGCCGAGCACGGGTGCGTAGGTTAAAGTACCTACTATAATGCCAAGTGATTGGAATTATCCCCTTAACTCGAAAAAACCCTACAATTCATAGGTGATTTTACATTGTAGGGGAGGGAGCTTAAAGTGGGTAGACACTAATGTGGCGTGTGATGTGTGGTGTGTGTGTGTGTGTGTGTGTGTGTGTGTGGGTGGGTGGGTAAGTTCGCCTTTGTACAAATGATGCGTTTTTCTCTTGTTTTATGTTTCTTTTTGTACAATAAAGAGTTTTACTACTACTACTAATACTAATTTTACACAGATCTACCTAGTCCCACAGTAAGCTCAATAAAGCTTGTGTTGTGGGTACTACTAGACGACGATATATAAATAAATAATTATGTTTGTGGACTATATTTCTATAATTAGAGTTTTAAATGATTCACGGTTAGTTTCACTAGACTTATATTGACCGGGATATAGACCGTGATTACCTTTTGTATTATTTGTGAGCTCCCGATATTTCGACGCAGTTACATGCATCATGTTCACGTCATGTTCATGTCCCGTGAACATGATGCATGTAACTGCGTCGAAATATCGGGAGCTCACAAATAATACAAAAGGTAATCACGGTCTATATCCCGGTCAATATAAGTCTATATTTCTATAAGTTCGGTTCATTAAGGTCCTCTAGAGAAATACCTTTTTAGCGATAAGATGGCCGTTTGTCTGGCCTCAGCCTGTAATCAACTGTTTCTCTTTATGTCTGATTTTTCTGTTTTGAGATATGAAAAGAGTTTTATATTTGTCATTGAGATAGCTTGTAAAATTGGTAGGCCCTCGTTAGGCGTGAGGGCAAAAAGGTTCTTAAGCGACGACCTCAAACCGGAAGGCGTTTGGGATCGCAGGAAACTGTTTGGACAAGTTGAACGTGAAACTTTTTCGTAATTGACGTAGTAAAATATGAAATTTTAGATACTTCTCATTATCATCCATAGGCATTCAATAAAGGATGACTAACGTTAGACCGGGCCGTGTCCAGGCCGGAGCTTCCGGCGCTTACTTTTCTATGAAATGACAAGTGATCACGTTATGCTTTCCATAGAAAACGAAGCGCCGGAAGTTCCGGCCTGGACACGGCCTGGTCTAACGTGAGTCTTTAACGTGAATTTAAAAGTGATTGTTGCTAGGCCTATTTGAATAAAGAATACTTTGACTTTGACTTTGAAGTCATTCTTAAAGCGGTACAGATGTAGTGCATAATCCTTTTCCATCGTATTTTCACGGAAACGCACGAACGTGTCTTACTACTTCAGTCAGTCTCAGTACAAAAGTATCTTCGGAGTTTGACTGAAGTAGCATGATAAATACGAACGTTTCCGAGAAAATACGATGGCAAAATATTATGCACTACATCTGTACCTACTGCAATCAAGGTTCAATTACAAATGGACCTAATTCACAACTATGTGGCACCTTTTGCAAGAAACCTTCACACTAATTTGTTACAATAGCACGTCTTGCAACTCCAGTTGAAAGTTGTGCATAATGTGCATGTGTATACATTTGGAGAAAACCTTTGTCCAGGAGAATAGGTTCGTCTTTCGGCATACAGCAGTGTTGGCCAAAACGTTAATGCAATTAACCATTAACCAGTACAAATTGAACCGTAAACTGTAACCGTCCGTTACGGTTTACGGTTCAATTTGTACTAGTTAATGGTTAATTGCAATTAACGTTCGGCCAACACTGGCATACAGTCAGTATCTATAGTAGCGGATGAAACAGAAGTATCTGCTATCCTAGATTTATTTTTAAAATCGAGATACAAACTGAAATATATATCATACACTGTGCAAGCATTATTCATTCTCTCAATTTTGAAATCCATTGTCTGTGTGCATGGCAACACCAAACTTCGCACTGCGCAGCGCGCAAAGAACAAGCGTTTAAATGGACCAATCACGTTAGTCTTGATATTCGGTTGTAAAAATATCGGAATGTAAAAGTTTTCTCGGTGCATCAAACTAAGATTTGCATGTGTGTGTGCATAAAGATATACGCTGGGCCCGGTCGAAACATTTAAATCTGTGCGTGAACAATCTAGCGCACATTGCCGTCGTCGCCAGTCATCAAAGAGGTATGTGGATTCATTTTTGGTGGTTTGTGTAATGCTAGTACAGTTAAAGGTTTAACCTATGGTTTACAGTTAGTAATTATAATATCGAAGGCAAAAATGCACAACATACACTAAAGAAAAAGTGACCAAGTCCACCGGTGGCCGAGGCGGGAATCGGCCGGCTTCTTCTTCTTGCTGTGCCATATCCTCAGCGGATGTCGGCGACCATCTTACGGAACTTGGTTCTATCCTGTGCCAGTCTAGACAAACTGGCAGTGTCATTAATATTGGACCAGCTTTTAATGTTGTCTATCCAGGTTAGCTTTCTCCTTCCTCTGCTCCTTTTGCCGTCGATTTTCCCTTCCAAGATGTTACGAATTATGTTATACTTGTCGTGTCTATAGATATGTCCAAAATATGAGGTTTTCCTTGTCTTTATATTATATTAATAATATAGGCAGATAATTCAGAGATCTTTTTAAGGAAACATGATTTGTTATCTCTATTTTGGTAAAATAAAAAAGACAATTTCCTAACGAAGCGCCATAAGCATCTTCAGTCTCTTAAAATCTAAATTTACTCCAGAAAACCCTTTAATAAGTCCAACAAATTTTAAACTCCAAAATCTCAACTCCATTCGTAAAAAGCAAAGCAAATCAGGCGTAGCATCGATCTTAGAATTTGAAAGTTAAATGTTCCCGAAACTCCGTATTCTTAATTAGAAGACCCTTCTAAACAGTTTCATGGTAATTCTGCCTTCGAATTTGCATAGCGAATAGCCAAAAGATCGTAGCCCGTTAAATATAAGCGAATACCCCCAGCTTACTGTACAAACCTCTTATTTGACACGTTAGTGCTCAAGAAAAATCTAACTTCTGGGGCTTGAAATAGTGTTCATTATGTGAAATGGAGTTTTAAAAGAGTTACGAGTTAGATGACGCGTTCTGTATTTTATACTGGCTTTCGTAAGATTGGGGATCTCATATTTAGGGTTCCATAGTCAGGGTACGCTAATAGTTTCACGATGTCTGTGTATGTCCGTATATCACAGCTTAACTCTGCGAACGTATGTTTTAACAAACACATGGTTAATATCATTATGATTAGATATCACCATAGATCTTTAATCTACAATATTCATTGCCTGTCAAATATCAAAAGTGCGACCAAAATCGGAATGATGTCTAGAGTATTGAAAGTAATATGTGATGGCAACAGTAATATATTCCAACATTTATAACTAGATACTTAATCAGCCACCGTATTCTCCTGAATAGAGCTTTTCGTTATTAAATTGTAAAACGGGACTTAATCGCGTATTTAAGTTTTAAGATTTACCTCCGACGTTTCGAGGACGGCGTTGTCCCGGTGGTCTCGGAGAAGACTGGCTAAAGTTGACATCAACATCTTCTAGCCGCGCGAGTTTTTCGAACTACCCGCACTTGGTCTTGTTTATCAGCTTGAACGTTTTGCGTACTAGGGATGTTACTCGACACACAACACTAACGATATTCGATTTATCGACTGCCGATATTCGTTTTTTATTATATTCGGGTTGACTGGATTTCATGTGGATGAGATCTGAAAACCCTCGTTCCGATTGAAATTGCAATGTTTTTTTGATTTCAATAGCTTCCCGTACATTACAATTTTACAATTTAATAATGTGTAGAAATCGTGAAAGTTTAGACCAGTGTAGAGCTTTTCGTATTTTCCAGTCCGCTAACTTCTGGTACAGTCAGCTGCTGATAAAAGGTACCTCCTGCATAGAAGTTTATATGCAAATGTGCTAAGCGAAAATTGCTAAATGTACATTCAAGCGTCCGTTAGCGGGTCACGCTTCTTCATTTATAGTCTGTCTCTTTCGCACTCATAAAATGTTCATCTACGTGATGACTTCCCTTTTGCACACTTCAATTATCTTTAGGCGTTAGCGTCATTTTATAAACTGCATGTGACCGAGACGAATCTAATGTCATCTCACACATGTCATGTCATGTCTACGTTGTAATTCGTCAAACGGCTTTGTCGCCGGCCGGCTAAAATAGATGGGATGTTAGACTATACATAGTTAGGTCGTGCTAAAGTAGACAAATATAAAGAATTATGGCAGTAGATTGTGCATAAATATGTATGTAAATAGTTACAGGTCATACCTCAGTAATTTGACGGGTGCAATTTGGTTTGTCGTATATATAGTGAGAGGACAAGTAAAACGTACATTATAAGCCGATGTCGATAAAATGATGATGTATCACATCACCCATAATTATATATTTCTAAAATATTATAATTTTACATCACCTACATGTATTTATAAAACATTAGGATCTAATGAATAATCGTGCCAAGCGTCGTCGTCTGAGACAAAGTGCATATTACTGCTGCGGTTGCTTCTATGCGATTTTGTACTGCGTTTTGATTCTTCATTACCATCACCACATTATTGGCCGTTTTATAAAATCAAACAGGATCATTGTGACAAGAATAGCAGAAGCACGGGAGTGCTACAAGATAACCGAAAATTACTTCACCATTTATACACAGTTCGTCAATAATGTGGGAACGGTAATGAAGTGATTGGTGCGACTGAATAATCGCAATACATTTCTGTACTTACTTCCCCTACTATAAGTATACGTTGCCCAAAGAGTACTTGAAAGCATTCAATAAGCCAACAAAAAGAGCCAACACCGTTTTACCACACAATACCAATGCAAGAATGCCCCAAGAAATATCGGTACTACTCGTAAATCTCATCAAATGAACATGTCTGAAGCAAGCCAGGGCGCCATCCATTACGCGCTCGGAACGGGGTCCGAGCATAAATTGCCTCGCAACGCAGCAACCGATGTGGTCCAATTTATAGCCATGTAGCAGTAAAACTTGCTTGAAAAGGTCGTAAGCTACTAAAACGATACTATAGAGTTTTGACGTTCTATTTTGGGAGCGACAAGAAATTCCGATGACCGGTTATATTGAGATATATTTTACAAATGTAATGGAAACCTCCATTGTTGAGAAGATATTGAAATAGGGACACACAAAACAGAATTTTGGTCGCTTATCTAAGAAATGTTAGAATCAGATGGCGACTACAGCAGCGTTGCTGGTGTAGCGTTGACACGGGAGATTAAATTATTCATTTCCTTGCCGGCGTTTATTTTATTATTTATTTATTTAAGGATCACCAACGGGTAATATATATATATATTTATACTACGTCGGTGGCAAACAAGCATACGGCCCGCCTGATGTTAAGCAGTCTCCATAGCCTATGTACGCCTGCAACTCCAGCAGATTTGTGTGGTTTGCTGATTTGTGTGTATCTACACAAATACATTAGAACAAGGATAATTAACATTACAGATGTTTAGGCACTGATGGCCGGTGGGGCCGGAAGGTTCTGGAGTGGCGTCAGCGTACCGGAAGACGAACTGCCGGTAGGCCTCCAACGAGATGGAGCGACGACCTGGTGAAGGTCGCGGGAATTCGGTGGTTGCGAGCGGCACAGGATCGGTCGGAGGGGCGAGCCTTGGGGGAGGCCTATGTCCAGCAGTGGACGTCTATCGGCTGACATGATGATGATGTTTAGGCACTTATAAGTGACCACAGCTCACACATGTATATTACTAAGAGAGTATATAAACAACTAATATAACTTATTGATGCGTTGATGTAGTTGCTGGCGCGATTTATAATTTTGTCAAGAAGATTGATAGTGACTGTTAATATTGACTTTCAGATGGCATATTTATATTATATTTTCGATTTATTTGTGACTTTTTAATGCTATTCGATTAAATAAAAATAAATTCAGATGGCATCTGCAGCTGCACTTCTGTAGCGGAATTACGGCTTGTCACTGTAAATTTTCTTAATAAAATGAGTGACGTTCGTAGCTGTAAGAACGTTAAATCCGTCACTAGTTTTATCGGAAATTGACAGTGACAGCGCCCACGTCAAGGCAGCATCAATGCAGTCCGCTGCATTCCTGCAGCAGTATTGCAGCGCGATATTAGTGCTGCCGCAAATGTCAAAATCGACGCTGCTGCTGATTTTTTTGAGACTGGCAGTAATGTCGTACTGAAATGAGAACGATATGACATTATTTAGATATATTTTGATTTTAGGTATAGAATTGGCCTCTTAGTCTATGCCTTTAAGTATAAAGGTCTACTGCCTAGCACATTGCTAAAGGTTACAAATAGGAGCTTTTAATCGCCATCGGACCTTGGCCATTACGCCACACTGAATAAGAAATGGGCACCCTACGTCGGATAGTCTAATGGCGCCTTTAATGGTTACTTCATGTTGCACATGGTATTAAGAGAGTAGGGTACTTACTTACTTAGGCAAGTGCCATTTACCTAACTTAGGTACAGTCGACTTCAAAGATAAATTTACAATATTGCACCTTATTCCTTTGTAATGAGGAAGGAAGGAAGGAAGGTTTGTTTTCGGGGACTTTTATACTAACCTAGTATCATAATTCACAGCTTTATCACACTGGCAATTTGCGGGAGAATTTAAAGCGAGGCGAGCACGTAGCGAGACTAGAGTTAAATGAGGGAGCGCAACCATTTCGCAGTAGAGTTGTGCCATTCCCGGTAACATTCCCCATTTTGTATGGGGAAACTTCTCGCTCGGTAACATTCCCCATACAAAATGGGTAATGTTACCGGGAACGGCACAACTCTATTTCGCAGCAAGCGAAAATACGAGTTACTGAAAATTTTGAAAAAATATATAGGTAAGCAACTTGTTACGCGCTCGTGGTGGAATCGTTGCGTGCCCGCAGCGGCTGCAGCGAACCCGCTGTCTGAAAAATCGAGTCAACATTTAAAAAAAAAAACAATTAAAATCCCGACAAACTAAGAAGCGAATTTTGAAGTTAGATTATATTGTACTGTATTGTTAGTACGGAAAACATATTAATCACTATCTATGCTTAAATCTTTTATCACAAGCGTATTCAGACAATCCCTTTAAGTACAGTAATTAATTTATATCTACCCATTGTGACGGAGGTACAGATTTACAAACTTATCAACACGTTCACTACAACCGTATACCCAATAATTAAGGTCCAGTATCGTTCGTAGTTCAATATTAATAAGTTGGGGTAAGTTTGTACTTGATTTTGCGGCTGGGTTGTTTCGGGTGAGGGTCGAAAAAGGTGTTAATTAGAAGCAAGATAAGGTACGCGGATTCGTTACTTTAAAATCTGGTTCGCGGACGTCAGGTTTTTCTGAAGCGCAATTGAAAAAATGAAGATAACCGAAGTGGCGTTCAAAATTAGCTAGAGCACTGAAAGCTAGTAGTATAACTTGTCATCGTAGCATAGCAATCTTAAGGCCGTTCCATCGGTTTGCCGCTGTCTTTGCCACATTTCGCAAGAAAGAACGGGAAAGAACATACACGCCAAGTGTCAATTTTGATCGAATTTTGTCGGTTTTTATTTATTTTAAAAACGATACCTCATAGTATCGAAATTCTAAAGCTATGAAATTACTATTTATGTTAAGATTGTTTTTTCTTCTTTTTTTGTTTATAGTATCACATAATAAATAACCGAGTAAAGTAGGATTAAAAGTCAGAGTTAGAGGTTACTTTGGGAATTAATTGTATCGAGCGAAGTTTCATAATTCGTGTATCGGAAGCTATGTTGTTAAAGATAATATAGTCAAGAACTACATATATTTTTTCCACGTCTACGAATATCAACGCCTCTTAGAAAAACATGATCATATAATGAGATTTTTCGCCTTCTGGCTCAGGGAACCGCCTTAACAAATGTCATAAACATAACAAAATTATAACATACCTAGTTCTGAATAGATCTAGAATGAATGAAACCCGCAAAAATGTGTCGTGTGTTCTGTTATCACTGAAACGTTGAAAACTACTGATATCCAAATTTACTACGCATTATTACGCAACAGAATTACTTAAAGTGCATTGGGATAACTTCGAAGGCGGGGTAAATTTTGAAAATCGCGAATATATAATAAACCCAGAAGCAATATACTTTGGCAACACTTTCGCTACGAGATGGAGCGACGACCTGGTGAAGGTCGCGGGAATTCGGTGGTTGCGAGCGGCACAGGATCGGTCGGAGTGGCGAGCCTTGGGGGAGGCCTATGTCCAGCAGTGGACGTCTATCGGCTGACATGATGATGATGATGATGATGAACACTTTCGCTACTGCAAAGCTTACCAAGGCATCTTGCTTACTGTTGCTACACTAACCAAACGGAGTAGCCATTAACAGACGTTCCACTCTGTCGAAAACAGTCGGCCAATGGTCATACACAATGTATGGACTGACGTTTATCTGACATGGCTATTTTTACGTTACATATACATTTGATGTTCCAATCCCCCGCAAAAATCGGCGGACTTTTTTGTACAGAAAAAAACCGGCCAAGTGCGAGTCGGACCGAGGGTTCCGTACTTTTTAGTATTTGTTGTTTGCTGTTATAGCGGCAACAGAAATACATCATCTGTGAAAATTTCAACTGTCTAGCTATCACGGTTCATGAGATACAGCCTGGTGACAGACAGACGGACAGACGGACAGCGGAGTTTGGATACGGAACCCTAATTACAATCAAAGCGTCTCCGTTTGGTTATATCGCCTAAGTAGAAAGTGCTTCTAGTTTAGTATACCTATATATTTGCAATTTTTCAAAATTACCCCGCATTTGAAGTTATCCCAATGCACCTATTTAATAAAAAATGCATGGAGATCGTTTGTGTGTATGTTTGTGTGAAAATGGTATGGACTCGTCTGCAGGCCAAGTTTCACAGGAACATCGCCTTCAAAGTTTAACCCCCTCAACATCTATTATTACGATCAGAACTTTGCATTGACCCGAGCACAACAGAATTACAATACCTTATTGATATTCACTGCAGTGCAGTCAGCCAGCAGAGTTTTTTGAAAAATGGTAGCGCTTTTTACATCATTACACATTTGCCTAAAAACACGGCTAGCAATCTTGAGACCTGCTTTCTTTAGTACCTAACGTCATCGATTCGAACCCTCATTTAACAATTTTTGCTTGATGGAAAACAAACATAGGTCTAAAACGCACCGTTAAAGTTTATAACTATTTTTGCGCAAAAGCTGTTAACATGAAAATTGCTTCTAAAAATGCGTAATTTTATATTTGATCGACCTCATCGGTTACTTTTTTTTGTTAGATATAACTAAAAATAACAATTCAATAACATATTCGCGATCCCGGGTACGCACGGCCGTCCGCTCAGTGCTCAGCGAGCTGCGTTCGGAGAAATCTGTACTCACTGCACCTTAATGCCATGAATCATATCAGTCTATAATTAATCACATTTACAGGGCAAATAATTGTTCATCGCCAACCATCCGTATTCAGGTTGAGACAAAGATTTCAATAGGTCCTGCGGAATTAGCCCGTACAATGGCCGCTAACTGGAATTTCAATTGGGATAGCTACTACTGGAAACTCGATAGCGACGTGGATATAGATAAAAGGTACCGGATTCAGACTGCACCAGCATTACTGTTACAGTAATACAGCGCCACATTGCTTCCGCCTGTATTGCTGCCGAAACTTTAAAAAAATGTGAAGGAGGGCTTTAATTGTTCACATACTTATTTACATACTCGTACAAGACATATAAAGTGGTACTACGTAAACGAAAATAATAACTACATAGCTTAAATCTAAAGCCCTTGAGGCAAAAGGATGCCAAGGATGCTGGCGGCATTTCCTCACTGTATCGCACTGATAAGTTGTGCGAAGAAGCCGCCAGCTCTTCGGCCACCAGTTACGTCATGGCAAGCATCAGAAGGGCTTTTGACATTTGCTGCAGGCGCAATGAAGTTGACAATATTGTCGCGCAACAACACTACTACAGTAGTAATGCATTCTGCTGCATTACTGCGAGAAATGACAAATTTAATTAATTTTCTTGATAAAATTACCTTGAAATAAAACTATGAAAACGGATTATATCGCGTATATTGAATACATCTCGACGTTTCGAACCCTTTACAGCGTTCGTGGTCAAACCTTCCTGACATTTTGTGAAGTAATTAAATGTAGTCGACAGAGCTGGACTGCCGCAGTATTACAGCGCGCCATTACTGCCGACTGTATGGCCACCGCAAAAGTCAAACCCAATTTTGCAGCTCGAACTTTACATTTGCATCAGCAATGCAGTAGGGAGTAATACTGCAACAGTAATTAGCGTTGACTAAATCCGAACGGTACCTTTACAAATACTTTTCTACCACACCAGCTGATAAAGGCTCCCTTGATTATTCAAAAACGGATGAGAAAGTTATATTTCCACATGTGGGGCAAAGTATCAGATGCAAATATTAAGTTGTTTTTGTTAGCTGGTAGAATTGACTTTTAAATGATGATTTTGAATGATAAATATTTAATGACGTTCATTTGGATTTGATTTGGTTTGATTTTGTTTGATATCTTACAGTTTATATTTTCTTCGGGTTGGTGTGGTGAAAAGTTTTGTGTTTCACTCTGGGGCAAAAATTTTTTAAACGCTTGCTCGGGTATCAATATTAGCACGAGTCACGAGCGGTTAAACAACAACTTTGCCCCCTTGTTAAATAACTATTTGTTAGTTCAACTGCAACAGGAAGGTTGCGTTTCGCTACGGAGTTGTAAACACGGGATCTAAAACGCTCTGATTAAAATAATGTTTTAACTAGTCTAAAATGAAGTGTTTGGGTTGAATTATATATCAAAATAATCTATAGAAAACAGTGCTTGTGATGAAGTTAACTTCAGTGTTAATATAAGTTGCAATTCAGTACAAAACACAAAAACATTAAACCAACAGAAGTGCGCGCGAATAATGACAATCGTTTCAATAAAACGCGTAAGATGTATGAAATCGTGCAGCGCTTACGCCATTTTGGAGTTTAAATACGCCGAAGCTAGTTCTTAGAAAACTAGGAATTTCCGCGAATTGTGTTGAACTTTGTTGAACTTTTAACCAGTGCAAGCGATTGGTTACAACTCTATGAAGACCAACCGACACCTACAAATATTCAAAATGTTTAATTGTCCAGGGTGTGATTTAAAAGTAGACAGAAATGAGCGCCTCTTTTGCACAACATGCAAATTGTGCTACCACTATTCATGCGTTAACATAACGTCGGCAATGTTTCGAGAAAATCAGCCACGGTTAAAAAAAGAATGGATATGCCCTACCTGTGTTCAGACCACACGACGCCCGCGCCGGCGGGATGATAATACCCCTGCGTCCCCGGCGGGTCTGAGACTAATGGAACGAGAATTAGATGACGCTAATAAGACCAGCGACACGGACATTTTGAATGTGGTGGGCGGCGATACAGACACAGACAATACACCCACTTTCTCCACACCCTCAGCACCCCGTCAGGCTAAAACCTCACAGCAGCGTGCAGCAGAGGCGAGTAACGCAGATAACATAACCTTTGATAGATTTAGCCACCTGATTAAAATGGAATTCGAAGCAATGAGGGAAACTTTAATAGAATCTATAACGAACAACATTAAGCAGACACTCGTAGCCGAGTTTACTTCAAAAATAAACGATCTCAAACAAGACATATCTCATAACACATCTACGTTGACCCTGGAACAAAGACGACTGCAACAGAGCATTAATGCAACGAGCGAACTGATAAAAAAATTAGAATATGAAAATGTGAAATTTCGGACCGAGTTAAATGAACTTAAAAACAAGGTTGAAGAAAAAGAACGAAAAACTACTGATGAAAGTTGCCTAAATAAAACAATAGTACTTTACGGTTTGGATGAGTACCCAGAGGAAAATTGGCACGTACTTATACAGCGTGTAACCAATGTGTTTCGTGAATTCTTGAGCACAGATATCAATGCATTTATTGAGGACTTGAAAAGAATAGGAAAGCGTGGATACCGACGGCCTGTTCAGATAGAACTAATAAGTAAACGTATGAAAAACTACATTTTACATAACAAACATATTTTTAAGAACACAGGCCTCGCAATCTCAGATTTTTTGAACACACAGGAACTGAAAAAAAGACAAGCACTCAGGGATACCATCAGAGACGCGCGTAAGCGCGGTCTGCACCCGATAGTAAAGCAAGACAGAGTATTTATAAATGGTTGCGAATACTTACCACCTTCGATAATCGAACATGGACAACACTGTGCATCTGTTCGAAGCCTCAGCCCCCTCTCTCTGATGAACACAAGCTCTGCCGACTGCACCAAAAGCTCACGGATAACTCAGCAATCTAACAATGCCCACACGAGTGCATCGTCGCACTCTATCCCTGAGAGCTCTCAGTTGATAAATGACAACAGTAGGAATAATTTTCGTCACTAACAAAAACTTTTCTGTCTTATTTCAAAACATGCAGAGCCTCAATAATAAAACACACATTTTAGAGAGTTTTTTAGAAGATCATTGCTTTGATGCGCTTTGCTTAACGGAAACCTGGATGAAGTCATTACAACTTGATCTAGTTGATATACCGGAATATGAGGTAGCCACAGATTTTAGCCGAAGCGAACACAGTGGAGGAGGAACTTGCATTTTGGTTCGAAATGGAATAGAATACGTTGTAAGGAATGACATTAACAAATTATCGACTGAATTTGTATTCGAATGCTGTTGTATTGAATTACCCAAGCTAAACACTATACTTTTATGCATCTATAGACCTAATAGAAATATTGAAATATTTTTTAACTGTATGGAAACCATATTAGAAAATATTAAACACAAAGAACAGAATAAAAATATTGTGATAGGGGGTGATTTCAACATTAATATGCAACAAAAATCTAAATATTCTCGCCGGCTTTCTGATCTTATGCTGACTCTTAATCTGCTAGAAATAATCAAAGAACCAACGCGAACAACATTGAACTCTGCCACTTGTATCGATCTGGTTTTTACTAACAATAATTCGTACGATACTTTAATCAAAGACTACGGGCTATCCGATCACACAAGCATTATTTGCAAATTTCAGATTCAATCGTACAAGGACATAAACAGACCTAATAAATCTTATATAACACATAAAAGAATCCATAATCTGGAAAACCAATTGTCGTTTAAAAATGAACTCTCAAAAATCAACTGGACCCAAGTACTTACCTATAATAATATAAATGATAACTACAATACTTTAGCCGAAATTTTAAGCAAAATATTAAACGATACAATCCCCATTACACGCCTAACTGTTAAAAGAAAACAAAAAAAAACATGGCTTACCCGAGGACTTAAAATATCTTGTAAAAATAAAAGATTATTAAAAATACATGCTTGTAAATCAAATAGCTCCATTCTTAAAACACATTACAAGCAATACACAAGCATTTTGAAAAAGACGGTACTAAAATCAAAAAGATTAAACTACATACATGAAATGCAAAAATCAGTCAATAAAACGGCTACAATGTGGAAAATTATAAATAACTTAAAAAATAATGTAAAAGTGAAGAAAAACCTAAAAATTACGGTCAAGTCACAAAATATTACAACAGATAACCCTAACCTCATAGCAAATACCTTCAATAATTTCTTTGCTTCAGTTTACCATAGTCAAGATACTCACGACGACAATCCTCAAGTCGCCCCACGTGGTCGTCCAGTTCGCACTCCAGTTACTACATCTATGTTCTTGTATCCTGTCTCAGAGCTTGAGGTTTTTAAACTTATACGCGGACTTAAAAACACACATAGCACAGGAATTGACGATATCCCTTCAACATTAATCAGATTGTGTGCCACCGAACTTGCAACACCACTGTGTATATTAATTAATCAGTCTTTTAATGAAGGGGTGTTCCCACAGCAACTTAAAATATCAATTATAAAACCTATACATAAAAAAGGTAGTACTCTGGACACTAACAACTATCGGCCCATAGCTCTCTTACCCACCCTTTCTAAAATATTCGAAAAATGTATGTGCAACCGTGTCTACAATTTTCTGGAAAAAAATGAGGTACTGGACGACAGACAATATGGCTTTAGAAAAAATCGTTCAACTGCCCTTGCCCTAACCAACTACACACAAGAAATCATGGAAACCATAAATAACAAACGCCTGGCTGTCGGATTACTCTTAGATCTTACAAAAGCATATGATAAAGTTTCTCATGAGATTATGCTAAATAAGCTATACGGGTCAGGAATTAGAGGCATAGCTTATAACTGGTTCAAATCTTACCTGGAAAACCGAACGCAGCTTGTTCAGATAGACTACCTAAATCCATCCAGTCATGAATTAGAAACAGTTCGGTCTGACATTACAGAAACAAAAGGCTCAATCCCACAGGGCAGTGTTTTAGGCTGTCTTTTATTTCTGCTATATGTTAATGACCTACCGAAAGAAATTGATGCCAAATGTACATTATTTGCAGATGACGTCTCCCTCCTTTTTAGTTTTAACAGAAATGAAAACTACAACGTAAAGCTCGCTCATACCTTAAATAATATTAACCAGTGGATGCGCGACCATAATCTCACAATAAACTCAAATAAAACAAAATTAATGCAATTTTATCCATATCAAAGAACACCATTACAATTAAAACTGTCACTTAACAGAACAGATATTGAGGAAGTAGATAATTTCAAACTCTTAGGTATTACCCTTGATAACAATATTAATTTTAAAACACACATAACATGCACAAAAACTAAGATATCCCAGTTTCTATATGGACTTTTTACGCTTCGCAAAACCACAAATTTAACAACAGCTCTAACTACCTACTACGCCTTTGCAAATTCATGGTTACGATATGGGATCTTAACATGGGGTAACAGTACTGATGCACACGACTTATTTGTGATGCAAAAAAAATGCATTCGTGTATTAATGGGAATTCGAAATAGGGATAGTTGCAAACCTCATTTTATTAAACTTGGCATACTTACTCTACCATCTATATATATTTTTGAATTGGGCATGTATGTAAGGAAAAATATTAACTTATTCAGAGAGCTACCAAACAAAAGACTAAAATATAAGCTTGAGCAACCTGTCCCAAATCTAGAAATATATCGGAAAAGCCCTCATTATGCAGCAGTAAAATATTATAATCACATCCCAAACCATATAAAAGCAGAGGAAAGAGACGCGACATACGAAAAAAAGTTAAAATCATTCCTTGCAGAAAAAGCATACTACTCAGCCACAGAATTCCTAGATGATATTTTTCATAAGTAATTAATATAATTTTGATATACCGCTATTATAAGGCTTGTTAATGTTCCAAAGTTAGTACGTAAGTAAACTTATTAATACTTAGCTTAAGAAAATGTTTGCAACACCCTTCTGGGGTCCATGTGATACTTATATACTCTGTATTTTTTTGTAACAACTTTTTACCATGGTGCAATAAACGATATTATGATTATGATTATGATAACATTCGCGATTCAGTAGTAACTCCCAGGTCAAAACGGATAGGATAATTTATTTGACCATTACTTTCAACCCGTTGTAAAGTGCAATTGGTTATATTAGACGTTCGAAATTCAGCCGTGTAAGATCAAAAAGGACCTATATTACAAAAGGGTACATACAAAAGGTCCCTTGTATAAAAAGTGCCTTTAGAAATCGGCCGGTCTTTAAATTAGTCTGAAACGGAACGTTAGTCGAGTATTTTGTTGCGTTGAAAGAAAACCAGTGGTTTAATAAAAAGCAAGACCATTTTAGTAATCAATTTGGGCTTCAGGTTGCAAAAAATAAATTTGTGATACATCTGTATATCAAATTATAAAACAACTTTCATTTGCCCTCACACTATTTAAGGTAAAACCAAAATTGACTCCGTCAGACCGGGATATCAAATTCAGCAATCGAACTATAATTGCATTCTAGTTCGATTCTCATATTACTTTGTTGCATTTGGAGTCGAGACTCTTGGTCCATGGGGCCCCGCAGCACAGGGCCTAAATACCGGCAATTGGCGAAACGGCTGGTGGATGGGACCGGAGATAAGAGAGCTGGCAGCTTCCTCGCCCAACGCTTGAGCATAGCGATCCAGCGCGGAAATGCTGCCAGCATCCTCGGCACCATGCCACGGGGGCCCATTTTAGATTAAGATTTTTAGTTTTATAGTAGTTTTAGTTTAGTTAATTGTAGTTTATTTTTTTCTGTAAGGCTTTATTTATTGTTTCTATTCCAATTCCAGTTTAGAGTGTGCCTTTCACTTTACTATAATTTAATATCGGATATAAAAACGAGGTTTAATTATTAAGTGAAAAACTTAGAATAAAAATAAATAAGTGAGGCCTGTGTTACAACGATAAAACTCATTACAGATTATTTTCCAACGCATTTTCACGGAAACCTACGAACGTATCTTGCTATTTCAGTCAATCTCGGTACAAAAAGTACTGACATTGACTGAACTAGCATGACAAATACGAACGTTTCCAAGAAAATACGATGGATAACAATTATGTACTACATCTGTACTTCGCCATGATATAATTAAGACCAAAAACATGAACGTATAAAACGAGAATGTTTAAGAGAAACACCGAACTTTTTAATATTTCCTTCAAAGAAGCAAAGTTTAAAACCAAGATTTTCGCTATTGAACTCTATTTGCAGTGAGGTAAAGTTGTTTTCTACTTGACACTGTTTTAGTTGGCTGTCCGTTTGGCCCGAAGCGTGCTTTTGTGTTGTGTAATGATTTTTTTTTGATGGCAAATTTTGTTTGCATGGCTTCATTAATGGAGATAGCGCTTAACGTGTATCTTGAATATATTTGAAGGATGGTAGTAGCGAACTTAATTTAGACCGTATCTCGTTGCAATAAGGTTTTTTTATGATATAAGAGGCAAAAGAACTGACGAATTGCCTGATAATTAGCTACCACCGTTTGTCAGCCTTTAAGATGGGAGTAAGTACGCTGTTTTCTTGAAGGTTTAAAGGTCGTATCGGTCCGTTAGGGAAATACCGCAGGCGACAGTTCATTTCACAGTTTAGCTGTGCGAGGCAGGAAGTTTCTGGAGAAACGCACAGTTAACTATATCAATGGTAGTTATTACACCACTATACTAGATCGTGAATAAAACCTTAAAACCGACCACGTCACTAACGATCATGGAGCAAAGCCGCGGACAGACAGACAGACATGGCGAAACTATAAGGGTTCCTAGTTAACTACGGAACCCTAAAAAGTACACCAATTCTACCTACCATACGAACAATTTAGCAGGCACAATGTAGCAACGACAAACGTGTTTGAAATATACGGAAACACGACAGTTATTTTTTTATCAATAAAATAAATAATCAGTTCCTGTGCAAAATGTTTTCTACTAATCTACCGCAAAGTATATTAAACTAAACCTCCATTCAACTTAACGTCGCCATTTTCTTTTAATAAAAGTGTTGCCAACTTTTAATTTCCATATCGGCCTAGTCCATAGTACTCAAACAATAGGCGTCGCAAACAAGCTGCAACACCAACAGGATATTACGTTGTGTCTAGTTCTCAGCTCAGACGAACAATACTTTAGATGTGACAAGGGGGAATGGGGAGATGACCGAACGGGATGGTCTTATGGGCAGATAAAGCGCTGTTATTGTTTGTCCTTGTTATGATCTCATTTTTTATTTTCTGTTCTCAAAACGGAAGACGTATTGTTGTTGCCCATCAAGCACTGGTGGGTAACAACAATGAACCCGTCTGAATTGAATCAGAATCAGAATCAAATTTAATGTTTTATTCGTGATAAACTTAAAACTAAAAATTACATACAGAAGTATACCTAACTAAAACTATAGGAATTTATAAAATAGGTAGGAGTTAAAGTTTACCACGAAAATGGTATCGCCTCATCATAATGCTGACCCGAAAGTAAGCGCTGATCTTCCGGCGGGACCATTTTGGGCCACGATCGCAGCCGTACGACACGGCCCAACCATAAGCTGAACGCAGCCTTTGCATTAAATAAAAAAAATAAAAATTATTTATTTCATACAATCCATATTTTGTTAGTAATACTTAAACTAGGGAACCTATAAACTAAGTGTTAGTCTAATTATAACATTTATTTTACAATTTGTTTTGTTGTGCAACTTAGTTCTTATAAACGGAGTAAATGGAAAGCGAGTTTCTTATAAGGGTTGTTTGCCCAAATCGCTATTCTACTTTCCCATCCTTTACAGAGCCAAATCCCATTATCAATCAGTCAAACTCACTCAAGCTCGAAAATCAAAATATTTACTCTCAACATGGAGTTCGTATAATTTTCCTGGCTCAAATCGTTTCCATCAGCTTAAATCTATAAAAGTATTGGGTTATTTTGCATGTCAAATTGTACAGAAATCGGATTAAATTGCGGTAAAATCCGAAAGATGCCACAACAAGAATGCCTCCGTTCCTCTTACCGCCTTTTAGAACTAGCACACATCCGAACAAATTCTCTAATTCCTTCAAAAGAAGCGCTCACATGTCGTGTCCTCTGAAAACATTCCAATTTCACACCACTTTCCTTTGCCGTAAGCAAATATTTTTCTTTCCCTAATGTCTTTGTCCTCTGTAATTCGAAGCCAAGCAAAAAAGCTCATATAAAAGGAAAATTAATTATCGCCTTTCACTTCAAAAGAGATTGCCGGGGGATTTCCTGCGAGAAAATGACTTTTGGGAGGAAGTGTTTTTGCTGTAGTTTTGCTTTTGATGCGAATATTATTCATTATAGGAATGCGAAAAGAAGTGTATTGAACAATATTGGTCATTGACTCATGGAAAACTGCGGTATCATTTTCATCGTAAGTAAATGATAATAAAAATAAATAATCAAATATCTTAACAATTTTCTTTTTTCATACATTCATTTTATTTCTGTTTTAATAATTTCAAAATATTCATAAACAATAAAATATTTAATATTTAATATATTTTTGACTCCGCGCACGACTTTCAAATGTCCGGGACACCATTGTCCTGTGTACAAGAAAGATATACACAAAATAAATAATATTATCATTTTGTAAAAATTTTAACTGAACAATAAATCTTAAAAGTAATATTTGCTTGCGTAAGTGATATTAGTTTTATTTTACTTTCAGCGATAAAATCATTGTGAACGTTACAAAGTCCAGTTTGTGTTTTACCGTGTAATGTAAAAAACCGGCCAAGTGCGAGTCGGACTCGCGCACGAAGGGTTCCGTACCATTACGGAAAAAAACAGCAAAAAAATCACGTTTGTTGTATGGGAGCCCCATTTCAATATTTATATTATTCTGTTTTTAGTATTTGTTGTTATAGCGGCAACAGAAATACATCATCTGTGAAAATTTCAACTGTCTAGCTATCACGGTTCATGAGATACAGCCTGGTGACAGACAGACAGACGGACAGACGGACGGACAAACGGACAGCGGAGTCCAGTTTTTACCCTTTGGGTACGGAACCCTAAAAAAGCATCAATAAGCATTAATATAAAAATTTCCAATCGCTGGAAATTACAATTTTCAATTAATCACTGCACCTTTACCGACTATCCTTTAAATTTCCACGAACAATTGCGATGGTCGCCGGAATATTTCTGGCATTTCGCAACTCGCTCGAACTTTCGGGAATATTGTGCGTTTAATATTAAAGCCGCTTAATACAGAATCTGCAAAATGACATAACTTTGATGAAAAAAATAATCTTTTCAGACCAAGCTGTACTCTAAAAGAGCTAAATACAAAATTTGTATGGGAGGTCGATTCTTCGCGCCTAAATATTTTAATTTTGCTGCCCTTTTCTACGGACAAAGCTTACGTGCCAGATTATAACTCTGCACCGACTTAAGGCTTCATCTGAAGAACAAGACAATCTGTTTGTCTGTCTGAAATAGCTTTTAAGCAAAAAGGAGTCAGAAAAACATGCCCAATCCTACTCAACTTATATGAAGAATATTTATAATAAGGCGATCCCTGGAAGGTTGGGAGAGTAGAATATCTGTTGGTGGCAAGGCAACCAGCAATCTAAGATACGCAGATGAAACTACTTTATCTGCATGAGTGTGAATTGGCTGAACTACTTTCTATAGTAGAGAAGAAAAGTGAGTTAGCGGTGCCGCACGCCGGACCAACGGGTACACTACATCATCATCATCATCTTAGCCTTTATCCCATATCCTAGGGTTTGAGGTCGGCTCTCCGTATCATTTTGCGCCATTCTTCTCTGTTTTGCGTCATGTCAGGGCTTGCGCCTATCGTCCTCAAATCTTTCGACACTGTGCTCATCCAAGTCGTAGGGGGGCGGCCTCTGCCCCTTCTACTTTCAGGAATGTCATTTGGGGCTCTCTTAGTCATGTGGTGGTCGTCTCTTCGCATCACGTGGCCGAACCAGCGCAGTCGGCTCTCGCACATTTTTTCGGCAATAGGTGCAACCTTGAACGTTCCACGGATATGGTTATTCCGGACCCTGTCCATCAGCGTCACTCCTCCTGCCCATCTGAGCATGCGCATTTCTGTGCGGTGCATTACGTGCTCTTCCTCCTTACGCATTGGCCAGCATTCTGCACCATATAGAAGCGCCGGACGTACAGATCTTTTGTACGGGTACACTACATAATTCCGAAAAATGTTATTCCGAATTTTAGAATGTCGAATAACATTCCGATTTTTAAATGCTCGACCCATCAAAATTCCGACAATTCAAGTTTGAAGCCCGAGTACCAATATTAGCACGACGGGTTAAACAACAACTTTGCCCCCTTGTAAAAACAAATAGATAACTATTTCGCATTTGTAGTATTTGCCGCAGGGTTTGCCGTTAGGAGCAAAAATTTAAAACAATTGAATTTAAGTTACATTTGAATTTACGTTACGCTAAATTCAGGCTCAGCACTATAAGGAAACAGGAGCTCTCAATACGTTTAAAACCAACTTCGACAATATTAAAATGCGAATAATTCAATGAAAATACAATTTAATTAAAATTTTAATATTAATGCGTCCATTACTGCACGTCAAATATCGAATGCGAAATTTATGAGAGACTTTAGTCGCACGGCGGCTCGGATTTCAATTAAAATTTCAATATATTATTGTAATGAATCACGAATATTGTAGAGGGGATTGTTTCTGGATTCTTTTAAAATACAAATGGTAGAGTGCAGAGAAATATTTTCTAAGTAGATTTGTCTATTCTTTGCAAGCATTGTACAATGAAATCAGCATCAATAGTAGTGGATGAAACAACGCACCAAAAAGCTCAGCCACTATGTACATATTATACCAATTTGATTTATTTTTCTAAATTGAGATAAATCTATACGGTCAAAAATATTTTCTACCGTCTAATTCATTTCGTTGGCTAGTTTTTATGAAGCTATAAAGCTGCTAAACTAATGAAGAGTTGTTTATAGTAGTGCCTTGGACCAGGATTCAGAAAACTTGCGCAGGCTTCGATAAATAATTCAACAATTTTCTGCGCCATGCTTTTAGTGCATTTCTGTGTAGGGACATCGATGTGTAAAACCGCGTCTGCTCATTATAAAACGTATCACTACATAGTATAAAACAAAGTCTCTTCCTGATGTCCCTATGTATGTTAAGATCTTTAAAACTACGCAACGGATTTTGATGCGGTTTCATAGATAGAATGATTCAAGAGGAAGGTTTATTATGTATTTACATCAGTATTGCACCATTTGCACCCGTGCGAAGACGGGGCAGGTCACTATTAAGTAAATGTAAAAACAAAACGTAAAGGCCAGTTCTTCTTGTATGTCTAAATGTAACATATACTAGACATAAATATTATTTCTTAAATTATTATTTTTAAATTAAGCCCAACCAAATGAGACTTAGTAAAGGAACTGTCCATAGGGATGATAGGGACCATTACTCGACGCGAGAGGCGACAAATAGTTTAAAAAAGGCTTTAAAATCATGATAACTGCGAAAAGTATCAAACGTACAATAATGCTTTATATTTGGAACATTTTTTTTACACCACCCACCTTAACTAATTTATGTTTACTCTAAGAAACAAATTAAATTATTTTCTATGAAAATATTTTAACAAATTAAATTATTTTCTATGAAAATATTTTAATTTGTGTTTTTTCAAGTAGACACACTACTATTTAAACTATAAACTGAAAACACAACACACACCCTCAAAACAACACAACAACAACAGAACACACAAAACACACAAACAGTTTATAATTTCTGTTTAGCCCAGTGGTTGACTAGTAGAGAATGCCTCAAAGCATTAAGTCCGCCTTTTTTACTTTTTACTTGTTTTTGTACAATAAATAAATAATGCCGCATCCACAAAGTGATTCTAGCTTCAAGCTCTAACTTATGCCTCAAGTGACTTACGGCATGGGAATTAATGGCACATAAACATTAGCCTAATTTGTTCTGACGTAATTCTACTGAAACCTAGCGTTTTAGGTCAACTGGATGCTTATATTCGACTCGACTTTATTCAATGAAAGCCTTGTGAAATGTCGAAAGCTGCGACGCGACCCTTAATTTTTAGGATTACGTACCCAAAGGGTAAAAACGGGACTATTACTAAGACTCCGCTGTCCGTCTGTATGTCCGTCTGTCCGTCTGTCTGTCCGTCTGTCTGTTCGTCTGTCTGTCCGTCTGTCTGTCCGTCTGTCTGTCCGACTGTCTGTCTGTCTGTCACCAGGCTGTATCTCATGAACCCAGATAGACAGTTGAAATTTTCACAGATGATGCATTTCTGTTGCCCCTATAATAAGTACGGAACCCTTGGTGGGCGAGACCGACTCGCACTCCGGTTTTTTGTTAACGTTTTAATTATCATTGTTAAGGTGACGTTCAAATGACAGCTGCAACTGCATACTGTTGTTGCGACGTCGTCGTTTCCGCCGCTATATCTGTATTATCTGTCCATTTCTTAATAAAGCCGCAATACTGCCACGCTTATGACTTTCATTCCGTCACTCATTTTATCAAGGAAATTGACAGAAACTGGACCCGGGTATGTCCTTCTACGTCCAAAAGAGAGGTATGGACACTGTGAATGTCATCTCGCTTTGTGTGGTAGGTAGGGCACAGCACAGCGGATGTCATTCCAGATCTAGAGCCCAACTGGGGAAGTACCTCCACCTTACAGAAAACCGCAGCCAAATAACACTAGACCCTACTCATAGTGTTGTGTTCCTGCCGGTGAGTAAGGTTGCCAGGAGCTCAACGAGGGTGCGGAGTGTTAGGGTCAGCACGCGCATGTAGCTCCTCTGGAGTTGTAGGCGTACATATTCTACGGAGACTGCTTAACTTCAGGCGGGCCGTATGCTTGTTTGCCACCGACGGAGTATAAAAAAAAAACAGTAAAAACAGTAAGTTACGGATAATTATGATCTATCAATGTCAAAAGTGATAATACTTAATATGTCTATGTCTCACGGAAGTTTTGTTATTAAAATTGATAATACTTCAATCAGAAACGTCACGTTAACACTAATAAATAAACTAACATAACCTGATATTACAGTCAGAATACACCTCCTAGAATGAAAATGAAATCCACCCTAGCGGCGCTTATTCTTAATGAACGCAGATAAAGTGATTTGCTAACCGATATTAAAGTGAATGCGAAAAAAAACAGGTCCAATAAATTTTCAAATTTAAACGCTACCAATCATTCCGCATAAAAAAGTTAACGTAATTTTTATTTAATTTGAAACGAAACTTCGACACACCAAGTTATCCGTTATCCTCTTTTGTCCAGTTTTTAATTAATTAAAAAAGTACGAAGAATCGGTACGAATGTCCGTGAAAAAGCGGAACGGTAATGAACAAGCGAATTTTTTTAATTTCTTTAACGAAACTCCGCGGAGTGTCGTGCCAAATGAAATAAGTTGATTTTCTTTCTTGTTTACAAGGTTCAGTTGTAAGTTTTGTTGGTTCTGCAAATTTGGATTTACGCTTAGCGTTTAAATTTCGGTGTTTTATGATCATGGCTGTTATAACTGTTGGGGATTTACTCTGTTTCTTAGTAACTGAGTATTTTATTGCTATTCTTTTCTGTTATTTTATTTATTTACTGGCTTCTTCTCAAACTTTCTTTATACCAAATTTCATCGAAATCGGTTCTGCAGTTTCAGCGTGAATACGTAACAGTAACAGACAGATGAGTAAAGGGTGGCTCACGCTAGACCGGTCCGGGGCCGGGCCGAAGCTTCCGACGCTTCGTTTTCTATGGAAAGCACCACGTGATCACCGATCAGTCGTCATAGACAATGACATGTCGGACGCCTCGGCCTGGGCCCGGTCCGGTCTAGCGTGAGTCATCTTTTACTCTCGCCTATAATCCCTACAAATGGCATCATTTAAACCTCGTCAAATTTATAATCGATTTTCATTTTAAAAAAAACATTAGCGGTACAGTCGAGTTCATAAATATATATACATTTCTTCACCTTAATCCATTGCAATAAGGTGAAAATATGTAAACATATTTATGAACTTGACTGTACCTGTTCAGATGTAAATTTCTGACTAATGGGGCTAAGATGGACGACTGTCTATCATTTGTCGCCATACCTGTCACGCTCTAACAAGTACGTAATTGCATAAGTGACGCATGATATGACAAGTGACAAAAACGCGACCATGATACCGGTGCAGGAATATATGATCACGCGCCATGTTGCGGAATTTCACTGGAACTAATTTTTTCATACTATACTGAACTGTCACCCTATACGACATGAAAATGTACAGAGCCCTCTTGACAATAATGATCATATTATTGTATTACTTTAACAATTTGTTAAACAGGCAAATTCGAACATGCACTAACATCACAAAGATATTTGAATCAAGTTATTTATCATTCGTCTCGCTCACGCCAATACACATGTACAAACAAGTACGAGCGAAGTAGAATGTAGCTTCTGATACCATAGTTAAAACAATAGAGCGAATTAAAAATTTTCATACAAAACTTGTTTTTCTTCTATTTCGTTTGTTTTATAAATTGGAGCTATATAAACTAATTTCGGGCCTAGATATACGTCATGTCACTCTACGTGCAAAGTTTCATTACAATCCAATACGTAGATTTAAAATGAGAGCGGAACTACGTTTGTATGGGAAGGTGCAATTCGTCAGAGCTTGCCGGAGTCCTAATTGCACCTACGACTCTGAATGTCTAATTACAAATGTGCCCTCTCTTCACCATACTCCCTGCAACATAATAAAGATTTTAACCCGTATCCCAGTACTGAATATTCCTCACAAATTAGAACAAAACAGATGCATGCGTCCACAAACTTTCCATGCATTGTGAGTCGAATTCAAGTTTCCGAATCAAAAGATTTATCCTTCCTTCCTAAACCTCTTATTATTCTGTTGCAGCTATTTGTAAATGTTACTTATTCTATACCGATTAAGGCTGCAATTCCAATGACAAGGTAGAACGAAATACGGTGTTGTGAAAGAAAAATCACATTTTGCAAACGGAATGGAATGATTTACATGTCCCATTGTGTATGTTGTCTTTGTTTTCTTTTAAAACTGAATATGTGAATTAACAATAAGCTCTGTGAAACATGCTTCTTGCTTTTGGAATATTGTGCCCGAGTTTTTAATGTTTTTATGAGCTTTTATATTATCATTGCTTGCATATCTCTTCGTTTAAATACCACTTGTTGCAAATGTTGCAATAAGATTAACAGGCGTATTTGAAAGTACACTGACAGCAGAATGAATGAACGAAAACGAATGAATAAATGAATGAATGAATGAATGTTTATTTGTATCAAACAAGCGTATATATACAGATGTTGCATTTTTGTTTTTAGATGATATCTAAATGATGTGAATAGGTTATCTTGCATCTTACGAGCAAATTGGACGTTAAATAAATCATTTAGATATCATTGTGATGTCAGTGTACGTTCGAATTGGCCTGTGAGCCAAAGTTTTGAAATTCTATCTATCTGTGTGTATCAATTTTTGATTGCAAAATATGATTCTTCGATCACGATTTTATCGTTTGTCATCATAAAGGTAACGTTCGGGTTCAGACTAGCAGACTACACCAGCATTACTGCTGCATATGGTCGTTAAATTATTGCATCTATACACGTACAATAGTGTTAATATTTCTTATCATTCCGTTGTAAGGGTATTTGATTTACCCAACACCCTGTGCGTTTGAATCCGAATGCCACCCGGGCGTTATATCTCGGCTCGTCCGGTTCAAGATGGCCGACGGATATCCGGTCTCATTGGAGATAGCTCGGATATATTTATTTGTACATGGTGTAACGAGTGAATAATTTAAAGGGAATTAATAATAAATTATACTTTTTGAAGAAATTGTTTTTCTATAAGTAGGTACCTAAATATTATTTTTAATGATAGTTGCTCATCAAAAAGTGCTACTTTACGTAACTGTTTAGCGTGCGGAAAGTTGGTTTTTCTTAGTTTTTCGCAACTGTATTAAAAAATGTCGTTCGATACACGTGCGGAAATGTAATTCTTCACTCGTCCCAGTCGTCCCGAGTCTTCTCGAGAGTCGAGATATCTCGGTACTCGTGAAGTTATGACATACTTTCCGCACTAGCATCGAAATGTACTATTATTGTACCACAAAGAAAACAAATTTAAAAACAGATGTACAATGTTAATAAAGGTAGCAACAGGCGGTCTTATTGCTTTAAACGATCTCCTCCAGGCATCCGTAGTGCACAAATTATTTAGAAAAAAAAAATTACACATGTTAATACAATATGTTAATACATCCCAATAGCAATATAAATAAATATTAGATATGTTTTGATTTAAATTGAGGAAACCTACCAGTTACTATTCTTTTCCACTACGCACAACAACCGAGTGACATTCGAAAGCTTATTCTGTAAATCCGGGATTCCACCAGTGTGTGGCACAAGAATTTTTGTACTGAATTTGCTTGTGCCTCACAATGCCGCACACTCAGTTGAATCCCGCCTATACATGGCAAACCTCCATAGTGCAGCCACCGCGCGCGCGCGCATTGGCCGGAAAAAACAGCCATTCGCCCGTCTTTTGTTTTTTCTCATCAATTTTCTCTTGGAATTTTGTTGCAAATAGCACAACTCTGATTTTATTTATTTTATGTGACAATGCTTATGATTTGTGTTAAAAGTTTATACGAGGGCTGCGTCATATGCAGGCCTTTCTTTGTGTTTAAAACTGAAGGCGCAGGATTGAACAGTACCATATTCTAAGGTAATAATGTCCAAGTCAACTGCAACTGGTCTTCCAATGTCGCTTACGACTGGCATTGGCAGTATTTCGCACAATTCGTAATCATATCTCGGTAAACACAACGATTGTTCGCCATTGTATTGTAAATTCAACGTTTCCCTAACATGATTTATTGGGATATTTATTTGATAGATGGCGTTGCTAGTATCAATAAAAGAAAATAAATTATATTGAAGGGACATATCATATTTTGTTGTAATTTAGGTGTATATTATTACAGTATACCTTGACGTTTTAATCGAATTCAGAAAAGGAGGAGGTTATCAATTCGAGAGTATTTTTTGTTACCGTCAAACTACATGGTCAACTTCCTACTTACGTCCTATCTTTGCCAAAAATTATATTTCTAAACAAATTTAAAACTATAAACTGGAATAGATGTCATATAGGTAATAAAGATAAAACCGGACAAGTGCAAATGGACTCGCCCATCGAGGGTTCCGTACTTTTTAGCATTTGTTGTTATAGCGGCAACAGAAATACATCATCTGTCTATCATCAAAATTTCAACCGTCTAGTAAGCTATCACGGTTCATGAGATACAGCCTGGTGACAGACGGACAGCGGAGTCTTAGTAATAGGCTCCCGTTTTTACCCTTTGGGTACGGAAAACTACAAAAGTGACGAAGTCCTCCAGTGACCGCTACTCACTCAGGCACTGTTAGTGCTTGAAAATGGAGACCTAGGCTCTCCGAAACATGTCGCGCGAGTGACTAAAAACACGTGAGTGAAACCGCTAAGTTAGTTTAGTTAAATCCTCCAGTGGTGAAGGCCGTATTCGAAGTATTCGAACCGCTATCGACCCAATTTTTTCGACCATGACTTTTTTTATTTTTTTTTCAATAGCCAGTGCGCCAAGTTCCGTAGGTACAATATTTTTTTATTATAAAATATCAATGAAACCTCATAATACCCTTGTAAACTTATATTAGCTCAACTAATTGGTTTCCGCGGCGGCACTCGCAATAAGCAAAGCAGTACCATCACAGAAACCGACTTCATTTAATTGCTACATATGAACTTTAATTAAACCGTCTTACTGCAATCGCAACTAGCGCAGAGTCAAACCACAGTGTAAAACCGGCCAAGTGCGAGTCGGACTCGGGCACAGAGGGTTCCGTACCATTACGCAAAAAAACGGCAACAAAATAGAAAGAAAGAAAGAAAAAGCATTTATTAGCACAACATAACAAGACTAAAACTAGAAATAATTAAACAGAATGAGGTTGCGCTAAATGGTCCTTACTCAGCTTGGTGTCACGGTGTGAGCCAACATGGCACACTCTGCGACGCTGATTTTCAGTAAGGCCCAGTAGATGGACTAGTAAACACAATGTAAAAAATAAATAAGGGAAAGCTTAAATACAAATAACAATCAAATTACTTAATTAAAATTAGCCTATACCTAAGTCTTATGAATGTTTGTGTGTATGTATGTATGTAAGTGTCTATGCGATTTGTGTGTGAGTGACTGAGTGTGCACGGTTGCCTAAGTGTTGCATTTTTGCTTAGCCAGTATGAATTTACGGAGGTGAATTTTAAAGGTGGACACGGTTTTCGAATTACGTACTGGTGGTGGCAAATCATTCCAACACTTGGTGGCAGCGAAACGAAAGCTGCCACGGAAGGCAACCGTGCGGTGTGGAGGAAAAGTGAGTCGTGATGCGTGTCTTATGGCGCGCTGCGAGAAGTTAAGCTTGTCATGTAGGTACGAGGGTTCTTTATTTTTTATGACTCCAAACAACAATGTGGAAAAGTGTAGATGTCTACGTGAATTCATATTTAGGAGATCGTGCTGGTTTAAAAACGGCGAAACATGTGCTCGTCGTGGGACAGGGAAACAAAACCGTGCACATGCGTTTTGTACTCGCTGCAGTACCTTTTTTGTCTTAGCTAGTAAACACTCGCCAAACACTACATCAGCATAATTTAATTTCGACAGAATAAGGGTATCACATAATTTGAAAATCACGTTTGTTGTACGGGAGCCCCACTTAAATATTTATTTTATTCTGTTTTTAGTATTTGTTGTTATAGCGGCAACAGAAATACATCATCTGTGAAAATTTCAACTGCTAGACAGACTTTTTTCTATCACAGTTCATGAGATACAGCCTGGTGACAGACGGACGGACAGACAGACAGACAGACAGACAGCGGAGTCTTAGTAATAGGTTCCCGTTTTTACCCTTTGGGTACGGAACCCTAAAAAGTAACAGTGGCCCAACGCCTTTAATGTTTGCGTAACATTCGGAATCGCGGAAATGTAAAATTTGACATGACTTTCTTAAATATCTCGTTCTCGTTTCTGTTTCATATCTAGTGGATATCTAGACTTATATTGACCGGGATATAGACCGTGATTACCTTTTGTATTATTTGTGAGCTCCCGATATTTCGACGCAGTTACATGCATCATGTTCACGGGTGACTGAAGATAGCGGGTGGGTGTCAAAGTTGTGTAGACAGCGCTCTGTCTACCCCATTCTTGCGCGTCGGCTGCGTTCACTTACAAATACAAAAGGTAATCACGGTCTATATCCCGGTCAATATAAGTCTAGTGAAACTAACCGTGAATCATTCAAAACTCTAGTGGATATCTAGTTGATATCTAGATCATTGTGCGAATTGGCCCGTTAGTAGTCACGAGAGGTCGCTATCACATTGGATTTCCTGAATATTCGACTTACTGGCACTCGGTAACTGGTACAGTGGAGTAGTTGTGAATTGTAATTGCCTCGTGAATTTTAGTTGCAATTTTGATTAAGGTTGCAAGTTGTCATAATAGAATGAATTTAGAACCTCCAGGGCTAAGCCGTACAGATGGCAAGAGGCCGGACGGCCTTACACTGATCCCTTGGGCAAAAGGCCGGATCCTGCTGTGGGATGCCACATGTGTGTGTACTTTCGCTCCCTCTCATGTTAGTCACACAAGCAGGAAGGCAGGTGCAACGGATGAGGCTGCTGCTAAGTTCAAGCACGGTAAATACGCCAACTTGTAACCAGTGTATGAATTTGTTCCGGTTGCTGTAGAAACGGCTGGGCCGTGGTGCACGAAGCTTATTAGGGAGATTGGGCGTCGGCTAAGGGGAAGGGGCTGCGACCCCCGGGCTGGCTTTTATCTGGTCCAACAGATATCTTTGGTTATTCAGCATGGCAATACAGCTAGCATATTTGGGACGTTTGAGCCAGGGAATACTCGTAGTTGTTAGAATAGCATTTTTTTTATTTGTTTGATTTTGGTTTATATTTTTTATTTTTGACGAAGCGTGTTGTGGATAGTATTTTTATGTGTAGCAATTATGACGAAGCCTGCGCTGTGGATTGATAGGTAACTCGTAATTTACTCTTTACATATAGAGCTACTTGCATCCTAAATCTTTTAGTGTGTAAGTTTCTACAGTTTATTGTGGGTTAAATAAACTGTTCGGGTTTTATTCAAGAGTTTTCTTCGAAACTCCAACGGAGGCCACCCTATAACAGTTCGATATAAATCGCATGAAAGCAAAGTTTGGGCTCAAGGCCGTTCCATCGGTTTGCCGCTCTCACTGTCACATTTCGCAAGAAAGAACGGGATAGATCATGCGCGCCAAGTGTCAATTTTGATCGAATTTTGTCGATTTTTATTTATTTTAAAAACGTTACCTTACAATATCGAAATTCGAAAGCTATGAAATTACTATTTAAGTTAAGATTGTTTTTTCTTCTTTTTTTGTTTATAGTATCACATAATAAATAACCGATTAAAGTTGGATTAAAAGTCCGAGTTAGAGGTTACTTTGGGAATTAATTGTATCGAGCGAAGTGTCATAATTCGTGTATCGGGAGCTATGATATTAAAGATAATATAGTCAAGAACTACATATATTTTTTCCATGTTTGCGAATATCAACGCCTCTTAGAAAAACATGATCATATAAGGAGATTTTTCGCCTTCTGGCTCAGGGAACCGCCTTAAGGCAGCTGTTACCCTAGTAAATACTGTCGCAAAGACAATACAACAAAAGCAACAAAATGTATTATTTGCTGCGAGCACGTATCACTTTCTGGTCGCTAGCCAGATTATCTGAACGCGCTGTGCAGATTTTAATCACATCTCCTGTGCCAAGATTCTGATGTGCCAATTGCTTGCCAAGGTATCGCCTTGAGTAAAACAAGTATATATTCACAATAATATTAAGCGAAAACTGCTTCAACTTTTTTTTCATAATGAAAGTAACGAAAAAATTATGTTATGCCTCATCATCATCATCATAACTTAAGAGCTTTGCTCTTGTCGGTGGAGTAATTGCCAGTCCTTTCTTTCCTGAGCCAGTCTTTTGATTTGCTCGTACAATGCATTCTCTTTTACTTGGCTCAGATATTTGGATTATGTTATGCCTATTTACCTAGAATTTGTACTAAAATCCATCATGTGTCATCATTCTGGCAAATTGTTTAGGTATACATATCACCATAGATATAACTATCTTTGCCTTTATTTACCGACATTTCGACACATATTTCACCGGTCGTGGTCGCAGCTAACTGACGCCCCAGCAAAATGTCAAAACAGAGATTTGTGTGACTACGATGAAAAGTGTATGAAATTCGCGATAGATCTGATTGTAAATGTGACTTAATAAGTAAGTAGCTAGGAGATTATTCTAACTTATGCTGGTAGGCCTCAAACGTATGCAATAGTAATACAACGCCGGACCAACACAACGCAGTTCCGCTGCGTGTCAAAGCCTCATATAGCTACGGTTTGGGGGTAATGTTAGAGGCATTGCTTCTGCCTTGGAGTCTAAATAAGTAAATTTTATGAATTAAAACTGCGAAAGTACAAACGAATACTATTATATATTGTCTAAGAAGAAGGTTGACATATTTGTTACTGGTTACCATAACCAGTAATGCTATATAAACTCTATTCTGCAACAGGTAGTAAATAGCTTTATTATAAAATATTTTGATATAAGTATGGAGTGTGTAGCAGCTGCTATATAAGAACATCAATGGAAAATGTGACACACCTTGAGAGTTAAAAGGCTTCCTAGTCTAGCCGGTAGTGACCCTGTCTACAAAGCAGGTCGGGACCAGGTTCAAGGTTTCAGGTATGTTATCACAGATATTTATTCCTGAGTTATGGATGTTTTCTATGTACCTTTTTAAGTATAGATAATATATTTATCTATTATAATATATCGTCATCTTTACCCACAACACAAGCTTTATTGAGCTTTCTGTGGGACTAGGTGAATTTGTGTATGATTTTGGGAATGATAAGAATTTGTATTATTCGTCTTTTGTACTTATTAGAGTCTACCTTAAGGCGGCCTTACGTAATTGTCTTTTTAGTTCATTTTCTAGACCATTTTTTAAGCATTTAACAAATTTTACATCCTATTAAGATTGGCTTCTTTCACACCACGTCGCATTGTACTACTGTCCGCGCGAGAATTCCGTGCACGGCTGAGGAATGTTAGGAATGTTGGGCGTCATGACAGCGTGATGGTGACTGGTGTCATTTTCCATTCCATTGTCCCCCACCACTTCCTCGACCTCCGAATGCACGGAATTAGCGCGCGGACAGTACAGCATGGAAACCCGAAATACCAACTGAAGAAAAAGTGACTGAGCCTTCCAGCGCAGTGACCGAAGCCGGAGTCTTCAGCTAACGCCATAATCTGCCTAGAGGTTTCCTCAGTTTTCTTTAAGTAAAGTGATACAGTCGGCTGCAGAGAAAGGTAACCCCCCTGCATAGACGTTTGTATGCAAAGGTCGTAAGCGTATTGTATTTTAGTTTATAATTTTTATTTTAGTAGTGTGACTACTAAAAACACATTTTTTTTTATTTTATTAATAATAATCTATCTTTGTAAAGCGAGGTTTAGACTAACAAGATCTTGCATGCAATTTACGTTACATTGCCGGCTACTAAGGCCAACTGCATTCAGTAGTTTGATCAGATATCGCGATGTTATGGAAATTTCATGTATGTTTTAACCTTTAGCCACACAAAAATCAAAACTTGCCAAGACAAATGCAACTAAACATTCAAAGTACAATATAACAGGATGCCTTTTTATAGGTCTTTGGGCGACTAGGGTTTTGAAGATACCAAAATAATCTAACAGCTTGTTCAAAGAGCTCGGTGTGACACGCTGCCAAACTAAGACCGCTATTAACTAAACTAAGCCACGGCAATTTGATCCTCATTCCCCTGACCTTAAAGTCGGCCGCGAGGATAATTCCATAATCTTCTTCCCAAAAACACATCTCCCCTACAATGGTTTTAAAAAATGTACCTTAGTTATTCGAGCTTAAGGTAGAATTTGAAATAAAAATAAAAAAGTAATACGCGTTTTTGAAATATATTTGCAATTGCATTGGATTCACTTTGTGGAGGAAGTAATGTTTTTATCTTCTCGCTGGTATTCTAATGCAAATTGCTGAGGAACCACTTCGCTTAATTTATGTTATTGGTCATACAGATTAAGACAAAGTTAACTCGTTGTTGAGGTTTAAAAGTCTCGGGTGGGTATTCTAAAAGGTTCTTTTAAATAAGCTGCTTTTAGTAATAAGTTAAGAGGATAGTAAACCGGACTTTTTGAAGTGTTAGTTGAGTGGCATGAGAATCATGAAACGATTATTAGCTCCATGAAAAAGTCAAAAATAGCCATCAGTGTAACTTCAATTTCCCCATCTAGGCCAGAAAATGCTCAAAAAAAGTTATAGAGGGAAAGGCTTCCAAGGTCTTAAAATTATACCTGTTGAATCAAAAGTGTTGATCTTCTGAATAGCTCCCCGTGATATAATTAAGAATCTGAGTGTTCATTAGTATAATAGCATTTGGACTAACGAATTCAGAGCTTCGAGTTTTACACTCACAGTAAGTTTTTTGCACAATAACAAAAATAATATAGCCCATAATAATATAAATAATTAGGCAGCGGGGGCAGCTTGTGGCGAGCTGACGGTGAGTGGCGACACCGCGGCCCCTATTCCAGAGGGCCCTTTCATCTGGCCCTCGCCTCTGTGCTTGCCTTGACTGGCCGTCCCGAGTGGAGTCGCAAGAGCGGGACCTATGCTCCAGGTTGGAAGTGTAAAATGTCATAACGCCGGCGGCCTGCTGAACGGATTACCGGGAACTGGCTACCGCAGACTCACCTCTCGACAACCTCACAGCCGCTCTGAAGTGTTGCTCTATTGTCGCACTGTGCGTGCGGCCGTTGTAGGGCCCACTAAATGAGTTGGCGAGTCACCACCTGTCTTTAACAATTTTGAGACTGATTGTCACGGCAGGTGTCCGCTAGTCTCTCCCATAGCCCATTATCCAGTCCATCCAACATTCAAATCTATAGCCCATGACCTTAGTTCCCATCGCAGCACAAAAGTGCTGCACTGCAATAGTCTTTGCACCTGGCGGGGATCGTCGCCGGATGTATCACATTGTGCGTTCGGGGATGATATCCGCCACGTGTATCCTTTGCTTTTAGAATAAATTGTCTTAAAGGGCCTCAGCGCTGTTGGCTTCGGCCCCACGCATGCCTCCCAAAGGTCCGGGACCCCATAGTCCCGTGATATGGAAAGACAGATAAATAATTATATGGCTCTCCGAAACATGTCGCGCGTGTAACGTAAAAATACGTGAGTGAAACCGCTAAGTTATCTAAATAATATAGCCATTTATTTCCATACAGTTTTTTTGTTTTTTTTTTCTTTACATGGCCCCGCTTTGGGAAAAGGCCTCCATTTGTTTCCATTTATTCTATGCTGTGCTTGAAGCTTCCAGTCTCTACCAGCAATTCTTTGAAGTTCGTCAATCCAGCGGTCTTTGGGTCTCCCTTGGCCTCTTTTCCCGATAGGGCCCGCCCATTCAGTTACCCGTTTTCTCCATCTTCACTTTGTGATGCGAGCTACGTGTCCCGCCCATCTCCATTTCTTGCACAATAGGCTACGTGAAACTTTGACAGATGACTTGTAATTTAAGCGTGTCATTTTAAAATGAGAGCGTAACTTCGTTTTTTTTTGAACATTTATGCGTATCTTCGATTGTAAAGCGGCATTTTGGCCGCGGGTTGTCTCCGGCAAGCTCAGTTCTCCATACAAACGTAGTTCCGCTCTCATTTTAAAACGACTGGCTAGATTGCTCTGAAACTTTGTACTAACAATAGGATAAGGTATATCTATGTCTGTAATTAGTTTATGTAGCTTCAGATACCATAGTTAAAAAAATACAGCGATTTAAGTTTTTCATACAAAACTGTTTTTTTGCTTCAGTTCGTTCGTTTTATAAACTGGAGCTATATAACTAAATTCAGACCTAGATATACCTCATGTAATTGTATATGCAAAGTTTCATTACAATCCAACACGTAGTTTTAAAATGAGAGCGGAACTACGTTTGTATGGGAAGGTGCAATTCGGCCGAGCTTTCCAGGGACTCTTAAAATACCTGATTATTGCAACCCGATTGCGGTAAACGGTCTTTGGTGAAAATAAATTACATGCAGAAGCATGCGGGCGTGCACTGGATGGAATATTAAACTGTTTGTAAATAAATACGACTTTGATACAGTGAGTGGCAGTCGATTATTGAAAATGGTTTGAAATTCGAACTAAACCGCAACCGAACTAATACGTAGGCAAAGTAAAGACGGACGTTACACATGAAACATTTTTTGGTATATTTATGGGCAATATCACTTAAAAGTGTATCATTAATTTTTTTTTGAAATCCATCAACTTTTGAGTTATTTTTACTCGTGATTCTAAGACTATCGATTAAAAAAAAAGGTCATTTTCACATATATTTTGTATGAACCGTTACAAAACTGACACCCAAAATTTGTACGAAAAACTGGAGACACTTTTTTTCTTTGTCTCATTAATAGTACTCGTCATTCTCAGTCTAAATAACCCAAAAGTTGATGTTTTTTCGAAAAAAGTAAATAGTACAATTTTTTCTGAAAACCCCCTTATACGCCATTTCCTAACTCCATCGCACGCGCATAATTATATTG
This sequence comes from Cydia strobilella, assembly GCF_947568885.1. NCBI lineage: Eukaryota > Metazoa > Arthropoda > Insecta > Lepidoptera > Tortricidae > Cydia > Cydia strobilella. The sequence goes on from NC_086056.1 coordinate 3,226,467, forward strand.
CTGTCCCACTCGCACAATGGCATTGACCGCCAGGGACAGAGGTCAGCTTCAAATACATGTTGTTAGCCAAATTGACCAAATATATCGGAACACATCCTTATTTCTATGTTAATAAAGGTGAGTTACGATATATTTAGCCTCTTCACTATCTATTTGTTGCTGATTGTACAGCCAACATCAAGAGTCATCATCATCTTCCTCGCGTTATCCCGGCATTTTGCCACGGCTCATGGGAGCCTGCATGGGGTCCGCTTGACAACTAATCCTAAGAACTGACGTAAGCACTTACGAAAGCGTCTGGACTAATCCTAACTAGTTTTTACGAAAGCGACTGCCATCTGACCTTCCAACCCAGAGGGGGAACTAGGCCTTGTTAGGATTAGTATGGTTTCCTCACGAATTAAAATCAAATGATATTTCGCACATAAGTTCCGAAAAACTCATTGGTACGAGCCGGGGTTTGAACCCGCGACCTCCGGATTGAAAGTCGCACGCTCTTACCGCTAGGCCACCAGCGCGCCAGCATCAAGAGTAGTGGAGCTTATGTTACATAATGAAAGACTACGTAGTTTAAGCTAACAATCCCTCTCGTAGAGATGGGCAAAATGTATTAGAATGACGAATAACGAACAAGAATAACAAAATTATTCGCGAATGACGAATAAAATTATCGGATGATTATTGTTATTTGATATTATTAATAATTTATTCGTCGAATGAATTGCCACGAATAATTCTTTATTGGAATACCTTATTAACTTTTCCCGGTTTAGAAAGATTTGGCAACTGTGATGTGCAATTCACTGCAACTAAATAGTTAATAAGTTATTGATAAATATAAATTATGCGGTGTGAAATTCGCTCTGAAGCAAACAACTGACATGAAAATTTGGTTTTCTCACTTATGTATATAGTTATCTCTTTCTAGGCCAGACCTGAAAGTTACTAACATTGTGAGTGAGTAATTCATTGATCACGCTAATCCTTTGTCCAATATACTACCTGGGCTTATCCTTTAACCCTTAACAATCTTTAATGTGTGTGTTGTTTATTTAAACGGAAGTAGCCAAAAAACTTAAATATTTTTCGTGGATTTATTTATAAAGCGGTCGAATGATTTATTCGCGGATAATTTATTCGCGAATAAAACATCCGTGAATAAATCATTCATGAATTATTGTTTATTCGAATGACTATTCCGATAAAAATGTATTCGACTAATGCCCCACTCTGTACATATAGTAAGCTCCTAAATTGCATAGATACATTGTGAATTAGTAATTCTAGGTGTACCATGTATCGAGGCCTGAGCCCACCATTAGAACATACACGTATTATTAGGTAAATACATTGTTGATGAAAACGGATTGAAAGAGATTCCATGCGCCCGTAAACAAATGTCTTCCTCAACTACGAATTATCACTAACTATAAACTATAAAGTTAGTAGTAAGTAGTTGAAGTTAAGTCCGAGAAACTAAATCGGTCCCAAGGCGCTGGACGGAAGCGACATCTGCCGGGTAATGCTGACTTGACGTTCAGTATTTCTTCAACTACCATGAACCCGATTCAAATTTAACAACTTGTTACGGTTTGATACTATTTTGATACGACCTTGAAGATTAGTGTATGCGAAATGAAACTAAAGTCGTTCGTGATATACGCGCCAATCACCAAGACGACGAAGTCGTATCAAAACCAGCTAAAAATCGTAACAAGTTATTAAACGGAGTTACATGCATCTTGTTCACGGGTAACCCGGATATCCCGGTCGATATAAGTAGTGAAACTAATTTAGGTTTCTAATGAAGCAGATCGATTCTCCTAACTGCGACATCTGTGGATCAGTAGAAGATGTCTATCACATTCTTGTAGAGTGTAGTAGAAATCGCGCCCTTAGGGAGGCGCTCATAACTTCAGCCAATCTAATTCCATATGTCATCGGTGCATTTATACACATTCTTGGTAACCCAACATCGGATACGGCATAAACGGTGTATTGATTGGCTGAAGTTAGGCTTAATAAATAGATTATAGTTGTTCTGAAATTATAAGAAGCGGACTTAATAGGGCCGATATGTACAACGTACAACAGTATAAAGGTCCTGTAAAATAATAAATAAATAAAAAAAACCGTGAATCATTTAAAACTGTAACTGTTAGTACTGTTTTCGGTAGACGGTAAAATTTTCACTTCTCTTCTCATGCTCGTAAAGTTGGACTATATGGAAAAGTGCAGGCTGTATAAAACAGATTTTATGCTCTACTGCATATTAGGTAAATTGTTTAGCAATTGAATGCATAGCCATTCATTTTTAACTGACTTTTAAGGAGGGGGGTTATTAACACAACCATTTATTGCGGACTGTATTTTTTAAACGTAGATATACTAATAACGTAAAATAAATTTTAAATTTACCTTCGACGTTTCGAGGACGACGTTGTCCCCATGGTCTCGGAGAAGACTGGCTAAAGTTGACATCAGCATCTAGGCGCGCGAGTTTTTCGAACTGCCCGCACTTGGTCTTGTTTATTGACTTGAACATTTTGCGCACTAGGGATGTCACCGGATCGACACACAAAACGATATTCGATTTTTCAACTTGCGATATTTGTTTTCACTTACATTTACTAATGACTGGGTTACATGAGGACGAGATCTTAAAACCTTCGTCTCGATTAAAATTTCTATGTTTTTTGATTTCAATGGCTTCACGGATTTTTCTTCTATGAAACTCACAAAGAATTATAAGTAAGTAATAATGTGTAAAAATCGTGAAAGTTTAAATCAGTGTTAAGGATGACTCACGTTAGACCGGGCCGGAGCTTCCGGCGCTTACTTTTCTATGACATGACAGGTGATCACGTGATGCTATCCATAGAAAACGAAGCGCCGGAAGCTCCGGCCCGGTCACGGCCCGGTCTAATATGAGTGATCTTTTATACTAATAAGACGAGCCCATAAAATAAGGTTACGATATTCTTCTCTTGATGGACTTGAGGGCGGTGTTGCCCGTAGCCAATGTCACGTAAAAGGGTAGGAACAAAATAAATGCTCTTAGAGCACGACGCTGTTCGGTGGTTGTTGTAGTTGTCTCGTAAAACCGATAGCTGGATTTTACGAGAAGCACGTGGACTACCGGCCGTTGACTCCAAAATGGTGGTTAAACACGCTTTGAGATTAATTCTCCATTCACTGCACACTACCACATTAGATTATTGTATAATAAAGCTATCGATATTACACTTTAAACAATATTAATGAGCAAAATACAAAGGAATTAATCACGAGGCTACTATCAAGATGGCGTTCGAACCGGAAGTCCAAGGTTACGATATTTTGTTACAGAGTTAGACCAGTACGGCAACCACCAGTTTTACACTGACATATTTGTTACATCTCGTTTAGTGCGAGCGCTTATGCCATTAGGTACGAGGGAGATGCATAGAAAGTAAGTTACGCAGACGTTAGCGAATATGTCAGTGTCAGGTCAGTGTCAAGTAAGGCAGGCCTTTGTTTTCCACTATGACAATTGTCACCTGACAATTACAATTTTCCATCCATTGCTGGTCTAATAAGTCAATGCGTATTGTCCTCACTTATCGACCCTGAAATGTTAAGAAAATTGTCAGTGTCAGTTGTCAATTGTCAGCGGGTGAAACAGGCGCCTGTTATGGCCTCCTTCAGTATTCGTCATCAAATCGGCTTGGCTTGGCAAGACACAAGACTTTGTCAACAGACAATGACAATTTCTCACTTATCGACCCGGAAATGTACAGAAAATTGTCAGTGTCAGTTGCTAATTATCAGACGGGTGAAATAGGCGCCTGTAATGGCCTGTTCAATATTTGTCATCAAATCAACTTGGATTAGCAAGTCACAAGACTGTCAACTGACATTGACAACAAGACAGCAAAGTCAACCTTTAACAGTGCAAAGAATCCTTTTAAGGCGGTTCCCTGAGCCAGAAGGCGAAAAATCTCCTTATATAATCATATTTTTCTAAGAGACGTTGATATTCGTTGACGTGGAAAAAAATATAATTATTTAGTTGTGGATCTTTAATTTATAAAAGCTTCCGATACACGAATTATAACACTTCGCTCGATACAATCAATTCCCAAAGTAACCTCTAACTAGGACTTTTAATCCAACTTTACTCGGTTATTTATTATGTGACACTATAAACAATTGAAAAGAAGAAAAAACAATTTTAACTTAAATAGTAACCTTACCGCTTTCGAATTTCGATATTGTAAGGCAACGTTTTCAAAATATATAAAAATCGACAAAATTCGATCAAAATTTACATTTGGCGCGCATGGTCTTTCCCGTTCTTTCTTGCGAAATGTGACAGTGATAGCAGCAAACCGATGGAACGGCTTTAATTAATATTTTAATTAACCTCCGCCACGGTACACAAAGTATGAAAACAGCTCAGACATTAGTGGACAAAGCAAACCAAATGTTGCAGTTGTAAGGGCCTTGCGAATTCAATAGGCTAAATTGCGGGTCGGTCGCTCTGCAAATGGCTGTGATGGGGTGTGGTATAGGGGAAGGGAGTCAGCGGGTCGATTCTCACCCGAGGGCCACGGAACAAAAGTAACATACAACAAGCTCTATTTAGGTGTCCGCTTGAACCACGTATTCTCATACCCTTTTAGCTCTGCCCTAGTTGAGTAAATTCCTCAACTAGCAGTGCCTTCTATCGCGCCACTCAAATACTGAAGTCGCCCGGTTGCTAGAGGCTCGGCTGCTTTCTCCTCAGTTCCTATACAATAAACTTATTAATAAACCTGTCAATGACTTTGAAGTGTATGTAATGTGGAATGCCGTAAGGCCTTACGTCAATAAATGACTATATGTTGATAAGACTAACAAATAAATGGGTGATTCTGGTAAGCTACGTTCTGTGTGTGTGTGTGTTTGTACGTTCGGTACGTGGTGGTTCTTATTTCTTATGTATTAATATACATAAGAAATAAGAAATAGTACCAGATGCCGATATTACCTGGATAGACATTATTTTATCTCAGGGTCCTATTGCTAAAAAATTGAGACTATTTGCATGTTATTTTCCCCAAAACAAGTTTCAGGCGGAATCTCAACTCTCGTTTTTTGAACATGTGTCCGACATATACACTGATTCCCCGGATGACGTATTTGTGGTTTTGGGCGATTTTAATATTACGGATGCTGTCTGGATACCTGCGGATAACGGTGAAAACAGTTTGATAATGGTGAATCCCAGTTGTAATTCTTTGACATTACAGCTGTCGGCATTTATTAGTTTTACTGGATGGCATCAATTTAATAATATCCCAAATAAAAATAATAGACAATTAGATTTAGTCATATAAAATAATTTTTGCAAGTTATCATCTGTGGAACCTATAGTGCCAATAGATGGTCATCACCCGGTATTTTGTGTAAATATTGAATTAAAGTTGATCGACCACTCACTGAAACCAGCTCCTCGCACCGTCCGTCGTTTTTTTGCAGCAGACTACGACTTGGTTAATGCTGAACTACAGAAGGTAGACTGGGACCACTATCTTTCATCGGATAACGTTGAAAAAGCTGTTGATAATTTTTACACAATTTTAAATGAAATAATAGATACACTTATACCAACCAAAACTATTAATTCAAACGAAAGAAAATATCCTATTTGGTATTCGTGTAAGCTAATTAAACTGATAAATAAAAAAACTAAAATGCATAAAAAATGGAAAATTTATAAAAGACAGTCAGACTACATTGCCTTCTCAAAGTTACGAACTACAATAAAAAAGTTAGAAGATTTTTGTTATACTCTGTACATTTCTAGAACCGAAAAAAATATTCGCTTTAATTCAAAATCATTTTGGTCCTTTATAAAATCAAAAACTAATAATAGCGGCATACCAGGCTCTAGTGGTCAACATATTTCAGAATTATTTAATAAAATTTTCCAGTCAGTCTTTGTAAAAGATATTGATTTATCTATTAACACTACTAATAACAATCCATCCAATAATATTTTAAGCCATGTTAAGATTACATCAACCATAGTTGAAACTTATTTAAAATCATTACAGGTTTCCAAAGGAAGTGGACCTGATGGAATCCATCCAGTTTTTCTTCATAGATGTCGTACAACGTTAGCAGCACCAATTAGCTTTTTGTTCAACCTTTCTTTGGAGACCGGTGTGATGCCTGAGGCCTGGAAAAAATCGATTGTTGTTCCTATCTTTAAAAGCGGTGATAAACGGAATATAAAAAATTATCGTGGTATTTCAAAACTATCCGTAATACCTAAGCTTTTTGAAAAAATTATATATGATACGCTATATCGTGTAATTAGACCAATGCTTATTCCTCAACAACATGGATTTATTAACAGAAGATCCACTGAATCCAACCTTTGCGAATTACTTGATTATTCTCTGGTCGCTATGGATAAAGGTTCTCAGGTGGACGCCATTTACACCGATTTTTCTAAAGCGTTTGATAGAATCCCTCATTCCATACTTATAAGCAAATTAGAATCATTTGGAATTCACGGCAACCTTTTGAGATGGCTCACATCTTATCTTCGTAACAGAACCCAAGCGGTGGCGGTTAAAGGTCACACTTCTAGCTTTGTGCCTGTGTCGTCAGGGGTCCCTCAAGGCTCCCATCTTGGTCCGTTGTTATTCAACGTTTTTATTAATGATGTCATTGATTGTTTTCAGCATTCGGAAGTCTTATTGTACGCAGATGACATGAAGATATTCAGTGTTATCACGTCACATAACGATTGTCTCAATCTACAATATGATCTCGACAGATTGAATAACTACTGTCAAAACAATAAACTAGGCCTTAACATTGAAAAATGTTGTTCTATCACATTTTCCCGTAAACGTAACCCCATAGTTTATGACTACTCCATAAATGACAACCGCCTTAAAAAGGTGACGGAAATAAAAGATCTTGGCGTAAATATTGACCATGAGTTGCGGCTGACCGCCCATGTTGATAAAATTGTTCGGAAGGCCTACAGTATGCTCGGGTTTATATTTAGGCAGAGTAAAGATTTTAAAGATCCTAAAACAATTATTCTTTTATATAATGCTTACGTAAGATCTCACCTAGAGTATGCTTCCACAGTATGGAGTCCTCATTTCTCTATCCATATTAATGCAATAGAAGGAATTCAAAAAAAAATTATCAGGCGGATGAAGTATAAATTCAAATAATTTGATTCAAATAATATTATACCCCTTCAAATCAGACGCGAAATTAGGGATCAAACCTTACTATATAAAATCCTAAATGGGCTGGTCGACTCCCCCGCGCTACTCGCCCGCGCCTCTCTGCGCTGCGCGTACCCCCGCACGCGCTCCTCTAAATTATTCGCTGTCCCTTTCCATCGAACCACTTACGCAAAGAACAGATTTATCGTAAGAGCGTGTAAAAATTACAATGACAAATATTCTCATGTTGACTTGTTTTTCATTCCGTCAGTACAAAAATTTGTTTCTGCAATTAAGAGCAAATGAACAAATAATATAATATAACTCTGCTACTATTAGGGCAAATAATATAATTGATTTTGATAGTTTACTATTGTAAAATTAAGTTAAATTAATGCATGTCACGTTTGTGGTTTCAAATTCGCATTGTTTAGTTCTTTAGCACTAGATCTAGAGATAGTTTAATTGAATTGTACAAACAAGTCTTGTCTGAGCAACCATAATTATCTAATTTCAGTAGTGGAAACTGTTTTGGCTTATGTATGTATTTAAGTGTAATTATCTATATGTGTCATCTTTCGCTGTTTGTTTCCCATTATCAATAAATAAAAATAAAAAAAAAATTAATAGCAATTTTTTTTCCAAGAATATAACAGATATTACTTTATTATTGGTATCATCTCGCATTCAATGATGTATTTAAATTTTGAATAGGCCACTGGAGGCCAATTCAAACTTACATTGTGACATCAAAATGATGTTAGTTGCACGTTAATTTTACTCGTACTTGTCCGTACATGTTTTGGCACGGGCGACTGACGTCATTTTTGTCATGTCACAATATAGGTAAGTTTGAAGGCCATCCTTGCCAGTCCCCGATTTCCCCGCTATCTCTCCTCCCTTAACCCCGCTGGAGGCCACACAGGAAGACTGTAAGCTGTTGGGCCGCTGCGGAAATTACGCGGCGCGGGGTGGGGGGGAGGGTGTTTATACCAACACCCATAGGACCTTTGTATATTCACAAATGTACATTTCTAATTTTTGGGGCACGTTTTGGGTCAGTTCTCATAGTAAAGGTTTTGGGGCTATTTTGGGTATATTAAATGTCATAGGTACCTGTTTAGAGTACGCCGTCAACATGAAGATAAAATGTATATATGATCTTATTTTAGGTTTTAAAGGCCAAAGCGATTTATCAGTGACAGCTCATTATATTACGGCAAAGTAATATAAATCCTACAACACCACAGAATACCGCTGAAATTTGAAACTTTATTAGGGTGCGTTGGGGTAAGATTGAAGGGTTTTTTATGAGGAGTAATATAAAAAAAATTTAAAAAAAAATTTAAATTCATTTATTTCAAGCTATTTGGCTCATATATAACATTACAATTAAAAATACAATTAACATTAAAATAATAAATAACACATTAAAATAATAATAATACAATCAAATTAAATAAATTACTTACTAACTAGCCGACGCCTGTCCTTACTCCTTACATGCCTGTTGCAACAGTGCGTCACAGGACAGTCAAGACGATCTGCGATCATCGCCAGGACAGTGTTGGCGCTGGCCCGCAAGCGCCGCACCAGCGCGGCGGCGCGTACGCGCATGGTGGCGTGGAAACAGGCCGTGTGGGCCCCCAATATAAAAAGTCGTACGCAATGCTTTGGCATATGGATTCCGCTGTCCGTCTGTCCGTCTGGCCGTCTGTCCGTCTGTCTGTCACCAGGCTGTATCTCATGAACCGTGATAATTTTCATAGATGATGTATTTCTGTTGCCGCTATAGGTAATAACAAATACTAAAAAAGTACGGAACCCTCGGTGCGCGAGTCCGACTCGCACTTTGCCGGTTTTTTTATCTGAATTTTACGCGGACAAATTCGCGAGCGTAGTAGGCTAGTAACGTAGTGGCACCAATGACCGACAGGAACCAATATTTATTAATGAACAATTTTTATCCGAGAAATAAGGGTAGGAAACCGATTTCTTAATACCTATGGCAACACTGTGCGGCTACTTCACAACCTACCATTATTTTCTTGAATAAAAAAAAAGTGTCGGTTATTGGTTTCTGTCGGTCACTGGTAGAAAAGCGGATATTTATATAGCACTACCGGATATATAGCGGATATATGTACTTACCTCACTGTCACTATATTAAGTCGAATATAACATAGTTGCACCAGTGACTGACAGAAACCAGTAACTGACATTTTAATTTTTAATTATCCAAGAAAATAAGGGTAAGAAACCGATTTCCCTATACGACAAAACTACTAAGTTTTGACTGCACTGCACGCAGTCAACACTGTGCAGTTACTGCACGGTGCAGTCAGTGCTCCAGTCGAAAATCCTCAAATACGGATCAAAACATGTTGAGCATGTATTCGTGAGTAACCCGTTTATATAATAATTTGAATATATTCGAGTCTCGCGTAGTTCAAAATGGAACGAGTACGTATTGTTGTGTTATCGTTGCTTAACAGTTTAATATTTGTGCTATAATCGATTTCGAAGCACTTCTGCAATACAATGAAAAAGCCTTTTAAGTGTTATTAAAGTTATACAAAGACTTGTATAACAGCCGTTGTCTCCTGCGGATTAGTTTTACAGTTATTTCAACTTCTCCTTGGAATTAATTCCAAGACTTCTACCTCATTTTCTTGGGAGCAAAATCGCTAAAAGTTGCGTAAAGTTGCAGCTCTTAGTTTCAATGTCTTCTTAGTCTGCATTCAGTGAACTGTTTAAGAAATATAAATGGCTGCACTTGCGCATTTGCGTCTATTGCGTAGTGATTTAAGAATGTTTATTTTCAGAAGAAGGTAAACTACAAGGAAGGAAGGTACAAGCTTTACTGAAGGTATCGTTCGGATTCAGGCTGCACCAGCTTTAGCTGCTACAGTTTTGCAGCGCGCAGACCGCAAGAGGCTGCGGCCGCCCGCCATGTCCCTGGTGGACAAGTATAGAAAGAGACCTCAAGAAAGCCCAGGTGCCCCAACAGACAACCCAAGGTCGTAGGACTTGGCGCAGGACAGTGAGGAGACCCGACCCCAAATAATGGGATCCGGAGAGGAAGAAGATGAGTGTTGCAGCGCGACATTGCTATCGCAAATGTCAAGAATCCGAACATCAACATTGCTTTTGACATTTGCTTCAGTAATTTCGCGCTGCAATGCTGCTGAAGTAATGCCGTCGACTTCATTAAACGACACGACATCATGATCATCCGAAACGACAAATGGAATATACATTTCTTAATTAAATGACCTTTTTGACGTGCTTTGCAGTAATGCAGTCGTCGGAACTATTTAGGGGAAAGTCCCCTAGTGAAGGACACCTAAGACTAGGTAGTTGGTACAACAGAAGTTGCGCAAAGATTTTCTAGTAGAAGGTCGTTTTGGGAGTAAAATTAGTATGAGGATAAATTTAGTACATTGTTACTTACTTAGCATAAAACAAATCGAACTTATTTGACATAAAAATAATTATTTTCCTCAGTTGTTACCACTGGGGAGGGTACAGATGAGAAATAAATATCAGTTGTTACCTACTACCTACTGGTAAAAACTTGGTGGTAACTAGTGGGAATGGAATTAGTAAATCGTATTCTATATTATATGGTTTTTTTAATACCAATTTTCCTATAGACACTATAATCAGAACAATGACCTTAATATGGATACCTAAACGTAAACTAGAATTTGTCCCTTAAATCTTAGTAATGATTTAAATAACTGAAGCTAAGATGGTAACGATTCTGCTGACCACGTCATCTAGGGAAAACAATGAGTGAAAGCCGCTTTTTTTTTGTTTACGGAGTGGGCGAATGCATTTACGCACCGTCCCCCGGCCTCTGGGACCCTGTGGGACTCGCCGCTCCTGTCCCCTCTCAACTGGCGAGAGGGGAGGGAGAACTTGGCCCTACCCACTAAACCCACTCCGGCGTTTCACCCTCTTTGCCGTTTGCGAGAGCGCCATGTGATCGAGTACACTTCACTCTACCATGGCGCTCCCCGAATGAGTAAAAGCCCTGATGTCAATCATAATTATATTCATATGTGATCTAGATACATGTATGTAGCGGTTTGTATAGGTATTTATGAGATAACACAGGAATCTAGAGCATTTCATCGAAGGTTAAACGTGATGCGATGCAGAATTCATAGTCTATTTTGTTTAAATATATAAGTTATACTTAATTGATGTTATTTTAAATGTAATTGAATGAAATGAATAAATCAATTAATAAATATCGAGTAAACTGGCGAAATTTTCTATGTTGAATCGGCTAAGAATCTAAAGCTAAAGCTAAAAAATACTTAAAATTAAAATATAAAGAATCAATAATCCAAAAGAAAAGCCATTATTCAGTACTCATCACTCAAATTATTGCCACTTTTCACAAACCAAACAATACATTTAAATTTAAGCAATGTCTATGAATACCTACCTGAATGTCATGATAATAGCTGTTCGCTTTATTTTCACTATTAGTTAAATCTTTACCATGGTCTTCATCGCATACTTGTTCGTTATATTGTTGTTTATTAATAATATTAATACTAGTTCATATATCCGTGTACATGGTGGGACAAATCTCACTGAAGAATCAAATAAGCATTTAGTTGTAATAAAAATAAATCTGCTCAGTGAAGAAAGTAAAACGTGCACTGGATCTGTGTTAAATGCGAATTGGATTATAAGTGCAGCCCATTGTTTTAGATATAAAAATATTAAAACAGTCGAGGTAAAACAGTTTAAAGATGGGAAATTTGAAACAATTGGAAACGTTAATATTGCTAAAATCAAAGTACATCCAAAATACGATGAAAATGAAAGCATTAGTTCAGCTAAACATGATGTTGCTTTGCTTTATTTGAAAATGTTGGTAGAAAGTTTCATTCACATAGCTGAAGAATTTCCGGAAATTGGGCAAAAAGCAACTATAGTAGGATTTGGAGAAACCAAAAATAAGTCTGGACCAAGCGAAGGTGTGGTTGTTATTCAAAGAAGAAAGAAGGTAATTTGTACGTTTGGAAATATTTGGGGATGTCATGGAGACTCAGGAGGGCCATTAGTGTTGGAAGGACGACTAGTGGGTATTATTTCTAGACGGAAATGTAAAAGAACGCAATGCACAACGTATTATTCTGATGTTTATTCTAATCTTAAATGGATACAGCATGTAATTAGTCATACTTTGTAATAAAATTAATGTGTGAAATAGAAATTATTTTGTGTTTTAAAATGGAAAAGATGTCATTGAAAGATAAAATAATTAAAAAATAGTTATTTACGATACAAGTGCGGAAAAGACTCGTGTCGATTTAAAACACTCCCTGCGGTCGTGTTTTAATTTATCGCCAGTCGTTTGATATTACCTATTCGCACGTGTATCGTACAACGTTTTACAGTACATAATATGGCACTTTAAACTTTCGACATATGCACGGAAAGTGATATTTGACGCACTAGTGCGAGAAAGTAGCACCATATGTAGGTACTGTAAACTATTTTTCTATTTTAACGACAGTCATATTGATCGAATTTTGATTTTATAGGAGTTGTATTTTTGTGTTTTGAGAGATTTCAGAAATATCTATAATATTAAATTAATTACGCCGTGGTTTAAGTACCGGTATTAACGGTATAAGATTTTCTCTCGAGGATCAGGATAAAATTCTGTAGTACCTTTTCGCAAGTACCTACGGGAAAATCTCTCAAGACGTATTCAATGCGATATTGCGTATGAATATCTATTTTAGAGATATGGTCTAAAGGCGACGTAGCTATTTGGGTTTAAAGTTCAATTTTAGGTAGAAAATGTTACAAGTTTGCAAGAGATATCGGATTTATCTTCAGAACTGTTATTATTCTCATCACTTACCGAACATTTGAGTCATACGTACCAGTGTAACCTAAATAAAAAGATAATCGAAGATGTATAATATAGCCAACAGGGTTGTTGAGACAGTCATATTGATAAACCATGAACCACTTAAATGTATGGATAAACACCTTTCAATATTAAAAAAAAATTTAGCTTCCAAAATTAATTAAAAAATAGAACTTCCTTTCACTTGAAAGAAAAATAACACAAATGAACACCTGCCAGTCGCCCAAAATCTCGTCATAGAGATGTATAGCAAACCAACCTTATTCGAACGCAAAGCGGCGCGCGGTGCTGCGCGGCGCGCAATCCGTCTATACTTAATTCTCCATTTATCAATTATATTCGTATTCATATACGCACGGACTTCCTAGGTAATTGCTCCTATATACTTCTACCTGTTTGCAGTCTAGGAGAATGTGTTTTGTTGTTTCCTCTTCTTCCATGCACGCTTAGCACATGGGGCTGTCTGTTTTTTCCATTATGTGGAGGTGTTTGTTTAGTGTGTTATATCCTGTGACATACACAATTTTAACACTAGAAATAAAAATAAATTGGCGATTCCGAAATTCCGTTTAAATAGAGTAAATAATATGTCATTTATGGGGAACAGTGTGCGCTTTTATAATAAGTTACCATCTAATTTAACGAAATTGTCAATGAATAAATTCAAGTCAATTGTAAAACGACAGCTTTTACAAAAAGCTTATTATACGGTTAAGGAATTCGTAGAAGATAAGGATGCATTTATGTTAAAATAGAATAATTATGTATATATAGTTATAAGTTGACATGTGAAAGAGCTAGCTTAAGCCTATTTACAGAATAAACATTTTGAATTTTGAATTTTGAATTCTGTAATTAATCCTACTATTTTGTCTAGTTGGTGTCTAGGTGTTTTCAGTAGTATTTTGGTTAGTAAGTAGGACGTACTATACAAGTAATAATATTTTTGTCTTCAGATCTTTTTTGTTTGCATTTACGAAATTTAACAAACCAAGTCTTAAGGGCATGCGGTTACGTTTACACTGGATATCGAACGATCGCTCGCCTTTTTCAACCAATCGGAAGACTAGTCTAGATAAGCTGCAGGAATGCGAGATTCAATGGATGCATCTCACCAATAAGCTTAGCGTTCGGGTACTGAATGGAATCCATTCCGTTTTTTTGCTATTGTAGCGCATTATTAAAGAAGTTTATCTATAGATTTTTATAGTTATCATACATAGTATTTAAGTAAGATTCTACAGAAGGTCCCATTCATAAAATTAGTATGCCTCTAATTTGGTCTACTTTGGTGGCCGGGTGGTCTAGTGGTCAGGACGTTTGCCGTGTAAGCTGAAGGCGCGGGTTCGATTCCCGCCTCGTCCACCGGTGGACTTGGTAAATTTTTCTTTTCTCTTTAGTGTATGATATCTATTTCAGTTTACAATTTATGTGAGTACTTAAAAACACAAATCAAATTATTTTATGAAATAATTTGATTTGTTCCCGAGTTAGAATGCCTCTGTCAGTTCAAATGGTTTTGTCCCTTATAACCTTTCGTATGCTTCTGTAACATGTTGGCTCATAGGTGTCCAAAATATGAACTTAATGTTGACATGTTTAAGTTAAATTTCGGGATGCACTGATCGGTGCTAAAGTACACCAAAGGATAAAAACCACAAATGTTCTAAATGGGAAAAAAATAATGGTATCATTTGATTCCTTACATTTTATTTTAAAAAAACTATTGTATAGCAACAATATACATTTAAATGCAATGTTTCACAGACAAAATTGCAATTTCCTTGTTTTCTATACATAGAAATTGAAACGGCTTCTAAGCAATAGCGACGTTACATGGTGACGTCACGATGTATTGCCATTTTGTTAGAAGCGTTTAATCAGTAAAGTGGATACCAGACTTGACCATCATTTTGTGACTTCTGTATTGCTTTAAGACAATGGGTCCCATACACATATTTGATCCTCAAAACAGACTCTCTCTGTATCTGATCGACTGATACCATTAATAAACATTTGCCAAATACCCTATTGCCAAGAAAATGCCACTCTCACCCTTTTCCTCAGTAACATCTAAATATTCAAATAGAGGCAGTCGAGTTCGGAAACAATTATCTGATAGTGCGAGCGTGTGGTTATCGCGCTAATTTATTGTTCTGGCCTCGCGGGGCCGGTGCGAGGCTCGGAGAAGAAACCGCATAGGCCAGTTCGAACGTACACTGACATCAGAATTATATATTATCTGAATGGCTTCATTTAGTTTTCGTGCGTCTCGCTTGCACCAATAAATGTACGGACAAGTACGAAAGAAATGCACGATAACGGAATGTCATCATTTATACCTATGTTATTCCGATGTCACTGACGTCAGTGTACGTTCAAACCTACTAGTTGTATAATTACAAAGAGTGATAGAGACATCAAAACCAGAATATATTTAACATTTTTGACATTTGCGGCAGTAATGCTGCGTTACTGATAACTTGAATTGAACAGAAAAAAAAACTCAAAAATGTTACCGTGTTCCAAGCAATTAATAACTCTTATCTCCATATCATTTGCAAAACTTTCTTACATGGAAAGAATTTGTAAAGCAGACTGCGTTAAAGAAAACCTTAAGTCATCACTTCCTTAATCTAGTAGCGCTTAATACTGGTATATTCGAAATTGGACTTTATGATCTAAGAAGTACAGATAGTTTTAAAATGAAGGTGTTCAGAATGATAAGAACTTTCGAAAGTTATTAGGTGGAACGTCGGCAATGTCGGCATCGCTTATTTTAGGTCTTTCAACGTGTCGCCAACGGTTTCAGAAAATGAACCTTTCAGGTGGGCGAAGCGCTTTTGAGGCGGCAGGATAAAAGACCCCGTTGTATGCGGTAGCCATTTTGTACCTAAGTAGTAAGCAGTACCTAGTTAATTTCGTGCCTTTTTCATAACGGTTTTCAAAGGACCTATTTGTTGGTAGCCTTTTGCTAGTGACAAATGCGGACTAGATGACTCAGTGTTTACTATACAGAATATTTCTGCTTTCGTGGTGCAGAAGAGCAGTTTGTTTATAATAATATTGATTCACTTAATTCGTTCTGAGCATAAAAAGGTTGTCTGTTATTTGAGCCCTAAAGTGGGACATCACTTGACTTAAAAGAATGGTGAAATGCCTACACTTTTTCTAGCGTTAAAAGCTTTCATCCTATGTTTGAGGATGTACTTGTAGAAGGTATAGGTTCAGGTTTCTATAATATTGATAAAACGTACAATATCACGCTAACCTTTTCTAATAATAGATATATTAGACTTGATTTATCAATAGAAATCTGTGTATTATGAACTGTATAACCGTAGTATCAGCAGACCATTCCGATTTTATGCCAACCACCGCTCTATAGTATCTTCTGAATTCCGCTTCATTACCTTTTGTTTTCAACATGTGACGCATTTGAATTCTCATAAAAAAATATTATTATGCCAAGGCAACTATGCTTTTCTGCTGTTAGTTCCATATTAATTTAATCTCTACTTTTTTCAGTCATTCATAATGTTTATTATGATAAACTTATTCTCACTCGACGGAAAGCAAAGAAAAACGATAGTAACAAATATGAATCTAACTATTGTTGCAATTTTCTTTCAAAATTTATCTGTGTTTCTCATTATTTTAATAGTTTTTATCTTAATTATGTAAAGGATGATTAAATCCTTTTTTGATTAATATTTTGTCTGAAAGCAATTTACATTCAAGGCTCTATCGGTGTTCTTAGTAAAGGCAGACATTATTTATGGTGGCCGGGTCACTACAATTACCTGAAAAGGGGCGTCCTAGTTTTGGACGAAAATTATTAACGTTAAACCATTAACTAAATTTAATTGACGGAAAGTAGTTTGAAACAATACTTAAAACTGTCCGTTTGATAGCATAGTTGTTGTAAATACATAAATGTTTTAAAAAAAATGCCTGAGTGTCGTGGAACACTCGGTTGGATCGAAGTATATTATTATTCATAAATTGATAAACAGTATATTATTGATAAACAAATACAAAAAAAAACAATCGACAAAATAATAATTATCGAAACTGCCAGGCAGGGAGAATAACAACATAAGATCATTTTTGTACAAGCTGAAACTGATACGCTTAGCTTGAACTTCACACTCGCTAAATCAAAATTAATATGAAATGTGCAAATAAAATACAAGTGCGAATAAAATACAAAATATAATTATCTGCATACACGTCCGGGGATCGAACCCGGATCGTCGCGCGTCGCGTCGTTGAAATAGTACTTAATAGGGTATTTGACAACATTAAAAATATATAACGAATTGCTGTCATCCTGAAAGATAATAAACTAATAAAGTATATTTCACTATATTTGAATGTAAATTATGTTTAGTTTTTGGAAAATAAACGAAAGAAAATTTAATATTTTTTGAAATTTCATCAGGGACGTGAACGCTCTGTGATTGGTCAACGCTCGGATGACGTCACACGCCGGTAAACATTCTTGATTGCCTTGAGTGTTTTAACTGTTTTATTTGTATTTAGTTAATTTTAGTTATTGTTCTACAGTTTTCTGATATATTCCGATTTATCCGTATATCTTATAGCACAATATTCATAAGAATCTTAAAATGGAGCCGAAATATGTGAAAGCTGATAGCGGCAACCTACCAGACTTAGACGCATTAATGGTTGCACTTTTCTTTAAAGATAATCCGGATTACTATGCTGCGGAACTTAGAAATGTAAAAACAGCTGTGTGAGTATACATAGAAATTGTTTATTTACGGACATTTCGATTTCGATGATACGAATACGACGACGATATATATGTATATAGAATACGATGACGAGAATAGTATCTCCATACTGCACTTTAGTTTGAAAGAAAAAGTATGCTACTAACTACTTACTAATGCTGAAAGAGCTATGTTATGAGGTTTTGTAGTAATACATTAAATACCTAGATCTTGTTTCGTTAAACACAACAAAATCCGCTGCTTTAACTACCATATTTATTTACAGTTAAATATTACTTACATCGAAGTGGTCTTCACACATAAAAACATTTGTATTCGCTAAAATGCTCTTTGGGTCTCTTCGCGCTAGTTTCAACCACATTTTTCTTTTTTTGGGATTCGTTGGAACGGAAACAAATAATTTGTCTGGATTTTTTATAGTCGTACTTGAACATTGCGGCACTATACACCATTTATATACCATTTTACAGTGAAATAATCAATTCAATGCACATAAACCATAAGATTTACTAAGGTCATTGACTGAGTCTACTCGCGTGTGACGTCACACGTGTCACGTGATTAGCCCCTTTGCAGAAACAGCGTTTAAGGCGCGTTCAAAATAAATAAACTTTAACATTGTTTTTTATATTTAATACTGTAAATTTCACGGAAATATCAATGTAGTGTAATTATTAAGTCATAAACAATCAATTAAAACCATTTTCAAAAATTAGTCAAATAGCCTATTACCCAAATTCGATAAAACTAAGCTGTTTGTCAATTATCTAATTTAAATTATTTCAGTGCTGAAGTCACTTCTATCTTACAAATATTTGGACTGCAGCCATCTTAAATTGTGCAATTCGTGCAAAAACTGGCAAAAAAAGCCATTGGCAACGTTAAGCCGCTGCAAATTGAAAATAAAAGGAGTAATTTTGTCGTTTCCATGTTCATTGAAATTACCGAACGTGCTGGTTAGTCCTCTTCGGTATCTAGTGTAAATTTTATTCGATACCGTGACGTGATCTACGCGTTTGAGTTAAATCTCATTTTGTATGTGATTTTGACTTTCCAAAACGAAAGTCCCGCTTGGCGCGCTGTTCAAAAACTCATACAAAATGAGACAAGGCGGTTCCCTGAGCCAGAAGGCGAAAAATCTCCTTATATGATCATATTTTTCTAAGAGACGTTGATATTCGTAGACGTGGAAAAAATATATCTAGTTCTTGTTATATAAGATATTGTTTTCCTTAATATTTCTAGTCTATCAGCTAACATAGTCTGTGACAAGTTATTAACAACCTACCTACCCTTTAAAATAGGTTAAAATAGGTAAAATAGGTGTTATATTATCTTTAATTTATAAGCTTCCGATACACGAATTATGACACTTCGCTCGATACAATTAAGTCCCAAAGTAACCTCTAACTAGGACTTTTAATCCAACTTTACTCGCTTATTTATTATGTGACACTAAACAAAAAAAAAGAAGATTTTTTTTAATTTAAATAGAAATGTAACCGCTTTCGAATTTCGATATTGTAAGGCAATTTTTTTTAAATAAATAAAAATCTACAAAATTTGATCAATATTGACACTTGGCGCGCATGGTCTTTCCCGTTCTTTCTTGCAAAATGTGACAGTGATAACGGCAAACAAATGGAACGGCCTTAACGCAAACGCGTAGGTACGTCCGTCACGCTATCGAATGAAATTTACACCTAGAGGTTCAGTTACGATGTGTTTTGAATAAGTTGAAAGTAACGTTTTAAAAGGTTTTCTAGTATAAATCGACCTCTTTAACATGCCTGTGTAGTTCGTCCATCTGTCCAAAATATAAAATGCTGTATGTTGATTTTATGTGATAGCAAAGAACAGATGTGTGGTGGAGTGGTGGTCACCATCGCTCATGGACATAAACAACATCGGAAGAGCAACTATGCATTGCCGAGTTGCCGACCCTACCCTTAGAAGTTGACTACCCTTGAGAACCTCGAACACCCGCTTCTTCAAGAACCCCAAGTCGTAGCGCAAAGGAAATAGCTCAGGAGTAACTCCATCTAATTCTGCACGTTCTGGGAAGAAACTAGCAAAATGCCCGCTTATTCTTGGTTGGGTTACTGTAGCTAAAGTAAAGTCAATGCGGCCAAATCCGTCATACGGGCAATTCCGTCAACAAGCTCGATAGAGAGACAATAGCTTTTCGTTTCGTTTGAAAATCGATTCCGCAAACAAAAATTTGATCTGCAAACGATTGTCATATTGGTTAGGCCCCCTGGTTCACATTATCGCGTACGTTCATCGCATAATGACTAAAAATATATGAGTTACTGACATCTCCATTGATAGTTTGAGGCCCGGAGAAGGATATAAGATAGTTTTTAGGGTTAAATATTAACCTGGAAATGTATGAAATTTAAATAATTCTTACGACTAATATTATAAATGCAGAAGTGACTCTGTCTGTGTCTGTGACCCCTTCACGATTAAATCGTCGGTGATAGTTTGAGTCAGTACAAAAGACACTTTTTAGGGTTCCGTACCCAAAGGGTAAAAACGGGACCCTATTACTAAGACTTCGCTGTCCGACTGTCCGTCTGTCCGTCTGTCTGTCACCAGGCTGTATCTCATGAACCGTGATAGCTAGACAGTTGAAATTTTCACAAATGATGTCTTTCTGTTGCCGCTATAACAACAAATACTAAAAAGGTACGGAACCCTCGGTGCGCGAGTCCGACTCGCACTTTGCCGGTTTTTATTCTGAAACAGTACACAATTTGTAATTAATGTAATTTGTAAAATAAAAGAATACACAATTTGTAATTTCCTCGACAAAGCAGCGATTGCTTTTAATTTCAGAAAAACGCTTGTTGACGGAATTTCCTGTATGACGAATTTGGCCGCATTGACCTAACCTAAGGCCATGATTACACTTGTAAGTTTTACATACGTAAGTAGGGACAAAGCTATTTGCTAGAATGAGATAACGATATTCATATCTCATTCTGTAGTATAGCTGTGTAAGAAAGTAAAACTTACAAGTGTAATCCTGGCCTAAGGGTGCTAAAGCTGAATAAGTATCCTGTTTCGGCCGCGGTATATAAAGACGCCCCGATAGGCTAAGGTATAATTTACGGCAAATGTTATGCAACAATTTCAGCCAGAATTATAATTATCAGCCTCGCTTAAGGCGGTTCCCTGAGCCAGAAGGCGAAAAATCTCCTTATATGATCCTGTTTTTCTAAGAGGCGTTGATATTAGTAAACGTGGAAAAAATATATGTAGTTCTTGACTATATTATCTTTAATATCATAGCTTCCGATACACGAATTATGACACTTCGCTCGATACAATTAATTCCCAAAGTAACCTCTAACTCGGACTTTTAATCCAACTTTACTCGGTTATTTATTATGTGATACTATAAACAAAAAAAGAAGAATAAACAATCTTAACTTAAATAATAATTTCATAGCTTTCGAATTTTGATATTGTAGGGTAACGTTTTTAAAATAAATAAAAATCGACAAAATTCGATCAAAATTGACACTTGGCGCGCATAATCTTTCCCGTTCTTTCTTGCGAAATGTGACAGAGACAGCGGCAAACCGATGGAACGGCCTTAAGGTTTAGCTTCACCCTGCATGCATTATTAGAGCTATTATTAATGCATAGACACAATTAGGTATTAGGTACTGTATAATCAAGAACAATTTATCGTTCCCGGAGGTATCAGTATTTGTAACACGTAAATTAGGGTTTACAATGTTATAGTGTTATAATATAGAACTAAAAATATTAAATTATATTAAATTGTGCGGTTTAAGAGGAATTTCCTCCCGCGTATACTTCGGCTGTGGAATGAGCATCCTGCAGAGGTTTTCCCGAGGGGCTACAGTATGGGGTTCTTCAAAAAAGGAGTGTACAGGTTTTTAAAGCGTCGGCAACGCGGGTGTAATATCTCCGGTGTTGCAGGCGTCCATAGGCTACGGTAACTGCTTACCATCAGGCGAGCCGTATGCTTGATTGCCACCGACGTGGTATAAAAAAAATGTGTTTAGGTATTCTTACCTACACTTTGATAATATTAAATCATGATAAGAAGATAAGCATAATTTTGATATTGATGCAAATTTTATAGTGTAATTTTTATCCTGAAATAAATAAATCTAAATCTAAATGATTTAGCTGGCTGGCGATAGGAATAGAATAGAATAGAATAGAATACTTTTTATACGTAAACACACAGACAATAGACATATATACTATTAACAGCAAAACGCACTAGGTCTTGAGTAAACGATTTATTTTAACTCGATACACAACAATGCTTGACCGACGCTTCCGTGGATCCGGCGCCAAGCCATCTTGACAGCTCGCGCTCATGACAACCGGCCTGTCAGTTAGGGGCGCGTTCCGAACTCGGCTAACAGTCGGCCATCTGACCAAATAACCTTCGCCCTCGAAGGTGTCTTCCACCCGTGCCGCGCGGAACTTCACCACCACACTTCACAGCTCAGCTCAGCAGCGGTAGTTAGCTCACTAGCTCTGTGAACCAATCAAACAATCTGAATGCGTAGCCCGTACAAACCGTTTTTGTTTCAAAAGCCTTTCCACTAACTTTCTACATCAACTATTAAAGTCTCTAATAAGTAATAACCTATAATATTATCTCTTTTATCACGATAAAAACAGACTTCTATAATTTACTTTTACAGTTTACATACTTTTAGAAACTTCCCTTAGTAAGACTTTGAATAATAAATGTCAGGTATTAGGTTCAGGTACTAAATCAAATTTATCATATCATTATTAAATTTAGATCATTTTAAAATGATGCACGACTTGCGTGATCAACTGATCGCAAAACAGAATAGGTATGCACCACACTGCTTTATTAACGAGAAAAAGGAACGGGCTCACATCTGACGTCAGTGTTGTAGATGATGCGTGCTCCACGCAGTACCAGCACAAGAGACGGTGCTCGCTCGGCTCGCTGGGCCTCGGCCGAACAACAAGCGCACAGCTCCACATCCATGGCCGCCTCCAATACAGCACATGATAAAAAACCTGGCATCACAGCCTCTCCAACTCTGTAATACATATTAATGCTCTAAACGTTCCGTTGTACAACAAGGAACACTATGCCTTCAAAACAAACTGTGTCTTTCGTAGTCCAACCTACAAGGTAAAACATTAGGTATTACAATTTCGACATTTGCACCTTCTAAACAGGCTGCATAACATTTAAACATTTCATATATCATAAAAAGACCACAGTGATCTGATTTCTAATAATATCAATGTTGTATTCATCAAAACTCAAATTAAGTCATTAAGCCTTGCTAATTATTACTCTAACATGATTATGGGTCATCTAACCTTGCTTGTACTTTATATTATATTTTGCCTTACCAGCATCAACTTTGTTACCATTCCTCGATGTTCATCTCAAGCCTAGCCATAGGCGTGAGGGAGTTCGCAGACATCATCACCGCACCATGGCAGCATTCCCTGGTCACTTCGTCAACCAGTGCGGAAAGCACCGTTGTCCACGTCTCTCAAGTCTTGCACGCAGAGTAGACACTGAACATTTCCGCCCGAAAGCGCAGTAGCGTCGTGAGAACAGGCATCACCGCATAAAGCGTCGTGAAAACAGGCATCACCGCATAAAGCGTCGTGAAAACAGGCATCACCGCATAAAGCGTCGTGAAAACAGGCATCACCGCATGTAGCGTCGTGAAAACAGACATCACCGCATAAAGCGTCGTGAAAACAGGCATCACCGCATGTAGCGTCATGACTACAGACATCACCGCGCATAGGCGTCGTGAAAACAGACATCACCGCATAAAGCATCGTGACTACAGGCATCACCGCACACAGGCGTCGTGAAAACAAGCATCATCGCACATAGGCGTCATTGAACCAGGCGTCACCGCAAGAAGCGTCGTGACTACAGGCATCACCGCACACAGGCGTCGTGAAAACAAGCATCATCGCACATAGGCGTCATTGAACCAGGCGTCACCGCAAGAAGCGTCGTGACTACAGGCATCACCGCACACAGGCGTCGTGAAAACAAGCATTATCGCACATAGGCGTTATTGAATCAGGCGTCACCGCAAGAAGCGTCGTGACTACAGGCATCACCGCACACAGGCGTCGTGAAAACAAGCATCATCGCACATAGGCGTCATTGAACCAGGCGTCACCGCAAGAAGCGTCGTGACTACAGGCATCACCGCACACAGGCGTCGTGAAAACAAGCATCATCGCACATAGGCGTTATTGAATCAGGCGTCACCGCAAAAAGCGTCGTGACTACAGGCATCACCGCACACAGGCGTCGTGAAAACAAGCATCATCGCACATAGGCGTTATTGAATCAGGCGTCACCGCAAAAAGCGTCGTGACTACAGGCATCACCGCACACAGGCGTCGTGAAAACAAGCATCATCGCACAGAGACACGTGAAAACATACGTCACCGCAAGGAGCGTCGTGACAACAGGCGTCACCGCCCAACAGCGTGTGAAAACATACGTCACCGCATGGAGCGTCGTGACCACAGGCATCACCGCCCAACGGCGTGTGAAAACATACGTCACCGCAAGGAGCGTCGTGACAACAGGCATCACCGCCCAGAGGCGTGTGAAAACAGGCTTACCCTCTTGCGAGTCTGAAGCTGACGGCTTACTGTTCAACTCATCTCATTGCCAACCGCAATCATGTCTTCGAGCTCAGGCCACCGAGTAACCTCATTTCACATTATGCCGCATCAGCCGTGTCAGCGTTTCTCGCTAGCAGCAATACGCCGAACACATGACACTCTTGCATATGTCCCTCTGAAAACATATTAAGGGCAGTAAATTGGTTCATGCAACCACGTAACACCGATGGCTTTATGCAGCTTTATGTTGTTGCATACCACTCAATCATGTTCCATTATATAATTATTACTCATCTTTCCAAATAAACATATTTTAAGAAACTCCCAAAGTACAAAAACATTTATTCATACTTCAATTTAATTATTTTACTGGACTAACATGTCAATCCTAAACTCAGTTACTCTAGCCACATAATCTCAGGGCTAGAACACTTAGTAAACACACTCTTATTTTTATATTTTCTGAAGAAATTTACGAATCGCAGATATTTTTTTTTTCATGTTGGTAGTGTATACTACCCATGATGTAAAACATTGCAGTTTTATTACCATCATTCATTACTCCCAAACATTATTAACATTAACCTCCCTTACTCATAATTCAGGTAAAGGTTGTACTTTAAGTGAGAGTAATAAACATCACCATGATTTGTAAATTGTTTGTCAAAATCAGACTAACGAACACTCACCTGATTTAATTGCTCAGTACTTAAAACCCTTAGGTATACATCTCACCATTATTATCTATTAGTCAAACATATTTGACATGTTACAAACTTCTAACAAGTAGTGGTCAACTTTGCCCTTAGTTTATCTTGTGTGAACTTTAAACAATAACCCACCAGCCAACACCATGCTTGTGTTGCAGAAGCCAATACTGTAATAAAACCCTTATGCATATCATCATTTCTCGCTGCTAGTAAAAGTCATTTGAGATGTGTTAACAACACCCGACCCGGTAGTGGTCAATTTTGTCCTTTTACTTCCTCTCGTGTAAACCAACCAACTATAGGATATATTAGCATCACACTTGTATTAATCCCTTATAGGGATAAGCTCGCCTTTGTAACTAAATTTATATGAATTTCATGTTATCAATTTTTGTTTTGTACAATAAAGTGATTTACTACTACTACTACTACTACTATTAGTTGTGCAGGTCAATATTCCATCACATTTACTATCTGTGAACATAATGTTCAGTTCATCTCCACAATTTTACATACCCCGTTGCAATTATTGTACATGAATAAAATCTACCAAATGAAAAAAACCAACCAGCTATTACCATCATATTTGTATTAGTTGCACAAGCCAATGTTACATCATAATAAGTATCTGTGAACATAATGTAAACACACACAGACACACAACTCAAAAACCATATAAAGAGTAAGTATATTTAAGACCACTTAACACACTTTACCATCAGGTGGGTACACTAATCCCGTCATACCAGTCATTTAAACAAATGACAATTTAATAAAATGACTAATTTAGTCACTAAGAAATACCAATCAAAAGAGATCAGTTGAAACTCAGACGAGATCATGACAATATTACAGTTAACCATTCAATCTAGGGCAAAGACACCAGTTGGTACACCAGCAAAATCACTGTGCTACAGAAGCTACCAAATTCTGCTTAAAAAGTACCCAATAATAATTCATCACTCACTTCTTACCATAAAGAGAATGTACTAAATAAATATCATTTGAAATTAATTTAAATATTCCAATACTTTTTCCCATTGATAGGCATTAAGCTGAATGATCTTATATGCCCCGGTGAACATTAGCAATATTACACCTTATATTACCTAAATGGTAACTAGAAATTCACTCAATACAAATGATTGCTTGTCTCAATCATGATTAATATTGAATTCAGCATTTCAGCAAAGACACCAAGTACATTTATTGTACACTATATTTAAGAATTTTAAGATTGAAGATGCCAAGACTGGTTTCATGACTTGAAATAAAAGTCATGTGTCATGTCCCATGGGTCCAAGCATATCATGTCCTATTTTGATTGCTTATATACTTTCTCAATGGCACAAACTAGACTATGTGCATAATCCAATACCACACTTTGAAGGTTCAGGTAACCATTCACTAGAACATATTCAAATATACTTACACCTTTCAATTTAAGTATCTCACAGTATTTATTACCTGCTTAGCTATCATAAGCAAACCACTTGTTGTATTGTAACTTTGTTTCATATGGGCCATGTTAGGCCATACAATATACAATCTATAAATTTGTCTTGCCCGACGGTAACTTCAGATTAGTTGCACCATCAAATGCAATTCTCGGAGTTGAAGTGATCATTTCTGCTCTGGAAATTAAACACAAGCACACCACAGCCACACTAAGCCTAGTGTGGTATTACAATAACAATGCATGTTGTGGATACAGTTATCCAATAATAAAGTATAAGTTCCATACAAATAACACACCAAAGCAGTCAATACCATACCAAATGATATATAATGCACATTCATGTTATGTATTTGTTTATAGGACATAATGTCCATACATTAAAGATCAAATTCCAATATCATTTTACGTGTTAGGTTATAAGTGGTATTACGCACTTTTACTCACACAAAACGTTCAGTCGGTTTAGCAATTCGACATACCTGCATTCAGGATTGGCAGAAACCATTTCCAAATAGTTTTTAAATACTAATAATGTTTCATTTACCACTGGCAATCGTGATCGAGTTGTTGACTCGCCTCGAGCGCATAACTTACCGGCAGGCGGTAATATTACTTACGTACTTTTTCGAAATCGTATGATTTCTAACATTTTACTTCTTTGTTAAATAGGCATTTGTACAATACATATTTCAAACACTTTGCGACCCAAAACTTAGTGCATTTTACCAAAATACGTACGCGTCCATTTAGTGCGTACTTTGATGCTACTTCCAATATTACGATTTCGTACGCGAATCAATTTATTTGATGGAAATATTTTGTGAGCATGCATGTTTCATATCTCACTTCTGAATTATTAACAGCAAAACGCACTAGGTCTTGAGTAAACGATTTATTTTAACTCGATACACAACAATGCTTCACCGACGCTTCCGTGGATCCGGCGCCAAGCCATCTTGACAGCTCGCGCTCATGACAACCGGCCTGTCAGTTAGGGGCGCGTTCCGAACTCGGCTAACAATACATTAAAAGAACATGAAAATAAAGTGTCACGAAATGGCCCCATCTCAGCATGCTGCTGGCGACTTCCAGCGCTGATCTTCCGATGAGACCATCAGGTGAGAATCACGGAAGGTAACAGACAAAAAGAAAGCAACATAAAAGAAAGAGACATAAAATATGGCGAAAAATAAAATTACACATCGTTTACACAAACTAATACAAAAAGAGATACAATATGATAGGCATGTATAGGTACAACAAAGGTACCAATAATAGCTACATACACTCATGTGTAACACCGAGCCAGGGTATTCAGTGTACGAGATATAAAATTTTGATACGGGCTGGCCCAAAAATACATTGACAAATAATTTTTAGAAATATATTTGTTACTTATACGTCTTTTGTTAAATACTTTATTTTTATTTTTTTAATTAGCCTGTTAGTGTGTCCCACTGCTTGGCAAAAGCCTCCCCTCTTTCCCGCCACTCCACACAGAATGAAATGAATGAATGAATGAATTTAAAAATTAAAAAACAATATATTTTTTTCAAACAAAACGTTAATACAGATACTCAAAATATCATACCTCTATTACACAAACGCATAAGTTAAGTTAAAATAACCAACAATATGTCGCAATAAAAATCTTTTTCAACGTATGCCTTTGTCTCATTACCTATGTTAATCTCAAACTGGTTTACATGGAGACTATATAAAGGAGCCAAATCTCTATGTATGAAAAGTGTCCATCAAAAAACAGTAATTAGGCGGCGCCACCATACACCGAAATACTACCAAAAACAACCTACGTAATTTGGTCGGGTTATTTGTTGCCTTATATGGTTCATGTTATACTCATGTCCCAGAGCCTAACTAGCGCCACCGGAGAGATTAGGAACTATTATTTAAAGCTGAAAGCGGTCACTTTTGCAACAATTCTGCCATAAGTGATTGGCATCCTTTCTATACCATCCATACTGGTTTACCTATTAGTGTTAATCAGAGTGAGATGATCTGATATTGACAGAAAAGGTATCAAGCTTTAAAAAATACATGATATGCACAATCATAATTTTACAATACTAAGTACATGAAGGCCGGCAAGGCCGGGAAATTGGGAGTTAGCACCCATGTCATATACACTGGCGAATGAAGTAAGGCCGCGGCCGTATAGAATCACGAGGCTAAAATTCTGGCTGAGGATTGTAAATTATCTTCAAAAATGAGACATGTAAACTTGAATACTTACTTACTTACTTACTGCTGTGGCGCGACGACCTGAAGTGGATCTTGGCCTCCGACACAAAAGACCGCCATGCTACTCTGTCCGAAGCCAATGAAGTATTTTGGATAATTGAAACCACGAGAGTACGTTAACACAGCTGATGCTTTATTCCCACTGCCATTTTCGATGTCGAAGGTTGAGGAGTTATTTGCTAACTTGTCGGGAGAATCATTTACACACATAGGTAAACTCACCGGCTTGTATTGGCTTAACGAAACTCTGTACAGCGCTTCCTCCGACAAACAAATCTGATTATACGCTTGTGACAAGTTTGGACAGAGAAACTTGAATAATATAAGAAATAGGTACGTGATGTGCAACACAAGCCTATTTAAAAAAAAGTATTATAAGAAAGCCCCGGTGCCATTTCTGTAGCAAAGAATAAATGTTTCACTAAAGATACAATTTTAAACAAAATAAACTTTGTAACCGGTTTCCAACATTTTTCTAAGTGAGACGTAAACGTTCAACGTTATTTACTATTATTGTTTCGCTGTAAGACGTCAAAGTTGTGCATACAGAGAACCTTATTTCATAACTCGATGCAACTATTGGAAATTTGCGAGCAAGTCATGAAAGCATCGCTGTTTTTATTAATTTATACAATATCAAATAATTTATTTACTAACGCAAACACAAAATTACTGATCATACACACTTTCATATTAATACTACCATTTACAGTAATTATAGGTACCATAGGCAGTATTTTTTATAACTACTAAAAACTAAAATTTTACGCAAATGAAGTACTAACTTGTAAATTTGTAATCCGCTGAAAAAGTCACAAAGTCAATCTCTTTTTGGCTTTTCCGCCTTTTCTTGTGAATTATAAACAAACATAGAAATGAGAATTTATCTCTACCGTTGTACTATAGGTATTTTGTGCAAAGTTTCCACACTAAAACATGAATATTGAAATTCAATTTTAGGGCTTATTAATTAATCAACGAATCAGTAGAATAATGTTATTTAGTATAACATTAACTTGCAGAACCCGCGACGCTGTCTGATTTCCGTAATTAAAAAAAACCGGCCAAGTGCGAGTCGGACTCGCCCACTGAGGGTTTCATACTTTTTAGTATTTGTTGTTATAGCGGCAACAGAAATACATCATCTGTGAAAATTTCAACTGTCTAGCTATCACGGTTCATGAGATACAGCCTGGTGACAGACAGACACACGGACAGACGGACAGCGGAGTCTTAGTAATAGGGTCCCGTTTTTACCCTTTGAGTACGGAACCCTAAAAAGTTTCTTTTGTACTGACTCAAACTATCACCGACGATTTAATCGTGAAGGGGTCACAGACACAGACAGAGTCACTTCTGCATTTATAATATTAGTCGTAAGAATTATTTAAATTTCATACATTTCCAGGTTAATATTTTGGTAAAGCAATACTACTAAGAGTCACGCGCACCTAGCGGCCGCCATACAATCGAACGTTTACGCTCTCTTGACATGAAACTTAACATTCTCCCAATGTGTGTGGTATATAGGTCCCAAAATTTACAACCGATTGTCCAATGACTTAAAACTAGCTGAAACGTCCGACACCATATTTATAACCAAGCTCAAGGAGTACTTAACAGAGAAAGATTTTTACTCGGTAGATGAATTTATAAATTAAATAGATTAACATAATATTCTAAATGCCCGTAACATACTGTTATATTTTATAATTTAATGATGTCTAATAATTTAATTGAATAAGTCTAATGTAATCCTATTTCTACATGAATAATGACATATTTATAATTGTATGTAAAGTGTGCTGAACAGAAAATGTTAAATGACGTGTAACGCTTGTTATCAATAAACGATTGATTGATTGATTGATTGATTTCAGTAACATATATTATATCTAAGTATGTCTGGTACCAGTTTTCATAGCTAGAAATTGTAACACCAATTTAGCCAATAAATGACAAAAAATTCCTAGAAATACAATTAAACTGAGATTCATCAAATGTACATAGTCAGCAATTCAAATAAAATATTCGAATCCGCTTTTGTGAAATGAATTCTGATAATTTCAAATTTGAACATCCAACTCTAGACATTTCGGATTGTCATTAAGAATGCCGCTTAATGAAGTTTAAAGTTTATGATATCCGTCAGCGGCGCTGTCATTATTTTGCTCGAAAACCGGTTATTTTGCTGAAACCGGTAAAAGTTTTAATTTTCCGTTTTGAGTCAACTCACTAATTAAAACTGCGGTGGTGCAAGGAATTGCGACATTTTCGTTGAGCATTTTCTTTTAAACAATATTATTTAAAATATATTTTGTTGTTTTTAGTTTTTAAAATGTTTAAGTATCTTTGATTTTAGTGCAATTTTTTTTATCTAGATTAGAGAAAATGTTATTCAAACGTAAGTATTACAAGCTTACTTTTCTCTTAAATTATTCTATACCAAATATTATTTGGTTTAATAGTGTAAAATTTGTTAAGTTTTTATTCATTTCGATTTTGAAATAACTTTTTTACCACTCCAGCGTGTAAAGGCTTTCTTTATTCTTCAAAAACTAATAAGAAAGTAATATTTTATCAACAAGAGTGGCCTTTGCCACTTAATATTTATTTAATTTTAATTTGATGCAAATTGTGTGTTGGTTCCTCATTGTAGATGGTTGAATTGACTTTTAAGTGGTGATTTTAAATGATAAATATTTAATAGCGTTCATTTGAATTTGATTCGTAATGTTTTCAGTTAGTAGGTCAGGTATTTTTGCTGGTGTGATGAAAGATTTTGTGATTCCCTCGATGTCAAAGTACCTATGTTTAACCATCGTGCCTTGAAACCCTCGCCACGCTCATGATTTCACTTTACCTACCACTCGCTATGCTCGTGGTTACATTTTTAGATATTTTGCTTCGGGTATCAATATTTAGCACTAGGAGTTAAACAACATTTTTGTCCTCTTGTAAAAATAACTATTTATTTTCCGCAAAAATAATAGCGGAATTAACACAATTTTTTTTTGTTTGACAATGGCGGAACTCCTAAAAACATCCATAACTTGGGATTTATATTATTGATATTTTATTTTATACGATCGATCTCGCTTATTGATTAGTGTTGTATTTAAAAAGCTTAGAGCATTTTACAACTAGAGACGCCTTGTCTGTAATTTTCTGTACAGAACAGTGACGATTTTTGCGGGGGAGTTGCACGTCAAATGTGTGGCTATTTGTACGTAACGCACAAATTTAACGGCGTTTAGTTTTTACCTCTCATTGAATACATTAACCATAGCGCAATCGACCAAGTGTCACCGAAATTCTAATCCTGTTAAATAGCTATTAAGTATAAATAGTTTAACTTTAACTATAATAAGCCAGACTAATAAATAGTCCCGTTAAAATAGCTATTAAGGATAAATACTTAGATCAACTTTAATTAGCCCGACCAATAAATTGTTTGTCCACTATCGGGTTTGTTTGTTTTGTCTCCTTAAAATACGAATTTTAAGAATTGGTACCTCTACCTACACTACATTTAGAAAATAATAAACCATTTTAATAAAATTATTCGTTTTAAAATTCGAATATGTTTCCAAAAATGTTACAAAAAATTGCGGATTTCGCATTTTTGCATTATTATTCACCACACCGGCTCGTAAAGGCTTGCCAAAAGGGCCCACTGGCTATCAGTCTGCCGGACGATATCGGCCTGTCAGTTAGGACAAAAATTTGACAGTTCCGAACAACTGACAGGCCGATATCGTCCGGCGGACTGATAGTCAGTGGGTCCCTTTTTTTACTTCAAAATCCGAACGGTGCCTACCTTTATAAAAATAAACAAAACAAATTTTACTTTTAAAATCTGTGTAACGCTCCGCATTTATATCAGGCAATTTGACAACTCAGCGGATTAACTTTTGGATCTAATTTCACTTGGCGAGCAGAAGTCCTAGCAACGACTCTAATACAAGTTTTGAGAGCATGTTCAAAACTAGGATTAAAATACGTGAACGGTCTGCGAACGATATTTGTGTTCAGTAGCATACCCCGGATTTTCGGGGGCGTATGTTTGGTAGCCTATGCGGGTAATACATATTTTATTGTATGCTTAACTGCTTCGTGTCTTTCCTGTCGACATTGCAAGTTGAGAGAATCAAAAGCTAGTTTTTGAACAGGAAAAACGCGAAAAAATGCGTTCACCATACAATTAAATGTGTATGACTTTTTTACTCATAGTTCGTAACGATAGATTTTTATTCTCGTTGTCATCGTCCTGGTTCGAAATGCTAAACTAAGGTAAACGTACTAGTGCTCGTCACGGTCCCAGTACATGTCATCTTTAAACTTAAATCATTGTCAATAGAGGTGACAGCAGGGTGTCATCTATAGAGCATTAGCATGTCGAGCACTAGTACGTTTACCTTATACGGTATAGCTGTAACTGCTGGTAACAGCCTTAACCTAATGGAAGGTAAAAAACAATAAATTGAAGCCGTTGCTGCAACGCAATCATGCTACCCCTAGACGGCGAGTTGTGGCTGTTATTAAGAAAACATGCGAAAAATTTAGTAACATAAAAAAATTTAAAAATTTTGGTACAAAGGCAAAATATAGGAATAAGGGATTTCTACCACCTAACGTTCGAGTAAATGAGTGAAAACTTAATAGAAATCTAGCTTGACCCGTGTCTTCCGTTCTAACTTTTGCCTAATACGGGTTTAAACGAAATGTTTCCATATTTTTGTACGAGGATCAAAATTTTCCATTTCCAAAAGAAAAATTACTTCCAGTAAAATTTTTCTGAAATATCCGGATTTTTTTCAATTTTTTGGAAATCATCATCATCTTCCTCGCGTTATCCCGGCATTTTGCCACGGCTCATGGGAGCCTGGGGTCCGCTTGACAACTAATCCTAAGAATTGACGTAGGCACTAGTTTTTACGAAAGCGACTGCCATCTGACCTTCCAACCCAGAGGGAGAACTAGGCCTTGTTGGGATTAGTCCGGTTTCCTTACGATGTTTCCCTTCACCGAAAAGCGGCTGGTAAATATCAAATGATATTTCGTACATAAGTTCCGAAAAACTCATTGGTACGAGCCGGGATTTGAACCCGCGACCTCCGGATTGAAAGTCGCACGCTCTTACCGCTAGGCCACCAGCGTTTCTTTGCAGCGATTTAGAAAATATAATATTAATAAAATATTAGTACCACACAGTAGTAAATATTAGTAGTAATATTAGTTTAGACCAAGGTATAAATTTTACAGAAAATGTACCACATCTGATAGGTATTGATAGATATTGATATAATATTGTATATTCAATCAATCAATCAATCAATCGTTTATTGATAACAAGCGTTACACGTCATTTAACATTTTCTGTTTAGCACACTTTACATACAATTATAAATATGTCATTATTCATGTAGAAATAGGATTACATTAGACTTATTCAATTAAATTATTGATACTAATATTACTATTTAATCTTATGAACTTCATTTTTGTGTTCCGCATTTTTATCATTTAAATGCCTGATTTTTTTAAATTCATAATTGGGTAACAGTAGAATAAATCACAATACTTTTTAACCTTATATTCATTGGTGTTGTCACATACTGGTTTTCAATAGTAGATTGTGTCACAAGGGAGCAAAATGGCATATTTACGGCGAGGGCGTATATTGAATCCTGAACGAAGCGAAGGATTCTATAATTGAATCCTGAGCGTAGCGAGGGATTCTAAAATAGAATCCTGAGCGTAGTGAGGGATTCAAGTGTTAACGCCCAAGGTAAAAATAATTTTGCTACCATGGTCACATACTGTTTTTCACATCATCACCTATGAGGAAATTATTATGTTTTTAAATATTAATTACCTAAAAAAAATAGTAAGAAAAAAATAAAAAAAATCGTGTCCTAGAACAGAAAAGTGCCACTTTGATCCCTCCTAGCAGGGAAGAAAAGTGCCACTTTGATACCTCCTAACGGGGAAGAATAAGCCCTTTTTCGAATAGGTGATGTGAAAAAACTATTTGTTATCGAACGCTGCATAGTTCTGTTATCTTGGTCTAACTCTAATACTAACTACTAATACCTAACAGTCTCGAGCAGCAGAGCACTTAAATGGGCAATGTCGAACGCTGTTAAAATACTCCCCAAGTTTATTGCAAAACCGACAACTACCGGCAATTAAGCGTTGGAACTCAATTACATCAACAACTTTGAAGAAACGCTCGCTTAAAGTGCTTGTAATCATGGAAAAATGGCCATTGTGGTTTATAGCCTAAGTGCCAGTGTGGCATGCAGTTAATTGTACAGCGATACCCGGTTACTGCCTAGTGTATTTTCATCGTTTAAGCGCGATTACAGGTGAAAATTTGCCACACAGGAGGCTTTTTATTTTCACTAGACTTATTTGCCCGGAATATGGATCGTGATACCACCAGCGATATCCGAATGATTCACGGTTAGTTTCACTAGACTTATACCGGGATATGGACCGTAATTACCTTTTGTATTGTTTTCGGGCTCCCGATATTTCGACGCAGTTACATGCATCTTATTCACGGTTAACTCAGGATAGCGGTCAAAGTTGTGTAGACCGCGCTCGGTCTACCCTCATTCGTGCGCGTCGGCTGCGTTCGCTTTCAACGTTACCACCGGTCGCATTCACACTCGTTGGTTTGGTCGCGTTCACACTCGTTGGTCTGTCCAAGCACACTACACTCACAGTGTCAGTTTACCCGTGAACAAGATGCATGTAACTGCGTCGAAATATCGGGAGCTCAAACATGTATTGTGATTCTCACGGGACGCCTATAAATAATTAAGTGGGTCTTGGCTACAGATTGATCTTGTTCCGATGTTTCGACGACTAAGAATAGATATCGGCATTTTATAGATAGCGTAAGCTGAAGACGCGGTTTGATTCCCGCCTCGGCCACGGGTGGACTTGGTCACTTTTTCTTTAGTGTATGATATCTATTTCAGTTTATAATTTTATAGATACTCATGAAATAAAACTATGAAAACGGATTATATCGCGTATATTGAATTTATAATACATCCCGACGTTTCGAACTCTTTACAGCGTTCGTGGTCAACGGGTGACTGAGGAAAAATTACAAAATGCAAAAATACCCACATACTAAAATAATGAACAATCATAGACTACAAACTTTAAGGCTGGTTGTACATGCAAAATCGGTTCATAAGGCTAGTTATACACTATAATTATTTTTCAAGTAAAGATATATATATATATATGCAATAAAAATAAACTATGCCGGCTCCAACCCTACACCACGGACCCGAGAAGATTTAATTCACTCCTAAATTGTAGGAGGGTATCCCAATATGGGACCGGCAACAAACTCGGCGGGACACATCTTTTCAAAACATCAGAATGTCCAGCATCATCCAACACTACGGTCTCACAGTCTATGTCTCGCTTGCTCCTTTATCAGGTGGACTACAGGATCCCAAGCTGGTGGTAGAGAAAAGCCATCTTCCCTATTAAAGTTTGGATATTTCTTAATCTCAATGGCCTCGCGCAGCATTCTGGGTATGTAACGCTTCTCCTTGGCAAGAACCAGAGGCTTATCAAACTTGATTGAGTGATTGGCTTTATCCATGACATGCTCACAGACAGCAGACCTAGGTCGACGGTGCTTGACATCAGCTATGTGTTCCTTCACCCGAGTGGAAATGCTCCGTTTCGTCTGCCCGACATATGATAGGCCACACTCACAGTCCAGCCTGTACACTCCTGCAGTCTGTAGAGGGGTATTGCATTTTACAGGCCTCAGGAATTGTGACATCTTCTTCATTGGCTTGAAATATGTTTTTATAGAAGCACGCTTCAAGATGTGGCTGATCCTGTCCGTGACCCCCCTGACAAAAGGCAGAATGGCAGGCCTGCGCTCGACTGTGGGGATCTTAATGTGGGACCTCTGGTTGACCCGCGGTATCCTGAGCTTGTTTGCCTGGAGCGCGCGCCTGGCATGCTGGAGCTCCGCGGCCAGATGCTGGTCATCACATATCCTCTGGGCTCTCTGAAACAAAGATTTGCCTACTGTAACAAGTTGACTGGGATGGTGATGCGATTTGCCATTTAAGTACCTATCAGTATGAGTAGGTTTCCTATACACAGTGCGACCTAGGGTGTTATCAGGATTTCTTTTTACCAATACATCTAAGAAGGGGAGAGAACAGTCTTTTTCCAACTCCATAGTAAATTTTATTTTGCTATGGATGGAATTTAGGTGATCCAAGAAAGTTGAAACACTACTTTTTGGAAGTATAGTAAAAGTGTCATCTACGTATCTTTTAAATATCATCGGTCGCACAGGAGCCAATGAGAGTGCCCTCTCCTCGAAGTCCTCCATAAAGATGTCAGCGACTACTGGAGACACCGGAGACCCCATGGCCACGCCGTCGACTTGAAGATAGAATTCACCATTCCATAGCAAGTAGCCAGATGTAAGGCAATGTTCCAACAGCTTAGCATATTCCTCTGACATGTTCTGCTCACATAACCTCTTCTTGACAATTTCAATGCAGTCTTGTACCGGTAGGCTTGTAAATAGCGACTGGACGTCAAAACTGACCATGATCTCATCATCAGTCAATGTTAGGTCTTTAATCTCACCGATGAAATGGTAAGAATCCTTTGTATGCGTGCTAGTGTTACCACGTAATGCTGAGAGGGCTCCCGCGAGGTACTGAGCCAATTTATATGTGGGAGCATCTATCTGGCTCACTATGGGACGTAGTGGGGCACTAGGTTTGTGTATTTTTGGCAACCCATACAACTTTGGAGGCACGGGGCAGTCAGGAACTAAACTTGCAACATTCAGATCAAGGCTCTCCGAGTAATCACTAATTAGTTCTTTAGTGGTTTTCAATACTTTCATAGTCGGGTCCGTCTTTACATGTTTGTAGGTTGTAGTATCCGCTAATAATTCCCTAATTTTCTGGTTATAATCTGAAGTATTAAGTACAACCGTCGCATTTCCCTTATCCGCTCGAAGAATAGTAAGGTCTGGATCATCGCGTAACGTTTTCAACGCGGCCAATTCATCTCTAGGCAAATTCCTTTTCGGAGGCTTGGCTT
This sequence comes from Cydia strobilella, assembly GCF_947568885.1. Classification (NCBI taxonomy): domain Eukaryota; kingdom Metazoa; phylum Arthropoda; class Insecta; order Lepidoptera; family Tortricidae; genus Cydia; species Cydia strobilella. The sequence goes on from NC_086056.1 coordinate 3,264,554, forward strand.
TCCGTAATAATGACGAAACATCCTGCCGTATAGCCTCCAAATCTTCCTTCTTTACCTGATTTTTCACCAGACAGTCTTCTACACTAACAATAATGTCTTCAAAAGGGATCTTTCGCGGAGCCACAACATAATTAAGACCTTTTTCTAATACTGAAAACTCAGACGTCGACAATTGTTTACTGGATAGATTGACAACCGACCGATTTGACACTGACAGCGACGTTCCGTTAGCGCTATTATTCTGAAGCCCTCCGTTATCGCTGCGTCTCGTTTTCGATTTTAACTTGTCAAACTTGGCACTTTGTCGTTTCTTGCATTGTTCAAATGTAAATGCGTAACGTTTATTACCTTGTTCAACAACATCATTAAAATCGGTGCTTGTCAACACTTCCTGCAATTGACCGGTGCCTACCTTAATCTGTTGCTCAAGTCTATAAGCCGTGTAACGGTTGTTATGGATGGCTTTGCACAGTAATCTCTCACTCGCCCGGCGAAGTATGCGTTCACTGCCGATAATGTCCTTCTTCGGAGCTATCTTCACGCATGTAGGAATAAGATTTTCATCTCGACACCTCTTCAAGAAATGCAGAGCGCAACGAGCGCGCGCGAGTTTATTCCCAAGGTCTTCATGTCGCCGGATTTTGGTTGCAACTTCCAGTCCGTACTGGTGTACATAATATTGTCTTCGGTTACCGCGATAGTTACTCATGAAATAAAACTATGAAAACGGATTATATCGCGTATATTGAATTTATAATACATCCCGACGTTTCGAACTCTTTACAGCGTTCGTGGTCAACGGGTGACTGAGGAAAAATTACAAAATGCAAAAATACCCACATACTAAAATAATGAACAATCATAGACTACAAACTTTAAGGCTGGTTGTACATGCAAAATCGGTTCATAAGGCTAGTTATACACTATAATTATTTTTCAAGTAAAGATATATATATATATATGCAATAAAAATAAACTATGCCGGCTCCAACCCTACACCACGGACCCGAGAAGATTTAATTCACTCCTAAATTGTAGGAGGGTATCCCAATATGGGACCGGCAACAAACTCGGCGGGACACATCTTTTCAAAACATCAGAATGTCCAGCATCATCCAACACTACGGTCTCACAGTCTATGTCTCGCTTGCTCCTTTATCAGGTGGACTACAGGATCCCAAGCTGGTGGTAGAGAAAAGCCATCTTCCCTATTAAAGTTTGGATATTTCTTAATCTCAATGGCCTCGCGCAGCATTCTGGGTATGTAACGCTTCTCCTTGGCAAGAACCAGAGGCTTATCAAACTTGATTGAGTGATTGGCTTTATCCATGACATGCTCACAGACAGCAGACCTAGGTCGACGGTGCTTGACATCAGCTATGTGTTCCTTCACCCGAGTGGAAATGCTCCGTTTCGTCTGCCCGACATATGATAGGCCACACTCACAGTCCAGCCTGTACACTCCTGCAGTCTGTAGAGGGGTATTGCATTTTACAGGCCTCAGGAATTGTGACATCTTCTTCATTGGCTTGAAATATGTTTTTATAGAAGCACGCTTCAAGATGTGGCTGATCCTGTCCGTGACCCCCCTGACAAAAGGCAGAATGGCAGGCCTGCGCTCGACTGTGGGGATCTTAATGTGGGACCTCTGGTTGACCCGCGGTATCCTGAGCTTGTTTGCCTGGAGCGCGCGCCTGGCATGCTGGAGCTCCGCGGCCAGATGCTGGTCATCACATATCCTCTGGGCTCTCTGAAACAAAGATTTGCCTACTGTAACAAGTTGACTGGGATGGTGATGCGATTTGCCATTTAAGTACCTATCAGTATGAGTAGGTTTCCTATACACAGTGCGACCTAGGGTGTTATCAGGATTTCTTTTTACCAATACATCTAAGAAGGGGAGAGAACAGTCTTTTTCCAACTCCATAGTAAATTTTATTTTGCTATGGATGGAATTTAGGTGATCCAAGAAAGTTGAAACACTACTTTTTGGAAGTATAGTAAAAGTGTCATCTACGTATCTTTTAAATATCTTCGGTCGCACAGGAGCCAATGAGAGTGCCCTCTCCTCGAAGTCCTCCATAAAGATGTCAGCGACTACTGGAGACACCGGAGACCCCATGGCCACGCCGTCGACTTGAAGATAGAATTCACCATTCCATAGCAAGTAGCCAGATGTAAGGCAATGTTCCAACAGCTTAGCATATTCCTCTGACATGTTCTGCTCACATAACCTCTTCTTGACAATTTCAATGCAGTCTTGTACCGGTAGGCTTGTAAATAGCGACTGGACGTCAAAACTGACCATGATCTCATCATCAGTCAATGTTAGGTCTTTAATCTCACCGATGAAATGGTAAGAATCCTTTGTATGCGTGCTAGTGTTACCACGTAATGCTGAGAGGGCTCCCGCGAGGTACTGAGCCCATTTATATGTGGGAGCATCTATCTGGCTCACTATGGGACGTAGTGGGGCACTAGGTTTGTGTATTTTTGGCAACCCATACAACTTTGGAGGCACGGGGCAGTCAGGAACTAAACTTGCAACATTCAGATCAAGGCTCTCCGAGTAATCACTAATTAGTTCTTTAGTGGTTTTCAATACTTTCATAGTCGGGTCCGTCTTTACATGTTTGTAGGTTGTAGTATCCGCTAATAATTCCCTAATTTTCTGGTTATAATCTGAAGTATTAAGTACAACCGTCGCATTTCCCTTATCCGCTCGAAGAATAGTAAGGTCTGGATCATCGCGTAACGTTTTCAACGCGGCCAATTCATCTCTAGGCAAATTCCTTTTCGGAGGCTTGGCTTTCCGTAATAATGACGAAACATCCTGCCGTATAGCCTCCAAATCTTCCTTCTTTACCTGATTTTTCACCAGACAGTCTTCTACACTAACAATAATGTCTTCAAAAGGGATCTTTCGCGGAGCCACAACATAATTAAGACCTTTTTCTAATACTGAAAACTCAGACGTCGACAATTGTTTACTGGATAGATTGACAACCGACCGATTTGACACTGACAGCGACGTTCCGTTAGCGCTATTATTCTGAAGCCCTCCGTTATCGCTGCGTCTCGTTTTCGATTTTAACTTGTCAAACTTGGCACTTTGTCGTTTCTTGCATTGTTCAAATGTAAATGCGTAACGTTTATTACCTTGTTCAACAACATCATTAAAATCGGTGCTTGTCAACACTTCCTGCAATTGACCGGTGCCTACCTTAATCTGTTGCTCAAGTCTATAAGCCGTGTAACGGTTGTTATGGATGGCTTTGCACAGTAATCTCTCACTCGCCCGGCGAAGTATGCGTTCACTGCCGATAATGTCCTTCTTCGGAGCTATCTTCACGCATGTAGGAATAAGATTTTCATCTCGACACCTCTTCAAGAAATGCAGAGCGCAACGAGCGCGCGCGAGTTTATTCCCAAGGTCTTCATGTCGCCGGATTTTGGTTGCAACTTCCAGTCCGTACTGGTGTACATAATATTGTCTTCGGTTACCGCGATAGTTACTCATGAAATAAAACTATGAAAACGGATTATATCGCGTATATTGAATTTATAATACATCCCGACGTTTCGAACTCTTTACAGCGTTCGTGGTCAACGGGTGACTGAGGAAAAATTACAAAATGCAAAAATACCCACATACTAAAATAATGAACAATCATAGACTACAAACTTTAAGGCTGGTTGTACATGCAAAATCGGTTCATAAGGCTAGTTATACACTATAATTATTTTTCAAGTAAAGATATATATATATATATGCAATAAAAATAAACTATGCCGGCTCCAACCCTACACCACGGACCCGAGAAGATTTAATTCACTCCTAAATTGTAGGAGGGTATCCCAATATGGGACCGGCAACAAACTCGGCGGGACACATCTTTTCAAAACATCAGAATGTCCAGCATCATCCAACACTACGGTCTCACAGTCTATGTCTCGCTTGCTCCTTTATCAGGTGGACTACAGGATCCCAAGCTGGTGGTAGAGAAAAGCCATCTTCCCTATTAAAGTTTGGATATTTCTTAATCTCAATGGCCTCGCGCAGCATTCTGGGTATGTAACGCTTCTCCTTGGCAAGAACCAGAGGCTTATCAAACTTGATTGAGTGATTGGCTTTATCCATGACATGCTCACAGACAGCAGACCTAGGTCGACGGTGCTTGACATCAGCTATGTGTTCCTTCACCCGAGTGGAAATGCTCCGTTTCGTCTGCCCGACATATGATAGGCCACACTCACAGTCCAGCCTGTACACTCCTGCAGTCTGTAGAGGGGTATTGCATTTTACAGGCCTCAGGAATTGTGACATCTTCTTCATTGGCTTGAAATATGTTTTTATAGAAGCACGCTTCAAGATGTGGCTGATCCTGTCCGTGACCCCCCTGACAAAAGGCAGAATGGCAGGCCTGCGCTCGACTGTGGGGATCTTAATGTGGGACCTCTGGTTGACCCGCGGTATCCTGAGCTTGTTTGCCTGGAGCGCGCGCCTGGCATGCTGGAGCTCCGCGGCCAGATGCTGGTCATCACATATCCTCTGGGCTCTCTGAAACAAAGATTTGCCTACTGTAACAAGTTGACTGGGATGGTGATGCGATTTGCCATTTAAGTACCTATCAGTATGAGTAGGTTTCCTATACACAGTGCGACCTAGGGTGTTATCAGGATTTCTTTTTACCAATACATCTAAGAAGGGGAGAGAACAGTCTTTTTCCAACTCCATAGTAAATTTTATTTTGCTATGGATGGAATTTAGGTGATCCAAGAAAGTTGAAACACTACTTTTTGGAAGTATAGTAAAAGTGTCATCTACGTATCTTTTAAATATCTTCGGTCGCACAGGAGCCAATGAGAGTGCCCTCTCCTCGAAGTCCTCCATAAAGATGTCAGCGACTACTGGAGACACCGGAGACCCCATGGCCACGCCGTCGACTTGAAGATAGAATTCACCATTCCATAGCAAGTAGCCAGATGTAAGGCAATGTTCCAACAGCTTAGCATATTCCTCTGACATGTTCTGCTCACATAACCTCTTCTTGACAATTTCAATGCAGTCTTGTACCGGTAGGCTTGTAAATAGCGACTGGACGTCAAAACTGACCATGATCTCATCATCAGTCAATGTTAGGTCTTTAATCTCACCGATGAAATGGTAAGAATCCTTTGTATGCGTGCTAGTGTTACCACGTAATGCTGAGAGGGCTCCCGCGAGGTACTGAGCCAATTTATATGTGGGAGCATCTATCTGGCTCACTATGGGACGTAGTGGGGCACTAGGTTTGTGTATTTTTGGCAACCCATACAACTTTGGAGGCACGGGGCAGTCAGGAACTAAACTTGCAACATTCAGATCAAGGCTCTCCGAGTAATCACTAATTAGTTCTTTAGTGGTTTTCAATACTTTCATAGTCGGGTCCGTCTTTACATGTTTGTAGGTTGTAGTATCCGCTAATAATTCCCTAATTTTCTGGTTATAATCTGAAGTATTAAGTACAACCGTCGCATTTCCCTTATCCGCTCGAAGAATAGTAAGGTCTGGATCATCGCGTAACGTTTTCAACGCGGCCAATTCATCTCTAGGCAAATTCCTTTTCGGAGGCTTGGCTTTCCGTAATAATGACGAAACATCCTGCCGTATAGCCTCCAAATCTTCCTTCTTTACCTGATTTTTCACCAGACAGTCTTCTACACTAACAATAATGTCTTCAAAAGGGATCTTTCGCGGAGCCACAACATAATTAAGACCTTTTTCTAATACTGAAAACTCAGACGTCGACAATTGTTTACTGGATAGATTGACAACCGACCGATTTGACACTGACAGCGACGTTCCGTTAGCGCTATTATTCTGAAGCCCTCCGTTATCGCTGCGTCTCGTTTTCGATTTTAACTTGTCAAACTTGGCACTTTGTCGTTTCTTGCATTGTTCAAATGTAAATGCGTAACGTTTATTACCTTGTTCAACAACATCATTAAAATCGGTGCTTGTCAACACTTCCTGCAATTGACCGGTGCCTACCTTAATCTGTTGCTCAAGTCTATAAGCCGTGTAACGGTTGTTATGGATGGCTTTGCACAGTAATCTCTCACTCGCCCGGCGAAGTATGCGTTCACTGCCGATAATGTCCTTCTTCGGAGCTATCTTCACGCATGTAGGAATAAGATTTTCATCTCGACACCTCTTCAAGAAATGCAGAGCGCAACGAGCGCGCGCGAGTTTATTCCCAAGGTCTTCATGTCGCCGGATTTTGGTTGCAACTTCCAGTCCGTACTGGTGTACATAATATTGTCTTCGGTTACCGCGATAGTTACTCATGAAATAAAACTATGAAAACGGATTATATCGCGTATATTGAATTTATAATACATCCCGACGTTTCGAACTCTTTACAGCGTTCGTGGTCAACGGGTGACTGAGGAAAAATTACAAAATGCAAAAATACCCACATACTAAAATAATGAACAATCATAGACTACAAACTTTAAGGCTGGTTGTACATGCAAAATCGGTTCATAAGGCTAGTTATACACTATAATTATTTTTCAAGTAAAGATATATATATATATATGCAATAAAAATAAACTATGCCGGCTCCAACCCTACACCACGGACCCGAGAAGATTTAATTCACTCCTAAATTGTAGGAGGGTATCCCAATATGGGACCGGCAACAAACTCGGCGGGACACATCTTTTCAAAACATCAGAATGTCCAGCATCATCCAACACTACGGTCTCACAGTCTATGTCTCGCTTGCTCCTTTATCAGGTGGACTACAGGATCCCAAGCTGGTGGTAGAGAAAAGCCATCTTCCCTATTAAAGTTTGGATATTTCTTAATCTCAATGGCCTCGCGCAGCATTCTGGGTATGTAACGCTTCTCCTTGGCAAGAACCAGAGGCTTATCAAACTTGATTGAGTGATTGGCTTTATCCATGACATGCTCACAGACAGCAGACCTAGGTCGACGGTGCTTGACATCAGCTATGTGTTCCTTCACCCGAGTGGAAATGCTCCGTTTCGTCTGCCCGACATATGATAGGCCACACTCACAGTCCAGCCTGTACACTCCTGCAGTCTGTAGAGGGGTATTGCATTTTACAGGCCTCAGGAATTGTGACATCTTCTTCATTGGCTTGAAATATGTTTTTATAGAAGCACGCTTCAAGATGTGGCTGATCCTGTCCGTGACCCCCCTGACAAAAGGCAGAATGGCAGGCCTGCGCTCGACTGTGGGGATCTTAATGTGGGACCTCTGGTTGACCCGCGGTATCCTGAGCTTGTTTGCCTGGAGCGCGCGCCTGGCATGCTGGAGCTCCGCGGCCAGATGCTGGTCATCACATATCCTCTGGGCTCTCTGAAACAAAGATTTGCCTACTGTAACAAGTTGACTGGGATGGTGATGCGATTTGCCATTTAAGTACCTATCAGTATGAGTAGGTTTCCTATACACAGTGCGACCTAGGGTGTTATCAGGATTTCTTTTTACCAATACATCTAAGAAGGGGAGAGAACAGTCTTTTTCCAACTCCATAGTAAATTTTATTTTGCTATGGATGGAATTTAGGTGATCCAAGAAAGTTGAAACACTACTTTTTGGAAGTATAGTAAAAGTGTCATCTACGTATCTTTTAAATATCTTCGGTCGCACAGGAGCCAATGAGAGTGCCCTCTCCTCGAAGTCCTCCATAAAGATGTCAGCGACTACTGGAGACACCGGAGACCCCATGGCCACGCCGTCGACTTGAAGATAGAATTCACCATTCCATAGCAAGTAGCCAGATGTAAGGCAATGTTCCAACAGCTTAGCATATTCCTCTGACATGTTCTGCTCACATAACCTCTTCTTGACAATTTCAATGCAGTCTTGTACCGGTAGGCTTGTAAATAGCGACTGGACGTCAAAACTGACCATGATCTCATCATCAGTCAATGTTAGGTCTTTAATCTCACCGATGAAATGGTAAGAATCCTTTGTATGCGTGCTAGTGTTACCACGTAATGCTGAGAGGGCTCCCGCGAGGTACTGAGTACTCCTGATTGCGCAATTAATATACACTTAAATCGATTAAGTTCACGGAAAGCTTAAGCGACTTTATGTATGTATACTGGGTACACCCTTCTGTATAAATCAGAGGTGATTAGTTAGGCTTATCCTATTTTCAAAAAGATATAGGAAATTACAAGATATTACAATTAAAACATTACATTAAATTAAATCAAAACCACATTAATCATTATTAGGTATACTACAATTACTTAACATAAATAAATAAAAATAAAAAACAAAAAATAAAAACAAAACAAAAACAAAGCAGTCAGCAGCAGTCAGTCAAACTTCCCAATCCGCGTCATCCCTGACGCAAAGGTGCCCAAAACGTTCGCCGCATTACCGCGCTGAATCGCCACCACCAAGCCAACACCCCAAGCTACCTCTGTACCAAGAATGACCCGTAGCGGGGATCCAGGCCCTTATCCTTGAAAAACTCTCTAGTCTATGAGCACCAGCAGCTGGCCATTTCGTTCGACCGCCAGAGGCACAAATAGCCGTCCAACCTATTTTCAAAATGATTTAAATATTTGTGTAATTACATATTTTAGATCAAGTACCCAAGTTGTTTAATGGTTCAGTTTATGGATTTTTTTCAAAATGGCTGTCTTGAGGTTTTACAGTTCACAGAGCAACTAGTATAAATTGTAGAAAGTATACTTATTACGGAGTTGAGCTTAAGAAAATTGACCAAAAACATCTGCAAAAGAACAGCAACAAGGGTGGTTATCGTCAAAAGTGCAACTTTTAAATTGGTAAACAAACAACATATTTATTATATACCTAAATGGGTTCTTCCCAAAGAGTAGTATAATATATAGGAGAGTTCTTCCTCAGTATTTTGTTTGAGTCCGAATCTGACTAAGCTCACCGACTTAAACAGAACAAAGTGAAGCTTTGTCATTATAAACGTAATATTTTCATAGAAATTTGACATTAACATAAATTTCTTAAAAAAATTACCTTCTTGGCGTTTTTTGCAGAAATGCAGTTAGCTGCATTACCATTAAGAATAAGAATAAGAATAAAGATCATTTTTATTCAGCTAAAGGTTACAGACATTCCAGGGGTCTCCACACTAGGCACTAGGCTAGGGGGTAAGATGTGGTGTTTTCTATAAAAAGGGACCTTATTGTCGATGGCGCCTACGCCATTATTAACGATGCTCCGATATAAATACAATGTCGCGCGACGCTGTGCGGCGTAAGCGCCATCGACAATAAGGTCCCTTTTCATAGAAAATGCCACAAATAATCAGTACCTATTGTAGAACGACATTACTGGCGTCTGCATTACTGTTGCAAGTTACAAAATCAATGTTGCTGCCCGGATCTTTGACATTTGCAGCTTGCAGTCATCAGTAATGTCGTGCTGCAATACTGCTGCAGTAATGCAGATGTAGTCTGCATCCGAACGGTAACTTTCTTTTAGTATTGTAACCCCAAAAAGAGGGATAAGTGGTATGGCTATAAGTAGGTATTTTTTTTGTTCTACTATTACTGACAAGACTTGTTTGCCAGACTATATACGTATATAACGGACATTGTTTATTAATTTTATTTGATATGTATGTGCAAAGTTTGATACACATAAGCACATAACCGTAGTTTTTAGGGTTCCGTACCCAAAGGGTAAAAACGGGACCCTATTACTAAGACTCCACTGTCCGTCTGTCCGTCTGTCTGTTACCAGGCTGTATCTCATGAACCGTGATAGCTAGACAGTTGAAATTTTCACAGATGTATTTCTGTTGCAGCTATAACAACAAATACTAAAAAGTACGGAACCCTCGGTGGGCGAGTCCGACTCGCACTTGTCCGGTTTTTTTTTTTCATATAGTTTATATATAGCCATCGCAATAACGAATTCAACACAGGGGACCTGCTCAGAGGCATCCAAAAGTTAAAGGAGAAGGCTCAAAGAGAAAATCGGAATTAAAAGTTTCAAGATTCCGCCATTCCTTTTGAAGAACGCATGGAGCTGTTTTAAATTTAAAATAAGTAAACGCTTTGAAGGAGTTGCATGCGTTATTTGGAACGTAAAAAGGCGGTTACTTAAATCTATTTGCGGGGGAAAAAACGAGAAACGTGAGATATTTATTACAATATATTATAAATTCCAATACGAAAATTCCATTTTTAGACACATTACATTACATTTGATTAATGTAAAAAAAAACTGGCAAAATTAATCTTAAAAAAAAAGTAAAACCGACTTCAAAAAGGATAAAATAAAGTAGTATCCCGTTTTATATGCGCTAGCAACCCAGGAATATATGATCACGCGCCATGTTGCGGAATTTCACTGGAACTATTTTTTTCATACTATACTAAACTGTCACCCTATACATACGCAACAACAGCGCCCTCTTGACAATGATCATATATTACTGGTCAGGCTTTAATACGTTTAAAGTCGGTGCCAAGCCCAATCTTACAAGCGTCAACAAGACGTCAAATCGAATGCCAACCCTGGTGAAATCTAAGAAAGAAAGAAAGCTGTATTAGTTGCTTAGAGGTATTATTAACCAGTATTGTAACTATTTGTCTTGACACCGACTTCAAACGTATTAATTGTTAGCGCATAAAAAACGGGATAATACTTTATTTCATCCATTTCTAAGTCGGGTTTACTTTTTTTAAAGATTAATTTTATTTTTTCATTTTTAGAATTAGTTTTTCTTGTAAGTGATGCATCATTCTGCAAGACTCGTTCCTGTCTGGCCATACTACCATGTCACTAAGCATTTTTGCACTTCGGGTTTCAAGTTTCAACGTCTGGATCTGAAGCCATCAACATTTGAGGATGGACCTCATGGAAGCCATTATCAAAACTGGACCTTAACACAAATATTCCTTCAGAACATAACGAAGAGGACAAATCGCCAGAATTGAAATATGCGTTGTTAAAGTGTCCCTTTCTGGTCATCATCAGCGGTACCGTTCCATCAAATGGCACTGTTTTGGATGAAAATGCTCGGTTTGTTGATGAAAATACTAAAATCACTATAAGTATATTTATAAGTTTATAAGTTTATTTATATAGTATATTTTGAGGATTTGAGGAGTTCCCTGGATTCCTCATGACTTCCATCATCAGAACCAACCTAGGACCATACACATTCAAACAAAAAAAACAATTTTCTAAGTCGATTCACAAATGACGGAGTTCTGAGGTAACATACATACAAAAAAATAAAAATACGGTCGAATTGATAACCTCCTCCTTTTTCGGTCGGTTATAAACAACAATTCTATTTACAAGGTGTAAAAAAAAGTAGGGAACAGTTTAAGGGCATATTTGATATCATTAGGAAAAAGTGTCGAAGAAAAAAATTTTTGACGAGAAGACGATAAATCATTTTATTTATGTTGCGAAATGTAATTATATTTTATTTAAAAAACCGGCCAAGTGCGAGTCGGACTCGCGCACCGAGGGTTCCGTACTTTTTAGTATTTGTTGTTATAGCGGCAACAGAAATACATCATCTGTAAAAACTTCAACTGTCTAGCTATCACGGTTCATGAGATACAGCCTGGTGACAGACAGACGGACAGACGGACAGTGGAGTCTTAGTAATAGGGTCCCGTTTTTACCCTTTGGGTACGGAACCCTAAAAAAACATATCATAGTTAAGGTGGAGTTTAGATTCTCGCTGATCTGATCGTGTGTTGATAGTGGACTGGTTTCAGGACGTGAATGAACAAAGTCGAGCATAATTAATTCCAGAAATAGAAAATTAATATAATTAAGCTCAAAGTAATGAATATAGATGTATGGACAATTTATATTATTTGTAAATATAGTTATACACATTACCAATTTACCGGCACCTATGTACGTGTTTTTCAAATTGTTGTTTATTATCCCTCGATTTTTTCCCATGTTTTACAATATTTATCTATCTTCATTTATTTGTTGAGTATCTCAATTTAGATACACATTAATTTATTAAATCTCAATTGATATAAATTATAAATAAAATGATCGGATGATCTACTAGACATGACGCCCGATGCTGTGCAGTGGTTGCAAAACTTGGTTGCCTATGAAAAATAAAAATATAAAATACTGTATATAATTTTGACTATGTGACTATATCGCCATTAATACGATTAATAAATAAATAAATAAAATTTAAGATCAAAACTCTCGAGACTTTTTATTTGTTGACATTGAATAAATAAAGTGATTCCATGCAGCCGTTGCTAGGTGATGCGCAAGTTACGCACGAAACATTACTTAATGCGTTACGTAACGTAACGTTTATTTATTAATTAATTTATTAAGGAGATCTGATGCTCGCAGAACTGATGGCCGGTGGGGCCGGAAGGTTCTGGAGTGGCGTCCGCGTACCGGAAGACGAACTGCCGGTAGGCCTCCAACGAGATGGAGCGACGACCTGGTGAAGGTCGCGGGAATTCGGTGGTTGCGAGCGGCACAGGATCGGTTGGAGTGGCGAGCCTTGGGGGAGGCCTATGTCCAGCAGTGGACGTCTATCGGCTGAGATGATGATGATTAAAGAGATAAATATTAGTTTGGCTACACTGCCCATATTTTAGTATACCCTTATATGAAAATCGATTCTAAAGGAGTAAAGTCCAAAAATATACTCGATAAATACGAATCCTTTTTTTTTCTATTTCCCCAACAAAACCCAACCGTCCGTACGTTCCACTTGGCTCCTGTTATTTTTTTTAACCGTAACTGGCAGGGACATCTTCGAGACTATGGAGTCGCGCATACTGCCAAAGGCAATATCATTATTTCATATTCCTCGAGATGAGTTCGGAAACGTTGGCCATGTTTATTGTTTGATTCTTTTCTCTGCGTTTACGATTTTGGCAAGCGCGCTATGCCACTTTTCGAGTGCTTATCTTGCGAAAAATTGAGTTTGGATTCTACTGTTTAGTATTTATGTGTCTCTTTGTTCTCAGTTTTGTTTAAATTTTAGTTAGCTACGGATGTAATATAATAGAAAAGTCGAACTAATTTTATAAATTTATCTTACGTAGTTCTATGAAACTATACTATACATTCTTTTTGGAGAATAACTTTTTTATTCACACATCTTGTACAAAATGTTGTACACGTCTTGTACAAAATGTTGTACACGTTTTGTACAAATCATTTATCTGAATAAACGTATCATCTTTCAAAATATTATTTTTGATACAGAAACGCAAACCTTTGTTAAAATTATCAACAGTATACTCGAACAAGTAAAAAAAAATTGTCAACTTATTTTTGGGCACCAGCCTGTATTTGCCACAGACGTGTAAGGGAAATCGGTTGTTGGAGCTTCATTCAGGCTAGTACAATCGCCATCAGATATATGGGAGCGGACAAAGTGCTCAAAATATCTGAACACTCACTCTAACGCCTTGACAATAGCAGATATTAAAATTAAAATTCATTCATAAAAAACATTCATTCATTTTGTCTTCGGTTACCGCGATAGTTACTCATGAAATAAAACTATGAAAACGGATTATATCGCGTATATTGAATTTATAATACATCCCGACGTTTCGAAACGTCGGGATGTATTATAAATTCAATATACGCGATATAATCCGTTTTCATAGTTTTATTCATTCATTTATTGAGATAATTTATGTGTGAGCACCATGGCCGCTCTGATATATCTGTTGGCGACTGCACCAACTGTGACGACTGTTGAAATGAATCGCTTCAGATTTGAACCTATTGGTTGGAATACCAGTCAGGAATTTTAATCTCATCTGAAGCTATTCATTAAAAATTTTACTTTATTTCAAAATAATCATGTATCTTTTAAACACATTGAAATAACGATTTATTGCAAGTTCTTGCAAATAACATTTTTAATAGTTTTTAAGTAACTAAGTATTTATTTGCACAGAATAAATTTAGGGTTCCGTAGGTACCTCAAAAGGAAAAAACGGAACCCTTATAGGATCACTTTGTTGTCCGTCCGTCCGCCCGTCCGTCCGTCCGCCCGTCCGTCCATTTGTCCGTCAAGACCCTTTATCGCGGGAACGCGTATAGGTATCGAGTTGAAAATTAAACCATATACTTAGGCCTACAGTCTAACATCCATAATTCAGGACCAAATATCTGTGATAAAAACACAAATGCCCCAGGATTTGTACCCGCGACCTCCTGCATCGCAGGAAGGGTCAAAACCAACTGGGCTAGGAGGCCGTTACATAATGCCGTGTGGGGGAGATTTAACTGATTATGACGTCAATTATGTGTCACAAAATAGATCACACTGTCTCTCGAGCTGACATTAAATTCCAGGTTTTCCCTTAAAATGACAGGTTCTCATATTACTTAAAAGGCGTTTGGAAGTCGTTTGTTCCGTGCACCCACGTACACCACGAGTAAAGCTCTACAGGTGTCCAGGTTATCGGCGGAAGCGATTTACAATAATTTAAAGGCTTTCTTGGCTTGGTAGTTCGAAATTGGAGCAATATACGATTCAGTAAAATGTGCACACATAATATCGGTATATTATCAGGGCTGTGGTGGGGTTAGAGCCGGCGGTAGTTTTTGACATTTATACGTACCTAATTTGTAATGTGTATACCTAAAGTTACGAATAAAGACTATAACTTTTCACTTTCAATGCACATGTCGATGCTGTTGCTGAGTATGCTGCTGGATGTCGCCGAGCAGGTTAAGTACACATGAAATATATGTAGGTGTTATAAAAAAAATAGTTTATTTCCGGTAAATATTCACTTGGATACAGATTTTGCTGACCTCCACACTAGGCAATGCCTGTCCCGTGAAGGAGAGATTGAAAATTTTAAATAACAAGTAATTATAAATTCTTATAGGTAAAAACGATTGACAAGTTTGAATTAAATATTATTACAGAAAGATAATAGACATTTATTTACATACAAGATATATACAGTGGTACTACGTAAACGAAATTAATAACTAGCTTAAATCTAAAATAGGCCCTTGAGGCATTGTACCAAGGATGCTGGCGGCATTTCCCCGCTGTATCGCAATGCTGATACGTTGTGCGAGAAAGCCGCCAGCTCTTCGGTCACCAGTTACGTCAACCAGACGCTTCGCGATTTCTGCAAACAACTTATGCGCGCTGGGACCCCATGGAAAGTATAGAAAGTATACTAGAGAGCTTAACAAAAGGTAGGTACATTATAATTCCGCGGTCGCCTACATATTGTCCCACACGCCATAAGTAATTTAAGATTAATTATTCCTGAACAGTATTAATTACAAGCGCACAACAAAACAAAATGAAAACACCCTCCATTCTCAAGAAATTACACTATGTTTATTAACAAATAATGTGACGGTATAAATTATAATAAATTATTCACAAGATGAGGATACAGAGGTACTTATCAAGAAAATAAAGGATACAATAATCTAATTTAAAAAGCTAATAACAATTAACAGAAATGAATAACTTTATTGAAAAATATATTACAGGGATATGAAAAAAATGTCCCTCCTACGCGATTAGGGCGTCTAATATAGGTCAATTTTCAATACCGGTATTAAAGTTCCCCGTATTGGCCCTCAATACCGGAATTCCAAAATTAATACTGGTATTAAAAATGACAATATTTAAATATTTTTAAGGTAAAATCAGTTGGATAGTCAATAAAAATCCGTTTTAATTATTCGAGGGCCGATATTTAGCGCCTAAGGTACAAATAATTACTATTTTCTTTGTTTAAGAAACAAACGAAACCGTCAACGCCCTCTATACGAGAGTAGGCCAAAACTAGTGGCGCCCTCTGATCGAGAATCAAATTTTCGTGATTTTTGAGGCACGTTTTAGACTCTATCCATCTATTACGGATTTTCTACGGAGTTGTATCTATTTTAGATATAACCAAACGCAGTAGCCATTAACAGGCGTTCCCCTCTGTCGAAAATAGTCGGCCAATGGTCATACACAATGTATGGACTGACGTTTATCTGACATGGCTATTTTGACGTTACGTATACATTTGAAGTTCCCCTCCCCCGCAAAAATTGGCAGACTTTTTTGTACAGCAAATTACAGACAAGGCATCTCCGTTGGTTATATCCTCCATGTATTCATAAAAGTTAGCAGCTATGGATAGTATAGATAGGATGCCAATCTCTTATGGCAGAATTGTTGCAAAAGTGACCGCTTTCACTTTAAATAATAGTTCCTAATCTCTCCGGTGGCGCTAGTTAGGCTCTGGGACATAAGTATAACATGAACCATATAAGGCAACAAGTAACCCGACCAAATTACGTAGGTTGTTTTTGGTAGTGTTTCGGTGTATGGTGGCGCCGCCTAATTACTGTTTTTTGATGGACACTTTTCATACATAGAGATTTGTCTCCTTTATATAGTCTCCAGGTTAGCAGCCTCTTACAAACCTCTGTGAAATTATGTCTCTTTTTAAGGAACGGAAATGTAAAACAAAAGGAATGTCAAAATGACGGACATCATCATCATTCAATTTAAGAGCTGTGGGCTCTTGTCGGTGCAGCGTGATGAAGTTGTCTCCACCTTGGTCGATCCGAAGCCAGCCCTTTAGTGTCCTGGTACGACACGGCCCCTGCGTGCTCCTTTACTTGGCTCATATTACTTTTTTTGGTCTTCCCCTACCTCTCCTTCCATTTATTTTCCCTTCTTTGATGTTCCTGATGAAGTGGTCGTGTCGTAGGCTAGCAGACCAGCAGCAGGACAGATACAAACAATTATCAATGGTTTTGGACGCTTCCGGTTGATCGCCATATTGCTACGCCTCGTAATATATTTTTTTGTTAGGGTTCCGTACCCTAAAAGGAATAAACGGAACTCTTAAAGGATCACTCGTGCGTCCATCTGTCTGTGTGTCCGTCTGTCACAGTCTATTGTCTCCGAAACCACTGGACCCGTTATGTTGGAATTTGGTACACATATGTTGGACATGTAACGTAAACAAATGAATCAATTTAAAATATGTCTCACGCAAGTTAAATTTCGATTTTTTTATTATTATAAGAGTTAGGAGCAAAAAACAGGTTTAAAAACAAAATTTTAAAAGCTCCTATAATAGAGGAAAAATCTAAAAAAATCACACGGTCGGGCATAGCTATGATTAAAATACATCAAATTGTGTAAAAATATTTTCCATAATGTCAATATCCCGGGAGGAAAATTAGGACTACGTTTGTATAGAGAATCAATCGTACCCTTTCCTCTTAATATTGTATTCAGAAACAGTTAAAAATGATAGCACAATGCATAGAACTAAAAAAACTCCTGAAATTTTTCCAATCACAAACTGATTGGACCAAATAGCTGAAGACCAGCCTGGCAATGGCTAATTTATCTAAATATATTTTTGAACGGAAGTAAAAAAAGCACGATTAATCGGCGATTGAGTACGCAAAATCAGAAAAAATTGTCCCACGAGAAACCTCGGAAGGAAACTCATTCCACAGCCGTCGCGTCCGTGAGAGGAAATTCCTCTATTCAGCTTCCGGGTTACGAGGGTGTGATTGATAAGCAAGATAATCAAGTGTATTAAAACCATGTGTTAATTACAAACTATTAGGAACCGAAAAGTAACCAGGGTTCATTCTACAGTTTGGTTTGAGACTAGTAGGTATATATTACGCTCGAGTAACAGGAATCGCGAATACGAAGCCTGAACGTCCAATATCACAACAGTAAATACAAGTTTACTTAGAAATAGTTATTTGTAGATGGAAACTTCCTTGGGATCCTCTTCAACGACGCAGCCAAGCTATTTCACGTATAAGTGCTCTTATCTTACGAGTACTTATACATAGATGGATATATAAACTATCTTCTGCCCGTGACTTCCTATGCGTAGAATTAGTATTTCTGTATACCACTTCCATGGCAAATTCCACCACTATTTTCATCCCCTTATGGGATGATTTGTTAATGTATTAAGGGTCTGCCTCAAAACCAGCGTTGTAGTAAACACACTGCAACATTATGCTGAGGCAAGCTCCTATTTATAACACTTTAAACTCTCGCGTTTTGTACATATAATTAATGTCATTACCGGGTCTAACGCGATAAGTTTTCATTATTTTACCTTTTTTCCGACGTTTCAACTAGCTAGTGCAACCTAGTTGAAACGTCGGCAAAAAGGTAAAATAATGAATGACATTAAGGCGGTTCCCTGAGCCAGAAGGCGAAAAATCTCCTTATATGATCCTGTTTTTCTAAGAGGCGTTGATATTCGTAGACGTGGAAAAAATATATGTAGTTCTTGACTATATTATCTTTAATATCATAGCTTCCGATACACGAATTATGAAACTTCGCTCGATACAATTGATTCCCAAAGTAACTTCTAACTCGGACTTTTAATCCAACTTTACTCGGTTATTTATTATGTGATACCATAAACAAAAAACGAAGAAAAAACAATGTTAACTTAAATAATAATTTCATAGCTTTCGAATTTCGATATTGTAGGGTAACGTTTTTAAAATAAATAAAAATCGACAAAATTCGATCAAAATTGACACTTGGCGCGCATGATCTTTCCCGTTCTTTCTTGCGAAATGCGACAGAGACAGCGGCAAACCGATGGAACGGCCTTAATAAATCTCCTATTTAACACTCATGAATATTTCTCTCTTATATATGCAACTCAATTTCTTAGTGTCTAAGCTTAAAAGCGTCGAGATCCGTAACTGGTATCTTGACATTAAGTGACGCTTATTAATAATAAATTGTTCTGTTGTCTATGTAATACCTAAATTTAAGCGTTTTCTGAATAAATCTCTTCTATTCTTCTATTCTATTCTATTCTAAATGTAAGGTTTATCTTAAAAAAAATGTATTACGCTATCTTTTAACTCTGCCATTTCATATGATTTTGAATAAAATTATTCTATGTCTATGTCTAAAACCCTGTACAACTCCTATCTGTAGATAATATGTCTCCTATCCAACATTGTGCTGCGTACACAATCTAAAACTCAGCAGCAAAAAACCTTTCAATGACACGAGGCTCTTCATTAGTCCGGCTGCGACGAAAAAAGTACTAGAAAATATCTCTACTTCAACAACACTACAAAGGAAACTGTATTGCGTCACTGCGATACACGGTTTATTTTCGTTTGTGTTCGCCAAATCTATTATCAACAGCCAGTACATCTGTGTAGAAGATTTATTACTATAAATGCCTATTTTCCAGTAGACTTATTGGCGACCTAATGTGTATTGTTTTTGGTAGTTCAGTTTTAGGTTAGAGTGTTTTATTGACCCGATTTGATCTGTCGTGTATGAGAAATACAATAAAGTATTGTTATTTAGGAAGGCTTAGTGACCGGGTTTTATTTTCGTATAATAATATTTTAGACTGTGCTTTATCAATTGTCAGTTTTCAGCATTACTTTAAAATGTAGACACGTATGTTTAGATTATTTTATTTATACAACGAACTTGAAAGAGATCAAGTTATACACAATTACACAGCAAAAAGGTTCACGTCTAATCTTGTATCAGATGTGAGCTACATACATACAGATAGACATACACACAGCATTCAAACCTATAACACCCCTCTTTTTGCGTTGGGGATTAAAACATAACCATATTATTGTTATTTATTTATTTACAAAAACATGTCCGGCTCACAGCGGAGGCCAAACGCCATGACATGGAAAAAAACATTTCATACACAACACAAGACAAGTAAAACACAACAAAACAAACAATTGATCATAAATAACATAATTAAACATAATAAAACAACATTCAACGTTGTGAACGTCTAGGGACGTGTGACAAAAACATTTAAATATTGGGATATTTTTGAGCACAAAAGACACAACTTGTCATTAAAAAGGTCAGCATCCTGGACCGAGCCAACTAAACCGTTTAGAAGTTCGAGGGCTCTCGACGTGGGTGCTCGGCGCGCGTACTGCGTGCGCGTCACGGGGACTGCGAAATGCGCGTGCCGGCGTCGAGCGCCCGCGCGCACACATATGGTTAATTAAAAACACATATGGTTAATTAAAAACTTGTTCTATTAATAATCGTTGTAAGGTACAGGCAGTATCAATAGTAGCGGATGAAACAGCGCGTCAAAAGTATCTGTCCCCCTGGAATACATTTCTAAATAGAGTTTCTAAATTTAATTGTTCTACATATACAAACACTAGCGCGACTTCTTCTGCGTGGAATCCATACTAATATTATAAATGCGAAAGTCTGTCTGTCTGTGTGTTCCCTCTTCACGCTTAAACCGCTGAACCGATTTAGATGAAATTTGGCATAGAGATAGGTTGACTCCCTGAGAAGGACATAGGATAGTTTTTATCCTGAAAATCATCCCTTAAGAAAGTAAAAAGCGGAGTGGAATTGAGATAATTAACGAAGTGCCTGCTGATTTGTGTGCATAATATGCTCAAATTTAGATTGCTATGAGATTTTCTCCAGGCGCTATTCTTACTCTAGCTGCGGTTACTAAGTCCACGCAGACGAAGTCGCGGGCAAAAGCTAATTAGTAATAGCAGCTAGAGTAAGCGCCTGGATAAAGTGTAATAGCAATCATTCTATTTGAGCATAAGCTTCATTGGTTGACATCAATTATCAGGCAATTCATTAAATCTCTCAATTTCACCCCCCTTTTCACTCCCTTTAGGGATGATTTCAGACACAAAAACCGGCCAAATGCTAGGAAATGCACGGGATCCGTTCCGTACCATTACGCAAAAAAACGGCAAAAATCACGTTTGTTTTATGGGAGCCCCACTTATATTTATTTTATTCTGTTTTTAGTATTTATTGTTAAAACGGCAACAGAAATACTTACATCATCTGTGAAAATTCCAACTGTCTAGCTATCACGGTTAGTGAGATACATCCTGGTGACAGACGAACAGACAGACAGCGGAGTCTTAGTAATAGGGTCCCGTTTCTACCCTTTGGGTACGGAACCCTAATATCCTATGTCCTTCCCCGGGACTCAAACTATCTCTATGCCCAACTAAATCGGTTCAGCGATTTAAGCGTGAAGAGGCACACACAGACAGACAGACTTTCGCATTTATAATTATTAGTATGGATATTATCTCTTTTTATTAAGCTATTATAGTATCTACTTGTGAAGCGTAATAAATGGGGCCGTGTGCTTGTTTGCCACCGATGTGGTATAAACTATCGCAACTATAGGTATCGGTCGAACTTAACATTAACAATCTCCCATTCTTAACCCATTTACCTTTCGTTATGTGGTTTAAAAAAAAACACTTCAATAGAAAATCAATCATAAACCTGGAGACAAAACTTCATAATATCATAAACAAAAGTCCACCATCTTAAAAACTAAACTCATTCATTAAGGGCAAACTCAAAAACATTTCTCAAGTTCACCTCTCAATTTGTCGCAGCCTGAATATTAATTCTATCACTCAAAACTCGACCTTATGAAGTTCTGATTAAAAACAAACCTTGCGACTTAATTAAATTTCAGCGATGGGGAATAAAGCGAAGTACGAGTACAATCAAGGGCTTTTCCGGTTGTTATCTCTATTTTGTGATATAACAAATTTGTTTGAAATTATGCCACGTTAAACCACCGTTATGCCACCTTCAATACTTAACAGTTATATTGGAAATAATTATTAACATGTGGGTGAATCAAATTTTTTGTGTCACTCGTTAAAAAAATTGGTTTTTAAGGTAGGTATTAGGTAGATTTTTAGATTTTTGTGGTAGTTATGTAAAAGCCATACATAATGACTATAATGAGCCATCATCTATTAATCGTGTTAGGTAGAACGTGAAACATTTATTCTAACAAACTTAGACACCAACTCTGAATAATAGCACAAATAAAGTTGATTCTACCATGTATAGGCTAGCTCCAACATTCTGGCACTTTGCCTAGGTTTGACTAAGTTGGTTTGATTCTGATAAATATAGTAGGCCTCAATGACTCTGAAGAGACAATAAAACATATTAGAGTAAGTAATACAATATTAAATAAAAATCAGGAAAACACCGAAAAACATGGGTATTTTTAAATCAATTTAAGTCGCTAAAACTCAGCGACGCAACAAAATTATACACATTAGGTAAGTACCTCTTTCAAATTTAAAGGTTGTTGATCTTATTTGTTAGGTAACTTTCTTTGACAGGGGGCCTACTCTGTTCTCGGGAGACAATTTTGTAAAGCTGCTTATCAGATAAATGCAAAGTTAGGTTTAAAATAATTTTATTGTTTAACTCATTAACGGACTAGATTAAAAAAATCCTTATTTCACTTTTATATTAATTTACTTAATAATAATCCTCATTGCCGGTTCATGATGGTCTATTTTTACGCCTGTGAACGGGTTCGAGCAGCACGCGTTCTACATAACATTTAAAGCTCTCCAAAGGGCCTCTACGTGTTAGATCTATATCCCCACGTAAGCCTATCAAAATACCGGGATTTATATAGGCACGTAAAATCTAAAATCCTCATTGCCACTTAATAATCCCAAAAATACTGCCTAAGAAAAAATACTAAAAGATGATGGTGGTATTTTTTGGCTTAAAGTATCTAATTAAGTTTTCAAGTACTAACAGTGCTGGGAGCCTAGCCAAGATGATAGTCGATTGCAGAGAGACGAAATGAAACGCTATCTGTCTCTATTGCACTAATATGGAAGAGTGATAGAGAGACAATAACGTTTCGTTTCGTTTGCAAATCGATTCTGCGAACAAAAATTAGATCTGCAAACGATTGTCATATTGGCTAGGTCCCCTGGTTTACATTGCCTGCGCATCACGTAGGTACTGTAGTTAGTCGCATAGTGACTAAAAATAAGTTACTGACGATTGTTATGGAGATAGTTTAAGGCCCTGAGAAGGGCATACGATAGTTTTTATAAATTATCATCAAATATAGAAGCTAGTAGAAAATAACCGCGTAAATTCTTTACGAACCGCCTAAGATACTTCTTACCTAAGATACGCCTAAGATACGTAGTGACGTATCAGGAGCTCAAAACAGTGGCAGAAAGAAGAACGGAGTGGCGGTTACTCCACCGACAAGAGCCAGGCTCTTAAGAGTTATGATGATGATGTGAAGATACTTCTTATGGATATAATTTTAAACTCCAGCAGAAGAGTATTTTTCCAAAAGCTCTACTTATAACAACCTTCCCCATGCTTCAAGCCTCTCGAACTTCCCGAAGAAAACGGCAAAATTCACTTATCGATCGCTACAGCAATACCTACCCTCAATCTACGAGTATAGCAATGTCTTGAGTTGTTGACGAACATTTTGCAGAGCAAACAGACACAAATGCAAATGTTTATAATGGAAATTGACAAACAACGAGTTATATATGAATACGAGAACATGATAAGAAGCAACATAGACCAAGGAATAATACGACCCGTAAAATCCAATACTACCACTATAGGGAATATTACGCGAAGCTCAGCGCAGGGGGCGCCACTACCAGAATCTGAGGGTCTATCGCGAAACAAGAAAATCGAAATTTCGTTATGTAACATCTCTGTCACTTTTGCATATTCGAGCGATAAAGAGGCAGATAGCGAAATTTCGGATTCGCGTTTCTTTCCTTCACGTTTCTTTTCACCCCTTTAATCACTATATGAAATAGTTCCACGCTGCGTCTGTCTGTATGTATGTATGTATGTATATTCGCGGGTTCTCTGCCTTTTCGCTGAAAATTGTATTGCAGAATTTCACTTGGCAACCAACTTTTCGCCAAAGTTTCATTTGGCCGAATTTCATTTCGCAACTTTACATAATCCAACCTAACCTAACCCAACATAGTACGTCATTTTCATTTCGCGACTATGGGGTTGGGAAATGAAATGGTTGCGAAATAATTATTTGGTAACGATTGGTTTGTCAAATGAAACTTTGGCTAAAAGTTGGTTGCCAAGTGAAATTCGGCAATACAATGTTCGCCAAAAAGGGAGTACAGCATATTCGCGATAAACTCAAAAACTACTGAACGGATTTTCATGCCATTTTCACCAATCAATAGAGTGATTCTCGGGGAAGGTTTAGGTGTATAAAATGTTAAGGTTTTGTGTAACCCGTGCGAAGCCGGGCGGGTCTAAGTTTATAATATTATATAGTAAAATTTACTGTTCTCAACCCTTACCAAATTCATAAGGAAATTATATTACAAACTGCAATCCTGCTAGCGTTCATTTCATACAAAAGTAGGGCACTTGTGCATGGTGCACTACACTAAACACTTCTACCAACGCTATAACACATTAGTTAGATAACGTAGGATGGCTCGTAGCTTATAACAATCAGGGGAGGTAACGCGCACGGGCGAAGTTAGTTTTAATCGTATTTCATACTTAACCTGCAAACAGGGCCCTTTACAGTGACCCGGTACGGATAAGGTAACTAGGTTATCCCCGCAATATATTTTATATGAATTTTCTAATCAGTAATACTGAAATTACTAATTTAAATTTAACGAATTTAACTCTATCCATATAATATGGAAAGAAAGTCCACCAACGTAGCGACGCGACGAAATCGCGGAGTAAGCCACGCCTCCCGTTACATTTGTCATGAATTTTGCGTCGATAATGCTATTTTTCTCAATGCCTTCCTGTAAGTCCATGTTTCAGCAACTGAGGTAAACAATTATTTCTAAACGTGACGTTCACGTGTGAACTGCAGATGGATTACTGTCAGCGTTGTTGCTGCCGCCACTGTATCTGTTAACTTCCTTGATAAAATAGTGACAGAAATGCTTGCTTTCGATACAGTTTTAATCACCTCGGAGTTTCGTGCATTTCATAATACTTACCTACTGCTGTGGCGCGACGACCCGAAGTGGATCTTGATGGCCTCAGACACCAAAGACCGCCTTGCTACTCTGTGTTATTCATTTCATAATGAATAACTAATTTAATACGTTGTATCTTGAACAGAGGTCTCGAGGCGGCAGACCTTTCGGAACAAGGGACCCAGGCTTATGGCCCATAAGAAAGTTTGTTAATAGAACTTGCGCCCGCCCCCGCATGCCCGTCATATTTATCGTGAAAAAATTGGGGTACATATGCGGGTAAACTGAAACGAACTATAAACAAACAAAGTTTTCGTTATTAATCTCTAGGCCAAGTCGAAAACCATGCAATAATCGTGGCTGTAGTGCGACGGCGAAGTCACTCATTTTATCAAGGAAATTGACAGATAGCATCGAAGGCAACAACGCCGCCGCAACAGTCACAGCTGCAGTTGACATACAAACGTTACCTTAGTGCAGTCGTACTGATCCCGTGACGTGTAAAGCGCCCTTAAGCTTGCATAGGGATGAAGTGAGATGTGAATATTAAGGCAACGATTTTGCATTGGCAGATGCCTGGCATAAGCTGAAATACTATGAAGATTCTTAAAAGCGGAGTATTTAAATAACTTATCTTATTTTTACTGTACAACTTTTACAACGCGTTCTATTTAGAACGAAATATCTTTACAGTAAAGGCCGTAAAGGGACCTAGACTAATTTTTTTCATCGTATACAACTGTATACAAGAAAATATCATTTAAAGGATGACTCACGTTAGAACGGCCCGGGCCCAGGCATCCGACACTTCGTTTAATATAGAAAGCATCACGTGATCATCGGTCACCTGTCATAGTTAAAAAACGGCCAAGTGCGAGTCGGTCTCATCTCTTCCGTACTTTTTAGTATTTGTTGTTATAGCGGCAACAGAAATACATCATCTGTGAAAATTTCAACTGTCTAGCTATCACGGTTCATGAGATACAGCCTGGTGACAGACAGACGGACAGACGGACAAACGGACTGACGGACAGACAGACTGATAGACTGACGGACAGTAGAGTCTTAGTAATAGGGTCCCGTTTTTACCCTTTGGGTACGGAACCCTAAAAACGAAGTGTCGAAGTGCTTCGGTCCGGACCCGGTCAGTGGTAGTATAGAATGTCATGAAAGACAAACGCCTACTTTGTCGGCTTCAGGATGTACTATCGTATCTCGATTTAGTTGGAGGAATATTGATTTATTTAATTAATATTGAATATATTGTATAATTAGGCTAAATCAACCAACAATTGGGCCCCACAAAATCGAACCCATCGCGGCAAACCTCGACGGCGTTGGCGAGATGACCTCGACGCCTTTGACAGGAACTGGTAGGAGATAGGTCAAGACCGGGGTACGTGGAAAGGGGGGAGGGAGGCCTTTTTTTATTACAAACTGATCGACATTTAGCCCTAGTCACACCTGCAGATGGAAAGTGAAGGGCCTAAGATGGAACTCACCGGTTCAGTAACAGCCTATTCACTCTTGCTTTAAAGAGACCGAGGTCATATTGATCAGGGAATACAGATGGCGGGAGCGCATTTCATTCCTAGTCTAGGCTCATATACATAAATATTGAATCAGGCAACAAGGTTATACTTTATTTGAATTTACTGTAGACTAAAATAAAGCTAATTTTACGCTTTAAGCCACATATTTTAAGTCACTCGTAGTTGTAGCAACGGCAGCGCCAGAACAGCCCCAACCGCTTGTCTATACCCAGTTTTTTTAAGATTAGAATTTTTGTAACCTCAAAAGTAGGGGTAATTAACTTTTTTCCGAAATGCTAGAGTTCCTATATTATCTAATAATGTGGTACAATAATATGTACCTAAACGACACTATAATTCACTGCATGATTACTTAGATATATTTTGGAAGAAAAAGTTACTACTTTTTTGAGATTATAAAATTTCTAATCTGTAAAAAAACGGGTTAAAAAATAATCTCGCGCCCAGCGCGCTGAGCAGCGAGCGACAGTACGTGGCGCACGGCGCACCGCTATTCTGACCGCTACTCATGCTCTGTTAGTGCTGGAAAATGGAGACCTAGGTTCTCTAACAAATAAGGGGGGAAACGTGCACACAGTCGCACTTCTCACACACTTACATACAAATTCCAAACTGTAATGACGACACAAACACATAAAAAAAATACTTACATGTGAAATATAAGACCATCTTTTTGTTTTGATGTATTCGACTTCTTTTTACAACAAAAAACCGAGCAACTAGGCATTTTTTCTGCTGCAGTGATCACTCGCGCAACTGGACTCGGTCTAGTTTAAAATCCTAGAGCAACTAGTTTTATTACCCGCGCTAAATTTTCAAGACAAGTTTCTCTTGTACCTCGGCAGAGTGTACTTACGTGTACTTACGTGTAGTAGGGAGCCCGCGTTGCTCGAAGCTTTCTGTAGAATACGAAGTTTCGTCTCGGCCCGGACCCGTAATCGTTCTAGTCACTTTGATGACTCACACTAGAATCTAGTGTGACTAGTGTGAGTCATCCTTACCACTCAACCAAGGTTCAAGGTTTTAAACCGCTCAGAGCATCAGTGCTCGAAAATCGCGTGACGGTGGGTTGCAGTAATTTGGTTAATTTGTGCCTATGTTATCGTAGAATAAATGACCCAACGTGAGATACTGGGGGGTTAAAGCCGTTGGCATTTTGCCAGGCTGTGGCATACCGACATGGATGTAGAGAGAATTGAAATGGTTTAAAAATATAAACGCTTGAAGGCAAACTAAGCAAAATGAACTAACAAAATTTATCTCGGTAAGAAGGGCAGACTGACAATCATGACATGGAAAGTAAACCAGCCCGCGCAGCATGGTTCCCGTATCACTAAGTCTGTCACTTTCGCACTCACATACTTGTTAGAACGTGACAGGCATGGTGATAAGCGTACCGTGCTACGACCCCTGTAGGGCTAAGATGGTCAGTTTTTTTATCATCTGTCATCATGCCTGTCACGTTCTAACAAGTATGTAAGTGCGAAAGTAACGCATGACATGACAAGTGATAAAAATGAGACCATGAGGCATACCGCCGCAGAAGTATAAAAATACAAAAAAATTGACACAAGATGTATGTTAGAGGTGGCGTGCCGGCCAGTCGTCAACAGTAAGTACCATTTTGATAATAGTGTCCGCAGGCCCATTAAAATATTACAAAACATGTATAAAATCTGGAGACCATTTCTCAAAAACTTGTTCCTCGTGTACAAGCAACAAGTTTTTGAGCTTTTTTAATTTATTTCCGCTATCCTAGATTCAACAGAGGCACAAAATCCAAAATTACACAAAAGTGACCTAATATTTTACTTACAACACTAGATAAATCCAGACCTAATTTTCGGGTATTTCAAAATCATACTCTGTGTCTCTAATATTTTTGATTTCAAGAACCGAAGACAGATGACCCAACCGTTTCCAGACTTTACAGTTCCACGCCCGGAGTTATGGAACAGTGTACTCCACACTCCGCATGCGATACATAGCGCCTCCCTGCGTTGACATTTTCCAAATCACTGACCCGCACAGGATTTTTGAGGAAATTTTGGATGTGACGCCATGTTTAAATTATGTTACGTGTAGGAGGGGTTAGGCCCTACACGTACACCCGTAATTCGACTGGACAACTCCATTGCGCATCGTGTGACCGCATCTTCAAGACAAAGTTTGGTTTTGGGAGCCACATTAGGGCATTTCAAGGGCAATTGTTAATGGGGTCGCCATTACCGGATGCGACAAGGAAGAAGAGAGAGAAATTATGTAAATATAACAACTTAAAAATAAGAAACAGACTTTAAAAAGAATACAATAAAATATTATCCCTTTTAACCTTAAACAGGCCTGTCAGTTTTTGAAGTAAAACTTTTTTAGGCGCGACTAGAGGGTAACTCAGATTTGTTTTCTGACGGAAGTAACGCTCAGTACCACACGCACAATAGGACACACGTCAAAGTTCCAACATAGCGATAAACGTCATCGTCAAAGAGGTTTTACTTAGGCGTAAAGATTACACGCACACACTTTTTTACTTTGGTATATTGATTACGGTAGATAATTGTGTTAATAGAACATTTATTTCTTGTTTTATTTTTATTATTAATATTTCTTAATGATCCGTGTAGTCGATATAAGCCCACTGCCTGTTAAGTACCATCAGTTCTGTGTTACGTATATGGCCACTACCCTAAGGGTTAATCAGGTCTTTACTACGTGTATCGTTGACGTAATAAAATCACAGCAACAGTTATAAAATACAGCCATTTTATCATTTTTATATTAGAAAACAGTGAAATGAGGTCCGAAAATGTAGTAGGTGCGTTGGGGCAAAGATAGATATAACTCCGTAATAGATGGATACAGTCTAAGGAAAAAACGTGCTTCGAAAATCACGAAAATTTGATTCTCGATCAGATGGCGCCACTACTTTTGGCCTACACTCGTATAGAGGGCGTTGACTGTTTCGTTTGTTATTTATAATTTTAACGCATACCAGTGAAAGAACATGGGTCAAAATCATATAAAAATAATTAATGCAAATAAAAAAATCATTTATCCATATTTAAATACATTTTATCGTATTTTTATAAATATTTATTTTTAGTTTTAAAGTGTGTCGACAGATGGCAGTGAATTTACTGGGGTTACAAAATTTACTATGACAGTACCGCTCTAGTATAAGTTACTCTATGGTTGGGGTAAGATTGAAAGGGATTTTTATGAGGGGTAAGATAAAAAGCTTCCCATATTGCTTTGTTATACGGGCGGCTTTTTATCTTACCCCTCTTGAAAAACCCTTTCAATCTTACCCCAACGCACTTACTCATATTGTGCTAATTTGGCCGATGAAAAACAGTTCATTTTTTTTATAGCAAGGCAACCTCATTCATGGAAAGCGGTCATAATGCTTTAATACAATTTGACGAACAATAAAGAATATAGGAATCTGTGACCGTCGAAGAAGAACTGAAAGGTTCAATGACGTCACCACTACCAAGCTTCTTGCTTGGAGCATGTACTATAGTGTTATCACTAGCCGACATTCGCAACTTTCAGCCCGCCATTATACGGGAAACTCTTTCCACACTTGTGCATGGTACATGTGAGAAGACGAAGCGTTAATACTTTCACAATCGTTTATTGATATCGAACGCCGATGAAAAAATTAAAATGTAGGTATTTTATTTGAGCTTTCTGGTTTTATCTGGGACGTAACTATGAGGGTTTGAAAATTAGACGAAACGGCTCCAGGAAGGGTAGGTAGTGTACCGCATTTTTGTTCGTCTTGGCCGAGACACTATTGTGCTCCCAGAAATGTATCAGGATGGCAGAAATTAAAATGTAGCTATTTTATTTGAGCTTTCTGGTATTATCTGGGACGTAACTGAGGGTTTGAAAATTAGACGAAACGGCTCCAGGAAGGGTAGGTAGTGTATCGCATTTTTGTTCGTCTTAGCCGAGGCACTGTTGTGCTCTCAGAAATGTATCAGGATGGCAGAATAAACAAAAATACAAGCACGTGGATAATTAAATAGGGCTTCGTCCAAAAACGTACCCCATAAAAGATAATATAGCAGATTATTTTAATAAACTGTCACGATAACGCATGTACAGCAACTAGCAACAACATAGGGTTAAGAAGGGCTACGGAAACCGGTTTAAATTAATTTCTGCACTAACACGACAAATTGAAATAAATGCACGTAATAAAAAATAGAAGCGTAAACAGAGCTAAATAGTGACTAAGACAACAGGCATTTTTTTTTCTATAAAGCAATATCTTCCATAGTCAACGTCAAAAATTACCTCTACTAAATATCTTCGTTAAGTCTTTTAATTGAATTTTGTAGACATAAGGAAAAAAAATTATATGAATGAAAGATAAAACAGACAAAATCAAAAATAACATTGGTATTGACACTTAATTGTGAACCAGTTGCGAAATAGAACTAAATAGTTCGGCGGTTTTTCGGTATCAATAAAGAAAAAGAGTGATAATAAACTAAAATAGTAAACGGACAATATACTAAAGTAATTGCACAATTCCTGAAATGAATGTCTTTAAATCCGCTCCGCTTGTGAATTGCACCACACCGGTTAGGTTAAAACGCTTTTCCGCTTTAGGCCGGAAAATATTGAAAGTTCTTTGTGCGATGCTCGTACATTTCGCCCGTGTTAGATATATCTACGGCCTTTTATTCAGACTTGTTGAACTTTTACAATATTACTTCGGTAATATTCAGGCTCTATTGGTCTTGTTAGGTCGGTGCTTTAAATTAAATTAAATTAAATTCTTTATTCAACGACCAACTATAGGATCAATCAGTGTTAGTAATGTATGTATTTTTAAGTCCGCAGCAAGCTCGGTTCCCAATACAAACGTAGTTACGCTCACATTTTTAAACTACTAGCTATATTGGTCTAAAACTTTGTACTTACAATAGGATAAGGTATATCTATGCCTGTAATTATTAGTTTATGTAGCTTCAGACACCATAGTCAAAAAAAGCGAATTTAAGTTTTTGATACAAAACTTGTTTTAGTTCTATTTCATTTGTTTTGTAAGCTAGGGCTATATAAACGAATTACACGCATAGATACACCTCATGTCAATGTATATGCACAGTTTTATTACAATCCAATACGTAGTTTTAAAATGAGAACGAAACTCCGTTTGTATGGGAAAGTGAAACTCGACTGAGCTTACTGCGGACTCAAATCAGTTTTAGTTCTGGGGCTTCGACATATTTGGACCATTTAATTTTAAGTTCTACACTACACTTATTTTTTTCAAATTTAGAATTTTTTTATGTTATTTCCCAAAGATTTTATTTACATTCCGCTACCAGTTTTCATTGTGCCACATGCACACATTTTGTGTACCATTTTTCATAGACTTTATAACGGTAACGTAATGGAAGGAACGAAAGATGTTCATATGGAAATTTTGGGACACTTTTTTTCTCCTATAAGGATCGAAAGAACTCGTGATACTGAGTAGAACTGACATAAAAAATTTCTAATTAGCATAATTAATGTACTTTACAAATACACAACTTTATAAAACATATGAGTTTGACAGTAATTTTTAACTAAATATCATGAAGTGACATGAGGTATATCTAGGTCTGATATAACTAACTTATGAAACTTAAAAACTAAAACTAAAAATAAATAAAACTAATCTTAAAATAAATAACCAAAACCACATATTCCACTGCGGCATGGTGCCGTAGATGCTGGCAGCATTTCCTCGCTGTATTGCAATGCTTACTCTTTGTGCGAGGAAGCTGCCAGCTCTACGATCACCGGTGACGTCTATTATTCTTTTAGCCAATTCCTTAAATAATGAAGACGCGTTCGGACCCCACGGGCCAAGGGTCTCGACGCCAAAAGGTACGAAATCGTATTCGGGGCCAAGACCCATATATTTTGTCTTTTTAAATTTTTCAACCGCTTCTGCCGCCGCGCCGGCTTTTGCAATAGTGCCGTGGAGATGAGAAGGGGCTAGGGTGTCTACACATGTGGCGTCCCACACCAGCACCCGTCCCATCTTCTTCGTCCTATTCATTTGAAGTTGGGCGGGACATGTGACAGTCAGATGGACCAAAATGTTGATGGATTGGTGGCCGCTTCTCGGATGAAAGAAGCGCCTGGCGTCCGTTGGCTCGTTGGGTGGATGACGTTCGAAAAATCGCGGGGCACATTTGGATGAGACTAGCCAAGGACCGGGACGGGATAAGTGGTGGACACGAAGAGAGGCATATGCTCAGCAGTGGGCGGCTGACAGCTAAAATGATGATGATGAAATATAATTTAAGTGAATTCATCACGTTGTAAAAAAACCGGCCAAGTGCGAGTCGGACTAGCGCACGAAGGGTTCCGTACCATTACGCAAAAAACGCCAAAAAAAGCACGTTTGTTGTATAGGAGCCCCTCTTAAATATTGATTTTATTCTGTTTTTAGTATTTGTTGTTATAGTGGCAATAGAAAGACATCATCTGTGTGTACGGTTCACGGTTCATGAGATACAGCTAGCCTGGTGACAGACAGACGGACAGACGGGCAGACAGACGGACAGCGGAGTCTTAGTAATAACCCTAAAAAAAACGAATAAGCACTAACAAATGTGTCTCCAGAGACCAAAACTCCAAAAAACAAGATCTAGATAACATTAAAATAAACGAGATGTTCCATTATCAAAAATAAATCTAAAATACTTCGACTAGGAACACTATTCATATTTAACAACTTGTTACGGTTTCGAACTGTACCAGTACCACGACAGTGACTCGTGGTCCACGAGTCACTGCACTGAAAATGTTAACACACATACGCTAACGTCTACGTGATTTATTTTGTATATATCTCGCTCTCATTAATATTTCAGTAAGAGCGAGATGCATAGAAAGTAAGTCACATAGACGTTAGCGCATATGTCTGTGTTGACACTGTCAGTGACTCCTGGTAATAAGGCTTGGACATAGTACTTATACATACGAGTATACAAGTAGTTATAGACATGAAACCGAGCGACCAGGGGTAAGAGAAAGACATATTCATGTATTGACAGTTTCATGTATTACTCTTATAAATTTCGGTATTTCACCATCGCCTCCTTGCCTATGATGCCATAACCCGACCATGAAAATGCCCGGTCGGTGATAAAGACAAAGCATGGCACTATTTTCTCTTTCGTCTTATAGGAATCGAGAAAGACATATTCATGTATTGACAGTTTCATGTATTACTCTTACAAATTTCGGTATTTCGCAATTCGCCTCCTTGCTATGATGCCATAACCCGACCATGAAAAAATGCCCGGTCGGTGGTAAAGACAAAGCATGGCACTATTTTCTCTTTCCTCTTGTAGGAATCGCAATAAGACTATCCTTCTCTATCAAAGAGTGTCAGGCCCTTGTAAGAGTACTTGTCATAGTCAATCAATATGAAAGTCGCTATGGACCTCATTTTATGGTTTGGTTGGTTTTAATACTTGACGATCGTCTTGGTGACTGGCGCGCATTATTCTCATGCACGTCTTTCACTTCATTTCTCATGCACCAATTAGCGTCAACGATATTTAGTGCCACCCCACACTAGCGTCTTTGCGTCTAGTCAGAGCTATGGAAAATGGCGTCGTTGTGCCAACGTTGCGTCGAGCAGCTGCCATAGGTCGTATCAAAATAAGATCAAAATCATAACAAGTTGTTGGATCTAAATCGGGCTCTAGGATCCCAGGGAATTGATGCTGAGTGTTTGTCTTTTCTTTGACTCTGCAAAAGTCAAGAAACATGGAGATCCCTGGTGGTAAGAATAAGAGATGTCTACGAGAAATACTACGTAATAATACATCTTAGATGATATTTGGATTGTTAGGTTTTGTTCTCCCAAGTGTTTTTCCAAACTACCATTACCTTGTGTTTAGTGATAAATGTATGAACTCGCATTGTATTGATCGATCGATTGTATCAAACTATTTATTTCGTTTGAACTCCTATCCTAATGAATACTGTTAAGCATAATACACTTATTTCTTTAATTAATACGGTTACTGTTACCAAAAGTACGAACGTTTTCCTTCCATTTAATAAAAAAATAATACCTACCACGTGACTGAAAAGTATGGGATTTTCGCCTTTGTCCAAGGATTTATTATATTTCCTTACGAAATTCACAATTACTTAATAACTTACAAATTAAAATTTGTCATATTTAATGTAAAGGCGGCTTTTACATTTCTGAAAAAAATCCAAATGGTTCTTTATAATTCAAACAGATCCCTTAACAAATTTTACCAATAAAAGTTCACATGAAATTAAACTTTGTATTTTGGACATACGGTTGAAAACCGCGAGGCAATAATTGTAGGTAAACGTTCGAAGCCAGCCAAGTTTCCAACAAGAAAATTAGATTTGTTGTAAGTATACATTTTCCGCCGTTTATACAATTTTCATTATATTTGTATTCTGTATTCACCTAACGCGTAAAACTTGGGAAGTTGGAGCTGCGTTTAGGATATTTGCAAGCTGATTTTTAGGGTTCCGCACCCAAAGGGTAAAAACGGGACCCTATTACTAAGACTCCGCTGTCCGTCTGTCTGTCCGTCTGTCACCAGGCTGTATCTCGTGATCTGTGATCGTGAGCTGAAATTTTCACAGATGATGTATTTCGGTTGCCGCTATAACAACAAATACTAAAAACAGAATAAAATAGATTTAAGTGGGGCTCCCATACAACAAACGTGATTTTTGACCGAAGTTAAGCAACGTCGGGCGGGGTCAGTACTAGGATGGGTAACCGTTTTTATAGTTAATGGTAAGGAACCCTTCGTGTGTGAGTCTGACTCGCACTTGGCCGGTTTTTTAACTAGGGAACAAATCAAATTATTTTATAAAATATTTTTTGACTTGTTTGTATCTTACGATTCCTCGACAAGTGAATTTACGTAGTAGCGGGATCTCGCTAATAATAAGCGCATAGCGTTGTCTCGCTCATACATCGGACCGACGTGCCTAATAACGAATTTATATTGGTTATTTTTTAAGGTCCTATTTTTTCTATTAAAGATATTACACCACACGATAAAATACATCACTTTGATATGAATGACTCACTTGACCACAATGTCAATCCTTAATTACCTACATTTATTTCTTATTTTTAACCATTGAGATAAAGAGGTTATCAAATCGACCATAATTACCTATACTTAATGATATTCATTGAGTAATTAACTGCTGATTAAAATAAGCGCTGGTGACCTTAGCGACAAAAGGGCGTGTGACTCGTGGGTTCAAAACTTCAAACCCCGGCTCGTACTAATGAGTTTTTCGGAACTTATGTACGAAATATCATTTGATATTTACCACTCGCTTTTCGGTGAAGGAAAATATTATCGTGAGGAAACCGGACTAATCCCGATAACGCCTAGTTTACCCTCTGGGTTGGAAGGTCAGATGCCAGTCGCTAGTTGCCCTAGTTAGTAGTGTAGTAGTTAGTAGTAGTAGTTGTTTCCCTTGTTGGAAACTTAGTTACATTAGAAATAGAAATTTCGTTATCTGAGTTGTATATTCGAGCGATAGAGAGGCTGATAACGAAATTTCGTTTGTCAATGTTCGCGGTAGATCCTCTAAAATCATTCTACCATTTTCTCTTGAACGTTTATGACAAATGAAAGAAAGAAAAGACATTTATTGTAAAAACCTTCTACAAACAGCGCCACTTCAGTTAGAAAAAAAACCGGCCAAGTGCGAGTCGGACTCGCGCACGAAGGGTTCCGTACCATTACGAATAAAAAAACAGCAAAAAGAATAACGTTTGTTGTATGGGAGCCCCATTTAAATATTTATATTATTCTGTTTTTAGTATTTGTTGTTATAGTGGCAACAGAAATACATCACCTGTGAAAATTTTAACTGTCTAGCTATTACGGTTCATGAGATACAGCCTGGTGACAGACAGACAGACAGACGGACAGACGGACAGCGGAGTCTTAGTAATAGGGTCCCGTTTTTACCCTTTGGGTACGGAACCCTAAAAAAGAACTTACTCACTAAACACTTAAAGCTAGGTACATGGTAGTTATAACGTATCCACTATTTCAACCACTAAACCTCTTTTTCAAATAAATGGCGCTGGTGAAAGTCGAACAAAAAACCCAACTAGCTCGCTAAATATTCAATTGATGTAGAAAAGCCGTATTAATAAAACTCGCATAACTTTGAATTGTCACCCATTCGCTAGGGTTGCCACGATTCGATTAATTCAATTCAATTCTATTCAATTATTTATTTCAGGCAAATGCCGATATAATTTGTTAGTAATACAATTAAATTAATCTTAATATGCTTAGTAAATATACATTAAATTACAAATAACAATATACATCACATTTAACTATTTACATAATGAAGACTGCCACTGATGATTAATGTTGAGGCAGTAATCAGAATCAGAATCAGAATCATCGCATTTATTCGTGATAAACTATGACATACAAAAGTATAAAAGAACAAAGAAATATAAACATAAAAATAAATAGTTTACCACGAAATGGTCCCGCCTCAGCATAATGCTAACCCAAAAGTCAGCGCTGATCTTCCGGCGAAACCATTTTGAGGGCCACGAACGAACGCAGCTGTACGACACGGCCCTATTTTAAAACACAGAACGCGACTTTGCGGCGGCGAATGGGCGGCGATCAGCGCCATCTAATCTGCCGGTGAGATGTCATGATGACATAGAGGGCCATGTCGTACATGTGCTGATTAATGTATTATTTATATAAAAAAATAATATATAACACTAGTATTTGGTACAAGCAAAAGAAAATCAACGTGATTACATAACAAAAACTAAAAATACAATCTTACAATATAAAATAGTGGATGTGTTTACTTTGCCAAAGTGAAAGTTCGTACATACGACTGACAATGAAAGTCTCCAAGTTTGTTACAATTGTTACACGAGGAAGATGAATTACACATATAGATATAAATATAACACACAATAGTGAAGTAAGAATTGCAAGGCAGCGACAGAGATAAAAATGCCAACAAAACAAAATTATACAGTCTCATTGAGTTAACATAAGGATAGGACAGAAAAAATCAGGTATCTATATTTATATTATTGGTTTGCTCACAAAACAAGTAATAAACCACATAACTACATAACTATTGGGATAAAAAATTACATTAAATGAAGCTAGTATCGTGTCTTAAAGTCTCCTGTTGCCGCTGGTGTTGTAGTGTATATAATTTAAGCTTTGCTTTAAAACAAAAAAGAAGATCAACTTGTGTTGGTGATTAAAAAATAAGTGCATTCCCGTTGCCAGGGAGGTTTGGGATTATACTGAGCAACTTTTACTATGGGACCAACGCTGAAATCGCAAAAAAAAATTGGCTGTTTCATACATTTTGGCTGGTCCATTTTCTATGGGAGGGTAAATTTTTTTTCGCGATTTCGTGGTTGTTCCCATAGTAAAAGTTGCTCAGTATAATCCCAAAACCTCCCTAGCAACGGGAATACACTTGTTTTTTAGCCACCCTGTATATTGATTTATTGATAAGCGATACAGCCTCATTTCAAGCTACAGTCGCCATCAGATATATCAGAGCGGCCAAGGTACAAATATCTGAACAAGCCCCTATTATCAAAGCGACTGTATACCTGTTTTATGAGTATCAAGGGTAATATTGTAGTTTTTATATTGAATTTTTACTCGTTTTTTAATCATAAGCAAACGTCATGACTTTTATCAGGGAAACTTGATTATATTGAGTCAATTTTAGCCTTTAAATTGGAGTCGACGAATTGGCAATGGCGTTTATCGTAACCTATTGATATTTTGACGTTACCGTGTTACCGTGGTGGTATATATGGGATACCTACCGCTGATCCAGAATCGGCGGCTTTTTAATGTTTATTTCACCTACCTAAATCTTGTATCAAAATGTTTCTAACACGAATTCAATGGTCACCCTATTCGAGGCTATATCCAGTGTCCGTGGAAACGGGTGGCGGCAAAAACGCGGCTGCCATATGTCGATAACGATAAATTCCACTTTTCAACCGGAATTGGTGAAAATTTGAGCTCTTTCAACCAATGTAGTTAGTCAAACCTTTTATGTTCGTGCTTAAAATTTCGGAATACATTTTGCAAATAGAAAATATGTTTAGAATATAAATTGTTCATATACAATTTGTATGAGTATTTATATTCTGGGAGAAATTGCTTTTTATCGACATCAAGACCGCCTGCCGGGCTAGCACATGATTGGCGCGAGAGTATCTCGCCGCGACATAGACTACCCGTCCCTCTTTAATTCATACAGTTAGTAAAAGACGGGTAGTCTATCTCGCGGCGAGATACTGTCGCGCCAATCAGCCAATCATGTGCTCGGCCTACTGTTGTTTACCTTTTCTTGAGTGGCTGTATTCATTGTATTTTTTTCTGTATTGAGGTTTGCAATAAAGTGTACCTATTTGTATATTATCGTATATTTTTATATGATATCGTGAAATAAAACTATAATTCATTATAAATCCCAATTAAAATATATCCTTTATAATAAAATATATAGTAAGCGTCAATGAAAAGAAATTCGGCCGATAAGCGAAGGGAAAATTGCCTTCGATCTTATCGTATCATTTCGTGCGCTACGGTACCATGGGTTTTAAATTAAACCAGTATTTTTATTTTATTTTATTACAATTTAAATGCCAAATAAAACTTCCGTAAGACACAGACATATTTTATTTTATTTTATTTTGGTACATGGAAAACCAACAGCGCTATACATATCCAAAAACTATAATAGAATTAGAAAGCCAATTATAGGTTTTCACTTATAGAAATTAAATAAATATATTAACACTTTAACGGGGACGACTAGGAAAAATCCTCAATTAAAGCCTCATCGCCACTATAAAGTCCAAAAAATACTGTACAAGAAAAAAATATAAAAAGATGATGTTACATGATGATCTTTTTTGAGACCCCTATAAAGCCATATACCCTATAAAGGGTTAAAAAGTTATTAGTTTTTTATTTATTTACCTATAGTATCTTACTTTACAATATCATGTAATTTCAGCAAATACAATCTAAAAACACTATATTTTATGCTATGTATCATCACGTGATGCGCTCAAAAACCGGCATCGCTGATGTAGGCGAGAAAACCGCTAGGCTCAAATGGGACTGGGCCGGTCACGTCTACCGTATGCATCCGGAGAGGTGGGCTAGCTTAGCCACCAAGTGGATGCCGGTAGAGGGGCGTGGACGGGGCAGGCCCAAACGGAGATGGCGGGATGACCTGGACAGTTTCCTGAACAACTGGCCGGAGGAAACACCAAATCGGGAGTCGTGGAAATCAAGGGGAGAGGCCTTTGCCCAGCAGTGGGACACTCAGATGGGCTAAAAAAAAACAAAAAAAAAACACGTTTATAATCTTGGGTTTCAAGTGTCATTTCAAATACATATATTAAAATAATTTGTGACGTTCCAAACGCTACTGCGTTTATCCATTAAACCATTATAAAACTGCAACACAGAATAAGTAATAGCAAAGATTATTGAGTGTATAGAGGCTTATTATTGTCATAGTAAACTTTGTAGTCACAGAAAATTTACTGCCATCTCGTACACAGGATTAAAACTAAAAATAAATACCTAATAAATACCTAGCAATGAGTTTTTTTTTTACTCAAAATTTAACAAAATATAAAATAAATATTAAAACTAAAACTAAGTAAGTAAGTAAGTAAATATTCTTTATTGCACCAAAATTATACATTTTACATACATGTAAAACTACAAAGAAATATTTAAAGAAAAAATAGAACCAGGTAACAACAGGCGGTCTTATCGCTAAAAAGCGATCTCTTCCAGACAACCTTTGGGTAGCAGGAAATGTAGAACTCATACAAAAGTCAACAGGTAGTGCAAAGAGCTAAATATGGAGACTATTAAACACAAACACACATACTACAATTACTACTTATACATATAAGTATTAAAACGAAACCTAACACACAAATAAATATACAATACAATATATATATATATATATATAATATATATTTATACAAGCATATATACAATATATAAAATGGCAACTTAAGGCAGAGATAGAAAGTATAGTTTTAGCTGATTTTTGAATATGGGGAGAGATTTAGCTAATCTTAATTCTACTAACTACAATTATAATAACTAAAACTCTTCTTCTTTCTTTATTCCGAGTCTCCAGGCAGTTCTATTCTGAGCGTCTTCCTTACGTAAGTCTAGGCTTTCCATATCCCTCTTAATAATTTTTGTCCATGAGGTAAGTGGTCTTCCTCGTCCTCTTCTTACAGTATTTTCTGACGTTATGATTTTCCTTGATGAATTATAATAACTAAAACTAAAAATTAAAAATACCTATCAAAATTGTGTGCCCTTGGTAGGGTGCCCATCACGCAGGCAGCGTTCCCACGCTGGATTGCTATGGCCAATCTTTGCGCGAGAAAGCCGCCTGCGCAAGGGTCACCTGTGGCCTCCCATAGGCGTTTGCTGAGTATATACTCGTATTATACACCGTGTTTTTTATTTTAATTTCGTTAACTTCGGGGTACGTTTAAGAAAACTAAATAGCATAGTTTTTGTGACTTGGTTTAAGCTCAGGAATGCACTCTTGAAATTAACGGAAATAAAAATAAAAAACACGGTTAAAAAAATAAAAATACTTACATAATGAACATGTTTGACTAATAGTTACGTCGTGTAATTATGCTAATTATGTAACTGTAACATGCTTATTGTATTTTTGACCATATTTTTTTTTAACTATCGTCTTGGTGATTGGCGCGCATCTCACGCACGACTTACACTTCATTTCGCATGCACCAATCACCGTGACCGATCTTCAAGACCGTATCAAACTAAGATCAAAACCGTAACAATTTAATAAATCTGAATCGGGCTAATGTTATTTTTTATTATGATTTAAAGAACCCGATCGAAACGCACCCTTAGATCGAGTTCCAAAAGTTCCCCCGGGTCCGAACCAGCTATTCCTCTCGAAGATTAAGTCGACCTGTTATAAAGAAAAGTAGATTTCGGGAATTGGGTGCTGCCAGAATTTGTCCATTAATTTAATCATACGATATGAGAGACTTCGCCGTCGGCGAGAATAAGGAATTCTTTTATGGGGAGGATTTGCACAGATTTTGAAAGTGTTAATTTTTAATGTGAAATAGGATGTATTTTAAAGTTTAATTTTTAATTTTAAGTATTAATTATGTAATTCATACATAAGGATTATGTAGGTAATTTATTGTCGCCGAATTTCTGATACCACCCTATCTATGATCTAAAAATTTTCTAAGGTTAATATGGTGCAACATAAACCTAATAGTTTAGTAATCTTAAAAACCATCTGGAGATGTCGGGTCGAAAGGGCCTGCTATGCGTAGTACGAAAGTTATATTATATTCCTGTACCTACTGTCACAAACAACAAAAAGAATTGGATTGCCATGTTATTTTGTTTAATTTGTTTATTTATTCAAACGGTACATGCTTACACAAAAAATTTATATGTTATCCCCAAACTTTAACCAGTTTGTTGAACGTAAGCCTCTTGTTGCATGAAACTTCCACTTGTATTACAAGATACAATCTTTCACAAAGCCCCTGAACTTAACTAGGTCAATCAAAACCTTCCGTTCAAACTACATTCGTTTATATAACGATCCGTCACCGGCTAATTGTTTGATCGTACGAACAAAAGTCAATCGCCTTTGTTCCAAACAAAAAACTTATCAGACAAGCCAATCAGAGCCATTCAATTCTGGAAATGTCAAAGGGTCATAAGCTCATTGAAGTAAGTCATGAGCGAAGGGCGTTTCTTGAAGTTAAACTTCTTAGAGAGAAATTCCACTGGAGCATTACAACGGCTGTCCCTAAATAAAGCCAGTGTTATATATATTATGCAAATACTTGCTAGCCGGTTTTTAGCTGTAAACTGCTGAAATTGTATAGCAAGCTATGGAATACCCAGATATCATTAAACATGAGTTAGCAAGCATTTTCAGAAGCATTAAGAGTAGCGTTTGTATGCGAAACTAAATAGAAGTTTCCTATCGATAGGTTGATGAGGACTGAGAATTTCTTCCAAATAAAAAACTTATCAGAGAAGCCAATCGGATCTATTGGAGTCTGGAAATGTAAAATAGTCATAAGCTCACGGGAGTGAGTCATGAGCGACGGGCGTCTTTTTAACTTTTTGAAGTAAACCTTTCTAGGCGATTCGATACTGGAGCGTTCGATCACAATATCGATTACAGACAATACTTTTTATATTTCTGAGACAGTTGTAGGTATCTAAAGGAATTTATTAGATTTTAGGCCCGTGGTGCTTAAATCATTGCAAATCAGCGAATTTAAACAGTTAGTTAGTTAGTCCATCGTCAGTCCGAAATCTATAATTGAACCGTTAATGTGTGGCCTGTTGCGATTAACTGTCAAACTTATATCAGACTGTTGCCGGTGGGCGGCCGTACGGCAGATAACTGACGACTCAACTGCTAGTCTGTAGTGGCAAAGGTGGCAGCAGGCCATTGCCGGCAGGCAATAATCGCTTATGTGTGTGGACGTTATTGGTCTAGGACTGCAAGCCGCCCGATAAGATCTGAGACGGCAGGCGGACTGGTAGTGAGTGGGCCCCTTAACATTAAGCCAATTAGAGGTACGGTTTAACTCGGAGTACTTCCGTTTTGGCCAAATACCTTTCGCCAAACCAAATTTCACTTCCCAACAAACTTATCGCAGTAGTTTCATTTCCCAAATGAATCTTTAGCAAATTTACACTTCGCATTTAATTTATTTGGTCCAATTATCATTTGGCATGGTTTTAGTCCCTTTCCCTTTAGTTTTGTTCCCTTCTATTTCCCTGGCTTTATCTGGCTCTTAAAGGAGATAACTTAAGTACCTATGTACTTAATATATATTCATATTTAAAATCTATGGAAACGGATTATATCGCGTATAATGAATTTATAATACATCCGTCCGTCGTAACATTTAACAGCGTTCGTGGTCAACGGGTGACGTACGCTGTAAAGGGTTCAAAACATCGGGATGTATTATATAAATTATACGCAATTTAATCCGTTTCCATAGTTTTATTTCATGAGTAAATATCGCGGTAACCGAAGAAAATATTAAATTCATATTATTTTTAAAGGCGTACTCTTTCCACGGGCCGCCAATTCCCTTCCAAGGCCTGGATAAAGAGCGCATTATCATCGGCAAATAAATTAGTCTGCATTATTGTGAATTCACAATGGCCCCGATACCCATCTATTTGTGCCCTATCGATGTCTAGTGTTCTTCCGACCCTTTTAGATAGGAACCCTTTGTAGCTAAAAGTATTAGTTATATATCTACTTTATCTACCACTTATCTTAGGCGGTAGGTAAGGAAGTTGAGCGAGGATTTTCGAGTAGAAGGTAACTGAGGTTTGAGACTAAAGGGGCTCCTTCGTTGTTCGGAACTGTCAAATTTTTGTTCTAACTGACAGGCCGATATCGTCTGGCGGACTGATAGTCAGTGGGCCCCTTAAAACTAGTTTATGTATTATGCAAATCAGTTTCATACAGGCAAGCCTACCAGTCAGTAGTTGACAATAATAACTTACCAACCTCCCCAGTTAGATAAGATAGATAGATAAACGGCGCGATTCGGGAAATGAATTAGAGATTCACTAGATATGAAATAGTAAAGATATGTGACGTCCCACGGTAAAGGTACCGTATGGCGGTTGGCGCTTACGCTATTATTAACGCCGCTCCAATTAATATTGCCGCCATAAGGTACCTTTTGCCGTGGAACGTCACATATCTTTACTTCCCGAATCGCGCCGAAAGGTAGATCTATAGCATCATAAGTCCCAAGGTACTGATTAATTATAAAATTACTTCAATGTAATCTAAACCATTTTCAATCGGAACAAAGTTGCAATTATTTTGTTTCGTTACATTATAAAACAAAAGAAATTCAACCATAATTATTTCCTTCACTATGATTTCAAATTCAAATAGTTATTTTTTTATGTTAGGCCTTAGGAGGATAGTATGTAGGTTTTATTCGGGTATGCGGACTCGTCGATCGTCGCTTGAGGATGACCTCTTCGTTTCAGCTGGTTTTTTTAGGGTTCCGTACCTCAAAAGGAAAAAACGGAACCCTTATAGGATCACTCGTGCGTCTGTCTGTCTGTCCGTCTGTCACAGCCTCTTTTCTCAGAAACTACTGGACCAATTAAGTTGAAATTTGGTACACATATGTAAGTTTGTGACCCAAAGATGGACATGTAACGTAAACATATTAATTTTAAACACGGGAGCCACTTTTGGGGGGTAAATAAGAAAATTAAAAAATAAAGTTTGTCAAACTATATCGTGTTATATATCAAATAGCTCATTGTGAGAATCTCAAGTATATATTTTTTTATAATTTTAAGATAAATAGTTTAGAAGTTATTCAAGAAAATAGGCAAAAAATGACCGGGGCCCTTTATCTCCG
The DNA here is from genome assembly GCF_947568885.1 of Cydia strobilella. NCBI lineage: Eukaryota > Metazoa > Arthropoda > Insecta > Lepidoptera > Tortricidae > Cydia > Cydia strobilella. Next base: position 3,309,507 of record NC_086056.1, read on the forward strand.
AAACTACTGGGTCAAAAATTTAAAAAAAAATACACAAAATAGATCTTTACCTATAGATCACCGGAAAACCTTAAAAACTTAGTTTTTGAGTTAGTTTTGAGGGTTTTTTAATGACATTTCACATAAAAGATACATTGTTTAAATTGTGTAATGGACGGAACCCTTGGAACGCGAGTCCGACTCGCACTTGGCCGGTTTTTTTTTTAAAGAAACAGATATTCTTTTAAACTATTATTATAGTTTTTATCATGTAATTCGACATTAAGAGACCTTACTCATCTCTAACTGTAATACGTTAGTTTGAATTGGTAGTTGCAGTTAGTTATAATAATTTATTATAATTATAATTGTTGTTTTTTTTTTCTTGTATGTAAATTCAATGTTGACGTGTAAAAAAGTACCCTTGTGGCCTATTTGATAAATAAATGTTGAAGTTTGAAGTATAGTTTGTCAAAGGTCTGTCTCATTTCAAACATAGACAGAGAGAATCATACTATCTTTGACTTACACTAGTACTAGCACCCAAAAGAAAGGGATAAGTATAATTTTCCTGGTTGTTACTGACTGACAAATTGGTTTGACCAACTATAAAAATGATATCGCGGACTTTTTAATGACCTCCTCGATAACCATTCTGCCGGGCGACCTGGCCGCTCTTCTTCGAAAACAGTAGGCCGAGCACATGATTGGCGCGACAGTATCTCGCCGCGAGATAGACTACCCGTCTTTTACTAACTGTATGAATTAAAGAGGGACGGGTAGTCTTTGTCGCGGCGAGATACTCTCGCGCCAATCATGTGCTAGCCCGGCAGAATAGATGTACGACCGCGTTTGAATTCATTGAAGCGATAAAGGTGGCGAAAGACCTCCAAAGACGGCATCTGAAACAGCTTTTATTTACTTGCAAGTACCATCCAAATCTAAAATCTATCTTGTAGTAATGTTAAGTAGGTAATGTGAACTCCTAAGATCTCGGTAATGTCCTGTTTCCTGGCTTAGCCGGCAACCGACAGACAAAGACTCTTCATTTATAGATTTTGCGGCTTTGTTGCGTCCAGGGCTCGGAACCGGTATTTTTTAAAAACCCCGAAATAGCCCAATATTTTGAATTTTTTTATGCTCATTACGTAGGACTGAATCATGTATTTAGGAAACAATTTTGCATTATTAAAACGTCCCATTAAAAATGAAATTAGAAACAAAAGACCGAAAAAGAACGTAATAATACCGGTATTTTTGTATGGAGCAAATACCGGTTTCCGACTCCTGGTTGCGTCTCTTTTATTGTAGGTAATATTATTATTGAGACTAGATTACTGTCACCGGATTCCGGAAGTCTAAGAGCGGTTTAAGCGTGAAACTATGTAAGGTTTAGGAATATAATCAGGCAACAAATTTTTTTTTTTTTATTATTATTTCGTAACAGATATCAAAACCGCACTCTGAATATAGTAATTATTTTATTAAATGTTGTTTTTAAACAGACGCTTCTATATATAAATTATAAACTGAAATCGTCATATAGGTCTAATAAAGAAAAGTAATTAAAGCTATCCAGTGTCTAAGCCCGATTCGAACTAGGCGTCTGGCTGGATGAAGCCTTTTTTATGATACAGGAGGCAAATGAGCACACGGAGATCTTTTCTAAAAATATTTATTAAAAAGGAACAGACGTATTTTCTTTGGAACTTTTGAAGTTAACGATATTCGAATCCTAAAGAGAATTAAGTAGACATAGAGTGCTCACTCCATACATCAGCTTTGTTACAAAAACGATTATTATTTTCGTAGTCGACATGTAGCGTCATACTCGACAATAGACGTCGCGACGAACGGAAAGTCTAATGCTCAACGATTTTCAGCTAATATTGTAACCGGATTAACCGGAATACTATTTTCAACTGTAAACTGTTGAGCAATACACTTTTCGTCAGTCGCGACACAATTGACATCTAGTGGCGAGTAGCAGTACTGATAGTTCCGCTACTTGACGCTAGATGTCGACTACGAAAATAATAGTCTTTTTGGTAACAAATCTGATGTATGGAGTGAGCACTCTATGGCTATTTAATTCTCTTTCGAATATCGTTAACTTCAAAAGTTACAATGAAAAGATTACCTAATATTTCTTTTTAAATAAATCTTTTTAGAAAAGACTTTACGAATTATGATTTCGTGGCCGTATCTTTTGTAAACCTAATGCTATTAGAATAGATATACTAGATATTTAGTTAAGGAATAAGTTTTGTGCCCAATCTAGAATTCGAATATCTTTTTGTCACTAATTTGTAAGTGTATTCTAGTCACGATTTTGTGATGTTAACGAACTTTAAGTAACTGTTTCTGTAAACGCTGTTGAGATACCACATTAAAATAAATTTCAATTTCAAATTGTACATTGGAATTATAAATTCACTTCTAGCTACAGGGTAGGTACTTAAAATAAGAAAAGAAGCCAGAAATATTAATTAATTGAAAAACGAACCTCTGAAAATTTGCTTATTTACTTGTATTATTTTTAATATTCTCCTAGGCAGCAGCTTAAGTTTACATAAAAAAACCGTAAATAATAATAATGATGTTTTGCCTAGTATGCTTTATAATTAGGGCTCGCGGTCGAATCCGTGTTTCGTTTACACGTTTCGAATACCCGTTTCCGAATAATACGTAAACGGTTTTCTGGCCCGTTCCACACGTTTAATTAAGAAACGTGTAGTTAAGACCCGTGTACACGGATAAACGGGTATTCGAAGATACGTATCTTATTTATCCGTGGCTCCGGACACGTCCTTGACGATAGTAGCGAAGGAACGAACGCCAGCTACAAATGAATAGACAAAAGATTCATGACGAGTTTCTGTCATATTTAACCTTGTTCCGTGGGTCATAGAGTCGAAATTCAATAAACGGTTTAGAAACTCCTTTCTTGAGCATGTAGTTTTTGCTTGCAATAGGTATTAAGAGTATTTACGCTTCTTATCAAAGTATAGTATTTTATATAGCACTTTAAATAGCAACTTTTTTTTACGTTGCGGGTTAGCAATATAATATAAAAACCTGCTAGTACCTATTTAAAAAAAATATTAGAACCATCGAGTTCAGTATGTAGGCAGGAAGTCAAACTAATGTTCGAAATTGGCATTAAGTAAGTATTTATAAAAAAATACAATTTTAACTTGCTTCTTTATTTTAAGTTTAATTTAAGAACATGATATGAAATTGTATTTCTTGTCATATAATGTAGGTAAACCTTATAAAACAAAGTCCCCCGCCGGATCCGTATGTCTGTCTGTATGTTCGCGATAACCAGACCTCACCTATGAATGAAGTTTTTCTTTGGGAATGTTTATGTGTATATTTTGTTAAGGTTTTGTTTAAATTGGTAGAAATATGACGATGTTTGCTAATGAAGTTAGAAAAAATCACGCTGGCTTAATCGAAAACGCTGCCCAATCTATTTGATATCAATGTATGGTGGACTTGTTCTTTTTCATTGGTCTACAAAAAAGTGCGTCATGGCTGTCTGTCTATATTTTAAGAATAATTAACCCATTATTAACTTCTAAAAAAAACCAGACAAGTGCGAGTCGGACTCGCCCACCGAAGGCTCCGTACAAATACATCTGTAAAAATGTCAACTGTCTAGCTATCACGGTTCATGAGATACAGCCTAGTGAGTGGTGACAGATAAATGGACATTGAACTTTTAGTATTATTAGGCTTCCGAAGTGAATACTTGTTACAGAATGTATTTTATTATGCTTGACTCTCCATGCGAAGCCGGGGCGGGTCGCTATAGTTATTAATAAACACTCATCAACAACATCAACTTGATAAAATTGCACCTTCTCAATAAATTCTAATTGTTTTTACTTTAGGTACCTCTTACCACAGTAAAACGCTTTTTAGTGCGGTGCAGCTACAAAACAATTGAAAACATTTTCTTGTGCAGATGTTTTGACCTTATTACAACGACATAAAGCTTGTTATTGGCGGTGACACTTGTGATAATAGTTTGGGAACCTACATGTTTTCGACGATGACAAACAAAAGGATATTGGAAAACAATGGATGGATGGACCACCGGTCGGCAACGTGCGCATTTAAGTTTATTACCTGAACGCTAGTGCGAAAGTGACCAAAGTGAATTATGAATGATTACCAATTTAAAGATCTATCTTAATGTAATTAGCAATATTATCGCAAGTTATCCAAGGTAGTATGGGTTTTTATGGTTCTTGGGTAAAATTACTCGATAATCCCGCTTTTGTGTACCTACTAATAACTTTTTTGCGCCGTTGGCAGGTTTGTTGTTTTCGCAAAGCAGTAATAGTTCCGAGATAAAAATAACCACGAAATAATTAAACTGTTATTTTTAATAAATATTGTATTCTGTCTGCACACCTATTATTAACGAAAATACTATACCATTATGTAATTATAAAAAAAACTGTGATCGATATCAAATTTTTGTAATTAGCTTAGAAGCAATCGGTTTTATTAAATGATATAAATAGTTTAAAATAAAAATTATGTATACCTACTATTAAACATAGGAAGATTAGGAAGATGGCTCAGTACCTATGTTTTATCAATACGGTTAAAAACAATAAAAAAAAAAGTAATTGTGCGGTTTTTGGTAAATAAACGATTTGAATTTGAATTTGATTTTATGAAACCACGATGCAAGTGAAACTTTTTTCGGATTGTAGGCATTTACTAAAAAAAAATCGGAAATTAATTCGATTTACGGTATTAAAATCGCGGTTTTAATCTTAACTTAATAAATTGGGGCGATAGCATAAAAGCTTCACTTTAAAAATCGTACGACAAACGAATTCATCTGAAGTCAACATAATAATAGTGGACCTTGTTACCATTGTACATTGGCTCAAACTGGTTCGGAGTATTTGGACCCGTTCGGAACGGTCTTAAGTACCCGTGTAAACGGAGATACGTGTCTGAGATACGTTTCTTGGGAACGTTCCTTCGAAACGTTTTCGAATCCCGGCGGTTCCGTGTAAACCGGGTTCTTAGTACCGCCGATCTTAAGAACACGGGTATTCGTATCGGCGTGTAACACGGATACCGGGAGAAATATTTATAATATGTCGTTGTCACTACGTAGAAAGAATCATGTTGATATGAAGTTGAGACCTTTAACTGACCTTATAAGAAATCCTTGATTCAAAACTTCCTAAAAATTATGTTTAAGAAAAATATTAAAAATATGTTATATGCTGAAATAATAGTAGTGTGTCTACTTGAAAAACCACAAATTAAAATATTTTCATAGAAAATAATTTAATTTGTTCTTAGAGTATGTTATATGCTGACAATTTTTCTATTATAACCAAATATCTTATTGCAATAATAGGGTTATACTAAAGTTTTATATGGGTGCTTGCCTGAAATAAAATCAATTTATTTTATTTATTTATTTTTATTTTTATTTAAAGCTTCCCTTTAAGTATTGATAATAATTTCATTCTACGTCTTCTTCTTTTCTTGATGGACTTGAGGGCGGTGTTGCCCGTAGCCAATGTCACGTAAAAGGGTAGGAACAAAATAAATGCTCTTAGAGCACGACGCTGTTCGGTGGTTGTTGTAGTTGTCTCGTAAAACCGATAGCTGGATTTTACGAGAAGCACGTGGACTACCGGCCGTTGACTCCAAAATGGTAGTTAAACACGCTTTGAGATTAATTCTCCATTCACTGCACACTACCACATTAGATTATTGTATAATAAAGCTATCGATATTACACTTTAAACAATATTATTGAGCAAAAAACAAAGGAATTAATCACGAGGCTACTATCAAGATGGCGTTCGAACCGGAAGTCCTCATTCTACGTCGTTGCATTTTGGATTCGAAAATAGAACATGCAGCAGGGACCGCAAATACGAACGGATGAACGATAATATATTTTCAATAACAATTTTCAAACGGGTGCCGTTGTGATAGAGACCGCGAGGCCTCGCCCCCTGTACAGTCGCCATCAGATATATCGGAGTGGCCGAGGTGCTCAAAAATATGAACACGCACTCTAGCGTCCTGACAATAGAGGCGTGTTCAGATATTTGTGAGCGCCTCGGCCGCTCCGATATATCTGATGGTGACTGTACACCTAGTGTAAATTTCATTCGATAGCATGACGTGACGTACGCTTTTGCTTTAAGTGCCATTTTGTATGGGATTTTGAGTTTCCAAAACGTCCCGCTTGGCGCGCTGTTCGAAATCCCATACAAAATAGACATAACGCAAACGCGAACGCTCTTCGCTTCGCGCTATGAAATGAAATTTACACTAGGGTTCGGAGACCCATTCGTTTGGGGTTTAAAATTGGAACCATTAGTTAATCAATCAATGAAGGTTAGGTGTGGCGTTAGCCGCTATAATTGAAGGTGACTTCTTCCCTTCACTTTGTGAAGTTATTGATTGTTTTTTTTTTTTTTTAGACTTAAGACTAACTGTTTTTTGCATGCCTGATGGTCAAATATAGAGACACCACTTATTGTAAGATTACCATCACTGTATGTACTACCTATATTTGCAAATAAAACATTTTGAATTTGAATTTGAATTTGAATTTGATTCCATATTTGTAATTGTTTTTTGTAATTTTTGGTTAATTTTATTGCTTGTAAAAATTTACATGTAAAAGTGCCCCTGTGACCTATTTGCTGAATAAATGTTCGATGTTTGATGATTGGTGCACTAAATATAATTCCATTCTGTATATTCCATGTATGACTCCGTTGTATGATGGATACAAGATTTAATAGCTGAACAAGCAGCAGGGACTCAGTAATTGACGCTTGCCCAAGGGACTTGTATTGGATAAGACTGCGCTATTATTCGTATGTATACTCGCTACGTCAGATTGTGGCAGATGACTGAGCAGAAACCCATAAGGCAGGAGTTCCTTGTAAGGAACACGCGCTCCGTAGACCAGAAAAAAATCACGTTTGTTGTATTGCCATACAACACTTAAATATTTATTTCATTCTGTTTTTAGTATTTGTTGTTATAACGGCAACAGTGGTGATCACGGTGGTGACAGACAGACGGACAGACAGACAAACAGACAGACGAACAGACGGACAGTGGAGTCTTAGTAGGGTCATTGCTCTAGTTTCCGTCCATGCTCTAGTTTTCGTCCACTTGACGGATCAGCAAATAATATATTTTCATATTTTATTTGCTATTTGCAAATTATCATTTTTATGTTAGATATATTGTTTAGACATTAAGGATTACAATAAGTCCGTGCAACAGTGTAAGTTTATATTCAAATTTCGTCAAACGGACCAAAACTAGAGCTGGGCGAAAACTAGCGCAATGACATAGGGTCCCGTTTTTACCCTTTGGGTACGGAACCCTAAAAAAGTGAGGGAAGGTCTTTGCTCAGCTGTGCAGCAGTGTGTCTCCACAAGAGACTCAATAAAACTATTAAGGGATCAAACCATAAAACTATTCCTAACATTCATCCTCTTTCTAAATCTCAAAGAAATCAGTTGTGTATGAAAAAGTAGCTGACTTGAAAGAAAGTTTACAATTTTCATGTTTCGAATACTTCACGACGTGATATTGAGAGACTTTGAATTCAAAACTCGTTCGGAACTTGGCCGTTTGGATCACAGATCATTTGTCTACCAGATTGAGCATACAGATGACACACGGTCACCTCCATACATTGGAGCTCCCGTATTAAAGTATGTGCAGCCTCCTCGCTGTATCATAATGCTGAGCTTGAACCTTTAGCTTTAGTTTGGATGATTTATTATTTGTACTAGTATTTATGCGTGTTCGCAAATAAATTAATCGCATCGTCCTATGTTCCAGGAGCCTGTACCGTGGTAGTGGTAGTACAGCGGCGGCATTCTCGGCTCTTCAAACGCCGCGAAAACGCCGTGCCCTAGAAAGTAGCTATATTTTTTGCAGCGTTTAGGTATAAAACTTAATTTTTTTTTTGTATGAGTTAAAATTATGCGTCTTTTCTGTGTTCATCATAAAATAAAAGGACTTTAAAGCCTGATTAAAATGTACTCAAATTGTTAACTTTCCTATGGTACATAGGAAAGACGCCAATAATTGACCCTTTAGGGCCCTAGAGGCCCTTTAAAGATTTGTCGGCGCGCCTAATAGAGGCTTAATGCTAAATAGCGGATAAGTTAAGGTATTCAGCGATTGTGAAGTTTGTTTTGTTATAATATTTATTATCGTTAATAATTAAATAAGTACATATCGCCAATAGGTACTATTATTAACAAAAAAAAAATTCCGTGTAAATATGAACTTGTGTACCCACTATGAGGTATGAAATGACAACCGGATTGGCCTAGTCGGGTAGTGACCCTGCCTATAAATCCGATGGTCCCGGGTTCAATCCCGGTAAGGGACTTTAGTTGTGTGATGAGCTCATATATTCATTCCTGAGTCATGGGTATTTTCTATGTATAGGTATTTAAGTATTTATATATTATATCTACCGTTGTCTAAGTACCCATAACACAAGCCTTCTTGAGCTTACTGTGGGGCTTAATGAATTTGTGTAAGAATATCCAATATTTATTTATTCATTTATTTATTTTATGTATAGGTAGAATTTCGTAAATAAAAGAGCGCCTATGCGCGGTTTTTATAAACGCTTTAGGGTGTCCACTACCTGGCGCAGTGCACGGACCGGGTGAGTGGGTTAACGAGAAACAGTATGAGCATGAGCAACGCTAACTGGCGCGGTCGCGAGGGACGGATTATACCTACAATAGCATCCGGATGCGTGTGCCCGCTCCGTGCACCCGCGCCACTTAATTCCCTTAAAATGCGGAGTCTGCGCGTGGTAGTCTATGGTTTGAATAAAATGCAGTACCCTTGTATTTTTATTTGAAATCCTTGGTCTGGTATGGAGAAACTTTTTAAATGTTTACAGTTATCGTCTTTATATTTTAGAATCCGCATGTTTGACTTCTTTTAAGCTGCATAGCACGAAATATGATAGGAAAATATTTGTATGCAATTTATAATGTTCCGATGACCCAATTCTCTAGTGCTTTACATAAGGGTGGTTCACGTTTGTATGGGATCAAACATCAAACAAAGGGGCACTTTTACATGTCAATTTTTACAAGCAATAAAATTAACCAAATATTACAAAAATTAATTACACATATAAAGAATGATCACAATGTAGAGAAGCTTAATGTCGAATAAATCCTTATTACACATATGGAATCAATAAAGTCTAAATGTCAAATTACACAAAAAAACGAATAAAAAATGTACAAACAACAGACAAGACGCTGTCTGAAGAAGCTGCGCAACAATTACTTTAGAAATTATCGTCAAAAGTATACAAGGAAAATCTCCAGAGAATCCTGTAACAGGGATATATATCAAATATGTTGCTGCTCAGCTCGGTCCATAAGCAGCATGTAGAACGCATGAAAAAGCAATACTTATAAAAAGTTTTTTTTGTTTTGAAAGAGGAATACCTACAATATTTTTTCCTCCTATTACCCTTTATTTTATTCAATCATATCATTTAGAAGTCATTTCTACAACAAAATAATTTTGGCCGCGTAGATAGATTAAATATGCGTATGTGCGCGGTTTTTTTATGCAGCATAGAGGGTTTATACAGGGTGGCCAAAAATATGTACATTCCCGTTGCCAGGGAGATTTCGCGATTTCGTGGTTGGTCCCATAGTACAAGTTGCTCAGTATAATCCCAAAACCTGGCAACGGGGGAATGCACATATTTTTGGCCACCCTGTAGGTATATGTGTGTGGATACAATTATTTACAGCATCAAATCACATGGAATTTCCTGTCAGCTTTGTCATTTATTATAATACAATTATCCCGTATAGTCAAAATTATAATTCAATAAAAATAAATTTCTGACGCTCCTACTCCCTCTCACGCGTAATTACGTGTAACCAGAAGCTAGTAAATATTTAAGACAGGCAACCTCCATACAATACAACACCCCGTTCCTCAAGTGATAGAAAGACACATTATTTTTTCATATTTAATACATATAATATCTGCTATTTATGACTTTTAAACGTAAAATCCGACTTTCCTGACCGCTGGCATATGCATAAAATTACAAAAGCATTTTAGGTACATTCTAATTTAATGGCGCCATCATTTTAAACTTTTTCTAATGGCTCAAAATGCTTTTGCTCTAAATACAATTTTACGTTTTGAAATTATGAATACCTACAGCGGCAGTTTTCATACGCAAATAACAAAAACCTAAAATAGTAGATTGTGTCACAAGCCAGCAAAATTACATATTTACGGCGTGGGCGTACCTACATTGAATCCTAAGTATAATGAGGGATTCAAGTGTTAACGCCCAAGGTGGAAATAATATTTTCACATCACCTATTCCAAAAGGGGCTTTTTCTTCCACGCTAGGAGGGATCAAAGTAGCACTTTTCTTCCCTGCTAGGGGGGATCAAAGTGGCACTTTTCTGTTCTAGGACATGTTTTTTTTTCTTTTTTGTATACATTTTTTTTAGGTTAAATAATAATTTGGAATATGATAACAATTTCCTCATAGGTGATGTGAAAAGCAGTATGTGTCACATGGTAGCAAAATTATTTCCACCTTGGGCGTTAACACTTGAATCCCTCGCTACGCTTAGGATTCAATTATAGAATCCTTCGCTTCGTTCAAGATTCAATGTACGCCCTCGCCGTAAATATGTCATTTTGCTCCCTTGTGGCACAATCTACTATTTCATCACACTCGCTCAGTAAATGTGGAATTGCACGCAGGCTTAGAGGGAACTATAGAAAAAGCGTTTTCCCTAGGGAGTTATGAAGTTTCTAACAGTTTTTTGTCTTTATACTTCATTTTTGTATCGCAAGTGTGATAAAAAACAATGTGTGTAACTCGGGGCGTAATAATATTGCGAACTCGAGTCTATAAATCGCTCCGGCAAGCCGTCGCGATTTAACTATACTCTCGTTTGCGATATTTAACTTACACCCCATGTTGCACAATGTACTATTAATGTTAGATGCTATGTATGTGTGTGTCTGAGAGCATCGTCAATGTTGTAGGCAACATTGACGATGCTCTCAGCGTTGTATGGTGGTTGTCAGTCTTCATTAACTGGATCTGTAACCTATTAAAGCACAATTTATACAAGCGTGGCGTGATGCAGGGCGTGTTCAACGTTTTCTTGCCCCATCATTTGCTGGCACACTGGCAAGCTTACCGTGTGCTAAAATGCAGTAATTGGCACATTATTCACCGCTATCGCGTGAACCGAAAGCTTGTGCTTTTGACGATAGCATCTCATTGCAAGAATGTTGCTATGGTATTGTAATGTGCGATAATGAATTGGATTTAGCGGCCTAGCCTAGTCGGTAGCGACCCTGCCTACTGTACTATATGCCTAAAATACCATATTAATGGTTGCATCCTGCAACACGCTGCTGTATGTGTCCCGATTACAATACCTTACGAAGATTGAGGAGATCGTAAAGTATGTACAATACAATACAATACAAATCCTCTTTCTTGCACAACCTCAGAATTAAAATGTACATGGAAACACAAATAAAACACTACACGAACAATAATATGTACTAGTCAAGTCCGGATTCATCTCGAGGGTCGTGAAGTTGGAATCTCGACCGTGTGAATTTTAATTCTTTTGTGAAGAGCGTTCCGACTGAACACCTAGCGACCTTCAGCAAGGAGGAGTTTTGGCCGAACTGTGTCAAGAAATCATGACAACAGTATTGTATAACGAACGTAATTATTACACAAGGAATACAGTTCAATGCATCAATACGACCAATATCGCACGCTTTCGAAATACGCTCCCAACCAGGATTATAGATGGTTCGGCGCGCTACATACGGTGAATAGGCCAGGAAAGTAGCGGAGTAATAGTTTCCCGGCTGACTAACGATTCTGACTGGTCGGCTGGGATTAGGTGGATATATTATGTGGCTGACTTATGCGCTGCAGCTGCTGCCTTTGAATATTTCACATAAGTACGTCATGGTGTATTTATAGCAGCCATATTTAAATTGTAGTTTTGTGTTACAAGAGGAATAATGAAAGTGAGCAAAGGACAAAATTGACAAACACCTTTAAGTATTTTATACAATCGTGATATAATGGAGAGCTTTTCAGTCGAGTCCCACGTTAAGGCCACGAAGCTTGCTGAGTACGAGATTGAAAAGCTTTATTATATCACTATAATAGTGATATAATAAAGCTCGTAAAATAAGTATTGTGTACAATACTTTTTTACGAAATTAATACTTTAAACTTGTAGAATCATATAGGTAAACAAACCAAAAGTATACAGCTAAGATACGCGAGCAGCCGCGATACCTTCATACTCGTACGCGTCCCGGCCGCCGGGGCCCGGCGGGTTGGTCAACGACACCTTCTCGTAACTCATGAGGCCTTGGTACTTGCTCCTTGCTAAGTTCAATTTATGGACAGTTTTTTTCTCGATTTTGGCCACCGTAGCCTTAGAGACTAACAAGCAACGCTAAGCGGTCTTCGTAGTATATTGATGTTGCCATATTAAGTACTATTAATTACTATACAACCTAAAATAACTAATTAATTTGAGCTATAGTTTTGTTTCGTCCTCTTGACCGCGGTCAAATTTATTACATATTAGTTTAGTCTGAATCCCATAATTAAAAAGTGTGTGATTTCAGTTTGGTATACGAAATCTTAATTCAACCATTACAGTCGACGAGTAGAAAATAGTACATTAAGATACAAGTGCGAAAAGTAGGAATTACCTTTTCGCACGTGTATTGTGCAATGTTTTACAGTCCATATGACCCTTTAAATTTTCGACATATGCACGTATATTAGTGCTAGTTACAGCACTAGGGCGATACAATAGCACCATATAATATGTACTGTAAAAAAGCCTTTTCACCTCAGCAGCTCGAACAAGCCTACTTTCGTCACTCCCTGGAGTGAGGAAAGTGCGACTTTCTTCACTCCAGGGAGTGAAACAATGTAGCTTTTTAATTTAGTGAAGGCCATGAACTTCATACTTTTTTACATTTTTTTTTATGGTATGGTATGGTACGGTACGGTACGGTCCGGTCCGGTCCGGTCCGGTACGGTACGGTATGGTACGGTCCGGTCCGGTCCAGTCCGGTCCCGTATCGTATCGTATCGTATCGTATCGTACATATTATAATACTTTTTTTTTCTGTTTATTTTGTGTAATTCGAAATACATTTTAACCTTTAATATGTTCTCACTACTGAGGTGAAATAGTAGATTGTGTCACAAGGGAGCAAAATGACATATTTACGGCGAGGGCGTACAATTGAATCCTAAACGAAGCGAAGGATTCTATAATAGAATCCTGAGCGTAGCGAGGGATTCTAACATAGAATCCTGAGCGTAGTGAGGGATTCAAGTGTTAACGCCCAAGGTGAAAATAATTTTGCTACCATGTGACACATACTGCTTTTCACATCACCTATGAGGAAATTACATACATATATTAGGTTTCAAAACATTATTATTTTAAGCAAATCTCGATACGGACAAAGTGCCAAAAATATGTATACACGACCTTAGTATAGGTAGGTACCTTCTGGCACTGTCCGTATCGATATTTTCAGACGTGACTGTACTGACAAATTAAAAGTACTTACAGCTCATAATTATGTACCTAATATCTTTTCAAAGACAGCAGCAAATACCAAAAATGATACAATGAAAATCAAGTGCATTATTTTTGTAGATTTTTCTGGTAACAAATTAGCTCTTAATTACCCTTTTGAACCAAATCTTCGGAAGAACACTATGAAGACTAATATCACTTATATTTATTATTATAAAGTCATTGATTTAAACTAAGTATTTACAAATTTATACACAATACAGAACCGCATAGTTATGCTTTGTGAAATATTTGTACAAAACTTTTTAAATTGCATAGAAGTATGGTTGCGTTTAAGGAGACCTAAAATGTCAAAATAAAAATTAAATTATTAAACTAATGTTTTTTACGTTTCTTTGTAAATATTACGCTAATTAATTAATTTACTTAATTTAAATATGCTATTAATTAATTTAAAATACGCTAATTACATTTATTGTTTACAATTACAACAAAATATTATTTAAGTTAGAAAATTGTATGCACGTAATCGATTTTAAAGAAATTGTAATCGATTATATGCATACTAATTTCATATGTCTTTGTGTCAATATTTCATACTGGCAACAAAATGTCCTCGAACAGAAAAGTGCCACTTTGATCCCTCCTAGCAGGGAAGAAAAGTTCCCTTTTCGAATAGGTGATGTGAAAAATTATGTGTGCAACACGAGAGCAAAGTTATTTTACATCTCGTGTTTTTGAGTCCCTCGCTACGCTCAAGATTCTACCTTAGAATCAATTATAGAATCTTTCGCTTTCTCGGGACTCAAAATAAACACTCGCAAGAAAAAACAATTTTCCTCTCTTGTTGCACAAATAACTATTACACTCCTTTTTTGACGAACCCCATACTGGTAGTCCCTCTCTAGAAAACCTCGGCAGCTCATTCCACAGCCGGAGCGCCCGCGGGAGGAAATCACACACAGACGAAGTCGCGGGAAGAAGTTAGTGTTTAATATTTGTAAGCTCAGCATCTTAGCATCTGTATATGTATGGGCACTAGAGTTAAAGTCACGCACACAACAATAATACCGTGTAATAATGACAGGAAGTTTCTGAATTTTTTTTTGTCCGGTTACAAGTTGAACTGCTGCAAGATGGACCAAAAAATTTTTTTCGGATTTCTTCTTTTTTTTTAGCTTATGTCACATTCACTCATTCATTAGTTCAATACTGTTTTTGCAATTATTACCTACTCTGTGTAGCTGTGTGTGTGTGTGTGTGTGTGTGTAATTATTCACCTCAAACTCTCCTGGCGATACCTTTATGTAAATAACGCACATCATAATAAGTCGTGTAACGTGTATTTTAAGAATACGTTTCAAATTTGGAACGAAATGTCAACATAATAACTTAAATCTCGCTCTTTACATTATATTCTCGTAAACAGTAACCTAATACCTACCGTATGTCGCTTACGAGACATTTTAATCGACTTCAAAGCTAACTTTGTTCTTTTACGTCTAAATAAAAATAGAAATGCTGCCATGAAATTTTAATGTTAAGAGCGCCTTAAGGTTTTTTGTTCTCGACTTTTGGCACTAGTATTTTCTACGAAATTAGATTTTACAACCTTTTGCCCGAACTATTAGGGTACCTACCTACTTATTCCGTCATCAAGTCCAAAAATTGTAGACTACAATTTTTTCTAAACCGTTGGAACTGGCTGTTAATAAACTCCAACGTACACTCAAAGCTTTATTCTAATTTCAAACTTATCGATATTACTAGTGACTGCGAATTTCAAATTAGGAATTCATGGCATGAACGGATTTATACCTTGTAAATTCAGATAGCTCATATCTTGCCCCATCAAATAACACAAAGTAAACCGTGTTTGAATAAATGTAAAGTTTAAAATCGGATGAAGAAAGCGACGAGATACCAGTTTTTGAAAATAAATTGTTAGGTTAGAGAGTGCAAAGCGACCAAATAGCAATAACCGCAATTTAAATAGTTGAGTAACACCGTGTACCGCGTTTTGAATTTCGACGGTTTATGTTCGAACTGCAAATTACGCTAAGTCAGCACCATAGACTTAGAAATGGGCTAGACTCATGATTTAGACGAGATTTCTTAGTTACCACTCTTGTGCTAGTATTTTTGCGAGTTCATGTCTTTTATTCTACCAAAGGATAGAACGAAAGATAAATAAATAAAAATAATATTGTCTTCGGTTACCGCGATAGTTACTCATGAAATAAAAATAAAATAAATAAAAAGTCATTTATTGTAACGATATCAACGAGTTACTATTTAATGAATAAGAAGTGCGTTGATGTCTTTTGTACTATATTTTTATCTACTAAGAAACTTACCTAATTTTCTGTAATTGTTCACATATATAAATTCTATAAAAGTATTGTTAAGAAAAAAAATAGAATCGCTTCTTAGTGATAATAAGTGTTACCTAATTCTAATGTTATATTTTATCCGTTTGTATTTTACTTATTGGAACAAATAAATATTATGTAGGTATAAATATTACTCAGGTATTTACGTGGGTATTTATTACGTACTTAGGTCGCTACTTTCTTCTATGCGTGTGTGTTTGTGAAGTGTGTATTGAAATTTTATATTTTAAATTCGATATAAAAATGGTAGCTTGCAAACTCTTAATTAAATGTCAAGTATTATGTTTTAATACCTTTTTGTAAACTATACACATTCATAATATGCAATATTACATATGCAAAAGGGGGTTATTCAATAATTCGATTACCGAACTAAGCGTGGGATGAGAATGCGTTCTTACGTTGTTAAAAAAAAAAAAAAAAAAAAACATTTTTTTGCATGCCACCATTTCCCTGATGGTAGAGAAAAAAATCTAACAGAGTAACTTCAAGATTGTACAAACGATGGCAACAATTTTTTATATGAGAGCGAATCAAAATTGACCTGATAGGCAACGCCAACGTGAGCTGCAAATTTTAAAAAGTTTTACTTACGTCATGAATGCATCAATGTTTTTAGGGTTCCGTACCCAAAGGGTAAAAACAGGACCCAATTACTAAGACTCCACTGTCCCTCTCTGTCAGTCTGTCCTTCTGTCTGTCTGTCCGTCTGTCTGTCACCAGGCTGTATCTCATGAACCGTGATAGCTAGACAGTTGAAATTTTCACAGATTTTGTATTTCTGTTGCCGCTATAAAAACAAATACTAGAAAAGTACGGAACTCTCGGTGAGCTATTCCGACTCGCACTTTTCCGGTTTTTTTTTAAAGTATTTTACATCAATGTATTGTATGTATTTTTATACATTTTGATGTTTATAGCAATTGTTTGTCCTCGTAGCTTGCAGGTCGATGTGTTTGAGTTGCACTGCATCACGTATTCCGCTTGGAGCGGCCATTAGGCGGAACTCTCAGGTTCGCGGTTCAAAGGGCATATATCACACGAAAATGTATCGTTCTAGCGGAAAAGGGACCAGTCCTAAGGTCCTTTATGCCGACGCTTACAGTCGAATTAAGATTGGGTAATCTTACAGCTTTGTAAACCTGCTTGTGGGCAACCTACTATTTTTAAACTTCTATCTAGTATGTAGGTACTGTAAAGCCACCCAACTATAATACAAAAGCTCCCAACTACGGTCCAAAGTAACTAATTTCGCAGTTCTGAGGCAAAATATTTTCATGAAAGAAAGAAAAAGTCATAAAAAAACCGGCCAAGTGGGAGTCGGACTCGCGCACCGAGGGTTCCGTATTTTTTAGTATTTGTTGTTATATCGGCATCATCTGTGAAAATTTCAGTTGTGTATTAGTTTTAGTTGTGTGTATCACGGTTCATGAGATACAGCCTGGTGAAAGACGGACAGACAGACAGACAGACAGCGAAGTCTTAGTAATAGGGTATCTGTCTGGTGGGTGTATTGACGACCGACAATAAGTAGGTACCTCTACCTACCCTTTGAGTTGAAAATAACACATTTAATTTTAAGTTTTACGGTGTCAAAAAATACTTATTTCTTCAGATAATACCACATTACATTTTAAGTTTTATATTTGCGCGATACTAAAGCATTTTACTAAAAATCTCAAATTGGTTAACACGCTAAGACCCTTCACAACAAAGTCTTGCTTAAAGTGTACCTTTTTTGGCACCTTTATTTTCAAAAGAAAAAACTGGTATTAATAACTAATGGAATAACAAAGTTTTAAGGGCTTGGTGAAACAAAGAGCCTTTTCTACTTAAAATGTTGAGAGCCATCATTAGATACAGGGAGATCAAAGCTAAAGTTTGGAGACAGCTGAAGATTAGATTTCGGCGCCGGTATGAAATACTAGAAGTGGCAGGTCTAAGACCGCGATTCGTTGGTTTTCCTGACCAAACATTCTCTCTCTTTCTCCTTAGCATTATTATTCCCATCTGATTGTGGGATCTGCTTTCCTTGTCCTTTCTACTTCGCACGATCGGACGTGTCGTCTACAGAATCGTCGCAGGCCATGTCTTTTGCTATGGTATCTGCCCTTCTCATCCTCGGTCTTCCTCTGCCAAACATTGAAAAATAATAATTATAAGTATTTACAATAGGTTAAGTATTTACAAGAGAGGGGGGAACACTTGCAGGCGGACGTAAGCCGACCAAAGAGTTTGCGAATATACATTTTTTAAATCAGTTAGAGTGCGATTTCCTTTAAAAATGACTGAATCAGCTAGATATACTATTGACTTATCCGTGTGTGTGAATTAAAAACTTTTAGTAGTGTGTTAATGTGACTATTTTAAAACTTAAGTTACTGTGTCGAACTGTTTGTCGAACCGACTGAAACCGTTGAGTTTTAAACCTACTTACGACTATAAGGCAAGTGTTTTGGAGGAACTATCATCTAATAAACATACTAAGGAGCGTAAACTATCGATAATCGAATACAAAGTGCATCTACATTTTATTTTATTTTAAGATAAGTTATTTAAAAAAAGTAGTGAATACATTACATAGTAATATCTGCATCTACTTCATGCGCAGACCTGAACGCTCTAGAGTGAAAGAGACAACCACAGTTTGACACGATCGGTTCGTGCTCCGCCCACTCCTATTGTTATTAGGAAGAGAACAATAAAATAGGCCTAGATTTACTGAATTACGGAGTTTTGTGGATTTATAAAACCCTTACTCTCTAAAATGAACTGCCTAGCGTGCCCTGAGCCCATTTCTACCAGATTCGAGCTATTAACTTGTGTATTATGTAAAGGTACATACCACTTTAAGTGCCTTGGAATGACAACGGCATACTATAATGATAATATAAAGGAACTTCAATGTACATGGCGGTGCCCTCGATGCATGAACGTCACTTCGCGTAGAAAAACGGATAATACTCCAGTTCGCAAACAATTTGAGGCCACTACAATGGATGACTCCAGTATGTCGTTAAATAACATGTCAATAGATAATTTACTTAATGATGACACACGCAAAACTTTGTTCGATGACACCGTGGGGTCTGTTGTTCTCAGCTCACATCAAAACTTAGGGCTACAACAGACTAATATCACACTAGAACAGATAAGTTTGCTGCTAGATAAAAAATTGGAGAAAAATAACAATACAATTTTAGGCGAAATGAAGATTCTCATACAGACGGAAATTAACACCGCAATTAGCCAGCTTAGGCACGATTTTACCATCGATTTAAACGGCGTAAAGGAAAATCAGCAGCTTTTAAAAAAACAGCTTGACGATAACCTTTTGAAAATTACGTCGATGGACAGTGAAATTTTAAGATTAAAAACAGAATTAAGCGAATTACAGCAGTCGCAATCATTCATTCCATCTAATGGCACTTCTAACTACACATCGGAAAATAAGGATAATGAAAAGAAATTTATTGTGTACGGCCTAGACGAAGACTATGGTGAAACTGAGTCTTCATTATTTTATCGTATTGACAACATGTTCAGAGATCTATTAAACTTAAATATTAATGGCTATTTTGAATCAGCCAAACGAATTGGGAAAAAAGGTTACCGCCGCCCAATTTTAGTGGAGCTCATTAGTAAAAGAATTACCAATGATGTACTGTAAAATAAATCATGCTTTAAAAATACTGGATACGGAGTCTCAGAAGTCTTAGACAGTGAAGCCCTTCAAAAAAGGAAATTGTTAAGGGAGCACCTTCTAATCGCACGTCGTAAGGGACATTTCGCGGTAATGAGAAACAATCGATTATTCATTAACGGATCAGAATTCAAACTGCCAACCACGCAGAATACAAAAGAAAGTCCTGCAAAACTACATGACAATCAGACTCAAGAACGCCCACAGGCGGGCACTATAGACTGCGAGGACGAAAAAAGTCAGAAAAGCTTCTCCATGCCTAACGATCTTTTTCGTGTATAACAACATATCTATATTACATCAGAATATTAATGGCTTAATTCATAAAGCTGACACTCTAAGTGTACACCTCGAAGATTTGAAGAACTCGGACGAACAAATTGATGTTATATGCATAACAGAACATAATATGAAGCCAGGAGACGAAGACCAACTATCTATTACGAACTATAACTTAGCTACACTTTACTCAAGAGATAACAGAAATGGCGGATCGTGTATTCTAGTTAAAAATAATCATAAGTACACAGTTTTACATGAAATTCTGTCTTCTTCCATTTCGAATGTCGTTGAATGTTCGGCTATAGAACTAACGGAACATCGTATTGTCATAATTTGCATATACAGAATTCCAAAATACGATAAATATACTATAAACATATTTTTTAACACATTAAACTATATTTTATCTAAGATATGTCTTAATGGTAATAAGAAAGTTGTTGTATGTGGCGATTTTAATATTGACATGCTCAAAAAAACTACTCACTCTTTAGATTTTAGGAATTTAATAATGAGCTATAATCTTAAACAAGGGATATCAGAACCGACTCGGCTACAAAGTAATACTTGTATCGATAACATCCTACATAATATACGAGGTGGGAAAACCAAAGTTATTGATTTGGCGATCTCTGATCACACAGCCCAGATTTTAAAATGTCCAGTCAAAAAAACCTATGTCTTACCATTCTGGTTTATAAGGAAAAGGGATTATAGTACAGAAAACGTTGCAAAATTTGTTGAATGTCTAGAAAACCTAAACTTCAATGACGTATACATGACTAATGACCCCAACGAAGCTTATAATCACTTTATGAATCATTTTCAGTTATTTTATAATCTTTGCTTTCCGTATGTCAAAATCAAGATATCAACAGCCAGAAAACCTAGGTGGATAACGAATGGAATAAGGAAATGCTGCAGGAAAAAAAGGGAATTACTTTGGAAATATAGATTATTTATCGCCTAACACATGTAACAAAACTTATTTAAAAACGTATTCCAATAGACTTAAAAAAATTATACTACTTACCCAAAAATCACAGAATGACTACTACATTAAAAATTCTGTAAATAAATCCAAAGCTACTTGGAATGTCATAAAAAAATCAAAATCTCCTTGCTTAAGAGAGAACATTACACACATTCAGTGTGACGGTAGACGAATAAATGACACAAAAGACATTGCACAAAATTTCAATTCACATTTTGTAGATCACGTGACGTCAAATAATAATTTAGATCCAGTAACTATACCTAATAATAATACCTTGACATATACATATCCTAATTCTATTTTTATGAGACCCACTGACCCCCATGACATTTACACAATTATTAATTCTTTAAAAAACACGAATAGCACTGGCCACGATGGAGTATCTTGTAAAGTCGTAAAAAAAGTTGCTCATATAATATCACCACTTATTTGCTACATCACAAATCTATGCATTGAATACGGCAAATTCCCGGAAATGCTAAAGATTGCAGTAGTACGACCACTTTTTAAAAAGGGTGACAAAGAATGTATGGACAATTATAGACCAATAGCACTTCTGTCAATTTTTTCCAAAATCATAGAAAAGGTTATTTATAATAGTCTATATCAATATTTTGAAACTTATAAATTGTTTGCAATAGAACAATATGGATTTCGGAAAAACAAGTCTATAAATATGGCGATTTACAGCTTACTACATGGAATTATGACTGACATGGATAAAAAGAAACCGGTTTGCGCTCTGTACATGGACATGTCCAAAGCGTTCGATTTTGTCGATCCCAATATCTTGTTAAATAAGTTATATAATTATGGCGTACGCGGCAATGTCAATGAACTTCTAAAATCGTATTTAACTGGACGTAGGCAGATAGTAACAATTAATAAGATATGTACAAAATCAAAAACAGAGCAGCTTGTGTCATCTGATTTCAAAGAAATAAAATTTGGCGTGCCTCAAGGCAGTGTACTTGGCCCATTGCTTTTTATTATCTATATCAATGACTTGCCACTAGCTATAGATCACCCCATGGTCCTCTTTGCAGATGACTGTACAATTGTATTCTCAGATTCAGACCCACATGCATTACAAATTGACATAAACAAGACACTTGGAACAGTAATAGAATGGCTAAACAGAAACAATTTACGTATTAATTTGACTAAAACAAAAATTATGAATTTTAAACAAAGACTAGACAAATTGCCCGATCTAACTGTGACATATAAAGATAACATTATTGATGAAACGGACATTACAAAATTTTTGGGATTAAGTTTAGACCATAAGTTGACGTGGAAAAATCAAATTGAAATTGTATGCAATAAGCTTAGCAGATTTTCTTATGCATTGTATAATCTAAGTAAAAGAGTCAACGAGTCTGCTTTACTGACTGCCTACCATGCATACGTAACATCAACACTGAGATATGGTGTCATGTTCTGGGGAAATTCCACTGATCGCGAGGCTGCTTTTAAGGCGCAAAAAAAATGTTTAAGATCAGTTTGTAGATTACAATTAATGGAAACCTGTAAACCACATTTCATTAGGTTCAATATACTAACCCTGCCATGTCTATACATTTTTGAAACTGCGGTTTACATTAAAAACAACATCGATCAATTTTCAATGTTTAAAAGTGCTCGCAGATGCGAAAAAATTTACATCCAATCCGTGAACTCGGCTTTGCTTGCTAAAAGTATCTTTGGGATGGCACCCAAAATATACAATAAGTTGCCAAAACATATTATTGCAATAGATAATGTAACTGAATTTAAGAAATGCCTGTATGACTTTTTGGTACAAAAAGCATACTATTCGATAATGGAATATTTACTCGACATATTTTGAATTTAAGTTGTTTTAGTTTTAAGTACACTCTTAGTTTATAATTCAATTAATTTAATTTTCAATTTAGTACACTCTTATTTTGTTTGACATTTAACATATTACTTTCGTTTGAAATCTGTTATAATTAGTGCATGCTCCATCTCTTCTTGTTTATATTTGTATGCCAAATGGCAAAACATAGTGAAACATAAATTATTGTATAAGAACTATATTTAACCTATGTTTACAAATAAATAAATTTTGATTTTGATTTGATTTGTTATATGTACAGTCAACATGAAAAGTAGCGAATGAGGCTATGCGTTCAATCTACCACCTGCTTAGAAAACCATTACAATAAGTACAACAGATAATTTTGAAAGCAAAATCTCTAGTTATTCTCAAAACTATTGTGCCAATTTTGGCGGGTTGTTCTTTCCGCTAGTTTGATGCTGTATATCATTTTTTAAGGCCATTCCATCGGTTTGCTGCTGTCATTGTCACATTTCGCAAGAAAGAACGGGAAAGATAATGCGCGCCAAGTGTCAATTTTGATCGAATTTTGTCGATTTTTATTTAATTTAAAAACGTTACCTTACAATATCGAAATTCGAAAGCTATGAAATTACTATTTAAGTTAAGATTGTTTTTTTTTTGTTTTGTTTATAGTATCACATAATAAATAACTGAGTATAGTTTGATTAAAAGTCCGAGTTAGAGGTTACTTTGGGAATTAATTGTATCGAGCGAAGTGTCATAATTCGTGTATCGGAAGCTATGTTATTAAAGATAATATAGTCAAGAACTACATATATTTTTTCCACGTCTACTAATATCAACGCCTCTTAGAAAAACATGATCATATAAGGAGATTTTTCGCCTTCTGGCTCAGGGAACCGCTTTAAATGGCTTCGCCAAGTTCGGCAGTGCTAGAAGTCAACAAAACTAATTCATTTTGTTCAAGAACTGTTTGCAAACTTAAGTAGAATATTATTTCAACGGCACACAACTTAACTGGCTTCTGTGGCAATTAGTTGTAAGACTTCCATCTCTAGACTAAGTTGACTTTCAAGCTGTTAATAGGCTCCTTCGGCTCAAACAAGCATTGAGAGTTTCGGAACTTACAGGACTAGTACTACATCTTTGAAGATAATATATCTATAACCGTGGCACTTATCTCAGACACTGCACAACTATCTCACTAACTGTTAGTGAGATAGTTGTGCAGAGTGTAGTTGTTAGTACCATACCAGCCAAGATTTCGACGGTCTAAGGTCACGCTGGCTTTAGTCGGGGTGCAATAAAATTTAAATGTCAAGCCACCGACTACATGAAACCAACAAGATCACCTTGGCTTTTGCTGAAAGAATTGTAGAAAAGGCTTTACAAAACAACATTCAAGTGTTCAGCAACACTGTAATCAGTCACAGTTTATAATTATGTTGGTTATATGGATATGATAAACATTCTTCTTTTTTTACTTGTTCTATAAGTGGTAAACGAGGACATGAATCACCTGCAACATCAGACGGATTGCAAGTGCGTTGCCGGCCTTTAAGGGAGTAAGGGCCACTCTTGTTTGAAAGTTTGAAGGATTTATTCAAATTTCAATTTCAATCATTTATTTCAGACATAATAAGCCCATATTATTCGTGAGTAATACAATAAAATTTATGTTAATTAAGAGCACTAAACGATGGACTCAGCAACATCAAATCATCAGCATAACTCATGTTATTGATGCTTGTTATTTATGCTGCGACTTGGATGTTATTTTGTTATCCGACTTAGAAATTTCGATGCAGCCAATTCATTTGTATTTAATTTTATTTGAAAGAGCAAAGATATATTTTCAGATCCTTTCTTGTATCTTTATATCCAAGTATCTCAGTTAAACATTCTGTTGGTACCGAATTTTATTTAGTCCAAAGTTGTCTTAAGTTAAGCGGAGTTAGGAGTCCTTCGTAATTGGTGTCCAGATACTAAAATATCAAGTTCACGGTTAAAATGTAGGATTCTTTGTCGGTATAGGTTACATGATTACTTTCCGAATTTCTATTTTGTTTAGAACATGACGTTTCGAATAAACAAGATTAATTCTCACGCGGTGTCCTACGAGACTGTCGCTTACGAAATGCTTATGCCTTTGTATGACAACTACCTCAATCATATACGTAAAGCTCGAGAATATACTGCCAATTTGTTAGCCAAGTCGTGAAGAATTACCAGACCAAATATCGTTTTCTCAGGATTTTCAGAAGTATAAAGGGGCCCACTGACTATCAGTCCGCCGGACGATATCGGCCTGTCAGTTGTTCGGAACTGTCAAATTTTTGTTCTAACTGACAGGCCGATATCGTCCGGCGGACTGATAGTCAGTGGGCCCCTTTAGAAGTAGGGTATTTCGTAAGCGACATTCTCGTGGCGTGGAGCTTGTGTTTCGATATGTCTAAATTTACACTGATTAGCTAATACAAGCCTATCGGTTCGGGCTCTTTAATAGTGAAAACGTATATTAATCATAATGATATTCGACGAACGATGACAGTTAACGAATCAAAATACTTATAATACAATTTTATTAAATGCGTTATCGGCCATAACTCACCAAACGAATACCAAAACTGCCAAATATGGGAAATAATTTGTATATAAGCAAATTTTGGCATACTTAATTGTAGGGAATGATGTTTTTAACAAAATACTTATGAGTGGTGAAGCTATCGGCTGGGAAATTGTAAAGGTCCTTTTTTTCCTAAATAACTCGTAAACTGTTTAGCAAAATGTTTTACATACATAAATAATTTACATAAAATTTCCATAATTTTCTGACTCCTCGCGTCAAGAGACGATTTCCTCGCTTTAACAACTTGTGTATTTCGTATTTCTTTTATTTATATGCTTTCTCTTTCACGGACTCAATTAAACTTCCACATCTACGTGTTACTTAGAAATCGGACACTGCCAAATAACAACATTAAGCCGAAATACAGGGTCTCGGCTTAATTATATAAATCATTAATGAACCCGACCCGTTCACGCTCCGCTGGTGCAAGAGACAGTACAACAGTGAATCAAAATCAAATATTTAGGTAGTACCTATGCCAGGCATTAGATTAGGGCTCCTTGCTGGCGGACCTTTTACTGACCCAGCCGTAGTCGTTTTTAAGTAACAAATAAATTAGAATACGAAGTATTTTTTAATGCCTCACTTAACTTTATTAATAGGGAATATTACGCGAAACTCTGCCACAATCTGAGCGTCTATCGCAAAACAAGAAAATCGAAATTTCGTTATCCAGCAATTATTAAGGTCGTATCAAAACCAGTTCAAAACCATAATCAATTGATAAATCTGAATCAGGATCCAGGGTATATGAACAACTAAAACTTGTCGTACTGCTCACTCGCTCTCCTGTGCCGACGTGTTGATTTTGTCAAAAGGAGTTTCCTCAACAGCCGGATACCTTGATTGGAGCGAGCGGGCTCTAGGTTCAAAATGTAACTAAGTAGTCAGGATGTTTCTTCGTGTTTTCTTATTGATCTCTTAGGACTAGCGTTGAAAAAAATCGGGCTCGTTTTTTTCAAGTTTCTTTCGAAAAAATCAATGTATTTTTCAATATACTTAATTAGGAATTTAAACAGGTAGGTTAAGGTTGCATGTCTAATGTGTTTGTTTATGGCATTGACACTGTCATCACTTCCCAGGTAGCAAAGTGACGTCAGCGACGTCATAATGACGTCATTTATACGTCATAATGACGTAACAGACGTCATAATGACGTATATATGCTACCTGGGTTATCAGTGGCATTGTGTGTGACGTATTTAATTTTTCTGAATAGAACTGGAAAAAAACCGAAAAAAAACTAAATTTAGTAAAATACATTTAATTTTATCCGGAATTTTCATCCCTACTTAGGACGTAGATGGGTGTTTTTGTTATTTTAGTACCTATGTGAAAACATGTTGCCAGGCTGAGTGATGACAGGTGGACCAACATGTTAACGGATTGGTGGCCGCTTTCGAATGAAAGAAGCGCCTGGAGTCCGTTTTAGGTCGTTGGATAGACGACATTCGGTCGTCGTAGCTATTTGTAAAGTATAGCTAAGCTAAGCTAAGCTTATTACTTAACTAAAAGCTACTACAGAACGTTATGATCTACGAGCAGAATTTTGACGTTGGCGAAAATCATAAATTTGAATAGGCTAGGTAACAAATTTTTATTAATGGTATCGATCGATCAGGTTTGTTTTTGGGATCAAAAGCAATACAAAAGTCGGAATTGTCAGAAATGATAGTCAGTGTGACAGTCGTACTTCACTCGCGAAAAAGTTAAGTGAACGTGACGTCAAGGTCACTGAGAGCCCATCTTGAATGTATGGAAAATAAGTTAAACTGCGATTTTGTCGGTGAAATATAGCGTTTATGCATATAGTTGCCGTACAATCTTTTTTTGTATAAAATGCAAGAAATCTAATGGCATCTTTACTTTATTTCTTTTTAGAAGTTAAAAAAAACTTTAAATTTTGTAACTTAGATCCTGTAATTTTTTTATTATTTCTATTTTTTTTTTAATAACCACATTATTGTGATAAATTGCTCATTTGTTATCTATTTTACTAGTTGTTGTTATAAAATTCAACATGTGTCATCATGCATATTAACATCTACTCTCCGTTCAATAACAAGATATTATGATCCGAAAGGCCTCCAGTTTGTAGCCTAACTACAATAAAATGCAATGCCAAATTTACCGGCGTCCCATGACACATAAGTAATCAGGATAACACTTAACTGCGATCCTCTGTCAATAATGGTGATTAAATATACAGCGGCGGGTAAGTGTGCTCGCAGCCGTGAAGGGGTTAATATGGGGTTGATGGGTTGATGCTTGAACTTGTTGGTTATTATTATTAAACTTAGTTGTTAGTGTGAAATATATGTATTCATAGGTTGTTGTTACCAATACCTAAACCTACCTAGGTATAGGTAGGGCTAAATCTCCTTGGAATAGACCAGTCCTTTGCATTTTGCCTCGGGTTATTGGAGCCTGGGGTCCGCTTGACAACTAATCCTAAGAAAATTACTACGCACTAGTTTTACGAAAGCGATAGCCATCTGAGGGCCTACCGCGAACCACGTTCGACGTGTTGCCTCCCTGTCACACTTACGTACAAATTTAGAAGTGCGACAAAAAGGCAACAAGTCGAACGTGGTTCGCGTTAGGCCCACTGACCTCAAAGGGAAAACTCAGCCTTATCGGGATTAGTACGGTTTCCTCACGATGATCCTTCACCGAAAAGGGACTGGTAAATAATCAAATGTTATACTTATTGTACATAGTTCCGAAAAACTGTGAGCCGGGGTTTGAACCCGCGACCTCCGGATTATAATTTGCACGCCCTACCTGGCTACTGGGACTCTACGGGATGTATTTTTTTACGTGATACAAGATATATATATAATACCTATACCAATATACGCGACTGCACCTATTACTGTGAGCAAGTTTTGTTGTGAAAGTAAACCTGAAATCGTAAAAAAAGCTCAAGTTCAATTCGACACAATTTATGGAAACGCGGATTTATTATTACATTACTGGTACATCTAAATCATAGTTCACTTGGCACGATTTCACAGTTTAGATAGTTAGTTTGTTTGTGATTTCAGGGTTGCTACCATATGATAGTAAAAGTTGATCATAGAAATGAGTATAATCGCGTACAAATCGGACATAATATCTTGTATCACCTAAAACATTACACCTAATAGGTATTATATCAAATGAATAATATCACCCCAGGCTGTGAGGTCAAAATATTACTGCGTGGAGGTTTAACCGATTGAAAAAAAAGGTTGTATCGCGGCAGCGCGGATTTATGAATTTTAATTTTGTTCCAGCAGAGAAGTATTTGTTACCTTTCAGAACGTACATTATTTTCAAAGCTGTGTCAAAGAGTTGAGGCGTAGAGGCGGCGTTTTATTTAAAACTTTAGGTACACTTTTTTTTAATATGGGAATTTAATTGATTTCTACTCAGAATCAAGAGCTCTTTCGATCCTATATAATAGCGAAAAAACGTGTCGTAGGATTTTTATTTCCATTCCATTACGATTTTTCGTACATTTTGTATGACAGTAACGGAATGGAAGAAACGAAAAATGTATGGACATTTTGGGATACTTTACAGACGGCATTTATTTCTTGCATTTTGGCAACAAATTGCAACAACTATTGTTTTTTTTTTAATTATATCCTCTATTCCCATATTCCTATTTAGGAATATCTTGATTTTCGATAATATATTATTATTATTATAAACTTTTTAGTATGCATTTTTACACAATAACACACACACACGCACACACGCACACACACACACACACACACACACACACACACACACACACACACACACACACACACACACACACACACACACACACACACACAAATACACATACATACAAACAAACACTCGTTCACACGCAGCTTAGAAATAATAACATATATGTTAAAGTATGCATGCACAGCTGTCTGTAAGTTTCAAAGTAACTCTCTGTACAATTTGTACCAATATATACCTAGATTAAGAAACTAGTATAACGAAACTGGGTCCTGTAACACAGGGTTTCCTAGCTCCGGACACAGGGCCGTGATTTATTGTATACTTAAATTTACACAATAAACTTTTTTCATTTTTTTTTCATATAATCATTATATCCAATAACATATCAATGGAACCTAGTATTGTATAACCATATTTAGTGTATTTGGTATTTTCATACATTTTGGCAGATCCGATGACGACATATTCTGGAAGAATTATCTTTTTTTCAACATTGGCTACATTTGGAAAAAAATCGTATACTAGTAACGCCATTACAATAATATTTAACCCAGTATATATAACACTGTAACACACGCACACAGAACAATCAACATGAATCAAGTGGGCGTTAAATATACACACATTCAACACACACATACATTATTAACTAATTCAGTATTGTCTCTATTGTTAGTAATGTCATGATCAGATCAGTAGTGGGCCCTTTACACTCACGATACGATACCGGAGCCGATAATAATTAGTGTTGAAACTCTAGTTTTTTTAACCGACTTCCAAAAAGGAGGAGGTTATCAATTCGACCGTATTTTTTTTTTTATGTATGTTACCTCATCACTCCGCCATTGCTGAACCGATTTGGAGAATGTATGTATGTATGTAAACACTTTATTGTACATAAGACAGATTACAAACACAATAAAAGAACATAAATATATACAATGTACAAAGGCGGAGAATTGTCAAGTTGGTCCCGTTTTTGTCAAAACCCAGTTCTGATGATGGGATCTATGAGGAATCCAGGGAACTCCTCGAATCTTATAAGCATACATATAGTTAGAGTTTTGAATGATTCACGGTTAGTTTCACTAGACTTATATTGACCGGGATATAGACCGTGATTACCTTTTGTATTATTTGTGAAAACCAGTGATATCCGAATCAAACACGCGTATTGACACCGTAAGTGTAATGTGTTTGGACAGACCAACGAGTGTGAACTCGACCGGACCAACAAGTGTGAATGCGACCGCTGGTAACGTTAAAAGTGAACGCAGCCGACGCGCAAGAATGAGGGTAGACAGAGCGCTGTCTACACAACTTTGACACCCACCCGCTATTTTCAGTCACCCGTGAACATGATGCATGTAACTGCGTCGAAATATCGGGAGCTCACAAATAATACAAAAGGTAATCACGGTCTATATCCCGGTCAATATAAGTCATACATATAGTGATGTTTTTAAGTCTAAATTTGAAATCCTCGACTTTTTTACGAGGCTTAGGGCTAAAAAACTTCAGTCTTTTAAGTCCCGAGTCGAGTCCATTATTGTGTTTTTTTAAGCGCAACTCGAGCCTCCGAATAAAGACTCCGACAACAATTTTGTAGGTTGTATCTAAATACTAGTAGTAAAGAAAGTTTGATCTTTTTGTATTTATAAGTTTTTTTGTCTTAACAATTTGAAAAGAACTCGAGTTTCGACTTTATTAAATGAGTGTGGAAAACACAATCGATTCTTAAAGTAGAGGACTCAAAGAACTAAGGAACTGTAAAGGAGTATAACGGTCCGGGTCCGGGCGGAGGCTTCCGAGACCTTGTTTTCTATGACGGCTGATCACGCGATGCTTTCAAATCTGAAGTGTCGGACACCTCAGTCCGGACCTATTCCCCAGGTACGGTGGTACCGTAAAATGGGGTGAGTAGGAGCAAAACTGACATTCAAAGCTTGACATCATTTTATTTTTACATATGCAAACTGAATGGTATATATAGTAATATTTTAGTTTTTATTTTATTTTGGGTAGTTCCATTTCATAGCTTTGACGATAAACAGGAAAACCCACCTCACCCCGTAGTCCCTTGTAATTGGGGTGAGATGGGTTTTCATACAAAGGTGATTTTGGAAGATTGTTGGATCGTTTTTTTTTTATTATGAGTATTACTATAGCTCCATTTTAAATTGGAATACATTATTTTTGTAGCAGTAGCCTTAAAAACCCATCTCACCGCCTTTCAATCCTTCTCTCCCCATTCATAACCCAACTCTCCCCGCGAACCCTACTCACCCCATTTTACGGTACTATTAGTTATTCTGTGCTCCAGGTATTGACTGTTGTATTTATAAATGTTGCTACCTATGTAGTTTTCGTGTCACAAATATGATGCCACGGTTAAAAATCTTGTATTGACTTGTGAAAGAGCCCTTGAGGCCTACTTACAGAATAGATTTTTGAATTTTGAATTAAAGTTTTAAATTTAAGTTCTAAACGCGATTCATGTCGAGTCGGATAATGTTAAAAGGCTCTCAGGAGCAATCGGCGATCGTTTGACTTCATGGTACGCGACAGTTCGAATGATCGACAGCTGGGTTGCTCCACTTTGTACTTATTGACAGAAATAAGGCGAAGTTGTGAAAATGTTTTTTTTTCTCAATAACAGATTGTAAAGGTTCTCTTTATACCTACTTCAATAACTATTAAATTTAAAATTTAAAAAGACCCATATGCATACCTATGCCAAAATAAATCCATTTCAAGCCAAAAATGCCCTAAAGGATGACTCACGTTAGACCGGGCCGTGTTCGGGCCGGAGCTTCCGGTGCTTACTTTTCTATGACATGACAGGTGATCACGTGGTGCTTTCCATAAAAAACGAAGCGCCGGAAGCTCCGGCCCTGACACGGCCCGATCTAACGTGAGTCATCCTTAAATCATTTTGGAAAAGAGCTGATACTCTTGAAACTGCTATCAAACATTATGTATGTAGCTAAGAACTATCGCAAGAAAACTCGCTTTCACGTAAAAAAACCGCGTCGAAATTGGACCATCAGTTGGAGAGCTACGATGCCACAGACAGACAGAAATTTTCAGTTATTTCATTATGTTGGCTGCTAGAAATTAATACCAAATTTCATCTAAATCGGTTCCGCGGTTTAAGTGTGAAAGGTAACATACAGACAAACAGACAGGCAGAGTTACTTTTGCTTTTACAATATTAGTAGGGATAAATTGAATCTTCTGATTACACATATTGACAACTTTTTCCTAAACATCCTGTGGAAGGCAGGATTGAAAGACAAGAGAAGAAGGAAAGCCTAGAATTACTTATCTCAGCCAAATAAAAAATAATGTGTCGTTTGAGGAAATTAAAGGGAAAGAAAGAAATGATTGGCGATTACTCCACCGACAAGAGCAACGATTTTGATGATGATAAGAAATAAACCAAATAAACAAACCTGTTTTCCACGGCTAGTCGCAAGTGAAGCACACCTAACAGATGGTGTCGAGCGATAGACTTTGATTTATCGGAACAGGCCGAATGCCTCCAGCTCACCCGTTTATCTGAAGTGCGTGATTCTTCATACAGTACCTAGCTGTTTGCCTTGGAGGACCTTAGGCTAGGATCACACACCGTTCATTTTTCCCGTATACCGTAAGCAAAATTTGTAAGACAACGTTCAAAATCGTTCACACGGCTAGACAGTTTTCTTGTATATACGCCGTGTGAACGATTTTGAACGTTGCCATACAAAGTTTTTTGCCACTACGGTACTCGATAATATTCCGTATACGGTATACGGGAAAAATTTACGCCGTGTGAAATTAGCCATATTGTTTCGCCATTTGCGTCTGTTTGTCGCTTCGTCCGCTGTCCCTGACGGTTGACGGTTTCTGTCGCAGGGCGAGGTAATTCGAGTCGGGGCGGGGCGGTGCGTGGCCGTTCTGTATGATAATACTATTATTTATTCTGTGTGTTAAAGTTTTGCCGCCTCTGCGTTTACTCTTTGAGCGTAGGTACCAAGCAGACATCCTATTATAGGGCGCACCTTAAGGGCCCCTTTTATCATCGCCCTACAATAGGCCCGTAAAATGAAATACGGAACCCCGACCTTCCCGGCCTCCCCCGAATTATTTCCGCGGCCACCTTTCTTGTTGTAAAAATTAAATTGCTTTTTGTGAGAATGTATGAGTGGAAGATAATATTTGGATATAAATGTGAAATCGCTTTTTCAGTCGCTGCTCAATTTTAATAGAATATGGGTATTTCTCGCGAGAATTTGTTATTGTTTCAAATAAGAAAGATTATTATATTTTGCATCAGCTTTAAAAATGGTTAAGGCTGTTCCCTGAGCCAGAAGGCGAAAAATCTCCTTATATGATCATGTTTTTCTAAGAGGCGCTGATATTCGTTGACGTGGAAAAAATATATGTATTTCTTGACTATATTATTTTTAATAACATAGCTTCCGATACACGAATAAATGACACTTCGCTCTATACAATTAATTCCTAAAATAACCTCTAACTCGGACTTTTAATCAAACTTTACTCGGTTATTTATTATGTGATGTGATAAGTACTATAAACGAAAATAAAATAAAAAAACAATCTTAACTTAAAGGTAATTTCATAGTTTTCGAATTTCGATATTGTAAGGTAACGTTTTTAAAATAAATAAAAATCGACAAAATTCGATCAAAATTGACACTTGGCGCGCATGACCTTTCCCGTTCTTTCTTGCGAAATGTGACAGTGACAGCGGCAAACCGATGGAACGGCCTTATCGAAATAATCCAATCAGAATTAAACGAATCAGGAATAAATCGACTTTGTATGTACCTATACCTACCATTTTTAATGCTAATTTAAACTGTGTGGTGTTGTGATTTCCCAAATCAGAGGTTATCTTTCTTAGCTATAAAAGCTGATTAAATATTGTAAATATAAAAACTTTTTTCCAATGTGTCAAGTACATTCTATTAAAATAAAGCTTAATACTATTTTTGTCTAAATTATGGGTAAGAAAAAATCGTTTTTATTCTTGGGACTATTTTAGAAGTAATTATACGTACAAGTAAGAGCGTTTCCACATTGTCCGATCCGATATCGGATGTCAAACGGAAGTAAAATGTAAGATATATGTGTTTCTCTGTATTTATTTATGCATTTAATAAATCATTATTACTAAAAAATAATAAATAACGCAAAAAAGGCGGACTTAATGCCAATGAAACTATCCTGCAGCTGTTTGTGTCATAGGCGCCTTCCGGCATCCGATATCGGAAAGGCGCTTCCGATAAATTCAGCCATGTCGGAGCCCCCCGTCAGCTGTCGGACCGATAATGTTTGTTTGTGTGCGTAAGTGTAGGCATAATGCTTGTAGTAGTGTGCCAAGTGTGCGTGACCGCTAAAGACGGAGTCCGGGCGCGCCCCCGCAGCCTGACTACGCGGATGTAAGATTCTATATCCGATATCGGATCGGACAATGTGAAAACTCTCTAAGGTGGCTAGTGGGCTAGCCCTTTAACACTCAAATTTTTTTTTCTATTTTTTTCTGGTTTCAAGCACTTAAATGATTTCCTAAGGGTAATATAAACTACAGAAAAATATAAATAAAAATATTTTATATAATAAATAAAATAAATAAAAAAAAAAAAAAATTCATTTATTTCGGACAATTCGGAATCCATATACAATTACAATTACAATTATACAATTTAACATATCAAATATTAAAATTAAAATTAAAATTAGAATTAAAATTAAAATACAATTACACATCATTAAATTAAATTACATTCAATTATATTAAATTAAATTTATTAATGCGGCTAACGTGCATGGCGGACCAGTGCTTCAGAAGGCCACTGTCCCACCTGCTAGCCACGACGGCCAGGAGGCTGTGGCGGCTGTCACGCACCCTACCGAGCATCGCGGCGCAACGCTTGCGGAGCGTGGCGTGGAAACCGTCAACGCTCGCGTCCGCAAACATCCCGGACGCGCTGCAGTATCGCGGCAGCCGCAACAGCACCCTGAAAGCGTCGTTGTACTGGACCCGCAGAGCATTAAGCGATCGTTGTGTATATCTGGTCCATAGGCTGCAGGTATACAGCGATGTACAGTACGCTCTGAACAGAGTTATTTTTACTTGGGCTGTACAACGGTGAAACCTGCGCGCTATCATATTAGCTCTCATCGCTAATGCTCTGCGTTCCCTTTCTATGTCTGCGTCATCGCGCAGATCTTCTATATGTTCTTCTAGAAAACATAATTATGCTAAGAATACTTGACGTTGCCCGACTTTCACCATATGACCATTTGCCACCAATGTCCAGTATTCTTGACATTGCGCTTGGTTTAGAGATAATAAATAAATAACAGATTGTGACTGGCCAGAAGCCTATTACACAGTAAAAAGCTTACTTATCAATATAAAACTTACATTTTTAGCCTTGAAGCAAAGTTCGTTTTCGTCGGTTCTTTCCATCGCCGGTTTTCTTCATAATTTCATCGAATAGTCTAACAATAATAACTTCTAACACTGCTCTCACAGCCTACGTTTTATCACATATAACTGAGGTTAAATTAATTACTAATTCACTTAGTAAAAACACAAAATACAAGCAGAAATCCGCTTGAGAAAATAGAAAATATATTGACATTACGATTGTTTGTTGACATTGAGGGTGACGTAAGTGACGTAACGTTCCAAAATCGTTATGAAATATAAAGTCCAAAAGGTGTGATAGAAATAAAACGTTGCCATAATTGAATTTTAAGTTTTTATATGTTTTAATACAATATGTTAAAAATAAACATGAAATATTTCAAAACGGGCATCATATTGAAATAACAAGCTAAATAAGAAATCATCTAAAAATGGGAAATTGTCAGCACAATGGAGTTTGACAGATTTTAGAACATACCGTTTTCGTTGTCATGTGTGCGTGAAAATCGTCTTCGTTAGCATTATGGGATTTGGAGCTGTAATATGTTTGACATAAAGCTTAGTAATCAAGGCGGGATTATAGGCATGTGTTCGTGAGAAACTTTTGGTCGATAGTTTAACTTGTGTGAGTGAAAGACGTCTTCGTGAGCATTAATGGATTTGGAGCTTTAATATGTTTGACATAAAGTTTAGTAAGCAAGACAGGTATAACCTTTTGTCATCGCTTTTACATTTACACACAAATGCAATTCCAAGATCGCACCTGCAGAAATGCCTACGTAGGTTATTTTGGTAGCATTAATAGATTATGATTCTTAATATGTACTACAGATGACTTAACAAACAAAGTAGGATCTAAGACTATTCCCTTTTGGAGTGTGTCGCTGGTTTTATGGTTTAATAATTGCTTTCTCGGATTATGAAGAATATGGTCTTTAATATGATGGGCGTAAGACATAGTAAACAAACCGGGGATTAAATCCTTATCTTAGTAATTAAAATTGTAAGATTTATTACCATATTATTAGAATATGTCGCCATTATGTCGCCGTTATGTCGCCAGTATGTCGCCGTTATGTCGCCAGTATGTCGCCGTTATGTCGCCAGTAATTAGGGTATAAATAGCTGGAGCGGGCAGGGGGGATTCATTAATTTTCTATCCGTCAAACTAGCAGTGTCTCTGGCTTCGCGCGTGCATAACTTTCGTAAGTGAAATTACTCTGTCACTCTGTCCATTTGTATAGCCTAGCTTAGAGCTATCTAAGCGAAGTTAAACTTAGGACATTGGATCTGTGTTTGATTGTACAAAGATGGGCCTGTCTCTGTGGAATTAAGCCTGGACTATGATGGAGGATCTTTACTTACCTGTTTGATTTATTTTATTGTGAAGTGAGGTTTCCTACGCTGTGTTGTTCTTAGTGCCGTAAAGCTATGCACAGATAGTAAATATCGTGCATATCAGGAACTGGGAATGGTGTCTTGGTTTGATTTTACGGAAAGCAATTTTCGTAACGTTAAGCCTGGATAACAGTGGGGGAATTTCATTTCTCTGATTGGTTTATTTGTTCTGTGAAAAGTTTAGTTACATAAAAGTCAACTTAATTATTTTAGTGTTTTGCTATGTGGTGCTTTTACTATTTTATAAGCCAGATCATTGTTTGGACAGACTGTTTGTCCAGCCAAACATCCAGTTCCCTTGCGGTGTTAAGAAGTGGATGCTTGGAAGTCTTTGTTCCAAGATTTGAGGCTCTTGGCATCTCGGTTATATTTACCTAAGAGATGAACTACCTCCCAGGTATCAGGGTCCAGCTGTCCGATGAATGTGAGGGCATCACGTGCGTGCCATTCCGAGTAATCGGAGCTCATTGCAGTCGGCAGTACCTGATCCCCGGTCTTCTATTAAATATACTTATATATTTCGGTGCTCCGGTTCATACTAGTGCTGGCTGCAGGGGAGGATTCTGTCGTGACTGATGTCATACACTTACAGTCATAGTCTCGGCAGAGCTTCCAATGTAGGTAGTGCTGGTGTGTTCTAAGGGTGCTGATCCACTGATAGACACGGAATAGGGCGACTTATCCTATACCACCGGGCTTGCGAGCTTGTATAGGGGGGAGTCACACAACACTGGCCGATAAGTTACTATACCTCAGGGTCGCCTCCTGAACTGTACAGAGAGTTAGGGATACACTTGCGTACATGTCAAAGCACTAGGCCTATGGTAAGTACGGATTGTGCTTTGAGTGTACTAGCTAGGGCTCCAGGTAGGTGTAGGGTAGAATCCACACTATTTATCGAAATCTAATCTGGTTGGTATATATTTCTCTATTAAAGACTTTTAATATGGCTTCATTATCCTAAAATGCGTACGTGTAATAGGCAAGGGGTTTAATTGCCTAGATATTCCTATTTTATAATGTATCTGCGTAAAAAGGTATTGTTGTATATAAAATCTTATACTATTTGTTTTATTTTGCTAAAATTTCTAGTGTTCTGATGTAAAAACGAGGTACTGAATATTTCATTCTGGTTTCCAAGGTATATACAAAATAAATTCCTAAAATATCAAGCTGGGTTTAGGTATACATACCGTTCTGGAATAGAAGAATGGTTTGTTTTAGGGAACCCTTGGCAGGCAAGAGCAGTCCAATGGGAGGAGTCAAGAGTGGAATAATGCTCGACTTGATATTTCTGTCTCATAAAATATAGTAAATATCCTTAGTGCTTCGTTTGTGCGTCTAAAGACTAGAAATACAGTCTATTCTTTTAGTTTTGGGGATTGGGAAAAAGGGATCAGTATCCCTAGCTTTTGAACATAAAAAAATAAGTAATTTTGATTGATTGATGATACTTGGCGCTTCTTTCATCAAATCATCTAGGAATGCATAGGGTTGCGAAGCGTTGGTCATAGCCCGTCTGGCTACAATGTTAGGATAGGTGACCCGAATAATGTTTTGAAACGGGCTAAGAGTTTTCAGACCCGTATCGAGCATACGAAGCAGTACGTGTGGACTCACACATTGTTTAGAAGGTGATAGTATAATTATAACTTTCCTAAAAAGATAGGGTGTAAATGGGCTCATCCCAGGAGTACTGCTTTGTATGTTAACCCGAAGACTTAATAGGCGTAGCGGGACTTCACCAAAAACATTTTTAAACTCATTTTTCCAACAACATTTTTAACCTCATATTAACCATATATGCTGCAATTACCTAAATAACATCATATGTAGTAAACCTTCAACAGCATTTACATAACATGAATAGATTTAATAAAAATGTAAAATTATTTACGTCACTACGCTCGAGATTCCATTTTAGAATGCATCACTACGCTCAGCATTCAATTATGGAATCCTTCGCTTTGTTCAGGATTCTATGTTCGTCCTCGCCGTCAATACGTCATTTTGCTTCCTTGTGACACAGTATACTATTTCTGCTCTTGTAACTATTAAAATATTCCTTTAATTATTCCTTAGCATCATAATAAAATATATCTTTAATACCATAAATATTTATTCCTTAAAATTTAGGTAATAATAGTAATAGAATCAGAGTCCAAAATTTAGCTGATACTCATTAAAGAATCTAGGGTACCGCGGTACACTTCGAGGGGTCCTAACTATTATCTAGACGATCACATGGCCAAATTATATAAGTAAGTAAGTAAGTAAAGGGTTTATATAAGTATATATGTATTATTATAGAGGGTAGGTTAGAGTAATATGTATGGGGAGGGTTACAAGATTTATACTTTTTATATAAAAAGTTTTTATTGAGCAGCATGAAAAGAGTAGAAACAATTTCTTTTTGCTTGTTGTTTTTATTATTTTTTCGCAACTGTATTAAAAAACGTCGTTCGATACACGTGCGGAAATGTCATTCTTCACTCGTCCCGAGTCTTGCCACGAGCCGTAGGCGAGTACTCTCGGTACTCGTGGAGTAATGACATACTTTCCGCACTAGCATCGAAATGTTCTATTATGATATTACTTAGATCATAAATAGTTAAAGATAATTTTAAAATCATGCGGTTGGGAATAATGGGAATGATAAGTACCTTTAACTTTTTCGGGTAGTAAGTAAATGCTTACTAATTATTATCAACTCAGTGATGAAAAAATCAATTCAGTAATTGTTATGAATAAAAAATATATATTGGACACACAGATTGACAAAGTTCCATGGCAAGCCCAAGGGGGCTATATTGTAATAAATAAATACTTAAATACATAGAAAATACCCATGACTCAGGAACAATTGACGGCCTTATAATTGATTACTCTATTTTTAGACGACAGATAAATTTAATAGAAAAAAAAAACAATAGGTACCATTGCACCTAAAATCAAACTGTATTTTTTAAACTCTAACAAACGTACAAACCCATTTCTTACAGAAAACAGTAAAAATTACTCATCATCAACATTGAAATAATTCTCCGAATCCATCAGATAGGTAAAGCAGAGAGTCTTCTTAACAAAGGATTGTATTGTTTCCTGATCAAGATATTGGTTTATGATGGCTGCAGAGCGAAGGTCGTCAGCGGCGAGCGCGAGCGGGGCGAGTAGGTCATGCACGACGAGTGGCTCGCGCGTGTAGCACTGGAGCTCAAGGGGGTCGAGGTATAAGGGCGCGGGGGAGCGCAGGACGACCACTCGCGATTGAAGCGCGCGCGGCTCGAGCCTCGTGTGATGCTTGGCTTTCATTACGCGCGCGTAAACTGCTTCTATCAGCAAGCGCGCGTACTGCATCGAGTGAGTCACGCGTCCGCGCAAAGCCTTCACGCTCTCCTTCACCTATTGAATAAATACACATTATGTTAGTATCATATTGTTACCAAATGATTGAAAGTGACTGCACTCGAGATATTTTAGCCCTCAAACAAAAAGAGAGCGCCAATAATTCGAGACTATCTTTTATCGATATTTAGGTAAAAAGATTCGTCATTTATGAAATCGTAAGTTAAATATACGAATGATGATGATTTCAGGCTACAAATACCACATTGACACAAAATAAAAAATAGCGGCTTCGCTAAGCCCAAAGAGCGCGCACAATGTGCCTTGCCCAAAGATATCACAATATCTCGACGATCTATATTTTTTTTTAACTTTTTCGGCCATGTCGGGGCGTCGCATAACGCAGCGTCAAGCTGAGGTGACGAATACTCCATGATATATGCCTTGCTACCGCTTCCTGCAGCGCTTACTGAGTCGTCGCCCGCGCACGCCACGAGCGCCTGCTGCTCCAGCTCGACCACGAACTTGTCCGGCCCGCCACCCAGGCAGAACACCGATCCCGTCATGCCAGACCAATAAAATACTATTCAATACCTTCTGCGGCCATGTCGGGGCGTCGCGCAACGCAGCGTCGAGCTGCGGCGACGAATACCCCATGAGCGCGCACATATGCCTCGCCACCGCCTCCTGCAGAGCTGACTCTGGGTCGTCGCCCTCGTGCGCCAGGAACAGCTGCCGCTCTAGTTCGGCCATGAACTCGTCCGGCCCGCCACCCAGGCAGAACACCGTGCCCGTCATGCCTGTACAATAATAGTAGATTGTTAACCAAGGGATGACAAGCACCCGTTGCTGACGCCATCAGTTCGAGTCAGAAATGGGTGCTTTCACCAGAGTTAAACACTCTTCTTTTCATTTTGAATACAAGGAAAGTAAAATATAATTATGTGTGTTTTACAAAACTACTAACCTAACCTTAACCTTAAACTTGTAGAGTTGAACCATGAAAAGTCTGCAACGATTTTGATAGCACACGCAGTACAAGTGTTATTTTAAACGTCAGACTTCTATGCCATTATGACGTATAAATAACGCACTGCATGTGCTATCAAAATCGTTGCAGACTTATCTTGGTCTAACTCTAGTAATTTAACAATTAAAGAAAAAAAGGATGGTTATTTATGGAATTGGGAGTAAAATATTAGAATGGAATTATTATTACTGGACGTAGAAACACTAATCTTGGCGACGGTCCGTCGAGAGTAAGGTACCTATTACGAGCGGTCGGGCTGAAAAGGGGCGAAGCCAGAAGGATGGCTAAAGATAGGAAGGCGTGGCGCGAGCTTGTGAAGGCCCTCTGCACCTTAGGACATCAACAACAAAAGTCGTAGAAACATTAAAAATATACTTGGAAAATTAAACTCCCTAATCTCCCTATGGTCGAACCGTAACACTTTCAACCAGCTTCATAGATAAATGCCACTTTTAGAGCATGCAAAATTAAAAATACCTTGATCTTCTAGTGCTGCAGCGATTTCAAAAACGGAGAGTACTCCCAGTTCGTGACCTAACAGGTAAAACTTTTTGTTTTCGCCTTTTTTCTTCAGGATCATCTGGAAATAAAAATAAAAATAATTGCAAGCATCAGGATTAGGTACTGATTACAACACTGATCTACTTCTGCAAACTAAAACACACAGATCGCTTGACAATTCAGTGACCACAAAACATGGCCAATGACAGCGCCTTCAAACTAGGCCAGGCGTGGCTCACTCCGCGATTTCGTCGCGTCGCTACAAGTAAATTATAAGTACATGCAGAATGCGGCCTACATCAATTTTCGTGTCTACTATCTAGCAGTAGTAGTTGCCGGTTGCCGCGCACCGCTACGGAACGGACGCCTGCTCGCGCTTGTGCCACCTTGCGGTCATATCTGTGATAATAGACGTGTTTTGTTGGAGTGAACCTTCTGTACCTAGTACTATTGTTTATTTTGTGACTCCCCTAGTCCTAGTGTACTAGGTACAGAAAGTTTAATAAGACTACCTCTCCAATACCATCAATAACTCTGCTTTACTATAATATATTAATATAAACCCGTTAACCTGAACATGTTTCGCCTTTTCACTATCTGAAGGTTGTCTGAAAGAGATGTTTAGCGATCAGTCCGCCTGTTGTTACCTATATATTTGTAATGTTGTCACACGCGTCGGGACGAGTGTGGCAGCATGTACGATCTCCCTCGGTCCAGACGGGACCTCGGGTTATGTCTCGACAGCTCAGGGATGAGAGGGCAGAGGGGTGAGTAAAGAAACATTGATTTATATCTCTACAATCTACGGGCTTTTATGCCGGTTTATTTATAATAGGATCAAACGGGTATGCTAGAGCCTACGCTAATGCGCACGGGACGGGATCCCTTATTCGGGATGTTAATGACGGGCGCGAATCCCTAATCTATCCGCGACAACCATACGGGGTTGTGCTGACCCTCGGGACGGTCGGCAGGGCCAGGCTTACGGTGTACGGAACGGGATCGGGGTTGTACCGAAGGGATAGAGTGCTAACGCGTAACCACACACTGCGCTACTATTCCTTCGGGCGGAGTGACGGGATCTCGGGGCAAGGACAGTGTGCTGGGCGTCTACCACGCTCCCGGCACTACTGTCCCCAAGGGTAAGGTATAGAATCCTCTAGCAAGGTACCCGGGCTGACGCGTGAACCACACACCGCTCAACGTACCGAGGAAGAGGGGGAAGGAGTCTCTAGGGAGCTGACGCGTGAACCACACACCGCTCAGCTAGAGTGCAGTGCCCCTAGCAGCCGATCCGCG
This sequence comes from Cydia strobilella, assembly GCF_947568885.1. Classification (NCBI taxonomy): domain Eukaryota; kingdom Metazoa; phylum Arthropoda; class Insecta; order Lepidoptera; family Tortricidae; genus Cydia; species Cydia strobilella. Next base: position 3,352,735 of record NC_086056.1, read on the forward strand.
ACTGCGAAGAACACTCGCGATCGCTGCGAGTGCGCGGCGTTATATACGGTTCGGCGCGCGGGGTGCGGGGCGCGGTCGGCGGAGGGGCGCGGTGCGCGGACAGGCGGCCGGTTCTGCGTGGCTGTGTTGCGGTGCCGCCTTGTATGTGTGCGTGCTGTGGCGCGTCATCACAGTCCCGTCCCGGCTGAGGAGATTTTTACCTGTAGGGGAAAAATCACCTGTAATCGTGTTTATTTATATTACTAAGTTACGTTTACTTAGCTTGGTTAAAATAAAAATAAAAATAATTAGACTGGGAAAAAAATGTGGTCTGTATTTTTTTTTTTTTTTTACCCACTGTATACGGGGTTGACACATGTCGCTAACGGCGACTAAAATATACTCGGGTGTCTAATAATACCTGTTTTTATGTTCACTGGTAGTGATAATTATAATCCTCTTCATACCTTACCATATTTCTGGTTGCGGTTGCTAGGTCCCCTTACCAGTCCACTGGTGGGAAGGTGCCATACTTATCGTCCTGTGCTAGCAGCCCGCGCACAGGTCGTCCGGGTCTGGTTCTGCCCTGGGGGCGGTTCCTGCGCTCCCGTCGGGCAGCTGGGCTGCCGTTATCCAGGTTTCGCTGGTGACGGCTGGTCTGGTGTCGTGAGTGACGGTGGGTTTGTCGTTCCCGCTTTAGCCTCGCTACTGGGTACGTGGAGTTCCGACTGTACTACGCCCACGCCGGGCCATAGCACTATGTCGGCATTATTCTATTTCTGAAATTTCGGATAATTTTATAGTAGGTAGTTAGGTTTCGCGCTTGTAGGTATGTTTTGTTTCTAGTTATTTCACTTTTATTTAATTTCTTGTTATGTTATATTTATATCGTTTATCTTTTTCGTAATAGTCCGTTTGTACCCTTTTGGAGACATTTTCGAGGTTGGGTTCACTTAATCTGTGATATTCTGGGTTTTAATTTTGAGTTTCTTAAATTTTGGTTAGACCTTATGCGGACTGTGTACGGTTCATTTCCATGCGCTCGACATAGTTTGTTTACGAGTTGCCGTGTTCTCCGCTCCCTGCAAGAAGCATTGAATGACCAGAGAGTTATTGTCGTTATTTTTTTCGCGGTTACGGTAATTTTAGTATTGTATCTCGTTGTTGGATTTTACTCTTCTGTAGGTAGTTACTCCTCTTTGGTTATAATATCTCTCGGTTGCCGGCTCTTGTGTGCGGTGCGACTTATAATGAACCCTATTCCTATTAATGATTATGTCGGCTTTCGTTTGCGTTCTTGTATGCTATTTTGCATGGTACCTATACCTAACTGCCGGTTGTTGTGTTTTATTCAGTTGGCGTAAAGGTTTCATATTCTTCATATTATGCGTTCTTACAACTTTACGTTTGTAGTTTTTTTTTCTTGTAGTAGGTATATAACTGGAGATTTCTGTTCTAGAATGATGTATGATCGGTCTTATGTACTTAGGAGCCAACTTAGCGGAATAGCTTTTCTCGGCGTTGGATAATGTGAAATTTTGTTTTAAGACTGGGTCGCTTATTTTAGGGTTCCACGGGCGTTTGTTTTTGTCGTAATAACTTCTTTGTATTGTTGATGTTTTTCCTTGGTTTTTCCGTACTATGTCGTATATTTCATGTCGTTTTTTAATTTCTTTAACCTGGGGTTCCGGGAATGAGTTCTGATTGTTCGGGTTCCGTAGCACTCTGCTATATCGTAGGAATGCGGGAGTATATTTTGTTGACGGTTGGACGGGCGTATTTAGGGCAAAATTAAATTCGGTTCGGTATTTATCCCATGTTGTATTCTTATTTTCGATGTATGTGGCTATGTTTTGCTGTTGTTTGGGGTTCCGCGGGTAATATTTCTGTTTAACTGGTTCTGAGTGGTTCCGTTTTGTATCCTGTAATTTGTTGTTGTGATTTGTTCTGGATTTTTCTGGAGTATGCCTTGGTAACTTAATAGCTTGTCGTTCCGGCGGTTTTGCCTCATTATCGGTGTCGGTTACGTCGTGTTGCGGCCATCTTAGGGTCATTCCGAGCCGTCGTAGTACGTCCATGCCGATTATTATTTCGGTTGCTGTAGGTAACACTCGTACCCAGTGCTTTATTTTGACGTTTTTTACTTGTAACTCCACCAGGATACTCTTTTTGGCTGCCGTTCTGTGTCCGTTTGCTAACACGATCGGTATTCTAATATCTTTTTCTAATATTGCTTCGCCCTTGCACTCGTTGTATGTTTGTTGATTGATGTACGTGTTCGTGGAGCCGGTGTCGATTAATCCGCGGTATTTCTGTCCCATTATTTGTATTTTTGTGTACGAACGGTTGTCTTCCCTTGGGCTGTCAGACACGCCTAGGGCTTCGGTTTTCCCCCATTTCTTGCAGCAGTCTTTGCTAAGTACACCTAGCTTTCCGCACTTGCTGCAGAATACTTGCCGTCTGCCTCTGCATGCCTCCGCATCGTGTCCTGGCTTTCCACAAGACCAGCAACACGTCTTCGAGTCGTAATTGGGGTTTATTTTGCGGTGATCTTCGGAGTCCTGTTTCCTTGATTGGCACGGATCATGTGGCCTACTTGGGCCTGCGGTGTACGTCGTTTGCGGGTTACTTTCTGGAGTTGCTGTTTCCCAGCATGTTTTCGTGATTGTTTTCGCACTGTTGTCGGACATGTTTCTTGACTTACTTTGTTTCGGTGTCTGGAAAGCGGCTTCTTCTTTTAGGGTCTCGACTAACCCTTTTCGGATTTCTTCTACGGTTCTGGTTCGGCTCTGTCGGTAACTGCCTCTATCAGCTCCGAGTTTTTTAAGCGGTATACCCAAGCTGTTGCTTTGTAGCGGACTTGTGGTATCTGTCACGTTAACTTACCTGTGTTAACTATCGTGTGTCGGGACTGTATTTCGGGCGGGTGGGATACGCTATATTATGTTTTTATACGGATTTATCTTTTAATAAAAATAAAAACAATTTTAAGATGAAATAACCTGTGTCCTCTCGAGCGATTGAGCTCTTACGCGAGTTTTTGAGTTGGGCGCCAGATGTAATGTTGTCACACGCGTCGGGACGAGTGTGGCAGCATGTACGATCTCCCTCGGTCCAGACGGGACCTCGGGTTATGTCTCGACAGCTCAGGGATGAGAGGGCAGAGGGGTGAGTAAAGAAACATTGATTTATATCTCTACAATCTACGGGCTTTTATGCCGGTTTATTTATAATAGGATCAAACGGGTATGCTAGAGCCTACGCTAATGCGCACGGGACGGGATCCCTTATTCGGGATGTTAATGACGGGCGCGAATCCCTAATCTATCCGCGACAACCATACGGGGTTGTGCTGACCCTCGGGACGGTCGGCAGGGCCAGGCTTACGGTGTACGGAACGGGATCGGGGTTGTACCGAAGGGATAGAGTGCTAACGCGTAACCACACACTGCGCTACTATTCCTTCGGGCGGAGTGACGGGATCTCGGGGCAAGGACAGTGTGCTGGGCGTCTACCACGCTCCCGGCACTACTGTCCCCAAGGGTAAGGTATAGAATCCTCTAGCAAGGTACCCGGGCTGACGCGTGAACCACACACCGCTCAACGTACCGAGGAAGAGGGGGAAGGAGTCTCTAGGGAGCTGACGCGTGAACCACACACCGCTCAGCTAGAGTGCAGTGCCCCTAGCAGCCGATCCGCGACTGCGAAGAACACTCGCGATCGCTGCGAGTGCGCGGCGTTATATACGGTTCGGCGCGCGGGGTGCGGGGCGCGGTCGGCGGAGGGGCGCGGTGCGCGGACAGGCGGCCGGTTCTGCGTGGCTGTGTTGCGGTGCCGCCTTGTATGTGTGCGTGCTGTGGCGCGTCATCACATATTTATACCTGTTCATACTTATGTACCATTTCTTTATGTAGTGTGCATACATACGTATACATTACGTACGTACGTACGTACGAATACATTACGATGCAAGTGCGAAACATAGGAAATTCGCAACGAGTAACCGAAGGGAACGTTTTAAATCGACACGAGTTGCGAATTACCTATTCGCACAAGTATCGTATGGCCGTTTAAATTTTCGACATATTTACTACTTATCGCACTAGTGCGGTGAAGTAGCACCATATGTAAATACTGTAAGCATTTTATTATTATTATTACTATAATGCTAAAAATTATAAACAAAAAGTCACATAGTTTTCCGTTGACATACCGTAGTATATCTCTTGGTCATGTCTGACAGCGACTCGTCGGGCTGGTCCAAACCGGGCTGCAACACGACAGCTGCCAGCTTCAGTCGCTCGCACAGCGCGTTGTACCGCTGATACAGGCCTTGTAGTCCTGGGACTATGTACAGACATGCATCGGACGCGTCGAACTCGTCGTCTCTCTAACAATGGAGATCACCAATATTATAAACTAGAATCCTACTTAGCAGTAGAACACAATATAAAAATAGCAAATCATATACAAAATAAAATGATAAAATATCAATATGGGAGAGAACAATAAATGTTGTCCAAAATGCAAAAATTTCAATATTATTGCCCGAGCGAGCGCGTCTGCATTTCAGCTTAGTTATTTGTGCAACAAGAGAGGAAAGAGTGTTTATTTTGAGTCCCGAGAAAGCGAAAGATTCTATAATTGAATCACAAGCGAAGCGAGTGATTCTAAGTTAGAATCTTGAGCGTAGCGAGGGACTCAAAAACAGGAGATGTAAAATAACTTTGCTCTCGTGTTGCACATATAATTTTTCACCTCAGTAGTGAGAACACATTAAAGGTTAAAATGTATTTCGAATTACATAGAATAATACAGAAAATAAATAAATAAATAAAAAAACCAATTTGTAATAGAAGTATGAAGTAGCAGTTCATGGCCTTCACTAAATTAAAAAGCTACATTGTTTCACTCCCTGGAGTGAGGAAAGTCGCAGTTTCCTCACTCCAGGGAGTGACGAAAGTAGACTTGTTCGAGCTGCTGAGGTGAAAAAATGCTTTTTTCGGCTGTCTGTCCGGCTGTTGCCTTCTCGTCGCATTTCTCAACCGAATCTCGTGAAATTTTGTGAGGTCGTCAAATTATGTTTTGTTTTTGTTGATTCAGTGTTTAAAATTTTCAAAAATGGCAGAGCCACCGGGTTCTTGAGGTGTACAGCTCACAGATTTTATTCCGAGTATTTCAATTATACAAACCATGTCACAGCCTTGTGTGAGTGTGGGCATCACCACAACGTTAATTGTAGCAGTGAGCTCATCAGTATCCACGAAGGGAATAAAAGCAGTAAGGCCTTCGGCCGATGCATTTGACTCTTTTAACGTTTCCTCCATTCCTCGTATTCTTGAAAAAAGATCAATATAAAGGTAAGAAAAGATACAAATTATTTTAACATCATATAAATTAGCAGTGTGTGTTGCCAGTGATGACATACGGATCTGAGACGTGGGCGCTAACAATGGGCCTCATAAGAAGGCTCAAGGTCACGCAAAGGGCAATGGAGAGAGCTATGCTCGGGGTTTCTCTGCGTGATAGAGTCAGAAATGATGATATCCGCTGTAGAACTAGGGTCACCGACATAGCTCGCAGAATTGCAAACCTTAAGGGGCAGTGGGCGGGGCACATTGCTCGCAGAACTGATGGCCGGTGGGGCCGGAAGGTTCTGGAGTGGCGTCCGCGTACCGGAAGACGAACTGCCGGTAGGCCTCCAACAAGATGGAGCGACGACCTGGTGAAGGTCGCGGGAATTCGGTGGTAACGAGCGGCACAGGATCGGTCGGAGTGGCGAGCCTTGGGGGAGGCCTATGTCCAGCAGTGGACGTCTATCGGCTGACATGATGATGGTGATGATGATAAATTAATGCAAAAATTAAGTAGGATGGGTATAATATCCTACTTTTCTACACTGAGTAGTGCAACTTCGTCTTCAGGGATGTAAATATTTCGCTTGTCTCTCAGATAAACCCAAAGTTTTTGAGCTTGGTCCTTGGTCACGCCAAAATCTTGTAAAGTTTTGCTATCAGCATTTCCTGTTAAGTTGACATCTGTAATAGATTTTATAAAGTTTGATTCCATCTAAGTACAAAAATTGACCACTGTTATAATATATTTATGTTTAACCAGATCAAAGAAATGGATGTCTGTGAACCGTTTTACATTATGATTAGACATTATTTTGATTATATTTGATTCACGTACTTACAAATGATTTTTTCTATTTGTTGTGTTAGAGATTGTTCGCAAACAGTCGGATACTGAGCAAAAATGACGGGCTGCTTAGTCTGCAGTCCCCGCCCTGTTGCATTAACAATGTCACCGTAACTTGCTAGTAAACTACCTTCAACCTGTAATTGACGAATTAGTAAAAAACAATTAAATCAATCAATATTTGGGGACAATCTTGTACACAGATCAACCTATTCCCAAACTAAGCAAAGCTTGGATACTAGACGAGGATATACATATTTATATAAACAAATACATACTTAAATACATAGACACAACATAAATGACTCAGGAACAAAAAATATTCGTGATGATCACCGGGATTCGAACCCGGGACCTTCTGCTTCGTAGGCAGGGTCACTATACAGAGTAGGCTAGGAGGGTGTTAAATTATAGTGTATTTGCCTAAAATAAGTCAAAATATTTCACAGATTTTTTATAATGCATGTTTTTTTTATGAAGTATAAATTCAAATCTTTTAAGCCCGAGAATTTTGAGTCCTTGCAAGTGAGAAGAGAAAAGCGGGATGTAATTTTCTTGTACAAAATATTAAATAATTTAATTGATTCAGAAGAACTTCTCAGCAAGGTGTCATTTAGATGTCCTACGTATCGTACACGGTCCACCGCTTTACTATCAGTTCCATTCACTCGCAAAAAATATGTAAACAACAAATTTTTAGCAAGAGCATGCAATATATACAATAAGAAATATTCACACATTGATTTGTTCCAGCATAGGTGTAATAGATTTGTTTCTGTCATCAAACAAAATAAAAAAATATAATAAATGGCAAATTTCGTTAACTCGTAGCTAGTAATAAAATTGTAATCTTGTGTTGTATTGTTATGATTGTTATTGTAATTGTACCTATTTGATTTCAAATTCTAAATTGAAAATTGTGCTTGTTATTTTCCAAATTCTAAATTATGCTTGTTATTATTACTCAATGTTATTGTTAAATTCAATTTTAAATTCAAAATACCTAATAATTGTACTTTTTTTTCGGAGCAAAGGAATTTTGTATTAACTATAAGTGGAAACTCTTTTGGCCTATGTTCTTAATATATCTTTTACCTTATTGTATTATTATGTGCTGTATGTTTCCCAAATAAATAAATAAATAAATTTGTCTATTGTTTAACTAAGGCGGTTGGTAAGATGTTAATCATGGTCTGTGGCATAGTATGAATTTTCTCAAATGACTTTTACGCCTCACACCCTAATCTGTTAAACAAAAAAAAAATATTATAAAAAACAAAAAACCCGACTGCACCAACTTGACCGCCACCAACGAAAATACCTACCTAAGTAACATTCTGCTAAATAGTGAACTTAACAACCAACAACCAAAATTACTATAATAACCCTCTGTTGGTCCCCGCCTGCGATACTTACCATCAACATTTATAAATTATATTTAGTTAGTATTTAGAATAAGTTTTTATTTATTTAACTATCGATTACGAACACATTTCATAGTGCATTTTATATTGTTTAAACGGTATTCCATAGCTTGGTTTTAGCATTTGATTAAACAATAATCTTGTGGGGCTTGTTTTCCTCTTTTTAGTGTGCAGTCGGGTTTTTCGTTTTTTATAATTATATTTTATTTATTTATAACTTTTTAGCTGTTTTTATTTAACGAAAATTTTGTAGATTATTATGTAAGTACCATTTGAAAGTTCTATGACGACGACCAGATACAAGGTGGTTCCTGGCAGTTTATACCTGACGATCCTAACAAGAACGAGTGGGCATTTGACCTAGGATCGCGAGTGGTCCCCATACAACCAACTATCAGTGATAATTACTTCATTACCGCCAATCTGGACTATTGGCACTGAAGTCATTCTTGCTGAAAGTCTCGCAAACGTTTAAGTTCAGTTAAAGAACATTCGTCGTGGGGTCGTCGGTGGGTCGTCGTGATGAAGAATTAACATGTTCCTGTAGGAATTTCGGGGTAAAATGTATCCTATGATACTCCCGTGATCAAGGCGAATCTAATACATCAAATTTTTTCAAAGTGAAAGTAAAGAAAATATTATCTCTGTATCCCGTAGGACTTTCGGGATAAAATGTATCCTATGACACTCCCGTGATCAAGACGAATCTAACGATACCTCATACATCAAAATCCATCAAGCCGTTTAGGCTACAGGAGGCCACAAAGAAACAGACATACATACATACATACATACTTACATACACTCGAAAAACATTACCCTCCTCCTTTGGCAGTCGGTTGAAAAGCCTTTGTTTCTTTTGTTCAGCGGGTACCAATGCTACCGCTACTGACTGAACGAGAACAAACTCGTTTAAAAAGAAATTTTACCGTCCCATTTATATGGTTCAAATTTATGTAGCAGCTCTGTCTGAGGCCAAACACAGGCAACCGTTTGTCCTTCCTTACCCAAACTCGTTATCTCAGAATGTTACATTTTGAACCTTAATACTATCACGATAGTTGCTTTTTAACGACATGGTTGCTTTGGCACGCGCTCGGCACGCGACTAAGGCGCCTCTCCGTAAAAGAAACAAAGGCTTTTGTTTAACGGATTAGGGTCTAAGGCCTAAAAATCATTTGAGAAAATTCATACTATACAGATTAAAAAAAAAACTCAAATATATTTTTAATATACCTTTGTGTCTATCGATACGGAAAGCATCATTGCCGGGAACCCGTCTGCTGCTCTTGAAACACAAACTTTCTCTCCTAGAGAGTTATTGATGCCAATTACTACAAAGTACCTGCAAAGTTACAAAACAATGTGACGTCAGGGTGTCTATATTTATCATTTCATGTTTTAAACCTTTACTGTTGTAACGGTTCACATGTTATTGTGTACAACAATTTACTGGACTAGAATTAAATTAATTATTAATTAATTTGCTACAATAAAATAGTAAGGGGTGATAGACGAATAAGGGGGGGGGAGGCGAGTAAGTTCGGATTTATCGACCTTACTCGCCCGTGTGTCATCCCAAGTAGGTGACTATATATATATATATATATAGGCACATGACGCATTATATTATAGTCATACGTAAACTGCTTGTAGCGACATTACCTATCTCAGGGACAAATAAAAAGTTTTGTCAAGCTTTTAGCACGCCACTGACTGTTTACGTAAATTGTGAAATTGCTCTTACTTGATAGATGTCATTTTCCTTGTCTGCACGTCCAAATTCTCCAGCAGAGTTTTGTAGATTTCTCGCGTCTGATCATTCACTTGTTCAGCGATAACTACAAAGACTCCTTCAACTGGACCCAGACTAAAACTTTGCTTGAGCAGATTTGATGCGCAATCGGTGTGAGTGAGATTTTCTGAGGATGTTTTTACATTTACGCCCCATTTCTGCCACTCCCTGTGAATATAAAATGCAGTTACATAATCTCAATTATTCGACGACCTGTCTGGCCTATTAGTGGCTAGTGACCCTGCCTATGAAGCCGATGGTCCCGGGTCCTAATCCTAGAGGCGTGTTCAGATATTTGTGAGCACCATTGCCGCTCCGACATATCTGATGGCGACTGTACTGTGGGACTTAGTCAATTTGTGTAATGTCCTATAATATTTATCTTTTATTTTATGTTGCCGATTAAAAACGTCTTTTTTGATTACGAATAGGTCAACTTAAATGTACTTTTTCATTTTATTTATTACTTACTTAACCTGTCGGGCAAGACGCTCAGTGTCATTGAGTTGAAGGTGCAAGTTCCGCACACCGCCGCGTCTCACTAAATACGCGGCGAGTCGTGCTACAAGCGACGACTCACCCACCATAAGCTGGGAGCGTGTTCCGGAGCACACGATACTGCCAATCCAAAATGAGAAATATGATGAGGTAGGTCCGGATCCGGACCGAGGTGTCCGACAATTCATTTTTTATAGAAAGCATCGTGATAACACGTGATAGAAAACGAAGTGTTGGACGTCTCGGGTACTATTAGTTATTCTGTGGTCTCGTTCCGGACCCGGATAGTTCTAGCAAAAGTCATTCTTAAAGTTTGTCCCGTATTGACACACCACAAAAAAATTGTTTAATGAAGGTGAACTTTTTTATATCACGAATATCACGTTTTTGTACTATTATGAAAATAGCTATAATACCATAAAATCCAGATTTTAAGAGTTGTTTTACCCCTGGACAACTAACAGTAACTATAGGAACAGTGACAATAAAAAGTTGATATACGCAAAAAAGAAAAAAGACTAAGCATTTTGATATTTATAATGAAAAGCCAAGTCAGTAATTTTTGTAGGCAGTTATTTACGAGTATTACCCGGTCTCTACACGAGATGTCGCATCGTGCACGCGCAACAGCACCCGGCCGAGATGCGCGCCGCGGGCGAGCGTGCGGAAAGCACGCGTGGCGTCTTGCGGGGCGTACGTCACCCGCGATAGCGGCCGCACCCAACCTGCGCTGATGCCTTCTGCTACTAGCCGTTGCAGCCTCTGTATTTAAGTTAACGTATGACGTCTTAGCCACGAAACACTTAACACATGCAACGAACGTGAACCGCCACTTGTTTTAACATACGGCGGTCAGTATCAGCGTCGACCGTGCTTACTCGGAGCGGGTATCTCGTGGCCTTCGTATGAGGGTACATTATTGTATAAATCTATATATACCGGACATTAAGCTATAAGGTGCGTCCAGATCAAGCCAATTGGCTCGTGAGTTTGTGTGTGCGAGCTTCGTTTGCGATGCTTAGGTAATAGGCGCGCAATTATGAACCACAATGCGTCCGCACTCGCTGTGCATTTGAGCAACTTTAAATCAAATTTTAAAATTAAGGAAAAGTTATTAATAGGCAGTCTAATCGGCAGCTGTCCCACCTGCCGCCCCCCCCCCCCCCCCGCCACCGAAAACGCCATTGAAAAGTACTATGTATGTGACGTTTTCAATCAAAAGGTACCACATTTTCGCTTAACATAAGGACGAATATTGCTTGTATCTTTATACGTAATCCTGTCAGAGCGTCCTTATGTGGTACCTTTTGCTTGAAAACGACACATATGAATATGTAAATAATGTACATCCATAACAGAAATGTATTAGAATTAGAATACTTATAACAATATAAAACGTACCTGGAAGGTTTCTATGTCATTACGAACAAACAGGGAAGAAAAATCCAGGCAAACGTAACATCTATCATAAGTCAACGCCTGCATTTTGAACCGGTAGTTTTCATTCCTCTTCACTTGATGAATGTCCAACGTGAATCCTAAGGTCCCACAGCACTGTATGTAGGCCTGTAAGTAAACATTCTTATTAGGAAATGCTGTGTATGCTAAAAAACTATTTTTATTTTGGCACTCCTTCAAATAGTTCAAGTCTCCCGGATTTATAGGTTTTTTACTCTGCAGTTACTGACGAAATTTATTTAATAGAGCATATTTTAGAAAACTTACATCCTTGTATTGCCCTGTACTGCATATAACAATATCGCAGCCAAGTCCGTTGGTCGCAGGCAATACGCGGTTCAGGAATGTATCGTCCCGGCAGCAAATGATGTCATCAGCTGAAATTTTGTACAAAAGTTTGGTCGTCCATTTACAATTAAAACTGTCTTTTTTTTAAGTGTCTCCATTCCCCACCTCGATAATAATGTAATTTATAATACATTCCGTTGTTTCGAACCATTTACAGCGTTCGTGGTCAACGGGTGACCCACGAACGCTGTAAAGGGTTCGAAACGTCGGGATGTATTATATTATAAATTCCCGTTTCCATCGTTTTATTTCATGAGTGTAACTATCGCGGTAACTGAAGACAATATAATGTAGTTCTTCTACAGAATACCTACATTCATTTTAAAATAAACGGTTTGTAATATGAATACAATACGATAATAGTAAAAATATTCTTGTCGAATTGGGGAATGTAGGCATGTGCTGGCTGAGTATTCATTCTACAGGACTTTGGGAACAATCTTTTAAAAATTACGGATTTATTTCGATACTAACATTTCTTTTTTGAAGTTGAGAAAATGTGACCTAAAAGTAAATTAATTGTTACTATCGTGATTTCAGGGACTATTTAAGGAAGCGAGAGGGTGTGCTTCGGTTAGGTATCTGGTACCCCCATGTACCAAATGAAGTGGGGTGTTATCTCGTTTCCTCGGATTACTACTATAAAAACAATCTAATTGATTATTTGTGAAAGGTCTATCGTACACGGGCCTTACCATTCAATTTAGGGAACATTTTCATTAAGAAGTTCTTCTTGAAGACGTCGCCGACCACGACGAAGACCCGACACTCGGAATGCAGCGCAAGCGCGATTATGGCTTGTCCTGTTGCGCCCGCGCCGCCGCTCACCAACATTTTCATACCTCGGCTTAGACACATTTTTATGGCCTGGGGAAACATATATTACGAGTATATTTATTGACTTTGTCAATCTAATAAGTGGGGAAAACGGCATATAAAATTTTGCCTTGGGAAGACCGTCATAGTCATATGGCAATAGCTCTCGTATTCGTATACGTACTTCGCTCAGACACAGTCAGAAATAAAGAGCTTCATTCCTTCTGCTCTATCGACCTTATTTAAGTGGAGTCTGTGTACAAACGCAAGAGAAAATTGTTTCTGATTGTGTTGACTGGATTGGCAAAGTAACATTAGTATTTTAAATAATTGTACTGCGGTCCCCTGTCTGTCACTATCGAGACATCGGTCGGAGGCATTTTTACTCACAAGGCAGTAGAATGCGTGTGCATAAGCGAAGGGCACTGTGGCAGCGTCTTCAAGGCTCCAGTGTGCTGGAACCGGCCACAAGAGCTGGGGCATCGCATGCGCATATTCGCGCGCAGCGCCGCGCGTCAAGCCCATCACACGCGTCCCGCTACAACAATGATGACACGTAGAATTTTCCTTTTACTACGTATTTCAGTTAATTCAATTCGATTCAGTAATAATTTATTTCAAATAACAAAGTATTCACATTATATGGTCAGTATAACATAATATAGCTCATTATCTATCTTATAAAATTATCTAAAGTGTTTTAATGACACTTTAATGTTTCCAATGTCTACCTGCAATCGTGTACTTTTTTATGGAGCTCCCTATTGAACAATAATTAGTTTCCATAAAAAAGTACACGATTGCAGGTAGACATTGGAAACATTAGTTTATTGCGCAAAACTTAGTGCACTATAATGAATTTGTATTTCATTGAATATCAAAAAGTTGATGGTCTGCAAACTACCCAATCAAGTACACACCATAAGCTTGTAATCAAATTATTAGTCATGTTTAAAAAATTAATACCAAATAATATATGCATACATATTACTTACTCTTCAGTACTTCCGCTGAAATCCATTCCATAAACACCATCACTAGATTCATGTTGATCAACAAACGGTTCTTTAACTTTGAGTACATCGGAAGCATTCAGACCAGCGAAGTGTACCTGTACAAGCAAATAAATAAAGATTGCTTAGTTTAACCTAATTAAACTAAATTAAAAAAGGGAACCGCCTTCAAAAAACCAACCCACTGAAAAGCACAAAATAATTTTTATATACCCCACTCGCTATCCTTGTCCAGTCGCTATCCCGTCGTAAAGCAAATTTCTGCCAAAAAGTAATTAATACCTTATAATAAGTAAATTAATAACCATCCGGGTAATGACTTAGTTTTCGAAGGCGGTGCCAAACCAACATAAAAGACATGTTTAGTTCTTGCACTACTAACTACTTCTCGTATTTCTTTTTCTATTTGGCAGCAAAGAAAGTTTTTGTTGGTTTGGCACCGCCTTCAAAAACGCCTCGCCTTCACATCGTTTATGTGTAAATGTACTCGTAGTTAGGTATAGGTATTATGTTTCGTCCAAGATTAACTAAGATTTAGTTTACCTAGACACTCCCACTTCCAGTCCCACTCCCATTACCAGTTCCAGGCTCCAGGACTCTGACTGACTCCGACTACCACTATTTCATCTTATCAGAAAATTTCATCTAAATCGGTTTCAGCAAATCAAAGACGATAGGTATATCGATAGCAGCGCCACCTACCGGGTAGTTTTTCAAACCATCCATGTATATAATATTGTCTTCGGTTACCGCGATAGTTACTCATGAAATAAAACTATGAAAACGGATTATATCGCGTATATTGAATTTATAATACATCCCGACGTTTCGAACTCTTTACAGCGTTCGTCACCCGTTGACCACGAACGCTGTAAAGAGTTCGAAACGTCGGGATGTATTATAAATTCAATATACGCGATATAATCCGTTTTCATAGTTTTATTTCATCCATGTATACTTTAACCTTCTCCAGAATGTGACAAACACTTTTCTCAAAACCGCATCAAAATCGGTTCAGCCAAACGCGAAATAATCGCGAACAAACATACATACACACGAACATACGGGTCAAGCTGAGAACCTCCTTTTTTTAAGGCGGTTAAAAAAAGTTGATCGATCCATCTGCGACATAGGCATAGGCACACGACGACGAGTCGGTTAACCAAAACAGTAGATGCCTATGTTTCCCCAAACCTGAGTTCCACTAGGTACAGTCAGGGTCAGCTCTCCCAAGTGCTCATCAAGACGTGTCGGAAGACCAAAACAGCGTGTGCCTATGTTGCACCAAACCTGCATTCCACTAGGTACAGCCAGGGTTCAGCATCAGCTCCATCTTGGGTACTGCTCTCCCAACTGCTCATCAGTACGTGTCGGAAGACCAAAACAGCGTGTGCCTATGTTGCACCAAACCTGCGTTCCACTAGGTACAGTTCAGCATCAGCTCCATCTTGGGTACTGCTCTCCCAATTGCTCATCAGTACGTCTCGGAAGACCAAAACAGCATGTACCTATGTTGCACCAAACCTGCGTTCCACTAGGTACAGCCAGGGTTCAGCATCAGCTCCATCTTGGGTACTGCTCTCCTAATTGCTCATCAAGACGTGTCGGAAGACCAAAACAGCGTGTGCTTATGTTGCACCAAACCTGCGTTCCACTAGGTACAGTCAGGGTTCATCATCAGCTCCATCTTGGGTACTGTTCTCCCAATTGCTCATCAGTACGTGTCGGAAGACCAAAACAGCGTGTGCCTATGTTTCACCAAACCTGCGTTCCACTAGGTACAGCCAGGGTTCATCATCAGCTCCATCTTGGGTACTGCTCTTCCAATTGCTCATCAGTACGTGTCGGAAGACCAAAACAGCGTGACCCTATGTTGCACCAAACCTGCGTTCCACTAGGTACAGCCAGGGTTCAGCATCAGCTCCATCTTGGGTACTGCTCTCCTAATTGCTCATCAAGACGTGTCGGAAGACCAAAACAGCGTGTGCCTATGTTGCACCAAACTTGAGTTCCACTAAGTACAGCCAGGGTTCAGCATCAGCTCCATCTTGGGTACTGCTCTCCTAATTGCTCATCAAGACGTGTCGGAAGACCAAAACAGCGTGTGCCTATGTTGCACTAAACCTGCGTTCCACTAGGTACAGCCAGGGTTCAGCATCAGCTCAGCTCTATGTATACTAAACCCTTCTCCAGAATGTAACAAACACTTTTCTGAAAACCGCATCAAAATCGGTTCAGCCAAACGCGAGATAATCGCGAACAAACATACATACATACATACATACATACGGGTCAAACTGAGTACCTTCTTTTTTTTTTGAAGGCGGTTAATAATACAAAACCCATTAGCGCGCATTGTACCTACTTGTGGGTACACCTGGGTTACGGCGTTTAATTCGATTTTCTACAGCTGTAAGCCCTTACTTAAGCCCTTACTTAACTGTATTAGAAAAATGGTGGGGTCCCAACAGTGGGTGTGGTGTGGGATGGGTAAAACGAAGGATTGAACATATCAGTCATTAAGTGAATGATCAATTTTAATGTATTTAATAATGGGTATCTTGCGTACCTATAATATATATACTTAACACAACTGTTAGGATATTGTAGGTACCTTAACCGGGATGCCAGGACTTTCTACAGCAGGGGCCTCAACCCAGTGTAAGGATTCCAAGTCTCCAGCTACACTGCTCCTCAATACTTTTCCATTTCCGGATCTTTCACCGTTTTCAACCTGGATAAAGCAAAAAATTTAATCAATGTCAATAATAAAAAAATATTTATATTTGAATTTAAATTATCGTGAGACATATTAACTTAACTAACTTAGCGGATATCTATATTTGTGACATTTTCAACCATAAGGTACCACATTGTCGCTTGTCAATAAGGTTGATTTCAAATTGAAGCTATATGGAAATAGCGCCTTATTGACAACAAACAATAAGTACCCTTTTGATTGAGAATGGCACATTTGTAAAAAGATATACCTATATATAAAAAACTTACATTTACAATGTCTTTAACTTGATATTTCGGGTCAAACTTTGTTGTATCGAAAACTAAAGAATCTTCGTCAGATTTTACAATATTACGGAAATTAATGCCTTTAAATGTGACTCCACCACATCTGAAACAAGAAGGTACCCCTTATTTAAGGAACAAACACATGAACAACGATTGGAGTATACACACAGTACTGGCCAATAATATATCACCTTTGTGTGTTTTTGTATGAACTTGTATGGACTGAACAATACAGGTTAGTTTGTAGATTGCATATTTTATTAGTCATTTTATACAAATGACTAATAGCCGTATGTCTCAGGCTAGGTTTGAAAGCCTGCGAGCCACACGCTTGCTCCCGCTGCGCTTAAGCCATGTTGACGCTTATGGGTACCACGGACTCCACTGCTAGTCCAGCGCCGGCCGATTTTATAGACACACGGTTCTAAACGACCTAATCCGCAGAGCACTCGGTACCGCCTCCATACCAGCAACTCTGGAGCCAGTTGGTCTATCTGCGGCGGATGGCAAAAGGCCCGACGGCTGCTCGCTCGTAACTTGGCTGGCGTGGGATGTAACATGCGTTGACACGCTGGCCCCATCTCACGTCCGGCGCTCTGCCAGGAAGCCAGGGTCGGAAGCAGGCTCAAATTGCCAAGTGTCGCAAATATGCATTTTTAAAAACTAATTATGTATTTGCAGTACTTGCGATTGAAACTTTCGGTCCTTGGTCGTCAGACACCAGAAAACTAGTAAAAGAAATTTCTACCAAACTAGTAATAGGTGTCTGGCGACCTACGAGCTGGCGCATTTTTTGCGCAGAAGCTCAGCCTCACTGTGCAGAGGGGGAACGCGGCCAGTGTCCCGGGCACAATGCCTCAGGCTAATTTAGGTTTAGATTTTGTTTAATCTCTTTTTTGTGATACCAAAGATAGATATAACTCCGTAATAGATGAATACAATCTAAGGAAAAAACGTGCCTCGAAAATCACGAAAATTTGATTCTCGATCAGATGGCGCCACTAGTTTTGGCCTACTCTCGTATAGAGGGCGTTATATTATAAATAACATAAATATTATAAACAAACGAAACAGTCATGTTTCGTTTGTTATTTATAATTTTAACGCATACCAGTGAAATAACATGGGTCAAAATCATATAAAAATAATTATTGCAAATAAAAAAATCATTCATCCATATTTAAATACATTTTAACGTATTTTTATAAATCTTCATTTTTAGTTTTAAAGTATGTCGATAGATGGCAGTGAATTTACAGTGGTTACAAAATTTACTATGACAGTACCGCTCTATCTTATTATATCCTCATTAGTGATACTAAGAGTGCATAATTATAATTATTAGTTTTTTAGGTAGGTATTTGTCCCTTTACCAATCTTAGTATGTCATAAACTTGCTTTTGTACTTGCGTCTAATTGTGCGATCATTATGTTTTTTTTTGAAAAAAATGGCATTACCTGGTATAGTCCTGGACCGAGCACACTTCAACCTTCAAGTCTGCAACCTCAACAGATTTAGCATGTATGTCTGTATTTATATTGATTTCCCTGATGAAGACCGGCTGTGAGATGTGATCGTGAGGTTGTCTAAGAACGTTGAGCTGCAGTAGTGAGTCCAGGAAGGTCTCCCAGCGTCCGTGCCATGGGACGCGGGCCGCAGTTAATGAAGGATTTACTTCACGAATACCACGGAATTCACCCCTGTTAGTGAACACAACTTTTAAATTACACAAAAATACATAATTATTTTTAAGTGCTTTAAAAGATTATCTATCAATTTGGAGAAGACCGGCATTTTTGTTTAGAAAACCGTGCTAGTGCAATAAGGAATAGCTGCTTCTGGTCTACCGACCGTCTGAAAGTAGAGTATGTGTACAAACTCTAGAATTAGAAATGACGAAATAGCTTGTAGACGGTCTTCTCTACATTGACCTTAGGTAGTTTACGGAGTACCTAATGAACTGATGTTTAAAAGATGACTGTCGATACAGATTTAAATCCAAGCACTCGTTCAAAATTATTCGCATACTTTCGCTATACTCACTGATACATGTAACCTCTCTCATTAAGAATGTTGTATATTTCATCCTGTCCTATTACAATGTCTTCCACCGAATCTTTAGAACCTTCAGTTTCAGCACTCTCTTTCTTGTTTGTTTCCAAAAGCACATAACCTGAAGCTACTTTTGTAATTCCATCTTCGATCTGTTATAAAAGCATACATAATAAGCCAAATACATTAATAAAGCTTACAATTTTTTTTCAAGCACATCTGTTTAGGTATGGCAAAGATCAGATCGTCAAAAAAGAATACCAATGACAAAAAAATATGAAAAGCTTAATGAAAACTATCTATCGATAATTGAAGAGGAAAGGGTGATGCCCAAACACCTGCTACAGCACAAAGAATTGGTCAATAAATAAAAGAAGGGAGAGTTGTATCATTCTGGGTCTCTGACATATTGTAATCATATTGTATCGGGGTGGAGAAAAAGTAATTGTGTGGTTTTATAAAACCACGATGCAAGTGAAATTTAATTCCATTATTAATATCGCTTACGTATCATACGCGACTTACGCGAGTAAAGGGCTAAAAAACCGGTATAAGTAAGCTCTCCGATTACGCTTACGGTTGTTACGAATCTGACGGTCATGTTATACTGGCGATTTCGGGATGTCTACATGCTTGCGAGTAGCCAACCGTTGGGACGTTGACCATAACGTTCGAAAACAATAAGTCGTATGTGACTATTAACTTCCTAATTATGACATGACTATTTGCCATTCACCGTGGAATTTGACATAATATATGTCTGACGTATTATTAACGTATATAAGGTTAATAATTAAGGTCTAGTCCTTAAAATTTTGTATGAAATTACAAGCAAATATCAGCCTTTGTGAACTAAGTATTGTATCCGTGATGTTCGAAAACAAAAATTCACATGCTTATTTTAAAAACTATGAACTTTAAGTACTAGGAATAAAGTAGAATTGTATTAATACTGTAATTATGAAATGCGACATGCTGATAAACAGTCCAAAAAATTTGGGGTGATAGAATATAAGTTTCACTTTAAAAAAGAAGACAATATGGGAATTATAAACTGAAATAAATGTCATATACTAAGAAAAAGTAACCAAGGCCTCCCCAGTGCCCCAGGCTGGAATTGAACCAGCGTCGAAAATATTTTTTTAATACTGTTGCTCAAAAAGTGCTACTTTACGTGCAAACTAGTGCTTTTTACTTTTCCATTTTTTTTTTAATTTATACTTGTTTCAATTTATGACTACTTATTAATTAGTTTCCTAAAACGTCGTAATCATACATATTTTATTACTTACCTCTTCATCATTATAACACGTTTATTTTTATCCGACTGCCAAAGGAGGAGAGTAATGTTTTTCGAGTGTATGTATGTATGTATGTATGTATGTATGTATGTATGTCTGTTTCTTTGTGGCCTCCTGGAGCCTAAACGGCTTGATGGATTTTGATGTATGAGGTATCGTTAGATTCGTCTTGATCACGGGAGTGTCATAGGATACATTTTATCCCGAAAGTCCTACGGGATACAGAGATTATATTTTCTTCACATTCACTTTGAAATAATTTGATATTTTGATATATGAGGTATC
Source organism: Cydia strobilella (assembly GCF_947568885.1). NCBI lineage: Eukaryota > Metazoa > Arthropoda > Insecta > Lepidoptera > Tortricidae > Cydia > Cydia strobilella. The sequence continues at coordinate 3,372,933 of NC_086056.1, forward strand.
ATTACTATCATTAGATTCATCTTGACCACGGGAGTATCATAGGATACATTTTACCCCGAAATTCCTACAGGAACAAGTTAATTCTTCGTAAACGCAAGCCACCCACGCGTCAGCAAGCAATGAGCAAATAACTTGTTCTGCAACTCGTCCTCGCGTAGCGGTCTGGTAGCGGGCAAAGAAGGGCGTGGCCTGCCTTGTGGCGCGCGGTGCGGTACGGAGGGGGATATTCTCGAGTCTACAACCCAAACGCGGGCACACGCACACGCATGACATGAGGGCACACGTCGTTGACGGTCGACTTTTCTAAGTGATTTTTATTACTTACCTCTTGATACTTCCTCGTCCGAAGCGAAAATTATAAAATAATAACTTGTTCTTATTTTCAACTAAAAAGTTATAAATAAAAAAATAATTATTATAAAAAAACAAAAAAACCGACTGCACACTAAAAAGAGGAAAACAAGCCCCACAAGAAATATTGTTTAATGAAATGCTAAAACCAAGCTATGGAATACCGTTTACTAAATAATTATAATTTATAAATGTTGATGGTAAGTATTGCAGGCGGGGACCAACTTGACCGCCACCAACGAAAATACCTACCAAAGTAACATTCTGCTAAATAGTGAACTTAACAACCAACATCCAAAATGACTATAAGTAACCCTGTGTTGATCCCCGCCTGCGATACTTACCATCAACATTTATAAATTATAATTATTTAGTAAACGGTATTCCATAGCTTGGTTTTAGCATTTCATTAAACAATATTTCTTGTGAGGTTTGTTTTCCTCTTTTTAGTGTGCAGTCGGGTTTTTTGTTTTTTTATAATTTTTTTTTATATTGAATATTGAAAAATCGTTCTTAATAAGTTGTCTGAATGTAACGGAATAGCTATGGAAGGGAGAGGTAGAAATAGCTATCGACACGCCTGTCAAAGAAAAGGCGTTTTTTCTTACTGCAAGCTAAGTTTCCAAAGGCAACATTCGATATTGTTTTTATTCCTTGTTGTTTTTCTTATTTTTTCGCAACTATATTAAAAAACGTCGTTCGATACACGTGCGGAAATGTCATTCTTCACTCGTCCCGAGTCTTATATTTCTGATATCTCGGTACTCGTGAAGTAATGACATACTTTCCGCACTAGCATCGAAATGTACTATAATTTGTTCTAATACTTCTAAATAATAATATATGGAAATTGTTCCACCGATTAGAGTTCAGCTTTTAAATGTGTTCTGTATTTAAAAGCTAGGGGTTCTGGGTTCCGAGCCCCAAGTTCAATCTAAAATTAAATTAGGGTAAATGGTACCTCAAAGTGGCCAGAACCCCGTTGCAATACGACAGTGAGCCGCAGCAGACGCGACTCGTGCAACACAGGCTGCGCGTGAAGTATGACGTCTCGGAACTGCGCGGATGACGCGCGGAGCGGCGCACCCGCAACCATTACCAGCGTGTCCCAGGCGCAGACCAGCGCGGAGGCGAACGGGAACAACGTCTTGCCTGGTGGTTGTGCGTTAGTTATTTTATAATGTGGTGGACTAAGGGCCAGTTGCCACCACAATAAGCCGACTGATCAACGTCGTCCAGCAGTAAACTATAACCGTCACGAAACCGTCTGTTACTGTTAAAGCGTTCGCTAAATTTTATTTTATGGGAAGTTTCATAGTTCAGTGCAGAGTTACGTTGATCAGTCCGCCAATATTCCAATAAAATAAAACTTAGCAACTGACGATGACGGTTTGGTGCAATGCAAGCGACCCATAGTGCGATTATTTTCATAATGAACACGATATATTTTTTAGGGTTCCGTACACAAAGGGTAAAAATGGGACGCTATTACTAAAACTCCGCTGTCCGTCTGTCACCAGGCTGTATCTCATGAATCGTGATAGCTAGACAGTTGAAATTTTCACAGATGATTTATTTCTGTTGCCGTATAACAAATACTAAAAAGTACGGAACCCTCGGTGCGCGAGTCCGACTCGCACTTGGCCGGTTTTTGTTTAGGTTTAATGTTGCTGTGGAAAAATACTTACATTAAAAAAAATATTTTCATCCTATTCTACTTTTACAGTAGGTACTATAAAATAAATAGTTATTTGTTGTACAAGGGGTAAAAGTTGTTGTTTAACCGCTCGTGCTAATATTGAAACCCGAGCAAGTCCAAATTTGAACCACGAGTGTAGCGAGGAGTTCGAAAAGTGGAATCTTGAGCGTTGCGAGAGTTTCAAGGTACGAGGATTAAACAAATTTTGCCACCGAGTTTTCAAAAAAAAAATCACTACACCAACTCCAAATACTAACTGTAAAAATATCAAGCAAAATCAAACGAAATCAAATACAAATTAATTTTATGAAATATTTATCATTCAAAATCAAGTCAATTCTACCAGCCAGCATATACGGATACAACTCAAAATTTTCATTAGTTTACATTGCCACTATTGTGAATAAAACGTAACTATCTCATTAGTTTTTGAACAATCAACATAGGGCCTTTACCAGCTGGTGTGGTGAAAATATAATATAATTACTGCTGTATTGCATACCTTCAATTCGGTGACCATGTAAGTAAAGATGTTCGGCGTCATGGAGTGATATCTTAAAAATGCACGTAGAAGATGCAACTCTTTCTGGACTGGCATACGACGGGAACTTCCTGTTTTGGAATATCCATCACACTAAATATTATTTATTAAGTACAAATATGTGGTATTTTTTATAAAAAGGGACCTGTTTTTTGCCTAATTAAACCTTTTTCATTTTTTTTTTCATTTTTATTGTCGATGGCTCTTACGACATTATTAACGATGCTCCGATACAAGTACAATGCCGCGCCGCGCCACGCTGTGCGGCGTAAGCGCCATCGACAATAAGATCCCTTTTCATAGAAAATGCCCCATATATTTACACGGCATTACAAAAATTCAAATACACCGAGTAACTAAATGTGTAGATGAATAAGCTTTATTGTCTGGTTATTTTACTGTCATATAAAAATTAAACAGATAAATAATACAATCTGATTAGGACTAGCTTAACATGAAAAGTATTAGCTTTTACAAACCCATAGCACCGATATTTAAATGTAATTTTATCAATTTTCAGTCGGAACAGAAGAATTGTATTTATTTTGTTTTGTTCGATAAAAAAGGTCAATTTTTTTGTAATTTTTTGCAGATTAGCGCAAAAATAGATTTGCTATCACTGTATAAAAAAATAGATATACCTACAATGCAATCGACGAATAGTCGATTAATATTTTACCATTTTTCGTGATGAGCCCATTCGACCAAGTGCGACAAATGAGGCGTCCCAGTGGAGACGGGAAACTCGACCTTCGGGTACAACTGACGAATGTCAGGATAGTAGCCCTCCATGAACAATCTGAAAATACAAAATAAAGAAATATTATTTTAATTAAAATAAAGGGAAAATTCACCTTAAGATTCAAACTAAACAAATCCTTCATTTTGTACATAGGCCAGGAAATGAATGCTCTAAAAAAAGTTATAGAGGGAAATGCTTGGAACACAATTTTTGACTTCGTAGCTTTGTATTGGACTAGTTAGGAAGTGAACATATCAAAAGTCCCCGCCCGTAACCGTGGTGCCGGGGGAGAGAGAGGGGTTTAAAGGTTCCATTTTTCGGTTTTTCGATTATATCTCGGAAACTATGCGTCTGAGCGACATGGCCACTTACACCAAATGAAAGGTGATTTAATTTGTTACAAGTTTTATCCAGTCATGTTTTTCTATATCCTGTATAGTTTTAGAGATATCCACGCTTGAAGGTTTATTTAGGGCTCTCATTTTTATCTTGATTTATTATCTACATCAGTGAAGCTAGTATCAGTGAAGTAGGCCGGGTTTGGTATCGTTTTCGTATAGATCTGGGGTGCTGAATTCATTTACGGTATCCACATTGACACCATGCGTAAGTAAAAACAAAATTTAAAAAAAGCTGTTGCCGGCCTAACTCCAAGCTGTAGCTAAAAGTTTTGATGCTTGTATTAGTTTCTAAGTATTCTGAATTAAATACTCTGATTTATACTGAGCTATGAATGATCATTTCATCCTATTTAGATTGTTTTATTATTATTTATTTCTCTGTTTTCACTTTATTGCACTAAACATAATATATAGGTACAACAATGAAAAAATTGCGAACGTCTTCAGCAGTCAGCCGTAATGCCAAACAGAGATTGGTATTGAGGTCGGGAAAGTTTGGAGGCTAGACCACCCAATATTCGTTCTTTATCTTCTGTGGATTGGTCCAAAACGGCTCTGTAGGTATGTCAGATATAAAAGCGACCGTATGTCGTACAGCTAATCTGGTCGCTGGTATACATTTTTCGTGCAGGTATATTATACTGTTAAATCGAATACCTACAAACAGCAACACTCCGAACTGTCCATCGGTGGACCTTATTACAAAAGGCATAAGGTCCACCGTTGTAGAGTCAACAGTGTGGGCGATGGTTTAAAAAAAAGTGACGTACTCCGAAAGTGACGTACTCCGAAAGTGACGTACTCCGAAAGTGACATACTCAGAAAGTGAAGTAGTCCGAATGTGACTCAGAATGTGACGTACTCCGAAAGTGACGTACTGCGCCCGAACCATTTTGCAGCTCAACTATTTATTAAATTAAGCAGATAAATTATAACAAAAGCAGATCGATATTGGTTATTTGCTGAACAAGAGTTGTAGCTCGACTTTTGTTTATTGCCAGCAAAACTTTTGTATGCTGTCCAAATGATTTAATGGCTTTTGCAGATCAGTTTTAAAAAACCGGCCAAGTACGAGTCGGACTCGCGCACGAAGGGTTCCGTACCATTACGGAAAAAAAACAGCAAAAAAATCACGTTTGTTGTATGGGAGCCCCATTTAAATATTTATATTAGTCTGTTTTTAGTATTTGTTGTTATAGCGGCAACAGAAATACATCATCTGTGAAAATTTCAACTGTCTAGCTATCACGGTTCATACTCACGGTTCATGAGATACAGCCTAGTGACAGACAGACAGACAGACGGACAGCGGAGTCTTAGTAATAGGGTCCCGTTTTTACCCTTTGGGTGCGGAACCCTAAAAACGGCTGATCATTTAAATACTTCCCATAGTTTAACCTTTTAGTCAAGCCGTAGATAGCCAGCTATAACTATAATAACTTCTTATGAATAGTCTTAGATAATAGATAAGTTGACTAATACTGCAAGGATACTCACAGTCCAATGACCTAGTAAAATACTAGTTTTGTCGGCCATGACAGCCTGAAAGAGAAAGAGAGGAAAAAATTTCGCGTTGTCAGCATGCCCTTGTTTCGTATTTTGCCCATAACAGCTCGGAAGAGGTAGAAAGAGGGTGATGGCAACAGTAACTCACTGTCCAATAGCAGTAGAAATTTTGTATACCTTGTCGCGTAACCGCACGACAGCAGCTTTAAACAGATATAAATGAAAGCGATTGCTGTCAACTCACTGTCCAATGGCTTCCAGTAAGAAACGTGCATTGTCTGCGTGCCCTCGTTGGGTAAGTGGTACGTTTGCACACGACGGCATCGCCCGCTTAAGGATCGCTTGCAGCAGACCATGCGGGGCCACCTCCACCAGCACCGCGTTCTTTGGGATTAGTCGGGACGTCTCCTCGAAGAGTACTGGGCTCTACGACATCGAAATTATTAGTATGAAAGAGTAACCGCTTAACGCATTCGCTGTCAGCGCGAGCTCTACGCTTGTAGCCACTATCAGCTACTGTTTTTATAGTTTTTCCGCTTCATAGCAAAAAGCGCCTACTCTAGCTGTCAGTTAATGTAATGGTAACCATCCCACAAGTTGTAGGTAGGTACCATGAAAGTTTTAATACCAAGATCATGGCGTATACCTAACAAATAACTAGACTAGATTAAACTATCCAAAAATGATAGAACAGTCACAGACCTCTGTTTTTGTAGAAAAGTTACCACTGCTATTATGTTGTTACTAAAATTAGAATACAACTCCAGGTCTCTTACAATTCGCTCCATGAAATTTTCTCGTTCTTCGTAATTTCAGTTTAGAATAGAATAGAATAGAATAAAATTTTATCCGTAAGCACAAACAAACATTACATAGTATACCAATAAAACATAGAAAAAGATTAAAGTGCCACGAAATGGCCTCATCTCAGAATATTGCTGGTGGCTTCCAGCGCTGATCTTCCGATGAGACCATCAAGTGAGAAAAATCACGGAAGGCAACAATAGACAAGAAGAAAAAAAAGACATGAAATATCATGTCAGCTAGTGAACACAGTTAAATAAGAAAAAATAAATAAATAAATAAATCAACTTGTTTAATAGTTTACTTAATCTTATACCTTTAAACCAGCAATTTTTGTATATATACATGTATATTTATACATTTCGGGGATTTCGGAAACAGTCCTAACGATTTCAATGAAATTTGCTCTGAAAAATCGATCTAGCAAGGTCTTATCTCTGGGAAAACGCGCTTTTTGATATGTTTTCCGAGCAAAGCTCGGTTTCCCAGATATTCTATTGTTAAAGTAGGTATTTACCAGCAAATTGTTAGTGTGATACTCAGCCGAAGAAAACTTGGCTAGTTCTTCTTCCCACCTATCCTGTGGTACCGATGTTGATACCCAACGCTCGCTTCGGAGTTTCGGTGTTTTAATAACCTCCTTCAAGCATTTAAGGAGTCCAGGTCCTGAAATTTTTTTAAGTATCGAATTAGGTAAATCTTAGAAATATAATTGATGTCAGTGAGGTCAATGAATGAATGAATGAATTTATTTAATCCAGAAAATATTTCCATATAAGGTTAAAACATTTAAAACTAATTACAAAATAATATATGATTAAATTAAATTAAGACGTACACAAACACAAAAAAAACAATCAATGTGGAGAAGACCGTTTACAAGCGCTTTTGTCGATTTAACTCTTGAGTTTGTTACACATACTCCACTTACAGAAGGTCGGTAAAGCAGAAGGAGCGAAGCTCTTCCTTTTTGACCGTGGCTCAGCGACGTACAAGAGAGTTCTTGCCCTATGACGATCTTCCCAGCAACAAATTTTATATGACAGCTATTAAAGACATATCAAGCAAAGTTGAGAGATATCACAATAATTCACCTGGTATATATGGAGCCATGGCCGATTGTCACTTAGCTAAAGGTACCGTTTGGATTTAGACTACACCAGCATTACTGCAGCAGTATTGAGGTGCGAGATTACTGCTGACTGCAATGCTGCCGCAAATGTCAATATTCCGGCCAGTAACATCGATTTTGAATAACGATCGGTGAATCTGCTTTAAAGTATTTCGCTAGTCACCTGCTTCGGCAATGTATCGTGAATGATAGGCGATGTTGGAGCAGGCGACCTCCTTCGCGAAGATACTTTTTGCTGTCAAGTCAGCAACAAACTGCGTCATAACGTCAGCTGGGCCGGAGACGGTACTGGACCCGGTTGAATTGTGACAGGCCACCTCGATTTCCGGCGGGCACATCTTTGACACCTGTTTAACATTTTCATTATATGATTTTGTCAGCAATGTTCAGAACGTCTGCTAACGAAAGTGTCTTAATTAAAGTAATTGAGAATTAACTGAGAGTAACCTGAGAATTTAAATAAATAAATAGAAAAATTTTTATAATGATAATTAGAATTGTAATCAATAGAACTTACTTACGAACACAAATTGAACATTGTAATGTAATATAAATTTATTATAAGAATATGGTTGTTGACATTGCATATTATAATAGTATGATTGAATGAGGGCTATCGTTTTTTTGCTCACCAGTTGGCGCCTCTGTTGATGGTGGTCCAATAGATTAAAGAACAGCTGTCAGTCATTGAAGTGACAAATGACATTTCGAACTATGGAAAAGACCACCATCTACACTAGCGCCCCTAGCGGCGAATTCATACGCGTTAGCCCTCATTGACGTGTAAAATTTAAAAAAAAAAACAATATTTGTATCATATCTTATCTTAATAAGCAATAACTTCGAGGCCAATTCTGATTTAACCATATGTTAAGTTTTTCATCTTGTTTTGATACGATATTGAGTCGCCTATAAGTGTGAGAGTGCAATTAGCGTAAATTGATATATCAGAATCGGCCTCTATATTTATATCATCATCTTCCTCGCGTTATTCCGGCATTTTGCCAAGGCTCATGGGAACTTGGGGTCCGCCTGACGACTAATCCCAAGAATTGAATTAGGCACTAGTTTTTACGAAAGCGACTGCAATCTGACCTTCCAACCCAGAGGGGAAATAAGGCCTTAATAGGATTATTCCGGTTTCCTCACGATGTTTTTGTTCGCTTCGATTTATAATAACACTTAAAATAATTATGACGAATGTAAAAGAACTAAATGTAATAAGCCGTCCCCGCGTTTTCGAATAATTGTTCCGTTGTGTTCTATCGTCTTCACCCAATGTTCAATTCCTTTATATTTTATGATACAAACCTCTTCAAACCCCATGCCGACAGCTGCCATGGAGCCGCGTATAAAGGGGGTCTGCACAGACACGAGGCCGCGGCTGTAGGCTGCCAAAATCATCTCTTCGGCCGTCAAACAGCCGTCAGCGTACGCGCAGCCAAGCTCGCCGACGCTATGCCCTGAGAGTGGTAATACTCTTACCCCCTCATACATAAAACTCTACAAGCCACTATTTGTTAATTTATAAATGTTTTATCCCTTTCTTACATATATATACATAATATTTAGATCAGTACTGTTTTTACTCACTATTATTTTTAGTCGCTTTTGGCGACATGTTTCGGATTCTTTGGGAATCCTTCCTCAGCCACGAGTGTCCGCGGCGGTCGTACGTCACCTCGTCGCGGGCGGGGGCGGGGGGCGCGGGGCAGTCCGCAGATGGAGTCGTCAAGTGAAGGTCTGGTAAACCCGAAAGCCCAAACCCAAAGAATACGAAACATGTCGCCAAAAGCGACTAAAAATAATAGTGAGTAAAAACCGTACTGATCTAAATATTTTGAAATATGTCTCACGATAGTTTAAGTTCGATTATATATACATACGTCAAAATGATACATCATTAATAGCTAAATATATATATATATAGGCTGTAGCGCGTTTATGTATAACACCTCTACGTCGTTGGGTATTGAGTATTGGGTATACTGAGCAACGCTTTCCACAAAGCAACCGATAGCGAGAAGTGGAGAGCTGCTATGAGAAGAATTGTAAAGCGGAGTTATGATCCTTAGTAGTGAGAGAACGACTTAGAGGATGACGAAAAACCGGCCAAGTGCGAGTCGGACTCGCCCACTGAGGGTTCCGTACTTTTTAGTATTTGTTGTTATAGCGGCAACAGAAATACATCATCTGTAAAAATTTCAACTGTCTAGCTATCACTGACTTACTTGACTTTTGACTTATGGTCCTATATCCCCTAGATGGGGCAGAGGGCATCCACAGTGCTCCGCCATCCCGTTCGGTCTTGAGCTTCGCGCTTCATTTCGATCCACGTCTTGCCAATGTCTTGCAAATTTCAACTGTCTAGCTATCACGGTTCATGAGAAACAGTCTGGTGACAGACAGACGGACAGACGGACAGACGGACAGACGGACAGACAGACAGACAGACAGACAGACGGACAGACGGACAGACGGACAGACGGACAGTGGAGTCTTAGTAATAGGGTCCCGTTTTTATGCTTTGGGTACGGAACCCTAACAATGACATTGGACTGGGTGGACAACGTCGGAGTAATGGCGTTATTCATAAACGTTTGAGTCAAACAAGCCCTTGATAATCGTTTGTCCGTATCTGTCATTTCGACATTCGTTTTAGTTAGAAAGGGACTAAATTTTAAAAGTTTGCTAAGTTTAAGTAAGTAAGTAAGTAAGTTTTATGAATAAGGGAGTGAGACACGGGATAACCAAGAGTGAAATAAGAAGAAAGATGCATAAGACCAAGATTTGATAGAAAAAGGGTCACCATGATGTTAAGAAAAATGCACTGTGATACTCAATGGCTACTGATATTTCAAATAATAAATAACTAACGAAAATCTAGCCATAATATAAATGCTACGAGTCGAAGAAATCGTTAACCTAAAGATGTAACGACTTTTGAGTGTACAAGTGATACTGAAAAGTTGCAAAATGTTTGGCAGGTTTATAATATTACTACTTAGAGGGCAATTCGATATTATTATTTATAATTGAGTTATGAAACGGTGACCTATGGATATGATGTGACATTTCTGGTTGAACAAGATAATTAAGTTTGATTCGTCCTCATCTAGTTAGATTTCAAAGCATTAAAAATGTTTCATTAAGACAAGTGACAAATGAAGATAGTACACGTAAATAATATAGGTTATAAACTGTTATAGATGTCATGTATTGAAGAAAAAGTGACGAAGACCTCCAGTCGTGAAGGCCGGATTCGAACCGGAGTCTTTAGCTATCGCGGCTAACGCCATGAACCCCTAGGCTACCTCGCCACGGCGGTACTCGTCCCAATTTCTCGACTATATGCCATCTTAGTAAGACTAGGCGTCTTTGACCAACTCTAAGGGCAAGCAGTGCGCGCTTTTGCACCTCCTATACGAATTCCTTACGGAATTAAGATATACCGAGAGAGACTGGTGCTGCCATTTATGTATATTCTATAATATATATTCATCTATGAAAAAACACAATCAAAATCATCATCATCATCATGTCAGCCGATAGACGTCCACTGCTAAACATAGGCCTCCCCCAAGGCTCGCCACTCCGACCGATCCTGTGCCGCTCGCAACCACCGAATTCCCGCGACCTTCACCAGGTCGTCGCTCCATCTCGTTGGAGGCCTACCGGCAGTTCGTCTTCCGGTACGCGGACGCCACTCTAGAACCTTCCGGCCCCACCGGCCATCAGTTCTGCGAGCAATGTGCCCCGCCCACTGCCACTTAAGGTTTGCAATTTTGCGAGCTATGTCGGTGACCCTAGTTCTACTGCGGATATCATCATTTCTGACTCTATCACGCAGAGAAACCCCGAGCATAGCTCTCTCCATTGCCCTTTGCGTGACCTTGAGCCTTCTTATGAGGCCCATCGTTAGCGCCCACGTCTCAGATCCGTATGTCATCACTGGCAACACACACTGGTCAAAGACTTTTGACTTAAGACACTGCGGCAATTTGGACGAAAAGATATCAATCAAAATATTTAATAAAATAATTTTATTTGCCTCAGCGAACTCGGCGCCGTCGACTGGACAGAAACGGCTTTGGACAGAGTAACATGGCTGTCTTTGGTGTCGGAGGCCAAGATCCACTTCGGGTCGTCGCGCCACAGCAGTAAGTAAGTAAGTATTTTATTTGATTTGTTCCCAAAGTCGTTCACATAATAGGTTTTTATTATTATTTACATACAAAATGGTGTGATGATGGTAACGTTGGTGGTGTGGTCTACTGCCGTGCCCCCGACAAGACGAGGGCACTACCTACCTTTTCTCGAAGCGCTTCGTCGTTTTATTGAACCCTCATAACTTGGGTTTGGATTACACCAGATAAACAAAATTCTCGGGATATGATGTCATTAGTGGACTTTTTAAGCATAACAGTTTTCAATTACATAGCTCTTATACTTTAGATTTTATTCATATCTGAAAAACCCCGATTTCGTCACTCACTCACTCACTCACTCACTGATGATCATCAAAACCTTTAGGGTACTTCCTGAAATTCTAGGAAGCTGAAATTTGGTATGTAAGATAGTCTTAGTACACAAACAACAGAAAAATTCAAAGGGTGGTTACTACAAGAAATATTGTATAATAAAAAATCATGAATAGTGAATCATTTTTTCACCTTACGTCCATGTGACGGTAGCGAAACGGCCAAGCCACATATTTTGACTAAGATGTAGTTTGTGAAGTTAGGGCTTGTAGAGTTAGAAGCCTGGCTCTACAAGAGATCTGATAATTTTTTGACAGTGCGAACCTTATGGTTTCGTCTTGGCAATATTTTACATGAAAATGTTTTTGGTGGGTCATTTCTTACCTATAATCTTGGCTGGTACTAAACCTAATTCAAGGAGTATATCCGTCAATCCAATTTGCACAGCAGCAATCCCCACGAAGGAATGTAAAATATTATCGAAGATAGTTTTGTCATCCGAAGTTATAATATGGAGAATATCGATATCTTTAGGTTCTAATACTCGCCGACATCTGTAATAAAAAGCAAATAAGAACATTTAAATTAATTGTGGATATTAAATAACTTTTATAATCGAGTCTATCGCGAATTTATTTCATTACCTTTATTTACTGACGTTAATTGCGGCGTGAGTTGTGGTAGTGTGTACATTGGTCAAACCAAACGGAGCGTGCAAGAGAGGGCGAAAGAGCACAAGCGGCAGTTAAAAATCGCCAAGTACACAAATCCGCGATCGCCGAACATCTTCTTACATCCGGCGCAAATCACTGAATTTAGCTTCATAAACCAAAAGTTGTCTCCAGAACGTCATTATTATCCTCGAGTTGTGCGAAAGGCGATTGAAATCAAGAAACACCCCAAAATTTTTAATAGGGAAGTTGGATTTAACTTATCGGCAACTTGGGGACCAGTGATTCAGAAGTTAAAGCCAAGGAATATATCTTCGGATGTGTGCGTGGATGTTGTGAGTGTTGCGTCGGACTATTGACAATAATTAACATTTATGTGTAGTGGGTGGTTGAAAATGTGTTGTGTCACACAATATCTCTGTTTTGACATTTTGCTGGGACGTCAGTTAGCCGACCACGACCAGTGAAACCTGTGTCGAAACGTCGGTAAATAAAGGTAACAAAATAAATTCGCGATAGACCTGATTATAAATATGATTTAATATGTGTTCTAAGCGCGAAGGTTTTAAATGATTGTGGATACTTCCGCAAAATTTACTGTACTACATTAGGTCATCATCATCATATCAGCCAGAGGACGTCCACTGCTGGACATAGGCCTCCCCAAAGAGTGCCACAATGACCGGCCTTGCGCCACCCGCATCCAGCGGACTCCCACGACCTTTACCAGGTCATCAGTCCACCTTGTCTACCCACGCTGCGCCTTTTCTTTCCGGGCCATCGGTTCTTCGTGCAATGTACATTGTAGGTACTCCTACATTGTAATTGAAACTCGAATCGCTTTGAAATTTGATCTGCTTACTGCACCTCTAAAATTCGTATTGGTTTAGCAATTCCTGTACAATATCTAAGGCCTTTAATTAAACCTGGAGTTACGATTAACTCCAGGTTTAACCGGTTAACCGCGGGTTAGTAAATGGTGCACGGGGGCCTAAGAATAACTAATGTATTTTTATTCATTTCATTCTTCGTTAAGACACTGACTATATTGCATCGTTTCGGTAATTGGTCTAGGATTAAAAACCTTAGAAGCCTGATTCTTATTTAATAATTTGTTATGAATTTGATCTTATTTTGATACGAACTTGAAGATCGTTCATCCTGATTGGTGCCTGCGATATAAAGTGAAAGTCGTGCGTGCGATGCGCGCCAATCCTCAAGATCGTATCAAAACCAGCCCGAAATCATAACAAATTTTAAAGTAGAATCGACCTCCCCGCATAAAAATAATTATAATATGTAGCAAGGAAGGCAAACAATTGAAGATGTACTTTTCAATAGCAGCCGCGAAGATGGGAATGCGCATAAGTTGTGCGCCCATGCCCGCCCACTGCGAGCCCATACCGCTGTACACGAACCAAAGAGGCCGGTCGCCGCTGTCGAAATACGTCGCCTTCTCACACAGACTTGTGGTCTTCGATTCTTTATCTGTATCTGTTAACAATAAACACGTTTTTAGGGTTCCGTAGCCAAATGGCAAAAAACGGAACCCTTATGGATTGATACAATTTTTGAAAAGCCCCTAATTCTTATAATAAACTGAAATTCGAAAAAAAACAAACGGCCCGACCGTTTATATATAATCTATGATTAAAATATATCAAATTGTGTAAAAATATTTTCTATAATATCAATATCTAGGAAGGAAAATGAGGACTACGTTTGTGTGGCGAATCGATCGTCCCCTATCCTCTTTATCTATTCTAGATACCTCATACTATTGTCACTGTGACAAGGTACAAAATGGGTCATAAATTAAAACTTTCTACAGCGATGCTCCTCCGTTAGATTTATTCGATTTCGAAGCAGTCATCCACTTTTGTCTTAAAACCTGTTCGAAATACCTTTCAGCAATGATATAATTATCTATAATAATTATTAGTTAGGTTTGGCAGGGGCAGCTGATGAGATAGCCGCTCTTAGAAAACGGGTATGCGTGCTTGGGTAGTTATTTGTTTGTTCCACTCGCGGTAGAGATCACTGGTGCTCGGAGGCACGGGCCTTCCGGCTATCCGGGCAGTTTATAGTTTAAATAGTAGTGTGTCTACTTGAAAAACCACAAATTAAAATATTTTCATAGAAAATAATTTAATTTGTTCTTAAAGTATTAATGGCAGCGCCATCTCTCTTCGCTAGCCCGTAATCACCCGAGTTGATTCAGTTAGAAGGTCGAACCATACTGTTCTACCTTAGAGATGGCCAGGGGGCGCCACAAGCCTTCGGGAATTGTTACCTATATATACTTGGAAATTTCGACCCATGCCACCGTGACCGGATAGCCGAGCGGTTCAGGCACCTGTCCGGTAAACGGGGTACGCTGGTTCGATTCCAGCTCTAGACACTGGAGGCTTTGGTCATTTTTTCCTTCGTATATGACATTTATTTCAGTTTATAGTTTAAATAGTAGTTTATACTTGAAAAACCACAAATTAAAATATTTTCATAGAAAATAATTGACCGAAGCGTAGCGAAGGTCTACGGTTTGACTCGCGCATTTTGCTTTTGTATGTCCGGATGTTCTCCTCTACAGGTCGCAATTTTAAACCGATTCTCGTGAAATTTTGTGACCAAATTCTATGACTAAAATAATTTTTTTGTCGATCCGGTTTTTGGACATTTTTCAAAATGGCGGAGTCGTGATAGCTCGCGCCTAAACAAATAGTCGTATCGATATCATAACAGTATTTTCTTTTTAAGATATGTTTACAGATTAAATGTCGAAAAATGCAGGAAGTTTGTATCGCTGGCTTTGGCGGTATTTAGATATTTAGTTTTTACTCGAGAATGAGTAGCTGAATTTCGTCAGCTTAGGTAAGCACTGCACTATCATGGCGTGTTTTGCAAACATTCGCTTTTTTCGTTTGCACCGGGTGGTCCCTGGTTCGATCCCCAGTAATTGTATGCTGCTACATAACTTTTTGTATTTTGTGTTTTACGCTTAAAGTAAAATTTCGTATTGTTTTTTATTTTTCTATTTTGATAGTAATTGATCAAGCGCGGGCTTAGCGTATTCGTTTCATTTTTACAAGCTTTTATTTAACTAGCCCTAAAAAATATGTTTTATTTTTGTTATTTTAATTTTCTAAAGTGTTTTGAACGGCGGAGGCATACATTTAATTAGCTTTAAGTGGTCCTCTCCTTTTTCCGAATTTCATACAATTTTAATTACAGTTTTTCTTTTAAAATACGTAGATTTCTTGCACCATAAACTTTGAGGTTTATGTAGTATAGATTCGTTTATCTGAGCGGGTGTATGGAGCCAATTATTCAATAATATTATTGAATAATTCAATAAAAAATTGAGAAAATATTACTCAACGCTTGTTTGTGTAAGTGACCTTTCCACTATACATGTCAAACAAGTTGTTTAATAATAACTAACAAAGATGTCACTTTAACACAGGTGACCTATGTTAACTAAGTAGTACCTAATTTGATCGACAGGTGGTGACATCGTCAGGTCGAAACGGGCCGATTTTTAGGGTTCCGTACCCAAGAGTAAAAACGAGACCCTATTACTAAGACTCCTCTGTCCGTCTGTCTGTCACCAGGCTGTATCTAATAAACCGAAATTTTCACAAATGATGTATTTCTGTCGTACGGAACCCTCGGTAGGTTAGTTCGACCCGCACTTGTGCGGTTTTTAGAGTTTTCATTTCAATACTTTTAGAAATTCAAAAATCAGCCAGGTATACAGGTTGGTTTGGGTCAGTGAGGGCAGCTACCAGATCCCGTGCTGCTACGCGAAAATGGTCTTAGAAAACCTTCCCTCAATTTCAAAATAAAGCATTTTGGGGTTTACAGATTTTGGAAAAAAACATAGGTACCTACAGGATGCGAGAAAAAGGTCATTTTTGACAAACTTTTTTTGACGTGAAACGTAAGGTGCACGTCTTTAAAAACCCGTAGAGGGGCTCGGATCGAAAACCCATATTAACGAAAAAGTGTTATGGCGCGGTGGCGGAATATTATGAATGGTTTTGATATCAGTGTATCATCGAAAGTAGCCATTACTCGGAACTCCATGTGCTGCTGACATATATGGCGCTGATTCTCCGCTAGAAACGACGCATTCGGAGCTAAAATGACCCCTATTTGCAGTGTTTATTTAATAATTACTCATCAGTCCGTTAACCGATTTCGATACAATTGAGTTCATTTGATAGATCTTTTTGAAATATTATAAAAATAAAATACGCGGTATTATAAAAAGCTGGAAAAGATTTAAAATGTGGCATTTTTACAGGAATATCACGACTGCTTTGTTTGAGGCCACCGTGTGCGAAAATTAAGGAATAAAAAGCTCAAATGCGCTCTTACCTACAGGCTTTACAATATAGGGTCGGGTAAAGCCTGGTATTCATGCGCGTGAAGCGCGCTTTTTATACATGGCTCCTGGGGCGCCTTTTATATTGTAAAGATTACATATAGGGCGCCTGTGGCGCCCTTTACACTGTAAGGTCGGGATAACCCGAAATTCAAGCGTGCGAAGCGCGCTCTTTCACACAGGCTTCACACTGTAGGGCGGGACGAAGTCCGACATTCAAGCGCGCGTAGCGCGCTTTCACACAGGCTTTATACTGTAGGGTCGTGCGAAGCCCGACAATCAAAAGCGCGCCTTACGTAAAGGGCGCCTGCGGCGCCTTTTACACTGTAAAGATTACGTACAGGGCGCCTGCGGCGCCTTTTTCCCTTACCTACAACTTTTTCACTGTAGGTTATGTAAAGCCCAAGACTGTTTAGATTAGCTACCCAAAATTTTTGTTCCCCAATATCTTTTGTACCATTCGCGTTTTTCTCCATTCTGCTTTTTAACCAGGCGTTAATTTTTTTAGTAGTTAATTTAATCACACGCGTATGTCCCAGTCGCTTTTTTCCCCAAAGTTTTAATGTTTTCACGATAGTCACATTACGTCGATAGATAGGTAGGATAGGTTCGTTAGGTAGCTTCAGATGCCCGAAGGGCAAATCGCCCAGAAATAGGAGCCCCGCGTAGCGGGGCTCCGTCGGCTCAGGGTAAGAAAGGCTTGTTCTCGGAAATATTACTCTTTGGGGAAAAAAGCGACTGGGACATACGCGTGTGATAAAATTAACTACTGAAAAAATTAACGCCTGGTTAAAAAGCAGAATGGGGAAAAACGCGAATGGAAGAAAAGCTATTGGGGAACAAACATTTTGGGTAATTAATCTATACAGTCCTACACATCCATCTTATGCTCGCGAGGTCTACAGCTCACAGAGCCACTAGTTTAATTTGTTCTTAACATAGGTTAAGAGTTAATAGAATAAGTAACTAATATATTATGGAAATTGAATTTCTGAAATAAATAATTATTTAATTTATTTAATTTAAAGTAAAAAATGAATATATGTCAACATTATCAATATTTGTATTTGTGTAAGTTTTATAGCTAATAAAGCCCTGCATTTCATAGTGTTTGAGATATGTCTAAAATGTAATCCGTCATAACGATGCGTACGATAGTGTTCCGTGCGTAGGTATTACCTACGCACGGAACACTTGCTACCGCAGTTATGACTGCGGGCTTGGCCAATTTTTTAACTGCCTATAGATTTTTAACGAAGCAATATATTAAAAAAAGTAATAATGCCAAATTTTTTAGTTCTCATATAGGTCCAATTAACCTAACTATAAACAAAATCCAGAACCTGACAATTTTTATGCTGTCTGCTTTACGTGAAATGCCCCTATACACGTACATGACGTACGCTTATTATTGCCATATATACTTAGGTAAGCTGCTTGTAGCGACACTCAAACCAAGACCAATTCAAACGGCATATTTTTGGGCCAAATAGAATCTTGTTAAACTTCTTATGATCTACTCAATAAAACGAAAACGTACTCTTACCCAAAATAGTAAATCCTCTGCCTAGATGACCATTTATTCTAGAAGAGTGAATATTTTGAATCAAAGCTAATTCCTCAGCGTCGATAGGTTTTGATTTTAATGCTTCTATCACTTTAGTAACAGCGGCGTCCGTTCGGCTTGAGATTAGAACCAGGCGCGGTATATTGCACTCGTATTTAGTCAGGTCCTTGAAAAAAGGATAATATGATTATTATACTTAATAATTATGTTAGTCACTGAGTAGTAGACTGGTAGGTACTTCGTATGGTGCCTGCAATACGGCCACATTTAAAAAAACTATCCGAGAAATCGTGTCTCAAAATTTTGCGTCAAAACTTTTGACAATTAAGTGTGCATCAGTAAAAAAAAACATTTTTTTTTATTAAGGTCGTGATTTAAATAAATCTAAACCCTATTTTGCTATAATTTTGAGGTGTGGCCGTCCAGCAGCGCATTAAATACAGCTAGATTTTTTAAAATCGACATTAATCCATATGACACCAATGCACTGAAATCAATCTAATAAAATTTAGCGCGTATCAACTTAATTAAGACATGGACGTTGAGTAAATCATTGACATATATATAAAGGACGGGCCTTACGGGCACTAAGAATGCTAGTTCAGCAGTCTAACTAACTCATCAACCAATCGCGTTGTGGCGTTAGACTGCACGATTGGCGTGAATTCGTGTACGTGACACCGCTGTACTGGCACCATTCTTAGTGCCCGTAAGGTCCGTCCTTTACATATATGGTGGCAAAAAAATAAGTGAATTCTCGTTGCCAGGGAGGTTTTGGGATTATACTGAGCAACTTTTACTAAGGGCCCAACCACGAAATCCCAAAACGTCCCTGGCAACGGGAATGCACATTTCTTTGCCACTGTGTATAATGTAATGTCAGTGAGTAAAAACGAAACCCGTGAAGTAAAAAAGTTATTTTTGGTTTCCCTGACGGTATGAAAAATAAAGATACCTTCGGCTTGTAATGACCATTTAAAAGCACATGGGAGTTGATACCGGTGACCGACAGACCGTTGACAGCTATGTACGACCTCGCCGTTGGCTTGTGGTCGCGCAGGATCTGAATGCGACCCTCGCGTAGGGCAGCCACGTCGTCTCTTGGCTGCTCGCAATGCAGGTTGCCAGCCAGTTGACCAGTATGGTAACCCAGAAGCACCTAGAATAAAGGATCTGATGAAGCAAAATACTAAAACAAGAGTCTCATGGGCACTGGCCACTTGGATGGCAATCCTCAACTGTGCGTTACTCCAGATACTTCCTGCCTCGTA
The DNA here is from genome assembly GCF_947568885.1 of Cydia strobilella. Lineage (NCBI taxonomy): Eukaryota > Metazoa > Arthropoda > Insecta > Lepidoptera > Tortricidae > Cydia > Cydia strobilella. The sequence goes on from NC_086056.1 coordinate 3,392,486, forward strand.
CAGCTAAACTGTGGAATGAACTGTGGCCTGTGGTATTTCTGGCCGATACGATCTTTAAGAAAAGAGCGTACTTTACTCCCATATTAAATGCTGACAACGAACTTCCAATCCCTCTGGTGTTGTTTGTCATCAGGCGATTCGTCTGCTGCTTGTCTCCTCATAAAAATAAAAATAAAAAACAAAAAACAACTATCGCAAACCTTCGTAATCCCCGCAATACTCGAAGCGGACTCTAAGTAGCCCACATTGGACATGACGCTGCCGACGTAGAGAGGGTCACTGCGACCTCCGCAGAACACATTATCTATTGCTTCCAACTCTGTCTTGTCAACTTCAGCGTCACCTAAGACGCAAACAATGTTAAAACAAAAACCTTCAGGTACGAAAGATCTGAGTTGTGAAGAACTTAAACTATCGCGAACGAAACCACAAAACACACACGTTATTTTCTCGTTCACGGCAGACAATTCATTAGTAAAGGAAATTTTCATAACTTAAACTATGATGGGTATCATTTAATCGATCTGCAAAATATTCCTATTTTGATGAACAAAAATATAGATTTGGTCAGCCAAAAAGCTGAAATTGGTCAGCAATTAAAGGTTAGCAAGTATTTCTAAACCAGTTCGCAATTAATGTCATACTGAGCTGCTCTAAATGGATTTGGTTGGCAAATTAATTATTTGATCGGCAGTAAGCGATCCACCATTAACCACATTTTGTTAAGCAATCAGTGGGTAAGCGGATTATTTCATTTTGGATTACAATTTAACTGATCCGCAAAAATTGGTTAGCTGAAAAATCAGTTGATCGGCAAATGTAACAACCCTAACCCTTTGCTGATCAGCTGTTTTTTTAAACTAAAAATATATTGGGCATCATTTGTTTAGATACATACATACATAAATAATCAATACAGAACAAACACTTTCTGCCCACTGGATTTGTTTTCTAGTAGCAGTGGGTTTCTGTGAAGGTCGCAGTTCTAACCTAACCTAACCCACTTTTCTAGTAGCAGTTGATTTGAGTGAAGGTCGCAGTTCTAACCTAACCTACTTTTCTAGTAGCAGTTGGTTTCTGTAAAGGTCGCAATTCTAACCTAACCTAACCCACTTTTCTAGTAGCAATTCGTTTTAGTGAAGGTCGCAGTTCCAATGATACGCTGATTATTTTACATTATCCTGAATAACTCGAAAACAAAAGAAGATCGAGGACTGATATTAAGCATAGAGTGTTCTTAGGACCTGCCAGTACACCACCTGAAAGAATGACCAAATCCGTCGTTTGGGGCACTTCTTGTTCACTTAGCCTACTAGACCCTTTTAAAGTTTTTTTTTTAATGTATATAATATTATATCCAAATTTTACCTGCTCCAAAGCCTTCCACATATTCAACATCTCTCGGAGATACTTTGATTTCATCATAAAATTCTTTGAGGAATTCTGTAACTTCCTCCGTTGTTCGGTTCCAGCTTCCAGGATGTTTATGAGCAATATATTTCACTTTGGAGTAAACTACGTCAGCATAAATTCTAAAATTGTAAATATTTTTCTTTCTCAATAATCAATCAAGTAAAAATGATACCAAGCTAACATGATTACATAATACTATACTATACTATAATATTAATCACAAGATTTAGGTACTTACATCATGTAAAATTATTTGTTGTATTCCTACCTACTTAATTCTCACTGCTTGTAAATTGTTGACAAACTCTGTATCGTCAAATACTTCGTGGATATAGCACTTGAAACACTGTCCAAATATCGAGAACATGCTATGATAGATAAATCTTAATTTACCATCAATACACCTGTGACTACGGTCAAGGAATTTGATTTGTGTATCATTTCGTACCTTGTCACAGTGACAATAATATAAAAAGGTACGAATTGTTACATAAATCAATTTCTTTGACCGTATCTGTACTTACAATCTAAGTAAAATAATGGGACATTAATTGTGATTATTTATAAAACTCTTGGTACACTAAGCGCCACTTGCACCATTCACTAACCCGGGGTTAAGCGGTTAAACCGTTAACACGGTGTCAAATTATACTAGTAAAAAATTCATGGTAACTCTAGGTTTAACCGGTTAACCACGGGTTAGCGAATGGTGCAAGTGGCCCTAAGCTAAGTGGGTGAATTAATTACCATTAGGTATAGAAAACTAGCCACCCGCCCAGGCTTCGCGCGGGTAGTTCAACTAATTTACACAAAACCATTACAAATTATACATAATATAAACCTTCCTCTTGAATCGCTCTATCTATTACAAAAAACCGCATCAAAATCCGTTGCGTAGTTTTAAAGATCTAAGAACATAGGGAAAGACATACAGACAGTGGAAAGCGACTTTTTTTATACTATGTACTTAAATATGTAGTGATAATGAAGTAACTGCCAAATTATGTAGGTACGGGAAAGTGTTTAATGGTTGATTGCAAATAATACATTCGGATGGCGAATGCAGCAGAGCAGATTGACACAACAGTAACGTTGCTGCAATCGACATCTGAACGTAATCTTAATGCTCTCGCATTAGGAGATACCTGCTGATTACATACCTTAAAGCATCTTTAGCTTTTTGTAAGAAGAGCACGTTAATGCCTTCAGATCTCACACAGCCATCAGCTGATTTGTCATAGGATTTATTTTTACCATCCAAACATAGAGAAATTGACCTGAAAAATAAATGAAAATATAAATAATTAAATAGACTAAATAATAAAACTCTGGTCATGATTGTCATAAATTTAGTAGGAGAGAAAAGGTTTCTAATAAAGACCATCGATAACCAGGAGACGCAATATGTTGGGGCACCTCCTGATATGACATGAAAAGAAAAATTAAAGGAATAAGAGGCCGGTAGAAGGCCGAGACGTCCGTTTATGGATCGGGTTTAAAAGAAGTTAGAGAAGATTAATGTATTGTCAAATTTGGAGCTCAAAACAATAGCAAAGAAGCGGGATGAATGACGGTTACTCCACCGACAAATGCTCTTAAATATATGATGATGATTTAATATTTACCTGCCCAAATGGATAGAAGTTTGCGGATGCAGGCAGATGTTACAGCCACCTACCACGGCTGCCTCGCAGTCGCCTCGAGTGAGCGCCTGGTAGGCTTGCTCCAGCGCTACTGCGGAGCTGCAGCACCCGCCGTCGACAGCCAATGATGGACCCTTCGCGTTGAGCCAGTAGGAAACCCGATTGGCGAACATTGACTTGTTGCACCTGAGTAACAATTTTACCTTATTGACTAAAAATAAGTCAAATAACGTATAAATAGAAACTAGAATTAGACCAAGAAAAGTCTGTAACAATTTTGATAGCATATCCAGTGCATGTGTTACTTTATACGTCATAATTTCATAGAAGCTTGACATTTAGACTGTTCAATTTACTAAACGGACACTCTTACACCTGTTTTAATCTGCTAATTTATTAACAATGGACACAGCTTGCAACGATATAATTATCAATCCCTTATTCATCAATTGTTACATATTTGTTCCCTGACAGTCAAATATTTTTCCCGGTGGAGCGAATTAAAGGATGACTCACGTTAGACCGGGCCGTGTCCGGGCCGGAGCTTCCGGCGCTTACTTTTCTATGACATGACAGGTGATCACGTGGTGCTTTCCGTGTTCTTGCTATTTAAATGATTATCAATAAAGTTTAACTGTTTGCTTCTAAAGTTTGTTATTTATAAAATAAAACTAAATTTTAACTAAAAACGAATACTAAAAAAACTAAAATACTGCTAAAAAATTTGGCCCCTGTGGCATCGTGCCGATGATGCTGGCATGATTTACCCGCTGGTTTGCGATACTATTAAGATTGCGCGAGGCAGCTGCCTGTTCTTTTCTCACCAGTAAAGTCGAACAGTCTTTTAGTAAGCTTTTTGAAAAGCTATAGAGCGTTAGAACCCCAAATGGCATAAAAATATACGCGTGGTCGAGACTTCTGTACATTTGATGTGCTTTTCGGCCGGTTTAGCCGCTACTAATTAAAATAGGATAACCATACAGCTAAGGCTATGCATGGCCCGACATGCTCTTAGCCAGTTTTATTTGACAGTACATGTGATTATTAAATAACTAATTATATGCCTCTAGAATTGAAAATTAGATAAGTATAGATCTAAGTAAAATGTTTGAAAAACATAATATTACTATGATGTACTTACCCAGCTATACTTAAACCCGTCTTGTCTTCAAAGCCCAAGTAAAAACCGGTTTTATTACTTTCTGCCAAGCTAGATCCCACGTAAACGCCGACTTTCTTCCCGGACAGATGCTCAGGGTTTACACCTGGAATTATTGGAAGAAGAAACTTACTGAATCAACCAAGCAGGGCTCGAAAACCGTTTTATTTTTCAAACCGGTTTCGTTTATTTCCGGGAATGAAAAGGATTTCGTTTCCGTTTGCGGTTACCAGTTATAGAACCTTTAGGTGGGCCAGGACAGATTCGTATTAAGGCAGTTGGGTTTTAGGCCAGAATCTGAGTAAGTACGACTCTGTTGAGGTCTGATTTGCTATAGGTATGTTTCTGAATAAAGCAGTTTCGACATACGACTTATGATATGGAAGTCACTTTCTCTTTAAACCAATTTCTGAGTAGGACAGATTCGAATAAAGGGGTCTCGTGACATGACAGTACTACGTCAGGTTGGTAACGAGTTGGATTAGGACTAATGCGGTTTCTTATCTCATCCGATTAGCAACGATTCGATTAAGAAATTGAACAGAATCTTTTAATGATGAATAACGTCACACTAAATCAATAGATAGGTAGGTTAGGTTCGTTAGGTTGCTTTAGATGCCCGAAGGGCAAACCGCCGAGAAATAGGAGCCCCGCATAGCGGGGCTCCGTCGACTCAGAGTAAGAAGGAAATGTTCAATGGACAAGTATCTATTTTGGCATAATGGTACATATTTTGTGTATAATTTAAAAAAAAAAATTATAACAGAATCCGATCAACATCGAATCGGTCGTACTCGGAATTACACATACTAAGATTCCAATATGAAATTTTCTGTCCTACTCAGAATTCGGCATAATGAGAATCTGAAGTGCTAGGAATTTGAGATTTTAATAACCTAACATTTTAGGAACTTGGATAACTTAGAAAATGCCCTATTCATAATCAAACCTATTTAGAATCCGAATTAAATAGAAACTGGCAACCTTAGAGTCGTACTTACTCAGATTAAGGCCTAAACCTCAACTGATTTAATACGAATCTGTCCTGGCCCGCCTAAAGGAACCTTTAGGTGGGCCAGGACAGATTCGTATTAAGGCAGTTGGGTTTTAGGCCAGAATCTGAGTAAGTACGACTCTGTTGAGGTCTGATTTGCTATAGGTATGTTTCTGAATAAAGCAGTTTCGACATACGACTTATGATATGGAAGTCACTTTCTCTTTAAACCAATTTCTGAGTAGGACAGATTCGAATAAAGGGGTCCCGTGACATGACAGTACTACGTCAGGTTGGTAACGAGTTGGATTAGGACTAATGCGGTTTCTTATCTCATCCGATTAGCAACGATTCGATTAAGAAATTGAACAGAATCTTTTAATGATGAATAACGTCACACTAAATCAATAGATAGGTAGGTTAGGTTCGTTAGGTTGCTTTAGATGCCCGAAGGGCAAACCGCTGAGAAATAGGAGCCCCGCATAGCGGGGCTCCGTCGACTCAGAGTAAGAAGGAAATGTTCAATGGACAAGTATCTATTTTGGCATAATGGTACATATTTTGTGTATAATTTAAAAAAAAAAAATTATAACAGAATCCGATCAACATCGAATCGGTCGTACTCGGAATTACACATACTAAGATTCCAATATGAAATTTTCTGTCCTACTCAGAATTCGGCATAATGAGAATCTGAAGTGCTAGGAATTTGAGATTTTAATAACCTAACATTTTAGGAACTTGGATAACTTAGAAAATGCCCTATTCATAATCAAACCTATTTAGAATCCGAATTAAATAGAAACTGGCAACCTTAGAGTCGTACTTACTCAGATTAAGGCCTAAACCTCAACTGATTTAATACGAATCTGTCCTGGCCCGCCTAAAGGGTCATATTCAAAAATTATTTACAATTAGAAGAACAATACAATTATTATTACAATTATAAAACCAATAATACATTTAAAAGGCATATGCAAGTCAATACGTTTCTATTAAGTGAACATAATTTTAAGCATGTTTTCATTGAATTGAATTATAAATATAAAAAAAAATTGAAATGTCATGAAATGATTACATTAAATAAATTATAAGGTTTCGACATATTTAGTCATTCGTCTAGGAATTCTTTTACCGAGTAGTATGCTTTTTTTGTGCAAAACGTTTTGAGTTCGCGTGTGAAACGTCGTTCATTACTAAAGTTTTTTATTACTTCAGGTAATTTATTATAAATTTTTGCACCTATTACCCTTAAGGACTTCCCTGACTTCTGAAGCCTATGCGTGGGTATCGACAGCGCCGGTTTTCTTCTCGCTGAGTAGGGCTTGCTTAGAGGAAACTCATCAGGATTCTTCCTTACATATTTACCTATCTCAAATATAAAAAGCGAAGGTACAGTCATCACCTTAAGGTTAACAAATAGCTGCCGTGCAGGTTCGTGTTCAGGGACTCGGGATATCAATCTTATTACCTTTTTTTGCAGGATGAATGGTCGGTCCCTATCGGCCGCTAGGCCCCAAAGGTCAATACCTCTCGTTAGGTGTGCATGGAAATATGCATAGTATGCTGTCAGCAGGCCCTGTTCCGATAACGTATGCTTTAGGCGTCCTATAGCGTAGAAGGCAGAGTTTAGTTTTTTACAGATCGCGTCTATGTGTTGGCTCCATTGCAAACCGCTATCGAAACAAAACCCAACATATCGAGCATAACCTACGGGTTCTATTTGAACCCCGTTAACAGTCAAATCCAGCCGTAGCTGTACCCTACTGTTAAGTGAGAATTGGAGGAGGTTCGTTTTCTCGATATTTAACTGCATGCCGTTAGCTTGGAACCAGTGCAGCAATTTTAGAATTATGTCTGTAGCGTTCGACTGCAGTTCCTCTTGGCTACGACCGTGGATTATTGCACATATGTCATCCGCGTATATGATGAATTTTGCAATAGGACTATGCAGGCGATTATGGTGCAAGTAAAAGATTTTGATGTATGTGAAATAGGGATTTAATATCCGAAACTGATACAAGGGTTGATATTCGCGTTTATGTATGTAAGACGCGTGCGGCGCTGTGGCGGCCGCTGGAGCTAATGGCTTGTGGTGGGGTCCGTCCCCCGCGCGCCCGCGCCCCGCGCGGTAACTTGTTGTCGTAGACATGCTGGGGGGCCGTTGGAGGAAGCTGAGGTGTCGGTAGCATTGGCTGGCGCTGAAGCTTCTTCCAACATCTCATCATTGTCATCAGGGAGGGGGCACACCTTATTCAGTGCCCGTCGTTCGATCCCTCTGATCGTTCTAAAATCGCCTACTCTGGCGATTCCGTCCTTGCCATAGTATAGTCGATGGACACGTGCAAGTTTCCATCTCATGGGAGGTAGGTTATCCTCTTTAAACACTACCATAGCGCCTTCCTTAAGATCTCTGTAGGGATGTCTCCATTTTGTTCGTTTTTGTAGCTCGGAGAGGTACTCGTTTTTCCACCTCTTGGCAAAACTGTCACGCAGCGACTCGAGCAGCTGATAGCGCGTCTTTATGCCCTTACGGGATGCAGCAGGAGGGGACGCCAGCGAAGTCAGGGGACGCCCGATGAGGAAGAGGGGAGAAAGGTCGCTAGGGTTACATGTAAGAGGGGTAAGGGGTCGGGAGTTAAGAACTGCTTCAACTTCCGTGCAAAGGGTACTTAACTCCAGAAACGTTAAGCTAGAGTTACCTATTGATCTTTTTAAATGATATTTTAAGCATTTAACATTGGCCTCCCATAGCCCGCCGAATGTGGGGGAATAAGGGGGATTAAATATGAACTGAATGCGCTCTTCGGCTGTGTAATTATATATGGACCTCATGCCTGCTTGTAATGCTCGTCCCAGTTCATTGTTTGCACCAACAAAATTAGTACCGTTATCGCAATAAATTTTACTCGGTCTTCCTCTACGCGAAATGAATCTGCGAAGGCAGGCAATGAATGCTTTAGCACTAAGGTCACTAACGGTTTCTAAGTGGACTGCCTTAGTCCAAAAACAAATAAATATACAAATGTAGCATTTGCTAATTCGATTTCCGCGTCCTATTTTGCTTGAAATTGGAAATGGACCACAGAAATCTGTTCCCGTTATAGCAAAGGGGTAGCTAGGAGTAATTCGACTAGCTGGTAGGTGGCCCATCAGCGGCTCCATGGCTTTGGCTCTAAGACGAGTGCATATTACGCAGCAGTGATATATGCTTCGTGCCAACGTTCTACCTCCCAGGGGCCAAAACTGGTCTTTGAAGCTTGCCAGGAGTAGCTGAGGGCCAGCGTGCAGTAAGCGTAGATGCTCGGCTCGCATCAACAATTTTGTTAAATAATGTTTAGCGTGTAGTAACACTGGATGCTTTTTATCATAACTATATTCGCTATTATTAAGCCGACCACCTACTCTCAGCACGCCGACGTCATCAAGAAAAGGAGACAGCTGTAACATATGGGATGAGGTAAGTTTTTTATTATTTTTTATTAGTTTAAGTTCATCTTTAAATGACTCTGACTGGGCTAGTTTTATAAGGTAAGTTAAGGCTGAACTAAGTTCATTTTCTTTAAGGGGTCCTACTGATCGATTATGTTTTTCTTTGATTTTACAATTACTTATAAATCTGTGGACATATGCAATTATTCTTTTTAAGTGTAATGAACTTGAATATCTTTTTATGACAATTAAGTTATTAGTTTCATTGTTTTGATTTATGTTTGATTGTAAGACTTTTATTTCAGGTAAAGCGGTCTCGGTGGTGGGGTTTTGCGGCCATTGAGATTCGTCATGTTTCAGGAAAACTGGACCTTCCCACCACAAAGATGACTCAACAAGAAGACTTGGAGCTACTCCTCTCGAGGCCAGGTCAGCGGGATTTTTATCAGTAGGTACATGTCGCCACGAGTCTCTAGAGGTAAGCTCACGAATCTCATTCACTCTGTTACACACGAATGTTTTAAGTATTTTAGGGCTTGTTTTTATCCAGCCAAGTGCAATAGTGGAGTCGGACCAAAAAACCTTTTCCTGTATGGAGCAACGGAGAGCTCCGCTGACCTTGGAAACGAGTCGAGCGCCCAACAAAGCTGCTGCTAATTCAAGTTTAGGTATGGTCTGAAGTTTAAGGGGACAAACTCGTGTTTTTGCGCAAAGCAATCTGACAGTTATGGAGTCTGAACTATCCGTGGTGCGTACGTATACGCAAGCCGCGTAAGCGTCTTTAGACGCGTCTACAAAACAATGGATCGCACAAGCGACAGGAGATGAGCATTGTACATGCCTAGGTACAGAAACTGAAAGTAAAGCATGCAAGTCGTTATGTAGTTTTAGCCACGTTTTCTTAATGTCCGCGGGTACCTCCTCATCCCAAGTCAACTTGAGAGACCACAGTTTTTGAAGTAAGATTTTAAGTGTTATAGTGCAAGCACTTAAGAGCCCAAGAGGGTCAAATATCTTACAAGTGTTAGATAAGATTGTTCTCTTTGTAGCTTTTTCATCTTTAGGAATTGGTTCTATTGCAAATGTAAGATTGTCAGTGTTTGGTGTCCACTGTACACCTAGAACACTGGACTGTTTACTTAGGTTTAGATTGTCAGATACTGGCGAATCCTTAAATATTTCAGGGCAGTTGCTACGGAATTTATGCACTGGAAAGCATGCCGAATTAAGTGTGCCTACTACTCCGTTGAGTACGTGGCACAAAGTTTCTTTACTGTCTGCACCTGTTAAGACATCATCCATATAGCAATCACTTTTTATGACTTCAGATACTAAAGGATCCGGGCATTCTAATGCGAGCTGTAAAAGACACCGTGAGCTTAAGAACGGTGCCGAGGCCGTGCCGTATGAGACAGTATTTAATTGAAGCACTTCTAAAGGCTTTGTGTCATCTTCGCGCCATAATATTAACTGTAAGTTTCGTTGCGAATCATGAATTAGGATTTGGCGATAACATTTTTCTATATCTCCCGTAAAAACATACTTATGTTGACGGAACCTGTGTCACGTTACTCCCTCCTCCACGTATATTGGAGGAGTGAGTAACGGAGCTGGGAGTGAGGAGGTAGAAAGGAAAGATAGATATAACAGGGGTAGGTTCTTTATTTAACGGCTATTGTCTAAATATGACACGCTACAGATGGTTTAAATTACAAAAAGAATAAAATAAAGTTTATAGTCGCGCTAATAGCACGTGCAAGGCAGGAGCACGCACACGGATAGGCGCGCTGATAGCACGCGCAAGGTGAGGCGCGCTGGTAGCACGCGCACAGTAAGGCGCGCAGATAGCACGCGCAAAGGTAAGGCGCGCAGATAGCACGCGCAAGGTGAGGCGCGCTGGTAGCACGCGCACAGTAAGGCGCGCAGATAGCACGCGCAAGAGTAAGGCACGCAGATAGCACGCGCAAAGGTAAGGCGCGCAGATAGCACGCGCAAAGGTGAGGCGTGCTGGCAGCACGCGCACAGTAAGGCGCGCTGGTAGCACGCGCACGGTAAGGCTCGCTGGGTAAGGCGCGCTGATAGCGCGCGCACGGTAAGGCGCGCTGGGTAAGGCGCGCTGATAAGCACGCTCTTCAAAGAGGCGAGGCGCAGTGACAACACGCGCCTGTTGAGGCGAGGCGCGCCGATAGCGGGCGAGGCGCGGTGACAGCACGCGCCTGTTGAGGCGAGGCGCGCCGATAGCGCGCGCCTAGGAGACGAGGCGCTCCGCTAGAGCAACTGCAAAGCACCACCGGACTTGGGTGCGTGCAGAGAGCGCCAGACTTCGCCAGGAACACAGGTAACTTTTTAAGGAGCGCGAGCGAGGGTTTCTTGATGGTGCGGGGCCTGGCTTGGCCCCGCACGGACCCTTACAACTGACGTTCCTTTATTGGGAACTAGAAGCAAACTGAATTCAGATGTCCGCTGGGCCGCTTATATAGCTAGCAATAACATTTTCTAGAATTCTTCTTTACTTCGTTATTAATTTTGAAAATATTTGAAAATATTTGTTCACCAGTAACAATTTTTAGGTAAAATTTAGAACAAACTACTTGAAAACTATACGACCTAAACTTCATGCTAAAGAATTTAGAGTAAATTATTAGTTTGACGGATTATGTCAAAACAAAGAAACAAATATGTCAAGGAAAATTTATAGTGAATTTTAGGTCGATTAGCTTTGAAATCATTATAAAAACATGAAGTGATTAGAAAAACAGCAAGGTAAGTAACCGGACGGGTCAGGGCCGTATTAGGGTAGAAGGAGTTTAGGGAGAATTGGAAATGGTAGCCAGAAAGTAAAACATTTTAAATCAAAAGTTTCAGAGAGTAATTTGGAAGACGAGAATCAGACAGGAAGACAAGGCAAAAGCGTTAAGGAATTATAGCCGATTGGAGAATCCAGAGCATCAGCCCGTGGGAGTAAGGACTGGGAGTTAGGACCCAGGTATGAGATGCTACATTACCCCAAAAACCACGGAAAAAAAAACTTTGTCGTAATCTTAAACGGAAAAGTTTTTTTTTGTGAAGAGTTAAGTTTAGGGGAAAGTAAAGGAAGTAAGGTAAGTAGGTAAGTAAGTAAGTAAGTAGGTAAGTAATTAAGTGGGTAGGTAAGTCAGTAAGTCAGAAGAAAGAAAGAGCAAGCTCGTTAATGGGGATGAATAAATGGAACGAGAGGATGAGTGATATAATGGAGAAGAAGATGAATAGATCGAGGAACTTCCCTGCACTCATACATCTCCTGTCATAATCACGCATTCATAAGTCTCTGGCAAAGGAAGGGGATGTGGTTCACGCTCTATGACGCACACTCCTAAGAAGTCCTCGCTATGACCTGAGGCTTCTTTATAGAAGGGAGTAGTCAGCCGCTCCACTGGAAAAGATAATAAGATAATAATGAACGACCTAAGGCTTATTTTAAGGGAGTAGTCAGCCGCTCCGCGAAGATAAGTTTATGTACAAGTTCTAGTCGGTTTAGAGCCGACGAGAGAATAGAGAGTAGGGGTAGAACCTACTTCTAGGTTGTGGTAGGGGTAGACCTACCACAGTAGAGTAAAAAAAAGTAGTGTTTGACCATAAGGCTTATTTTTTTCTTCAGAGTTGGACTACCGCTCTGCAGGGTGAAGAAAAGAAAAAGAAGGGCACCTGGCTTATTAAGCCACCCGAGAATGAAGAAATATTTACAGATGAATACAATCACACAAAATGAAAGAAATGGAAAATGACAGTTAATGAAGAATGAAAACGAGCTTGAAGAAGGACAAAGGGGAGGAGGAGGACGGGCTGAGCTGCAAAGTAAAAGAAGTACAATTATTATAAAGTTAAAGACCTATAAAAATACATCATTAGAAATAAAAGTGATAAAAAAAGTAGCTATCTAGTCTGATTGCTATAATAAGATAATCTAAAAAACGTGCCATATTGACTAAGGAAATAGAAAATTAAACAGAAAGAGGCCGAAAAGTTATTTAAGATTTAAAGACACGGATTCTGTCTATAATTTAGAATTTAGTGGGTTAAGAAAGCCGGTAAATTTAAAAGTTGGGCGCCAAAACTGTCACGTTACTCCCTCCTCCACGTATATTGGAGGAGTGAGTAACGGAGCTAGGAGTGAGGAGGTAGAAAGGAAAGATAGATATAACAGGGGTAGGTTCTTTATTTAACGGCTATTGTCTAAATATGACACGCTACAGATGGTTTAAATTACAAAAAGAATAAAATAAAGTTTATAGTCGCGCTAATAGCACGTGCAAGGCAGGAGCACGCACACGGATAGGCGCGCTGATAGCACGCGCAAGGTGAGGCGCGCTGGTAGCACGCGCACAGTAAGGCGCGCAGATAGCACGCGCAAAGGTAAGGCGCGCAGATAGCACGCGCAAGGTGAGGCGCGCTGGTAGCACGCGCACAGTAAGGCGCGCAGATAGCACGCGCAAGAGTAAGGCACGCAGATAGCACGCGCAAAGGTAAGGCGCGCAGATAGCACGCGCAAAGGTGAGGCGTGCTGGCAGCACGCGCACAGTAAGGCGCGCTGGTAGCACGCGCACGGTAAGGCTCGCTGGGTAAGGCGCGCTGATAGCGCGCGCACGGTAAGGCGCGCTGGGTAAGGCGCGCTGATAAGCACGCTCTTCAAAGAGGCGAGGCGCAGTGACAACACGCGCCTGTTGAGGCGAGGCGCGCCGATAGCGGGCGAGGCGCGGTGACAGCACGCGCCTGTTGAGGCGAGGCGCGCCGATAGCGCGCGCCTAGGAGACGAGGCGCTCCGCTAGAGCAACTGCAAAGCACCACCGGACTTGGGTGCGTGCAGAGAGCGCCAGACTTCGCCAGGAACACAGGTAACTTTTTAAGGAGCGCGAGCGAGGGTTTCTTGATGGTGCGGGGCCTGGCTTGGCCCCGCACGGACCCTTACAACTGACGTTCCTTTATTGGGAACTAGAAGCAAACTGAATTCAGATGTCCGCTGGGCCGCTTATATAGCTAGCAATAACATTTTCTAGAATTCTTCTTTACTTCGTTATTAATTTTGAAAATATTTGAAAATATTTGTTCACCAGTAACAATTTTTAGGTAAAATTTAGAACAAACTACTTGAAAACTATACGACCTAAACTTCATGCTAAAGAATTTAGAGTAAATTATTAGTTTGACGGATTATGTCAAAACAAAGAAACAAATATGTCAAGGAAAATTTATAGTGAATTTTAGGTCGATTAGCTTTGAAATCATTATAAAAACATGAAGTGATTAGAAAAACAGCAAGGTAAGTAACCGGACGGGTCAGGGCCGTATTAGGGTAGAAGGAGTTTAGGGAGAATTGGAAATGGTAGCCAGAAAGTAAAACATTTTAAATCAAAAGTTTCAGAGAGTAATTTGGAAGACGAGAATCAGACAGGAAGACAAGGCAAAAGCGTTAAGGAATTATAGCCGATTGGAGAATCCAGAGCATCAGCCCGTGGGAGTAAGGACTGGGAGTTAGGACCCAGGTATGAGATGCTACACCTGATCAAAATATTAAAAAGATCGTCTTGCACCACAGGGCCTACATATTGTATGTCGTTTAGGCTCTTTAAAGAGGCGCTTTTCATACTTCCATCGAAAACTACTCTCAATTTGGTACTTTCACTATTTTCTCTTATAACGCAGAAATGTGCTAGGTAATAGCCGAACTTCGGCCTATCGATTCGTGTGAGATGACCTAAAGACTCGTATTCATGTATAAAATCACTATATTGTTTTTTTAAATTAGGATTTTTATTTAATTTTTTCTCTAAGGTATAAAATCGCTTGGCAGCACCTCGGTAAGAGTCGCCTAATGACTTTTCAGGGGTCTCTTTCAGTGGCATCTGAACTGAGAACCTGCCATCTGGTAAACGGTAAGTATGAGCTTTAAAGTGCTCTTCACAATACTCCTCGTCAGCTGACAAAGGAGCCTTGGCTTCTGGAAGTTCTTCAAGGTTCCAGAACCTGGTTAACTTTTCACTGATTTCTTTTGTGAAAAAACAATGAAGTTTTTGTGACGTTAAAGAATTAGGAAAATTTGCTGGACTTAAAGGACCTGCTACGATCCAGCCGAATTCTGTACTTACAAGGAGGGGCATATTTTTTCCCAGACTTATTTTCTCCAAACATAATAGTTCGTAAAATATTTCGGCACCTATCAATATATCAATATCAGAAACTTTATGGAATTCAGGATCAGCGAGCTGAATATGTTTAGGTATGTTTAGTTGACTAAGGTCTACGGGCAAGTTAGGCAACTGATCTGTAATTTCATCAAGGACTCCGCAGTGTAGGGTCACTTGGAACTGATTGGACAGGGAGCTGACAGTCACGTCGCATTGATCGGATACTGAGAGTTTAATGTTTTTAATGCCCGATATATCTAAAGAATCGGGTTCAGGATTCCCTAATCCAAGTTTATTTTTTAGGTCTTCAGTAATAAAGCAAGTTTGGCTGCCTGCATCAAGGACAGCGCGTGCTACATAATCCACATTTTTATTGGGGTTGGATACCTTAACTAAAGCGGTACCAAGCATAATCTGCTTACCTGATCGGACTGTTAAAGCCCTAGGCGGTTGGTTGACTACTTCAAGGTCATTTGATGTTCCAACCGTGGGTGTCGTCGCAGGCAAGGGTTTAGTTACGTTATTTTCTTTATGCAATAATGTATTATGCTTCTTATGACATAACCTACATCCTCCTAATCTACAATTACGTGTTTCATGTCCGCGTCGTAAACAGTTGGTGCAAAGATTTAACTTTAAGGCTTCGCTCCACTTGTTTTCGAGCGGTAAAGATTTGAATGATTCGCAGTCTATGATTCTATGACCTTGACTACACATTGGACACGATAAACCTACCGGTTTAGAAGCACTAGACGTGAGGAAACTTTTTGAAAATTTGCTATGTGTGAATGAGCCTTTATGTTCATTTTGTGTGAATGAGCCCTTATGTTCATTTTTTGGTTGACTATCTTTAGGAATATGAGAGACGCTTTTTTCATGTCTATTAGCAAATGTGGTTTCTAAAATGTCCGCTCGATTGCGAAGAAACTCGATAAATTCGTCCAAGAGTGGCAAGTCGGAGAGATTATTTCTATGCTCCTCCCACTTACCACTGGTGGTCGAGTCCAGTTTACTGGACACCATAAATATAATGAGCGTATCCCATTGGTCAACCGGCTGTCCAAGCGTGGTCAGTGCCCTCAAGTTTTTGGTCACAAGGTCAATTAAGTATCTTAAAGATTTATGTGATTCTCTGGTTAAAGTTTCTATTTTAAAGAGAGCCTTCAAGTGATTATTAATAAGAATTTTCTTATTATTGTACCTCTGACATAACAAATCCCATGCGACCTTGTAATTTTGTGACGAAAATTCAATAGACTTGATTACAAGTGCCGCGCTCCCTTGTAGGGACGATCTTAAATAGTGGAATTTGTTTATGTCTGGGATAGTGTCATTATTATGTATTAATGACTCGAACGTGTCGTGGAATTCCAACCACAAAAATTAATTGCCGTCAAATATCGGTAATTTGATAACGGGTAATTTTACGTTTACGTTATCCTGACGTGAGCAACTACTGTGCGAACTTTGTTTATCCTCATTATTTATGGGTCGCAATTTTAATAATGTTTGAGCACTGGCAATACCACTGTAAAACCGTCTTTCAGTTTTCTCTCTTTCTCGAATTTGTTCATCCGGGTCAGGAGAATATAGTTCTATTTGACTTTGACATTTTTCAAAATCACAGAATAAAGCTTCCATTTTTACACTTCGCAAATTCAATTCATTAAATCGCGCTTCGGAAATCTGGTCAGGTTGTATCCGTTTCAACTCTTCAATAAATTGTTCAAAATGTGTCAATCTACCTCTAATTGAACCGCGCTGTTTAATTAAATCTTTAAGCTTTAATTCATTTTCAAGCGGATTTATGTCTACGCCGCCGTGAGGAGAAGTGGGTGTAGACATTGTGTAAATTTATATTAATATTTTTTATATGTGAGGCACTAAAGTTGAAATGGATAAATAATGACCCAACACAAAAAAACGGTAATACACAAGATCTAGCGAAGGGCAATCAATAAACAAGATAAGAAAACTGTGCATCAAACCAGGCAGGAGTTCCAGGTGCGCGGAGACGCCGCGCGAAACTAGGTCAAGTCTCGCTCGAACAGCTGACGCGAAGTAGGTCGACACTGCGGAGAGTAGGCAGTAGGCACAGCCGACGCGAGCGCAGTCAGTCCGATGTATTTATCCTGGAAATGTCGGCCCGAAACGAAATGAGCAATGATGCAAGTATATAAGGTATATAATGGTTTGGACCTTTGAGGAATAAACACTATCTTTAATAATGTGAGAAAACAATTATTTACTTGTAACCACTTAATTTTGCTAATTTAAAGTTACTTAAACTAATTGCTTTTATGAAGTAGCTCAGCGAAATAATATTTAAGGAATGCTTTGTATAAAGAAAGCGTGAACATGGGCGTGTTCGGTGCACAAGCACTTATTATTAAGTATTTTACGTAAACAACAACTTAAGATAAATTATAATTTTAAGCAGTGCAAATTCAAGATGCAATGCAATTAGCACTTTATGACTTATATATTAAGGTTGATTAGCTCTAGCAGGCCAAGGAATGAAATGCTTTTAATTTTAAATGTTTTATTTTTATAGTGATTTTAATGCTGTATTTTTTGCTGTATAGGCGCGTAGCAACATAGGCGAACAATGCACTCAAGATAAGAAATATGATTACGGAATCCTAAAATTTTAATAAAAGTCGTATTTATATTTTTTTTGGAATAAAGTACACTAAGCACAAAAATCAAAACTAGGATAGGTAAAAGGGTAAAGGATAAGAATTGGGAACTCCCCTGGAAGTAGTTCGCCGTGGAGACCCGCGTCGCCGGCGTGGCATCCAGTCCAAAGGTCGCGCTCGGTAGTTTCTTTGTTCTCGCTTCTCGAACGTTCTGTTGCTAAGCCGCGTACGCGCAGATGTCTTGAGGTAACTAGTCCGTGTCACGGTCGCCAAAAACTTGCAGGCGATTATGGTGCAAGTAAAAGATTTTGATGTATGTGAAATAGGGATTTAATATCCGAAACTGATACAAGGGTTGATATTCGCGTTTATGTATGTAAGACGCGTGCGGCGCTGTGGCGGCCGCTGGAGCTAATGGCTTGTGGTGGGGTCCGTCCCCCGCGCGCCCGCGCCCCGCGCGGTAACTTGTTGTCGTAGACAGACTAGGTAATGGCAGGTCATTCATCAGTAGCGCGAATATACTATTGCCTACGTTTGAGCCCTGGGGAACGGACCTATCTCCGACTAAGCCACATTTAGAATTCTCCCCGTTCACATCGGTGACTTGAACGCGGTGGACTAAGAACGATCTTACTATATCCAGGGCCTTACCTCGGACACCGTAATGTTCAAGCTTCGCCGCTATTAACACATGGTCTACTAAGTCAAATGCACGAGACAATTAAAAAAATATAGCAGCAACGTAACTTTTTGCCTCTAGATGGTCTAATACGGTTTCCAGTAGCTTGCGCACCGCGCCTAGGATTGATCGGCCCGCGCGATATGCATATTGGTCACCACAGAATATGCCTCACTAAACTAATGTCATACGCTTAGGAAAACCTGAGCCGCTTACGACTTTCTGGACACGTAAATCGCCCAGCGATAAAGAATTCACGGCACGGCCGGTTGTGTACTTGAGTGGGAGATATTTTGTTTTACCCGCCGATAACTCTTATTGTAATTAGGTAATCTCATTTTTAACTTTATATAATTTTTGTTTTTCCTATGTACCACAACAATGTTTAAATGTAAAATGTATCCACGAATGCAGTGTCGATACAAACCCGATAGGGTTTCACGGCACCTTTCTGTCTGATGTAATGTAAGATTTTAATATAGAATAAATAATAATAATAATAATAAATATATTTTAAATATATTTTAAATGTGGTTTTTGCCCTAAAATAGTGATAAATACTCATGTGTGAACCGAGTTATTACTAAACCATGCGGACAATTGATATTTTTCATTGTAGACACCGCGACCATGGGTCGCAGTCGCATTACAACCGTGTTGACATTTGTCATACTTCACCGGCAAAACTACAAAATTATTAGAAATGATAACAAGGAGTCGAACTAAAGCGGTAACATCAAGCGCACGACCACCACCCCCGCCCGCCTCGTCCAGTTCCTCGTCCACATCGTCGTCAGGCGACGAGTTTGCAACGGCGCCTGACACAGACGGGTCCAGTGACGAGAGCGGGCCGCCGCCGCCGCCGCCGCCACGACCACCTGCGCGACGAGGGCGGCCACCGCTGCCGGCACGCTTGGGGCCTGCGGGACATCCTGCCCCGCCCACGGCTCCCGCTGCCGGTGGTATAGTGCGTCGCATGAGATGGTCTCAATCCATTAATGAGAATGTCATGCGCGCCTATTATGGGGCTACAGAGGGGGGAACACAGCTATCCGCGTATCGTTCAAGAATACTGCCACTGTTTCAGGTTCTTGAACCCACCATCACCGTGTCGGAGCAACGATTATCGGATCAGGTGCGCGTCATTCAGCGGCTAAAGCGTTTGGATGATGCGACACTTGATCGGCTTCGCCTGGAGGCTCTCTCTGCTCGCGCAGCCTCCGCCTCGGTGCGAGATCTGCCCGCCACGTCGCCGGATCCGGTGCCCGCACCCGACCTGGCACCGGGGGCGCCGCGGGTTGATTTTAGTACCGACGAGGGGGATTTTGCGAGTCAGAGCGTGAGTACATCTGCCAATGAGCAACTGAGGAGGACTTTGGAAGAGACGATTACGCAGTATCGCGCCACAACCAACTCTAGGCCACGATTACCACGTCTGCCTATAAATAGACGCAATCTAGCGCTAGTGGGAGCCCTAAACGCTTTACTAGAGCCACATTTACGGACTAGTAAAGATTTAGATGATACGCACTCGATCATGTACTGCGGAGCCATCGCGGCGTGCCGTGTTGCTCGAGTCAAGTTTCCGGACGCTGAACGTGCACCTAGGACCGCCGGAGGTGTCCCTGCATGGCAAGCGCGGATTGAGCGACGTATCAGCTCGTTTAGGACTCTCATTGCAAAGCTGATCTGCTTTAGGGGGGGCAACAACCGCCCCCGAGTAATGCGCTTTGTGAACCAGGCGTTCGCGGGGACGGATGTCAGGCCCCGCGACTACATGGCCAATGTCACAGAGCGCATCGACTTTCTAAAGCAGAAAGTCTATGCATGGGCAAACCGTATTCGCCGCTACAGAAAGCGTGTGGATCGATTCCAGCAGAATCGTCTTTTTCAAAGTGACCAAAGGAAGGTGTACCGAAGGTGGGAGGAAGCCGACTCTCGTGTGTCCGACGTGCGGCTACCGGATGCTACTGCCATGACTGATTTCTGGCGTAGCATCTGGTCAGTGCCTGTGGAACACACGGAGGGCGGTTGGATAGACGTTGTCGAACGTGAGTGCGAGAACATCGAACCTATGGGGGCTATCACCATCAGCCCCGATGACGTAAGTTGTGCCATTCGTACGACCCAGAACTGGAAAAGTCCTAGACCGGACGGATTGCACAACTTCTGGCTAAAATGGTTTCGATGCTCGCACGCACGGTTGGCAACGCAGTTCCAACAAGCCCTAGAGCTCGGTTCCCTCCCACCTTCCCTAACAACTGGTGTAACCTTCCTGCTCTACAAGTCCGGTAGTACCACGGAAGCAAAGAACTACAGACCCATCACGTGCTTGCCTACACTTTACAAGCTCCTTACATCCATTTTGAGAGCAAAAATTAACGCGCACATTGTCGCTAACAACATTTTGGCCTCCGCTCAAAATGGATGTAGGGTTGGGTCCCGTGGTACTAAAGAGCTCCTCCTCATAGACATGACCATATGCCAGCAAGTTCGGCGGAACAGGGGGGCCCTCTCGGCCGCCTGGATTGACTATAAGAAGGCCTATGATTCGGTGCCTCACTCATGGCTGAGAAGGATATTGGAGCTGTATAAACTTGATGCAGCTTTAATATCCTTCCTAAGTGCGTGTATGAGGCAGTGGATCACAGTCCTTCGTCAATCAGGAGGTGGAGATGACCGCCCTGGCCCGCAGGACTTTATAAGGATCGAGCGAGGAATATTTCAGGGTGACAGTCTGAGTCCCCTGTGGTTCTGCCTAGCTCTGAATCCCCTCAGCACCCTGCTGAAGGATTCAGGGTTAGGTTGCCAGCTTCGGAGAGAGGGTGAAGTCATTTCTCACCTTCTGTACATGGATGACCTCAAGCTATTTGCGCCAAATAACCAAGAATTGATGGTGCTATTAAAAACCACAGAAGTTTTCAGTACCGCCATCAGAATGGAGTTTGGTGTCGATAAGTGTGCGGTTATGCATGTACAGCTGGGGGAGGTTGTAAATTCAACAAATTTACAACTTTCTGAGACAATGTCTTTCAGATCTATCTCTGAATCAGAAACCTATAAATACCTTGGTATGTCACAGTCGTTGGGTATTGAGGGCGAGGGTATTAGACGGTCGGTGAAGGAGCGCTTTTTCAGTCGGCTCACAAAAGTCCTTAACAGTCTTTTGTCAGGAGGCAATAAAGTGCGCGCCTTCAACGCCTGGGTAATGCCCATACTCATATACTCCTTTGGCATACTAAGGTGGACTCAGACCGAGCTGGACGCCCTGGATCGGAGGGTCCGTCTACTACTCACCACACACCGTATGCTACACCCACGCTCGTCAGTTATGAGATTGTACATCTCACGGAAGTGTGGAGGTCGAGGCTTCCTTAACGCCAAAGATCTCCACAACCGCGAGGTGTGCAATCTCAGGAATTATTTCCTTAACAACGAGTGTGGGATGCATCGTGATGTGGTGGCAGTGGACAGGCACTTCACGCCGCTCTCCTTGGCAAACGAGAACTCTCACAAACCTGTGGTACAAAGTGCTGCGGGCCGCAAGGCGGTATGGGAGAGTAAGGTGCTACACGGGCGGTTCTACAAGGCCCTCATGGGACCCGATGTAGACCTGCTCGCGTAGGTGAACTGGTTACGATTCGGGGACCTCTTCGGAGAAACCGAGGGTTTTGCCTGTGCAATTGCGGACGAAGTTATGATGACGAACAACTATCGGAAATATATCCTGAAGGACGGTACGGTCGACATTTGTCGGGCATGCCGCCGTCCCGGAGAGTCACTCAGGCATATCATTTCCGGTTGTTCTAATCTTGCTAACGGCGAGTACTTGCACAGACATAATCTCGTAGCCAGGATTATTCACCAGCAGCTTGCTCTTCTATACGGCCTTGTGGACTGCGAAGTACCGTACTACAAGTATTTACCTGTGCCAGTTCTCGAGAATGGTCGTGCCACGCTCTATTGGGATCGATCTATTATCACTGACAGGACTATTGTAGCCAATAAGCCTGACATTGTGATAATAGATCGATCGCAGCGCCGGGCCGTGCTCGTCGACATCACCATCCCCCATGATGAGAATCTCGTGAAAGCCGAGAAGGACAAGTCCAGTAAGTACCTAGACTTGGCTCACGAGATAACCGCCATGTGGGATGTTGATTCGACGATCATTGTCCCGATAGTCGTTTCAGCGAACGGTCTCATAGCGAAGAGTCTCGACCAACACCTTGAGAGACTCTCGCTAGGTGGTTGGATCAAGGGTCAGATGCAGAAGGCGGTGATCTTGGACACGGCGCGGATAGTCCGCCGGTTCCTCTCTCTGCGGCCCTGACCACCGGCAGCTTGGGCCCTGCCCCGCTGCTGGCGGCACCCTAGGTTAGGTTTTTTATAATTTGTTTATATGTATTTTGTATTGTTTTGTAAGTGTTTTTATATTTTACTTTTATATGCATATTATAAAAAACCTAACGTAAGAAAAATAATAAATAGAGAGAATAATAATAATATTGAAATACCAGTTTGTAGTGATCCTTTATATCCTGTAGTGAACCTCGGTATGGAGTGATAAGATAAGATAAGATAAGATAATCATTTATTGCATAATTATAGGTTGTTACAGAAAGGTGGATTACATGTATTTTAGTGGAATCACTATAATTTGCCTTAAGGCGTACAATATTTGTTTACTTAAATCTATATTACCTAACTATGTGATCCTTTGGGGACATAGCGTAAACGCACAAGAATGTTCGCTGAACAAAAAACATGCCTGCGTATTATTATGAACGTTTATCTGCCAGAAAGTTGTAGAGACCATTTTAAAAAATTGAACTTCTTGACCCTACCATGCATATACATATATGAAATTAGTATGTTTGTAAAGAAGCACATATATATGTACGAATTTCAAAAAAGCGCACGACGCCAGAATAAGTTAGCTGCCCCAGAATCGAAACTGAACATCTACAAGCAAGGGCCATACTATCGATCAATAACAATTTACAACGAAATACCAGAATTCATCAAGGCGGAAAACAAACTAAGTGTATTTAGTAAAAAGCTTAAGACATTCCTCATCCATAAAGCCCCACTCAATTGGAGAATATATGACTGACACTGCATGATATTAAACTATTGTACATATTATAGTTATAATTCCCCACCCCCAACTTCTGATGACGCCGGGATGGCCAAAAAGCGAAGGGCGCAGTATCTCGATGTATTAACTTCACAGTTTAAGTGTACGCTAGCAGTTCATGAAATAAGCATTCGGAAATATTAACTAGCAATATCAAGAAAACACTGCTTATAATTGTATTATTGAGGTAAATTCGAACAACTTAATTTTAATCACAAGTCAGCATCAACTAGGTAGTTCTAACGAAACGCGGTACAGTTCCTAAGAGACTAGCGCACTGTTCCACTGCTGGAAGTAGAATGACCTCTCGCCATTCTCGTGCCCCCTCTCATAGACTCCGTACAACGCCACAGATGGCGCTGGCGTTCCGCAGCAACTTCCGACGAGTCATGAGTACGGACTCATGACCATTTCAGTCATTTGACTATCCGTAATCATGACTAGGATGCGACATATATATATATATATTTTTTTTTTGACATTTACTGAGTTATTATTTTATTGATTGCATTATATTCTTAATTAAATTTTATTTTGACATATTGCAATATAAATTGTTTTTGGTTTGAAAATGTACCGGTGTAGTTTAAGGGAAGACAAATATATATATATATATATATATATATATAATTCAGACTTTTTTTCTTCCAATTGTTTAGAATTTCAATTGTTTTAGCAAGAAATCCCTAATGCACGACATTATAAAATACTGTTACGCGTTTAAACTTAGTATGTAAGAATTTTGCAATGCCCTGATAGGGTATCATGTACCTCCTACTTTACAAATAACACCTATGTATTGTAATGTACCTGATTATGCAAATAAAATGAAATGAAATACCAGTTTGTACCAGGGATCAGATACCGGTATTTATTGTATGGGAACGAAACCGGCATTTTTTCGTTCTTGGTTAATAATTTCATTTCTAATTGGGCAATCTAATAATACAAAGTCGTTCTTCTTCTCAGTCGTACACTCAGAGTGGTCGTGGCTGTTTTGGATGACGCACACGGCTGGTCTTCATTTCCGGTTTTGTTGGTGGACTTCAAACTTTCTCTTGCGGATGTCTCTTCATTTCTGACGGTTGATAGCGTTGCGACTTGCGAGTGCACTCGACTACGGATGACTTCGACACTATTTTTAAAAAGGTCGGTCCATCGCGTAGATCGTCCTCTGGATCTTTTCCCTTCGATCTGGCCCCATACTAACAGCCTTTCCAATGATTCCGCATTTCTGGATACATGGCTAAAGAACTTAAGAATTCGTAATTGCCCAGTCGACGAAAGCCGTTCTCTTATCCTTAGTTCTTTTAAAATGGATACATTGGTTCGAAATGCTGTCCAAGGGATTCGCAACATGCGTCTCCAGCACCACATCTCAAGGGCGTCAAGGTTTCAGCTCCGGTAAAGAGTCCGGTAAAGACGAGGCGCTTCATTAATCGAACCTTTGTTGTTTTGGTTATTCTCCTGTCTTTCCAGATCTTGCCCAACTTCTCCACTGCAGACCTAGTGATGGCGCAACGTCTTCTTATTTCCTCATCACATCCCCCGGTATTGGAAATAGAGGAACCAAGATATAATATATGTACTTCTGTACCACTTCACAAGCCCTATCCACTATCATCATCTTGGTTTTATCCCTATTTATGATAAGTCCAAAGTCAAGAGTAACCGGTATTGCAAAATACAAATACAAATTTCTTTATTGTCGGATAACAAATGATCCATTTTTTGTTAGTACATTGAATGATGATATTACTCGTATGTTTCCCGGGAACCATAATATTCCGTTCCCTCTTCTTACCGGTTAGAAGAGAGAACGCAATTTTTTAGGTCGCGTTCCATCAATTAACCGGTTTTTAATGAACGAAATAATATAACGGTTTTGGAAAGATATTAACAGGTATTTCAACTAGGCTAGTAGGCCGTTATCATCTAGCGGTCTAGCTTATTCACATTAGAGGGGGATTTAGGAATATATATTTGGGTTTGTTTAATTATCGGATACACTATATTATGTCTGAATATTACCTGATAATTAACATACCTGCATCGTATATGGCTTGGTAGACATGTTCGAGTAGTTTCCGCGACATGGGGTCCATGTAGATCCCCATACGGTAGGCAACTCGGAAGAACTGGCCATCAAACAGATCCAGACCTGGGATTAAGCCCACTTGTTTCGGAACTTCTGGATGGTGGTAGTTCCAGCGCGGTTTGCCATCCACTATTGGGTCCACCTAAATTATAAAATATTATACCAAGTGGGAATTCCGTTCACCAGACTCAGTTCTATACATGGTGGGTCGTTAATTAAAATAAATAGTCAGTTAAAATTTGAGGAAGGTAAGGATATTGTATCCATGTCTGTTGAACGGCCTATAGAACTAAGTGCATTAGAATTGGAGAAATTTATTGTTGTCTGTGTTTACAGGCCGCCATTAAGTAACTTTGAAGTATATGAAAGTGTAATGAAATCTGTCTACTTAAAATATCACCTTCTAGTAAGAAATTACTTATGTGCAGCGACTATAATTACTAAAAAAGTTATCAGCAAGTTACAAATTTTCCGGCCTCCTGGATTGGAATAAGGGTCTGTACCCTTATTCCAATCCTCGAGAACTATCCGCATGATATATTCGGTATAGATGTTAATAGGAGTGGTGACAGAATGCATCCCTGTCGTACACCGGCTTCAGTTTTAAAGCTTTCCGAGTCAACTCCGTCCACGCGAACTGCTGCAGTTCTGTCGACTTATATCCTTTGTACCAGACATATTAGGTGTTGAGGAACTCCCATTTCTGACAGTACCTGTCAGAGTTTCCTCCAATTCACTGTGTCGCATGCCTTGCGGAAATCCAGAAAGCAGATATATTATTATATCGGGTTGTTGAATTCTCTGGATTTCTCTATGACCTGACACAGCACAAGAATCTGTTCACGTGTGCCCTTTCCTCTCACGAAACCGACATGTTCTTGAGCTATTGGAGTTGGAGATGACAGGTATGCTTGATGTCTTGTGTTTGTGATATTAAGCAATACCTTACTTGCATGAGATATGAGAGAGATAAGCCTATAATTATTGCACTTTTTTGTGGAACCCATTTTGCGCAAAGGTATGAACAAGGAGTGTGACCACTGAGTTGACCAGCTTCCGGTTTCCCATATTTTGGGGCAGATTGCATGCAGCATGTCAACTCCGTATTCACCCATAGCCTTAAATACTTCTACAGGTATCTCGTCTACTCTCACGGACTTATTGCATTATAATATTCTAATGGCGAGCAGTATGAGGTTACAACCTCCAGGCTCCAATACGAAGCCCTTACTAGATTACAGTGTACAGAAGGAAACTTAAATATTTTGATATGCTATTTTCAGTAGTCAGGCCCGCGTCTTTCCTCTAGTCCTCGCAAAGTTAAGATAATCAAAAGGGTCGGCAACGCGCATGTACTATCTCTGGTGTTGCAGGCGTCCATAGGCTACGGTGACTGCTTACCATCAGGCGGGCCGTATGCTTGTTTTCCACCGTCGTGGTATTTAAAAAAAGCTTATTTTTAAGCTGCACTATTTTAGGGCCACTTGCACCATAACCACTAAACCGGGGTTAAGCGGTTAAACCTGGAGTTACCATGGTTACCAGTACATTTTGACGCTGGGTTAACGGTTTAACCGGTGAACCCCGGCTTAGTGGGATGGTGCAAGTGGCGCTTATAGGCGGTATACATTTTTTTAGTTGTTCCTGAGACTCGAGATACACGGGCGAATAATAACAAAATGACATCATCTTTATGTCAAACTGTAGGTAAGTTTGAAGTGGCCCGTTTCAATAAATAAGCTGATACTTTTTTTAATATGTTTTTATTTAACAAATGTGCATAAAATAATAAAAAATCATTGTGTTGCTTTAGGAAAACACGATGCAAGTGAAACTTTTTTTCGTATTGTAGGCATTTAACTGAAATTTTCCGAAATTTAAATCTAAAACGAACATTACACAAAATAAAAATAAGAAAAAACTAAATAAATAATAATAATAATACAATTTCTTGTCAAAAAAGTGCCGGCCGTTTTTCAAGACATGCGTCGCTTAATGACATAATCCGTCGGTCTCTTGCCACCATCAATGTACCCGCTCTTCTTGAGCCGACTGGCATTATCAGAGATGATGGCAAGAGGCCCGATGGGATGTCCTTGGTTCCTTGGAGCTTGGGACGGATGTTGGTGTGGGATGCTACCTGCGTAGACACACTGGCACCGTCCCACCTCCAACGGACTAATGTAAAAGCGGGCGGAGCGGCGGAAAGCGCCGAAATTTTAAAACGTAATAAATATAAGAGCCTCGGTAGAGAGTATCATTTCGTTCCATTTGGAGTTGAAACTCTAGGTCCATGGGGTCCCAGCGCGCATAAGTTGTTTGCAGAAATCGCGAAGCGTCTGGTTGACGTAACTGGTGACCGAAGAGCTGGCGGCTTTCTCGCACAACGTATCAGCATTGCGATACAGCGGGGAAATGCCGCCAGCATCCTTGGTACAATGCCTCAAGGGCCTATTTTAGATTTAAGCTAGTTATTAATTTCGTTTACGTAGTACCACTGTATATATCTTGTATGTAAATAAATGTATATTCTAATAAATAATTAATGTTATTTGATTAAAAAACATTACTTTTAAAAATAAAATAATAAAAAAATGTTAAAATATAATTTTCCATAATTATACAAGGAACTTCAATTAAGCGTATTCATTTTAGAATGTAAGTTCATGTCCCATTTGGAGGAAAAAATATTCACTACACTGGCAACATTTATAAGAAGTGGCGGCTGACGAAAAACAACAATCTTTCCTGTGTTTTTGATTTTTAAACGGGAGGTGTACACAAACCGATTTGACCTTTAGTACTGCGAGGGCCGTTCGAATACGATGACACGAGTGTGACGTGACGTCGCATTTGAAATGGCTTCACTAGCGATGAACGGACTAGGAATCTATGCCTTATAAATCTATGATTTTAAGTACCTACTAAATATAACGTGACCAACAGGCCCATTCGAACGTGCAGTGATAAATGACAGCTAACTCATAAAACCAAATCAAATCATAAAAACATACCGCCTGATATTACATTTCACGCGTTGGTATCGAGTTTAATGTGATATTTTTACGTAATCGTAAATACATAAATCCAAATTTTCGTCAGCCGCCATTTCTTATAAATGTTGCCAGTGTAGTGAATATTTTTTCCTCCAAATGGGACATGAACTTACATTCTAAAATGAATACGCTTAATTGAAGTTCCTTGTATAATTATGGAAAATTATATTTATACATTTTTTATTATTTTATTTTTTAAATTAATGTTTTTTTAATCAAATAACATTAATTATTTATTTAGTTTTTTTCTTATTTTTATTTTGTGTAAATGTTCGTTTTAGATTTAAATTTCAGAAAATTTCAGTTAAATGCCTACAATACGAAAAAAGTTTCACTTGCATCGTGTTTTCCTAAAGCAACACAATGATATTTATTATTGTATGCACATTTGTTAAATAAAAAAATAGTAAAAACGTATCAGCTTATTTATTGAAACCATATTTCACAAAGTACAGCAATGAAATAAATCCCTAAAAGAAACATGAAATGCTTTTCTACAAAATCAAATCTACACACTTCCAAATTATTAATAACCAAGTGTAAGGATGATGTTAAAATTTCCCTACTTCGATGGAAATAAATATATACTGGCAACATATTTTTGTATATATGTGTGTGTTGCTGAGCGTAAAACAACAGCGTTCCACGCACACATCAATCGTGTTTCGGCTTCACTTTTGGCCGATTAGCCGTATGGGGACTATCTGTCTATGTGTAATTAGTCTAAGAGCTAACTGATAAAATTCCAATATTGTTCAAATATCGGTTTGATGTCAGGTGCACGTTCGAATTGGCCTGCAAGCCCATCAGAGGCCTCTCAAAATCTTCAGTCGGTTATAATAAAACAAAAAAACACTCCCTGACCTTATTGTACAGGATCTCAGAGAGTTCCTTTATATGGAGCGAGCGCGGATAGGAGCCCGAAATCCCGGAGATGACAACGCGTTTCCCGTCCAGATCGTCGCCATTCACACGCTCCGTCTCCTTGGTATCCACTTGAGGTATCTCCTGCGGTGTTGGAGCCATTATGCAAATTACCCCGCACTTGTAACTATCGCGAACTACGATCGAAAATGCGCGATCTAATTAAAATCGGGTCTTTTATATGGATATAAAAATTGTAATTTCAAGGCCGATTCAATAGAATAATTACACACACAGGTTTCATACAGGTTGTTTTTTTGTTTTGTGTTCTTATGCCGTAGTCCTTATTTTCCTCTCTGGATATTAGCATTATTAAAAATATGTTGACACAATTTGTTGTATATCAACCACACCTACGTTTGTTTTTTTTCGAATTTGTAAATACCTATTATAAAAGTTACAACCATTTGAAAATTTGTATGAAATCTGTTTTTCGCTCCTAATTTTTAGAATAATTAGGAGCAAAAAATTGATAAAAGTCAAACGTAAGGACATAACTATGGTAAAAATATACATCGTTATGCAAAAATATTTTGCATAATGTCAATGTCCAGAGAGGAAAATTGGGACTAAGTTTGTATGGAGAAGCGGCCGTCCCCATTCCTCTTAATTATATTATACAAACTTTGTTTATAGTCTAAGATACGTTATATATGGTCGACCTTCACCGATACGTCTGACGGATGAAACTTATATTTTATGAAAGAAAATATGTTTCTGAACATAAATAAATAGGGTTGTCTAAAGAAATATGGTCAAGGCTATTTTTAATAAATTTTTGAAAATATTTTTTTTCTTCAAATTTCACCGATTTGTCTGACGAACGAAATAAGTTCCAATGGAAAGTATACAACTTGTACAACATGAATAAATTAGGTTGCCTATGTTTTTCCGGTCACTATTATGAGGTTGCCGTGTTTAAACAGGTGAGTTTAAATCGATAATTGCACCCATATGTCTGACGCTTGAATTATATATCAAAATAATGATAATTTTATTGCGAATACAATGGTATAGGGTTGCCGGCAAAAATCCGCTCATAAAATAAATAAGGGTTGCCAGGCTTTTAAAGAAAATAAGAAGGAAAGACTTTTAGCGATAACTTAAAAACGGCTTAACTGATCACGATTGTTTTAACTATTTTCGAATGTGTTTTATTAAGCACTATTTTTGTGATATTTTTCATAACTTTTGGATGTATGGTTCAAAAGCTAGAAGGAAAAACCCTTTTTTTTTCTTTCTAAATAATTATTTCCGAAATGATTCACTTTAGCAAAAAATGTTGTTTAAAGACCCGTATTTATATTGAAAAACCTATCCAATGACACCCCACAATATAGGGTTGAAACGATAAAAAAATTGTTACACGCATTTTGTTTCTTTCGAAGCGATTATAAAATATTCACATTATCCCTATAGTGTGGGATGTCGTTGCATAGGTATTTTAAAATGAATAGGGGTTTTAGAAAAACATTTTTTTTAAGTGAATATTTTCGGAAATAACCGCTTTGAAAAACACAAAATGTGCGTGACAATATTTTTTTTTAATTTCAAACCTATAGTGCCGGATATTCTTGGTTAGGTCTTTTAAAATGAATACGGGTTTTCAAAAATCAATTGTTGATAAAGTAAATATTTTCGGAAATAATCGCCTCGAAAGAAACAAAATGTATGTAAGGATTTTTTGTTGTTTTTCAACCCTATGATGTGGAATGTCCTTGGATAGGTCTTTTAAAATAAATTTAATAAAATAAATTTATGAAAAATAGCCTTGACCATATTCCTTTAGACAACCCTATTTATTTATGTTCAGGAACATATATTTTTTCATAAAATATAAGTTGCATCCGTCAGACGTATCGGTGAAGGTCGACCATATATAATATCTCCTACTATTGCTGCATTCAAACTGAAGTCAAATTTATTAGGACTTTTGTTTATGTTGATAAATTCGGGGCTTAATATAAGGTATTTCGTTCAATGATATGTAGGTAAGTCCTCAGTAATTTAAACTTACCGTAATTTTGTAGTTTTAGGCTCAGATTTTACCGCTCCGGTAAACGTTAGGATTGCAAGGTGAGACTACACACATAAACCGCAAATATAATGACAACGTACGTTCAAGGAATTTATTTTCGTACCTTGTCACAGTGACAATAGTATGAGGTCCTTAGCGACTTTTATATTGATTGTCACTGTGACAAAGGTACGAAATGGTACGGAAATTAAATTATTTGACTGTACGTAAAACCGTACAAAACAAATTTTTGGTTGATTACTTAAAAAGAACAAGAACAAGAGGGTCAGCACTTTTGTTTTGTTTTGTTTCTGTTTGGTACCTACTTTTTATACAATGTTTCAAGTCTCCCAACTTGGCAAGTCTCCCGGATTCCCCATACAGTTTTAATGTATATGGACAAAAAACCGGCCAAGTGCGAGTCGGACTCGCGCACGAAGGGTTCCATACCATTACGCAAAAGACGGCAACAAATCACCTTTGTTGTATGGGAGTCCCACTTAAATATTTATTTTATTTTGTTTTTAGTATTTGTTGTTATAGCGGCAACAGACATACATCATGTGAAAATTTCAACTGTCTAGCTATCACGGTTCATGAGATACAGCCTGGTGACAAAATGACAGACGGACAGACAGACAGCGGAGTCTTCGTAATAGGGTCCCGTTTTTACCCTTTGGGTACGGAACCCTAAAAGTGACATACTCACATCTTACTCTACCTGTATAAGTTAGGTATAGGTACGTAATTTGATGTCTAAAAAACAGCATACAAAACAGCTTATGAACCGAATAAATCGATCGGCGGTTGCGACTATATGCGTTGCTTAAGCCTAATTGTCAAGAATATGTAAAATGCTTACGTGTATAACTAATTATTATTCTAAACCATGACAATCCATTGTGTTTTTGGCGCTCAGACGCATTTAAAAAAAATAGTATTGCCGTAGTTCAAACCTTAAACTTCAAAAAACCGGCCAAGTGCGAGTCGGACTCGTACACGAAGGGTTCCGTACCATTACGCAAAAAACGGCAAAAAAGTCACGTTTGTTGTATGGGAGCCCCACTTAAATATTTATTTTACTCGGTTTTACAGAAATACATCATCTGTGAAAATGTCAACTGTCTAGCTATCACGGTTCATGAGATAAAGCTTGGTGACAGACAGACAGACGGACAGCGGAGTCTTAGTAATAGGGTCTCGTTTTTACCCTTTGGGTACGGAACCCTAACAACATTTATTCAAGTAGGCTTAAGGGTTCCCGGTACGCTCGGTTCTCAATACAAACGTAGTTACGCTCTCATTTTCAAACTTTGTGTACAATAGGATAAGGTATATCTATGTCTGTAATTAGTTTATGTAGCTTTAGATACCATAGTTAAAAAAATACAGCGAGTTTAAGTTTTTCGTACAGAAATTGTTTTTGCTTTATTTCGTTTGTTTTTAAACTGGAGCTACTAGATATACCTCATGTTATTGTATATGCAAAGTTTAATTACAATCCATGTGGTCGCACATTCGCTGCAAAAATTGCCTATGTCAGTCACCTGAGAGCGCACCAGCGACGCTCTCAGTGTTAAAACGCAGTCGCTGTGGCCGAAATCGGCTAGGAGATGATGATGATGATGATGATGAATTACAATCCAACACGTAGTTTTAAAATAAGAACGAAACTCCGTTTATATGGGAAGGTGAAATTCGGCCGAACTTGCCGGGGTCTCTTAATAATAAGTACTTTTGACAAGTCATACAAAATAAAATATATCTAACAAACATTAATAGAATTTTAAATATAAAAATTAATAAATAAATAAATACAATTGGTAACAATTAACCAATTATTAGAAAATCAATGTCTAAATACATACCAACAAGGGAGTGTCAGCACAAGAGCCTGAACCTCATAACCACGCATATAGACCTATTCTCATGTACGATGAGTGAGTTCACAAAAGTAGCATTAACTCTGCAAAAATAGATATAACTCCGTAATAGATGGATACAGTCTAAGGAAAAAACGTGCCTCGAAAATCAAGAAAATTTGATTCTAGTTCAGAGGGCGCTACTAGTTTTGGCCTACAGTCGTATAGATGGCGTTGACGGTTTCGTTTGTTATTTAACAATTTTAACGCATATCAGGGAAAGAACATGGGTCAAAATCATCAAAATAATTAATGCAAATAAAAAAAATCATTTATCTATATTTAAATACATTTTATCGTATTTTTACAAATCTTCAATTTTAGTTTTAAAGCGTGTCGACAGATGGCAGTGAATTTACTGGGGTTACAAAATTTACTATGACAGTACCGCTCTAGTATAAGTTACTCTATGCTCTATGAATAGGTGCTATTGAATAGGTTAGGATTATATGATTTGTTACATATAGGTACTTGTATTTTTTATGTTTATACATTTAATTTTTTGCTAAATTATCTCATTGGGTTCATCCCGTAATGATAATTGTATGTGTGGAAATAAAATAAATAAAGAGTAATCTTTAAAACAAAGTTTTAAAATTTCAAATTTGATTGAATATTGAAACATGTTACAGGGACAACATTACGAAATCCCACATAACATTCATTATATGAGAGGAGGTACCCTAAATTTTTTTTTCTCAATTTTATTATACCACTGTCGGCATAATTGACTTATATATCCATGCCATATTTCAGCTTTTTAGCTCTAACGATCACCGAGCAAAGTAGAGGAAGGACAGACGGACAGGACTTAATATTAATTTATTTTGACATTTTAAAATTAGTTTTTATTAATAGAGTAACAAGCGTGTACACCTGTAAAGGTAGTGTTCAGTGAAACTATGTTGTAATATGCAATATTGTATATACCTGCTATTGTAACCTGAATTACCATACGCAATAAATAAATACAAATACAAATAAAACAGACAGACGGACATGGCGAAACTATAAGGGTTCCTAGTTGATTACGGAACCCTAAAAAGCATGCATTTTTACAAACTTAACTACTAATCTTAAATTAAAAAGATTTGTTAGATACAGAACTAATTATACAATACTTAACTATTACCTACTTATTTACTATATTGTTACAAGATAGGGATTAAATATTCTCTCATTTTTAACATGTGTTTCTCTAAAACGTATCTAGCTTGCCCACATGTTAGACCTAAAACGTACAAATTCAAGCTTATTAATTCATTTGGAAGTATAAGTCTAGACTTCTATTTGCGTCTAGACGCGGCTGGTCAAAAGAAGTCAATTATATTCAATACCTAACAGTATTATAATTTATAATAGACAATGGACATTAAAATGGACTGCAATTAGAGTTCCTCGGATTATAATTTAATGGCGATATTCTTTTTTTTATGATATAGGAGGCAAACGAGCAGACGAATCGTCCGATGGTAAGCGATTACCGTAGCCTATAGACACCCGCAACACCAGAGGGGTTGTAAGTACGTTGCCGGCCTTTAAGACGGAAGTACGCTCTTTTCTTGAAGGTTTGAAGGTCGTATAGGTCCATATTCATAAAGGTATAACTAATCTAACAAACCGTTGATAATCATTTTGTCTATCTGTCAAAGAAACCGTATTGGACCAAGAGCTAATAACCGTGCACTGTTTTGTACTAATAATAACCGTACATTGTATAATCGTCGTATAATTTAGCTCTTACTTTGTGTATAAATTACCTTGACACTGGCTAAATTATCCAAATGGAAAGAAGCCATTTTATAAAAAAAAAACTTACTACCAATACTATTGGTAAGAGCTAATAACCGTGCACTGTTTTGTACTAATAATAACCGTACATTGTATAATCGTCGTATAATTTAGCTCTTACTTTGTGTATAAATTACCTTGACACTGGCTAAATTATCCAAATGGAAAGAAGCCATTTTATAAAAAAAAAACTTACTACCAATACTATTGGTAAGAGCTAATAACCGTGCACTGTTTTGTACTAATAATAACCGTACATTGTATAATCGTCGTATAATTTAGCTCTTACTTTGTGTATAAATTACCTTGACACTGGCTAAATTATCCAAATGGAAAGAAGCCATTTTATAAAAAAAAAACTTACTACCAATACTATTGGTAAGAGCTAATAACCGTGCACTGTTTTGTACTAATAATAACCGTACATTGTATAATCGTCGTATAATTTAGCTCTTACTTTGTGTATAAATTACCTTGACACTGGCTAAATTATCCAAATGGAAAGAAGCCATTTTATAAAAAAAAAAACTTACTACCAATACTATTGGTAAGAGCTAATAACCGTGCACTGTTTTGTACTAATAATAACCGTACATTGTATAATCGTCGTATAATTTAGCTCTTACTTTGTGTATAAATTACCTTGACACTGGCTAAATTATCCAAATGGAAAGAAGCCATTTTATAAAAAAAAAACTTACTACCAATACTATTGGTAAGAGCTAATAACCGTGCACTGTTTTGTACTAATAATAACCGTACATTGTATAATCGTCGTATAATTTAGCTCTTACTTTGTGTATAAATTACCTTGACACTGGCTAAATTATCCAAATGGAAAGAAGCCATTTTATAAAAAAAAAACTTACTACCAATACTATTGGTAAGAGCTAATAACCGTGCACTGTTTTGTACTAATAATAACCGTACATTGTATAATCGTCGTATAATTTAGCTCTTACTTTGTGTATAAATTACCTTGACACTGGCTAAATTATCCAAATGGAAAGAAGCCATTTTATAAAAAAAAAACTTACTACCAATACTATTGGTAAGAGCTAATAACCGTGCACTGTTTTGTACTAATAATAACCGTACATTGTATAATCGTCGTATAATTTAGCTCTTACTTTGTGTATAAATTACCTTGACACTGGCTAAATTATCCAAATGGAAAGAAGCCATTTTATAAAAAAAAAACTTACTACCAATACTATTGGTAAGAGCTAATAACCGTGCACTGTTTTGTACTAATAATAACCGTACATTGTATAATCGTCGTATAATTTAGCTCTTACTTTGTGTATAAATTACCTTGACACTGGCTAAATTATCCAAATGGAAAGAAGCCATTTTATAAAAAAAAAAACTTACTACCAATACTATTGGTAAGAGCTAATAACCGTGCACTGTTTTGTACTAATAATAACCGTACATTGTATAATCGTCGTATAATTTAGCTCTTACTTTGTGTATAAATTACCTTGACACTGGCTAAATTATCCAAATGGAAAGAAGCCATTTTATAAAAAAAAAACTTACTACCAATACTATTGGTAAGAGCTAATAACCGTGCACTGTTTTGTACTAATAATAACCGGACATTGTATAATCGTCGTATAATTTAGCTCTTACTTTGTGTATAAATTACCTTGACACTGGCTAAATTATCCAAATGGAAAGAAGCCATTTTATAAAAAAAAAACTTACTACCAATACTATTGGTAAGAGCTAATAACCGTGCACTGTTTTGTACTAATAATAACCGTACATTGTATAATCGTCGTATAATTTAGCTCTTACTTTGTGTATAAATTACCTTGACACTGGCTAAATTATCCAAATGGAAAGAAGCCATTTTATAAAAAAAAAACTTACTACCAATACTATTGGTAAGAGCTAATAACCGTGCACTGTTTTGTACTAATAATAACCGGACATTGTATAATCGGCGTATAATTTAGCTCTTACTTTGTGTATAAATTACCTTGACACTGGCTAAATTATCCAAATGGAAAGAAGCCATTTTATAAAAAAAAAACTTACTACCAATACTATTGGTAAGAGCTAATAACCGTGCACTGTTTTGTACTAATAATAACCGTACATTGTATAATCGTCGTATAATTTAGCTCTTACTTTGTGTATAAATTACCTTGACACTGGCTAAATTATCCAAATGGAAAGAAGCCATTTTATAAAAAAAAAACTTACTACCAATACTATTCGGTTTAGTAGTAGTCGGTTTCTTTGACAGATAGACAAAATGATTATCAACGGTTTGTTAGATTAGTTATACCTTTATGAATATGGACCTATACGACCTTCAAACCTTCAAGAAAAGAGCTTACTTCCGTCTTACCAATAGTATTGGTAGTAAGTTTTTTTTTAATAAAATGGCTTCTTTCCATTTGGATAATTTAGCCAGTGTCAAGGTAATTTATACACAAAGTAAGAGCTAAATTGTACGACGATTATACAATGTACGGTTATTATTAGTACAAAACAGTGCACGGTTATTAGCTCTTGTAAAACGGTAGCTAGACTTTACAAACAGTCACGTGGACTGCCGGATGTCGACTCCAGGGGCCCGTTTCTCAAAAGCTTGTAACTTGTAATACAAGCGGATGTCACTTTTTGACAGCTTTTATTAGAAAGGGATATCCACTTGTATTACAAGCTACAAGCTTTTGAGAAACGGGCCCCAGCCGGGCTAGCACATGATTGACGCGAGAGTATCTCGCCGCGACATAGACTTCCCGTCTTTTACTAATTGTATAAATTAAACGGGGACGGGTAGTCTATTTTTTTAATTTTCTAAAAGTAGCTCCACGTTTAAAATTCATTTGTCAACTTAATGGGTTCAGTAGTTTCGGAGAAACTAGGCTGTGCTACATGAAACTTGGCGTGAACATTTACAACATAATTATATCTATGCCTGTGCCCTGTTTATCAAAAGCTTGTAGCTTGTAATACAAGCGGAACTCACTTTTTGACAGCTTTTGTTAGAAAGGGACTTCTACTTGTATTACAAGCTACAAGCTTTTGATAAACAGGGCACTGGTATTACTTTTTTTTTACCTTATGCGCAATATAGAATTTCTTTGTACCTTGGCGCAAAATATTAAAATCGGCCCTTGAATAATTAAAACGGATTTTCATGACTATCCAACTGATTTTACCTTAAAAAAGATTTAAATATTGACATTTTTAATACCAGTATTAATTTTGGAATTATGGTATTAAGGGCCAAAATATCTAACTTTAATACCGGTATTGAAAATGGACCTATATTAGACGACTAGACGCCCTAATCGCGTAGTGGGGACAATTATCACATCCCTGTAATGCCTTTTTCAGTAAAGTTATTCATTTCTATACCATAATAGATGTCATATATTAAAGAAAAAGTGACGAAGCCCCTCCAGTGGTGAAAGCCGGATTCGAACCGGCGTCGTTAGCTATCGTGGCTAACGCCATGAACCCCTAGGCCACCTCGCCACGGCGGTACCCGTCCCAATTTCTCGACTATATGCAATCTTAGTAAGACTAGGCGTCTGGAGATCAAAACATAAAACATTATTCGCACTATAGAGAAAACTTTGCATCTACTAACTCGTCTAAATCACAAAAAGTTAGGACAAACCACCAAAATGAAACGTCACAATTCCCAGAAGTCATGTAGCATGTTTAATTTCACCGTGTATGACACGAAAATTGAGTCGTCTAACTTGAAATTAGTTTCACATGTACAGTCCTAACCATTTCCTTCTCCTATCTTACTAGCGTTATCTGTCGTAAAATGAACATTATTTATTAGAGTATACAATTCATATTCCAATGGATAGATAGATTGATATATGTTTGGGAAAAACTGTTCAAATTTGGTACGCGCTCGTTAAAAGTTTTGACATGGAGGCGAAATTCTATAACATTTTTATGTTGACAGATGATTTGCCCTACATTTTTTTAAAGTTACCGCATTAGGAAGTTTATTTGGCACTCTAATGAGACGATATGCTAAAAAACGTGTGCTTGTGAAATTGTTATGAAATAATAAATACTTAAGTCACCCTCAGTTCCTAAGAACAAGTTTAGTTGTACTGTACCGTAAAATAAAACCACCTGACTATAGTTCAAAATATTCCAACTATGGTCCAAATTTACTTGACACAGTTTTGAGGCAAAATATTTTAAATTTTTCATAAATGAGAGAAATTAACAGACTAAATAAGTAACAACATTAGTTTTGATACTTAACTAGTGGCGCTGTGAGCTATACACAAAAAACGAAGCCAAAAATACGCTCCATCGCTCGCTGGCAATCCTTGAGTTTCGATTTTAGAGCCTTGTTAACCAAGTTTGTGTACCGTAGGTTAAGATGGGCAGGATGCATATGTCAAGGAGTTTGCGCTTAAGATACAAGGGAAGGTCACCCTTCATTAGCGTTTTCATGGACCAGAAGCTCTTCCAGGCGTTCTAGATACCTACGTCTATCGATTCCGATAGACCGCCTGTTCTCAAAGGATGCTATCGGGCTCAAGTAAACGTACTCGTCGTCATATTGTATATCCTGCCCATCTATTCAAAAACTGATAAGAGATACAGTTAGTATTGTTCTTGCATTTGTGTGGTGAAAATTTTTGTATTTCACTCGGTAGCAAAGTTTTTTTAACACTCGTGTTTCGAAAACCTCGTAACGTCCAATATTCCACTTTTCGTACCACGTGCTGCGCTCGTGGTTCAATTTTGGAATCTTTCGGTTCGAAGAGTAAAGAGAGCCTTTGAGAGCAGGTGTGGTGAAGTCTTTTTTACTACTCTAAGTGGATTACATTCAGAACATCATAATATACAGAGCCGTGAAAATATTCCGCATCGAAAAATCCAGACTGCGAGTGAAATCCGAATATATTTTCTATTAGATTCAGCTCACGCTAACCGATAGACATATTTCCGATTTATCGACAGATGCAGATTGGAATCCATGTTTCCCTGTTATAAAATATCAACGCGTCTTGCTTTGACATGTTGATTTTTACAAGCGTTTAGTAACTTGCTCTGTTAGCAGGCCTCCTTCACTCGCTCAAGGCCACGCGCTATATGCCTACCGCTCGGCGTATCGTGGACGATTCAACCGACAGAGGGCCGCCGAACGCCCGCCTGAGCGCTCGCACCGCACGTTTCCCGCGCCTACGCTTCGAAATTCCGAAACCACGTAATTATTGTGCAGTAGATGGGTGTAAAAGTCAAAAAACAAAGGAAAATTTGTCGTATTTACCGAGTAGTATTTTAAATCTATCTTTGTGAATTTTGTCACCATTTATTTCTTTGAACATAAGTAGGTAAATCGTAAATTAAGGAGTTTTTTGAGTCAGGTATTATAAGTGTTGTTTTTAAATATTTGATTGACTAATAAAAAATATGGTTGATTCGCAACATTCGTTTTATTACAACAATAACATAAGTAACAGTTCAACCCTATCGCATTCTTACGATGACGCGTTGGCACGTGACTCGCACGGCGAGCAAGGCAGTCTCGACTCTTTGTGCGCGTACTTATGGTACATTTCTTCTCATCCTGAGCAGCAGGTATTATTATTAAGATTTTGTAGGCTATTATAGCGTAGGTATTTTCGCTTTTGTATAGGAATGATGTATCTGTTACGTAGTAACTATTTATTAATCTGTGCTGTTAGTTAGTGATGTGGGTCAAAACTTGGAAGCCAAATTTGACCCACTTCTCAATTTCCGCTTTAGCTAAAATTCTGCATACATATATAAATCGGATGACAATGCAATATTATGATGACATGGAGCTAATCTGATGATGGAGACAGGAGGTGGCCATGGGAACTCTGTGATAAAACAACGCAAACTATTTGTGTTTAGGGTTGTTAGAGTTGTATCGATGAGTATTAGTTGCCTGTGAAAAGAAAAGTACAGTCAGCGATAAAAGCTTGAACCAAAAAGTTTAATTATTGCCAAAAACTCGAACCCGGGCCTCCCTGCTTCGTAGGTAGGACCACTTTCGACTAGGCTAAGAGTCCATAATACATTTATTTTATTTAATAACTTCAGACATTTTATTTAATATTGATTTAATTTAATATTCTCTTTCTTTCTTTGGAGCTCGGGACGGATATTAGTGTGGGATGCTACCTGCGTAGACACTGGTACCGTCGCGTCCTACCTCCAACAAAGTAATGTAAAAGCGGGCGGAGCGGCGGAAAGCGCCGATATTTTGAAACGTAATAAATATAAAAGCCTCGGTAGAGAGTACCATTTTGTACCATTTAGAGTTGAAACTCTAGGTCCATGCGGTCTCAACGCGCAAAAGTTTTTTGCAGAAATCGCGACGCGACTGGTGGTGACCGAAGAGCTAGCGGCTTTCTCGCACAACGTATCAGCATTGCGATACAACGAGGAAATGCCGCCAGCATCCTAATAGTTACAATGCCTCAAGGGCCTATTTTAAATTTAAGCTAGTTATTAATTTAGTTTAGTATTTGTATTGTAAACTCTGTATATTTAATTATGTAAATAAATGGGTTCTTACATTTCTTATTTAAAACTTAATGTAATGATATTCTGGTTACTAACATAGTTTTTAAGATAATTATAACTAGTTTTACATGTATGAGTCTAATACAAGAAGAAAATGATACAAATTCAATTTCATTTTCAATAAGACAGCCAGACAGTAGAATTCAAATTTGTTTCTTTGCTCGTCTTTAAATCATACAACTAGCGAAACTACTCAAGTTTCAAGACACTGCGCAAGGAGTATTGTTGAAACAAACTAAATGGCAACTAATAAAGTTTTGACAGTTCATTTAAGTAAATGACAGCTTTGAGAGAGGTTCTGTTTCAGCTGAATTATTGAAATGCGCAATTAAATTCAACTTAAGTTTTTATGTGCCTTCTTACTTGTGCACAGAAAATCAAAATAATTCCTTGTAAGATTTCCCATTATTGTAACCATTGTAGCATAATAAATATAATAAATAATAATAACAATATGTGACCGCTACGTAATGAAATCGACAGTTACATACACTGCTTTGCACACATAACATGACAAGCATTAGCTCTCTTTGATGTATTCTGGAAAATTTACGGCATTTGACCAGACACTCAATAAAACGTCATCTCCACTGATAATAGAAATGAGGTCAAATCAAATTCCTTTATAACATTTAAAACTTTCGCTTTTTCAATACATATTATATCACATTTACAAGCAGATCTGTCGCGAATTTATTTTGTTATTTTTATTTACTGATCTATCTTTGGATATCGACAATAATTATCATTTATGTGTAGTAGGTGGTTTGAAAATGTGATGTCTACCCCAAACTTTTTCATACACTTTTCGTCGGGTAGTCATACAAATCTCTCTTTTGTTATTTTGCTGGGACGTCAGTTAGCCGCGACCAGTGAAACCTGTGTCGAAACGTCATTAAATAAAGGTAACAAAATAAATTCGCGATAGACCCGATTGTAAATGTGATTTACAACTAATCCCTTTTTTTTTCAGATGTCCTAAAGTTGAATTTGAATTTCATTATTATATCGATATCGACGTTATTATTATGCAATAAGAACATTTTCACAAATAAAAAAAGTCACAAAACAGTTATTTGTTATGCTAAAAATGAGATTTTATCTCATAATGTAGAGACCTTAAACTATTAGTTATATTTTTTGCTACCACTGTATAATATATGTAACAGAACTTTTTTTCAGTTAAAAAAAACCTGGTCACGGAATTAACATACATTTTGACATTGTTCCTTTAGAAATCGCGATTATTCAAAATGTTACTAAAGTGAAAAGACATGTTAAGAGCCCATC
Organism: Cydia strobilella; assembly: GCF_947568885.1. Taxonomy (NCBI): domain Eukaryota; kingdom Metazoa; phylum Arthropoda; class Insecta; order Lepidoptera; family Tortricidae; genus Cydia; species Cydia strobilella. Next base: position 3,435,408 of record NC_086056.1, read on the forward strand.
CACGTGCTCACTTGCGCCACTACTAAATAATTGAGATTATTTAAATTTAACGATAGGTATATAAAAAAGGGGGCCGCTATGTATTTAAGTACCTTTTGAATACAATATAATAGTTTTTACGATGCTGGATTCGTCAATCTATGCGTTCGAAGTTAAAACGACTATTTTTGTTTTGAGTTCATAGATCGACGAATCCAGCAACATAAAAACAATTTTTATATTAAAAGATTTTTTCCTTTAATATAAAATTTGGAGTATCGCTCGCAGACGTATCTGCATGTAAAAAAAAATTGATAAAAACAATTATTTAGCAGTGGCGCTAGTGAGCACGTTGAAGGACTTTAAATTTTTTAATTGGAATAATATATTGTATATACGAGTATATAGGGGAAAACAGCAAACAGTAAAATGCCTTAAAATGAAAATTACAAACTAAAATTAAAAACTAAACTTAAAAATGAACTAAAAATAGAAAATTTGCCGCAAATCTCGTTCTATTGGCAGCATGCCCAGAAGCCTGGCAGCATTGCCACGTTGTATGGAAATGCTGATCCGCTGTGCTAGATATGACCCAGCCCTCTGGTCACGCGTCAATTCCACTAAACTGCGGCTACATCCATTGAAATAATGTTTCTAAATCTAATGTAACATTAATACCTAATATAAGAAATAACCCTCTCTGAAATTACAATTTCCAACAGAAATACAATTCTCATTTCCCTAGCGTTTAGAATATCAACCGACTGACAACAAAAGAGCGTCATGCGTTTTCCAAGTTGGGAGAAGACGGGGCCTGGGGCATATTTTCTATTGCAGCCAAGTTTGTCTGGTACGAGGGTGACCATGTTAACGTTCATAATACATACTGACTCGTACTTATTTACTTACAATATACTTCACACAGTTTACCATAGGTAGTACATGTACAGGTAAACAAAGAAAATAGGGATGATGACACATCTTATATTTTATAACAAAATCTAGTAAAATAGACAGCAAATGAGCAATTTATCACAATAATAAAATAATATATGGAATGATAAAAAAATACAGTATCTAAAAGTTTCAAAATGTATTTTTTTTTACATCCAAAAAGGAATAAAGTAAAGATACCATTCGATTCCTTGCATTTTATCCAAAAAAAGATTGTATGACAACTATTACATACATATTTTTTTTTGTTATTGACGATGCGTGTTGCAGATAACTTACGTGTAAACGAACATTCTGTTTTGACGAAACCTGAGGTGGATGAGCTTTCTGTAATGTGACGAAGCCTGCGCTGTGAATCTGATGGTATGCCTTTTTTTGGTTAATTTTTTTAAGGGTTTTAAATACTTTATCTACATATATATCATCAACCCACTATGATGCCTTCAAAATTCGTCAATAATGGCCAACATAAAGATTAACTATTTTGTTACAGCAATTTTTTTATCTGTGAAAATGTTATTATTGCTAAATAATAAGATCGATTTCGATAATATTTTTTCATTAAAATTTCGAACATCTCTGAAAAACAAAGAAATTTGATTTGATCTCTATTCTAATATCGAGATGACGTTTTATTCGTAATGAAATGTCAATTGCATACAATTTTGACAAATCGCACTTATTAGTTGGTATCGAACGATATGGCAATCAACCCCCACTCTAGTTCGTCTCTAAAATAAAAAAACTACGGATGCGTAACATGCGTATAAAAAGTTTTCTTTGCCGCCACTTGACGTGCAGTTTATCTTTTAACCCAGGTAGCAAAATGACGTCATTTTACGTCTTTTTGCTACCTGGGAATTAGCTTGTAAGTAAAAAAATAATTTGTTTTGTTGTTTTTAAAGTAACTTTAGCAAAAGTTTCGTGTAAAATGTGCGATAAAGATATGTATTTCGGGGACGCCACCTCATATCCGCGAATTCCGCCAGAGAGCAACTATGCCCCAATGTCGGCTGTAATATGAGGTTAGTGAATATATCATAGAAAGTTTACAATAAGTGTGTAGATAAAGCAGTGTATGTAACTGTACATAATTAGGCATTAAAACACTCGTGTGATTCTATTATGAAACTCACTTCGTTCGTTTCATAAACCCACACTCGAGTTTTCATGCCTTTCATTATGTAGCAGTCACATAAACTACTATAATGTTTCCTTTTTCACTTTTAGTTACATAATGTTTGGTTGCCCCCTTTAAAAATATTTTTTTTAACATTGTAACTTTTAAAGTAAGTAGGCAGACTGCAGTATATTATACTTATAACTACGAGGAAGGAGCACTGGTGACTAATGAGATGAACACTGATTTAAACTTTCACGATTCGTACTCATTATTATTCACGACGGGACTTAATAGCGTAAAATAAGTTTTAAACCTCCGACGTTTCGAGGACGGCGTTGTCCCCGTGGTCTCGGAGAACCAATGAAATTGACGTAAAATCAACTTCAAAGTACAAAGTTCCTCGATTTCCAGCCTCATAGTCACCCCAAAGCTAAGAGCTAAGCGGATAAGCTATATAGCCAGCAGCCACGAGCCCGGACAAGTTGTGACAGGCGCATCGAATAAACATGTTTTGGCGGAACTTGGGTCGATAGCATGCCAATCGTGCGTGCTTGAGGCGCATTCAGGTCTATGGTACCGTAAACGTCATACTTTAACAAACAGGTATCCAAACATCCATCTCATTCAGCTGCATGCGTTCCTTACATTTGTTGTTTTACATTTGACGTTTGGCGTTGACATAATATTTACTAGCAACCCGCAGTGGGGAATGTGGATACAATGTAGCTGACCAATGGACCCATGACGTGCATAGCGTGTGCGTGCGTAGCGTGCGCAGCAGTGGGGTTCCGGCTTCGCACGGGTAGTAAAGCGTAATATTTTCATTTTTTTTTCGAATTCGACAAATGTTTAATTTTACCAAATTATATTGTACAACTATCTACCAGACACAAAACACAAGTGCGACCTCAAACTTTAACTTTGAAATGTTTCACTACGTAAAACATTACACCTTCCAACAACACAACTCAAAGAGACAATAAAATACATACAGCCATCACAGAATTTCGAGTAACAACTGTTCACTTCGAAGGTCTGTTGTTTATTTATTAATTATTATTAGGTAAACACGTTTGCGGAACCCCACTACTGCGCAATTCTGCACGGTCGAGCTACGCACGTAGCCCGTGGGCACAAAAACGCTTCGTATCAAAATGTAGGTAACACATACTTCCTCAGCAGTGCACGAACACGCTACGCACGGAATGACTTCGATAGTGCTTCGATACATGCGCGGCCTGAGGTCCTCGAGCAAACTCGAGCAGACAAATCAACTTAAACTCTAACAAATTAAGGTTTTCCACCCGCCCACCACTAGAGAAGCCATTCGTCTTCTCTGTTCGAGACACGGCAGTTCAGCAGCATTTCGCGGCAGTTTTCGCTACTCTGCTACGAAATGCTAGAACAATATACCCCCTCCAATATGTAACTCCAAAACTTTATTCACGTTTAAACTTAAATTTAGACAATATATTTTTAGCTTACAATTGCCGTGTTCTTCGCGCTCGCACCATACATTTTAGTTAGATCGTTTTTCTATTTATTTCTGATGTGATTTTATGAATAATGGATATCTTATATACATATATTTCATATTATTAATTTAAGAATTTGTTTATTCAAGTAACCTTCTTCAATATATATTAACATTAATTACATGCCTACTTCTATCTGTATAGATAAATTCAGTTATTGCCAACTCTCTCCACATCCACATCCACTTTTTCCATGCATCTGATTCAAAGTTATGTTAATCATTACTATTATTAGTTGTTAAATGACACTTTGTCACTGCCTTTACTCTTCTCTCTCTTCAGGCCCGGGGCTCCATGGAATACCAGCGCTGTAGCATATATCTTCTAGAGCACATGCTGAGTGGTGTCCGTTTGCGCAAGAGGGGCTGCGATCCTCACTCTGGGTCGTATCTGGTCCAGCAGGTTTCCAGCATTTGCGCGGGGAAACGCAGCAGGGACTTTTAAGCCGGTTACTATTCAGGGTGGGTTATGGTAATTTTTTATCTTTCCTTCTTTTAATGAGTTGACTGATGTATTCTGATTACATTTGTTTATTTATATCATGATAGATTTTAGTTGAAGTTTAATGATGTTAATTAACGGTTTTTTTTAATTAAAGTAGTTTTTATTTTATTAATGATTATATTTTTGAACCCTGTGTATTTTTGACATTTTATGAAATAATGAGAAAACGTGCTAAGTCTGATTTATTCAACAATAATTTTTGCCAAGTACTTAGGTAAAAAGTTACCATAATGAAATATTGCCGAACGTTTGCTGTAAAAGTAAATTATTAGTGAAAAGATGACTTGCCAAGTGAAAGTTGGCAATTTACAAATTTACAAATTGCAATCAAAATTTATCAGTCGTAGCATAGCGTAACTTATACTAGAGCGGTACTGTCATAGTGAATTTTGTAACCCCAGTAAATTCACTGCCATCTGTCGACACACTTTAAAACTAAAAATGAAGATTTATAAAAATACGATAGAATGTATTTAAATATAGATAAATGATTTTTTTTATTTGCATTAATTATTTTTATGATTTTGACCCATGTTCTTTCACTGATATGCGTTAAAATTGTTAAGTAACAAACGAAACCGTCAACGCCATCTATACGACTGTAGGCCAAACTAGTAGCGCCCTCTGAACGAGAATCAAATTTTCTTGATTTTCGAGGCACGTTTTTTCCTTAGACTGTATCCATCTATTACGGAGTTATATCTATCTTTGGTCGTAGGTACTTTTAAATCTGAAGAATAGAGAGTATTCGAATGCCTCTATGTAAGCGAAAGGGAAAGTCTTTATTGTTAAGTTTAGCCATATTGCAATGTACTTACGAATGTCAAAAACTACCACCGCTATGCGGCGTAAGCGCCATCGACAATAAGGTCCCTTTTCTTTGAAAATGCCCCAAATGTGCTCTAAATTATTCCATAGGAGACTAGTGTAGATTGTAGATAGTAAATGATACAGTTCAGGGAAGGAAGTATATCAAATGTTTTGTGTATTTCTAGCAATCAGTCATATTTTTTATTTCTTATATTTTCCTTTTTTTTCTTTTGTAGCTCAATATTTTCTCTTGATTAATATTAATTTATTTTATTACAAAAACTGTTACTTTTTAAATTGGTATAATGTTTGATATGTTTTCTAAAAGAACTACGTATTTAAAGAAAATGAGTCCCGCTGAGTTTTTTGCGCCGGTATCTTATCGACGTTGTTGTGGTTGTTTACACCACAACTTCGATAAGATCGCTACATATGTAGCCGTGGCGGTTTTTTTTTGAGCAAATGTAAAAAGAAATATTTCGAGTAAATTTGTGTTTCACAAAACGCTACGAAATATTATTTAATGATGGGAAAACTTTTATAGATAAATTAGTTTTTCTATAGTTTAATCATAAATCATAATAAAATAAAAAGGTTAGTAGATTAACTATTTATTTCTACTTTTGTATCATTTTATATACAATTCGTTAGACTAATAACACACTTTGGACGTTTCTTCTCTCTCCTTTTAGTGTTTAGGCACCTGGTTCTTATAGCTAGGGTAGTACTCCTTAACGTTATAGAAGTTGGCGTAGTGTTCTCCCTCGTGGTAGATGAACACATCCTCGTAGTAGATGTTGGGCTGCTTGAAGTAAGTCTCGTACACGGGGCGGTCGAAGGGATAAGACATGGGCTTCATGTCGGGGAAGTAAGCCTTGTACTCTTCCATCTCCTTAGGCAGAGGAGTGTAGGGGTATACGACAACGTATAGCTGGAAGGGGAAGCCACCCTTGGTACCCTTAGGCAGCATCATTCTCTCGGGCTGGTAGAAGAACTTCTCAGACATATCGACTGGGACCTTTCCTTGCTTGAACAGCTTGAAGAGTTCAACCGCGGGAACGGAGTCCTCCTTGTACAGGGAGAAGTCTCGGGACTGGCGTTTGATCTTATTCTGTCCAGGGGTCAGCTTGTGAACAAACCAGTCTAGCTCGACGAAGTTCATCCAGTTGTCTTCAATGTTAATAGGATAGCCATTGCCGTCGTATTTGGGACCAAGGAAGAACTTGAACATGGCGTCGGTAGCGACGTCAGACTTGACATCGACAGTGACGGTGAAGGGCTTGTGGTTAAGACGAGGTTGACGAACAGAGAAGACATCGTAAGTATTTCCCTCGTAAGGTTTGTTAGCCTTGAACTCGTCAATGCTGTGGAAGATGTCGTTGGTGATGTCGAAGTCGTAGGGCTCGAAGAAGGTGACAAGCTTGTCAGTCTTAACATCGTTGATCTTGACTCCTTCGAAGTGAAGCTGGCTATAGCTGTAGGGTTTCAGGTACTCCTTCCATTGCAGGAAAAAGTCCAGGATGCGAGCGTAGAACTGGTAGAACATGGGATCGCGCAGAGAGGTCTGGTACAGCTCCAAAGCGCTCGGGAAAATGGTGTACCTACGTATCAAAACGAAGCTTATATTAAACCACTTCCAACATTTCACAAAGTATTTTCACAAATTACTTTCAAAACATATAAACATGTCGAAATAAATAACTTGAAAAAAATATGATTGACAGCTAGATAAGAATTAAATTAGGAATAAATAAAAACAACTTACTTGTCAGTGGGCTCAGGAGTGCCGGCGAGGAGGTGAAGACCGATGATCTCGTAGAAACGTTCATAGTTCTTAGGCATTTTCTCGTACAGGTCAACGTTGGTGAACCAATACTTGGCAACGAAGTCGATGGCCTTTTCGTCACGCAGATCTATCTCTTGGTTGTACTGTAAAGGAATTTAATTTCATATAAAATATGAATATTAAGGTGTAAAAATTAATTGTTTAATATTTATTAGGAGTTATACTTACAGCCTTGAAGTAACCCTGCTCCAAGTAGAACAGGAAAGTCTTCTCGTAGGAGTCAAGGTACGAAATGTATTGGTAATTTTCGGGCTTGTTGATTTGGTAGTATTCGTTCCTCGAGAAGAAGGGGTAGTAGGTGGACAACTGGCAGTAGTAACCGGTCTCGATGGGCTTGTACCACGAGAATTCAGGGATTTCTCCAAGTCCGCTGGTCAGACGGTTGAGATAGTACTTAGCAATGAGCTGTTGGTACTGGAAGAAGAACAGATCTCCGCGAAGTTTATCATAGTGTTCGTCGTTCTTATTCCACCAGAACGGGTTAATCGTCTGGAAGTAGTAGTAGAACGAGTTCATGCCAATATCCTCAGTGAAGTAGGAAAGCTTGTCCTCTTCGCTGCCAGTCAGCCAGGGGCTAGTGTAGTTAGAGTAGAAGACGTATTTGCCGTGCTCGTGGAAGATGCCTTGGGTGGCAGCATAGGCGTGGTCGAAGTCGCCGTTCTGCATCTTAGTACGGTAGGCCTTTAGGAAAGTCTTGGTGTTGACGAAGTACTGAGGGTACATCTCGTACGGAGCAGATACAACGAGAGTGTTGGTGTCGGGGCGTTGGTAGATGGCGGTGAATAGGGCGTAGAGGAATTGGCCACCGTTGAAGTGCACGCGGGCGAAGGCGGCGGTCTTGTAGAAGGTCTCGAAGTCTTTGGCGTAGTAGAAGAGCTTGAAGAGAGCGATGGCCTCTTCCCTCATGTCGTCGTAGAAGACGGAGAAGGTTTTGTATTTGGGCATGAAGCCACTCTTATAGTACAGCAAAAACTCTTCAACGGCCTTCTTGTTCTGAAATAAAAAAGTTTGCTTAGCGAGGTCTAATGTAGGTACTAATCCTATCAACTAGGGAAGAAATCTATTATATTAAATATTTTAAGTTGTATTATTTTAAGTGTAACCACGTACTTAGATTAAGGTAAAAAGGCGCCTGACCTTTCCAAAATTATATTTTATTAGACTCTAGAAATCAGGACGGGTGCTGCCGCGATCGGATGGCCTAGATTATGGTGTTAGCCGTGTCGGCAAGTGGAGGGCTTAAATAGTCACTGTTTATTTGGCAAGACATCTAGGTATTACAATCCTATAAGTCAGGCTCATTTCGCTAACGAATTTCAAAAGCATAGTCCTATACGAAAGAAAGGAGGGAACACAAAAATGGGAAAAGTTTGGGAAATACCCACTTGACAAGTTGCTTCCATTTTCCACAGTAGGTACAGTAAGCTGCAGAATTCAGGGATCCTCCCTACAAACTAATTTCTATGCAGGGGAGGTCACTTAACTCTGCAGCTGTGGCAAGTTGTATGCTTTTTTCCGTTTGGAACCGTACTTTGAGCTTACGAGTCGGACTATACCAAGTTTTATTTGCAGCAGTAACTTACGGTGTAGTTGTCAATGTTAGCTTCGACATCATATTCGTAGCCAATCTTCCAGTAGCCAGCGTCCTTCCTGTACTGTCCAATGTTCTCCAAAAGAGAGTAGATTTTGTCCTGGCGGTCTAGGTATTGAGCGTCAACTATAACAATAAAAATATACTATTATAAAATTTGTATAATTCAATTTACATAAGTACCTACTACGCTGAGCTACTATAAGTATGTAAAGTAAGACATGCATTATAAATAAATTAATATTATAGAACATCCTTACACAGACTGACTGACTGAGTCCCACAGTAAACTCAAGAAGGCTTGTGATGTGAGTACTCAGACAACGATATATATAAAGGGGCCCACTTACTATCTGATAGTCAGTGGTCAGTCCGCCGGACGATATCGGCCTGTCAGTTAGAACAAAAATTTGACAGTTCCGAACAACTGACAGGCCGATATCGTCCGGCGAACTGATAGTCAGTGGGCCCCTTTTTATACAATTACATAAATACATAAAAACACCCAAGACTGTGCCACCAACGTGTGTGACCAATATATGTGCTCATCACAGAAATAAATGCCCTTACCGGGATTCGAACCCATGACCGTCGGCTTCATAGGCAGGGTCACTACCCACTAGGCCAGACCAGTCGTCAAAATGCATTTAAAACAAAACACCTCATTGTGATAACACAAAGAGACTATACTCTGAACTATATTCTGCAAGTGGGCCTCAACCACTGGATCGCTTGCCCAGTGATATTCCATCAGAGCTACCAACACAGCAAATATGTCCACCATAATACCACCACACCATAATAGGGGTGCCTCCCTGAAAGGCCCATATGGTGGTGATATTTGCTGTGTTGGGCAGTTGGTAGCTCAGATGGAAGAGTACTGGGCTAGCCATTCAGTGGTCGTGGGTCCAAGTCCCACCCAAGACAGTATATTTTTCCACTTAAGTTTGGAGATGTAAGAGGTCCCCATGGACAGATTTATAAGAATACATTTTTATGGCGTCCAAAAATCTGACCTCTGAAAAACTTATTTAGGTAAATATTTTTCACAATGTATTGTGTATTAACCACAGCTTTGCCCTTCGTTTGTTTTTGTTTTTTTTTTATAAGAGTAAGTAGCAAAAAACAAATTCCATACAAATTGTTAAAAGCTCCTAACTCTTACAATAATTTATAAAATCATACATAGTTAATGTGCATCAAAATGCGTAATTTTGTTTTTATATAATATAATACATTCAGAGAGGAAAATGTAGACTACGTACGTTTGTACGGAGAAATTTCGATGTGACATCGTCCGTATTCGTCTTAAAGAATAAATTTCTTACCAGGTTTAAGTGTCACATCGTATTTGTGCGGTACGGTCCCGGCGACCGCCAGCGCCACGAGAGCCGCTAAGATCAGGACTGTCTTCATCTTTCCCCTGCTACCTCAACTCTGCCGAACCTACCCCAGGCACAGGTTTATATAGCTGGTCGCACACCTTATCGCATAGCAACATTCACATTGAATATCTCATAATATGTTTTCAATTTCGTTTATCTGAGACCTTTGACATTGATTACGTTTCGAATTTTGTCTTAATGAGCTGACCTGCTAGTGATAGTGTAATCACGGCCCATTGTTTGTTAAATATTATAGGTATGAAACTTTACAAGCCTCAATTAGCATAGGTCTAGAATCTACGAGATTGCCTATCAAATATCAAAAGTGCGACGAAAATTGGAATGATGTCAAGTATCATTGGAAATATTAAATCGTATGTATGTAACTTCATTTTTACTTGAACTGCAAATTAAAAAAACATGCTTTATTCAAATAGGGCTAGCAACAATAAGCAGCAAAATAAGAGTTCCCCGCGGTAAGATTTCAGAGATTACATTTTAATGGCGTCCGAAAATCTAAATAGTTATGACCTCCGACTAACTAGCAATCAATGGCATACAAGGTTTAAGTTTTAGATCGTATTCGTGCGTCGGTCCCGGCGATCTTACCCCTCCTTTTTAGGAGGGAAAAATGCATTCCGCATACCACCCGGGTACGGGGGGTGACCCGAGTGGTTATGTGGGACTCCCGTCTAGGCTAATGAGGCCCACGGTGTACCCACTAAAAACCCCTCGCCGCCTCGCCGCCCTATTGGTGGGGTTACAGGAACGCTTGCGTACTCATCCGCGACTCCACCGGCTGCAGCCGCCCACGAACGGCTCCTTCGCGAATGCCCGAAGGCCCTTCACACTAGGCGCGCCAGATGGTACGACGCGCCTTCCTCCTCGGCTTCCGTTCTGCATTGTAGCGGACCCCCCGAGCCCGCCACAAGAAAGCCCAGGGCGCCAGAAATTTTCCCGGCGCCCGGCGACAGATCAGGTCTATGGTCCTGCCGCAAAACCACAACTCGGCTACAGAGGACAAGGAGAACGGCACATCGTAACACCGACACTTCTCTTCCTCTGCAGCCCCACCAACGCCGTTACAGCGGAACGGCCCCGCCAAGTTCGCAGGAGATAAGGAGGCGCATCGTAATACCATCACTCCTCTTCCCCTGCGATCCCACCTCGACCGCCGAGGATAGGGAGAACGGCTTACCGCAATACCGACACTCCTCTTCCTCGATGGTCCACCTTCAACGCATCATAAGCGGGCTAAGCAAGCCCACTTGGAGCGTCGTCCTCGGGCCCGCCCGCGCCTCAAACAGGCTGGCCATGGTTGCCTCTTTAATTAATACAGTTAGGAAAAGGCGGGTAATATATCTCGCGAGCGACATACCTGTCGCGCCTCTCCTGTGCTAGGTCTCATAACTGTATCACGCGGCGAGATAGACTACCCGTCTTTTTCTATATTAATAAAAGATCACATACCTGTGTGGCTACCGCCAGCTTGGCACTGACATAGACGCTATCGAGAACGTAGCTTACTTTCTATGCATCTCGCTCGTACTCGTATATCAGTGCGAGCGAGATGTATAGAAAGTAAATTACGTAAACGTTAGCATATATGTCAGTTTTAACACTGTAAGTGACACATGGTAGTCATGGCACGGGTACAAATTGACCTTATCGCATAGTAAGGTGCATCACGTTGCATTTCATATTTCAACATAAATAGTAGGTAGGACTGGTATGATTAAGTTCACGATTTTGTTTATCTGAGGAATTTGACATTGATTACATTTTTTTCTTGGTGTTGATAAGTTAACCTGTCATGGAGATAGTAAAATTCAAGGTTATGGCTGTTCTTTATGTTCTTATATACCTATATTACCTATATTATTTGATTTCAAAAATGGAAAGTAACGACGGACCCACAGATTTAAAGACTGAAAAGATATATAGATATTATACAGCCCTGAGATACGCAGTGTTACTACAATCATCTTACAAATGGAAATAATGTGCGCAGGTATAGTTATAGTCAAATAAAATATCAGTACCGGTCACAACGAATCCTATTCATATATTATTTCTTTCGTTGGAAGAACAGAATTGCCAAGGTCTTGAATCTAAAGTGTTATGGACAAAACAGCACCCTTTTAATTTCAAACTATTCCATTACAAGTTTAGCATGTGTTCCCATTGAAAAGCGCATTCGAGTCTAATGTTAGTAACACCGGAGGCCGACACATATTTAAGAATTTGTTACGGTTTTGATCTTGTTTTGATACGACGTTCAAGATCGGTACCGCTGATTCATGAAATGTAATGAAAATCGTGCGTGCGACGCGAATCAATCACAAAGATCAACCTCCTGTGTTAAACAGTAGACCCATAGTACGACTCGCTTTCTAAACATTAGGAATGTCAGCACAGACCTCTGTAGAACTTCGTCATGCGCGATTTAGTTCGACAAATGGGCAAAGTTGCCCGCTTTGTCAGTGGTCAGCTAGTAAAAACTGACGACGGTTACCAAGGGCTATTTGGGATAGTTTCCGAAGCACTGATTTAAGCTTTCACGATTTTTACACATCTGATGATAATGTGTGATGAAATTGTGCAATATTGTAATCATTTACACTTACGTCTCGCTCGCACTCGTGCAAAACAGTATATATTTTAAAAACATGTATCCACTAAGAAAAATGCAAAGGGCCAATTATTATAGCCGCGGGCCGCGTCTACACGACCCGGTCAGCTATCATTTCAAACTATAGGATATAGGAGTGAATAGTAAGATAAACGACCTTACATGTCTTGTTCTTACAAGACCGACTGCTTAATAAAATCATAGACTACATAAAATAAAACTATGAAAACGGATTATATCGCGTATATTGAATTTATAATACATCCCGTTACCCGTTGACCACGAACGCTGTAAAGAGTTCGAAACGTCGGGATGTATTATAAATTCAATATACGCGATATAATCCGTTTTCATAGTTTTATTTCATGAGTAACTATCGCGGTAACCGAAGACAATATTACATAGACTACATAATTTTGTATATATTTTTTTAAACAACTCAGGATTCTCAGGCGTGCATATACAGCTTATATTGCACGATCGTGTTAATACAGTCATGCTGACAACTAAAATGACATGATTTAGACATCAAAATGTACGGTCGAATCGGCCTCAAGATGCCTGCCGTCAAGTAGTTAAGTAAATAGCTACTCAAATATTTATTGCAATCGTAATCTAAAGCAGTGCTCTCACTCTCCCCATAGTAGCGCTTTCCTCAATACGGGAAGTGTAAATAATATCAGAACCCTCTTCAGGTAAAAGGCGACAGAAAGTTACTTACATCTGAAAGAAACCTAATATCAACCATCTCCGTGGCAACAATAACTTTACAAAAAGATGGATTCACTGAGCATACGCTACGTACCTACTCACTAAGCTACGTACAATGTATAAAAAAATTTACAAAGTATAAAGAATTCCCCAATAGATTTTAAGCCTTAAAATTTTTGTGATACGTGCGCAAGTTCGGTGAGCACATTTAATAGATGTGACAAAATTTGGTGTCCCGTTCGTATTCTCAGAGGGATTACGTTTCGGAGCTTGTATTATGATGCCGTAGATATATTTTTATAACAAGCATAGGTGTTCTGGGGCCTTATGTTTTCTTATTCCTGTTCGAGCTCTCAACGCACGTGATTTATACAGTGGTTGTTAGAGATGGAGAAGACCCTGCGGCGCCCTTTGAATATTCTATGTGCTGAATATGGTTTACGCGAGGTTTTTTATTAGGGTCACAAACTGTTTAAGTGAAATGGCTGAGGTAAGTTATGTCTTATACACTTTGATTAAGATTAATCTGTTTTGATGTTCATGCTGTTTTGCAGCTCGCTCTACATATCAGGAAAATAATTTTACCACCTATTAACATTATATTTGCTTTGTTATTACTTACTGGAGGAAGCTAGAGAAAGCAAAGTTGCTTCGCTGTATTGATTATAATAATGCTAATTGTGGTAATCAAAAATTAGAAGAATTTTTGGGTAACTACTAACTAGGTATATTATCATAGTTGAGGTCACTTGGGAGAGAAGTGATATAAAAAAATCGTTTTATGAACTCGAACCAATTGCATGGTTTTTTTATAAAAGTAGGTATAATATAATTGTACAGCTATTTTTCATTATAATTATTTTCGTGTTCATAGAAATGTAAGTAACTTGTTTAAATTCGTGATTACTTTACTTTATTTAATGTTTCTTTGTCTAATCTTTCTCTATTTTCCTAACGGGCCGAAGCCAAAAAAAGGGAAGCTATGTATTTCACTTGTATCTACCTGTATGTCCACATGATGTCCACACTTAAGGATGACTCTCGTTAGACCGGGCCGTGTCCGGGCCGGAGCTTCCGGCGCTTACTTTTCTATGACATGACAGGTGATCACGTGATGCTTTCCATAGAAAACGAAGCGCCGGAAGCTCCGGCCCGGACACGGCCCGGTCTAACGTGAGTCATCCTTTATACTCGTATTCACTACGATATTTTATCAATATTTCTAAAAGTGCATACGAATCAATGTCATTTATAAACTTTGAATTCCATTCGGGAATTGTGCCTTTTTATGGATCCTTTCGGGACCATAAAAAGGCAAAATTTGTGTTATTTGAACCATAAAACAATTGCATATTTATTCACTCCCCAACCTTCAAGAATTATTCGAAAACTAACATTCAAATGAAGACCCAGTTTTAATTTGGGGAAACTAATCTAAATTCATTAGGCGCTGAAGTATTTGAATAATTTGATTTGGCACTGGCGAGTAACTGTGGACGGACAAAAGGTTATAATTAGAGATGAGGGTCGAGACACGGAGCTGAGAATTTTTGGACCTGTTTAAAGCTGTACTTATACTAATCCAACAAGCATAACAGCCGTAACGCCGGCAACGCGATTTACAACTGTTTAATGTATTAGGGCAGTAAATATACGAGTATAAACCGTTGGCTTGTTAGATGGACGACATTCGGAAGACTCCAGGTCACTTCTGGATGAGATTAGCTCAGGACTGGGAAAAGTAGCGTACTCAAAGAGAGGCCTTTGCTCAGCAGTGGGCGATAAAAGGTTGATAATTATTATGATGAGTTAAATACATAGTCATGACCTTGTCCTCTATTTATTTAAATTTAAAATCATTTATTTACATACAAGATATATACAGTTGTACTACTAAGTGAAATTAATAACTAGCTTAACTCTAAAACAGGCCCTTGTACCAAGAACGCTGGCGGCATTTCCTCGCTGTATCGCAATGCTGATACGTTGTGCGAGGAAGCCTCCAGCTCTTCGGTCACCAGTTACGTCTACCAGACGTGGTAGCTTTTAAGATCTTTTATCATTTTTAGGCTGGATTTTATCCTTACTGAACGCGACACCTACATATTTAATTGCAATATTTTCTGGCGCGTAGGTACTTACCTACATTTACAAGTACTGTTCCGGTCGAGATGTGATATTATAATGTCTTGAAAGATTAAAAATACTTATAAACAGAAATGTCGAATGCGTCTCCAGTTATTAATTTATAATTTTTCCTAACTCCGTCGCCGGCCAATCTATTCATCGTCCGACAGTAAACTTCACTACTGCCACCAGGTTTTCCGGAATTAATCATTACCATGAATGTAAATACAGATGAGTGGATCCGAACTTTGATTCGGTAGCTTGTTACTAAACAGTCGGTTTATTTGCATAACGCAATAATTTGATGACTTAAAAAAAATAGCAATGTTTCTTAGCTGTCACAAAGACATGTTAATGCCAGGTAAGTGGAATAAGATTATATCTTAATACTTGCACCATTTTTGTAAAATAATAAAGCATTTATTCAGCAAATAACGTAATGTTAATGGTATATACAATAAAAAATAACTTAAATGCATGCGCCAATGACATCATTTTGACATCATAGTGCAAGTTCTAATTGGCGTTCATGACGCGTACTAACACTAAGCATATATATACATGTGTTGATATAATTTTTCTCTTAATTTAGCAGCCGCTTCGAGACGCGGCGCGCGTGAGTGCTACACGTCGAGAGCCGCTCGCTCGCTTGCTCGTTGAACCTTTAGTAATTTACACATAAAGTTTCGAGTTAAATTCCGTAATTTTTAGAGAGAACTAGACGCTTAGGTACTAACCCTAAGCATACACGCATTGATACAACTGTTCTCTTAATTTAGCAGCCGCCTCATCCGAGACGCGGCGCGCGTGAGTGCTGCACGTAGAGAGCTGCTCGCAGGCTTGCTCGTTGAACCTATAATCATTTCAATAATTGAAATATAAACATTTATGTAATTTAAATAACCGTAAAACCACCCAACTACAACTATGTACTATGTATGTAGTCCACAAGTTCAATACGTTTGAGTCTAAATATCAATATTATTTTTAGTTTTGTCTGAGTTTTTGATCACATTTCGCCAACTTCGACATTCAAATAATAGTCACACCAGGAGCGGTATTCGACATGCGTTAAGTGACGTTTCGTGTTGAACTTCAGTTGAATGGAAGAAATCGTGTGTTGTCAAATAGGTAAATTTGACATTAGCAATCCACAGTTAGGTGACAACGAAACCAAACCGAACCACGCAGAGTTCAGAGCCATTTTAAACCGTATAGTAGTAAGAAAACAAAGTTGATTTTTGTTGCATAATTTTTTCAATGAATGAGTTTTGGTGTACAACCAAATGATACTTTCCACAGTTGATGAACAAATGATTCATTCCACTGTTGAACTGATGTTGAAGCCGAAACTGACAGTTGTGCATCTCGAATAGGGCCCCAGTACGATTATGATGGTCGTTTTTGTCTACGTGACAGCGTGATAAAACGGTGTCCGTCACTTCTATCCCGCGAAATCAGAATGCTGGGCGACGAAAGTGACGGATGAAAGAAGAGTGCACGCAGCGGAAATGAGAATGTTGAGATGGATGTGTGGAGTGACGAGGAAGGATCGGATTAAGAATGAGTATATTAGGGGAAGTTTGAAAGTAGCACCAGTAACGG
The DNA here is from genome assembly GCF_947568885.1 of Cydia strobilella. Taxonomy (NCBI): domain Eukaryota; kingdom Metazoa; phylum Arthropoda; class Insecta; order Lepidoptera; family Tortricidae; genus Cydia; species Cydia strobilella. The sequence continues at coordinate 3,452,210 of NC_086056.1, forward strand.
AGAAGATAAGAAGTAGTAGGTTAGCGTGGTATGGGCATGTGATGAGGAGGGATGAATGCCATATAGGCAAAAGAATGTTAGGGATGAATGTTGATGGACGGAGAGCGTATGGTAGACCCAAAAAGCGATGGATGGATTGTGTAAAAGAGGATATGAGAAAGAAAGGAGTGAGTGCTGAGGTGACGAAAGATAGAGGAGAATGGAAGAGAAAAACATGTTGTGCCGACCCCACATAACGTGGGATAAGGGTAGGAAGAAGAAGAAGAAGAAGTTAAAAAGTGACAGTAATTTTATCACGAGGATAAAGCGATCCATAATACGCCTGCTGAACGTAGTTATTCGTGTTAATTTTGGATCATAGTACTATTACTAAATAGTAGGTAGTTTTATGGAATCTTAGTAGATTCCGCGGTCTCAAGTCTCAAGTTAGTACTTGAGACTTGAGACCGCGGATTCCACAGACAAACTGTGTCTACTGTTTTGTAAGGCCAAATACTTATATATAATAAACATAAGTTTTTATGGCGATAGTGGACGGCCGCTTCTCCTTTCCATACAAACGTTTCGCCATTTTCCTTCCTGGATATTGACTTTATGGAAAATATTTTTACACAGTTTATTGTATGTTAACCATAACTATGCCCCTTCGTTTGGCTTTTTTAGTATTTTATTATAAGAGTTAGAAGCGAAATACAAATTCCATACACTTCCAAAAACTGTTATACTTAATAATTAAAACTCGCAAAAGAATCAAACGATCCCTTCGTTTGACAGCTATGGTTAATATACAACAAATTGTGTAAAACAATTTTCTATAATGTTAGTTATCCAGAGAGGAAAATGGGACTATGTTTGTATGGAGAAGCGGTCACGTGACTTCGTCCTCTTTCCTCTTAATATATGTAGGTTCTTAATAAGTAAATAATAACCGGCGGGCATTCGTCAGTGTCAGATCCAACTCGTATCCGAGGTTGGCTGCCGCGCGGGATAATTCTTGCATGCAGGCTGGTACGTCACCCCTGAAAATGTATGGTCGTTTTAATGCTACACTCTTTACATACCGAAGGTTTACGATACGGTTGGTAAGAACTCATTTACTTATTAAATATTGACTACGAGTCCGATTCAGATATAACAACTTGTTACGATTTTGAACTGGTTTTGACACGACCTTGACGATCGTCTTGGTGATTGGCGTGCATTGCTGTCTGGTTATTCGTATTATCTCATCAGCGTAGACACCCACCTGTGCAATGTCGTCTCTAGAATCCTCCATCCACATTTACGAGTAAAAAGAGAGATCCAACACGCTAAACGGAACTTACTTTGGTATAACCACAGTACCGTAAAATGGGGTGAGTAGGGTTCGCGGGGAGAGTTGGGTTATGAATGGGGAGAGAAGGAATGAAAGGGGGTGAGATGGAATTTTAAGGCTACTGCTACAAAAATAATGTAAGTATTCCAATTTAAAATGGAGCTATAATAATACTCATAATAAAAAAAAACGATCCAACAATCTTCCAAAATCACCTTTGTATGAAAACCCATCTCACCCCAATTAAGAGGGACTACGGGGTGAGGTGGGATTTCCTGTTTATCGTCAAAGTTATGAAATGGAACTACCCAAAATAAAATAAAAACTAAAATACAAACGTCCGGAACACTTATTATATACACCATTCAGTTCAGTTTGCATATGTAAAAATAAAATGTTATCGAGGTTTGAATCTCAGTTTTGCTCCTACTCACCCCATTTTACGGTATCTTCATTAAACGACCTTGTAGCATAATTATGTCTGGCTATTTGTACAATTTCATCATCGTATACATCCATCTGTGCAATGTCATCTGTAGAATCCTCCACCATACTTAAAAAGAGAGATCCAACACGCTAAACGGAACTTACTTAAACGACTGAATATAATAAACAAATCAGGAAGGCAAAAAGGAGGTCATGGAGAAGGTTCTGTGAAGAGATTGCCCAAACTCACAAAGGAGCGCGAATTCACAAAATACTTTCCAAGACACCGACCAACTATCTCGGTCTTCTTAAAAGACCAGATGGCACTTTTACGAGCACAGAAGAGGAAACTCTAGACTTGCTCAGAGGCACCCACTTCCCCGGTTCGTACACAACCAGTAACACACAGTTATGCGCCCAAAGGAATAATCAAATCCACAGGGCACGCAATATCGACTGGAATTTGGCAACTAATATCTTTAGACCAAACAAAATTAAATGGGCATTGGAAAAATTTAAACCATTTAAATCGGCAGGAGAAGACGGAGTGTTTCCAGCACTTTTACAGCAAGGACAGGACCTCCTCCTCCCGCATCTGGCCAGAATATTCCGAGCAAGTTTTGCGTGGGGAATTATACCAGATCAATGGACTAGGGTCAAGGTACGCTTCATACCGAAAGCAGGGAAAAAGGACTATTCACAACCTAAATCCTTCAGACCTATTAGTCTAACATCGTTCCTACTCAAAACGATGGAAAGAATCATTGATCAGCACATTAGAGCGAAATACCTGGTGGATAGACCACTAAGTGTAAACCAACATGCTTACCAAAAGGGGAAATCTACGGAGACTGCCCTACTCGACCTGGTTGACAAGGTGCAGAAAACCCTAGAGGAAAAGCAAACCGCTCTATGTGCGTTCCTTGACGTCGAGGGTGCTTTCGATAATACGCCCACAGAGACCATACTTAATGGTATGAAATCAAAGGGAGTAGACGAAACCACCACCAGATGGGTACATAGCATGCTCTCGAACAGAGTAGCCACTCTGACCCTCAATACTATAGAGCATGAATTTTATACCACAAAAGGGTGCCCACAAGGAGGCGTTCTATCCCCACTATTATGGACCCTAGCAGTGGACCAACTTCTTGCAATTATGTCAGGCCAAGACTATGACACACAAGGATATGCCGACGACCTTGTAGTCATTGTCAAAGGCCCTTGCCTCCACACTATATCCAACCTAATGCAAGGAGCTCTAAACACAATATTCAAATGGTGTAGAGAAAATGACCTGTCCATTAATCCGAGTAAGACGGTAATAGTACCATTTACAAGAAAACGGAAGCTTGAAAATCTTACAGAACCAAGACTTAATGGACAAATAATACCGTTCTCAGAAGAGGTCAAGTATCTAGGGGTCACTTTCGACCAAAAGTTAACTTGGAACGCTCACCTGAGGAAAATTATACAAAAAGCGAAAATGGCCATGTGGTCATGCTGTCGAATGGCAGGAGCAAGATGGGGTATAAGACCCAAAATTGCTATGTGGTTATACACAGCGGTAGTGAGGCCCATTATAACCTACGCCTCCGCAGTCTGGTGTAACAAAACCAGCCAAAAGACGGCAATAGATACTCTAAACAGCCTGCAACGCATGGCTTGTTTAACAGTAACAGGCGCCTTCTCCTCGACACCGGGGGCGGCCCTCGATGCACTGCTGGACATTTTACCACTCCACTTGCAGGTGCAAAAGGAGGCCAAGCAGTGCGTCTACAGAATATGCACGCTAAACAGGCCAAAATGGCGCTCTCAAGCACTAACCAAACTGAAGGCCTGGGTTTTTGCAAATAAAACCCTTAGCATGCCCACTGATGACACGCACACAGAATGTCAATTTATCAAACTGTTCACAGTAGAAATACCTCCTAGAGACAAATGGACCAACGGCCAAATGTACGTTGAGGAGGGAAGCCATATTTGGTACACAGATGGTTCCAAGAAAGGCAATGATGTAGGATGTGGGATCTATGGTGAAAGACCTAAGCTCAGAGCTAGCGTCAGCATGGGCACACAGGCCTCAATCTTCCAGGCAGAAGTCTTCGCCATCAACAAATGTGCGGAGATCAACCTGGATAAAAACCTAAGACACCAACATATCTACATCAACTCAGACAGCCAGGCTGCTCTGCTGGCACTAGATTCACTTGAGTCAAACTCAAAACTAGTCCAGAACTGTAAAAAAAACCTAAATGCACTGGCTAACTCCAACAAAGTCATACTTAGATGGGTACCAGGGCACTCCGACATTAACGGAAATGAAGAAGCGGACGAACTTGCTAGAAAGGGCGCAGACACAACCCTGGTCGGCCCAGAACCGTTCTGTGGAACCACAAAACGGGATGCATATTCTCTGCTCAGCAACTTAGAAAAAACGAGAGCAATCGATTGGTGGAAGTTCGTCAAAGGACAAAAACACTCGAAAGCTCTAATTAAAGGATTCAACAGCAAAGTTGCTAAGGAGCTTCTAGGGCTCAAAAGACACAAAACCTGCGCGGTGACTAGAATACTGACTGGACACTGCAAGTTGAACAAACACATGTTTCAAATAGGAAAGATACAAGATCCGACATGCAGGTTCTGCCAGGAGTCAGAGGAGACTGCAATGCACATTCTCTGTTCCTGTGGACCACTAATGTCAAAAAGAAGTACCTACTTAGGGCGGCACGTACTGCAACCCTATGAGGTACAGAACATTACGGCCCAAAGAATCTGGAATTTTCTGGATTCAACGGGCATTAGTAATGAGCTTTAAAGGGCCGTCACAATAGATCACTGTTTGGTCGACGTGACACTCAAAGGCCCACAACGCCCCAAATAATAATAATAAATACTTAAACGACCTTGTAGCATCATTGAGCTGCGCTTGCAGATGCTGTCTGGTTACTTGTATCATTTCATCAGCGTACACACCCATCTGTGCAATGTCGTCTCTAGAATCTTTAACGGTAAGCAGCACTTACTTCGGTATAACCACAGTGCCCTCATTAAACGACCTTGTAGCATCATTTAATTGTGCTTGCATGTGTTGTCTGGTTAATTGTATCATTTCATCAGCGTATACGCCCATCTGAGCGATGCCGTCTCTGGCTGCCTCCACGCACTTGTGGATATCGGAGACGTGTTGGCTAGCCAGGGTGCGTGCGGCGCGGCGTTCTTCATCACAAGATGCTGTGGGAAATTGGAAAACCAAATGGATGTACAAGTACATTTTTTACGGCCTCCTTGAGCTACAATGCAGCATTTAGTCGATAGTGACCCTACAAATAACTAAATATTATCTAGAACATTATTACTGTTGCGAACGCAACCTTTTATTTGTAATGCAGTAGCTAAACGCAGCCGTCGGGCTCGCTTACTATGCGGAGGCTTATTTAAATGCACCAATAGGAGCGCTCCACATAACCTGTATCGCGGCCAATTAGAGGCACCTAAATTTAGACTACCTTTTTAACATTCAAATTTAGCTAAATCACTTTCGCATCAGCCTCCATACTAGAACCATCACTTCTACACCATTTAACCGTTGTTGTCAACTCAACTGTACCTTGTAAAGTAACCAGCACCTATATATTACACGTTTACTTCAAATCGAAGTCGTCTTTTTATTTGTCGTCTAGACCTGCACGGCGGCTACAATTACACACATTGACTAAGCCACAGTAAGCTCAATAAGGCTTGTGTTGTGGATACTTAGACAAAGATATATAATAGATATATACATAGAAAACATCAATGACTCAGGAACAAATATCCGTGCTCTTCACACTAATAAATGCCCGTACGGAGATTTTAACCAGGACCATCGGCTTCATAGGCAGGGCTAGACAGGTCGTCAATATTTAGTAAACTATTTGTCCAAAACAATCTACACGTAAATATATGCTAGTTTTAGGTCAACAACACTGGATCTGCGATTCTGCGTGTAGGACAATGGAGGCGGATGAAACCCCAGTGTAAGGCGGCTGTATGGTTAATATTGTCATGGGTTTTACTTTTCTGCACTACAGGCCAATATTTATTTTCGCAGCATACCTAAGGATAGCATTACAATAAGCACGTAAAGTTAAAATCCACTCACCCGGCACATTGAGCTTATTAGCCAGCTTGATAAACTCATCGTATAATTTCTGTTTCTTCTGCACCGCCTGATTGATCTCCTCTTTAATCCGGCGCAACAGCTTCGCTGTGAACTGCTGGTACGAGGTCTGGATGTTCCTGTGGTAAGCATCTAGGAATGGTGCCAGAACCGTGTCAACGTATCGGGATACTTCGCTAAAAGAAAATAAAAGAAATAGATGTCACATAAGTACTAAAGAAAAAGAGACCAAGCCTTCCGGTGGCCTAGGCCGGAATCGAACCGGTGTCTTCAGCTTACGCGGCTAACGCCCTGATTACTAGGCCACCCGGCCGGCCCTAACCGGGTTTACAATAGTAATGTTACTACTTAAATACACGAATCAAAATATTTCAAAAAAATAATGAAAAAAACAGCTCTAAATACTGGATCCCTCCCCTGGTCGCCTCCGCTTGAGTAAGTATATAGGCGTCCACTGGGTTTAGATACAGTGGGCCGCTGGTCGCTAGTATAGTTAGTTGTGCAATTTTTTCAAACTATTAGTGGTTATAATGATAATGATACCTATTAACTAGTGCTTGGCGAGGAGACACCTTCCTGTACTCCGTAGGAGTTCTGTTTCTCAGCTTTTGTCGCATATGGTTCAAATGGTTGTCCAGGTCCACTGGCTGCAGCTGCCATGGAAGGACCTCGAAGCATAGTCCACCATCTTGCCGCACGTTTACGCTTCTCAGCTTTTGTAAAATAAAATAATAGTTATTTACGATACAAGTGTGGAAAGTAGAAAATATGCAACGACCGAAGGGAGTGTTTTAAATCGACACGAGTTGCGTATTACCTATTTGCACGTGTATCGTACAACGTTTTACAGTACATTTATATAGCCATTTTAATTTTCGACATAGGCTTATTCCCGCACTAGTGCGGGAAAGTAGCACCATATGTACTAAAATAGTTATTTACGATACAAGTGCGGAAAAGAGGAAATTCGAAACGAGTGGTGATTTAAAACACTCCCTTCACGAGTAACACGAGTTGCGAATTACCTATTCGCATGTGTATCGTACAACGTTTTACAGTACATATGGCTATTTAAACTTTCGACATATGCACGAAAAGTGCTCTTTTACGCGAGAAAGTAGCACCATATGTACTGTAAAATAAATTATTATATTGTTTTGGCGTGCTCTGGTGTTGGAGACCAAAACTCATTTTGGATCATCGCACCAGCCAGTCAAATAAGTAAGTATTATATTGTTTTACCCCGCTACTGACATGCTTTATTTAGAAAATCTACCCACCCTACAATCACTGCTGGCTCCTGTGAGCGTCCACGTGAACAAGCTCAGTAATACAAAAGGTATCAACATTTCTCATAAACTAACTCAATTTTTACAAGTATTTTCCTACTTCAAAGTAGATCTAGTTGTCATAGTCATCGCTTATCTAGCATTCGCTTCACGTCAGTTCAAGCCAGAATAACGGCTATGTCACTGTCATATTAAATATATTAATAACGGGTCACTCACGTATTTTAAGTCGAAAAACGCTGAGTGACCCGTTATTAATATATTTAACATGTCTGTGCCTTACGGAAGTTTTCTTATGTCACTGTCATATTATTATTTACGAAAACGGGACTTAATCTCGTATAAGTTTTAAAATGACCTCCGACGTTTCGAGGACGGCATTGTCCCCGTGGTCTCGGAGAAGGCGACTCAGTTGTAGTAGTAGTAGTCTTCTGCGAGACCACGGGGACAATGCCATCCTCGAAACGTCGGAGGTCATTTATGTTAATTCATACGCAAGTTTATGTTAACTTCGTCAGTTAAAAGGTAATCGTTTACATACAATCGTTGGTTGCTTATAAGTTGTAAGCGTCCATGCGCTTTTAAATTAAAGACGTAACGTATATGCTTAATAAAAATAAACCCAACGGCTACGAAAAGTGTACGCTTCCCAAAACTCTAAGGTTAATTTCCTGAGGCGATTCGCTCGGAGCGTCTGCAATACCATACGACATCTGCACCTGATTGGTTTAAGTCCAGCTTGCGATTTAACTGTTATTTTAGTATGCAATTACATGCTTCAATGGCTCCACGGAGATTTCTTTGCCCAGTTGAAAGCGGTATTAATTACAATTCGCTGAATATTCCATTTTCCTACGCAAAAGGAAGGTATTGGTGTACGACATAGCAAACTCAAGTTGAAATGCAGTTACTTTTTTGGTATTATACATTGTGGGAATATTAAAAAGCGCTGGTGGCCTAGCGGTAAGAGCGTGCGACTTGCAATACGGAGGTCGCGGGTTCAAACCCCGGCTCGTACCAGTTTTTCGGAACTTATGTACGAAATATCATTTGATATTTTACCAGTCGCTTTTCCGTCCGCAACAGTGCCTAAACGTGAGGTTAAAAATCGATCAAATCGTACGACAAAATAATACCTAAATACATAGTTCAGATAGATTATTATTCCGTAAAAAGTATTACTGTTTTCTTTCTTTGTACTTGAAGCACGTAGTATGTACAGCATATGTACAGGATTTTTTTAGAAAAGATTAATAAACCAAAAAGCCAACAGGAATAGTTTATTACTTGTGTACGTCAAACATCAAACAGTTTTTGTTGGGTGCAAGATCCTACTTCCCTATTTTGATTAGGTATTCTATATGCTAGCCAGGATTTGAATCCGTAGCTTTCAGACTGAAAATCGCATGCCTGACTTTCGACTACACCCGTAGTCGAGAGCATAATCATATCATAGTCCTTGAATGAAAGCCGTTCCATTTAGCAAATATTCCATAAAGCTGACATTCAGATGACGACTGCTGTGAAATTTACGTACGCGAGAGCTGTCAGTAAATTTTCATTATAAAATGAGTGGCGGATTAAACGTTATAATCGCGGCAGTAATTCGGCAACCCATTTTATCAAGGAAATCGACAGTGACAGCGCCCGCGTCAACGCCGCATCATAATGTGATTTGTAGTGTTTAGTTTTAAAAATATATTTTTACAATATGTATGCAATTTTTAAGGTATTTATGGGCCACTAGTTGCCTGAAATAAAGATTTTCATTTCATTTATTCATTCATTAACGCCGTAACAGTAATGCAGCTGCAGTTGCATGCGAATATTACCTAAGTTGCACAAACTTTTGTATGGTTAATAACCCGCGCACTTCCCCTATACTTAAGTGCCTTATTCGCTGCACTTATAAAATTAATTACCAACTCGAATTCTGCAACATTAAAGTAGCCCAACGTAAGCGAAGTAAAGGTACAATTTCTAAAAATACAAAAACACGAAACGTTAGTGTTACTAGACGAGGAAAAAATTTCATTAGGTGTATAATTAAATCAGGTAGAAAAGTTACGTCTAGGTCTCAACTGCCGGACTAGGAACGGATAGTACAATTTTGATGTGGAAAGTGGATCGTTCTCCAGACAACATTTTCCTTTCTGGATGTTGACATTATGGTAAATATTTTTACACAATTAGATTTTTATTATTAATAATAATAATATTATTTATTGTGCACAATGAAACATGATTAAATACAGCAAATAGCTATGCCCCTTCGTTTATCTTTTCGAGTTTTAAATTATTACAAGAAAATACATTGCAAAAATATTTTTGGAAGCTCCTTTTTAGGGTTCCGTACCTAAAGGGTAAAAACGGGACCCTTATACTAAGACTCCGCTGTCTGTCTGTCTGTCCGTCTGTCACCAGGCTGTATCTCATGAACCGTGATAGCTAGACAGTTGGAAATTTCACAGATGATGTATTTCTGTTGCCGCTATAACAACAAATACTAAAAACAGATTAAAATAAATATTTAAGTGGATACATACAATAAACGTTTTTTTGCCGTTTTTTGCGTAATGGTACGAAACCCTTCGTGCGCGAGTCCGATTCACTTGGCCGGTTATTATTTTTCTATTTCTCTTTTCTATAATGTTCCAAAGAGGAACGTTTACGTGCGTTTGTATGATTGTGTGCGATCGTATATTTTGTTTTTGGTTGATATCGTGACTGCTGAAGAAAATAAATGCGCTCCGCACTAGCTTGAGCAAAACAAACGGTATTTTGTAACTTCACCTATCCGATTATGTTATTAAAATACATTCATGCAGAATTAAGTTCTACCCAGATAGTCAAGAGTTACCTAAATAAATAGATAAGTATACCCTACCTCATTGACTGGATAATAAATTTAAAAATAACATGATAGCCAGGTTATTGATATTACGCAGATGTCACACACGTACGTTTTATTTGTGCAATTTACAATGCATTGTCATAAACAAAACCCAATTATAGTAATATACAAATTAATACAAAAATAATAGTGACATAACATGGGCTTCAATGAATCGCAAAATTTCACCTAATAGTCCACAAATCCATCATACTTAAATATCAGGGCGTATTTGCCCTATGACCAGTTTTGGAGGGGGGAGCGATGGGTTGGCAAATCTTTTAAGTTAGGCCCTGCATGGGCGCCAAGATTTGAATCAAAAAATACTTATACAATAAGTGCAGGGCTCGATTCTACTCGCTAAATCGAGCAACTTTTACTATGGGACCAACCCCGAAATTGCCCCTCGGCCAGACGACCGGTCTAGCCTAGTTGGTAGTGACCCTGCCTGTGAAGCCGATGGTCCTGGGCTTGAATCCCGGTAAGGGCATTTATTTATATGATGAGCACAGGTAGTTGTTCCTCAGTCATGGGTGTTTTCTATGTATATAAGTATGTACTTATCTATATAAGCCGAGCGGCCCTGTATACGGAGTAAATCTTAATAAACCCGTCAAAAAATGTCTACCATTTAATATTCTTTTTAATTTGGTTTTCTTAAGAGGCAACAGGAGTGGTCATTTCCGTACTCGACTGTTTCCTCCGTTATTTTTGAAGCTGGAGCAATGATTTTTTCAACACAGATTATTATTGTTAATATCTGTGTCGGTTTTGCTTTTTTATTTATTTTTGTCTTTTAAGGCGCTAGAGCACTTCTAATATTCGCAAAAACGGCCTTATTTACTAGGCCGCAAAACTGACATCAATTAGACTAGAAAGCAAAACAGTCCGACACAGATAATTTCATTACCATTTAGATCTCAAAATTATGAACATGACTGCAATACAATAAAGAATAAAAGAAAGAAGAATAAAATTTCATTACATTTAGAGGCCACACACACGCGCGCCTTTTCAACGCGCTTGAATCCGCCCGCACGCTAAATTCGATTTAACGGTCAACGCTCAGTCGAAAATCCAACACCGCTTAATAAAAAGCGCCACCGCCATCGTGTTAATAAATACACATGTATCCATTTGTGTCATTCAAACGCTTTTTTAACGCGCGTCGAAAAAGCGCTCGTACGAAAGAGGCCTTAAAGTTTTGGAGGAGGAAACATTCGAGTACAAAACCTCGTTTTTGAGATTTTTACTCAGGATTTTTCGTCTAACCTGGCTTTGTCCTTATACTCCTTATCGCACTAGTTTTAGGGGCTACTTCCGTTAGCGAGACGGATATAATTATTCACCTAAAATATTTAATTCTCAGCTCCCGTATCCTCTTAACAACTGGCATCAGAACATCTGTGCCCAGTAGGCTGTGGCTACACCGAGATAACTCTCGGGCACTTAGCGCTCGAAAAAACACATTATGAGCAGAGTTTTACGAGAACGGTCCTCTCAGGAACTCCATCCTCTATTCCTGGGCTATTCTGATCGGTTGACGACCACAGGTGAGCGAACAGTGCCACGAACGAAGCAAATTAGTTGCTAAATAATACTAAATACAGGGTGTAAATTCAATACGGGCGAATATTTAAACGGTGGTAAGTATAGGACCTAAGAAGTACCTATATATTTAGATCCCATCAAAAACATTACATGTAATAAATTAATTAAAATAATTAAAAACACGACTGCTGAATTTTAAGCAAACTGAAAAGCTAAAAATAATTTTGATGTTAGTTACATTACTTTATGAATTTAAATTGGAATATAAATGTACACTTACGGTCATTTACAGTAAATACAAAGGTTTATGCACATTTATGACGTGACTGTACCTGTGTATTTTATTTCGATTGCAGTCGGGCGACCTTTTAAATGGAAAAATGCACTACATCAAGGTCCCCCAAATGCAATGCAAGATAATATGGTATATATTATCTTTTTGCATATATTTTTATGATCAGCAGTCGTCATTTCACGTCACTAAATAAGATAGAAGGATTTATTATTAAGTAAGAATCAAACGCATATGTTGCATATATATTTTGAATCGTCTTTCAAAGCTCTTCATTTTGATACCCCACTCGATAAGTTTGCAAGATTTTTTTCACTTCTCATGCTCGTAAAGTTCTCCTTTGTGCTAGATGTAGACTGCACAAAATGCTACTTTTATGCTCTAGTGCACAAAGTAATTTTTTTAAAGACTAAGACAATCAAATCACTGGCATAGTACACAATCCATACTAATATTATAAATGCAAAAGTCTGTCTGTCTGTCTGTCTGTCTGTCTGTCTGTGTGTTCCCTCTTCACGCTTAAACCGCTGAATCGATTTAGATGAAATTTGGCATAGAGATAGGTTGAGTCCCTGAGAAGGACATAGGATAGTTTTAATCCCGCAAATCATCCCTTAAGAAAGTAAAAAGCGGGGTGGAATTGAGATAATTAATGAAGTGTCTGCTAATTTGTGTGCATAATATACTCAAATTGAATAATTGCTATAAGACATTCTCCAGGCGCTATTCTTACTCTTGCTGGGGTTACTAAGTCCACGCAGACGAAGTCGCGGGCAAAAACTAGTAAAACATAATCGGATAATATTGTTATTCCATTTAATTTGGCCCGTTTTTTTAATAATCCGTGTTTTATATATTACTAATATTATAAACTACAAAATGTAGTTATAATTTGGCAGTATGAATAAAGACTTGAAGCCCCCTCCACAAGAATTGCGGCGCGAAGCCGTGAACGCGAGTGTGGACAGTTCGCTAATCAACGAAATCGACACCACACTCGCGTTCGCGGCTTTTCGCCGCGATTCGCGCACGAGTGTGCAGTGTGCTTAAGGTAAATATAAAATAAATAAAAAATAAAATAAAAAAGCCTTTTATTTCTCGCAAATATAAAAAAGTACACTCACATAGAATCAAATTAATAGTTAAAGGTGCTTCGTAAAAAGTTACAGTACATTTCTATTACTCCCTATTCTGTCATGCAAATTTTTGATAAATTTCTTAGTAGGCATTAATTAATTATTAAGTTTAATACATTCAATTAAATTGAATATTTTTATGCCTTTTAATTAATAAAATAATAGAGTCAACAAAATACAGATTAGTAATTTAAATGTCAATAGTCAATAGTAATATAATAATAAAGTATAAATAGCAATGTCAAGCGAGAACCCCTCTCAGCTGAGGGTAAAGGCCTCCTCCAGAGATGACCAGTGGTCCCTGTCTTTGGCTTGTGTCATCCATTGTTTGCCAGCCGTATGTGTGATGTCGTCTTCCCATCTGGCTCTTGGTTTTCCTCGTTTTCTTTTACCTAGCGGTCCTGGCCATTTAGTTAGCGCCGTTGTCCAGCGACCGTCGCTCATGCGGGCTACGTGGCCTGCCCACCGCCATTTCATTCTTTTTGAGTAGGTTAGGGCGTCTATTACTCCAGATACTTGTCTTATATTAGTGCCGTATTTTTTGAATGGTTACTGAGTGGGACCCACGGAGCACCATAGACGGTGCAGGCCGGGGTTCAGGCAGACCAAAAAGGAGATGGCGGGACGACTTGGACGCATTCTACCCCAAATGGTGAGAAAGTGGCGATGACAGGGTCGAGTGGAGAAAACGAGGGGAGGCCTTTGCCCAGCAGTGGGACACCAAAATAGGCTAATAAAAAAAATAAAAATAAAAATTTTTTTTTAATCTTTCTGATTTTCAACATACTTCTCTCCATACCTCGTTGGCAGGAGGTTATTTTTATTTTTTTTTGATTTGTGAATTTCCACGTCTGGCAGGCATAGGTGAGTGATGGCAATAGGCAGGAATCCATGACTTTTCTCTTAATCTTTGTAGGTATCTGGCTTTTGAAAATTTCCTTTAGCTCCACTACTTTTTCCATGTTCCTTTTACTCTTCTGTCAATTTCCATCTCGTTGCTTTCTTTTTGAAAGATATTAGTTTGCCTAAGTATATATATGACTCGACATATTCTAGTGGTACGTGTTCGATGATTATTGGCTTCTTTGATGAGTTTGTCATAATTTTTGTTTTACTAAAAACTTTTATTTCTAGGCCCACTTGTCTACTTGATTTTTGTAGTGTCTATCATATACTCCAGATTTACACTGTTTTCTGATAGCAAGACTAGGTCGTCAGCAAACCTCAGGTGGCTGATACGTTTTCCGTTGATGCTCAAGCCAGCTTTTTTCCAGTTTAATTTGCTTATAACCATTTCCAGCACGGCTATGAATATTTTGGGTGAGATAGGGTCCCCTTGTCTCACTCCTCTTTTAATCGGTATAGGTGGGCCTGTAGACTCTAGTTTTACTTTGCTAGTGTTATTGTTATAGAGGTATTTCAGAATCTTGATGTATTTGTTCTCTACATTTTGAACCGTTAGGGCTTCCCATATTGATGCATGAAGTATGGTGTCAAAGGCTTTTTGGTAATCTATAAAGGCTATATAGAATGTCCTACAATAGAATCCTTTCAACCAAAAGAGCAAGCTGGATTTCGCAAAGGTTACTCTACAGCTGACCATATCCATTCCGTAGACCGCTCTATATAGCCTTTATATAGCCTTAAGGTAAATATGACGTGTTAAAAATTAAAAAAAAGAAAAAAAAATGTATTTTATTTGTTTGCCATTGTTTTATTTTACTCACAATCGAAGTGAAAAGCAGTGTGTATAACTTAGGCACAAACGCCTATTTTTATCCTCGGCTATATTGGTATAATAAATTGCCTCGTATGAAAGTAAATCGCTTTGTGCCCTTGTTGTACAATCTACTATTTTTCCAAATGTCGCGCATTATTGTGTATTACGTCCGCCATATTGATTTTATTATGATGTCATATAGCCTATGTCACCCGGGATGACGTAAGGATTCTAATGATATATCATACATCTAAATCGGTTAAGACATTTAGAAGTTATAGTGGAATAAAGAAACTCACTATACTCACTATAGTGGAATAAGATTTGGAACAGTCCAGGGGCTCAAAATCCACTTGGAAAGTGGATCTGCTGCTGGAACACCTCTGGAACAATAGCTTTTCAAAGTATAATCTTAATTGTGTGCATGTTTGTAATATTATGTAAGATTCTCTCAGCCCCTCCCACCGCCTTGTACGAAAATATAGCATGGCCGAACTCCCTCCCCCCTATGTCGTCTTACGTAATAAATGAATGGCGTCCAAGGAGTTTTTATTAATAGATGAGGTCATCGAAGAAAGTGTAAATACAACATGTGTAGGTAATGTGTAGGTATTATCTTCGGATATATTATTGTCAATGTTATCGACATTGCAGTAATTTGGCATTGTAATTAACAAGATAAATCCATATAATTATAAAATCGATAACCACATAAATGCAAGAGAGAAATAAAAATATGTACCTACTGAAATGAAATTATCATACTGCTATGAAAGTTTTTTCACCACACCAGGTCATAAAGGCTTTCTTTGCTTCAAAAACGAATGAGAAAGTTGCATTTTATCCACAAGAGCGGCAAAGTAGTGTGATGAAAATTTTGAGTTGTTTCCTCGTGCTTGCTATTAGAATTGACTTTTAAATGACGATTTTGAATGATAAATATTTTAAAGCGTTCATTTGAATTTGATCTGTAATGTTTCACTTACAGTTGATATTTTCCTCGTATTGGTGTGGTGAAAAGTTTGGATGCCTTGAAACCCTCGCAACGCTCAAGATTCCATTTTTCGAACAACGAGCGTAGTGAGCGAGAGAGCGAATTTTAGTATTTTTGGCTTGCTCGGGTATCAATATCAGCACGAAGATTTAAACAACAACTTTGCCCCCACGTAAAACAACTATTTTTCTTGAACCCTACGTAACACAAGGGATAAAATTTTAACAGTCACGGGAGTAATCATCTTTAACATCGTTTTCTGACTCCCTAGTAGCTATAAAATTTCAACTGAAAAATAGATACTGCTATAAATAAAATACCTGACTTGCCAAATTAAATCAATTCCTGGTCCTGGCAACGTCAGGTATTTTATAACCAATTCCAGAATTTGCTGTTGAGTCGATCGCTGCTACAAACCAGTAGGTCGATAGGGTAGTTTCGGAGCGTCCATAGAACTCGTTCCCCACCGGCTTGCCTATTTCAAAACGGCTGAGCAAGGTGCCTCTGACCAGTCTCTAAAGGGGCCCACTGACTATCAGTCCGCCGGACGATATCGGCCAGTTACAATAAAAATTTGACAGTTCCGAGCAACTGACAGGCTGATATCGTCCGACGGACTGATATTCAGTGGGCCCCAAGACAAAGAGAGCCAAATAAAATTCGGCTTGCCCGACTGATATGTAAGACGCGCCGCCACAGAGATGAGATCCCCTGGTTTTGTAAAAAAAACAATAGGCATTCATTTTTCTGGCACGATTTCGATAACTTATTTTTAATCGACTTAAGTTTGTTTTTATAGATAAATTGTTGTTTTGACTTCTTTTTTACGTGACGTGATAAGGTGATGGAAAGAATGCTTAATAATGCGGAATGCGAAACTTACAAAACAAACTAGAAGCAACAAAAATCAACATATATCAGCCATTTCTAGTATAAAGCCAAGCCAAGAAAGAATATTGATTATAATTGAATTAACACAGAAAACACATGAAATAAAACTATGAAAACGGATTATATCGCGTATATTGAATTTATAATACATCCCGACGTTTCGAACTCTTTACAGCGTTCGTGGTCAACGGGTGACTGAGGAAAAATTACAAAGTGCAAAAATACCCACATACTAAAATAATGAACAATCATAGACTACAAACTTTAAGGCTGGTTGTACATGTAAAATCGGTTCATAAGGCTAGTTATACACTACAATTATTTTAAGTAAAGATATATTTATATACGCGATAAAAACTACGCCGGCTCCAACCCTACACCACGGACCCGAGAAGATTTAATTCCCTCCTAAATTGTAGGAGGGTATCCCAATATGGGACCGGCAACAAACTCGGCGGGACACATCTTTTCAAAACATCAGAATGTCCAGCATCATCCAACACTAAAGTCTCACAGTCTATGTCTCGCTTGCTCCTTTATCAGATGGACTACAGGATCCCAAGCTGGTGGTAGAGAAAAGCCATCTTCCCTATTAAAGTTTGGATATTTCTTAATCTCAATGGCCTCGCGCAGCATTCTGGGTATGTAACGCTTCTCCTTGGCAAGAACCAGAGGCTTATCAAACTTGATTGAGTGATTGGCTTTATCCATGACATGCTCACAGACAGCAGGCCTAGGTCGACGGTGCTTGACATCAGCTATGTGTTCCTTTACCCGAGTGGAAATGCTCCGTTTCGTCTGCCCGACATATGATAGGCCACACTCACAGTCCAGCCTGTACACTCCTGCAGTCTGTAGAGGGGTATTGCATTTTACAGGCCTCAGGAATTGTGACATCTTCTTCATCGGCTTGAAATATGTTTTTATAGAAGCACGCTTCAAGATGTGGCTGATCCTGTCCGTGACCCCCCTGACAAAAGGCAGAATAGCAGGCCTGCGCTCGACTGTGGGGATCTTAATGTGGGACCTCTGGTTGACCCGCGGTATCCTGAGCTCGTTTGCCTGGAGCGCGCGCCTGGCATGCTGGAGCTCCGCGGCCAGATGCTGGTCATCACATATCCTCTGGGCTCTCTGAAACAAAGATTTGCCTACTGTAACAAGTTGACTGGGATGGTGATGCGATTTGCCATTTAAGTACCTATCAGTATGAGTAGGTTTCCTATACACAGTGCGACCTAGGGTGTTATCAGGATTTCTTTTTACCAATACATCTAAGAAGGGGAGAGAACAGTCTTTTTCCAACTCCATAGTAAATTTTATTTTGCTATGGATGGAATTTAGGATGCTGCAGAATGCTGCGCGAGGCCATTGAGATTAAGAAATATCCAAACTTTAATAGGGAAGATGGCTTTTCTCTACCACCAGCTTGGGATCCTGTAGTCCATCTGATAAAGGAGCAAGCGAGACATAGACTGTGAGACCTTAGTGTTGGATGATGCTGGACATTCTGATGTTTTGAAAAGATGTGTCCCGCCGAGTTTGTTGCCGGTCCCATATTGGGATACCCTCCTACAATTTAGGAGGGAATTAAATCTTCTCGGGTCCGTGGTGTAGGGTTGGAGCCGGCGTAGTTTTTTATCGCGTATATAAATATATCTTTACTTAAAATAATTGTAGTGTATAACTAGCCTTATGAACCGATTTTACATGTACAACCAGCCTTAAAGTTTGTAGTCTATGATTGTTCATTATTTTAGTATGTGGGTATTTTTGCACTTTGTAATTTTTCCCCAGTCACCCGTTGACCACGAACGCTGTAAAGTGTTCGAAACGTCGGGATGTATTATAAATTCAATATACGCGATATAATCCGTTTTCATAGTTTTATTTCATGAGTAACTATCGCGGTAACCGAAGACAATATTACAGAAAACACATTAACGCAGCGTACTACGTAGGCGAAAAACACGCGAACGCTAAGCGAAGCGATGCGGCGCGGGGTGAATCAATCCTTTGATAAGTAAGAAAAGTATCCTACGTGAGCAATCTCCTTGCGAACGCGAACGCCGCGCCGTGGGCCCGCCACACCGCGCCGCGCCGCTTCGCTTCGCGTTCGCGAGCTTTTATAACAGAAAATTCATGCTACTTCGTTTCAGTTTTCCGACCCCTGACCTAACGTAAAACGTGAGCTTCTGGTTAGCTTGACAACGACAACGTACTGGCATATAATTGCGAGCGGGATGTCGCTGGCCCAATATTACAGGGTTCTATGTTTCACTTTTATCGAACTGAAATTTGAACTTTATCATAGTGACATTAAGTCGAATTTCAACTATCTTGAAAATGTAACATAGAACCATGTAATATTGGGGCAGCGATGTTTAGAAAGTAAGCTACGCACACGTTATCGAATATATTAAAACAGTACCGCAGGTTTTGGGTACTGCGTCGGTCAGTGTGGATCGCGAATTTCAACTATCTTGAAAATGTAACATTGAACCATGTAATATTGGGGCAGCGATGTTTAGAAAGTAATCTACGCACACATCGAATATATTAAAACAGTACCGCAGGTTTTGGGTACTGCGTCGGTCAGTGTGGATCGGCCTTTAGTAAGTGACTCAGTGAGTGTTGTGTGTGATCCGACTTTTGACAAACGCAATACGGAGGGTAGAGCCGTCCTCTCAATGGTGACGTCGCCGGTACCGCCGACGCCGCCTGTCGTGAGCGGCCGTGCGAGTCGGGCTTTGCGCGCTCGACCAGTGAAGACGTGTCGTATTGCTCCGTGAAGAGGATCCTCGTAAATTGGATCGAAACATGTCGAGCTATATTCGACTTAATACATGAGTGATCCGTTTTAAAATAATTTTAATATGTTTGAGTCTCACGGGAGTTTCATTGTTAGCGAATATGTCAGTGTCAAACTGGTTGTAGCCGTTCTGACCTAAAAGACGAGCTTCTAGTTTTTAGTCCCATTTTCGTGTAATTGAACGACAACATCCATCTTTTCGTTATTCGTAACGTTCCAACGACAATATTTTGTTACCCTGAATTTCAGGTGTCGCTTTTAGAACACGCGCGCTTTTATTTTGAACTGTGAGTCGATGGTGTAAGGTCTATTTTGCGGTGTCGCGCTTGTAATGTATTTTTGGCTGTTGTGCGCTGGGAAGGATTTATGAGGAGCAGCAGCTTAGAACTATATTAAAAAAAACCGGCCAAGTGCGAGTCGGACTCGCGCACCGAGGGTTCCTTCTTTTTTAGTATTTGTTGTTTTAGCGGCAACAGAAATACATCTGTGAAAATTTCAACTGTCTAGCTATCACGGTTCATGAGATACAGCCTGGTGACACACAGACAGACGGACAGCGGAGTCTTAGTAATATGGTCCCGTTTTTACCCTTTGAGTATGGAACCCTAAAAACACCTTACTCTCTTCTACAGTCCGACCAATTTTGATAGCACACTGTGAAAGCGTTATTTTTAACGTCACGATTCTATGTAAAATTTGAATTAAGGTATTTAATTGTGTGCGTGGACATTCTTGTATTTAGGCATGGTTTTTAGGGTTCCGTACCTCAAAAGAAAAAAACGGAACCCTTATTGGATCACTCGTACGTCTGTGTGTCTGTCTGTCTGTCCGTCCGTCTGTCACAACCTATTTTCTCCGAAACTACTGGACCAATTAAGATGAAATTTGGTACACGTATGTAAGTTTGTGACCCAAAGATGGACATGTAACGTAAACAAATGAATTTTAAACACGGGGGCCACTTTTGGGGGGTAAATGAGAAAATTAAAAAATAAAGTTTGTCAAACTATATCGTGTTACATATCACATGGAAGAGCTCTTTGTGAGAATCTCAAATATTTTTATTATTATTTTAAGATAAAACAGTATAGAAGTTATTCAAGAAAATAGGCAAATAATGACCATCCCCCCCCCCCCCCCCTTTATCTTCAAAACTACTGGGTCAAAAATTTTGAAAATAATGCACAAAATAGATCTTTACCACCGGAAAACCTATTAGAAATGTGCAGTCAAGCGTGAGTCGGACTTAATTACTTAGTTTTTGATCCGACCCCTACGGGTTTTTAAAGACATGTCACATAAAAAATACATTGTTTAAATTGTGTAATGTAAGTACGGAACCCTTGGTACGAGAGTCCGACTCGCACTTGGCCGGTTTTTTTTATTAGTTATAACTGTTGTAAGTCTATAAGTAGGCATAATATTTTAATATTATTGCTTATAGTTTTGTATTGTTTGCATGCTGTTTGTAGACAGATGAATAAGAACAATAAACTGGACATCTGTAACTGTACCCTTTTCAAGCAACTAAATGATTTACGATTACTGTTGCAGTTTCGTTGTTGCTGCCACTGTATCTGTCAATTTCCTTGATAAAATGAGTGACATTCGCCGCCGCATCACTGCCTCGAATATGACGTTCATTCCGTCACTCATTTGTGACGTTTTCAATCAAAAGTTACCACATTGTTGCTTACCATTAACAACGAAAATTGCTTGTATTTTTATACGAAATACCTGTCAGAGCGTCCTTATGGTAAGCGACAATGTGGTACCTTTTGCTTGAAAACGACACATTTTATTAAGGAATTGACAGCTACAGCGGCGGCAACAACGACATCCGAATGTCACCTTTACGTAAACGCAACTCGAGATTGTCTCCAAATATTTATTTATCTTAATACCAAAACCTTCCCATATCACTGCAAAACATCGTGTCTTGATATGATGCTGTCATTTATTTAACAGGCATTTTGGCCCTTATTTTACTCGTCCCTATTAGAACATGACACGAGATCTGTATCAGTTGTGTGTAATCGCGGTTCAAATACCATAAAACGGGGTGGCTTCCAAATGCAGGGGCGACTTTGAAATTTCAGTTTTTAAGCCAAAACATTTTTTATGCCAGATTTTTTTACAGTCGGTAAATATCAATATATAGTAATCTAACTAGTTACACGAAATGTATCAGTAGATAATGAATAATGGTAATTTTATGGCCATTTTAACACTATCAAATTCAAAATCCTCAATTTTTTTTCAAGCCCGTTTTACCGTATACACTTGTTTTATAAGACAATATGTTCGTTGCTATGTTAATAACAACATCGTCATAGAGAAAACCAAGAAAAGTCTGCAACGATTTTGATATCACATGCAGTGCAAGTGTTATTTTAAACGTCAAACTTCTATGAAATTATGACGTATAAATAACACTTGCACTGCGTGTACTATCAAAATAGTCGCAGACTTATCTTGGTCTTGATCTGTATTTGTATAAGTACTCGTACTAAGTAATTACATAAGTCGCTTAGACACGGTCAAAAACGAAAAGCTTTATTCCATCTGCTCTACCGACCTTCTGTAAAAGTGAAGTAAGTACGTACAAGCAACGAAAAAGCTTACAAAATACAAAAAATACAAAAATCTTTATTTGTTTTAAACACAAATTGCAATGATTTAGGTGATGGAGCCGCCCGGTAAGCAAAAAATTGCCTGTGTCGGGAGGCACCGCTCTTCCCTAGGTTAAAGCAAACTATTTGTACAAATAAAAATTTAAAATCTAAAGATTAATTTCTAAAACCAAAACAACAAAAATGACCATTTAACTTACACTAAATTTTAACAAACTTATGATATTGTAACTAAAATAATTTATGATAATAACTATAAATGCATGAAAAACGTGTGCGTGTGTGTGTGCGTGTGTGTGTGTGTGTGTGTGTGTGTGTGTGCTTGTAGATGGTCTTCCCAATATTGACCTTAACTGTAAACTTACAACAAATAGATAGCGCCCATTTAATGGGCCCACTGATTATCAGTCCGCCGGACGATATCAGCCTGTCAGTAAGAACAAAAATTTGATAGTTCCGAACAATTGACAGGCTGATATCGTCCGGCGGACTGGTAATCAGTAGGCCCCTTTAGCCTAAACTCCATTGAATGAGCACCACAGCTGTTGTGCTATTATGCACTGGTACCAGTTACGAGTATTAGTTCCTAAAGATGCCATTCGGATTAAGACCACATCAGCGTTATTGCTGCCGAATGCATTGCTGCCGCAAGCGTCAAACATCCGGGCAGCAAACAACAGTAACATCGATTTTAACATTTTTTTTTATTGGGAAACAAACAGCTTACAATCTTACACAATAATGAATAAAAAACAAAAAAAAACAAGCCAAAACAGTTTCCACTAGTTAATTAAAGCAGAAAAGCTCATTTGTGACAGCAATCCAGTCGGCAGCAATACTGCTGCTCCAGTTGATATATTCGGTAGCGACTGCGTATCTAACTCACAATGCATCACCCTCGTACTGACATTGTTGCAAGCAAGATGCACTGCGGTTTAGTTGACGCAGTCACGTACGTTTAAGGCCGCGTATAACTCATGGTAAGGGTACTGATATCAGTTATTAGTTCCTAACTCTGGCTTGTGTAAACGTAGTGCAGCCAATAATTAATACAGCGCCAGCAATCTCGTAGGATATATTCGTATTTGACTTCCTTGGTGAGTTTGAGAAGGAATCTAGATACTAAAGATTAGGTTACATTGGTAAAATATTATCTAATTGCAAAATTTACTATTTTAACGATTCAAGTAGTTTTTTCTCCAGGGGGCTTAGCCAAGATGAAAATCGTTGATAGACGCTAATCGAAACTTACCTCAATATTTAACCTCAATATAAAAAAATAAAAATAAAACAAATTTTCAGATAGCCAAGATCCATAGATTGTTAGCTACAAGACACTTATGAAACTACATTAGTAAACTACCTATTACATAAAAACATAAAAATACTTATATTCTAGGTCGTACAACATGAAGGTCGGTATATCGACGGAGGATGTCCAAATCCCGCCTTTCTGCTATCATTCTCACGAGTCACGAGTCTTCCCAAGTCACGAGTCTTTTCGTTAAGTCGATAGCATTAACCCAACTGGATGCTGATAAGCAAATAATGTGTCAACCCACAAAACTTCAAAAATGATATTTTAATGCCATATTGTAGCTGGTCCGCTCTACTTTATTTTGCAAAAATGACCTTAGTGATTTGAAATTTATAACTATTCCAAAAGAAGGAAAAAAGGTTAACACAAATCCGTTAGCACGTGTTATCTGTTTTGCATTAATGCGTCTAGTACCTTAACTTATTGCAGTAATGGGCAGAACGCATACTAAAATGTCAATAATGAGGCTCCTGCTGTAAAATGTGTCTCGATTACACTACGACGAAGGTCGAGGAGATCGTAAAGTATATACGAATCAAGTCCGGATTCATCCCGAGGGTCGTGAAGTTGGAATCTCGACACAGTCTGAATTTTAATTATTTTTCAACACACTTGCTCAAAACGACGTTTTTATTCCACCGATTGGCTCATAATCCTAGATATTAAACACGCGTGCTCTTTCAGTGTATTATTCCACTCGTGCTTTTTCATTATATTATCCGACTGAGTTAAGAAGGTAACTGATTGCTAATAATATGCATGGAAAGGGAGCCTTCTTTAATTGGTCGGACTGGCGGGCACGGGCGCGCCCGACCGCCTGCGTAGTGCGCGGCCGGGGCGAGTGAGGGCCGGCCGGCAGTACGAGTATGACAGATGAAACACACAATACTAACTGTTTTAACTATTAAAATTTGATTAATATAAAAGTTTCTTTTTTTTTCTCGCAAGTGTGTTGAAAAACGTCGTATGAAACGCGTGTGCATTGGCACACATCGGTTTTCTTATTGCGCGCTCGCTTACAGCTCGCGCGCACAATATCGCCTCGTGCGTAATGACCAACTTAGCACACTTGTATCATAATGTACTATTTCAACACACTTGCTCAAAACGACGTTTTTATTACACCGATTTTTGGCTCATAATCCTAGTTAGATATTTATTTCCTAATTAGATTTCCAAACCTGTCCTTGCCCTCCTAAAGTGGTCACAGTCAACCACTTCTAATTTAAAACACGTCGTTTACCGAATGGCTCGCTCGTTAGCTACGAGTACCTAACTTCGCTGCATGTCGACACTCGAGAGTTCTCAAGCACTAATACGTAACCGATGTAACTATCTATAAGTTAATTGCATTTTCAACACACTTGCTAACAACAAAGTTTATATTTCACCGATTGTTGGCTCATAATCCTAGATATTAAACACGCGTGCTTTTTCAGTATATATTATTATAACACTCGTGCTTTTTCATTATATTATCCGACTGAATTAAGAAGGTAACTGATTGCTAATAATATGCATGGAAACGGAGCCTTCTTTATTTGTAGTCCGACGGCGGGCACCGGCGCCCCCCGACCGCCTGCCGCAGCCCGGCCGGGGCGAGGGGCGGCCGGCAGTATGACAGATTTTAGAATTTTGCTAACTGTTTTAACAATAACAATTTGATTGATATAAAGGTTTATTTTTTCCTCGCAAGTGTTTTGAAAAACCTCGTATGAAACGCGTGTGCATTGGTCATTACACACATCGGCTTTATTATTTCGCGCTCGGTTACAGCTCGTGCGCACAATATCGCCTCGTGTATATTGACCAACTTAGTACACTTGTATCACAATGTACTATTATACTTCAATTTTTTTATATCTAATTAGTACATTTTTACAAGCTTTTATTTAACTTGCAATGTACCTATGTAAGTATGTATGTAACTATGTTTGTACGGTTCAAATCTTGCAAGTTAAATTTGACCCACTTTCCGGTTTCCGATGAAGCTGAAAATTTGCATACATATGTAAATCGGGTGACAATGCAATATTATGGTACCATCGAGCTGATCTGATGATGGAGACAGGAGGTGGCCAAAGGAACTCTGTGATAAAACAATGCAACCTAATTGTGTTTGGGATTTTTAAAATTATCTCGATGAAAAGTTGCTCGTGGAAAGAAAAGTAGAGTCAGCGATAAAAGCTTGTACCAAAAATTAATTTTTTGCCAAAAACTTATTTTAACTAAATAGGTGAAAATGTCATTTAAATACAATTAAAGATATTACGATTACTACTAATTATTCTTCATAGTTTCCAGTAAAGGAACCAGGAGGCCAATTCGAACGTATATTTAGCGTCAAAATTATATCTAAACTATGTCATTTAGTTATAATTTGCGCATGCGTTTCGCTGGTACTTGTCCGTACATGTTAGAAGAGATAGACGTACTGGCGACTGATAACAAACAGACATCATTTAGATTTAATTTTGATGTCTAAATGTACCTAAGTTTTAATTAGCCTCCGTAATTAGATTTCCAACCTGTCCTTGTCCTCCTAAAGTGGTCACAGTCAACCACTTCTAATTTAAAACACCTCGTTTACCGAGTGGCTCGCTCGTTAGCTACGAGTACATCGCTGTATGTCGAGACTCAAGAGTTGTCCAATTTGTGTGGCAGCTATTTCATAAATCACAAAATTCTGCAGCTACAACTTGAGCGGTATTCTGATTTTAGATTTTGTTAAAGTTTTGATATTGTTATCGGCCTTGACGCGACCCGGACTACGAGTACGTGCGATGCGTGTGTAAAATCTGTTAAGAAGCCGTATTATTGTTGTAATAGATTATGAATGGAAATATTCTCTGGATCTGGGAAGACTCCGCTCTACCAACTGTCTGAGCCACCGAGACTTAAGGATGACTCACGTTAGACCGGGCCGTGTCCGGGCCGGAGCTTCCGGCGCTTACTTTTCTATGACATGACAGGTGATCACGTAATGCTTTCCATAGAAAACGAAGCGCCGGAAGCTCCGGCCCGGACACGGCCCGGTCTAACGTGAGTCATCCTTCCCGTTGACAGCGAATATTTTCACCATAATATAGGTATATCCTTCATTATGCGTCTTAGGGCCTAGCGACATTTTAAGCGTTTCTTAGCATTGTGGTTTCGTTGGCAGACATTTCTGCTTAAAAGGGGGCGTAAAGCCAGGAAAAAAAAAAAACATAATGGCAATAACTTGCGACGGAAGATAATGGCCATTCAGCGGGTTTTTATCTTTTAATTTCAATTAAGTACTCTAAAAATATAATTATACTCCTGTTTAAATTTCTATCGTCAGATCTCTCGGCTATATAACTAGCTATTTTATACTAAAATTATGTTGCTATGATATGTAGGGTAACTATAAATATCTAACTGAAAATGAATAAAAATAAGACATGTTTTCGTGAATTTTTCTATCGAGCCAACTTTAACCTTTTAAGGTTCTAGTTAGAGTTTTCCTTCGTAAATATAATCTAGTTTTACAGTAAATTTCCTCTTAATTAAAATGTGTATAAATTCAATCCAAATACTATAATTTTGTGTTATCTCCCTCTTAATCCATACTTAATATTATAAATGCGAAAGTCTGTCTGTCTGTCTGTCTGTGTGTTCCCTCTTCACGCTTAAACCGCTGCATCGATTTAGATGAAATTTGGCATAGAGATAGGTTAAGTGCCTGAGAAGGACATAGGATAGTTTTTATCCCGAGAATCATCCCTTAAGAAAGTAAAAAGCGGGGTGAAATTGAGATAATCAATGAAGTGCCTGCTAATTTGTGTGCATAACATGCTCAAATTGAAATATTGCTATGAGAATTTTTCCAGGCGCTATACTTACTTTAGCTGCTGTTACTAAGTCCACGCAGACGAAGTCGCGGGCAAAAGCTAGTACAAAATAAATCTCGCTCGATGCATGGCGAGTCATGTCTACATCGTATCATAACAATATCGTAACTTGGACATATTTGAAATTCAGAATATCGCTGTAGGCACTTGAGGCTAAGCAGTAGCAAGATCTAACCTGATTTCCATCCTTACCTAAACCAGATTTTGCCGGATATAAGAGTCCATGTTAGAGAATTTGTGGCTCCTTATTTTTATTCGTGTTAGAGTTTGCATTTTTCAACAGCGTTGTATGATACTCTAAAATAGTTATTTTCGATACAAGTGCGGTAAAGAGGAAATTCGAAACGAGTGGCGATAAATTAAAACACGACCTTTTCGCACGTGTATCGAACAACGTTTTACAGTACATATGACCCTTTAAACTTTCGACATATGCACGAAAAGTGCATTTTACGCACTAGTGCGAGAAAGTAGCACCATATGTACTGTAAAACCTTTTTTAAATTTAACCCATGCAACGCTGTTAGCTTATGTTTCACCTCATACCAAGTAATAATAAATAATAACGTAATAATAAAGTTATTTATTATTTGAATTAATTATAAACAAAAAAAATAAGAAAAAACAATCTTAACTTAAATAGTAATTTGACCGCTTTGGGTTTTGATATTGTAAGGCAACGTTTTTAAAATAAATAAGTGTTCCGGACGTTTGTATTTAAGTCTTTATTTTATTTTGGGTAGTTCCATTTCATAACTTTGACGATAAACAGGAAAAACCACCTCACCCCGTAGTCCCTCGTAATTGGGGTGAGATGGGTTTTCATACAAAGGTGATTTTGGAAGATTGTTGGATCGATTTTATTTTATTATGAGTATTACTATAGCTCCATTTTAAATTGGAATAAATTATTTTTGTAGCAGTAGCCCTATAAACCCACCTCACCCCCCTTTCAAACCTTCTCTCCCCATTCATAACCCAACTTTCCCCGCGAAACCTACTCACCCCATTTTACGGTATTTATTTTTATTTATTTATTTCTACTAGCAACCACTGCAAAGCTTTATCAACGCACATAATTATTAGATATAGATATATAGTGCCACAAACTAAAGAACTATGCCAACATACGACAGAATTTCAATCCGGTATGTACCCATTTTCACGCTGTACGAGTATGTTACTACCGTACGTGCTTTCATCAGTTGTATTTCGTAACATTCCTCCTAAATCCTCATCTTCAAAGCATCTATGACAACCAATACCTTGCGCATTCCTTTATAATAAGGTCACGCACTTAGATTATAAGTACTGCATGAGACACTCCACTCTGAAAACAAACGAAAATACATACTAGTGGCTGTATGAGCCAGGGATCGTAACCGGTTTTTTGCAAAAACTTTGAAATAATATATTTCGAACTATTTTATATTTGAAATGTAGGACAGTTGTGTTTTTAGGTAACGACTTCGTATTTTTAGATTGCCCAATTAGAAATGAAATAATTAGCAAAGAACGAAAAAATACCGTTTTCGTTCCCATACAAAAAATACCGGTATCCGATCCCTGGTGTAAGCTCTTAGAGACCGCGCGAACTTCGCCATTTTGAAGAAATTCCAAAATAGTTATTTGTTTTACAGGGGGGCAAAGTGGTTGTTTAACCTCTCGTGCTAATATTGATACCCGAACAAGCGAAAGATTCCAAAATTAAACCACGAGCGTAGCGGTTCTAAAAATGGAATCTTGAGCGTTGCGGGGGTTTCAAGGCACGAGGGTTAAACAAATTCTGCCACCAAACACAAGATTTTTCACCACACTAACACAAGGAAAATACTAACTGTAAAATATCAAACAAAATCAAAGGAAGTTGATTCAAAATGAATATTATTAAATATTTATCATTCAAAATCATCATTTAAATGTCAATTCTACCAGCAAACATAAGAAAACTTTTTTTTTATGGCAACCCTTAAAAGTTATGCGTTTCTGAGAAAAACCAAATTATGACTATCGAAAATGTGGACAAACAATACATTATGAGTTAAAACAATAGAAACCGCGGGGCCCTGGGGCTCTGAGGCTCGGCGTCTGATTGGTGAACTGGGGAGGCGTCTACGGGAGAGGGGCTGCGACCCCCGCTCTGGATCGTACCTGGTTCAACAGATCTCAATTGCAGTGCAGCGAGGGAATGCTGCAGGCATCATGGGGACTTTTGAGCCGGGTACGATGCAGGGTGGAGGCCCATATTAGACCTTTAGTTTATTAGTTTTAGATTATTAGTTTTAATTATTGTTTGAGTTAAAACTATATGGGAAACAATAGAGACCCTATTATTCTAAATACGACAGTGACTTCATTATTATTTTTCATCAAATAAAACTGCTTTTCTCACCGCACAAAATCGCCTTGCAACAACGACCTTCACAATCTGACACATAATGAAAACAATGCGGGTTGTTATTCCGAGAGTTGCATATCTGTATGACATAATCTGTATCACAATACTCGACCCGCTGTGATAAGGGGTACGTATCAACCAGGGTTATATTCCCGTGGCCTAACAAATGCTAGCCAGCAAATAACTATTGTTGAAGATGGTTGTTTACTCGAATAAAGAGAGATAAATACAAAGTCGGACCAAGCTAACTCTGATTGCCATTTGCAGTGATAAAGTATAGACAAGTAATCACAACAGTCAAATTTCTATAAAAATGTGACGTTTATATAATGACACTTTGTTCTGTCAAAGTAAAGGAAAAAGCTAATAGGGATGATGAATTGATGACACATGATAAATTTTATAACAAAATCTAGTTACATAGATAGTAAATAAGCAATATAAGCAATTTATCACAATAATATAGATAAAAAATAAAATAAACAAGTAAATAAAGTTTCAAAATTTAAGTAGTTTTTGAACTTCCAAAAAGGAAAACAGTAAGGGTACCATTCGATTCCTTACATTTTACCAAAAAAAGATTTTATTATAACTATATACATAAACGCAATATTTCACCGAAAAAAACCGCAATTTTCTTGTTTTGTCCATACATTCAAAATGAAGCGTTTCGCGAGTATTGCTTTAATGCAGTGGGTCCCATATAGACATTTGATCCTAAAAATAAACCTGATCGATTGATATCATTATTGAAAATTTGTCATCTAGCCTATTATTACATTTATTACTTACTAAAACGAATAATGTGTAACAATCGTGACATTTTTATACTACGTCGGTGGCTAACACGCATACAGCCAGCCAGTTGATTAGCGATCAGCAAAAAACAAAATCAAAAAATCTGTGTCTAAAATATCTCTAATGTAATCTGAGTTCTCGCTCATACTGGTTACTGAAATGTGTGTTAGGAAAGGGATGGGAATATATCTCGGATTTGCTGAGCCATTTATCATTCGAGACGCCTCAAGCAAGCGTGTTTTGTATATTAAGAATATCCACAATAACTAAAATCGAGAACTAATTTTATTATATATCACATTACCACGCAGTAAGGTTCAGTATTGAATGACCTTTCGAATGTAGTTACGAGTTATAGAAGCGACAGTAACATGTCTGCATGGATGTTATTTCAGTTTAAATGATACTAGGCCCCGGTAGTTCTCACATCTTACTTAATAGTAATACTATTAGTGTAATAGTGTACTTATGTATATATTATTGAAATCTGATAAATCTTTAGCAAACTATACTTTCCTATTAGAGTAGGCTATAGATTAAGATAAATAATACACATACAAGGACGGGAGACAGCAGCTTTCGGTTACCAACGAACGAACTAGAACTAAAACTGTTGAAATCACTAGACCTCAATAAGAAACTAAGTACTGATTTAAATTTTCACGATTTTTTACTTATTATTATTCAAAACGACGGGACTTAACGGGGTCCGAGGCCACGGGGACAACGCCGTCCTCAAAACGTCGAAGGTAAATTTAAAACTTATTTTACGCGATTAAGTCCCGTCGCGTCGTTGTGACTAATAATAAAAACTAAGTAATTAAGTCCGACTCCCGCTTGACTGGATATATCTAATAGGTTTTCGTGTCATCGAGTAGGTAAAGAACTTATTTGTGTATTTTTTTTTCAAAATTTTATACATATTAGTTTTGGAGTTAAAGGGGGAGGGTGGGAATGGAATTCGTTTTGCTATTTTCTTAAATAACTTAAATTATTTATTTTAAAATTACATAAAAAATGGAGATACTCACAATGAGCTCTTTCATTTGATATGTACTTAACACGATATAGTTTGAAAAACTTAATTTTTTAATTATCCCATTTACCCACCAAAAGTAGCCTCAATGTTTAAAGTTCATTTGTTTACGTTACATGTCCGTCTTTGGGTCACAAACATACATATGTGTTTCAAATTTCAAATTAATTGGTACAGTAGTTTCGGAGAAAATAGACAGACAGACAGACAGACGCACGAGAGTGATCCTATAAAGGTTCCGTTTTTTCCTTTTGAGGTACGAAACCCTAAAAATTACTCCACGGGAAATTACTAACTATGCGCGAAGCTTGACAACGTCAAATGTTGTAAAGCCGCGCAAGAGGTTTTTTTTT
This sequence comes from Cydia strobilella, assembly GCF_947568885.1. Taxonomy (NCBI): domain Eukaryota; kingdom Metazoa; phylum Arthropoda; class Insecta; order Lepidoptera; family Tortricidae; genus Cydia; species Cydia strobilella. The sequence continues at coordinate 3,484,099 of NC_086056.1, forward strand.
TCATTTATTTATTAACACAAAGTATATACATTCTAAAAACTACATAATATAAGTTTATTTTAACCAATCAAAACTATTATTGATCCATCACGACTTTTTTTAATAGTCGGAAATTGTATTGGATATTGTTTAAATCTGCGGGCGCGGTATATTTATGGAGAGGCATAACTTTCAGTGATATGTGCCAGATAAGTGTATGTAATATGGGCTGCTTTTCGAAGTCAAAATTGTATTGAGAGTTTCGTCTATATAGAGGTACATGTATTTCGTCGCTGTATCTTGCCAAATCAAGAATCCGCTACAAATAGGCCTTCAAATTGGCAGTAGGCTTATCAAGTCATACTTTATGAATGAACTAGCTATAATTAGTTCAGTAACTCTACTCGAGTCGGGCAAACTCGATTCTCGCCGAGCTAACAAGTTTTTTCATAATATCTCGAAGTTTTCCATGGACCAGTTTAGTGACAGATTAGATAAAGCAAAACTTGCACTTTTTATCTAACATAAAAGACAAGAATATTAGAAATTTTTGTATAAAAAAATGAATACCTTCAGATCCGAAGCGCAGGCTTCGTCATCTTACAGAAAGCTCATCCACCTTAGGTTTTGTCAAAATGAAACGTGACACACATAGGTATGTCTTCTGCAACACGCATCATCAAAATTTAAAACGAATAAAGGATTACAATAAAATAAAATAAAACCGGCCAAGTGCGAGCTAAACTCGCGCACGAAGTCTTCCGTACCATTACGCAAAAAAATGCAAAAAAAAAACACTTTTTGACAAGAGCGCAGTGAGCATATATGAGCCCAATGTCTAGGGAACTACTAATAGGGACGAAGAGTTCCACTATCAATTTTCTACATCATTATTGTATTGTCATCTCTATTAGAAACCAGTGTCCCGGGGAGTTGATTGAGGTTTTGAAATTTTGGTACGGAAAGTCAACTCAGTCAGAAGGGTAGGCTTGACTTCTCCTAGGTTGTTTAATCTGTATGTAAACCAGCTCATGAACTAACTCAACAATGCCTATGTCAGATGCGCTATTGATGGAAATCAAATTAAAGAAAACAGAGTATTGTTGAGTCCGTCCATGAGTACACTCCAAGAGCTTGCTAGTATGTGAGATTTACTCAATAAAACATTGGGCTAAGGCACAATGGGAAGCGTGTAGACTTGTCTTCAAAGCAGGAAGATAATCCTACAAAACGGGGTACCCTGAGCAGTTCATACAAAACATTCAAGTACCTTGGTCATTAGGTCACAGAGGACCTCAAGGATGACCTCAACATAGGCTCACAGGTTTGCTAAAAACTACACTAGCTGGTTCCTATTGCTCTACAGTGCCGTGGCACTTAGTCACTAATTAGGCTCGATTTCAATTACAAGAGGCTCGAACTTTGGCAAAGGATTAGAATAAGCCGGGAGTGATCGCTTTCGAAATGTTCAATCAAATTAAACTCTCGTTAAAAATTGATTGAATGGTTAATTATTGGTGGATTTATTAAGGGATTATTTTACAGTTCCTTCAATTTTTTTTAATAAAATACAACAATTTGAATCATAAGTAAAAAAAGTGTAGTTTGATAACTGGGTAAATCAACTTTTTAGCGTCACCCGTTGCCATTGCTACGTCCGCCTACTCTTAAAAGCCAGAAGACAGGGCTTCGTCACTTTTTCTTTAATACATGACATCTATTTCAGTTTATCACTTGTACGACTATTGTCCTTTGGACAACGGGACAGAATACCAACATAAAAAAGTTCATCCATCCAAATACTGAAACTACTAGTCAGTTTTAAATTATAACCTATATTCGAATATATTTACGTAGTTTTTTATACCTACCACGCAATTTGTGGGTTACTAGGAGGATATAACCGAACGGCGTAGACATTAACAGGCGTCTGTCGAAATTAGTCGGCCAATGGTCATACACAATGTATGGACTGACGTTTATCTGACATGGCTATTTTTACGTATACATTTGGAGTTCCCCTCCCCCGCAAAAATCGGCAGATTTTTTTTGTACAGAAAATTACACTCCGTTTGGTTATATCCTCCTAGGTGGGTTACGTCACTCGTAATCATGGAGACTATATCTTCTTCTTCCTCGGTCCCTCATTGCTGAGGATCGCGACCATGTATGCTCCGTCTCCATAGTGTGCGGTCATAAGCCACATGAGTCACGCACTGCATGTTGCCGCCAACCACCCTCTTCACACCATCAGACCATCTCGTGGGTGCTTTTCCTCGCCCGCGCTTGCCATCCATTTGACCCAAGATAATCTGCCTTTCTAGGTCATGCTATATATCATGGAGACTATATAAAGGAGCCAAATCTCTATGTACGAAAAGTGTCCATCAAAAAACAGTAATTAGGCGGCGCCACCATACACTGAAATACTACCAAAAACAACCTACGTAATTTGGTCGGGTTATTTGTTGCCTTATATGGTTCATGTTATACTCATGTCCCAGAGCCTAACTAGCGCCACCGGAGAGATTAGGAACTATTATTTAAAGCTGAAAGCGGTCACTTTTGCAACAATTCTGCCATAAGAGATTGGCATCCTTTCTATACCATCCATACTCGTAATAGCGACGTGGACGTCACACACATATATTACTCCAAATGTTCTAAAAATAATGTTTATTGTTCCAAAAATAACTCTGAATACCTAAATGAAACCCACGATTATTTAACAAATAAGTTTCAGTTTGATTGTATCTTTATTTTATCTAAACCAAGAAAATTTCGCAACCACCGACATCGACATTAACTATGTACAGCTTATTAGAGAGTCACGGCCCACGTATTGCGTCAAAGAGGATCAGAATCGGCATTCCGATTTACCAATTTGTTATGGTTTTGATCTTGTTATGATACCTACGTCCTTGACACGACACACAGTGCATAATTATAAGTGCGAGCGAGACGTTTAACGACATTTCGCTCGCACCAATCAGCATGAGCGTTCTGTTGATACAAATTAATGTCGTATTAAAAGAAGATGAAAACCGTAACAAATTGTTAAATCAGAATCAGCCTCAAAGACGCTAATAGATCACGTATCGGGTCAAATTCTAAGGAAGGCTGTCTTTTGAAACAAAGGCTTTACAAACATTCTACATTCACCCCTCGAACTAAATGAACTACAAAAACTGACCTTATAGGGAAGGTATTAAGAACTAAAGGGGGTTAATGTTGTGTTTATTATAAATTGGTCGACCTTTGAAAATTTTACGGTTCAATACCTTTCTTAACCCGATTCCTAAAATAAAAGACGGTAACAGAATTGGATTTAGTTTACTAGTTCTTGCGTTTGCCGCTGAATATAATATTAAAAACCTAAACCACGTAGAATATTCGCCTTTTCTTTCTAATGTTAATGTTACTTTAATCCTACTGACTGCGCCAATGGCATACAAATGTAATTAATTCATTGCAATTGACGAATGTTTGTCAGATAAATAATCAGTCATTACAAAATCTTATTGCGTATACAAAATACTTTGGAACAAAGGCGGAATACACCCACCAACCACGAGGCGAAACAAAACGCATCAAATTCAGAAAAAAAAAAAAAAAATACCTACACAATCTAAAGGTGACATTAGGATGTCAACTGCAGATGCATTACTATGGCGGGGTCATTGATTCCGCTGCTGTATCTGTCAATTTCCTTGATAAAATGAGTGAAGGAATGAACGTCATAACCGCGGCAGTAATGCGGCGGTGAACGTCATTTATCAAGGAAATTGACAGACACAGCGGCGGCGTCGCCCGAACTATGTATCATCATATCATATCATATCGTTTGTTTTCATAATAGGATTTTACAATCTCTTTATGACGTCAAACAATTGTATTTACTTAAAAAATAAATATTAAATAACATTATCTATGTTACACTATGTACATACTTATTAACTCCAAGGGTGTAATTGCTGCACTTGTAATTTGGGAACAAATCTAATTATTTTTATCAATACAATTCTATGTTAAGTATAGGTTAAGATACATTGTGATATGCAATAAAGATTATGAGTATGAGTGAGTATGAGTATCAAATATTTTGATTTGTCCGTTTTTTTAATTTTTAAGTACGAACATACGTCTCCGGCCTTCGCCACTAGAAGGCTTCGTCACTTTTAAGGGTTCCGTACCCAAAGGATAAAAACGGGACCCTATTACTAAAACTTCGCTGTCTCTCTGTCTGTTGGTCTGTCACCAGGCTGTATCTCATTAACCGTGATAGCTAGATAGTTGAAATTTTCACAGATATTTCTGTTGCCGCTATAATAACAAATACTAAAAACAGAGTAAAATAAATATTTATAGGGGGCTCCTATACAACAAACGTGATTTTTTTGCCGTTTTTGCGTAATGGTACGGAACCCTTCGTGCGCGAGGCTGACTCGCACTTGGCCGGTTTTCCTGTAGTATATAACATCTGTTTCAGTTTATTTGCCTTAATGCATGCAAATAACACCTTAAAAAGCTAAGCATAAATGATTTCAATTTCAATTTCAGCATAAAAAAAAATTACAGTAATAACTCGACGAAAGCCTAATTTTAAATCGATACACCAATTAGCCTAAATCGACATACAAGTTATTCAATTTGTCGATAGTAATTGGTGGAATTAGCGCACGCCCAAAGGGATCAATAGGGCACGTATACATTTATAATGCTCGAGTTGTGGCCGACTTCTCTCTTACACTGGAGGCCGGTTCCGATTACGATTTAATTAATATTTTGATCTTGTTTTGAAAATACCATGACGTCTCGGAGTGCCACACATGCGCACCGATAAGTACGATAGATATCGGTAGGCCGCGTACAATCCAACGGTATTTTTTTGATAAAATGGATTTAAAAAGGTTTCCTCATAATATTGTCTTCGGTTACCGCGATAGTTACTCATGAAATAAAACTATGAAAACGGATTATATCGCGTATATTGAATTTATAATACATCCCGACGTTTCGAACTCTTTACAGCGTTCGTGGTCAACGGGTGACTGAGGAAAAATTACAAAATGCAAAAATACCCACATACTAAAATAATGAACAATCATAGACTACAAACTTTAAGGCTGGTTGTACATGCAAAATCGGTTCATAAGGCTAGTTATACACTATAATTATTTTTCAAGTAAAGATATATATATATACGCGATAAAAATAAACTATGCCGTCTCCAACCCTACACCACGGACCCGAGAAGATTTAATTCCCTCCTAAATTGTAGGAGGGTATCCCAATATGGGACCGGCAACAAACTCGGCGGGACACATCTTTTCAAAACATCAGAATGTCCACTTCCTTCCTTCTTATCCAAACTTTAATAGGGAAGATGGCTATTCTCTACCACCAGCTTGGGATCCTGTAGTCCACCTGATAAAGGAGCAAGCGAGACATAGACTGTGAGACCGTAGTGTTGGATGATGCTGGACATTCTGATGTTTTGAAAAGATGTGTCCCGCCGAGTTTGTTGCCGGTCCCATATTGGGATACCCTCCTACAATTTAGGAGGGAATTAAATCTTCTCGGGTCCGTGGTGTAGGGTTGGAGCCGGCATAGTTTATTTTTATCGCGTATATATATATATCTTTACTTGAAAAATAATTATAGTGTATAACTAGCCTTATGAACCGATTTTGCATGTACAACCAGCCTTAAAGTTTGTAGTCTATGATTGTTCATTATTTTAGTATGTGGGTATTTTTGCATTTTGTAATTTTTCCTCAGTCACCCGTTGACCACGAACGCTGTAAAGAGTTCGAAACGTCGGGATGTATTATAAATTCAATATACGCGATATAATCCGTTTTCATAGTTTTATTTCAAGGTTTCCTCACTTTAATTACACATTTCATTGCCAAAGGATACTACTAGTTTACCTTTTATCGGTCCCACTTTTCCAGTTTCACTGTTTGTATGACAAAGCTATTTGTAGATTAAATATTTCCTTTGGATTATTTTGTGCTTGTACTAGTATGTGTAGGTGGCTTACAAGCCGCATCACATATCAATTTTGTGTTTATATTTAAACGTTCATAATATGACGTATTCCACATATATACAGTTAAATCCATTTAAATAAGAAGATCCTCAAGTACATCAAAAACGCATCTTAACCTGGAAAAAATATTTACCGTAAAAAATATATGAAAAGAAATTACGGGATATTATTTCCCTTTTGTACCTATATTTAAACGTTCAATATATAATACGACGTATTCCACATTATAATACGGTTAAATCCGTTTAAATATAAAGATTCTCAAGTAAGCACATCAAAAACGCATCTTAGCCGGGAAAAAGATCTTAGCGTAAAATGGCAAATTACGGGGAAAATCGTATTAAACGCGATTGTAATAACTGAGTTCTACTGTATTTATTAGCCTAGCCTAGGTAATATGTAAAGACACATGCGGTCGAGCGTTTATTTGATCGCACATTATTACATCTAACGAAGCTGTAGGCACAAAACGGTATCACTTAATGGAACCTAAGGAACCCGTCACACTGCTAAAATATTGATCGCTAGTGACAAGTCACAATCACAATGTTATATAATAATTAATTGCTTATATATATTTTTTTTTTTCATTTTTTTTTTTTCAAAGGCACATACATAATTAATTTCAAAATTACTCGCCAAACTGCATATCCAGTTTGTTGGCGAGAAAGCGCTCTTTTTTACAATTATGAGTAGGTATAGGTACCTAATTTAACATATAGTTTCTTCACCCACCGGCGAAGAACGTAAACGGCTTTTCCATCAGGTACTGTGCTGTCTGGGTCATACACATTACATACGGCAGATGAGTAATAAGTGACCTTTGTAGGGTAGAGACTAAATTATTCCATACTAACTACTTAGGGCCACTTGCACCATTCACAAACCCGGGGTTAACCCTTAACCCAGTGTCACATTCTACTAGTAACCATGGTAACTCCAGGTTTAACCGGTTAACCTCGGGTTAGTGGAATAGTCCAAGTAGCGCTAACTGGCACAGCGCGTGCGATAAGACGAAAGTGACCGCTTCTCTATTTGTATAGAGAAGCGGTCACTTTCGTCTTATACACGTTTCTCATAAAAGTTTGCTAATCTTCATTTAATTATACCTATGTACGAGGAAAAATAACCTGAATAATAAAACTTCCATTTGACAGTGTGACCGCGTGTCCAGATAAAAAGCGTACTAATCCCTCTGAATAAGACCCTTTACGTATCGTTATGACGACATCAAAGACAAAAGAAGCCCCCGGGAATACCAGGATAAAACTATTCTGAGAAACATCGTACAAAACACGGACGACGTAAGCGCCAGAAACGTTTCGAGACATACGCCTTTTTGCCGCACAGAAACTATTGTAAGGAACCATTCTACAAAACAAAAACGCTGTAAGCGCCACTTACGCTTCACAAACATACGCTGTTTTGTTCCAAGGATGGAAGAATAAGGAATATTCTTTAGAAAAATGTCGCTGCGTAAAGGTCAAGATATTCAGGCATAGTTTCTTGAATTTTTGACGGCGAATATAATATTAATTTTTATAGGATTCTTTGGAGAAGGTCTTGGGTATTTGTATTAGGATCTAAAGCTATGTTGTATCCTAATACCTAAGATTATCAAATGAACAAGAAACATTATTAAAAAAAGATCTCTTATTATCTCAACACCCTGTATAAATACCAAAACACAGTAGAACGCACAGGCCCATTTGGGTTGTAGCATAGACATATATATTACTTCGTAAAGACCGGCCTTACGAACACTACAAGAGGAGGAGTCAAAATTGCATTTAGTTACACCAGCGTGCTCAGTCGTGTGGCTAATTGCGCAGTGGAAAGGAGGCGTCACCATTGGTGTAAACAAAGTATGTATGCATACAATTCCGACCGAACAACGACGCCTTTCCACTGTGCAATTTGCCACACGACTGAGCGCGCTGGTGTAACTACGAGTAAATGCGATTTTGACTCCAATGTATCGGCCCCATTCGTATTGCTCGTAAGGCCGGTCTTTACGAAGTAATATAATATGTCTATGGGTTTTAGTTATTCGATCTGTTTCCGATATGATACTGATTGATCTATCAATGTCAAAAGTGATATTTCTTCAACCAAAAACGTCACTTTTGACACTGTCAGATCAGTATCTTTCAAAGCAAGTATCGTCTGCTCGTTTGCCTCCTATTTCATAAAAAAAAAAGCAAACTCAAACTCCAATTTCACGTTACAATATTGTTGTCTTCCAAAACTGTCCTACAAAACATCCGGATACATATTTTGCGCCGATCGCAGTGCAATAAATATCACTCAGTGTGAATGGAGCGATAAATCTAGAGGCCAGAAACCAATTTTCTGTGAGCGTTATCACCAGAATTGCTTTCTTCGTATGCTGAAATCATGTTTGAGGCATTCTGAATAAATTGACGATATATTTTATTGGAAGTTTTATTTGTTTTTAATCGTATTGTTTTGTGGAACTTTTTCGGTTCAGTTTTATTGGACTTGGATCTCTCCACCTCCGCTTATTGATTTCTCAGAGGCTCATTCGAACATCAGTTAATTTAATATCAATTCCGATATCTAAATTATTTTGTTATCATTCGCGCGTGCTTTCGCTCGTAATTGTACGTACATATGTACCTATAATTGGCGCGAGTAAGAAGCTCCGAAAATAAAACGAGATCCGATTAGAGTAAAGGGTCCCACTGACAATCAGTTCGACAGACGATATCGGCCTGTCAGTTGTTCGGAACTGTCAAATTTTTGTTCTAACTGACAGGCCGATATCGTCCGGCGGACTGATAGTCACTGGGCCCCTTTACAGTGAAGCGGCCAATTTAAACTAACATTGTGACATCGAAATGATGTCTAAATAGTGTCATTGGCGCGTGCATTTCGCTTTTACTTGTCCGTATCCGTATATGTAGGTATTGGCGCGAGCGATACGCACAGGCGACTGACATCATTTACATATAATTTTGATGTCACAATGTAAATTTTAATTGGCTTCGAAGACAGGTACGAACGTGTAAGCAATTGGCATCTGACTAAACGATATTTTCTTTCACCGAAAAGGAAGCTGTCAAATTTTATAAATAAGATCTAGAAATTCATTGGCCAGGGCCGTGTTGCATAATAAACTACAACTAATGTTACAAGCGGAACTCCTTTTGTAATAAGTGGAATTAGAAAAGGAGTTCCGCTTGTAATATTAGTTGTAGTTTATTATGCAACACGGCTCAGGCCAGGAGCCCAATTCAGATTTAACAATTTATAATAGTGTTGAACTGATTTTGATGCGACCTTGAAGATCGCTCGCGCTGCTTGATGCATGCGAAATGAAGTGAAAGTCGTGCGTGAGATGCACGCCAACAATAAAGACGATCGTCAATGTCATGTCAAAACCATAACAAATCGTTACATCTGAATCGGCTTCCAGGTTCCGAATTCACGACCTCCAGTGTGAAAGCCATGCGGCTTTATCCGCTATCGCTAGCCTACCAGCGCTTGTACAGGTTGGCATCAAATAAAATATTTTTGATGCCAGTTTGGTCGACACTATCGGATAGTGTCGACCAAAGTGGCGAACCACTTGAAAGTGTCTAAAGCTTTCCCTGCTGTTCGGTATACATTGGGCGACAGGATGTGCACTAGCACACGATCGGCCCACTGCCGCCATTCTCGCTCTTCACTATAAATAAAATATAACAACAAAACATTAAGATTCCGTATTTTCCTTACCTTTCATTCATATTCAGATTTATTTCTTCAGTATAAAAATAAACATTGTGTTTAAAGGCTTTATCCTTTGATACCATATAAATACGGACGTGTCCTGATATATTTGGCCGTCACTTTCTATTTGATACTGACTGTACGGGTACAAGTCGCCCCGCACTCTCCTCACGCTTACATAAGTTCACGCGCAACTCCAAACTCGCAGAATATTAATTTAAAAGTAAGAACCAGAACCAGAATGGACATAAAATTAAATATCCGGAAAGAATCAGGGCGTTATGGCGTTATCTGTAATAGAAATCTCTGGATTTATCGGGCTGCGGCGAGGGTGTGCGGTACAATGAAATATAGGCAGCCTTGCTGTTTCTTTTTCGAAGACAACGGCCGCTTGGCGCGCTTTTTGAATTTCGAAGTTGTTTTTTGAAATTCGAACGGGTCTTTTTTCGCTGTTGTGTGAAATATTGGAGCATTGTACGGTTATTTTGCTGAACATTTTGTACCGAGTTGTTAGCGCATTATAAAGTGTTTAGTTTTTCCTTGCGATATCTCTTTTTCGCATTCGTGTGGACTGTAGCCCAAATCCTGTAGTGAGAGGAAGCCTGTATATAGGTAGGTACCTATACTCGTAACAGTCGTAACACGCATAAAAAGTCTTTAAAAGAATAGAAAATAGTTTACAGCCGCTACATTAAAGAGAGAAGATAAGCATGCTCTTTTTAAACTTGTTCCAGCTTTATAATTTCCCTAATTAATATTTCCTTTCTCGCATAATTACCAGACGCCTTTTAATAAAAAGCTATGCGCTTATAATTACGAGGTTGTCTGAACCATACGTCGAACGGAACGGAGCCTATTTGTATCGCAGCATAAAGGGTGGTATACACGGTAATTTACTAATCATCGCGCGGAACAAGCACATTGTGCGAGAGTTAATTACGACGGTGTGACACACGGTTATAAAGAATGACACACCGAGTCTTAGGCCCAGTTGTACTAAAACATCCTTACTCTTTAGTCATAGATGCCAGCATAAAGGGTGGTATACACTAGGTAATTTACTAATCATCGCGCGGAACAAGCATATTGTGCGAGAGTTTAATTACGGCAGTGTTGAGACACACGGTTATAAAGAATGACACACCGAGTCTGAGGCTCAGTTGTACTGAAAACGTCCTTACTCTTTAGTCATAGATTTCAGCATAAAGGGCCCGGCCGGTTTCGACCACGGCGACTGCTTCAACTCCGCTGCTGAAGACGTTCATCTGCCCGCGTGTGGTTTGCGCAACCGATGTTATTAACAAAGACCCGTGGTAATTTACTAATCATCGTGCGCAACAAGCACATTGTGCGAGAGTTAATTACGACGGTGTGACACACGGTTATAAAGAATGACACACCGAGTCTGAGGGGCCGGTTATACTAAAACGTCTTTACTCTTTAGTTATAAATGTTAGCATAAAGGGTGGTATACACTGGGTAATTTACTCGATATAAAAAACTCCTTTCCGGTTTCGACCACGGCGACTGCTTCAACTCCGCTGCTGAAGACGTTCATGTGCCCGCGTGTGGTTTGCGCAACCGATGTTATTAACAAAGACCCGTGGTAATTTACTAATCATCGTGCGCAACAAGCACATTGTGCGAGAGTTAATTACGGCGGTGTGAGACACACGGTTATAAAGAATGAAACACCGAGTCTGAGGCCCAGTTGTACTAAAACATCCTTACTCTTTAGTCATAGATGCCAGCATAAAGGGTGGTATACACTAGGTAATTTACTAATCATCGCGCGGAACAAGCATATTGTGCGACAGTTTAATTACGGCAGTGTTAAGACACACGGTTATAAAGTATGACACACCGAGTCTGAGGCTCAGTTGTACTGAAAACGTCCTTACTCTTTAGTCATAGATTTCAGCATAAAGGGCCCGGCCGGTTTCGACCACGGCGACTGCTTCAACTCCGCTGCTGAAGACGTTCATGTGCCCGCGTGTGGTTTGCGCAACCGATGTTATTAACAAAGACCCGTGGTAATTTACTAATCATCGTGCGCAACAAGCACATTGTGCGAGAGTTAATTACGGCGGTGTGAGACACACGGTTATAAAGAATGAAACACCGAGTCTGAGGCCCAGTTGTACTAAAACATCCTTACTCTTTAGTCATAGATGCCAGCATAAAGGGTGGTATACACTAGGTAATTTACTAATCATCGTGCGCAACAAGCACATTGTGCGAGAGTTAATTACGGCGGTGTGAGACACACGGTTATAAAGAATGAAACACCGAGTCTGAGGCCCAGTTGTACTAAAACATCCTTACTCTTTAGTCATAGATGCCAGCATAAAGGGTGGTATACACTAGGTAATTTACTAATCATCGTGCGCAACAAGCACATTGTGCGAGAGTTAATTACGGCGGTGTGAGACACACGGTTATAAAGAATGAAACACCGAGTCTGAGGCCCAGTTGTACTAAAACATCCTTACTCTTTAGTCATAGATGCCAGCATAAAGGGTGGTATACACTAGGTAATTTACTAATCATCGTGCGCAACAAGCACATTGTGCGAGAGTTAATTACGGCGGTGTGAGACACACGGTTATAAAGAATGAAACACCGAGTCTGAGGCCCAGTTGTACTAAAACATCCTTACTCTTTAGTCATAGATGCCAGCATAAAGGGTGGTATACACTAGGTAATTTACTAATCATCGCGCGGAACAAGCATATTGTGCGAGAGTTTAATTACGGCAGTGTTGAGACACACGGTTATAAAGAATGACACACCGAGTCTGAGGCCCAGTTGTACTAAAACATCCTTACTCTTTAGTCATAGATGCCAGCATAAAGGGTGGTATACACTAGGTAATTTACTAATCATCGTGCGCAACAAGCACATTGTGCGAGAGTTTAATTACGGCAGTGTTAAGACACACGGTTATAAAGTATGACACACCGAGTCTGAGGCTCAGTTGTACTGAAAACGTCCTTACTCTTTAGTCATAGATTTCAGCATAAAGGGCCCGGCCGGTTTCGACCACGGCGACTGCTTCAACTCCGCTGCTGAAGACGTTCATGTGCCCGCGTGTGGTTTGCGCAACCGATGTTATTAACAAAGACCCGTGGTAATTTACTAATCATCGTGCGCAACAAGCACATTGTGCGAGAGTTAATTACGGCGGTGTGAGACACACGGTTATAAAGAATGAAACACCGAGTCTGAGGCCCAGTTGTACTAAAACATCCTTACTCTTTAGTCATAGATGCCAGCATAAAGGGTGGTATACACTAGGTAATTTACTAATCATCGCGCGGAACAAGCATATTGTGCGAGAGTTAATTACGGCGCTGTGAGACACACGGTTATAAAGAATGAAACACCGAGTCTGAGGCCCAGTTGTACTAAAACATCCTTACTCTTTAGTCATAGATGCCAGCATAAAGGGTGGTATACACTAGGTAATTTACTAATCATCGCGCGGAACAAGCATATTGTGCGACAGTTTAATTACGGCAGTGTTAAGACACACGGTTATAAAGAATGACACACCGAGTCTGAGGCTCAGTTGTACTGAAAACGTCCTTACTCTTTAGTCATAGATTTCAGCATAAAGGGCCCGGCCGGTTTCGACCACGGCGACTGCTTCAACTCCGCTGCTGAAGACGTTCATGTGCCCGCGTGTGGTTTGCGCAGCCGATGTTATTAACAAAGACCCGTGGTAATTTACTAATCATCGTGCGCAACAAGCACATTGTGCGAGAGTTAATTACGACGGTGTGACACACGGTTATAAAGAATGACACACCGAGTCTTAGGCCCAGTTGTACTAAAAACGTCCTTACTCTTTAGTCATAGAATTCAGCATAAAGGGTGGTATACACTAGGTAATTTACTAATCATCGCGCGGAACAAGCATATTGTGCGACAGTTTAATTACGGCAGTGTTAAGACACACGGTTATAAAGAATGACACACCGAGTCTGAGGCTCAGTTGTACTGAAAACGTCCTTACTCTTTAGTCATAGATTTCAGCATAAAGGGCCCGGCCGGTTTCGACCACGGCGACTGCTTCAACTCCGCTGCTGAAGACGTTCATGTGCCCGCGTGTGGTTTGCGCAACCGATGTTATTAACAAAGACCCGTGGTAATTTACTAATCATCGTGCGCAACAAGCACATTGTGCGAGAGTTAATTACGGCGGTGTGAGACACACGGTTATAAAGAATGAAACACCGAGTCTGAGGCCCAGTTGTACTAAAACATCCTTACTCTTTAGTCATAGATGCCAGCATAAAGGGTGGTATACACTAGGTAATTTACTAATCATCGTGCGCAACAAGCACATTGTGCGAGAGTTAATTACGACGGTGTGACACACGGTTATAAAGAACGACACACCGAGTCTTAGGCCCAGTTGTACTAAAAACGTCCTTACTCTTTAGTCATAGAATTCAGCATAAAGGGTGGTATACACTAGGTAATTTACTAATCATCGCGCGGAACAAGCATATTGTGCGACAGTTTAATTACGGCAGTGTTAAGACACACGGTTATAAAGAATGACACACCGAGTCTGAGGCTCAGTTGTACTGAAAACGTCCTTACTCTTTAGTCATAGATTTCAGCATAAAGGGCCCGGCCGGTTTCGACCACGGCGACTGCTTCAACTCCGCTGCTGAAGACGTTCATGGGCCCGCGTGTGGTTTGCGCAACCGATGTTATTAACAAAGACCCGTGGTAATTTACTAATCATCGTGCGCAACAAGCACATTGTGCGAGAGTTAATTACGGCGGTGTGAGACACACGGTTATAAAGAATGAAACACCGTGTCTGAGGCCCAGTTGTACTAAAACATCCTTACTCTTTAGTCATAGATGCCAGCATAAAGGGTGGTATACACTAGGTAATTTACTAATCATCGTGCGCAACAAGCACATTGTGCGAGAGTTAATTACGGCGGTGTGAGACACACGGTTATAAAGAATGAAACACCGAGTCTGAGGCCCAGTTGTACTAAAACATCCTTACTCTTTAGTCATAGATGCCAGCATAAAGGGTGGTATACACTAGGTAATTTACTAATCATCGCGCGGAACAAGCATATTGTGCGAGAGTTTAATTACGGCAGTGTTGAGACACACGGTTATAAAGAATGACACACCGAGTCTGAGGCTCAGTTGTACTGAAAACGTCCTTACTCTTTAGTCATAGATTTCAGCATAAAGGGCCCGGCCGGTTTCGACCACGGCGACTGCTTCAACTCCGCTGCTGAAGACGTTCATGTGCCCGCGTGTGGTTTGCGCAGCCGATGTTATTAACAAAGACCCGTGGTAATTTACTAATCATCGTGCGCAACAAGCACATTGTGCGAGAGTTAATTACGGCGGTGTGAGACACACGGTTATAAAGAATGAAACACCGAGTCTGAGGCCCAGTTGTACTAAAACATCCTTACTCTTTAGTCATAGATGCCAGCATAAAGGGTGGTATACACTAGGTAATTTACTAATCATCGCGCGGAACAAGCATATTGTGCGAGAGTTTAATTACGGCAGTGTTGAGACACACGGTTATAAAGATTGACACACCGAGTCTGAGGAGCCAGTTGTACTAAAACGTCCTTAGTACAACAAGTTACAAGGATATTGACAGATAAAGCGGCGGCAACAAAAACGCCGCAACAGTAATGCAGCTGCAATTTACATCCGAACAAACGTCATTTTAAAGCTGGAAAAATGGCAAAAGATGTCGCCCTACGCAACAGTATGTAGTGAGTAATCATGCGTGCTAACACACTTGGCCGTGTCGCATGCATGAATAACGCATATATTAATACACTCCCAATAGACTCACACCACACTCCTTGACGGAACAATCACGAGATTATGTTTCTCGTATCTGATTATTGATAATGTACAATATTCTATACAAAGCGGAAGCGAAATTTGAGATTTAATGTTGATGCTAATTTGACGTAAATTTTGACATCAAATGCGCATATTGCTTTTACACAATGGCCTACCGAAAATACGTTTTTGCCGAAGATTTAATTTTTGGTACAAGCTTTTATCGCTGACTGTACTTTTCTTTCCACATGCAACTAATAGGGAATATTACGCGAAACTCTGCGTAGGGGGCGCCACTACCACAATCTGAGGGTCTATCGTGAAACAAGAAAATCGAAAGAGGCTGGGCTTCTTTATACTCAAGTCATAGTATACTTTATAGTCAAGGACATCATTCAACTCAGAAGTAGTGTAAGTTAGTCTGTTGTAGTCAAAGAGCATAATATAATCACTACGACAATATTAGTAGTAGTGGTAGTAGTAGTAGTAGTAAATCACTTTATTGTACAAAAAAAATTGTGCAATAAAGAATCCGGATTAGAATTCGGTTACCGCGATAGTTACTCATGAAAACGGATTATTACGTTCTACTTGTAATTTTTTAGAGAGCCACTATGAGGGTGGCATTTGTTTAAAACCCTCTATAAATAAATAAAGAATAAAAAAAAACAATTTCGTTATCTAACATTTCTGTCACTCTTGCATATTCGAGCGATAAAGAGGCAGATAGCGAAATTTCGGATTCGCGTTTCCCGGCCGGTAGAGGTCCTCTGTAAACAAACCGCCTTGATGCATCATTGTCATATTTTATTATCTTTGAAAACTTGTCAAAAACCTGTTAAAGGTACAGTATGTATAAGATACTCTATGGTTTACTTAAAAGGCTAGTGCTGCACTCTGGTGGCAGAACATTGCAGTAATATCTCTATATTCATCGAGACAATTCTGATATTATTATTACTGTTCCAGGGGTGTTGTATCCGAGTCAAAAGTATAAGTAAGTCGAGTAAGTTGTATTTTCCAAAAGTTTTAAAGGTGACTCTCGTACCAGTAGGTATACGAGAGCGAGTGAGAATCAAACGCCCAATGATCAGATCAATATCATAATTTTAAAATCGAAATACGCTTAACTGCATGAATCGCACCTAATGATGCATATCAGTACCGAACTAGTACAAAACTCTCTAAATGCTGCACATTTTCAGTATTCTGCATACTTTCAGTCTTATGGAATTTAGGTGTACTCGTAGTGTAGGACAATGGACCAAGTTTTGTAAGATAAATAGCGCAGAAGCACTTAGTAAAATACTTTCTAACGTGTTTAAGTATACACGGTGGCTAAAAAATAAGTGAATTACCGTTGCCAGGGAAGTTTTGGGATTATACTGAGCAACTTTTACTATGGGACCAACCCCGAAATCGCGAAAAAAAATTTGGCTGCTTCATATATTTTGGTAGGGTAAATTTTTTTTTTCGCGATTGCGTGGTTGGTCCCATACTTAGGGGTTCCCTACGGCAGATTTTTTCCTACCCCTATTTTCAATGAATTGCAACTTTGATGACGAGGTTTGACCATAAGTCAGATAGAACACAGAACGTTAACAAATAGTACCAAGCAAGAAGCAACAACGCAACGCAAGCTCCTGATGACGCTCCTCGGTACGGAGTGAAACATGTCGAGCGTTTTCGACTTAAAATACGTGAGTGACCCCTTATTAATTTATTTAATATGTTAACAAATAGTAATCTGAGTTCCTACCTAACCTCCATTTATCCGTAAAATCCGTCACACGCGTCCGCGCCAGTTAGCGTTGCTCATACTATTTTTCGCTAAAACCGCGCCAGCTAGCGAACGCCCTTAGAAGTTTCTAAGAGGCCGATTCTATTATTAAAATTTGATGTTTTAATGTCAGTTTGATACTACCTTAAGTCGTGTCATCAGGAATCTCACTCGCACCAATTAGTGCAAGCGAAATGCCTTATAAAACGACTCCTGATTGCATTTCGTCCGCAGCAAGCGTGAGCCTGAAACTGGTATCTTGACTGTGAGCACCAATCAGCGTGAGTCGCTGACTCTGATTGGTGCTCACGATCAAGGCACAGGGCGGACACGCTATACATCAAAAATCACTTGCATTTCTATGTGTGAACGGCACATCTGTACACGCGTCATGCGTCTAATGTGAGTAAGAAGTTGCTTTAAAATAGTACTGAGCGGCCGGCAAACGGCCGTCAACCTGCTGTCGCGGGGCGAGGTAATTCGAGTCGGGGCGGGGCGGTGCGTGGCCGTTCTGTATGTAAATACTATTACTTATTCTGTGATCAAGGTGCCATTCGGATTCAGACTACACCAGCGTTACTGTTGCGGTATTGCGGTGCCACATTGTTCCCGTAAATGTCAAGAATATGCAGCAATTCACACTGCAGTAATGACGCGCTTACAATGCTGCTGCCGACTGCATTTCTACAGGAAACATCAAAAAGGTAATTTAATCGAGACATTTATACGAGTTCTATGCTTTACAGTACCTACATATAAGAAGTGCCGATACGTACATAACCTCACCATCTGCACTCACACGATCTCATACACCTACACACACCCATATACACACACACACACACACACACGTGTGTGTATGGTTTGGTGTATGTCCAGCTGCAATGCAATCGGCAGCGTTACTGCTGCAGTATTGCGGTGCGACATTGCTGCCGCAAATGTTAAAAACCCGGGCGGCAAAATCGATTTTAAGTTATAGTCTGAATCCGAACGGTACTTTCAAAGTCGTATCAAATTAAAGTGAAAATCATATCCAATTGAAAAATCTGAATAGGCCTCTAAAGGTTTCATTACTTGACAGGTACTTTAGCTACCTTTAGACCTTCGCTCTCGGACCTCCCGTTATAATAATTATTAGCGAAGTTATCACAGACATCGGGAACTTACGCACAATAGCCGTGGAAAGCGACGTAACCTTATCTTGTGTGGTATATGTTGTAAGAGCTAGCGTCATGAGGAAATTGTACATTAGAGTTTTGAATGATTCACGGTTAGTTTCACTAGACTTATATTGACCGGGATATAGACCGTGATTACCTTGAGTGTAGTGTGTTTGGACAGACCAACGAGTGTGAACGCGACCGGACCAACAAGTGTGAATGCGACCGATGGTAACGTTGAAAGTGAACGCAGCCGACGCGCAAGAATGAGGGTAGACAGAGCGCTGTCTACACAACTTTGACACCCACCCGCTATCTTCAGTCACCCGTGAACATGATGCATGTAACTGCGTCGAAATATCGGGAGCTCACAAATAATACAAAAGGTGATCACGGTCTATATCCCGGTCAATATAAGTCTAGTGAAATTGTACATTGTTTAACTCGGGTGAAAGGCCAATTATCATTTCATCCCTTCGTTAATCTTCTATACTAATAGCTCCAGTTTAGCCTAGTGTGACGGAAGGGTAACTACGGACCGCTACACTGAGCATGGCCCGACATGCTCTTGGCCGGTTATTTTATTATTACGTATGTATAAGAGTTAGGACCTTTTAAAGATGTGTATGAAATTTGTTTTTCTCTCCTAAAGGATGACTCACGTTAGACCGGGCCGTGACCGGGCCGGAGCTTCCGGCGCTTCGTTTTCTATGGAAAGCATCACGTGATCACCTGTCATGTCATAGAAAAGTAAGCGCCGGAAGCTCCGGCCCGGTCACGGCCCGGTCTAACGTGAGTCATCCTTAACTCTTATAATACCTAATCAAAAAAAACGAAAAAAGTCAAACGAAAAGTTAAATTGGTTAATGTATTGTATAATGTATTAATAATTGTGTAAAATTATTTTTCATAAAGTCAAACATCTGAATTTGTTATTATAATACATACCATTATACTTGGCCCACTCGAGTATGATGATTGCGGATGTCAGCATTTAGTTGGCGCCATTGTGTTTACAACAAAGACCCCAAATTAATGAGGGGTCGGTTACATAAACATTACACACAAGCTCTTGCCCGCAACTTTGCCTGCGTAGAATGATGATTATGATTGATAGAAACTATCATCACAGAATAAGTTATAGTATTATCATACAAAACGGCCACGCACCGCCCCGCCCCGACTCGAATTACCTCGCCCCGCGACACCAGATTGACGGCCGTTTGCCGGCCGCTCAGTACTATTTTTAAGCAACTTACTCACACTATGATGTGTACAGACGTGCCGTTCACACATAGAAACGCAAGTGATTTTTAATGTATAGCGTGTCCGCCCTGTGCTATCATTGTGCTTTCCCGGGCCTCAAACCATCTCCATGCCAAAGTTCACCTTAGGCTTAGAACCACTGCGGGTTTTTTCTTCCGGTTTCAGTCTAATTTCTTGCGGTTTCAGTCTTTTAAGTGCGTGCGTTACATTTTTAGCGGTTGCGGAACCGCTTTTGAAAAAACCGCAGTGCGTACTAAGCTTTAATCGGGTCTCACTATTGGTGCGCTTTCAGACATTGAGTTATTATTAGTATAGAGAAGCCATACAAAACAATTAAATGTGTCGTCTTCAAGCAAAAGGTACCACTTTGTCGCTTGCCATAAGGACGCTCTGACAGGTTATTCGTATAGATGCTAGCAAATTTCGCCCTTATGGTAAGCGACAATGTTACCTTTTACTTGAAAACGTCACAAATTGTCGCAATCATAGCTTAGGTCGAATTTTACGCGTTTAGGTCGCTAGATTCACGCTCCGCTTCTATGGTTTGATGTCAAAACAACATCAAGTCATGGCGAAAAATACTGGTTCTCTGTGCCGGTTCTACACGTTATTGATAATAGTTCAATGCTTTAAGGTCGTATAAGATGAAAACTGTGATGTATATACTTAAGTAGGTAGGTATAAAAATGAGTATATGTACCCACCGTCAGTCTTCTTCTACCTAGCGCTATCCCGGCCTTTGCCAGGGTCCGCTTTTCTACTTGCCTTTCTCCACTTTGCTCGATCCTGGGCGTCCTCGCGTAAGCCCGTTTGCGCTCATATCCGCTTTCACGACATCGAGCCATCGCTTTCTGGTCTGCCCAGTATCTATAATAAAACAGTCTTGCATGAACGCCATTGAATATATTTTAACTGGCGACGAATTGGTGAATTTAAGTCGAAATTAGTGATCTTGCCTTTCGGAAAGGTACACGAATTCAAATTGCATATCAAATTGTTAACAGAATCGGCCTACAAGGGCGTTCATGTTGCAAAGTAAATGGTTGCGCTGTGCAGTTTCAAAGGAATTCCGTCCGCAAACGCTCCGGCTGTGGAATGAACTCAAGGTTTTCTCAAGAGACTGCAGTATGAGATTCTTCAAAGGTACTGTGGTTTTTTAAAGCTGGTACGGTGGTACGGTACGCTTACCATTAAGGTCATATGGATTATGGACGCGCAAAAAAGTGCGTCACTCCATTGACACTCGCCGCGGTGGACCACACGGTACATAAGTATTAACTAAAAAAATTGATTTGTTCCCAAACTTGTTCATAGATGGCAGCACCAGTCTCTCTCGCTATAACGTAATTCCGTAAGGAATTCGTGTAGGAGGTGTAGTAGGTCGCCTAGTCTTACTAAGATGACATATAGTCGAGAAGTTGGGACAGGTACCGCTGTGGTGAGGTGGCCTAGGTGTTCATGGCGTTAGCCGCGATAGCTAAAGACGCCGGTTCGAATCCGGCCTTCACCACTGGAGGGCTTCGTCACTTTTTCTTTAATATATGACATCTATTACAGTTTTTAATAAGTACTAACTGTTATTTAATTTAACCCTTAAATGCATGATTTTTTCTTTTTGCCTAAAATTAATATATGTGTGTACATAATTGTTTACCGATCCTCGGAAAAATAAAATTAAAACATCGATTTACACTTCTAAATCAGTGTCAGAATTTACGTAGGGTAAATCATAATTTATTGTATGTAAATATACAATTGTTGGTAAAAGATATATGAAAAATCTTACTACTATTAGAAATTAAAACTATTTGTAATATACCTATACCTAATAAAGATTTTAAATATAAAATAATTGCAAACCCCGAAAAAAACCGCCTGAATACTATTCCAATTTTTCTAAATTTTCCACCATTTAGTCTTAAAACAAATGTATTTTTTTTAACTAAATTATTGTGAAAATTTGAATAGAACATCGGAATGTGTATTAATGTACATTCCGATCCGATTCCGGACCAAATAGATTTTATCTAATTATGCATAAAGTTATATGTTTTTGTATTGCAGGCTGCATCCATCACTATGCGCTTAACTCAACCACCTTGTCCCAATTGGAGTATATACTTACGCGACATGGACCGTTCCAAATCAAAACTGTACTAAGATGTTCCATCTATATATTCCGTCGCTGCCTCTTGCTTACACGATTTACTTTGTAAAACAATTATGTATTGTTATATCGCGTCGCCATAAAGAATATTTACTTAACTGACGCCTGCGGAGTAATTGTGTAGGTACGTCAGTAATTAGAAGCCATTGTGTCCACGACAAAGCCACAAATTAATGAGGGTAGCCAAAAGTTACGGGCCAATCCGAACGTACACTGACAGAATAATTTTATTTAGTTATCGTGCGTCTCACTTGCTCCAATACATGCATGCGGACAAGTACGAGCGAAATGTACGATAAGTTAATGACATTTTTTGATGTACATTCGAATTAGCCTGTGAGCTGTTACGGCTTGTATTTGGTGATGATTAATTTCCGATAGATCTAGTCACTCTCTTTGAACTCGTTATATATTAAATAATCTAAGATCGACTTAAGTGAGTAGACAGCAAATACGGAGCTACCACGCACCCTGATCTCACTAACGAGACGTTTGCGATTGGCCCAATATTTGTTTAGGCACGTTCGACGCTAATGACATTCACCTTCCGGCGCCAGATGTGAGAACCCTTGGTGACGCATGCATATCTTGAGTCATTTGACACTAAATAGTCTGTTTAATTATTTGGTAATTTGGAGTTGAAACTAGGTCCATGGGGTCCCAGCGCGCACAAGTTGTTTGCAGAAATCGCGAAGCGTCTGGTTGATTGTAACTGGTGACCGAAGAGCTGGCGGCTTCCTCGCACAACGTATCAGCATTGCGATACAGCGAGGAAATGCCGCCAGCATCCTTGGTACAATGCCTCAAGGGCCTATTTTAGATTTAAGCTAGTTATTAATTTCGTTTACGTACTGTATATATCTTGTATGTAAATAAAGATTATTTGTTTGGTAAAGTCATAAGATTCTGAGGGTTGCGTGACCAAGATAGCAAAAGATATGACTCACTCTAAAATGTGATGCTTTCTATAGAAAACGAAAATGATATGTAACTTGCCCTAGTTGCTAAGACCTGGACGAATTAGACCTGGGGAGTCGACTCCTCCTCCGCTAGGCACGAGTAGGCACGGTACGATCTCGTAGCTACCGGGCCAAATCAGCTTTCTTTGACCTAAGGAACAATCGTACCAAGCGGCATCGCCTGAGACTAAAGTGCATACTACTCCATACATTTACTGTCGTTACTTACCCTACTAGTAGGTACATTATTGTACTTTGTTCCACCGTAATAAGTAGCTTCCGAATCAACAGCCAAAATCAAATCGTGGAAATTTACAAGCGTTCTTCAAAAAAATTGTTTTACACAAAAACGTGTATTCCTAATTCATTCTTTTATTGACGACGTAAAATTTATCTCCAGCACAAAAGCGGAGAATAGGAAATAAGGCACACTAAATTAAACAGTAAAAAATCCAGTAATTAGTCTTAAGAGTAAAAAATAAAGTAACTGGATACCTTCCAATTTTTCACATCAACAATTTTAAGGATGGAGTAATTAATTGCAGCTTCAATGGCTTTTACCTTAATGGGGCGCTCTTGATATAATTAGAATTACTGCATCGCCTAAGGGTGCGATTTTGGAGGGGTGTTTTTAAGTTCCGTATCACCTATGACAAGCTCAAATGAGAAAATGAGTGGACAGTACAAAAACCGGCCAAGTGCGAGTCGGACTCGCGTTCCAAGGGTTCCGTACATTACACAATTTAAACAATGTATTTTTTATGTGAAACGTGAGTGAAATGTCTTTAAGAAACCCGTAGGGGTCGGTTCCGTACCCAAAGGGTAAAACCGAGACCCTATTACTAAGACTCCGCTGTCTGTCTGTCTGTCTGTCTGTCTGTCTGTCTGTCTGTCTGTCTGTCTGTCTGTCCGTCTGTCACCAGGCTGTATCTCATGAACCGTGATAGCTAGACAGTTGAAATTTTCACAGATGGTGTATTTCTGTTGCCGTTATAACAACATACTAAAAACAGAATAAAATAAATATTTAATTGGGGCTCCCCTACAACAAACGTGATTTTATTGCCATTTGTTTCGTAATGTTACGGAACCCTTAGTGCGCCAGTCCGACTCGCACTTGACCGGTTTTTATATATCATCATCATAACTTAAGAGCTTTGCTCTTGTCGGTGGAGTAATTGCCAATCCTTTCTTTCCTGAGCCAGTCTTTTGATTTGCTCGTACGATGCATTCTCTTAATTTAATATAAACTAAACATAGATAATAACAAATAATTAACTAAATGTCCCTATCTACTGTCCATCACTTTTTATCATTCTTTGTTGTTGCGTTGAATAGCGATGAGAATGAGAAATAGTTTATTGCCTACTATCATTAAATTATTACTAATCTGTAGGCTAATAGGTGGGCGAATGAGTTGATTTCTGAGCGGCTTATTAATACATTCCATGAAATATTCTCGGAAAAATGAAAGGAGTAAACGAACTCTTGCCAGATGTGGGTTAAGTTAGATTAGAACTGGGACCCCCAAGTAAACGAACTGTTGCCAGAAGTGGGCTAAGTTAGGTTAGAACTGCGACCCCCAAGTGAACGAATTGTTGCCAGAAGTGGGTTAGGTTAGAACTGCGACCCCCAAGAAAACGAACTGTTGCCAGAAGTGGGTTAGGTTAGGTTAGAACTGCGACCCCCAAGAAAACGAACTGTTGCCAGAAAAGTGGGTTATCAATATATTCAGCTTCGGCTCCCAAACTGTGAAATATAATTTTTAAATCACGGGATTTATCACCGGTGTTCTGCTTAGTCACAATTGCAAAATTGTAATTATTTGCTACTGAATTGTTACCGCTGCAATCGTGTCCAAAACGCCACAAATAAGGCCATCAAGTAATTACAGTGAGTCGCGCAAATACACTGCATGCCCCGGTTAATTTAAATGTAAAGTCTTGCTCTTGCCAGACTTGTCCGTTCACGGTCCGCAGTCTGTCGTATTTTAATTAAAACCTCTTTGTGCGGGGTTGCCAGCGCGACGAGATTAAGGATCGCTAGGGTCTATATTTTTTGCGAAGCTCGCCACCACCAAGCCTTTTTATGAACTCGTAAGCCCCCATTCTATTTTTAGGACAAGTGAAAGAAGGAGCCAGTGTCCTGAAAAAAAGAACATTTATTTTGAATTTTGAGGTTCCGATATATATGGTCTGGTTTTCTTTGAAAAACCAGATCCTGAGAGCCGTTACAACTAAAAAAGTTGTCCTAAAAATAGGCCAATTGACCTATGAGGTTCTACCACGTCGGTGACCCGCCTTATGGTAAGCTGTCACCGTATCCCATAGGAACCAACATCCATACGAACCACCAATATCACCAATATCCATCCAACGTCCATAGACGGCTGCAACTCCAGGGGTGTTTACATGCGCGTAGCCGACCCTTTCAAAATCTGAACAATCCTTGTTGAAGATCCCCATACTAGACCCTCGAGAAAACTTTATTTTCAGTTGTATATCACCCTGCATACCATTTTCTGCACTATAATTTTAGTACAAAATAGTGATATAGCCGAGGTATCTGACGACCTAATTTTGTTTTCAGGGTAATGAAGACAAAAAATAAACATAAAAACCCGCGTGACGGCCATATCTTCCGTTGCAAGTTTCGCGCTTTGCACCATATATCTTTTGTTTCCTTCTAACTTCTTACGTACCCTCTTAAACAACTCTGACACAACAAGCAGAAATACAACGCTGTTACTGAAATGTCATATCCTTCGCCCTGCAACATTAGAATTTAAAATAAATAACCTCATGTGACCGGAGGGCTGGCAGCTCTCTCGGCCAGAGGATAAGCTTGGTCATCCAAAAAGGTAACCAGGCTGCCAGCCTTCTGGGCACCATAACGCATGAAGGTGACCTGGGAAGCATTTTTTTATCTATAAGTTTTTTTGATAAATAAATGATTTCATTTTAAATAAACAACAATTCTAGTTTGTTCTAAGAATAACTTATTCATCTCTCCAATCATATATAAATATGCATAAAAGTCAATACAAACATACTGACTAAACATTCTGTACAGACCACCCGTACCTTCCTCTACCTCCTCTTCGGTATCACCGTCTCTTTCCTACAACTATAATATCACTCGACTAGCGATCCAATCTCACAAAAACTCATCGCGAGTCACCTGAGGTTCTTTCACACGAACCTAATTTAATTTGGCTCGATTGTATGGTGCGAATGTAGTACCCTAGTTGCAATCTTACGTATAGTTAACACATCTGCAGTACTAAAACATCTCAAGTTTAATTAAATTCCTCCTCCTCCTCTTCGGTATCGCCGTCTCTTTCCTACAACTATAATATCACTCGACTAGCGATCCAATCTCACAAAAACTCATCGCGAGTCACCTGAGGTTCTTTCACACGAACCTAATTTAATTTGGCTCGATTGTATGGTGCGAATGTATTACCCTAGTTGCTATCTTACGTATAGTTAACACATCTGCAGTACTAAAACATCTCAAGTTTAATTAAATTCCTCCTCCTCCTCTTCGGTATCGCCGTCTCTTTCCTACAACTATAATATCACTCGACTAGCGATCCAATCTCACAAAAACTCATCGCAAGTCACCTGAGGTTCTTTCACACGAACCTAATTTAATTTGCCTGGATTGTATGGTGCGAATGTATTACCCTAGTTGCTATCTTACGTATAGTTAACACATCTGCAGTACTAAAACATCTCAAGTTTAATTAAATTTCTGGTACACTCAGCGTCAAATACTTTGTAGCAACCAAAATTGTCAAATAGTTCGGTACACCATATATTTAGTATAGTGTAAAGAACTATTAAACCACTTTGACTGCTACAGAGTATTCGACACTGAGTGTACATACGCTTTTATTGCGAAATGGCATGCAAATTTATAGCGCCTCAAAATGTAATTAGAATATGCTTTGAAATTGTATGAAAAGGTGTAAAAGATTAGTTGGTTAAATACACTTTCAAAAACAAAACAATCTTTGTTTTTGACGTGTGCCTTTATTTGACAAGTACAAAGGGATATTTTTTTTTATATTATAAACTGATCGGCGATTGGCCCTAGTCACACCTGATGGAAAGTGAAGACAGGGCCTAAGATGGAGCTCACCGACTATGACTGAAAATTTAAGTGTGTTTTTCTTTAACGCATTCAGTGTTTAGATACACTCGTAACTTTTTGTAGGCTCTTTAAGTCTGTGTGTAGATAATATTCTTAGTAGAAGCGGTAATCTAATTTTACAATTAAAACACATTTATTTACATACAAGATATATACAGTGGTACTACGTAAACGAAATTAATAACTAGCTTAAATCTAAAATAGGCCCTTGAGGCATTGTACCAAGGATGCTGGCGGCATTTCCCCGCTGTATCGCAATGCTGATACGTTGTGCGAGAAAGCCGCCAGCTCTTCGGTCACCAGTAACGTCAACCAGACGCTTCGCGATTTCTGCAAACAACTTATGCGCGCTGGGACCCCATGGACCTAGAGTTTCAACTCCAAATGGAACGAAATGATACTCTCTACCGAGGCTCTTATATTTATTACGTTTTAAAATTTCGGCGCTTTCCGCCGCTCCGCCCGCTTTTACATTAGTCCGTTGGAGGTGGGACGGTGCCAGTGTGTCTACGCAGGTAGCATCCCACACCAACATCCGTCCCAAGCTCCAAGGAACCAAGGACATCCCATCGGGCCTCTTGCCATCATCTCTGATAATGCCAGTCGGCTCAAGAAGAGCGGGTACATTGATGGTGGCAAGAGACCGATTTTACAATTTGTTAGTGTGATAAGTGCGACGGAGGTGCCTAACGATACTACGTGTAGATAATTAACCTTTCATATGTGTGTGGTGGTCAAAAATCGTGGGTTCAAATCTCCGCTGTGCTGTAAAGAGAAAAAAAATTCTCGAAAAAATGCAAAAATAATGCTTATTATACATACAGAGACAAGAGGTAAGAGTTAGACCGAGGTAAGTATGCAACGATTTTCATAACACACGCAGTGCAAGTGTTATTTATACGTCATAATTTCATACAAATTTGACGTTTAAAATTGCATTTGCAGACTATCTCGGGTTTAATCATACCATATCAAAACACAACACCATACATTTGCTTAATGTGTGTTAAGTAATTTCTTTTGATGCTGTTTTCGAGGCAACAATTAACTTTTTTTTATACCACGTCGGTGGCAATCAAGCATACGGCCCGCCTGATGGTAAGCAGTTACCGTAGCCTATGGACGCCTGCAACACCGGAGGTATTACTTGCCATTTTTATCTTCTCACACGCAGCTTATTATGTATGCAGACGATATCTGCGCCGTAGTGAGTGGGGACTGTGAGGATGAGCTCCGTATCAATGTCGAAACGGTAATAGTGAGGCTCTTGCACTGGTTTACTGCGAACGGCATGCAGCTCAACCTCGAAAAAACGAATATTCTGGACTTCTCATTGGCTACAAGTCAGACCACAAACTTAAACCCTGTAGTAATACAAAACACAAACATTGAAGCCGTGAGCTCCGCAAGATTCGTGGGATTCACTCTAGACGGTAGACTGCAGTGGCAGGAGCATATTGATTCCATCTGTGCTAGGTTAAACTCTGCTTATTATGCCGTAACCAGACTCAAAGGCTCCTTGTCTCAAAAGAATCTACTAGCCGCCTACTACGCTTATTTTCACTCCCATCTTTCCTATGGAATCGATATTTGGGGTTTAGCTGCAGACCGTGATCGCCCTTTTATTATTCAAAAAAAAGTCGTCCGGTCTATATGCAGAGTACCACCTGACGAACCAGCAAGAGAGCTTTTTATTAAATTACGCATCCTAACGGTTCCCTTGCTCTTTATATTTGAGGTGGGAAAACTTATCCGACGGAGCAGGAAACACCTTTCCATCTCTACTATGCGTGAGTCGTCAAGACGAACGCAGGTACTAGTAATACCTAGGCACAGGCTTGCAAAAACAGGTAACTGCTTCCAAATTATAGGCCCACGCATCTATAACAGGTTACCGTCTGATATAAAGGATGTTGCATCAGATCCTATTTTTATAAGAAAACTCAAGTGTTTCCTGATCCAAAAGGCGTATTACTCGGTTAAGGAATTTCTGGAAGGCTAATTGGGATCACTCCTAACGTATTGGAACGGGGTATGATTATTTTATTTACAATTGAATTATTATTATTATTTTTTGTTATTATTGTTATTCTAATGTTTAATGAAACCCAATTTTAATTGCACATATTTCTGACATATCTATTGTAAATAATAATATTAATAATGTAAATTACGCATCCATGACAATGTATGATTAATACTAATAAAAAATATGAATATGAATATTACACATTTTGAAGAACTTTTACTGTAACCCTATAACTTTACTTAATTCACTGAGATCCTTAAATAAATCCGAGTCGTTGTATTACGGCTGTGTGAACCAACTACTGTTATTTATTTGGCAGCGAGCGTAAAGAGACAGCAAGTAAGACATGAATAAATTCTGAAAGTGCATGCTCTTCGCGCCTTGAACAATACCACAGATTGTGTATAGGAAGATAAGTCTTTTAGGTTTTTTCTGTTATAAAGAAAGTGACAATTTATCCCTCTTTTTCTACAATCGACCACCTTCACTCCCTAAATCAAATTGTAGAGAAATCCAAGCATGGTGACCCGAAAACCGAATCGTCGATGTTGGGAAGACCACAGGGCTAAAATGGGACTGGGCTGGACATGTCTGCCGGATGAATGATGACAGATGGGCAAAAATACCCACAAGCTGGCATCCCCAGAGTAGTCGTAGCAGCGAGGCAGACCGAGAAAGAGATGGCGGGACGCTTGGATGCGTTTCAGTGAGATTGGCGGGATCTTGCTCAGCACATGGAGGATTGGAAAAGACTGGGAGGCCTTTGCCCAGCAGTGGGACATACAGTCTTATAAAAGAAAATAAGAAAGTGAATTCATTTTCCTTTCTGGATATTGATAGTATGGAAAATATTGATATATCATTTGATGTATATTTTAGTCATAGCCAGACACAAATTTTTACATAAGTATAAAACTTCTACTTGGTCTATTTTCTTTCTATTACAATGTTTACTAACTAAAACTAGTACCAAACAGAGATATATGTAACTTAAATGTTCGTGCTAAGTTTCAGGTTATTAAAGCATGTTGATTTAAAATGAGAGCGTAAAGGATGACTCACGTTAGACCGGGCCGTGACCGGGCCGGAGCTTCCGGCGCTTCGTTTTCTATGGAAAGCATCACGTGATCACCTGTCATGTCATAGAAAAGTAAGTGCCGGAAGCTCCGGCCCGGTCACGGCCCGGTCTAAACGTGAGTCATCCTCAACTCCGATTGTATGGTAGCGGCTCTTTGGCGACAAGTTCGTGGGAGTCTTAAGAATATAGAGATTTTTTTCTTAATAAACAACAGCTTTCTGAAACATATTCTGTTTCATTTAATCCAGCGTCTTTTGTTTCCCGCAATTGAATTAACCGGCATGATAACTATTCGTGGTTTAATTAGTTTCTGTGAGTGCTGTAAATACAAGGAGTAAATAAATAATTGTTGCTCTCTAGTTGCATAACGAGATGTCGGGAAACGTGAGAGAAATACAACTTATAATCCTATAGAGAATGTTGTTGGGCATTACAGAGAAGCCAAAGTAATAATAGGCAAGAAGTTCTTCTTGCTTAGTATTTCTTCTTCTTCTTCTTCTTTTAAAATTATGGCTTCAGCCCAGTGGGACTATTTCGCCAGTATCAAGGTATTAAGAGGTTTAAAAACGACAAAAATTGTACGGTTGTACAAGACAGTGTACGGTGATTTGTTAGCTCTTGTAAATCGATAGTTAGACTTTACAAGAAGCACGTGGACTACCGGCCGTTGACTCCAAGATTGTGGTTAAACGCGCTTCAAAATTAATTCTCCATTCACTGCACACTACCATATTAGTTTACTGTATAATAAGCTATCGATATTACACTTTAAACAATATTAATGAGCAAAAAACAAAGTAATTAATCACGATGCTAACTATCAAGATGGCGCTCGAACCGGAAGTCCGCTTAGTATTTCATTTAAAATATAATAAAATGATGTTTCCATTAGCTGTAAGTATTGTATTAACATGTAAAATATTTACTTATATTTTATCAATAAAAGATTGATTGATTGAATTATTACTTTTATCCGAATCAAATCAATTAATTCAATTCAATATATTTTATTTCAGACCATGTCCATAGTGTTAGTGTACATTCCCTTAAACCTATATTAGTTAAACCTATACTAACTTATAATAACTTATAAACTACACCTCTGGATCCCATATGTACATTGTCCCAATGTTTCCAGAAGGCGCAAGCAGGCGAATCTAACACTAGGCGCACGAGGCTGTTGGAACTGTCTCGCACGCGACACGCGACGCATCAGGGAGGCAGTTCTTTTGCGTATTATCGCACCGAAGCAGTCCGTACGCGCCTCCGCGAACATACCTGACGCGCTGCAAAAACGAGGCAGTCCCAACAGCATCCTGAACCCATTGTTGTACTGGACGCACAGAGCATTGAAGGCTTTTTTAGTATAACTTGTCCACAGGCTGCACGTTTAAAAGGTTTGACAAAATTAATGAATCTATTCCTATCTGGAAATACAATGGCATGAATCACTTTTTAACCGACTTCAAGATTTCAAAAGGAGGAGGTTATCAATTCGATTGTTTTTTTTTAATGTTTGTTACTCCATAACTCCGTCATTTCTGGACCGATTTTAAAAATTCTTTTTTTGATTGTAAGTACATACATACAGATTGGACTCGTTTTTGTCAAAACGCGGTTCTGATGATGGCATCCATGAGGAATCGAGGGAACTCCTCAAATGTTAAAGGCATACATATAGTGATTTTAGTATTTTCATCAACAAATCAAGCACTTACATTTAAAAAAGTGACATTTGATGAAGTGGAACTGCTGATGATGATCAGAACGGAACTCTTACATACAGATTGGACTCGTTTTTGTCAAAACGCGGTTCTGATGATGGCATCCATGAGGAATCGAGGGAACTCCTCAAATGTTAAAGGCATACATATAGTGATTTTAGTATTTTCATCAACAAATCAAGCACTTACATTTAAAAAAGTGACATTTGATGAAGTGGAACTGCTGATGATGATCAGAACGGAACTCTTCAATGACGCATAGTTCACGTTTGGCGATTTGTCCTCTTCGTTATGTTTGTTAAGCAAGTTAGGTTTTCAAGAAACATTTTTGTCAAGCTCGAGTTCTAATGATGGGATCCATGAGGAATCGAGGGAACTCCTCAAATGTGAAAGGCATACATATAGTGATTTTTGTATTTTCATCAACAAATCCAGCATTTACATTTAAAAAAGTGACATTTGATGAAGTGGAACTGCTGATGATGATCAGAATGGAACTCTTCAATGACACATAGTTCGAGTTTGGCGATTTGTTCTCTTCCTTATGGACCCAGACCCAAACTTGGACCCGGACTCGGACCCGGACCCGGGTCTGGACATGGACCCCAACTCGGATCCGGACCCGGACCGAACTCTGACCCAAACTTGGACCCAGACAGCCGGACACGGACCCGGAAATGCTACTAGAAAAGTGGGTTAGGTTAGGTTAGAACTGCGACCCTTACAAAAACGAAATGCTACTAGAAAAGTGGGTGGTTAAACCTCCTTTTCTACATTATTAGGCAATATTATAATAATTAGGCAATTAGGCAAAATTAGGCAAAAGATGGATTAGGATAATTAGGCAAAAGATGCTGTCTTTTTCATTTCATTGTCTGGAATCTAAGAGTGCACTATCAACAATAAGTAAACTTTCAGCGGCATCCCCCAGTGAAGTCGGTTTTTTTTTTCTTAAAAATTCTCAATAATATATTTGGAATTCATTCACAGTGCACGCGGTCGAGTTTCCTCTGTCGCTCAAACAGTCCCGGTCTGTAGCATCACTCAAAGTTAATCTGAAAAAGCTTTGGCTTTTCCACGAAGTGTGATTTGGTTGAGTACTAATATATATATTTTATTTATATATCATATATATATATTTAATATTTATTTAGTACTATATATTTATGTATGCTAGTACATATTTATTTTATTGTATAATGCTATTGATGTATTTTAGTTATTCGTAGATGTTAATATTGTAGTTTTCCTTTTTAAATATTATTGAGAGAGAGAGAGAGAGAGAGAGAAAATTTATTTAACATCACAAAACATAAAACATAAAATATGTA
Source organism: Cydia strobilella (assembly GCF_947568885.1). Taxonomy (NCBI): domain Eukaryota; kingdom Metazoa; phylum Arthropoda; class Insecta; order Lepidoptera; family Tortricidae; genus Cydia; species Cydia strobilella. Next base: position 3,517,373 of record NC_086056.1, read on the forward strand.
GGTTAATAGTTTACTAATGTACCTAACTAGATACATTACTTCTTAACTAAATTAATTGACATTGGCATTAAAGACAGCGTGATGTTAAAAAGGAGTCTCGACTCAGCATAATGTTGCAGTAAATTTACTGCAACGCTGGTTTTCAGTCGGATCCTATAAACAAAAAGAAACACTAAGTACCTATTACATAATAAAAGGAATAAAGACAAAAAAAGTTTTAAGTGATAAAAGAAAAAAAAAGAAACCTTAAGTATTAAGAACATTAAATGAGAAAAAGAAAGATAAAGAATAGGTATATGGAAGGTGTATGAAATGAAAGTGTGCATTGTGTTGTTGAGTGTGTAGTATTATTATAAGTACTTATAAAATTATAAAGGATTTTTTGTGTTTTTGTTGGTTAAGATATATATTTATACGTAGGTAAGACTGATACTGAAGTGTAAAGTGTGAATGTGCGTATTTGTAAATAATATTATATTTAATGTCATTATTGTATGTATTATATGGCTGGGCTATAATCAAAGATAAGAGGGTATTGCTCTACCGCCAAGAGGTAGTTCATTTTGAATCTGAAGAAGGTGTCGCTTAAGCTGTGTTTTAAAACTTTTAAGAGAATTTAATATCTTTAATGGCGGAGGTATATTATTCCAGCACTTAGTTGCTGTGTATTTAAAACTACCTCGAAATGCGGATGTGCAGTAATGAAAAGTTACTAATTTGTTGTTGACCGATCTAAGACCATATTTCATAGAAGTGTTTGAACGCCAGGTGAACTTTTGGAAGAGGTACTCGGGTTTTGAAAACTTTAATACTCCAAACAACAAGGAAGATAGATGAAGTTCTCTTCTGTAAGTCATTTTAAGAATGCCTGATGAATTTAAGTAAGGTGTCACGTGCGTTCGTGGAGGGATTCTAAAACAGTAACGTGCACATGCATTCTGGACTCTTTGTATAATGCGTTCAGTTCTAGCTAACAACCGTGGTCCATAAACCACGTCCGCGTAATCAAACTTTGAGAGTATTAGCGTATCACAAAGGTTGACTCGAAGGTCTACGCTAAGAAAATCACGGATTCTATAGAGGACCTTAAGTCTATAAAATGAGTTTCGGGCAATATCTGCTATGTGACTTTCAAAACGAAGACATTCATCCATTATAACACCTAGATTACGCGATTCAGAAACACGATCTATTTCTTCGCCTGAAATGGAAATGATAGGTTTATGGTTATCTATTTGTATTATTTGATGCTTGGAGCCAAAAATCATAACTTTTGATTTATTAGGATTAAGTACTAAAGAGTTCGATGATGACCAAGTTGTTATGTTATCTAAGTCTTCATTTATTTTGGCAACTGCTACAGCCACATTAGCAGGATCACATGGGATGTAGATTTGGATATCGTCTGCGTATATGTGGAAGTTACTATGTTTTATTACATCACGGACATCAGCTGTATATAGGATAAATAAAAGCGGGCCTAAGATCGACCCCTGTGGCACTCCTCTAGATAAAATAGATGGTTTGGATTTCAAAAACATACCGTTATTATCTGTAAGTTTGATAACTTGCGTTCGACGATTAAGATAACTCGAAAACCATTTAATTGAGTCTGGTTCAACGCCATAGTATTTCATTTTGGATAACAATAATTTTGTATTAATAGCATCAAAGGCACGTGAGAAATCAAGAAGTGTCATTATAGTTCCCCTGCCCATATCCTGTGCAGATAGTATATTGTCTACTACATCAAGAAGTGCAGTTGCCGTACTACGCGATTTACGAAACCCAGATTGTTGAATAGGAAGAATTTGATTTCTTTCAAGAAAAGCATATAACTGTGTGTATACAATGCGTTCCAATATTTTAGATATACAAGGAAGAATGCTTATTGGTCGCAAATCTTTAAAACTAGTGATATTATTTTTTTTAGGAAGAGGCGTTACCAAAGCCACTTTCCAGGCATCGGGGAAGACTGATGATGTTATGGATTTATTTATTATTACAGTTATTGTACTAAGTGAACGAGGAAGAGTTAGAAGTAGCATATCTAAGTTAATACCGTCATCACCCAGAGCAGAGGATTTAAGTGATCTGATTATTTTAAGCACAGAGATCTCATCTACTGGCTCTAACCTAAATGATGAAGTATGATAGTGGTTGGATTCAAAGTAAGCCTGATATGGTTGTGGAGCTACAGGACTGCCTGGAACTTGGAGGAAATGTGAATTAATAAGATCTGGGTCACGTAAATGAGTAGGAATTTCATGGTTCTGAGAGTTATGAGTTATTTTCACGGTACGTTTAAGATTGTTCCATAGAGACCGAGAGTTACTAGCATTATGGTTAATATTTTGGTTGAAATAAGCCCGTGTTTCATTAAATAGAGCTTTGTTGACGCAGCTTTTTAAATCAGTGTAGTATTTTTTATGTTCATCTAATCCAGATGCCCTAAACCTATTATGAGCCTGATCACGCAGGCGCATCATTTCCCTAATCGTATATGTTATCCAAGGATAGCTTCTTTCTCTGATAATAACCAGTTTTTGAGGTGCATATAAGTCGAACAGAGATAAAACTATGCTATTAAAAGAATTGACCATATCATTTACGGTTGATAGTGAAATGATATTGTCCCATTGAATATATTCAAGAGATTTGTTAAATATTAGTAAATCAATATCTTTTAGTGGTCTTAGAATAACTTGCTGAGGCAAAGGTTTAATTTTCTTTATATTTAGTTCACAATTATTATTATTCGTTATTATTGTACGTTCTGTAAGTTTGTCTATCTATCTAATTCGAATTTTCCACTCATTTACTCTAAGGTTAGCTGGAAGAGATCCCTTATAGGGATAAGCTCGCCTTTGTACCTAAATTTATATGAATTTTATGTTAACATTTTTTTTAGTGATTTACTACTACTACTACTACTTTTATAAAAACTAGTACCTATGTCTATTCTTGGGATTAAGTTGCCAAGGGAACCCCATGCCCCCCAAAATGCCATGCTCAGCAAAATGCCGGGACAGTGCTAGGAGCACTTTACAAGGAGCGGCACTATAAGTATCAAGACAAGATCAAATTTTCAACGTCCGAAGCCGCTCAAGAGTCTAAACGTACCGGTCGAAGTTAGTATTATCTTGAAATCGGGGTATGTAAGGTTAATGACCTGTAAATACCCGCCATTAATAACCCGCTGTCTTGCGCAGCTCCTTCGCGCAATTACCTCCGTGTGTGCAAAAACTGGGACTAATTACTTAAACGAGGAGTGAATGCTGATGCGGCTGAAGTATACAGCCACGGGACCAGTGACGGAATATTTATATAGACGAAGCTTAGTACAGTTGCGATCAGATATATCGGAACGGCCAAGGTGCTCAAAAATATCTTATATTTTAACGTCTTGAATAACTAAAAAACTAACTAATAATAGACTTTGTTAAGATATTGGTCTAACCTTCTATAAACTCCGACTTCGATAAACGGTCCATATGACCGACACTTATCTAACATATATCATTGAAAGTTATCCCTTCTCCATAAATACCCACAATACACCATTTCTCCCGCGGCCGCGATTCGGGAGATCCCGGGTTCAAATCTTGGTAAGGGCATTTATTTGTGTGTGCTAATATTTGCTCTTGAATTATACATGTTCTCTATCTATTTCATTATATCTACTATTATATATATCGTCGTCTAATACCATAGACATAGTATATACAAGTAGTTATAGACGCGCCACCGAGCGACCGGGGGTAAGAGAAAGAATAATAATATAAAATTTGGGCAGCATAGGATTTTTTCTCTTTTACTCTTATTAATTTCGGTATTTCGCCATCGCCTCCTACCTATGATGCCACCCGGTCGGTGATAAGGACAAAGCATGGCACTATTTTCTCTTTCCTCTTATAGGAATCGCAATAAGACTATCTTTCTCTATCAAAGAGTGTCCGGCCCTTGTCTAATTCCCACAACACAAGCTGTATTGAACTGTGGGACTAGGTCGATTTGTATAAGATCATCGCCTTTATAGTTTGGCATTTCTTTTATCGGCATAAAATGGGAGTGCAAAGAAATGCTTGTGATGAAGAAGATGATTAAAAAAGGCATTTCCATTTCACGTCATCATTGTGTTAAACTCTACTAAAAAATAAAATACATATTAATATTGGACAATCTTACACAGATCGCCCTAGCTGCTAGGTCGCATCACAAGCCTTTATTTGCAGACCCGTTTTATGCCGATAAAAGAACTGCCCATAAAGAAGTTCCTACAAAACCATGAGCAAAAAGAATAAACTTATATTGACCAGGATATAGACCGTGATTCCCTTTTGTATTATAAATAATACAACTAGCCGTGTATCATTCAAAACTCAAAAAGAATAAACTTGCAAGGCGACCATTGCAAATAACAAGCAATTAAAAACGCCCCGTTGTCAAACCTATAATTAAATTTATAAAACGACTAATTAAGCCCGGGTCGGATTAATTGAATTAAATTCATTAAATCCAAGTTTGAGTGGTCACGTCGCCAGTAATAATTGATTGTTTCGGCCCTTTGAATAGTTCCCGGGTTTATGCCTCTTGGTTAGATCTGAGATTTGTGTGTACTGTGTTAAATGTATGGAGAAAATAATAAATGGTTAAAGTCCGTACCTATTATAATAGGTACAATGGTTGAACTAAAACAATCAAAACCCGCTCACCGTTTGCGATTTACAAGAGAATTAAGTGTTGTTATTGCCAAAAATGTGGACTTTTATTATGTAATATTCGTTGGTTAGAATTAGTATTATTTATTGGTAGGTTTCACTTGTTTTTTAAATTATTTTAAGGTGCATGTTAAGGCGAATCAATCATCTATGGCATATTTGAAAGTTACTTTAGTTGGACGAGTACTTTTATTTCATTTATTACACAAAAACAAAGCGTGTTTTCATCTTAAGTTATTGAGTCTGAAAAACTGTCGCCTGATATTTGGTGATTAGGTAATATCCTTGAAATATAGGACGTATCATAAATAAGATGCAGCCAGCCTTTTGGGAACCCTACATCGGCCACTTTTTTGAAATTTCCCCCAGCAATAACGAATTCTTACTGCACTGTGTGATGAAAATGAAAAACCTACATAGCGACCCAATTTACTTACAGAAAAGTGAATGCAAGTATCATCAATAATTCAAAATGGCGGCAATCGCACAGCGCAGCGCATCCCATCGACAACCCACTGCCTCGCAATAAAAATATATCACCATTTCATACATTTAAAAAGAAACATATCCCTTTTGAATATGAACGTAAGTTTTAAATTTGAAATAATGGATATTTAAGTTAGGACTTTTTTGTTTTAAAGCCGCAAACTTTTAATTTTCGTGTTTACGCATAATTGGGTGCTATAATGCGCTTTAAACGCTATAAATCTGCCCAATGCGTTATTTATTCGCAATGTAAGTGGCGATAATACAACGCTTGAAGTTAAATGTACTTTAATATTATATACGATGCAATAATCTGTACCGAGCAGCAATAATAATTGTAATAGTAGTTTTATTAGGCAGGCATCCGGTTTTATATCCCATAACCCAGTATTACGAGTAAGTTCATCGTTTTCACCCAATAACTTAGTTCATTTTAGATTCCATCAACTCTCAATAGTGCTTACACCCTAGCGGGTGCTGCTGCCTCTGCGTGCGTCCCATGAAGTGTCAAAATGGCGTCTACGTATTGGCTTCGGCTCCGCGCACGACTCCCAAATGTCCGGAACACCATTGTTCATAGACAGCTAACAGCCTACGCTTTAAGATAACACATGCTAGAACAGTCCTAATCTGAGCCGAGGCGTTTTCTATAGAAAAATCACGAGATTACCGATCACCCGTCACTGAAAACGAAATGTCGGACGCCGTTCTAGCGTTAGTCACCCTTTAATGAGAGATGTCCTCTAGACTAACCTTTGTAGAAGATCTATATATATGAGCTGAATAAAAAGCGTTAAACCAAATAGGCCCCTAACAACATTAGCCTTATTTTAAACCTATCATTTGTAAAAGCCTGACAGAACAGACGGACGGTTTCGCCACATGTGAAATAAAAGTGACGTAAATATTTTAACTCAAACGTACCTACAATTATGAGTATTATTACATACGATTGTTAAGCATAAATCAAACAATAGAGAAATATGAGAACACGTACAATAAACAGATGAATGAACATCATACTAAATGTGTCATAAACGAGTAAAAACCAAACCCTTATATTTTTTACGACTATAACAACATGTTTTAGTTCCAAAACAACTTAAAACCATATGAAGGAAAATTAGATACTCACACTCGTTTGAAACGCACTTAGCGCTATAAAAAGGCTCAAACTCAAGTATACATTACCTATTCTCACAAAGATCCAATATGTCCCAAACTTGAAACACAAAGAATCAACACGGCTGTCGAGAGCTCCAGACGTGGCATCGATTCGATACGTAACGCGATCAGGCCATAATCGAGACATTTAACTCGACGCGTGACTCCATTAGGGAATACAAAGAAACAGCCCTACATCAAAGAGTGCTGCAGTTAAGCATTCCCTTTTTTTTCTGTTGGGCGGGGATGATCGCCGAGGCATTTTAAAATCGACGAGAACAAAATGATACAACTATTGTGACTCGCGTTTTGAACATTTCTTCCTTTTTTTTAGCCTTTCTCAACCTTGTGAATAGGCCTTCACACTACGCAATCTTTCTCTGTCCGCTCGCTCTATCCATTTTTTCCTGCAGTTCGTTTAATGCCATCGTACCAGCGCATTTCTGCCCTGCTAAGCTAATTTGCGGTATCTCAAATGATAATTTTTTATTCAAACTTGTTGTGTCACTTATTTTAGAAAAAAAATATGGATTTGCTTCTAATGTTGACTACACTTAAAGACATTTTAACCCTTTTCCATGCCGCAAGAAACTATAAAGTTTTACCAAAATATCCAAATACATTCCAAATTGTTAAGTTTTAGCGATTAATTTGAAGGCCAGTCAAGTTTCCCGAAAATGCGATCACATTTAAACCTTTTTGAAGTGCTGAGGTTGACATTATATTGACACTTTGTGGTCGATAAATCGTACCATGCCTGGAAATGAGTTAATTGAATTACCACATTTGACATTTTGCCCACGGAACCCTGATAAATACACTTCAAAGTGAAAATAAGATCAAGTCAAGATCAAGTGTTATTACCCATTTTAAATGTTGAAATATTTGCTTTGGATGCCCGATTGACAATTTCAGAGGGGATATCCTATCTCAAAGTTTGTAAACAATCTTAATGGGTCAAGCGAGTGTTTCTGAAAAGCATATCCAAATTATGGGAAATTGGCTGTTCACTCTGCCGTGCCTGGAACTGTCGGAGTGACCTTCCTTTGATCAGCGGTGCTTTGAAGTTGTAAATATCAATATTTGACGGATATTGCGTTATTGTCGCATCAAAGCAAAGCTATTATACTAATAAGTTTTTTTGACAAGATTTTCATTTTTGATACAAGCTTTTACCTCTGACTGTAGTTTTCTTTCCACGAGAATTTATAAGAGTGAAAGAGAAAAAATCCTATGCTGCCCAAATTTTATATGACTATTCTTTCTACTACCCCCTGTTGCTCGGTGGCGCGTCTATAAGTACTTGTATATATAGGGTGGGCCAATGATAAATGCATTTTAACGAAAGACATCAATACGAAAAGAGAATTTATCACTGGCCCACCCTATACTATGTCTATGGGTGACCACGATTGCAGAGAATTAGACCTTTATTTCACAAAAAAAAAATAAAGAACAGAAAAAGATGTGGTTGTTTGATTAAAATGTGAAGATGATTGGTGAATGATCTCTACAGTGTCGTAGGGTTGGTCCTGACGTCTCGTGAACCATCCTGCATAATCGTTGAAAGTATTAAATAAGTAGGTACATTGTTTCTACAGGTGTATTTAAAATAAATTCAATGGCTTCTGACAAACTCAATATATATATATTTATGATTTATTTTGATTTTTCATTTTTCAATTTCGTCCAACCGATTTTCGGCGTCCGCACCCCATCTCTAAAGCCGCGTTGTTAAAATGTTTCAATTTCTTGTCGGTTGTTTGTCGTATAATGGCCTTCGGATAAGTAGACGTACTGTCAAGGTCATAAATATGTGTACAAATATTACCTTATTCCAATGGGTTAAGGTTGAAAATGGTATACATATTTACAACTATACTACCCGTTCAAAGACTTACACGTTCAAGATTTTCCTTGTTACACGTTTTTTGACCGCGACTGGATTTTTTGTCGTAATTGAAATCTAATTATCTTCTCCGCAGGATTTTGGGGGAGCAAACTACATAATTAATGATGGAATCTGCGTTTCATGTAAGAAGCGAATTAACCTCTTTTTAGGGTTCCGTACCCAAAGGGTAAAAACGGGACCCTATTACTACTAAGACCCCGCTGTCTGTCTGTCACCAGTCTGTATCTCATGAACCGTGATAGCTAGACAGTTGAAATTCACAGATGATGTATTTCTGTTGCCGCTATTAACAACAAATTTAATACTAAATACAGAAGAAAATAAATATTTAAAAAGTGGGGCTCCCATACAACAAACGTGATTTTTTTGCCGTTTTTTGCATAATGACACGGAACCCTTCGTGCGCGAGTCCGACTCGCACTTGGCCGGTTCTTTTTAAATATGATTTTGGTAATGTGAACTTAGAGAAGTATCACATACTTTAAAATTAGATCTAGAAATGATATGAATCACTTGGTCCTTTTCAATTGTATTGGTAATTACTTTTCCATAATGTAACTTGCGAATTCAGTTAAACTAGATTCGGTTTAATGAAAGTAGAGACTAGAAAAAAAACATGTTACAAGTGTTGCAACACCTTGTATAATGTGATATAACTTCCTCTTCCTATAGTTCTTATAGTAGGTAGCTTTGCACATTGTAATTTTGACAGAGGTGAATATATTTTCCTCAGTCTAGTGTTGACCACGAACGCAGTAAAGGGCAGTAATGTCAGAATGTACGAGTATTTTAAATTCATTATAATATTCATTTCACTACTGTAATTATATAAATGCGAAAATAACTCGTGTCTGATTGTTACCCTTTCACGCTTAAACTGCTGGACCAATTTAGATATAATTTGGTATGGCCATAGTTTGAATCTCGGTAAAGAACATAAGATAGTTCTCATCATGGATTATATCCCTTAAGACCGTTCCATCGGTTTGTCGCTATCACTGTCACATTTTGCAAGAAAGAACGGGAAAGACCAGGCGCGCCAAGGTCAAGTCTCAATTTTGATCGAATTTTGTCGATTTTTATTTATTTTAAAAACGTTGCCTTACAATATCGAAATTCGAAAGCGGTAAAATTACTATTTAAGTTAAGGGTGTTTTTTCTTCTTTTATTTGTTTATATAGTGTCACATAATAAATAACCGAGTAAAGTTGGATTAAAAGTTTTAGTTAAATAGGTTACTTTGGGAAATAATTGTATCGAGCGCAGTGTCATAATTCGTAGATAATAATTATAATCAAGAACTAGATATATATATTTTTCCACGTCTACGAATATCAACCTCTCTTAGAAAAATATGACTAAATATATAAGAAGATTTTTCGCCTTCTGGCTGAGGGAACCGCCGTAAAAGGGTGAAAGGGGGGTGGAAATTACTATTCTGCGCGGACGAATCGAAGGCAAAATCTAATTGTATTTCTTTTTCCCATTGATCCGCGACAGAAATATGAAGTACTCTGACCTTACATAAATTTTCCTGTCATCACTAACTCCACTCGTTAAACGCGACAAGGGGAAGATATGCAAAAGCGTCGAACGATAAATCAAGAGGTACTGACGGCAAAAAAATCAATGATACAGCGGGAGACATAACATGCGCGCATGAGGCGCATGCTAATATGGCTGTGATTGATTAGGTAGCGTCGGCAGAGGGGATTCTGGGATATTGAATGTTTTATGATGATGTAAGTTTTATAGTTTGATGATGGTTTAAAAACCAAGGTTAGTTTGTAAAATAGTTTGAAAATGGAACTTGGGAAAATGAGCTTTGCCCTCAAAAACATCCCGAAAATGAGATACGTACTTATTTAAAAAATAACATGATCGATTTTAAACAACAGACATCGGATTAATGTACAATCAGCTGCAGAGATAACTGGCCCCCTGCATAGAAATTTATTTGCATGAGGGGTCAACTATCTCTGCAATTGATTGTTCTATATTGTATAGGCCTACAACTTATCTCCGGTGGTTGGACTAGATGTTGTACGATGATTTTCTAGTAAAAGGTAGCTGAGTTTTGGGATTAAAACTTGTCAATATATATTAAAATGGGGCTCTATTGTTTCGCATAAAGTTTTAAGTCATAATGTATTGTTTGTCCACATTTTTGTTAGTCATAATTTGGTTTTTCTCAGAAACGCGTAACTTTTCAGGATTGCCATAAAACAAACCTATCTTACTCATCTATAGGATAACCTTACGAAAATCCTTAAATGTTAACGGTTTCAGAATTATGACTAATGATAATCTGACAATCATTACATTATGACTTTCAATAATTATGTCAAACAAAGGGAACCCATATTAAATTTTCACTAATTTAACATAATATAAACCAACTTCATACATCCAAGCCTGTAGCCAGTCCGCAGCTGACCATAATAACTTTTTTTCAAACGCTTCGGTTAAACGGTAGACCTACAGTCGTATTTCTTTACCATTTCAATTTTAGTTCACACTCGACAAGGTATTCCTACCCATAATTATGCCTTGCCTTAATGGCCTAAAAAACTCAGGTCCAAATCAACTTCGAAATACGTCCGTAATGGTGAAAAAGTTCCGAAATCCTAAAAGCACCGGAATGAAAACCACGTTAGTTGGCGCACTCGGTAGTCCAAATGGCATGCACGAAAATTCGAATTTCCTTTGGCTCGGTTACAAAAGCAGTTTTGCTACACTGTGTCGTATCGCTGCGCACGTGACACGCATCCATCCCTTTGTCCAGGCGAGTTTAATATAAATTCAAAACAAATTATGTCACCAGCTAATTTGGAACGCTCGAGTAATGAGATTTTAGCCTGGGCGCCTCGTTTTTGCAAATTTGCTAGGATTGTGATTAGGTTTTTAAAGCTATACGAATACGTTCATTAGTTTATTGAAATGAAGTGGTGAATACGATGCTAATGAACAAGTATCCAGGTGCTCTAACTCGCACGGCAACAGTTCCATAACCCAATTTTTACTCAAAATATATTAAAGAACTGTGATCGGCAGTTGTAATCAGCCTACAATTACATTCTGATTACATTTTGATTTTGTAAGTTTGATTTAGTAAAGAAGAAATTACATTATACTTTCAAGATGATGCCAATTATAATACGAAACTCGAAGAAAATACTTGTTCTCTTTTAAATAAGCAACGGCGTAGGGTAACTAATAAAGATTTACGAAACTCCAGAAAACATACGTAGGTAATAACAGAAATTAGGTTAGCTCTTTGGCACGTTACGTAATTAACGTAATTGATTGCGAATGGAGGTGTGGGAACATATTACATAAATACATATACAGAACATACATCGATTGATGATTCTGATAAGAACAGTTTATTCATCGATCGACTGACACTGCGATTAAACAGAGAAACAGTGACGTGCTCGTCAGAGCACCCAAAAGATTTGGGTTCCGTACCCAAAGGATTAAAACGGGACCCTATTACTAAGATTCCGCTGTTTGTCTGTCTGTCTGTCCGTTGGGTACGAAACCCTAAAAATCTTTTTCACTAATAACTATTATTCACTGGCACTGGGAATAATTTGCCGAAAAACTCTGTTGTTATAGTAATTTATTAGTTTCTTGATCAATGGTTCAAAAGTTAGAGGGGGGGACATATTTATATTTTGGTTGTTGGAGACCCTTCTTCGTTATGAAAGACCTATCCAATGATACCCCACACGATACAGAGCAAAGCCGCGAACAGACAGACGGACGGACATGGCGAAACTATAATAAGTTCCTAGTGGACTACGGAACCCTAAAAAACGATAAGCCGTTAATATCACACAAAGAAAATGCGTTTCGGTTTTAGCTACTAAAGTTTCATTTTTCGCCCTTCAAGACGAACGTACCTAACAATCCCATTGAGCCAAATTGTGAATCCAGTTCATATCCAATTACAATTTCCTCGTTATTCTTGCGTTGCCAACGAACCGCTTTCTTTCCTCGTAGCTTCCGTTTCGCAGGCACTTGGCCAGCAAATAATGTTTTAATTGATTCTGTTATTTTGGGACGATATATCGAATTACATGTTTACAAACATGCAGTTCGGTAGATCGGCCACAATAATCTGCAATATATTAAACATATTAATAACGGGTCACTCACGTATTTTAAGTCGATTAATATGTTTAATATGTCTGTCTCACGGAAGTTTTGGTATTAAAATCTGCAATATATTAAGTATGTAATTTCATTTATGTAATTTAGTGTAGGTACTGTACTGTAACGTAACATAGCCATAGTACTGTAATGTAAGTTAGTTGCCTGTATATTTCCTAAATTGCATGTAAGCCTTTGTAACATCAGCGGGAGGCCGATTATGTTTTGACAATTGAATATGGCTTTTATATTGTTTTGATACGACCTTGACCGTGACCACCAATCAGCGTTAGCGGCTCACGCTGATTGGTGCTGAGGAAATGCAATATTCTATTCTATTCTATTTTCTTTTTCTTTATTATTTTGTGAAATAAAGGTTTAATTTTCTGCAATCGTGGTCACCCATAGACATAGTAGTATATACAAGTAGTTATAGACGCGCCACCGAGCGACCGGGGGTAAGAGACAGAAAATTCATATAAAATTTGGGCAGCATAGGATTATTTCTCTTTCACTCTTATAAATTTCGGTATTTCGCCACCTATGATGCCACCCGGTCGGTGATAAGGACAAAGTATGGCACTATTTTTTCTTTCCTCTTATAGGAATCGCAATAAGACTATATTTCTCTATCAAAGAGTGTCAGGCCCTTGCTTAAGAGTCACACAAACCTAGCCGCCCCTATACAATCAAAGTTATGCTCTTATTTTAAAACAACATTCAGTAATAACATGAAATTTGACATTAACATCCAAGTATAGTTTATCTTCTCAAATGATTTTTACGCCAGACCCTAATCTGTTAAATAAAAGCCATTGTTTCTTTTGTGCGAGCGCGTTGAGACACAATGGCCACGCGCTCAAACACAATGGCGACGCGCTCGCAAGAAGAAAGAGAAACAAAAGATTTAAACACATGGGTATGTCTGGTACTAACTAGTTTTCGTTGCTAGAAGTTTTAATATATAGTTAAGTGCAAACAAGCTAGAGCGACTAGGAATTTTACATACAAAACCCCTACTCGTACTATTTTTTGCATAAAAATTATTAGCAACGACAACATTTTGATAAAAGTATGTTACGTAAATATTCATGACAAGTTTTTTATGTCTTTTTAAAATGAGAGCCTAACTTCGATTGTAAAGGAGCGTCTTTTTGGCGGCGGGCACCGCCGGCACGGCGATCGGCACTTTACCCACTTATTGATGCATAAGAGATGCCCAATAACACAAGGTGGTGGTGGTGGTGGTGGTGGTGGTATGAAGGTGGTGGTAAATGAGATGAATAATTCAACACCGTATCAAAATGTTAAGACAGAATCAGCCCCTGGGTTTGGTATTATTAATAGGCATATAGAGAACAAATGTGTATGACATTGTTTGATTGTGCCCCCGCCCTATCTATTGTGATATCAATCGACTCGAATTCGTCTTCGATGTAGGTTAAGTACGTGTCAGGAAAGAACATGGAACTCGGGTTAATAGATGATTTCTGATACTCCGATACGAACCAAGAACATAGGTACGTAATAGATGTTATATAATGTTAAAGAACAAATACCGGATATGAGAAATTTAGGTAAATTTAAATACCTATCACTTCTTTGTTATACATAGAAGTGATAATGTTTTTAAGGATAAAAATACACATACGAATAATGACAAGACAATGGCTAAGAAAAATACAAAAACCGGCCAAGAGCACGTCGGGCCATGCTCAGTAGGTATAGGGTTCCGTAGTTGCCTGTTCGTCACAATAGGCAGACTTAAAAGTGGGCATTTTTGTATTTACGGATATAATAAGCAAAAGGGAGTATCTTCTCAGCACTTACGTCCTTCTACTACGAAAGGGATGACTTTTTGCGAAAATGAAAACGGCTAAACCGACCATGTTCAGAATAGGTTTCATTGTAAATCTTAATCCTATTATTTATCCAGAGATGAAAATGGGGACTACATTTGTATGGAGAAGCGGTCACGTGACGTCATACCCTTTCCTCTTAATAATAGGCTACTAGGAAAACGTGCAAAACGGAGCAACCAGCACCCTAACGAGCGAATGCCACTGACACCTGTCAGCGACACAACGAAAACAACAAACTCGACCAAAACAAACGCTCAGGTGAAAATTAATCGGAGATGCATAAATCATTAGGTAGGCATTCGAAATGTACAGACCTTGAGCGTTTTCATTTATAATCTACTAGCTTCTGCCCGCAACATCGTCTGCGTGGAATGACAATGATGATTGGTAAATACTATCCTGGACATAAACCCAATACCAAATTTCATCTAAATCGGGAGATAACTTTCAAGTTTCAATGCAAGATTTGCAAATTGACAAACAGGTGAAAATAAATAAAATTTTCGTAAAACCACCTTACTATAGTCCAAAAGCCATAGACATCGCTGGCCCAATATTACAGGGTTCTATGTTTCACTTTTATCGACCTGAAATTTAAACTTTATCATAGTAACATGAAGTCGAATTTCAACTATCTTAAAAATGTAACATTGGGGCAGCGACATAGTATATACAAGTAGTTATAGACGCACCACCGAGCGACCGGGGGTAAGAGAAAGAGTATTCATATAAAATATGGGCAGCATAGGATTTTTTCTCTTTTACTCTTATAAATTTCGGTATTTCGCCATCGCCTCCTACCTATGATGCCACCCGGTCGGTGATAAGGACAAAGCATGGCACTATTTTTTCTTTCCTCTTATAGGAATCGCAATAAGATTATCTTTCTCTATCAAAGTGTCAGGCCCTTGAGTCCGCCGGACGATATCGGCCTGTCACGTTAGAACAAAAATTTGACAGTTCCGAACAACTGACAGGCCGATATCGTCCGGCGGACACTTGTGGAACATAGTTTTAGTACTAGACTGTAGTTGGGTGGTTTTACGATACGTAAAAAACCGGACAAGTGCGAGTCAGACTCGCCCACCGAGGGCGGATAGCGGCAACAGAAATACATCATCTGTGAAAATTTAACTGTCTAGCTATGACGGCTCATGAGATACAGCCTGGTGACAGACATACGGACAGACAGACGGTATCGTAGACGGCAGATGTACACCATAAGCATACTTAAATTTAAGTTTACTTAAGCCAAAAAACAGTACTTTCGTATTTTGCTATTTTTTGTCTCAAAAAAACGGGAGAGCTGTAGTGGTGGTTACACTCACACATGCACACTTTACCTTAATTATACAATGTCATAACCCTTGGTTTAATCGCATATTAACCTTATCATAACTTCCACTACACTAAACCCATTAAAATCATAGTAGGTATATAAGCCAAGTCTTTTACTCAACAAAGTACAGTACAGTATATTCTGGAGTTGTCTTTTCAACCCTTAACGCCCTACACTTATGGACCCGGGTATGTCCTTAAACTACGTCCAAAAGAGAGGTATGGGCACTGTGAATGACATCTCGCTTTGTGTGGTAGGGCACAGGACAGCGGATGTCATTCCAGATCTAGAGCAGAGCCCAACTGGGGAGGTACCTCCACCTTACAGAAAACCGCAGCCAAATAACACTAGACTCTAGACCCTACTAATAGTGTTGTGTTCCTGCCGGTGAGTAAGGTTGCCAGAGCTCGAGGGAGAGGAGTGTTAGGGTCGGCAACGCGCATGCAACTCCTCTGGAGTTGCAGGCGTACATACGGAGACTGCTTAACATCAGGCGGGCCGTATGCTTGTTTGCCACCGACGTAGTATAAAAAATGAAAAAAATAAAAAAAAACTTCAGAACCCGAAATTTATCCAAAACTTCTGTGTACGAAAGAACACTCATATTATTATATGTATTTCATTTTATATTACACAGTGAGAACACATTTTTTTTAAATAGAACAGACTAGTTTAATATAATCGAAAGACTAATTTATAACATTTTTTTAATATTTACTTAAATAACAAAGAGTAAGTTTCTAGTTAGTCTTCAGCTGGTTTTATCCCTGGCGCAAATGTGTACCTGCAAAGAAGTTAATAAAAATAAATTAGTATTTTTGCTAATATGATCAGGGGCGTAATAAATAAAGACGAAGCTCTCAATACATTTTTGACTCCGAAAAATAGTGACCATAGAGAATTAAGAAGACATAGAGTGCTCACTCCATACATCAGTTTTGTTACCAAAACTATTATTTTCGTAGTCTACATCTAGCGTCAAGTAGCGGAACTATCAGTACTGCTAAATGATATTAGATGTCACATGCGTCGCGACTTACGAAAAGTGTATTGCTCAACAATTTATAACTAATATTATAAGCAGAAGGAGTTGAAAATAGAGTTCCGGTTAATCCGAAAATAATCTTCTTCTTCCTCCTTCCCTTAGTCCCAGTTCTATCTGGGGTCGGGCCTCCTTGTACGACGGCGCCAGGACGCTCTATCCTGGGTTGTCATAGGGGTTCTGGGCTTTCATCTCCCGCTTGATATTGGACCACCATGTGTCGGGAGGTCTTCCTCTTCTCAAGGATTTAGTGGGGATATTTAAGACGGATTTAACTGGGAAATTATCATCTCGTCTCATGATGTGGCCGTACCATCTAAGCCTGCTTTCCTTTACTTTGTCGATAATAGGGGCCACTCTGAAAGAGCCTCTCACGTGCTCATTGCGTATTCTATCAAGACGGGTAACACCGCCTGCCCAGCGCAGCATCTTCATGTCCGCTGTGTGCAACTGCTGTTCTTGCTTTTTTGCCATTGTCCAGCACTCCGCTCCGTACATCATAAACAGGTCGGACAGCCGTCTTGTAGATTTTGCCCTTAGTTCGCACTGGCATACGGGTGTCACAGAGTACTCCAGTTAGCGATCGTCAATTCATCCAGGCGGTGTTAACTCTGTGACTGACATCCGCGTGTGGACGCGAGCATCAGTCGTAAGCATAGAACCAACCATTTTAATCCGAAAATAATATTAGCGGAAAATCATTGAGCATTAGACTTTCCGTTCGCCGCGACATCTATTGTCGACTAGCAGTACTGATAGTTCCGCTACTTGACGCTAGATGTAGACTACGAAAATAATAGTCGTTTTGGTGACAAAACTGATGTATGGAGTGAGCACTCAATGTCTTCTTAATTCTCTTTGATATGACTGACACTCATCTGACACATACTACTGAATTAAAGCCTGACCAGTAATATATGATCATTGTCAAGAGGGCGCTGTTATTTTCATGTATAGGGTGACAGTTCAGTATAGTATAAAAAAAATAGTTCCAGTGAAATTGCGCAACATAGTGCGTGATCATATATTCCTGGTCAGGCTTTAGTATGTTTTTGTTGTAATTATCAACACACCTCTAGACTCTCTCTGCTTTGGAACTTTTGAGTGCATATTAGACACAGGAATTCCACCGTAACCGTCTGAATATTTATTGATTCTGAAAAACGAATACTGTTAAATTATATAAAAAAAAGGAAACATTGAACTATTTGGTTATTTTTAACCCCACGCTTTGCTTTTGCACGTTGCTACCGAATTGCCGATGGGACTCGTTTTTAGGGTTCCGTACCCAAAGCGTAAAAATGGGACCCCATTACTAAGACTCCGCTGTCCGTCTGTCCGTCTGTTTGTCTGTTCGTCTGTTCGTCTGTTCGTCTGTTCGTCTGTTCGTCTGTCCGTCTGTCCGTATGTCTGTCACCAGGCTGTACCTCACGAACCGTGATAGCTAGACAGTTGAAATTTTCACAGATGATATATTTCTGTTGCCGCTATAACAACAAATACTAAAAAGTACGGAACCCTCGGTGGGCGAGTTCGACTCGCACTTGGCCGGTTTTTTTTTAATACATTAAGTTTAACCTTTTCGACGCCGTGTCTAACACAAAAGCTGTCACTCGGACGCCACGTCACCAAAGTGTCAAAACTGAAATTGAACTTTATGCACATGCACGTAGGTCTATGTTGCTCTGTGGTATTTGACCGATTAATCCGTCTTTAGCGTTGGACCTGCGGTGCCGATATATCCGTCATTGGCGTCCAAAAGGTTAAACATGTCTTATGTGCCATTTCATACCTATTGTCGTATTAACAATTTTTTCTACTCGTCGAGTATAATCTGTGTATTACAACTTAACATGCAACACTACAACCTTACTCTTTTCAACGTTGGATAGTCTATGGCATTTCCTACTCAAGCATAAGAATTTTATCGATACGGTTTAGTCAATTATAAAAATTTTGAAAATAGAACTTTATACATTTCGATAAAATATTTCGTGTTTAAGGAGACTCGGTTTAATGCAAATTAGCTTACTTAACACACTGCTGCGTCGCATCTGCTTTGTGATTGGTTGGCCAACAAAAACATTTTATTTTATGTTGTAGTAGAAATAATTGCTTCACAAGTCAGAAACGCGCATGTGACACCCTTCATATAGCAACATCTATACCCTACGAAAACCGCTTAGCTTTGCTTGTTAGTCTCCATAGGCTACGGTGGCCAAAATCGAGAAAAAAACTGAATTTAGCGCGGAGCAAGTACCAGGGCCTCATGAGTTACTCGGAGGTGTCGTTGACCAACCCGCCGGGGGCGCCGGGCCCGGCGACCGGGGCGCGTAAGTTTAAGAAGGTATCGCGGGCCGCGGCAGCTTGCGTATCTTAGCTGTATACTTTTGGTTTGTTTACCTATATGATTCTACTAGTTGAAAGTATTATTTTTTTGTCTCGTAGAAAAAGTATTGTATACAATAGTGATATAATCAAGCTTTTCAATCTCGTACCTTAACTTAAGCAACTCAGCAAGCTTCGTTGCTTAAACAAGGTACTCGACTGAAAAGCTCTCTATTATATCACGATTGTATAAAATACTAGTTTCGACGATACTTACCAGTAACCATTTCATTGTCTGTCAACATTTCTGTGTTTGTGCTTTCCGTATCCTTTTTATGAAGCTTCATGTGTGCATCAAGGAGCTTTTTACCTAAAAACAACGCATTTATTAGTAATTTCGCATTTATGTATTTTATTAGGGGTCATCCATAAATTACGTCTCACGAATTCATGTGAGACGTCACATATTTGTCAATATTAGATATAACAAGACAGGTTAGGAATAAAAGTTACATAAATAAAAACGATTTATCATTACCTATACAATAACTAGCTATTAAAAATAAAATAATTATTTTAATATGCTCTAGTCTCGGAACGGTAGCTTTATAGTTAAAAACTAGCTATTTTAACTGTACACCGAATAAATAAGATTGAAATAATTTTCTTTAAGTAACAGATGAAGATAAAGCGACGTCACAAAGATTGTGACTCCCTCCCCTTAATCACACCAATGTCACATTTTTTGTCAATCGCATGTCAATTATATCTAGAACTTTTTTTACCAAAAACGAGGCATTATACCTGTCGCATCGAATGATAGTACCTCTGGCAGTTCATTTTTATATGGATTTTATATTTGTCACGTAAAATGTTTGTAAACATTTTTTTGGAAATTAACACACTAGTCTATTTAGAAATGTAACTTTTAAGTAATAAAAATACGGTAAAACATATTTCTTCGATTATTTTTTAGGGTTCCGTACCCAAAGGGTAAAAACGGGACCCTATTACTAAGACTCCGCTGTCTGTTTGTCTGTATGTCTGTCACCAGGCTGTATCTCATGAACCGTGATAGCTAGACAGTTGAAAATTTCACAGATGATGTATGTCTGTTGCCGATATAACAACAAGTACTGAAAACAGAATAAAATAAATATTTAAGTGGGGCTCCCATACAACAAACGTGATTTTATTGCTGTTTTTTGCGTAATGGTACGGAATCCTTCGTGCGCGAGTCCGACTCGCACTTGGCCGGTTTTTTTTTAATTAAGCCCAACCAAGTGTGACGTGATCATTCGACGCGAGAAGTATAACAAAATGATAATGTATCTATAGTTGGTCAAGCAAATCTTGTCAGTAGAAAAAGGCGTCACAATTAAAAAAATGTAGGCGCGAAGCGTTATCGTCCCTTAGAAAATTTGAATTTCGCGCCTTTTTATACTGACAAGATTTGCTTGACCAACTATACATGAGTAAGTAAAATACTAACCTCTAAATATCTCTCTGCAGAGCGGACACTCGTTAGCCGAGTGAGCGTTTTCACGGTGTCTCAGCAGTGAATCTACGAACAATTACGTTGAATATTATTAATTCTGTCAATTTACATGCTTATAGTTTAGATAAAATAGGAAAATAACGTGCTTTTCAAGCAAAGGGTACCAAGGTATTTTATACGTTTCTGATCTTACGTTGCGTCTTAATAATTACAACAGCAGACTTCTCCAAAGGGCCTCTACGTGTTGGATCTGTATCCCCACGCACGCCTATCAAATGACCGGGATGTATATACCCGTGAGTTTATATGAGATACAAATAATAATAATATTCTTTATTGTGCACAATGAAACATGATTAAATACAGCAAATTAACATAAAAAACTAAGCAGCAACAGGCGGTCTTATCGCTTAAAAGCGATCTCTTCCAGACAACCTTCAGGTAGTAGAAATTAGCGCAAGGAAGAAATATGTATAAGGGTAGCAAAAATAAATGGAGAACAAGTACAGGAAAAAAAATCAGCACAACTAAATATATAACAATATCAATACATGCATAAATGTAATATATACAATAAATATATAAATATCGTAAGCGAACGCGAAGCGAAGCGGCGCGGCGGGCCCACGGCGTTCGCGTTCGCAACGAGATCGCCCACGTAGGACATTTCTATATGTATCAAAGGATTGATTCACCCCGCGCCGCATCGCTTCGCTTTGCGTTCGCGTGTTGTTCGCCTATGTAGTACGCTGCGTTAGAAAGTTGTAAAGTTGAATTTAAATAGGTAGGTACTACTTTTCATTTGTAGGGTTCCGTATAATATTACTAAGACTCCACTGTCTATCTGTCCGTCAGTCACCAGGCTGTATCTCACGATCCGTGATTCTGTTGCGGCTATAACAACAAATACTAAAAAGTACGGAACCCTCGGTGGGCGAGTCCGACACGCACTTGGCCGGTTTTTTCGCCTTATCACAAAGGAATATCTTTCGCCTTATGCAAAAGTGTAATGCAACAGTTAATTTAAGTCTCATTTGGTTAGCGTAATTCAAAAAATAATTACAGAAACATGTTTATACCGTATTTTGATTACTTAAATGTTACATTTCTAAATTAATTAATGTGCTAAACTTACAAAAACTATCTACAAACATTTTACAAGACAGCTAGGTACTCCATATAAAAATTATTCATATTCATATTCATATTTATTTATTGCATCCATGGTATACAGGTGTTACATATATAATAGTTTCACATGGGCCCTGGTAGGGCAAGGCAATTATCTTAAATCTAAAGATTAATTTATATATGTACAATATATTTGACAGTGCCTTATTTAACTTTTAATAATTTCATAGTTGTATTATATAATATATAGTTATTTCTAAAGTCCATAACTGATTTTATTTTACCAAAATTTATAAAATTAAAATTAAATATACAATAATAATATACATGCTTAAAACGATTGTAAGTTTATGTCAAAAATATCGATACCTATATAATGTCAATTTCAAGCTTAAATTAAATATAATCAGTGGGGGGACACTCCTTCCTTCGGGTTTTCTCGGCTCAGTTCGGCTCAGCATTACTCCAAGCAATGGTTGACACAACTTGACGTCCGTTTGCGTGCACGACCACTGATAAGATAATGACTTGAATTTTGACAACCCTAAATAGCCGAAAGGGATAGTGCCATACATTAGAAAGGGACAGCATGATTCGTCCCTGAATCGCTGTCAAACTTCGGTTTTGTAGGAAGTGTCCTTTCTGTACGGTAGTACTATTATTTATTCTGTGCTATCATAGTGACCATAACGGCCCGACCACGACACCGCGCGGCGCGTATGAATTCGCCGCTAGGGGCGCTAGTGTAGATGGTGGTCTTTTCCATAGTTCGAAATGTCAAATGTCACTTCAATGACTGACAGCTGTTCTTTAGTCTTTTGAACCACCATCAACAGAGGCGCCAACTGGTGAGCAAAAAACGATAGCCCTCATTGGCGCGCGGACAGTATAATGTATGAAGTTCACAGCTTACATTTATGCAGAAAGCTCTTCTCACAGTCGCTGCACTTAACTTGGGTGCGGGCATCGTGCGTCTGCGCATGTTTTCTCATGCTGGATTGTTGAGTGAACGACCGGCCGCACGTATTGCATTGGTAGGGCCTTTGATTTAAGCTGTGACTCCTGTAAAGATAAATGACATACTAGCTTCTGCCCGCGACTTCGTCTGCGTGGGATGATGATGATTAATAAAAAACCGGCCAAGTGCGAGTCTGACTCGTTGTTATAGCGGTAACAGAAATACATAATCTGTGAAAATTTCAACTGTCTAGCTATCACGGTTCATGAGATACAGCCTGGTGACAGACAGACAGACGGACAGCGGAGTCTTAGTAATAGGGTCCCGTTTTTACCCTTTGGGTACGGAACCCTGAAAACTGTACCATGTCTTTCCTCGAACATCAAACTATTCCCATACCAAATTTCATCTAAATCAGCGGTTTAAGCGTGAATAGGTAACAGACAGACAGATATTTTAACATTTATAATATTAGTAGGGATAAAGTTTATATCCTTATAGGCGAAATGAGTTCAAAAGATTTATACGACTTCTACGCGGAAGAAATCGCGGGTATTTATATAGATATGTAAATTTATTTCGCATGTTAGTATGTAAGGAAATTATTCAAGTTTTTGTACGCCATCAGGCAGAGTATAGTGCTACAAATATTTATTTACCGCCACTGTAATCAGTTTGACATATACTCACAAATAAAAACACTTTGAACTTTGAACTAATTATAAATATTTATTTAATATACTTACACCATGTGCGCATTTAGTGTGGAGGCCTCGGCGAACACTTTGTGGCAGACCTCGCACCGGTATCGGCCGCCGCGATGCCGCCTCAAATGCTTGTACAGCGACGTGAGCAAACGGAACCTAGCTCCTGCAAAAATAAATCAAAATGGCGGTTCGCGAGACACAAATACAACTTTATTCTGTTTTTGTCTAGGTATAAAATAAAATGGATTAAACTTACAATAAATTTAAAAGTGGAAAAATTACTGCCTTGGGTGAGACTTGAACTCACGGCCTCTGGAGTTCAAGTCTCACCCAAGGCAGTAATTTTTCCACTTTTAAATTTATTGTAAGCTTAATAGCATCGATCGCAGACGTTTCTGCTTGTTAAAAATTAATTTAAAATGGATTAAAGCCACAGGCTTAAGGAATTATATACTTGAGAAAATTCGACCCATGCTGCCGTGACCCGGGTGGCCGAGCGGTTGTAGCCCTGCCGCGATCGCAGAGGACGCTGGTTCGATTCCAGCCCTAGGCACTTTTTCTTTCACATATGATTTTTTCCAGTTTATTATTTAGATAAAAAATATTTAATATAAATAGTATACATACCACAGATATTACATAATTGCGTGCAGGCGTCTAGGTGTGTCGAAATATTTTTAGGTCCAGCAAGGTGTGTTCGTAAATGAACCTGTTAATAGTAAAAATATTCGAATTTAAACTGTCTTTGAGTTATACCACAGGGCAGACACGCTATACAATACATCAAAGATCACTTCCGTTTCTATGTGTGAACGGCACGTCTGTACACGCGTCATGCGTCATAGTGTGAGTAAGTTGCTTAAGAATAGTACTGAGCGATCGGCAAACGGCCGTCAATCTGCTGTCGCGGGCGAGGTAATTCGAGTCGGGGCGGGGCGGTACGTGGCCGTTCTGTATGATAATACTATTACTTATTCTGTGGTTATACTAACTTTAAATTTGAATTGAATAAATGATAAATACCCCTAGTAGAATGAAATTCGTTTGAGATAGCAATGGAACAAATGAAATACTACTTTATTTGGTTCATGAAAGCTTCTAATTAGATAGGAACGAATATGTAGTACATTGAGCCTAACGGGGTTAAAAGTACAACTAGATTCAAAGCTAAAATTTTGTATGGTGGGCAGCATGAGGATATTATTATGAATCTTTGCGACTAACCTCAAAAGTCTTCTGATTCTTTGAAGTATGTTCACACTGTGAACAGTGATAATCGTCTTCTTTATCAGAACCCTCACTATTTTCCGATTCCGATATTATAGGCTTGTTCTTTGCAGTCATTTCTGAAATATAATTAGACTCAATCATCATCTTCCTCGCGTTGTCCCGGCTTAAACCTCGGCTCATGGGAGCCTGGGGTACCCTTGGCAACGAATTCCAAGATTTAGCGTAGACACTAGTTTTTACGAAAGCGACTGCCATGACCTAACCCAGAGGGGAAACTAGGCCTTATTTTGATTAATCCCGTTTTCCTCACGATGTTTTCCTTCACCGAAAAGCGACTGGTGAATATCAAATGATATATTCATATTTATATTTATATCTCGTTCATAATAATTTTCATAGTCATAATAATTTTACCAAGAAATAGATATCCATTGATCTCACAATAAAGAGATGTGCGAAAAATATTTTAAAATTTCGACCCATACTCATTGAGGTCATCACTTAAAGCTAGAAAGGCACAGTAACCCTTACAAACACTTTCTGAGCCACCGAGTAGTTAGGGCTTGGAACAAACTCCCAGAAGACGTGGTTTCAGCACAAAATGTGAACCAGTTTAAAAATAAATTAGACAAGCATAACACTATAACTAATACTCGTTCATGATAACTATATTTATGATTACTGGATACAGGCCATATCAGTTGTCATAACTGTCTGCCTCTATTATTAAATAATAATAATAAATAAATAGAAAGAAAGAAGAAAGAAAGAAAATACATTTATTTGACGCCACAACATAGTACATAAAAAAGAAAGGCATGCAGACAAAAAAACATTTGGACGCCAAAAAGGATCCCCACTCAGCATAGTGCCGCGGCAAACCGTGGCGCTGGTTTTCGGTGGGGACCTGGCTTAATCTAAAAATAATGGCGACACGTACGCCAACGACACACAAATAAAATTTACATTGACATAAAAATACAAACATTATTAAACTCACTTGGATTGATATTTTGATCACAAGGCACTGTCTTCTGAATGTAACCTTTCTCTGATGTGAATGTAGTTTCTTCTGTCTTTTCTGTTTCAGTGTATACTTTCTCTTTCCTTTGTTCTTTGTTTTCTGCTGAAGCAGATAGTCCTCCGTTTTTTTCAGCTGTCTGAAATAGGTATAACAATTTCAAATTAATATGGTACAGTCGTGTAAAAATGTGGATGAATATAGCTCACTCAAAAATATGTCCCATAGTTCTTAATTCGCTGACATAAGAGCTCAGTTGACTGGTAGAGAAAGCCTTATGGCATTAATTCCGCCTTTCGTATATTAAGATTTTCTCTTCTAATTCTGATTATACAATACAATACAAATCCTCTTTATTGCATAACCTCAGAATAAATGTACATGGAAACACAAATAATACATGAAGACAGAGGTAAACAACAGGCGGCCTTATCGCTAATGAGCGATCTCTTTCAGACAACCTTTAGGTAGCGGAGAAATGAAACTCATAAATTAACCAATTAGGTGCAAAAAACTAAATTAAAACTAAATAGCATTAGAAAAAATATCTTTAAAAAGTTTTAAATCACAGTATTATCGTAGAGTTAGCCAGGCGTGACTCACTCCGCGATGTCGTCGCGCCGCTACAAGTACATGCGGCTGCCATAAGTGCCATAGTAAATATATTAATTGCCGCGCACCGCTACGGAACGGACGCCTGTTTGCGCTTGTGCCACCTAGCGGTCATATCTGTCGTAATACACGCGTTTTGTTAGAGAGTGAATCACCTATACCTAGTACTATTATTTATTCTGTGAGTTAGCATACAATTAAATAAATAAATATTATGGAATAAAGTTACACAAGTCAATCTAGTTCCACAGTAAGCTCAATAAGGTTTGTGTTGTGGGCATATACAATGATGATGATGATGATATGATGATGATGATGATGATGATGTATTCCTGTTATCCCTCATTAGGGACATAGGGCTCGCAGAAGAATCCTCCATTTGTCACGATCTTGAGTGGCTACTTCCAGCTCTTTCCAGTCGAGTCCAGTTGAGCCAGCCTCTTTCTCAACTGATCGCCTCCATGTAGTACACGGCCTCCCGGCTGATGATATACCTAGTCGGCTCATAAGTTCTGTCACTGGCCTTTAAAATTTAAATTTGGAACTCCTAAAACAAAAACCGTTCTGCATTTGAATTTCGAATCTTTATTAAATATTTGAGTAGTATAATTTTGGAATTTTCTGTTTTCTTCAACATGGAGTGGACGCTTAAAGATAGCCGTACCGCAATAATTGCTCTATATCGTTGTGGTCACTCACCGACTAGAATTTTTAAGCTACTTGAAAATTTAAAATTCTCTCTAAGATTTGTGTATCGTACCATAGAAAGATACAGTGAGGTCTCTAGTTTAAATGACAAGAAAAGAAGCGGTCGTCCGCGTACAGCTAGGACTCCAGCGGTTGTACAAGCAATTAGGGCACGCATTGCCAGAAATCCCGCTAGGAAACAAAAAGTTATGGCCCTCCAGATGGGTTTGAGCAAAAACACGGTGAAAAGAGTGCTTAATCAAGACCTGAGACTTCGTGTTTATAAACGAAAAACTGGCCATCTTCTCAATGGTCGGCTTAAAGCTTTAAGGCTTAAAAGATCTAAAGCTTTATTGAAGAAGTACGCTAAAAATAAGCACCGTTGTATACTGTTTTCGGACGAGAAAATTTTTGACATAGAAGAAAACTGTAATAAACAAAATGATAGAGTGTACGCTCGCAATAGTAAAGAAGCGTCTAATAGCATTCCCCGTATTCAAAGAGGTCATCACCCTTCATCTGTGATGGTTTGGCTGGGAGTTTCTTATGCGTGCGTCACTAGTATGCATTTTTGTGAGAAAGGAGTAAAAACTAGTGCCAAAGTGTACCAAGACACGGTGTTGACTAATATTGTGAAACCACTATCCCATACGATGTTTCTAAACCAGCATTGGGTTTTCCAGCAGGGCTCTGCTCCAGCCCATAAGGCAAAGTCTACACAAGCCTGGCTCGCCTCCAATAAAATCGACTTTATACGGCATGAAGATTGGCCCTCCTCTAGCCCAGATCTTAATCCTTTAGACTATAAAATATGGCAGTATTTAGAGGAAAAGGTGTGCTCAAAACCTCATGCAAATCTAGACTCGCTGAAAAAATCTCTTGCTACGGCAGTGGCCAATATCGACATGAAAGTGGTGCGTGAATCCATTGACGAATGGCCACGAAGCCTTCAAGCCTGTGTAGATAATTATGGCGGTCATTTTGAATAAATGTTATACATTTAGATTCTCTAGTTTATAAGCTTTCAAACGCTGTACAAATTATACAGCATGCAAATTTGTCAGGAAACACCCGGAATTCTTTCCAAAAATTGCCGACCGTCCTCGACGTTTTGAAAGTAGATTTAAGAATAACCTGGCGCCACCGACAAGTTCTGTACTAAAGCTACATAAATCAAGCCCAAACATGATGGCCATCAAAATTTATAATAAAATCAGCGACGACATTAAATTGCAGACATCAGAAACGCTATTCAATAAGCAGTTAAAGGACTTTTTAATTAATAAGTGTTATTATAGGCTTAAAGATTTTTTGGAAGATGAAATGTAATTCTTTTGTAGTTTAGTGTATTTATTGGACATGTCTCATTTTACAATTTTTAATTTAAGCTTGAAATTGACATTATATAGGTATCGATATTTTTGACATCAACTTAAAATCGTTTTAAGCATGTATATTATTATTGTATATTTAATTTTAATTTTATAAATTTTGGTAAAATAAAATCAGTTATGGACTTTAGAAGTAACTATATATTATATAATACAACTATGAAATTATTAAAAGTTAAATAAGACACTGTCAAATATATTGTACATATATAAATTAATCTTTAGATTTAAGATAATTGCCTTGCCCTACCAGGGCCCATGTGAAACTATTATATGTGTAACACCTGTGTACCATGGATGCAATAAATAAATATGAATATGAATATGAATATACGGAATAAACTTAAACTTTTGATTTTATTTGATACTATGTATATGACAGAACTTATGAGCCGACTAGGTAATGTGTATATATAGGTGAATACTTAAATACATAGAAAACATCCATAACACAGCAATAAATATTTGTGTTATATAACACACAAATAAGTGCCCTAGATTGAAGCCCAAAACATCTTGCTCCGTAGGCAGTGTCACTACAGACTAGGGAATGCAAAACCGAATTTTCATACAAATAAAAACCGGTTTTGCATTCCCTACTACAGGACTAGGCTATGAGGCCATTAATATATACCTTTAATATTTCTTCTAAAGTCTTGTGACTTCTCATCACCTTTGTGTAGAAAGTGTATGAAGAGCTCAGTTTGAGTACACATTGAGTACACATTTGCTGCGGGTACCCATCATCCTGCACTATCTGAGGGATTGGAAATTAATTATTATTATAAATGCTTTCATTTAATCTTTTTTTTTTTTTTTACTAGCCTAATTTAGTGTCCCACTGCTGGGCAAAGGCCTCCCCTCGTTTCCTCCACTCGACCCTGTCGTTTGTGGTGTCCCGCCAATCCGGATAAAATGCGTCCAAGTCGTCCCGCCATCTCCTTTTCGGCCTGCCTGCACCCCGGCCAGCACCATCTATGGTGTTCCGTGGGTCCCACTCGGTAACCATTTTGGCCCACCTTTCAGGGTGCATGCGGCAGACATGCCCAGCCCAGTCCCACTTAAGCTTAGCAGTCTGGACACCTACATCTACAACTCGAGTTCTGGAGCGCAGTTCCGTGTTTCTGATTCTATCAGTTCTGCGAACACCTAGTATACTGCGCTCCATCGCTCGCTGGCAAACCTTGAGTTTGGACTTTAACGCCTCAGTTAATGACCATGTTTGAGCACCGTAGGTTAGGATAGGCAGGATACACATGTCGATGAGTTTGCGCTTGAGACACAGGGGGACACAGAATCTTATCCGTGATTATTAAATTAAAAAACCTAAGACAATATTACACATTCCATGTCACAAAAGGAGCGACAGACACTGATTAAAATTACAATAAGCATTATAAAAAGTATATACCTGAAAACCCATTAGTTTTGTAAGCATATCATTGAGACAAGCACCAAATATAGGTTTCATTGCATGCACCATCGCAAGGCAGCAGCGACAACAACGGTTGAAGTCTTCTAAACGGATTTCCATCTCTTTCTGTAATATAAAATATCAAAAATGTTGCTGTAAAATTAAGAGTTTACTCCAAAAATGGGGCAAGTATGAGATAAAACAATATGTCTTAAAACTAATAGGACAGTAAACAGTAATCCATATTGATCAGTTATTTAAATATGGAATTAAAGAGTCGATTCGGTACGTAACATTTTGACCGGCAAACTTACAGAAAATAAATCTTACACATACAAAGTTATACTAAGTTACAAACCAATTATTATTTATTCTTATTTATATGGCGTCTCACAATATATCATTAGCTTTAAGAAAGTCTAGGCTTTCTTTTATTAAATTACAATAACAAAACGAAACGAATTGCAATCCGAGAGACGAGTTTCTGAGTTCATGCAAATAGATAGACATTGACAGTTGACAGTGACATGACAGCTGCGTTTAGAAACTACAACACGGCCTCTAAAGCGTTCAAAACATTTAAATGTTTTGAATGAAAATGAATCGCGTCGCGAAGCCGCGAACACGAGTGTGGAGTCGATTTCGCAGATCTGAGACGCCCACTCCATTATTGTGTATTATGTATTGGGCCCCATACATACCACGACTCTTTTCTTTCCGCACAGGACAGAGTAATTTATCTAAAGGGCCCTCCACACTCATGCGCCGCGAATCACGGCGCGAAGCCGCGAACGTAAGTGTGACGTCGATTTCGCAGATTGTTCACGCCTTCGCGCCTAGTTTTTTGTCGGTTTACTAGCCCGCGTCAAAGGAGGCGCGAAGCGCGAACTGGCAAGACTCCACATTACACACTGTTTTGACTCATATGTGGCAAGATAAATAATAATTATATTAAGCGCGCTCCAGACTTCGCGGCTTCGCGCCGCGATTCGCGCACGAGTGTGGAGGAACCTTTATATAAAGCGGCTATATTTTACGGTTTTACAACAAAACAAAATGGAAAAATAGGTAAATCACGTATGATGCCATAGATAACAAGCAGTTAAGCTCGATCAGCTGATGCTTTTCCGCCATATTGGCGAGAACCAAACTGCGAAATCGCCGTGAAGTCATACGTCAACGTCGCGACTTGTTTTCTCCGCGAAGTCGCGCCGCGATTCACGCACATAGTCTGGAGGGGCCTTAATGCTATCAAAAGAATGACAGTCTGGCACTTGTCACTTTCTTGTTGTCTTTAATAAATAATATAAGAATGCGTTTTAAAATCATGGAAATTAAATAGACCATACAAATTCTAAAAATATCCAAAACAAAAACCGGACCCACATTTACTATATACAACAAGTCAATGGATTTAGATGATGCTATTACTATTACACCATTAGAAATCGATGGTAGACGATGGTATGTGATGATCGGTTGGCTAGAAAATTCATTCAAACTAAATCTATACCATTCAGATGTTGTATGGAAAGGCAAATTTTCGTACAACAGACTAGCGACCTTTAGTAAAAAATTTAACATGACCGAGAAGGAGTATTTTACCAGTATAAAACGATGTTTATCTGAAAAGAGAAAAGATTACCACTATGAACTTAAGGACGGGTTTTTCTATTGGAAACAAAAAATTCCAAACGGATTAAAAGAAAGTAAACGAGATATGACCGTAATTCGAGGATTTTTGCCAGTTGAATTGGATACCTCTTCAAACAATACTCGTCCAGATTTGATAGAAGTTCTTTTGACTTTAAACAAGCAACTAAAGTATAAAGTAAACACACTCAAAACTGAGTATGAAACAATTAAATCAGACTATGAAACGTGCTTAAAAGACACTCAAGAATTTTTCAATTTAAAAATTGAAATGGAGAAAGCACTTTGTAGTAGATTTTTAAACACAATTCGTGTAAAAAAATCTGAAGTGGACTCATTCAAAACTTCGAACGCAGTATGCGCTAACACCAAACTATTTATTAATCGTTTGAGCAAGATTTATCCAGACAAAATTATGAATTGATTTTCAAAAAAGCATTTATGTAATTTATGCATATTGTACATTCGGCATCCAAAAATCTAACCACGTCCATATTAGTAAGGATTGAGATTGTTAAAAATG
Organism: Cydia strobilella; assembly: GCF_947568885.1. Classification (NCBI taxonomy): domain Eukaryota; kingdom Metazoa; phylum Arthropoda; class Insecta; order Lepidoptera; family Tortricidae; genus Cydia; species Cydia strobilella. The sequence continues at coordinate 3,549,210 of NC_086056.1, forward strand.
CGATAAAAAAATATGGTAACACCTTCTAATCGTTAAAGTCCTTTAGTTTTTGCACAAAAGCTTGCTTTAGTGTTCATGTAATACATTATCACAGGGTCATTCTTCAACTCGATAAGCTCACGAATGGCGCAAAAGAAATTACAGTACTGACACTAATGGGAGTTTTTGAGCAAAAATACAAGTATGTATAATTCAAACTGCAGTTTACTTGGTAATTCGAAATGGGTAAAGTCAAACATGACTTTAAAATTTACCTATTCATCAACAAGAAATAGAAACTGTAGTCTGCTACACTTGCTACAAGGACTTTATGCTGTATTTTGTTAATAGGTATTGTTCCGAAGTATTTTATAATGTCTAATAAAGAATTCTTTATTGACACATGCTTTTTTTTTTCATATTTTGTGAATGTTATACTTAGTAAGGCGCTGGCATTGGAGCATAATTAGAGCCGTAGGTGCTGTTTTTTTCCTACGCTTGTATTGTCGCCCAAAAAGGGGATTTTTTCTTCATAGTACTCCATGCGCTCGTAAAGGCTCTTATTTATATTTCAGAAACAGATAGGTTACATCCTAGAGGTAGCTAAACAGGTAAGGTTTAATTACGAACAGTTCCAGTCTAACGCTGCGGAACCCAAATACAACTTAAGGCGGTTCCCTGAGCCAGAAGGCGAAAAATCTCCTTATATGATCCTGTTTTTCTAAGAAGCGTTGATATTCGTAGACGTGGAAAAAATATATGTAGTTCTTGACTATATTATCTTTAATATCATAGCTTCCGATACACGAATTATGACACTTCGCTCGATACAATTAATTCCCAAAGTAACCTCTAACTCGGACTTTTAATCCAACTTTACTCGGTTATTTATTATGTGATACTATAAATAAAAAAAGAAGAAAAAACAATCTTAACTTAAGTAATAATTTCATAGCTTTCGAATTTCGATATTGTAGGGTAACGTTTTTAAAATAAATAAAAATCGACAAAATTCGATCAAAATTGACACTTGGCGCGCGTGATCTTTCCCGTTCTTTCTTGCGAAATGTGACAGAGACAGCGGCAAACCGACGGAATGGCCTTAAGGCACCGCCACGAACTTCGTCCACCCCGCACACGGCTAGCTAAATCTAAAAAATGTCTGCACACAATTGGCCCTAAAATCTATAACCGAGTCTCTGAAGACAGAAAAACTGCGAATAGCTACAATTCTTTCGTACTCAAACTTAAAAAATACCTAGTCTCTGCTGCCTTTTACTCGTTAAACGAATTCTTCTGATAGGAATAGAATGTCACATGAGTCCTGCATATTTAAATCATTATAATATTATATATAATAAACATTTAGTTAACAATTGTGTACCGAATTTATAATAATGCATTGTAATTTTAATAATTTAATGTATGTGAATAATAATGTAATTTAGAATAGCATTGTAAATTACTATGACGTGTAAAATTTTAATTTTATTAATAAATGATTGTATTGTATTGTATTGTATAGGAAAGTTGCATTTTATCTTCAGGAGTGGCAAAGAAATTTGATGCAAATTTTGAGTTGTTCATCATGTTGGCTGGTAGGATGGACATACATATATTATTATACCTCCTCTTTGGGGTGGACTTTAAAGTGATGGTTAGTATTTTCCTCACTTTGGTGTGGTGAAAAATGTTGTTTCACTCGGGAGCCAAGTTTGTTTAACCCTCATGCCTTGAAACCCTCACAACGCTCATTTCAATTTTGGAATCTTTCGTTTGCTCGATTTATTATCAATATTCAATATTCAGCAATTCAGCTGCCGCTGTGCCGATAAATCGCAAAGTTGTGTGTGTTAAAGCCTCTACAAAAATTATAAATATTCGCATGCGAATACATTGCGGCATTTGATCGATCGATTGAATTCGGTAGTTTGGCAAAAAAGAGTAGAAATTAAAAAGTGGAAACACTGTAGTGTCGTCCCGATTTTCTTAGATTGATTTGAAAGGGACGACACTACAGTGTTGCCACTTTTTAATTTCTACTCTTTTTTGCCAGATTGTACTAAGCAGGAGCTTAGCCCGCAATCATCAAAAATCGTATGCCATTGCCATTTGTTGCACCGTCTGTAGAAACCTTAAGAGGTTAAACAAGTTCTGGCAAGTTCACGCTGATCACGTCAACCCATCGTCAACCGAAGTCATCAACGGTCAAAGTCTTCTTCTTCTTTTAAAATTATGGCTTCAGCCCAGTGGGACTATTTCGCCAGTATCAAGGTATTGAGAGGTTTACAAACGACAGAAATTGTACGGTTGTACAAGACAGTGTACGGTGATTTGTTAGCTCTTGTAAATCGATAGCTAGTCTTTACAAGAAGCACGTGGACTACCGGCCGTTGACTCCAAGATGGTGGTTAAACGCGCTTCAAAATTAATTCTCCATTCACTGCACACTACCACATTAGTTTACTGTATAATAAGCTATCGATATTACACTTTAAACAATATTAATAAGCAAAAAACAAAGTAATTAATCACGATGCTAACTATCAAGATGGCGCTCGAACCGGAAGAGCGGTCAAAGTCTTCTTCTTCTTCTTTTAAAATTATGGCTTCAGCCCAGTGGGACTATTTCGCCAGTATCAAGGTATTGAGAGGTTTACAAACGACAAAAATTGTACGGTTGTACAAGACAGTGTACGGTGATTTGTTAGCTCTTGTAAATCGATAGCTAGTCTTTACAAGAAGCACGTGGACTACCGGCCGTTGACTCCAAGATGGTGGTTAAACGCGCTTCAAAATTAATTCTCCATTCACTGCACACTACCACATTAGTTTACTGTATAATAAGCTATCGATATTACACTTTAAACAATATTAATAAGCAAAAAACAAAGTAATTAATCACGATGCTAACTATCAAGATGGCGCTCGAACCGGAAGTCCAGCGGTCAAAGTCAATGTCGTCAATGTCTTATGTCAATGTCACTGTCAAGTGTCACTCACATCACATGCTATTTTTTCATAATAATAGCACCACTAAAATGTTATAAAAATGGATATAAATGAACAAAATACTACATTCGTAACAAAATTTAACATAAACAATCGAAGTATTTACATAAAAGTCTCGTGGAAAGATACCGAAACAGACGTATTTCGCTTAAAACTGTACGAAGGAGAACGCACTTGGTCGGGGCGATTTTCTGCCGAGTTTGCTGAGAAATACAGGGACGGTTTTGACGAAACTAAACCAGAATACTTGAAAAATGTTGAACAGAGTTTAAAAGGTGACAGTGATGATTTTACCTACGCTTTTAGTGAGACCGGCGATGATGAGGCAACGTTCGTTTGGAAGAAGAAATTCGTAGGTTCTACTGCAACTAGAAGCCATGGATCGGTGTCCTTGAAACTGGATGCTCCCGAGTCCAAAGACGTTTTGATAGATTTCTTATTGGATGAAAATAAGAGTTTACAGCAAGCCATATCAGATTATAATGAGAGGACCAACATATTGACTGGAGAGCTAGACAAATGCAAGCAGGAAATGGAGAAATATGTAGACATCAAGACCACTTTAGAGTCTGTGTTGTATGGGAAGTTTGTTCAGATATTGAATACTAAGAAGAGGAGAATAGAGCTACTTGAAGAAAATATACAGAAGTTCACTCAAGGAAATAATGTTTAAACTATAGCTGGTCAAGCAAATCTTGTCAGTAGAAAAAGGCGGCAAATTTAAAAAATGTAGGCGCGAAACATGCGCGAAAGGATATCGTCCCATAGAAAATTTGAATTTCGCGCCTTTTTCTACTGACAAGATTTGCTTGACCAACTACATATAGAAATTTTAATTACTTTTATTTTATCTGTGATCTCTTTAAATATATAGTCTGGCAAAAAAGAGTAGAAATTAAAAAGTGGCAACACTATAGTTTCGTCCCGTTTTTCTTAGATTGATTTGAAAGGGACAACACTACAGTGTTGCCACTTTTTAATTTCTACTCTTTTTTGCCAGACTACTGATTGTCAGTTACTAGAAAATTACTGGAGTGTCCCACAGATATGTCCCATAAAAATGTCTGTATTTATTTGAAACTTATTATTAAATTCTGAAATACTAACCTACATCTGTATAGATTAAACTGTATTATTATTTTTTCTTCAGTTTAGGAATAGACAATAGATTTTTTGTTTTTGAGATCTATGATTTGTTGATGTAGATTAGTAATATTTATCAAAGATGTCATGTTAATGTAAAAATAAAGGTTCACTTAATGAGTGTGTATTATAAAAAAAGAACATTTTGGTCATATGCAAACAATAAATTATCTGGTAATAAAAAAATCGAACTTTTCATACTTACCTCATTAATAAAAAGTGGACAGGTTTTGTGTATGCCTTTTTCACATTAAGATTCTCTTGTGCTCAACAAAGATCACCTTCCGCTATGGCAATTAGTGTAACTCGTAATTAACCATACTTTGCATAGGGTCATTCAACCCCCTCCCACAGTGAATGTGTTAAAAAAAAAGTTATTTATTTAGGTACCAACCCATTACATTAAAATAATAATTATTCTAATTTGTACATGCTATCTATATTAAATTTAACTTTTCTAAACTAAACTGAAATATAATACCTAAGCTATAACATTAATTAAATAGTTGCAGCGGAAGCCTTGCTCATACAGTAGCAGGTTGTGTACACTACGTTAACAATGCTGTTCGTCGATTCACTCTCACTCTCCCGACAAACGACCAGTGCCTTTTACACATTATAGTGTAAAAGTCATCTACTCTGTTCACTAAACACTGAACCCACTTGTACTCTGTTGTTAAACTAGTGGTACTGTGAGTTTTAGTCTGTAGACCTTGCATACCCCCATGGTTCCGCCATTTTGAAAAATTTGCAAAGAGAGTACATATCTGAATGTCATAACACCTGTGGCATGCCCTACAACTGATGCCTTAACACAGCGGTTCTCAAACTTTTGTGACGCAACCCATTTGGTAAGCGAAATATTTGAAGCCCCAAATAAAAAAAAATCGTTCGTCACTGACTCACTGTGGACCAGATATACCTATAGAAGAGCTGGTTTTCTTATTCTCATACAAGTATTCTCGCGGAGCCCCCCCAACTGAGGCTTTGCGGAGCCCCAGGGGTCCACGGAGTACACTTTGAGAATGGCTCCCTTAACATTTAAACTCCCAACAGACAAGCATTTAATTTGTATACATTTTTTGTTGCCAGTATATAAAAAGTCCATGCATACTTATAATAACAATTGAAACTATTATAGTTAACACTTTCCACAGCCACATACTAGGTGTATTCATTTTGTATAGCCTCTAAGGCCCAAGGTCCTACCTGTAAGTTCTTCTTCAGTTCGATGAAAAACCATAGGTATTCAATTGGAACAGTTGCATTTCTTTTGTTTCGTAAAATTTTCAAACAAATAAAAACCAATCCGAAGACAATATTAAATAAAAACCAACTCTATTCCCTGGACTATAGGTTCAAATTTCAGTTGGCAATTTTGGATTTCCCATTTGTATGGCTGGGCCACAGATTATATAATACTATTTTGTTGGAAACAACTGTCTACACGGTCCGTCCAGACCAAGGCCACGCGATCCGAGGAGCTTATCGGCGACCGTCTAGCAAGCGCTTTAGCCTGCAGATTATATGCACGGATGGGACTTTCAAACACAACTATAGAATAATCAATAATTTATTCACTGAATATAAAACTTGAACTAAATCTGTTAATCTAAATTAGTAGCTTCGTCCGAAGAGCGTGATCATCTTGGGTTTGTTGTTGCAAGCCGGGTGTATGCAGCGGTCGGCGGCGGTCAGCGAGCGCGGCTGCTCGAACGGGATGCAGAGCGACTTGGCGCCCATGGCGGGGGCTTTCACGTCCGTTGTTGAGTCGTCATCCGTCCTGCGAAATAAACTTGTATTTACCCCCTTATTCATAAAACTTTACGGCCCTGATTTAGAATTATGTTTCATCCCTTTCTTATACCTTTCTTACAAATACATAAGTCAAAATGACGGATAAAGACAAACGATTCATAGCTAATTCAGGCGGCTTAGCCAAGGTGACAATCGCTATCGCTTCGCCATCGAATCGCTTTGTGTCTCTCTATCACTCTTCCATGTTAGTGTGACGGTGAGAGTTGCGCTTCGCTCGCTACGGAGCGTTAGCGATTGGCATGTTGTCTACGGGGCCAGGCCAGTAACGCGTTTATGAATAATGCCATTAGTATTTTTTCAAAAGGCTCTCTTGATTGTTCAAAAACTGATGAGAAAGTTGCATTTTATCCACATGTGGGGCAAAGTAATCTGATGCTAATTTTGAGTTGTTTCCTTGTTGGCTGGTAGGATTGACTTAATTCTTTTGGATGATAAATATTTCGTAACGTTCATTTGGATTTGTTTTTCAAAAAAATATTGAGGTTTGAAGTGAGTCAGTTTAAGTTTCGAGTGGCCTTGGTCCTAATAGGGTAAATGTACCTAGCGCTGTCGTTCTTGATGTTGTCTTCGCACGGTATTTCCCCGCAGAACGGCGCGAGCAGGATATGTTTCCTCTCGAGCGCCGCCGTGAAGTCTTCCCACTTGGTCACCGACGACAGCCGCTCATCGCGCTCCTTCGTGGCTCTGCGAACAATATCAAAATATAGGTTAAATCAATCATATAGTGCGAGGTGAATGTTTAGGTCAAACTGAATAACTTTCATTATGGGATCAACCTCGAGCTCGATACCATTGTAGAAGTTGTTCAGTATAATATAAGTATGCCTTGTACCAATTTCACCAGAAATCCAACTAATGTTATATAGGTAAATGCGAAAGTGTGTCTGTCTGTCTGTTACCTCTTCACGCTTAAACCGCTGAACGGATTTAGTTGAAATTTGGTATAGAAATAGTTTGAGTCCCGGGGAAGGACATAGGACAGTTTTTATGTCGGAAATCATCCCTAAAGAGGGTGAAAAGGGGGGTGGAAATGAGAAAATTAATAAATTGCCTGTTTTTTTTATATACCACGTCGGTGGCAATCAAGCATTAATGTTAATTGGTGTAAGCATATTATGCTCAAAATTATTGCCATTAGATTTCATCCAGGCGCTATACTTACTCTAACTGCAGGAACCATTGGAACTAATTCCACTGAGACGAAGTCGCGGGCAAAAGCTAGTAATTGTATAAAGTTTAAAGAACATGGACGAAGCATGGCTATGGTTAATGTTCATGAAATTGTGTAAAATATCTTCAATAATGTCAATATCCAGGGAGGAAAATGAGGACGATATGGAGGAAAAGCGACAGACGATAGTGGACGATAGTTGATAATACTCACTTAGCCAACATCTCATGGTGCGTCCTGTCACTCCTGTCAAGTACTTAGATCCGTCAGATCCTTAGGAGCCATCGTGGCTCGTTTGAACATGAGCTTCTCTCCCGTGAGTCTTCGGACCGCTACCAGCTCGCCCTTCGCCAGGTCCTTGGCTCCCAGTTCCACGCGAAATCGAGTTGCACAGTTTAATACCACTACCACTACGTAATAACTACTGTCAACTTGACTAGGTGTAATACTAACTTGGCGAACATCTCATGATGCGTCCTCTCAAGTAGATCCGTCAGATCCTTAGGAGCCGTGGCTCGTTTGAACGTGAGCTTCTCTCCCGTGAGTCTTCGGACAGCTACCAGCTCGCCCTTCGCCAGGTCTTTGGGTCCTAACTCCACGCGGACTGGAACACCCTGATGGGAAAAGATTGGTACAAACGTAAGATGGAATGTTTATGTTTTAGCTGACACTGGCTTCTGTAATCCTTAATAAGGATTTAAAGGAATAAGCAAGACTGTGAGACCATTGTGTGCATATTGGTGTTGATATTTTAGTAGATATAGTTTTCCCTGAGGTCAGGAAGTCACGTTCTGACTTGACACCAGCGGCAACCAATTCTCAACATGTTTGCTGCACTCGTCTATCAGCTTCTGGCGATCCTCGTGGTGGTGGTGGTGCTAACCGTGATTCCGCAGCACCACAATGACTAGGATAAGTTGGATGGCTACGCGGAGAGGCAACACCGGTAAAGTAGCTAGCTTACCTTAAGCTCCCAATGGTTGAACTTCCATCCAGGCGAATAGTTATCCCTGAAATCGCCCTCAGACTTGATGCCAGCGGCCACCAGCTCTCCAACCAGTTTGCTGCACTCGTCCATCAGCTTCTGACGATCCTCGTTACCAGTGCTGGCTGTGATGCCACAAGGCACCACTATTACTTGGATGTCGGCTACGCGGGGAGGCAACACCAGACCGCGGTCGTCGCCATGGACCAGGATCATTACACCTGAAAGAATGAAAAGGAAAAAAAGGTTTTTAGGGTTTACATATGGACGCCAGAGAAATAATTTATGTCATTGTGTTACTTACTAGAAGTCTTGTCGTTTGCAAATCTCTCAGAATTATAAAAAAAACCGGCCAAGTGCGAGTTGGACTCGCGTTCCAAGGTTTTCGTACATTACATAATTTTAACAATGTATTTTTTCTATGTGAAACGTGAGTGAAATGTCTTTAAAAAACCCTTAGGGGTCGGATCAAAAACTAAGTAATTAAGTCCAACTCACGCTTGACTGCACATTTCTAATAGGTTTTCCTGTTATCAACAGGTAAAGAACTATTTTGTGTATTTTAGTAGTGACTCAGTTAGACCCGGACCCGGTCCACGACCCGGATCCGAACTCAGACCCGGACCCGGACACGGAAATGCTACTAGAGAAGTGAGTTTACGTTAACTTAGAAGTTTTTCACAGCTTTAATGGACTGTAGACCCAGGTCACCCAGGTCTACCCAGGTATATAGTTTTAATTTCAACTCGAGACCTCCACGCATTCCCGAGATAAAGGGCCTTAACAGACAGACCGACGGACGGACGGATGGACAACAAAGTGATCCTATAAGGGTTCCGTTTTATCCTTTTGAGGTACGGAACCCTAAAAACGGTAAATTTAACCCAATCAAGCAATTAGCTAGCAGTACGTATGTTGGATTAGCTAAATAATAATTTGCGTTTGTTCATAATAATCTATTTCCGAGGCTCATCGTTTTAATTATTTAAAAATTAATAGTAATGTTACAAGAAACTGTTTTGTTATATCACTTTGATTTTTTTGGTATTCAGCATAACAACAGCCGTAAATATAACTAAGACATATTAATGCTTACATAAAATAAGGCCAACAACAGTTATTGTTGTTGTGTTAAATCTGTATGTGCTTATCTATTGGATTATAATGATCTTATTTAATACATTTTGAACATGATAAAGACATTATTACAGAAGTCATATCATTAAAAGACTGTAAGTGGTTTCCTGGTTTCATTATTTTTCACAACTGTACGCCTAGTGTAATTATCGTTTGCGTTAAGCTTGGCGCGCTGTTCAAAATCGCATACAAAAATAGACATAACGCAAACGCTCGTCACGCTATCGAATGAAATTTTCACTTGGGGTTCTGATAACAAATCGTCGATTTCATTGATTAACCCAGGATGATGAAACAATTGAATTTTATTATCTAATCCTATCCTAGCCGGTACTTCGGTAGTGACCCTGCCTAGAAAGTAGGAGGTCCCGGGTTTAAATCCTGGTAATCATCATGTCTACTCTCTTATCGTCTTATGGTGTATATTCCTATTTGTTTCCGCCCCACGTGACCGCCGCCGCTGTAAGTCGGGGCGAAATGAAAATACACCTACCCGTCTTTCTACATTCCTGCACCAATCCTGTTTCCGTTTGGCGTTTAGCCCAATGGTTAACTGGACTGGTAGAGAATGCCTTAAAGGATCCGCCATTTTTGTTAAATTGTGCAATATAAATAAAATAAATAAACAATAATAGTTCCTGAATGGATATCGTCGACTGTTCATTCTATAAATCGGTTTAAATTAAATGTAGTTTTATCAATCTTGGTTTTTCAAATTCTGCTTCCATGGACTACGTTCCTTGTAGACCATTGTAACCATATTACTGCGAATAAACCATTTGTACCTTTAAATTCCTTTGACGACGGGTCTGGCCTAGTGACCCTGCCTGTGAAGTGTCTTGGGTTCGAATCCCGGTAAGGGCATTTATTTGTGTGGTTAACACAAATATTTGTTCCTGAGTCATATATTTATCTATATAAGTATGTATATCGTCGCCTAGCACCCATAGTACAAGCTTTGCTTAGTTTGGGGTTAGATTGATCTGTGTAAGACATAGAAATATATGGTGTAAGATGTCCCTTAATATTTATTTATTTGTGTTCTGTATTTGTATGTGCAAACAATAGGCTAGTTTTTTAAAGTAGTCATTATAGATAGATTACAATCTCTACACTGATTCGTAATCCTTATCGTAAAGGTATAAGGTACACCGTTACCAGTAAAGTATGTTGCTGTGTCAAGAAATTACCTACATTAATTTAATCAAAGAGGAAGAAGATTTAATCAGAAATTAGCAAGATAGTGAGTATTTATATATAAAGATGGAAAATAAATCTCGATCACTATAATCAGGTGTAGTGTCAAAATGAAGCAACTTTTGGTTTTATTCGCTATTATAGCTGTGGGCAGCTCTAGTAAGTCATTTTAATTATTTGTACTTAATAAATAAATATGTTTTTGATACTTAGTTTAAAATTATGAATATACATAAAATATATTACGCAACCTATATCCTTACATTAGGTAATCTTTAATTTTTATTATGTTACAGGCGTATGGAAAGGCGGATTGAGAAGTAAGCTTTTTTTTACTATTCTGTTTACAGTTGTTTTGTTTTAGAAGTTGACTATAATAATAAATATATCATCTAACTTTGCAGTAAGATTTGATATCGGCGTCAACTTCGGCGGCACCTTCTTCTTCGACATCCCGCGCACACTCACGAACGCCGTCTCAGAAGGATGGGTGTCGCAAACCCAGGCCGACGGTCTGCCAGTCACTTCTGTCTCCATGTACTGCTACTCTGACAACATCGTGTGCTGCTTCTACGATTCCAATGGCGATGTAGCTGGCGTGCAAGTTGCTGTAAGTTCACGATATGTCTCTAATGGATGTTTCAAGCCCAGTCCAACGGTCTGCCCGTCATCTATATCTCCATGTACTGTTACTCTGACAAACATCGTGTGCTGCTTCTACGATTCCAATGGCGATGTAGCTGGCGTGCAAGTTGCTGTAAGTTCACGATATGTCTCTAATGGATGTTTCAAGCCCAGTCCAACGGGCTGCCCGTCATCTATATCTCCATGTACCATGAACTCTGGCAATATCGTGTGCTGCTTCTTCTATTCCAACGGCGATGTAGCGACAAGCAAGTTGCTGTAAGTTCCTTCCATACAATGTCCCCAGACATAGTCGCAGACCAAAAGGCTGCCCGTCAGTTTCTTTCTGTAATCTACTACATTCAGGATCAATAATAGTAGCGAATTCCTAACAGCTTAACAAAAAGGAAAATGTACCGATATATACATTTCAACGCAAGCTTTAAGACTAACTAGAAAAGATTATTAGGAACCACAGATACTCTTACTTTTGGTGCGTTTTTAAACCCATCGTTTATTCCTTATTCGATAACACCATTCACCATCAAATGATGAATAACTGATAGGTATTAGGTACCTAATGTTAGATTTTTATCAAAATCATCAATATTTTTTTGCGTTACAAAAACTTACAAAACCATTACAAAACCTTAGGGTAGGTGTTGGTTACAAAATATTTTTCCAGTGTCATCAGATGTCGGTTTGTTCAGCAGCCGGTCTTAAATTCCTAAAAATATGTATATCCGTCCATTACACATAACAACTGTGTATGTTCAAGCGAAATAAATAAATTGAAATTGAATTGAATTTGAACACTATTAACTGATTGTTTTCTTCTACAGCTGCCGAAAGACAAGTTCACTCCCTACTACAAAGACATGGATGCGGTGGGCTTCACGGACTGGACAGTGGATGATGTTGAATACTACACTTTGCAGCAGTACTTCACCACTGAAGGTATTTTAATAATGTCCACTATACATTTCCAATACACCCCGCACCTTTGAATATTGCCCAATACACAATTTCTGGCTATTAAAAAAGTTTTGGTTGGCTTATAAAATTCTGTGTTCTTGCGCGGCATTAAAATACTTAACGTTGTCAACATGCGCACTGTACGCGCACTGTACGCGCGCAGTTAAGTCGCTCGCTACAGAATATACAGGTTGGCCATATAATAAGTGCATTCCCGTTTGCCAAGGAAGTTTTGAGATTATACTGAGCAACTTTTACTATGGGATCAACCACGAAATCGCGCGTTTTACGTCAGAAACGTGACAGTTACGTAGTAAGTGGCGCCCTGAATATATATTTTATTAGTACATTATTGTCGAGGCTCGGAAGTAGCTACTTGCTGGCTAAGGATTCGTTTTAAACGGACGACCTTGGGAGTCCGTTTAATTGAATCCGAAGCCTGCAAATAGCCTTCCAGCCGAGTCATATATAGTGCTTTTCTCAAAAATGGCGCAATAAATACAAATATAATAGCAATATTTTACAGAAACAACGTTCTTATGTATATATTTTTACAGAAAAAAAGTGAAATGTTTTGCTTTGCCGCCTTTTTATTTTTTTAATTAAAAATAGAAGTGTATTTTTCTGCTGAAAATACGCCAACCTATTTGAGACACCTAAATAGTCGCGGTACCAACATTATAATAATAAGTACTGATCATCTGTTTGGCTGTTTCATGGACCTATGCCTTCATTTGATATGGCCACTTCAACTTTTAAAAAGTTTGGAACTCGACAAATAATGGAATTTGTATGCAACATTGCAGTCCCGAAATCGAGACTGCAATGTTTTCAACTTTTTAATTTTTTGACTGACCATAAACTACGCACTTCGCGACCTATTTTTTAACCGGCAACGTCGACTTTGCCGTCCATTTTTGAGAAAAATTTCTTGTCGGACCATGCGAGAAGTCATTTCTGAGCTTTTTTAGTCAGACTTTTAATTAAAGTTATTCTAGTTCGTTTTTCACTTCACGTTTGAAAGCCTTGTACATAAAACTATATCTAACTATACACGGGATTCATTTGTGGAAAGGCCTTTACATACAATAGAACATTGTGCCCTTTACTTTTCAGAAATCCTTAGCAGCCGCGCTATTACGCGTGCCAACGAGAACAAGATCATTGAGAATGGCGGCGTGTGGCTTGTGGGAACTAATAAAGAGGTCGTACAAGTCTCCAACACCACCAACGAGCTCGTCAGTGAGGGTGTCTTCACCAAACAGGCCTGCATTCCGTGGATGGGTAAGTGCAAAGATCAGGTACTACTGACATATCGATATCAATCAAGCCTGTTTCTCGAAAGGGCGGGTAAATTTTATAATGCATTTTTACTATTTGCGATCCTGGCATAATGAGGGCTATCGTTTTTCTGCTCACCAGTTGGCGCCTCTGTTGATGGTGGTCCAAAAGACTAAAGAACAGCTGTCAGTCAGTTCAGTTCAGTTTTTGGTTCTTATGGCATCTGTCCATTGGGACAATTTTGCCAGCATCAAGGTTGTGGGAGCAGAATTTCAGTATCAGAACTTGATCCAGTCCGTGTAGATGCTTGATCGGTTGAAGAATCTAAACTACTATAGGAATAAAAATAGAAAAAATGGACGGCCAGAAAAACCAATAGAAACTATAGAAAGTAATGAGCCGACTGCCAGGATCAGGTTTTTTTTTTTTTTTTAAAAAGAACATTACAGGAAAGATTTCTTTGTTGGAGTGATTGTATTTAAGTTAAGATAAAGATAAGATAAAAGACATTTATTCCTGATAGTCACAAACATGTACGAACATGTACGGGTAACAAAAACAGAAGAACAGAACATTTATAGAAATTACGTAGCATCGTTGGCGACTGTTGGTCACGTGAAGTCGTTTCATTATGCTTTACGCTTTACCCAAACAAACAAACAAAAAACCGGCCAAGTGCGAGTCGGACTCGCCCACCGAGGGTTCCGTACTTTCTAGTATTTGTTGTTGTAGCGGCAACAGAAATACATCATTTGTGAAAATTTCAACTGTCTAGCTATCACTGTTCTTTAGATACAGCCTGGTGACAGACAGACGGACAGACGGACAGTGGAGTCTTAGTAATAGGGTCCCGTTTTTACCCTTTGGGTACGGAACCCTAAAAAACACATAGAAACGCATTTTTGGGAAAGATAGGGTAAGGTAAGATGGCATATAACATCGTAAATAAAGTTCGTGCACATCCGTCATTAAATTCAATGCCTTTCTTCTTGCAGGCCGCCACTACTACTACAAGATGGACCCCAGCTTGAGCTGCGACGAGCCTATTTTCCCGTGGTTCCCTATCGTGGAATCTGGTGAACTCGTTGCCACCGGCCTGATGGTCTTCGGCGTGCTGAACCTGGACAGTGATGCTAGGAACTGGTTTGAGCACCCTAGCGAGTCTGCTGTGAAGGTAACTTGATTGACAGCACAAATAACTGAGTTTACGATTAACGTTTGACGAATCACTGCAAGGTGAACCGCCTAAACGAGGAATCTAGATAGTAGTGGCTAATCCCATTACATTTATGTAAACAGATAACGCACAACCTAAATCATTGAAGGTAGGAATAGCCATAAAATATGAAATAGTCTTATTGTACAGATTAACTAAGAAACGCTTAAACGAGATTTTAAGTGTTAAACGACTTCTTCGCGGACGAAATCGCGGGCGGAAGCTCGTATACTTAAACATATTACCCACAGAAATACTTTTCTTCTATTGAATCCTTGAATTCATTAAAAAAAGTTAAGTAAACTACGTTTTCTTCTAGGCGATCGTCACTTCTGGCCCAGACTGCCTTTACGCGCTAGCTGGGAGCCCTGGAGTTGTCACAATGCACATCTATTACATCGACCAGCCCTGGCTGATATCCTGTATATTCCAATAGACTACGCCTGACTAGAGTTAATACAAGGTGAAATAAAATATCACTATAAATAAATGTGTGTTTTTCTCCATGCTTTGATACACAAGTATTTAATACATCCATAGGGACTTCATTCGTTTGTCTATAATAAATCTCATAATTACATCATTGTTTGTCTCTTTAACCTTTCGTACTTATGTGAGTGGTGGTACAAAATAGTGGAATCAAACGTTAGTGCCAATAACATGCAAAAAGAATGGTCAGGATCTTTATCATATCTACACAGACACAACAACGTATCTACATTTTTAGGGTTCCGTACCCAAAGGGTAAAAATGGGACCCTATTCTTAGACTCCACTGTCCGTCTATCAGTCACCAGGTTGTATCCCATCAACCGTGATAGCTATAACAACAAATACTAAAAAGTACACCCTCAGTGAGCGAGTCCGATTCGCACGTGCCCGGTTTTTTTTTTATTCAGCTTGCCAGCGCTCGGCTTTAGCAAGGCACATTGCAGTTGCAAAATTCCGGTCTTATAACGCCGCGGAAGATGACCTCATCTTGCTTGACTGGTTACTGTGTTAAAACTATCTACGAGTATACATACAAGCTATAGAAGATTAGAGGCTAACAATACAATTTAATTTTCTCCCTGTAGTGAACGACTGCCGAACACAAGCAATAAAATAAAATTATAAAATACCGTGACCTGTGAGTGAGAAGTGGAAATGCCGACAATATGGCTTCTTGCTGTTATAACGTTGACTTATTTATATGTTGTGGAAGGGCGTAAGTAAACCAGTTTTAAGTTATGTTTTTTTGAGTTTACGGTATCAACACCAAAAATGACGATGTTAATTTTCGTGTAGGAGTAGGTCTAGCTAGAAGTAAAATAAGAGACTTTAAATCGGTTGAAGAATATTTCTTTAACATTCATCAGTCACTGTTCTGTGAAGGACAACATTGTGTGGAAACCGAAGTATTCCCAATAAAGCCTTATTGTTTTGCTTCTGAGTTATTTAAGTACATAGTTTCAAACAAATAATATCAATTTATTATTTTGTACAGAATCTCAGTGTTTAACTCCTGACGGCAAAGGCGGTGAATGTAGAAGTATAGTAGAGTGCCCAGAGCTCAGGAAAATAGTAAACAAGACAAAAATCACTCCCTACGAGTCGGACTTTCTGATGAGATCAGGATGTGGATTCGCAGGCGGCCTTCCTAAGGTACTTTATTCAAATAATTAACTATAACAAAATACGAACGCTCCACTAAAGGTTAGTGCCCTCTGTCTTGTCTTAGCGGATGTTCGGGATGGACATTTACCGAAACAAGATAGCACAGCAGAATGTCTTCGGTCGAACCGTAGAACAGCCCAACTGAGGAAGTCCTTACACCTACCCGTATTAGACGACTAGGTAAGTGTGTGTTCCTGACGGTTTATCAGAGCTCACAAAGATGCACAAGTATCACGCTTTATGTCGGTTGGGGTCATATTATATTGAAGAACCCTAACCATAAGTGGAGTAGGCCTTTTAAATCGTTCGTGGTTGCTTTGACCAGTAATTAAAGTAATGAGAATGTGTTAGAGAAGGACAACATAGTTCAAAACTTTACTCTGTG
Organism: Cydia strobilella; assembly: GCF_947568885.1. Classification (NCBI taxonomy): domain Eukaryota; kingdom Metazoa; phylum Arthropoda; class Insecta; order Lepidoptera; family Tortricidae; genus Cydia; species Cydia strobilella. The sequence continues at coordinate 3,565,788 of NC_086056.1, forward strand.
ATGTGGTTTGGTGTAGTGTGGTGTATTTTACTCTGTGGTATCGTGTGATTTACGTCTTTTAATGACAGGTGTGCTGCGCAACTACCAACACCTGCCTTACACCGGAGGGCAGCGAAGGCCAATGTATAAGCGTGTTCGAATGTCAGCATATAGCGATGAGATTGCAATCTCCGACTGTCTCGGATAAGGATAAAGCTTATGTTAATAGTATAAGGTAAGCTTCGGTATTGATGGATAGACGGCTCTGAATTTTTTTAGGGTACCTATACGAGTACTTAAGCCACGGCATAATCGCACGTACGGACGCCGAACGATGGACCAGGAAAACCTTGAGTGGAGGCCCAGAGAAGATCAGAGGGGTAAGTGTCGCCCAAAAAATTGGTGAGTTTTTCTTTAGTATGTGACATCTATTTCAGTTTAAGTATGTATTTTTTCCATCCAGATGTCACAGCCCCACAGGCTTCTTCGTGTGCTGCGGGCCAGAGTCGAAGCCCGGCCTTTGTGTGCCCTCCGCGGCACCTCCCCACCCTAGCAGCGGATGCTGTGGGATTGATGGGAGCAGCGGCAACAAAATAGTGGGTAAGGCGGTTTTGGTCACGACGCGTGAACGAGACAGTCAGTCAGTTAGTCATTGTGATTTCGAAGCTTGTGTAGGGGCGTCTGCTAGCTGGTACCCGTGCACGGAACGGGAGCACGCGCGCGGGTGCCATTAGGTAAAATCCGCGTATGGATCCGCACCAGTTAGCGTTGCAGAAGAGGGCTATTGTCAAGTGAGTGAGTAATATGACTGCTAAAAGATCTCAAGCCTCTGAAGACTTCTAAATTTGCTTAGATAAGCAGCTGCCGATGCTGCAGTCATAAAAAACAGCCCGGAGGTTAAGACTGGTCATAACTTTTTTTAATACCTAAAAAAAGACAATAGGTTAAGCCCCCATGATGCTCAGTATTGTCAATAATTCTGGTTAGGAAAAGCATGCAAAAAGATTTAGGACCCCGTGCTTTGGAAAGTGCTCAATAAAAATGGCAAAAAAATCTAGTCAGTTTTTTTTTTTCAGGCGGAAACGCAACATCCATCGAACAGTACCCGTGGTTAGCGATCATAGAAAATAAAAGGAGTGACATAACGAGGGTAGTTTGCGGGGGCGCCCTCATTTCCGGCCGCTATGTGCTGACGGCGGGCCACTGTGTAAAGGGCTTGGCCTCTATCGTTGGGACACCGTAAGATACATTCATTAGTTCATGACAGGGTGATAGAAAACAAAAGAAGCGATTTAACCATAACCAGGGTAGTTTGCGGGGGTGCGCTCATTTCTAGACGCTATGTACTGACGTCGGGCGACTGAGTGAAGGGCTTGGACTCGAACAAACGCTGGGACGCCGTAAGATACTTTCCTTAGCTATGACAGGGTCGCCATGCAAGGTCATATTTGTCCATATTAATTAAATCTGTTTTATACTTGTACTTCATTATACCCGTATGATATAGTACATTGTGCAACATGTGGCATAAGTCAAATATTGCAAACGATAGTTAAATCGCGAAGGCTTGCCGGAGCGATTTTTAGACTCGAGTTTGAAATATTATTACGCCCCGAGTTACACACAATGTTTTTCATCACACTTGCGATACAAAACTGAAGTATACAGGACAAAAAACTGTTAATTATAATACTAGAAACTTCATAACTCACTTGGGAAAACGCTTTTTCTATAGTTCCCGCTAAGCCTGCGTGCAATTCCACATTTATTGAGCGAGTGTGATGAAAAACACTTTTTTATTCTTTCTAGAGCAAACGTGCGGCTCGGCGAATACGACATATCAAACCCCGGTGCGGACTGCGTGCCCGTCGAAGGGGGGGACGGTATGGACTGCACCGAAGAACCGGTGGTCATACCTATCGAAAGGGTGATACCACATCCAGGCTTCGAGCCGACTAATCGATTAAGAAGGAACGACCTCGCCTTGTTGAGATTGTCGAGACTTGCACCTTATACAGGTAAACAAAAGAGGGTATGAATTGCATAGAGATCACCGGCACGATCATCTCCTTCGAAAGGGACCTACTACCTAAGAGTGGTATGTCACCTGTCCAATTTATTTGTCCAATGTGTATTTGCATCTCACATTTTGCTTAGTGAGAGAGTGAGACGCGGTGCACATTGGACCAAGATATTAGAGGTGGAATACCAACGTAACCTACGTTCTTTCGGCCTCTCTAGTGGATCAATTCTTATCTTTTGTCAAGTCACGGTAGGATGGTAGGTATATACAAAGATGCGGCCAATAGTGTCTTTTGTATGCTGTGATTTAACGCAAGACCCTTACACTCCACGATATGTGACGTTTTCAACCAAAAGGTACCACATTGTCGCTTGTCGATAAGGTTGATTTCAAATTGAAGCTATATGGAAATAGCGCCTTATTGACAACCGACAATAAGTACCCTTTTCGTTGAGAATGGCACATATTATTTCGAACCCATTCAAGTACTCACCTCTAACAAAAGATAAAGCTGAAATAATTGTTACCCAAACACGGCTATGGAGAATTATTTTCAAATTTCAGATTTCATCAGGCCCATCTGCCTCCCAACGAGCGATTCAACCGCCCACTTTCCGTCCACCGAGAGGCTATTCGCGGCAGGCTGGGGGCCCAATAACGAAACGCATTCAAACAGTGAAGTCAAGCTGCACGTCGACTTGCCTTACAAGACCATTGAGGTACTAAATAAAACTACTATTTTCTCGAACATGCCTGGAAATATTGCCATTACGTTCGTAGTAATAGGTTACGAAGCGTGTTACGTGCGCCTAAGCGAGACAGCGGCAATAGATTTACGTACATTGCCGGCCTAGACAATGTGTGTCTATGTTACCGCCATCTTTCCGTCCACCGAGAGGCTCGGCAGGCTGGGGGCTATACATCCACAACACACGAACAAACATTCATGATGACCACACAAATAAATTACCGACTAGGCTTGGAGGCCGTTAATGGGCTAGGAGGCCTAGGAGGCCGTTAAAATAATAACATAGTTATGTATCTCCAGGGACCTAGGTTGTAAAGATTTATTTTTGTTCTCAATAATTTCAGTCCTGTCAACCAGTTTACGACGTGCCAAAACGCCGCGTCACCTTGTGGGACAACCAGATATGCGCCGGAGGCGAAAAGGGCAGGGATACGTGCAAAGGTAAACTGCCTAGTGCTTGATATGTTTTTAGAAATATATTCATCAGTATTTTAGAGACATCGTGAAAAAACCGTGCCAAGTTGCCAGTGCTCATGGGAGCCGGAAAAAGAAACCGAGATAAAGCGAGGAAGAAGATGATGATCAGTGTTTTAGAGACAACAAAAATAATTAACGTGTGCGGGAGCTCGTTAGCACGTGCACATACCATACCTATCTCGCTTGGCTAGCAAATTGTACAGTTGCTCTTTGGTGCGACTAAACACGTGCAACAACACATTAACATTAATAAATTGATTTGATAATTAGCTTAAGATAATATATATGTATATATTATTCACCATTCATAAGTGCTTGTTGCTAGGCCTATGAATAAAGTATATTTGAACTTTGAACTAAACTTTATTTTCGTTTACAGGGGATTCTGGAGGACCTCTAATGTACGCCAAGACGGACAGGTTCGAGATAGTGGGTGTCGTCAGTTTCGGCCCCACGCCGTGCGGCCTGGTGAACGTGCCCGGAGTATACACTAAGGTGTCAGCGTATTTGCCGTGGATTAAGAGCACTATTCAACCTTGATCAATGATTACACAGATTATACCAGGGTCCGAAAGGATAATTATCAATGATATATCTTGATAATTATCGTGATTTTTAATTATCGATTTGATAATATATTAACCTAAAAACTAAAGATTTCAAAGAAAATAAATATAACACCATCCATACCTGGGATAATTATCCGGCATTTATCGGATAATTATCGTGATAATTATCAAAGACTGTAATTATCTGGATAATTTTGAACCCTGGATTATACTGAAATCAAAGACCCATGTAACTCCTGATGAATAAAGTCTAAGGAAAAAACGTGCCTCAGAAATCAAGAAAAATTTATTCTCGCACAGATGGCGCCTACACATTTGGCCTATTCTCGGCTAGATGGCGTTGAGGATTTCGTTTGTTATTTAACAATTTTAACACATATCAGTGAAAGAACATGGGTCAAAATTATATAAAAATAATAAATACAAATAAAATAAGTGTTCCGTTTGTCAAAACAAAGTTATGCACGGAACACTAAAAATCATTTATATATTTTATTTGGTATTTTTATACATTTTCATTTTTAGTTTTAATCGTGTGTCGATATATGGCAGCAAATTTACTGTGACTACAAAATTTACTATGACATTCCCTCTATCCTATACATTCTCTTTGCTGATATCCAGAATTAGAATTGGTTTCATTATAGGTACCTTAATATCATTTTACCCACTTACCAAAATTCCTAGATATCAAAACGGGAACTCATGCAATCTAAAGCTCAGCCCGGCCTTAAGAAATCCATGGCAATGGCCCCGTCCGTCCGGCCCCGGCGACCAAGTAGATCAGTGGTTCCTAACCTTTTCAGTACTGTCACCCCCTTGACTAACTAGGGAACTCGATTTTACCCCTCCTCCATAATAATTAATATTCTTTCTTATAGATAGGTCTTTGTTATCTTTGATTTTGAACCCCATAAAATACCAGTTTTACCCCCGTAAAATGCCAGGTTTACCCCCGCGGGGGTAATTACCCCCAGGTTAGGAACCGCTGAAGTAGATTTAATAATCCTCTTAAATATAGCCACTTACCAATAGTCCTGGTGGTGAGACCCCACGAGTTCTGGAACACGTATTTCTTCTCCTGCGTGTCTGGATCGTCGTATACGATCTCGAACATTTTTGAGAAGTTCTGACCCAGGTGGTGACTCGTCGCGCCCTGTTAAATTAAAAATATACGGGGTGGCTAAAAAATAAGTGCATTCCCATTGCCAAGGAGGTTTTGGGATTATACTGAGCAACTCTTTTACTATGGGACCAAAAAAATTACCCTCCCATAGAAAATGGACCAGCCAAAATGCATGAAACAGCCAAATTTTTTATTACCCAAAACCTCTGGCAACGGGAATGCACTTATTTTTTAGCCACCGTGTATATAAAAGATGTTATTCGTTAAGCTTCTATTAGATTCCGTTTCGATTACTTAACTCTGCAGAGACAAAGTGTGAAAGTACCACTATAGTCCGAAAAGAAATTGTAGAAAATTATTGAGGGCGCCACTTCCTACGTAACTGTCACATTTTTGACGTAAAATGTCTAAACATAAATAAATAAATAAAAACAAATAAATATTATAGGACATTCTTACACAGATTGACAGTCCCACTTATGTTATGGGTACTCAGACAACGATATATATATAATATTTATATAAATACTTAAATACATAGAAAACACCCATGACTCAAGAACAAATATCTGTGCTCATCACACAAATTAATGCCCTTAAAGGGATTCGAACCCAGGACCATCGGCTTCACAGGCAGGTTCACTACCTTGTTGGTTGTTGACGACCGGTCTGGCCTAGTCAGACCGGTCGTCAACAACCAACAACCATGGCAACATTTTTTTTTAATGACAATGGGGTCTGATTATTGTCCATGGGTACTGAAAGATTCACAGCAAAAATCTGAGGAAAATCCGTGTGGCCCCTTACCTGAATGCCTCGACCGCTAGCCGGCACGTAAGCCTCTACAGTGGTGGTGTAGTCTCCACCCGCAAACTTTTCCTTCTCTGTCTTCCGCCCCTTGATAACAGGGATGGCGAGATACTCTTCGTACACGCGCGCGTACAGATCTGTAATTCAGTATTACGTTGAGTGATATTTCTGCACTTTACCGTGATCTTCATATATTATACAAAATCATCAAACATGGCATCATTTTATGGTCATCTGCGTTTTCATGTCATGTTACACCAAGATGGGGCAGACTTTTTAACGTGGCAAGAGAAGGTGCGGAAGCGGCAGCGACGAGCGGCGGCCACGGGTGGGAGCGAGATAGCATACGTGGGAGCGAGATAGCATACGTGGGAGCGAGATAGCATACGTGGGAGCGAGAAGAGCTGGAACGCGGCGCACGGTCCCTATAATTCATGTTAAAATTCGAGTGATATATGACTACAGAATAAGTACACTTACAAAACATTCTCTCGCCTAATTTTAACATTTCTATCTACTCAAATTATTCGTTACCGTCAACAGGGGTGAATAGGAATGGCTGGGGTGAATAGGGACAAAACTTTAAATATGATTTTCCTGACAATTTCTTAAGAAATACCCACACAAATTGTATCACAATTAGTCTACTATTTCAATCGAATGATACAATTTGTGTGGGTATTTTTTAAAAATTTGTGAAAAATATCACATTTATAGTTTTGTCCCTATTCACCCCGGTTGACGGTACGTCGTTAGGTATTGCACCAAATGCACTTGACAGTGCCCGTTAAGACTTGAGACTATCAGGAGATTCTTCATTTCGTGTCGAGGTTCCTTTTTCATACGATGGATGTCCAGTAGGCAGAGCTGTTAACAGACCCCGCTGTCTCGTCATGTCTCCTTTACACTTTCGGCGATGATCGTTGATAGTATCATCATCTATCATCGGCAAGATCATCGTGCAAGCATATCTACTATCAACGATCATCGCCGATAGTTTAGAGGGGCCATCAGATCCAGCAACTTGGAACCTGAGCCTATTTAAGGACTTCCAAATTGGCCAAGGTTGATTTAGATAAATAGATCTATATCTTGTAATGTCTTACGGGGGAACTCGGACTGCCTTGAACTGGTTGCACAGCTCGTACGCCTGTTCGTTCCATCTATAGCTAAGGCCCAATTTAATTTACGACCGCGAAGTCCTCACCTATTAGCTGTGCCTAAAACGCGCACTATGTCTCATAGCAAATCACCACTTGTCCGCGCTCTACAGTATATCAACGCGCTCCTCGCATCAGCACCGGAATGTGATTTATTTGCAAGTAGTTGGATGGATCTGTGTAAAAAATGTATGAAGTACTGTGAGGCGATGGATAAGCGTGAATCATCTGTTTTGTATTAGTTTTTCTTTCTTACATTTGTTCTGTTGTCCTTTCTAGACTGTATCATGTACCTAGTTGTATAAATACTTTCTATTATAGATTTCTCAGTGTATTAGTTCGCTGTAATGCTGTGTAAATTGTTTGAACTAATAAAAAAATATCTATTTATCTAAATCAACCTTGGCCAATTTGGAAGTCCTTAAATTGGTACTCGGTAAGTATTTACCGAGTATGTGGAGCACTTCCTCCCCCGCCTCCCCGGCGGTGCGGTACGCGGTGTGGCCCTCCTGCCACAGGAACTCGCGCGTGCGCAGGAACGGCTGCGGCTGCTTGAACTCCCAACGCTGTCAACAATACACAAATTTATACTGAGCAACTCTTTTACTATGGGACCAAAAAATTTACCCTCCCATAGAAAATGGACCAGCCAAAATGCATGAAACAGCCAAATTTTTCATTACCCAAAACCTCCTTGGCAACGGGAATGCACTTATGTTTTAGCCACCGTGTATATAAAATATGTATTTCGTTAAGCTTCTATTAGATTCCGTTTCGGTTACTTAACTCTGCAGAGACAAAGTGCACTTGACAGACTTTTTCTTGCTGTTGTTGTCTGTACATGTTCGTACTTGTGTTGTGATCGTCACGAATAAATGTCTTTTATCTTTATCTTTAAATGTATCAGAAGGTTGAAAAATAGACTCCGTAAAACGTCTATAGTAGCAAGCAATGATTGTTTCCTTACCACAACATTGTTCCACTGGTTAAGCTTGATGGGCAAGTCTCGGTAAGTCTGAAGCCACTTAGCGTAAGCTGGGTACATGACGGTCTCCGATGTAGGACGGACAGCAATGTGCTCGGCCAGTTCTGATGACCCCGAGTGTGTGACCCATGCGACTTCTGGGGCAAAGTCGGCTATGTGAGTCTTCTCGCGTTCTAGGGCCGCCTAGAAAAAAGATTTTTTTACAGTAAGCGCATACTTTTTTTTATACGACGTCGGTGGCAAACAACCATACGGCCCGCCTGACGGTGAGCCGTCACCGTAGCCTATGGACGCCTGCAACACCAGAGATATTACTTACGCGTTGCAGACCCTTTATTGATTCCATATTTGTAATTGTTTTTTGTAAATTTTGGTTAATTGTATTGCTTGTAAAAATTGACATGTAAAAGTGCCCCTGTGGCCTATTTGCTGAATAAATGTTTGATGTTTAAAAACCTGTACACTTTTTGAAGAACCCCATACTGTAGCCTCTCGGGAAAACCTCGGCAGGGAGCTCATTCCACAGCCGAAGCGTCCGCGGGAGGAAATTCCTCTTAAACCGCATAGTACGTGACCATTTAGGTTCTAGGGTGTGAGGATGAACACCCTGCCGACGGCGAGCGGTGCGGTGATAGAAAGTGACCGTTGGCATCATGTCAAACAATTCTTCAGAGCCAATCGGCTGTACAATGGTACAAGCGGTAGAACACACGCAAGGAGGTAAAGTCTGTCCTTAGACCGTTCAATACCGCTTGTGAGTTTGGGATCCTCGACTATTCGTACATAACAGCGCGCCTTTGGACTGAGTCGAAGGGTCCAAGCTGGCATCCAGGTGCTCATGCCCAATACTTATGTTAGGGCAATGACTACAGTCAGTAATAAAAGCATTAAACATTGTGTTTGAGGCAATTAGTCAGTCTGAAGTCTTAAAGGCGAAGTTGCTTTTTGGTTCATTTTCTCGTATACTCTGTTTTATAAACACATGAGTTTGGAATAGCCGCGCATAAGTACATAGTGATGTTATGTAGTCAAAGTGACCAAGAAATTAGGGATTGACGGCCTAGTAGATATAGACGATAAGAATGTATAGGGATACGGGGCTGGCGGTTCCTTTTCTGACCAAACAGCGCATTTACCGCGAGTCGTGTCATGCTGCGGCCTAGGCCGGCAATGTTGTACAAGAATCCATTGCCAGCGCAACACGATGTTTCGCCTACCTTAGAGACGAAGATGGGGAAGTAGCAATCCTTAACGCCGAGCCTCTTGAAGTTGGTGGAGAGGAACTCGCGGATCACCTCCCAGATGCTGTACGACCACGGCCGGAAGATGTAGCAGCCAGATATGTCGTAGTACTCGATCATTTCCGCTGCACAAAATAAGGACAATTCTTTAAATCGTTATAAATATATTTAAAAAAGGCGGTTATTAATATTTTGTTTGTCTTAATTTTCTGTTTAATAATGTTTGTATTTTTATGTCAATGTAAATTTTATTTGTGTGTCGTTGGCGTGCGTGTCGCCATTATTTTTAGATTAAGCCAGGTCCCCACAGAAAACCAGCGCCACGGTTTGCCGCGGCACTATGCTGAGTGGGGATCCTTTTTGGTGTCCAAATGTTTTTTTGTCTGCATGCTTTTCTTTTTTATGTACTATGTTATGGCGTCAAATAAATGTATTTTCTTTCTTTCTTTCTTTTCTAAATGAAATCGTTCGCCCGGCGATGCTCTCGGTAGGTGTTTCGTGCCTCCCGGAACCACGAGGGCTGTCTCGAACAGACGGCAAACGACCCGACGGGCTGACGCTGGTTCCCTGGCAGAGAGGGCGGTGTCTTATATGGGATGCAACCTGTGTGAGTACATTTGCTGCATCCCATGTAGGACATACTGCTAAGCTCTGAAATGCTCTGCTTTGGAAGCCTTCGGACGACTTCGTGCCCGTCGCCGTCGAGACAGCCGGGCCCTGGAGCCCTGGCCTGGGCCTTCCGAGAGCTTGGCGAGCGCCTCAGAGAGAAAGGGAGTGACCCCCGTTCTGAGTCATGGCATAGAGTAACTTATACTAGAGCGGTACTGTCATAGTAAATTTTGTAACCCCAGTAAATTCACTTCCATCTGTCGACACACTTTAAAACTAAAAATATATATTTATAAAAATACGATAAAATGTATTTAAATGTGGATAAATGATTTTTTTTATTTGCATTAACTATTATTATGATTTTAACCCATGTTCTTTCACTGATATGCGTTAAAATTGTTAAATAACAAACGAAACCGTCAACGCCATCGCGCCCTCTGAACGAGAATCAAATTTTATTGATTTTCGAGGCACGTTTTTTCCTTAGACTGTATCCATCTATTACGGAGTTATATCTATCTTTGGTTATGGCTTGTCCAACAAGTCTCCATCGCCAGACAGCGGGGTAACGCTGCTAGTGTGATAGGACCTTTGGACCCGGCATGGCTCAGAATGGGTTTTAGTTTCTAATTTTTATGTATTTCTTTAATTAATGAATTGTGTCCATAAATAGGACAATTTATTTAATGAAACTTGGCTTAAAGGGGTTTGACACTATTCGTAGGACTGACACGTAAAACTTTATGCTGGCGCCATCTGTAAAGTACTTCGAACGGCCAACCAAATCGAATCTACCCAAGTACCTATCCATGCCTTTGTTTACGTGTCCATCTTTTCCCCACGACTTGATGCACTTTTATTTTTACTAATAGGCAGGTGAAATACTTTTAAAATTGACAAAACACGCAACCGATGTCTGAAGTCATAGACATGAAACCGAGCTACCAGGGGTAAGAGAAAGACATAGTCATATATTGACAGTTTCATGTATGGCAGCATAATCCTTTTTCACTATTATAAATGTCAGTATTTCGCTATCACCTTGCTATGATGCTTTAACCCGACCAAGAAAAAATGCCCGGTCGATGATAAAGACAAAGCATGGTACTATTTTCTTTTTCCTCTTATAGGAATCGCAATAAGACTATCTTTCTCTATCAAAGAGTGTCAGGCCCTTGTCTGAAGTTACTTCAACGGGTCAACGTGAACACGGCTTTCTAACTTACAGTCCTCTTATTGGTCGAGAGGCGTGGCTAAGGCGAATAACAGCGATGAGTCACTATTTTCTTATCGCGAGCTATAGTGAATCATATTGTAAAGACAATAAGGTCTTTAATGGTCAATTGAGATTGAACTTACATTTGGTGATGACCTGCGAGTACCACTCGGAGAGGTCGGTGTCCTTGCTGGCTTCGAGTCCCAGTCGAGTCACTTTTTTCACGCCGCTCGCGGATTCCTCCTTGGCGGGCTTTGGAGACTGAAATAAACAATACGCAATGTTAAATACATTTAATTAGTCATAAACAATTTTGGGAACAAATCAAATAGATTTTTTAAATATTTTGATTTGTGTTATAGATTATAAACTGTATAAGTAACCGCTCGCCCTTAGAATTGGTCAAAGACGCCTAGTCTTACTAAGATGGCATATAGTCGAGAAATTGTGACGGGTACCGCCGTGGCGAGGTGGCCTAGGGGTTCATGGCGTTAGCCGCGATAGCTAAAGACGCCGGTTCGAATCCGGCCTTCACCACTGGAGGGCTTTGTCATTTTTTCTTTAATATCTATTACAGTTTATAATTTAATTAGTCATAGTCATTTATTCATAGGTAATACTTTATTCAGGCATTATTCAATTGCTAACAAATTAAAATATTTAAACACAATCAGCAACCCAGGGTTTATTACCTGTTCTTTAGGTTTTTCTTTCTTCTCCTTAGGTTTATTTTCCTTCTTCTCTTTAGGCTTGGACTCGCGCGGCGCTGCAGGAGCGACGTACGCCGTCCCCGTCTCGGCCTGGTACTTGGCTTTTAGCTCTAGAAGTTTCTTTACTTCGGCATCTATCGTGGCCTGTAAAGAGCGAAGAGGGTTAAGATAAGATGAGATAAGACAAGATGAGATAAGATAATATAATATAAGATAAGATAAAATAAGAAAAGTTAATTTATTCCATAACAATTTTACAATCGGGTATATCCGTACCTTATCAGCCTTCTTAGTTTTGAGGTCCCGTACAAGGTCGCCCTGTTTTGCGACATCGGCCGCGAGTGCGGCGGCTTTCTCGCCCCCGTTCATTGTGGTACTTGCCTATAAAAAAATATATTAATTTGACAAAGGATCAAATTTGTTGTTTACTCATGCTAATAAGTACATATTAAGACCTAAGCACGCGAAAGGTCTCAAAATTTAACGAGTGAAATCTTCAGCGTTGCGATAGTGTATCAATTCAAAGAATTGGAGGAGATAGAGGAGGACATACTTAGCTGCGAGGAAAACATTAGTTTACAACTAGCCTAATCGTAATAAACAATATCAAATATTCATAACCATCATTTTAAAGTCGATTCCACCAGCTAAAGCAGGGGGGTGTCACTGCGCAGTTTAGGTATATTTGGCCGGCGCACCGCCCGGGCAGGTGTATGGCAGTGGGCTGCCGCTCGCGCAAAATTGAAAATACGCAATGGCTTCGAAACCTAAATCGCGATCTAATCTGTATAAAAGATAATGTTCTGTTTACGGATGTCTGAATAAACGGAAGAACAAGGAAGCAGAAAAAACATTTTTTATAAATTCCGGACTATATTGACCGACAAATTTTCAAAGGAATAAGTACTTCTGTGGCATACCTACTTCCGTGAGAATCAGACATACTATCTCCGGCTAAAAATTGTATATTTACAGAATCAACGTTTGTAATTCCTACATATTTATCTTAAAAATAATAAATCGGTAGGTATAGGTACAAAAACTTGTCAAGTGACAACCCCGTGCCGACACTCGCAGCTCGGTCATAAAACTGCGGCGCGCAAAGAAGATTCACGGTTCGTGCGCGGTTATAAGTTTCAATTTTGCTTGCAGGCGGCGGGCGTAGGTATAATTTTGTACCTAAATCTGGCTTTTGTGAAGGAGTGAATTTTCTGTACGGTAGTACTATTAGTTATTCTGTGGCTAAAGTAAGGAAATAACTCAAGATTTGCATCACATCATTTTGACTAAAGCAGAGACGCTTTCCAGATAGATTTTCGTACATTGACCCGCCTGTTGCTTAGGCTAGCTAGAGGCTTCGATCAGGTTTGTTTTTAGGATCAAATGTCTATATGGGAATGGGACCCCATTTGCAATAAAGCAACACAAAAGTCAGAAATGATAGTCAAAGTCCGACAGTCGTACTTCACTCGCGAAACGCTCCTAACAAAACGATAAGTCACATTCACAGGAGAGTCCATTTGGAAGAATGGACAAAACAAGAAAATTGCGTTTTTGTCGGTGAAATATTGCGTTTATGTATATAGTTGCCATACAATCTTTTTTTGGATAAAATGTAAGGAATCGAACGGTACCCTTACTTTTTTCCATTTTGGAAGTTAAAGAAAAACTTAAATTTTGAAACTGTGTTTGGTCCTGTGTTTTTGTAAAATTTCGATATATTATTTTAATATCCACATTATTGTGATAAATTGCACAGTTGAACGTAATTGAACGTATGACGACGATTATGATGATATAATGCTAGTACCTCAGTTTTAGGTGCGGGGGATGCGGCAGGCGGGGCAGCGTTAGGAGTCCACGCGGTGCCGGTTATGGACTTGTACTGTTCCTTCAGGTTCAGAAGGTTCTTCACCTGCGAAAAAAATAACCTTAAAAAAAAAGACTGCATAAAATGTGCATAAAACAATATTATATGGTTCCCGTCATTAGTTCCACTTTATGAAATGCCAGTTTCAGAGATCAAATGTGACAGTCCATATCAAAAGGGACCTTGTGGCGGTCGGCGCTTAGTGGGCGCTTACGCCATTACTAGCGGCGAGCGCCAATACTAATGCGTACCTATTACGCGATATAAGGTTCCTTTTGATATGGAGATGAAACACATGTTACTATAAATAATAAAGGGGTAGCTATAATAACTGAAGAGTCAGACATCAGAACTGACTTGATCACAATGGGATGGGACCAACTGTGACTTCAAACAAAAAAATAGTAGGTACGCTTTGGTCTTTAAGGAGGTGGTTGAGTGACAATTGAGTGTGTAAATCAGTAGTTCTTAACCGTTAGTCCCTGTATGCACCTAAAGTTGTCCGTGAATAAAAAAATGTTCGACAAAAATTGCGGACTATCAGTCAGGACGGTCCACGAAACAATAGCATGCCAGCGAGCCGTGGCGCGTTGGCAACTCTGTTTGCAGCATAAGTAAAGAAAGAGTGGTAACTCCATACATCAGTTTTCTTACCAGAACGCGCCTTATTTCGTAGTGGACATCTATCGTCAAGTAGCGGAACTCTCAGTACTGCTACTCGACAATAGATGTAGCGGCAAACAAAAAGTCTAATGCTCAACGATTTTCAGCTAATATTATAACCAAAGTAACCGTAGGAGTTGAAACTAGAGTTCCGGTTACTCTGGTTATAATATTAGCTGAAAATCGTTGTCGAAGATGTCGACTACGAAATAAGGCGTGAAAACTATTTAATTGTTATAATTATTTACTCCCAATATTTACCTCAGTGTCAATGACAATCTTCTCAGCTTTGTCCGCCTTGAGCTTCCGTATCTTATCTCCCTGCGTAGCTATCTGCTGGAGCACTGTTGCTACTTCTGACCCTGACCCTGGGGCTGGGGCTTTGGTTTTGACTGGGGCAGGGGCTGCTCCGGGCTTCCAGTCCTGGATAGAAATTATTGTGTGAGAAAATATATTGTAATTCATAAATGTATTAGTTGTACGACTATGTGCAACTGTGGCGCCCTCTTTAGGCTGGATTAGTTAACGTTTGGCATGTCAATAAGAATGTGAATTTAGGCAACAAAAGTTGACATTTTGACCACGATTTGCGCTATCGAACTTTCTATTTCCGTTCTACGAATTTCGCATCTCTAAACACAAATCGAATGATGCAAAATATGCCATATCGTCAGAAATATCTAAACACTTCACACTTTTGATTTGAGGCATAAAAAATCGGATCAACACGCCACCAACTGTCATTTTACTGTTTATAATTTCTAAGAAAAATTGCCAATGTGGAGTCCAAGACACATACTGGGTCGCTGCGCCAGAGGAGTGAGTGAGTAAGTAAGTAAGAAAAAATACTTATTACAGACCGAATATGCTCCAGATATAGGGAAAGACTGATCAACTGATAAACGTTAATGTGCCATGAATGTGTTTATACAGTTGGGTCGTATTGTGACGTAATAACGTACAAAAGGTAGGTCTTTTGTTTGAAGTCGTGTATATTTGTATTTTATAAACTATAATAATATTGTACGTCCTGATTTTTTGTAGGACTTGCTACATACAAAGATAGATATAACTTCGTAATAGATGGATACAGTCTAAGGAAAAAACGTGCCTCGAAAATCAAGAAAATTTGATTCTCGATCAGATGGAGCCTCTACCTTTGGCCTACTCTCGTATAGCTGGCGTTGACGGTTTCGTTTGTTATTTAACAATTTTAACGCATATCAGTGAAAGAACATGGGTCAAAATCATATAAAAATAATTAATGCAGTAAAAAAAATCATTTATCCATATTTAAATATATTTTTTGATATTTTTAATTTTTATTTTTAATCGTGTAGTGTCAATAGACTCGACAGATGGCAGTGAATTTACTGTGGCTACAAAAATTAACTATGACAGTACCGCTCTATCCTTTTTGCTACATACCTACATATTAGTACAACTTACAGCACCTATACTGGCTATACTTAACCACACACAGTCTCACCACACATATGTGGAGTTTTACTGCTTTTACTTCAAGTAGATTATTGTAAATTACTATGCCACCAGTGCCAATTGAATGGGACAAGGGCAAGCGACTATGCCACCAGTAGCATAACCGAGTTGTATCCTACACTAAGGGCCAGTTGAACCATCCGCACCTGACAGACTGATCAACGTCACCCGGCGCGCCGCGGCGGTTTATTTACTATGAAACTTTTCATACAATAAAATTTAGCGAACTCTTTAAACAGTTTGGTGCAACCGAACCTAAGATAACAGTAACTGTTAACCACAAAAACTGATTATTTGTAGATAATATTATTTTATTTAAATCTCAATTTGTACGCACATACAGGTGCTCCCTTACTAATATTTTTCAAAACGCTTGGGTAAGGTGACAGATGTCATCTCCATTACAATTTATAACCTTAAAACGCAATCTCGCAAAATTTTATTGAGATCTCTGTAACCGTACCCAAGCTGTTTGAAACACTAATACTAACATGATGTGAATACTATAGAATAATGTATCATCATATAATCTAGTAACAAGTGGTCTAAAAACCGGCCAAGTGCGAGTCGGACTAACGCACCGAGGGTTCCGTACTTTTTAGTATTTGTTGTTATAGCGGCAACAGAAATACATCATCTGTGAAAATTTCAACTGTCTAGCTATCACGGTTCATGAGATACAGCCTGGTGTCAGACAGACGGACCTGACGGACAGACGGACAGCGGAGTGTTAGTAATAGGGTCCCGTTTTTACCCTTTGGGTACGGAACCCTAATAATAGATTGTATTACCTGTCCAGTAGCAGACTTGTACTTGGCCTTAAGGTCAAGCAGAGTCTTGACAGCCTCATCGACCTTGGCCTTCTCGGCTTTGGCAGCCTTCAGCGATCGCACAAGGTCACCCTGCTTGGCGACGTCATCACTCAATGTAGCAGCATCGTTCGATGGTACGGCCGCTGGGGCTGTGACCGCGCCTGGCTTCCATTCCTTAAAAAAATATATTAAATGTAACAGATTATAAGAAACTATGGACGGCTAAAGCACTTGTGAGAAATTTATGAAGTATAGTTGGTCATGCAAATCTTGTCAATAGAAAAAGGCGCGAAATTCAAATTTTCTATGGGTCGATAACCCATCGCGCCTACATTTTTTAAATTTGCCGCCTTTTTCTACTGACAAGATTTGCTTGACCAACTATATGTTTGATTTTTACGATAAGGCCGCTTTTAGACGTCCGGTGTTTTTGCGGAAACAACGGACCGTGTTACGCGAGTAGTCGCGTAACGCGGGCGTAGGTCCAGTTTTGTATGTGGCTACTATCTACCGACAGCTACACCCAAGAAAACATCGTCGCCGAACACGAACATTAATTGTCCGGCGAAAACACCGGACGTCTATAAGCGGCCTAATACTTTCTATTAAACTTTAAAGTACCTACGACGCAGATGGACGGAACTCCGCCAAGGAATAAATGATGATATTTATTGGCGCTATTTAGAGCTACCAAACGCACTTGAATTGCACCAATGGTGACAAAGAAAAATTTACGTCGCGTCTATGAGGAGCCCAATAGCAGATATTTAATTGTTAATTTGTAATCTGTACCGTGTCACGTCAAATAAATGCAACGAATCGAATGTTTGCAGTTTGCAGAAATACGGTCAAGCTAGCTAAATAAAATAAATTAGTCCAAAGTCCAAACTGACAGTCACGCCAAGTAATTTTAGATGCTTCTTACCTGACCAGTAGCTGCCTTGTACTTGGCCTTAAGGTCAAGCAGAGTCTTGACTGCCTCATCAACCTTGGCCTTGTCAGCCTTGGCGGCCTTGAGAGAACGCACGAGTTCGCCCTGCTTGGCAACGTCGTCGCTTAACTTGGCGGCGTCGTCTGATGCTGCCGGGGCGAGTGCAGGAGCGGGTGCGCCGGGCTTCCATTCCTGTTTGGTACAATAATATACATTTACCTAATGATACTATATTACGAGTAAGCATAGATTCTGAAGAAGCGTTGAATCAGAGGCTTCAAACATTTTCTCTACCACTTTCTGCCATCAAGATCATTCAAGGCTGGAACTAAGTCACTTGTAAATTTAATTTGTAAAGTGTCCAAGAGTTACGAATATTAAGGTCCTATATATCTTATAAACATATTTTTTCTTAGGTAAAATGGTGGCCAACAGTTGGAAACCAAAACTAACATTCTTGTTTTTTTTATTAGATAAATAGAACCGAAATTGCAAATAAAGATAACGATTATTTTTTCTCACCTGTCCAGTTGCAGCTTTGTACTTGGCCTTAAGGTCGAGCAGCGTCTTGACCGCCTCATCAACCTTGGCTTTATCAGCCTTGGCGGCCTTGAGAGAACGCACAAGATCGCCCTGCTTCGCAACTGTGTCACCCAACTTGGAGGAGTCACCTGATGCAGCAGGGGCCGCGGCAGGAACAGCGCCCGGCTTCCAGTCCTGTTCATATTAAATAGATTTTATTGACCTGATAGCGTGTTAAGTTTATATGAAACTATGTACACTTAATAAGGCCGAATAGCAGCTTTGGCTATGTTGTAAAGTTCTAAAGTTATTTTATTATTTCAAGCTAGTGTAGGTACTACGTAAACGTTGATACGGTATAGCAAAAAGGGCCTGGCTCTGGCAAAATCTGTACTATTTACCAAAAACTGTTGCTTTTACAAATATTTAAAAGATTTCTTCAAATCTTATCTGACCAGTAGCTACCTTGTACTTGGCCTTAAGGTCAAGCAGCGTCTTGACAGCCGCGTCGACCTTGGACTTGTTAGCCTTGGCAGCCTTCAGTGATCGCACCAGGTCACCCTGCTTGGCGACTTCGTCAGTCAATTTGGTGATAGTGATTTATTTAAGATGTTCTTTACCTGGCCCGTAGCTGCCTTGTACTTGGCTTTAAGTTCAAGCAGCGCCTTGACAGCCGCGTCAACCTTGGCCTTATCAGCCTTGGCGGCTTTCAGTGATCGCACCAGGTCACCCTGCTTGGCGACTTCGTCACTCAACTTGGCAGAGTCGTTTGCAGCGGGCTGCTTGGCTTGAGTTGATTGCACTGGTTTAGGCTGAAAAGTAAACTGTCGTTAGTAAGATAATAGGTAGGTATATTTCGCTAGAGAAGAGTCGGACCAAGCTAACTCTGCGTGGCATTTGCAATGACAAATTGTGGCAATGTCATCATTAATAACTTCTATGAAAATATTACGTTTATTCATATCACTCTCTCACATTGTTCTTTTCACTTCGGTGCAATGTTAGCTTACAAATGATTTGCGTGAAATGTGTGACATTGTATTACTACGGCCACACTATGATCCTCGCGCTGAAGGCCTACCGCGAACCCCGTTCGACGTGTTGCATCCCTGTCACGCTTACGAATTTACAAGTGCGACAGACAGGCAACACGTCGAACGTGGTTCGTGATAAGCCTTCCGCTTCTCGCTCTGCTCCTCGCGCTGCCGAGATGTTGCCCGCTTCGGCCACATGTCCTACTCGCGCGATGAATCACGACGGTCCATACTTCATATTGCCAGTCCTTTGACTCGCGCCAAAAATCCGACAAAATAGGGAGCGATGGGCATGACGAGTAGCGCGGCCACACTACGTCTCTGCCTACTTCCCATGCCACTCGTCGAGTGTGTGGCCGGGGTATATAGGCTACATCGTCTGCTTACTTGCACCACATCTAATTCCTATTAATTCTATGTACCTACGACTCAATAAGTATAAACAAAATCATGTACTTTTTTTTGTATTTATTTCGTTCGCGGATTTTTATATACCATGGCGGTGGTAAACAAGCATACGCCCTATCTAATAGTAAGCTGTTACCGTAGACTATGGACGCCTGCTACTCCAGAGGTGTCACAATGCGTTTTCGACTCTTTAAAACGTGTACACTACCTTTGGAGGATATAACCTTTGGAGGGTGTACTATTTACTGTACGTGTTGCCTGAAAATAAAACTTTATTTATTTGTTTTATTATTATTATAACCAAACGGAGTTGCCATTAGCAGGCTTTCCCCTCCGTCGAAAATAGTCGGCCAATGGTCATACACAATGTATGGACTGACATTTATCTGACATGGCTATTATGACGTTACGTATACATTTGACGTTCCCCTCCCCCGCAAAAATTGGCAGACTTTTTTGTACAGCAAATTACAGACGTGGCGGCTCCGTCTGGTTATATCCTCTTAGATACTCACCCGTCTCACTTGGAGTTCATCTCCCTTACACTAATTCGTATTCGTTGATGTAAGAGCGAGATGCACTGAGAATGAGTGACGCAGGCTTTTAACGTAACCGGCCGCGGTAAGCTCATGGTACTACGCGTATAACTTTAAGTGACCGACCCGGCGTGAAATATGAATCAAAACATAAACAAAATGCCGGCGATTCTCAAATGGCCTCATAAAAAACAAGGGTACATAAAGACAAAGGGCCATGTAGACTTGATTAGCCCGAAAATAATTTCATTTGTTGTTAATAAGCGGTAGTATAAAGACGCATCCCATTTTACTGAGTGTACGCGAGGGCAGATATAAGCAGGTTACTTTACTCTTTGGTCTGTACCTAAACTATTAAATTTTATTAATTTAAAAAAGTTCCGTCATTCATATTTTAAAACGGTGACAAGTGCATGAAATGATACAAAAAATCTATGAAACAATACGCAATCTCATCTCAAGTCAGTCAAGTGTCAAGTGTGAGGGCTGTCAAATAAAATCCTTCAAAAAGGGTATTCGGCGATTTCGGCGCGATTTTTTCTCCGAGTGATCTGGATTACGAAATGAATGTTTTCAACTCTAATCAGCTTTAAAATGAATGTTTGTGATAGAATATTAGTATTACTACTTAAAGGGCGATAAACTGTAGTTGTGACTTATGGTTTCGTGTTGTTTTACTTAATTGTATTAGGTACTTGCAGGCCTAGGGAAGTTGTATGTTCAATAAGGTAATGTGGGTAGATTGTTCGTGTATACAAGTATACATATCAAATTATCTGCAATTTTACTGAAGTAAACAAAGGTAAGTTACAAAAATATTACGTTAATTAGTCGTAAAAACCCATTTCAAAATAACACCTAAAACTTTTCGAGTGTAAATTACATGAGAAAAACAGATTGCAATGAATTCAGTATAGTTAAAAGCCTCGCCACGATGTAGTTTTATTTTACTGTTATTGTTATGGTAAAGATACCTATTCAAATACCGACAAACAACCTTCATTAAGAATTTCGGCCTATGGGAATCATATTTCGATGTGTCGTATTCACTGTCGGTTAACTGACACCACGCGGTTATGTGAACGCAATGACTTAGGCAGTTATCACACGGGCGCCGCATTCGGATCCTGCATCAGTGTGATAATTGCCTTAGGTACTTTGAAGGCAGTTTTAGAAACACCGGCCAAGTGCGAGTCGGACTCGCGCACCGAGGGTTCCGCACTTTTTAGTATTTGTTGTAATAGCGGCAACAGAAATACATCATCTGTGAAAATTTCTACTGTCTAGCTATCACGGGTTATGAGATACAGCCTGGTGACAGACAGACAGAGGGACAGTGGAGTCTTAGTAATAGGGTCCCGTTTTTACGTTTTTTTTTGGGTACGGAACCCTAAAAAGGAGACTTAGGAAGTAGGAGAAACTTATGACATTATTCATAAACGCATTACTGGCCTGAATTAGCTATGAATCGTTTGTCTTTATCTGCCATTTTGACATGTATTTGTAAGAAAGGGATAAAAGATAATTTAACTAAATCAAACCCGTAAAGTTTTATGAATAAGGGTGTTAGTGGTTAACGCTATGTAAAATGACTTTGAAGTTTTTAAATTCTTGTCTGACTGTTCTGTTTGTTATCTATAAGATAAGATAAATTTTATTTCATTGAAAAATATCCAAAATTAAGACAATCACTGAAATAGTACTTGAAAAATATATACATACAATTATAGTCAACATAAAATATAAAATCTTAAGCAAAAATTATAGCTGGCTCTAAAATATTTTACATCAATACCTAAATTCAGTAATACTTGTATTTTAATACAACAATACCTATGGCTATAAAAAAATTGTTCTGGTTGCATTTTTATTCATAAGTTATATTACTGTTAGACGAACTTTGGTTTTCATGGGGTCTTATTTACATAAGTACCTCCACCTTACAGAAAACCGCAGCCAAATAACACTAGACCCTACTCATAGTGTTGTGTTCCTGCCGGTGAGTAAGGTTGCCAGAGCTCAACGAAGGAGAGGAGTGGTAGGGTCGGCAACGCGCATGTAACTCCTCTGGAGTTGCAGGCGTACATAGGCTACAGAGACTACTTAACATCAGGCGGGCGTGCTTGTTTGTCACCGACGTAGTATAAAAAAAAAGTATATTTACTTTTTTTACTTTTGTAAATAAGACCATAATATTGTTAGTAATAAAATCAATAATTTAATGGGGGTTCATTTACAGAGTAATCATAAACATGTAATAAAAAAAATAGCTTAATAGAAAATCCAATTAAATCGAAAAAAAAACGGAGGAGGATCGGGAAAAGTGGAGTGCTCTCGTTTCGGAGGCCAAGACCCTCTTTGGGTCGTTGAGCCATGTTATTTAGTTAGTTTAATAGAAAATAGGCAATAAAATTATGTTATTTGCTTTGAACAAGCACCTATATAAAAGAAACTCACGAACATATATCTGTTATAAACAAAACAAATAAATGCCCTTACTGGGATTCCAATAATATGTATATATTCAGCGACTTTTGCAGTCACTATCTATTTTATGCTTATTGTATGTTAACCCCCAGGTGCCGTAGTAGATATTCCAATAAAAAATGTTTTTATATACATGTAGTAGTAGTAAATCCACGGTATATTTATATCTGAGAGTAAATCACTTTATTGTACAAAATAAAACCGGCCAAGTGTGAGTCGGACTCGTGCACGAAGGGTTCCGTACCATTACGGAAAAAAACAGCAAAAAAAGCACGTTTGTTGTATGGGAGCCCCATTTAAATATTTATATTATTCTGTTTTTAGTATTTGTTATTATAGCGGCAACAGAAATACATCATCTGTGAAAATTTCAACTGTCTAGCTATCACGGTTCATGAGATACAGCCTGGTGACAGACGGACAGCGGAGTCTTAGTAATAGGGTCCCGTTTTTACCCTTTGGGTACGGAACCCTAAAAATGGTTAACTACTACTACTCTATTTTTCCAGCATTCAAGAGCCCTATGCACAAATGGACCAACAAACAGACCTCCATTATGACTCCAACATTATCAACTGCGACGACATACCCGACACTATCTCAATAACATCCACTCCAGAAAAACATAAAAAATCTAAGAAAAAATGTAAAAGGAAAATTTATATTTACAACATGGATAACCTATTAATCACCAGGAAGTTAAAGATTAAAAAGAAAAAGTGTAAATGTGTTTTAAATGTAAACACATGTGAAGAGAGTTCAGGGTCTATTGTGAGGTCTGCTTATAACGTGTGTAAGAAGGAAGCTTATTATCAACGGATTTTGCCGATATGTTTGAGAGATATGTGTTCTGATAATTCCAACTGTTGCAGGTCAACATTGAGCAGAGTAAGTTGAATTTGTTAAATAAAACAGACGATTTAGTATCTGAAAATCTATCTGTAACTCCTAGTAACATATTTCAAACGCAACTATTGTAGATAATTTGATCAAGAATAATATTGTTTATTGACAGTTTTGAAACGCTGGTGGCCTAGCGGTAACGGCCCGGCCACGACATCGCGCGGCGGTGGCAGCGGCGAGCGGCGGCCATAGCTTGGAGCGAGACACAGCGATCGGACCTTTTGTTCCCACCTATGGCCGCCGCTCGCCGCTGCCGCTGCCGCTGCCGCCGCGCCGCCGCGCGAAGGCGTGGCCAGGCCGTAAAGGCGTGCGAAAGCGCTGGTGGCCTGGCGGTAAGGGAGTGCGATTTTGAATCCGGAGGTCGCGGGTTCAAACCCCGGCTCGTAGTAATGAGTTTTTTGGAACGTATGTACGAAATATCATTTCAATCATTTGATATTTACCAGTCGCTTTTCTGTGAAGGAAAACATCGTGAGGAAACCGGACTAATCCCGATAAGGCCTAGTTTACCCTCTGGGTTTGAAGGTCAGAGATGGCAGTCGCTTTCGTAAAACTAGTGCCTACGCCAATTCTTGGGATTAGTTGCCAAGCGGACCCCAGGCTCCCATGAGCCGTGGCAAAATGCCGGGACAACCCGAGGAAGATGATGATGACAGTCTTGTTGTAACTTCAACCATTTTTCTAATAAAAATAAAAATTCATCTCGCTCGGCTCGTCTGCTCGTTTGCTCACATAAAAAAAAACGGCCAAGTGCGAGTCGTACTCGCGCACGAAGGGTTCCGTTTCCGTACCATTACGAAAAAAAACAGCAAAAAAAAAACACGTTTGTTGTATGGGAGCCCGATTTAAATATTTATATTATTCTGTTTTTAGTATTTGCTATTATAGCGGGTACATAAATACATCATCTGTGAAAATTTCAACTGTCTAGCTATCACGGTTCATGAGATACAGCCTGGTGACAGACAGACAGACGGACAGCGGAGTCTTAGTAATAGGGTCCCGTTTTTACCCTTTGGGTACGGAACCCTAAAAAAATGCAGTTTTGCAATAGGACACAAAAGCGGGGAAAACATTGGGAAATACCCACTTGACAAGTTGCTTCCCCTTTTATTTTTTGTCTTACCTACACAAACTACATGCCAAGTTGTATGCTTTCTTCCGTTGGCGCGCCAGCTAACGGACGCCCTAATGTGTATGTGGCGGTTACGTAATTAGCGCCACCTAGATAAGCTGCTATTTTTATACGAATTCTTCGAATTTACAACGTCGTCACTTCTGTTGTCTGATTTACTGGGTTATTCCCACTAGTTACCAGTACCACCAGTGGTAACTAATGGGAATTTTTTTTCCACCTTTTACCAGTGGTATTAACTACAGCCGGGCTAGCACATGATTGGCGCGAGAGTATCTCGCCGCGACATAGACTACCCATCCCCCTTTAATTCATATAGTTAGTAAAAGACGGGTAGTCTATCTCGCGGCGAGATACTGTCGCGTCAATCATGTGCTTGGCCTACTGGGAAAAAAATTCCCAGTAGTTACCACCAACTCGGTTTGTTGGGAAAAAAAACTTGGTGGTAACTAGTGGGACTAACCCGATTTACTTAGCAATTGACATCTCTGTCTTTCTAATGTTTGAAATTATTTTCGATTTCTTACATTTTAGAAATATCGTAACCCGAACGAAAGTCTCTCCCCGGTATCGTCTATAGCCTTAACTGATGTGTTACCATGTAATAACATTTCGTACGAAGACGTGAGCAATGGAAGCTTCTCGAGTGACTCTGAGGAATTGGACACGCTCATTAAACGCACTAAACAGGTAAATAATTAATTATCAATAAATAATCCATATGGATTCAAGAACTTACATGCAATATTCGATACATTGCTAACTATAGGTACAGAGTACAATGAATTCAGTCGTTCGACCAAATACCGCAATGAAACGAAAATCGACTAACAGCGAGTAAGGGATAATGTATTAAGGGTCTGCCTGAAAACCAGCGTTGTAGTAAATACACTGCAACATTATGCCACAGAATAACTAATAGTACTACCGTACAGAAAATTCACTCCTTCACAAAAGCCAGATTTAGGTACAAAATTATACCTACGCCCGCCGCCTGCAAGCAAAATTGAAACTTATAACCGCGCACGAACCGTGAATCTTCTTTGCGCGCCGCAGTTTTATGACCGAGCTGCGAGTGTCGGCACGGGGTTGTCACTTGACAAGTTTTTGTACCTATACCTACCGATTTATTATTTTTAAGATAAATATGTAGGAATTACAAACGTTGATTCTGTAAACATACAATTTTTAGCCGGAGATAGTATGTCTGATTCTCACGGAAGTAGGTATGCCACAGAAGTACTTATTCCTTTGAAAATTTGTCGGTCAATATAGTCCGGAATTTATAAAAAATGTTTTTTCTGCTTCCTTGTTCTTCCGTTTATTCAGACATCCGTAAACAGAACATTATCTTTTATACAGATTAGATCGCGATTTAGGTTTCGAAGCCATTGCGTATTTTCAATTTTGCGCGAGCGGCAGCCCACTGCCATACACCTGCCCGGGCGGTGCGCCGGCCAAATATACCTAAACTGCGCAGTGACACCCCCCTGATTATGCCGAGGCAAGCTCCTATTTAACACTCATGAATATTTCTCTCTGATATGTGCAACTCAAATTATTAGTTTTGTAAGTCTAAATTTAAGGTTTATCTGTAAAAAATGTATTATGCTATCTGTTAACTCTGCCATTTCATGTGATGTTGAATAAAAATGTTCTATGTCTATGTAGAATCGCATGCAAGTTCTTGAACCGTCTAAATGGGGCTTTAAGTTGGCTTAAGAATTTTTCCATTGATCTCGTTTCTTTCCACTACTGGTAGTAATGACGTCACAAGTTTACATCGAGCAATACATTCGCAACATAGTTAATAAGGTATTGAATGATAAGGTCAGTTTACCAAGAAACGGGGTTCCATACAAATAAGTTTGGGTCGAAGAAAAGTAATAACTACCTTCTTTATCGATTTATGCCTTATGTTCAGATTTTTTCTGAATTTAGTTTTAAGTTATTTATCCATGGGCCATAAGTTGCGTGAAATAAAAAAAAAAACCAAGTGCGAGTCGGACTCGCGTTCCAAGGGTTCCGTACATTACACGATTTAAACAATGTATTTTTTATGTGAAACGTGAGTGAAATGTCTTTAAAAAACCCGTAGGGATCGGATCAAAAACTAAGTTGTTAAGTCCGACTCACACTTGACTGCACATGTCGATTAAGTTTTCCTGTCATCTATAGGTAAATAACTATTTTGTGTATTTTTTTTTCAATAGACACTAGTTTCGGAGATAAAGGGGGGGAGGGGAATGGTAATTTTTTGTCCATTTTATTGAATAACTTCTAAACTGTTTATCCTAAAATTATAAAACAAATATATTTAAGATTCTCACAATGAGCTCTTTCATTCGATATGTAACACTACAGTTTGAAAAACTTTATTTTTTAACTTTCTCATTTACCCCCCAAAACTGGCCCCATGTTTAAAATTCATTTGTTTACGTTACATGCCCGTCTTTGGGTCACAAATCAAATATATATGTAAATATACATGTGCGTGTATGTGTGTATATGTGTGTGGATGTATATATATATATGTATGTATACCAAATTTCAACTTAATTGGTCCAATAGTTTCGGAGAAAATAGGCTGTGACAGACGAGACGTTTTTTTCCTTTTGAGGTACGGAAACCTAAAAATATTTCATTTTATTTCAAAACTGATGTTTGACAGCTACACACAATATGTCCCTCACTTATGCGAGACACCTTCATTTCTAAACTGAACCTCAATTACTGCTGAGGGCAGTCGCGGCTAGCCGAGCGCGGTCGAAAAATTGAGTGTATACCACTGCCACAATGCAGACTCTATAAATGTTACACTAGGTTAGTTACAGAAGGTCGGTAGAGCAGAAGGAGCGAAGCTCTTCCTTTCCATCTGTCTCTGAGGACTACTAGGGCGGTCTTCCCAACCCTGACCCAACAATTTTATATGCCACTCTTCTCCACATTGACCTCTTTTTTATTTCAGCGAGAAAAACAAATCGACCATTTCTACCCAGCACGAGAGTACACCAGCACACCCATGTCAAAAATCGACTATATACCCACACCAAGTCCGTATAGTATCGATACTGACAAAAAATCAATACACTCTGACACCACTATGATACTACAGCCACTTTCCGAAGCTTATTCCCCAACTGCATCTATAGATGCAATACTTGATGATGTCAATAATGATATGATTGATATTAATCTACCTTACTCTCCTACAATGACTCCTGATTTAATCAAAATGGGGAATATGGATTATTCTCCAGTACGTATTGATGATAATGTGCCATACTCTCCTACGTTTACTCCGGAAAGTATAGAAATAGATTATGAACCAAGTCACATGAATGCGCCATCTATATTTTCACCTGTTTTATTTAAAATGGAAAAAGATAACATCACAACGAGCAACAATCTTAATGGAAACAAGGCAGACTCGCCTACAATGACTGGAATGGAAAAACCTAAAACTAATATAAATGATAGTTTTAATATGAATGCATGTGAAAACGTTAGATATTCCCCTAATTCTCTTACTGTTACTCCAGATTTCCACAAATTTGCAGTTACCACACAAATGGACAGTGAGAATAATCCAAATGTAACGCATTCTGTTACAACAATGATTAAACAAGAGAATATAAATGTTGAATTTACAATTAATAATTATACTAGGTCGCCAAATTCTACTATTTTGAGTAAGGATTTAATAAAAAGGGAGACTTGTGAAGAATATAATGGTCACTACTGATACTGTCAATACAATTCACTGTAAGAATGAAAGGGCTGATGAGAAAGGGAGACAGTCAAGCTGATTCGAATGAAATAGTTGTTAAAATTGAACAAGAGGAATATACGAATGTTGTTTCGGACTCAGTTGTATTTCAGAATAATGTTAACATTAAATCTGAAGACTATTGAAGGTAGAAAGTTTATGAAAACGTGGTTTTAGGTTTAAGTGTTTAGGTTCCATGTTGCTAAGAAGTTGATCCAAACACATGACTTTTTAATATTCAGTACATTTAATATTTATTCGTTTTATTACCTAAAAATAAGTTTTTAGATTCTAAAATATTACCATGTGGCATGAATTCCTTCTTAGTTACCGCGGATTATATCGGATTATATTAATGTATAAATAATATATTTTTAAAATATATTATTACTATGATTTCATCATACCTGTTTAAAAATAAGTTTTTTTTTTCTCGAAGCATGATTCTTGCTAGTTGATTTAGAGAACGTGCCTAAACAAATTATGTCTCTTTATTAAATTATACCTCTTACTACTTAGACATAATATGGTTTTATTTTCAAAATACTCTTCACCGAAAAAACACCTCATTGGAATTATACGATTGTGTAATAATTATGTTTATTCATTACATATGTTTCTTAAATTAATACCTAGTTATTTATTTTACAAGGAGACTTAGTAGTTGTTTAACCCCTCGTGCTAATATTGATATCCGAGCGAACGAAAGATAACAAGATTGAACGAGCGTAGCGAATCTTCATTATTGAGCGTTGCGAGGGTTTCAAGGCACGAGGGTTAAACAAACTGCTCCCGAATGTAACAAAAAATTTCACCTCACGAACGCGAAGAAAACTTTAAAACATTAGAAATCAAATTAAAATGAACGTTATTAAATATTTATCATTCACAATCATCACTTAAAAGTCAATTCTATCTTGGCTAACATGAGAAAACAACTCAAAATTTATATCTGATTACTTTGCCACACACGTGGATAAAATTCAACTTTCTCATCAGTTTTTAATAATCAAGAGAGCCTTTTTAAGGTACCGTGAGGTGTGGTGAAAAAATATGTATATATTATATTTTTCACTTCTCATGCTCGTAAAGTTCGACTTTAAGTCGTGCGTAGACGACATAAAGTTGCTTATTATGTTCTAGAGCATAAAATAAAATCATCTATTACCCTTACTGACTTAGCAATAAAGTCCAAAATCTGCCATACAAACTGCCGGCGCGCCTTCGACCGACGTGCCCCGCGCCCCCGACACAACCGAGAACAATTTTCTTTAGTCTTGAATAAATACGGTAAAATAACCTACAATATTGGATATATTTGTATGTATATTTTACTCACAATCGAAGTAAAAAGCAGTGTACTCAGGCATAAATGTCCATTTTTATCCTCGACTATATAAACTATATTGGTCCTCGCGGTAAAAATGGATCGCTTTATGCCCTTGTTGTACAATCTACTATTTTGTTAAAAACAGCATAAAATAACCTTTCGGGTTGTCACAGACAAACTGTATCAATACGTCATCACATCACATCTAGCCTGGAAACTACAGTAGTATATCGTCTCGTAGGTCGTAGACGATAATAACAATGTCAATGAATAATTACTATAGGTATTAATTAGGTCAAAGCCGCCCACTTTACTCGTATAGTTTGCATCTTACACCTTGTCCTCATCTTGTCATTATCGATTAAATATATCAAGTGAGGAAACACCTTGGATACGGAACCCAGATATAGACATATAATAATGGTAATCAAGACGCAATGCGCCAGCGCACATGCAATTATTGATTTAACTATGTGGTCAAAGGAACTACATAGTAGGTATATTGTTTGGGATTGAATGCCAAAAGATGCAACTCGTTTTTTTAGTAATTTGAGAGCCGTAGACCCACTTCATGCCTAGTTAGTGTAACGCAGCGTCGTACGTAAGCGAACAACTCGCGAACGCAAAGCGAAGCGGCGCGGCGGGCCCACGGCGTTCGCGTTTGCAACGAGATCGCCCACGTAGGACACTTCTATAGGTATCAAAATTCGCTTCGCGTTCGCGTGTTGTTCGCCTACGTAGTACGCTGCGTAAAACGTTGTAAATGTTGGGATTATTTGTGACATTTTCAATCAAAAGGTACCACATTGTCGCTTACCATAAGGACGAAATTAGATGTGCCATTTTCAACCAAAACAAAAGGGTACTTATTGTCCTTTGTCAGTAAGGCGCTATTTCCATATAGCTTCGATTAGAAATCAACCTTATCAACAAGCGACAATGTGGTACCTTTTAATTGAAAACGTCACAGATTGTATCTATAACGAATAACCTGTCAGAGCGTCCTTATGGCAAGCGACAATGTGATACCTTTTGATTGAAAACGACACATTTATAAAAATTAGAAAAGGAGCGTTATGTTTTAGGCAGTCGTGTAAAAATCCCATATATAATTATATATATATATATCCATAAAGCTCCGGTAAGCTTACCAGGCGGGCCGTATGTTTGTTAGCCACTCACGTGGAAAAGCGCCTTATTTGGTCTTATTAAAGCGAGGGTAGTTTACAATTATTTTAGTGTCCGGTAGTTGACGACCGGTCTACCCTGCCTATGAAGCAGATGGTCGTGGGTTCGAATCCCGGTAAGGGCATTTATTTGTGTGATAAGCACAGATATTTGTTCCTGAGTCATGTACATAAGTTGTCTGAGTACCCACATCACAAGCCTGCTTGAGTTTACCGAATGAAGATCAGCAGAAAACAAAGTAAGTAGTCCATTTCGAAAGCTCATCGATAAAACTGATTTCTCAGATATATCCTTATGCCATAGCAGACATGTATCGAACAAATAGATCAGTACAGCGACACATTTAATATGCGCAATTACTACTAGATAAATATGCTAACAATTACTACGAGTAAATACATCATCTTAATACCTATAGCTTTCCGTAAAGCATAGGAAAACCCACCACAACGCTTCTGGCACTTACGGCGTTCTTCTAAACTTGATTGTTATTTCAATCGATTGTTAGTAGAGAGAACCAGATGGTCTATTTCGAAGATGCATTATTATATCTCTGTCACTCCAATCGATAGAAATGGAGATATAGTGGTCAAGCAAACCTTTTCAGTAAATAAGAAGAAAAAAACTACACATCCCCTTCTTCTAGGCGCCAGCACCAGTGCAAGTCAAAGACAGTATGACTTTCTCCGTCTACGCCCGAAACGAGACAGTCCCTTGACAAACTATAGATGATCTGTAGTGTTTACAGAAGAACCACGTTTCCGTTTCGATAACGTTTACGTACGCATAGTCTTTACAGGGTGCCTAGCCAAAATCATGGAGACTATATAAAGGAGCCAAATCTCTATGTATGAAAAGTGTCCATCAAAAAACAGTAATTAGGCGGCGCCACCAATGCCACCATACAACGAAATACTACCAAAAACAACCTACGTAATTTGGTCGGGTTATTTGTTGGTTCATGTTATACTCGTGTCCCAGAGCCTAACTAGCGCCACCGGAGAGATTAGGAACTATTATTTAAAGCTGAAAGCGGTCACTTTTTCAACAATTCTGTCATAAGAGATTGGCATCCTTTCTATACCATCCATAGCCAAAATGATAATCATACATTGACAAACGCCAAACGAAAAGAAAAACCGGCCCAGTGCGAGTCGAACTCGCGCACGAAGGGTTCCGTGCCATTACGCAAAAAACGGCAAAAAATTACGTTTGTTGTATGGGAGCCCCAGTTAAATATTTATTTTATTGTTTTTAGTATTTTTTGTTATAGCGGCAACAGAAATACATCATCTGTGACAGACGGACAGGGAGTCTTAGTAACAGGGTCCCGTTTTTACCCTTTGGGTACGGAACCCTAAAAAATGTATGGGCGAACAGATTACTACGCCACCACACCACCACCAACCACATCCTCGCAAGAATACCGAACATTCTCCTCACGTGTGAAAGTCAAAAACCGACATTGGCAAATTCACCCTGTGCAAAATTCGACTCTGTAAAGCTTATGAATCCACTTACCTATATTTATTTAATCGAATGGCATAAAAAGTCACAAATAAATCGAAAATATAACAGGTAATAAAAATATAATGAATCCACTAATCTAATAACTACGCCAATTCGTAAACCTTATTACAACTGAATAAGGTCTACGTCTGTTAAATTAACGTGTTCTAAATTCAAAGTCGTAACCGCCACATACGACATTGTCCTTTTCAACTTAGATTACCTACCCAAGTTCCTCGCATATAAATACGGGATCGCAGTAACAAGAGATGAGAATAATTCAAGATGAAGACAGTACTGCTAGCCTGTTTGATCGCCTACGTTGCCGCGGAGACTAAATACGACTCGTCTCATGATGATGTAGATCTGTCGGAGGTCTTGGGAAACGAGCGGTTGTTGGTGGGTTATACTAATTGTTTGGTGGACAAGGGCCCGTGCACTCCGGAAGTTAAGCAGCTAAAAGGTATGTTGTGATTGAATTGCAATTTTTTTTTACATGGTTAAAGGACCTGTAAATAATTAGTCTAAAGTTAATTGACTCCATTGTGTTATTCAAGATATGCAAGTGTGTAAGCGTATGCTATATATTTACGAGTATATGTATAATACATATTACAAGTCTTTACGAATCTAGAGTGCCCCACCACACTACTTGGTAAAGGCCTCCCTATAACCCTTCCACGTGTCTTGAGCACTTTCCCACCAGCGTTTGTCAAGGGCGTATAGGTACGCCGATTCTAAAAAACCGGCCAAGTGCTAGTCGGACTCGCGCACAAAGGGTTCCGTACCATTACGGAAAAAAACAGCAAAACAAACACGTTTGTTGTATGGGAGCCCCATTTAAATATTTATATTATTCTGTTTTTAGTATTTGTTGTTATAGCGGCAACAGAAATACATCATCTGTGAAAATTTCAACTGTCTAGCTATCACGGTTCATGAGATACAGCCTGGTGACAGACGGACAGCGGAGTCTTAGTAATAGGGTCCTGTTTTTACCCTTTGGGTACGGAACCCTAAAAAAATGTATTCTATTAACAGATAAACTTCCCGAGGCCCTGGCAACCCGTTGCGCCAAGTGCACAGACAAGCAGAAGAGCGTCGGCAAGCAGCTGGTCAAGGAGCTCAAGGAGAAACACCCTGACCTATGGAAACAGCTGGTCTCCAAATACGATCCCAACGGGAAATACCACAAGTCTTTCGAAGACTTCCTGAAGAACTAAGTTTGTCTATGGCTAGGCAGGATTTAGACAATCAATTTTATTGCTCAATTTAGCTTTCCTACTCCCTTTCAACTTACAGTCTGGGACAAAAGAGTAGAAATTAAAAAGTGACAACACTGTAGTGTCGTCCCTTTCAAATCAATCTAAGAAAAACGGGACCACACTACAGTGTTGCCAGTTTTTAATTTCTACTCTTTTTTGCCAGACTATATGTGGCAGCTAATATTGCGCAAGATATTGATCTGGCTGTGGAAGATTCGGGTTTTACTTGTGTATAATTATTTGGGAGTCGTTGTTTTTGAAGATTTCTGTTCTATATTCTTCCTTCACTGATACTTTATTGTATAATAAAAAGTATTAAGAATAATATAGTTTATTAATTAATATTAATATAAACTCCTATTTAAAAGTAAACAGAACATCTAAACTAAAACTGTTTATCTAAATAGATACTAGAAAGAAATACTTAATATCATTTATAAATACCTATCTACTTACGCTTGCCCTGCCTATTACGCAACTGAATAGGTATCTACCTAGTACATGTTGTTTGCAAAACATCAGATCAGTCATCGAAAATTGTACTTGTAGCACAAACCTTAGATCAAATTTCATAGTTATCATACTCAGCGATATAATGCTAACTATGAATAAGTTCATTGTAACACCTACATTGTTCTTAACGAGAACCTATTTTATATTTTGATGCTTAATCAATGCGCGCCTGAACGTTTCAAAACACACCCATCCCTCAGAATGTTGTTTCATAGCTTCTTGCCAAATTTTCTCAAATGTGTCATCTGTAAACCGTTCCCCGCTCTTCTCAAATACTTTTCTAACCAGTTGAGGTTCTCTTTTAGCGTACATGTCACGGTGGCTGACGTTAAACTTGGTAAAGACGCTTGGGTTCAAGCAGGACTTAGCGTCAGATTCTTGCGGAAGAGTAGATCTATCCGCCTTGCAGCAATTTTCCGGTGTTATTGGATAGTCGCAGTCGAAATATCGCCCGGATGGAGTGCCCGCCATTGGGCTTACTTCAGGACATTTTGGCTCGCTCAACGCCATGTATGTCGATTGGTAGTTTAGGCAATTGTGTGGTATGTCAGGTATTTTCGGGATCTCTGGCGACGGTTCTCTATAATTTATCACGTGGACGAATGTCTTATACTCTATTCGGGATCCGTCGAAAGCTTTCCACAATGCTAGTAGAGTTTCGATTAAGAAAGAATCGAATTTGATCCTCTTTATAAGGCACTGTTCGTAAACGATATCTTTTGACAGCCATCCAGACTTTTCTGTATCCAGGTGTTTAAGGAGTAAGTAGAATTTAGCGAAGAAATCCGGTAAGAACAGTTTGGCTAAGACCTTTCTTACACAATTGAGATGAGCAAAGCATTTCTTGATGTATTCTTTTTCTGGGTACAGGTTACAGGAAGTGAAAGATTCCACGGAGGGTTTTTGGGTTCCGGATGGAGCACCAAAGCTGCTGCCTTCTGGTACTTCTTTTATGTTATCGTAAGGGGCCTTTCCTACCCGTGGATGGGTAGCGTTTAAATAGTTTTCATAGCCACTTGTAACTACGGCGGCAGTGATACCATTTTCTACATTGTCATCAGTCAGGCATTTCTTTGCGTATAATCCAGTCTTATTGAGTCCAGTATTGCCACCGAAATACGCGTCGGGGTTGAATGGTTCACAATAATTGCGTTTCTTTTGAATACCAGCTTGTTTGAAAGGCGGGGTCTTGTCTGGTAAAGGAACCTTGGGCATGACTACATCGTATAACGACACATATTGATCTGTTTTCTTTCCGAAAGTTGTATTTTTATCGAAACCTCCTGGCAGCATAGGATTAGGATCCCTGCTTTGGCCAAGAGGTTTCCAATAGGAAGCATATACGGTGGATTTGAAATCCTCGGCTAGGGATTGGTACTTCGTGTCCTTTTTCGAAAACATTACTTCTCTGACTTCGGTAAAAAACGCGGCATTTCTATAATCCTGGGGGAAGGGTTTGCGTAAAGGAGGCAGTGGTCGCGGAGGTTTTGGTGGATGTATCGCATCCTGAATTAAAGCATCTGCTTCTTCTTTTAAGAGGTAATGCTGCATACAATCTGCCATTTTACAATCTGGTTGAGCCGATGGTAGGCCGGCTGCGCAAACATGAGGGTTTCTTTCTATAAACATTCCTAAATTCCCCTTACCGCCTGAGGTAAATCTTTGGCAGTCGACTGGCATTATAAAACACTATAATATATTTCTACAGGAAAGGTAACACAGAAATATAACTTTTCTGTTGATCAAGTAATTGACATTCTGTCACAGTCAAAATTCTAGTTAGCTTCCTAGTATTTCGTTCTTTGACGTAGGTTCTTATGTTATATGTAGGTTTTATTCTTTTAATTGAGGTTTGTAAAGGAAGTTATATACACATTGGGCTTGCATTGGGCCAACGTTGGTCAATTTACGGGACGCAGTTAATTATGTGTTAGAGGGAACAATCCCGTTCTACCCCCGTACCGCGTATAGCTGCGTCCCTAAGGGCGGTTGCAGACTAGCGTTTTAACCGCCGTTATTGTCCAACGTTGGCCCAATGTGCATGTAAAGCGGGCAGGCAAACACCCCATGGACTACGATCATTACGTCGACACGATAAAGTTCAAAACCGGCCAAGAGCATGTCGGGTCATGCTCAGTGTAGGGTTTCGTAGTTATAATATAGTTATAGTAGGGTTTTGCATATTTTTTGAACCCATTAAAAGTTAGAGGGGAAAGGACATTTTTTTATTTCAGAGCGGTTACTACCGAAAAGAATAACTATCAGAAAGTTGTTTTGAACACCCCAGTCTTGAAAGACCTATCTAATGAGAGTAATGACACAGTTGAAGTGTCAAAAAATCTAACTTTACGTGTACCCCTACACGTACCGTAAAGGTACCCCAAAAAAACCTACAAATTTAGTTATGTTTATTTTTACTCCACTATCAATACTTTAGGAGCTACAGGCTGTTAAAATTAACAAAAAGATAAAAAATAGACGATTTAAGAAAACGTCGTTTTTCGTAATTATTCATCAATTTCATCATAAATTAAAAATTTAGTTTAGAATAAGCAAGCTTAGCGACCTGCTGATGAAACATTAAAAAAAATACCGGACAAGTGCGAGTCGGACTCGCCCACCGAGGGTTCTGTACTTTTTAGGGTTCCGTACCCAAAGGGTAAAAACGGGACCCTATTACTAAGACTCC
The DNA here is from genome assembly GCF_947568885.1 of Cydia strobilella. Taxonomy (NCBI): domain Eukaryota; kingdom Metazoa; phylum Arthropoda; class Insecta; order Lepidoptera; family Tortricidae; genus Cydia; species Cydia strobilella. Next base: position 3,602,508 of record NC_086056.1, read on the forward strand.
GCAGTCCGTCTGTCCGTCTGTTTATCTATCACCAGGCTGTATCTCATGAACCGTGATAGCTAGACAGTTGAAATTTTCACAGATGATGTATTTCTGTTGCCGCTATAACAACAAATACTAAAAACAGAATAATATAAATATTTAAATGGGGCTCCCATACAACAAACGTGATTTTTTTGCTGTTGGCCGGTTTTTAGTATTTGTTGTTATAGCGGCAACAGAAATACATCATCTGTGAAAATTTCAACTGTCAAGCTAACACGGTTCATGAGATACAAGCTGGTGACAGACAGACAGGCGGACAGAGGAGTCTTAGTAATAGGGTCCCGTTTTTACCCTTTGGGTACGGAACCCTAAAAAACCGGCCAAGAGCATGTCGGGCCATGCTCACTGTAGGGTTCCGGAGACCGGTTCCGTATCCTGGTATAGAATTGGCTGCACGTGAAATTGCATTGTTTTTTACCAGCAATTGGGGTTGGCAACGGTCAAAGGTTTGCAGAGATGGCGCCATCATAGCTTGCCCCTTTTTCTATGAGATTTGGCTTAACCTCTTGGACGCCAATGCTGGATATATCGGCACAGCAGGTCCAACGCCAAAGACTGATTAATCCGTCACAGACCACAGCGCAACATAGACCTACGTGCATGTGCATAAAGTTCAATTTCAGTTTTGACACTTAGGTGATGACGTGGCGTCCGAGCGACAGCTTTTGTGTTTGACACGGCATCGAAAAGGTTAAAGGGCTGGCATCCAGGGCATTAAAAAAAACAAAAATTTGACACAATTCTAGGATTGACAGGGTATTAAGCTATGTTTTCAACTGATAAATGTGTAATAAGGACCTCTTCCTATCGGAATTTCTGATGAAAAGGACCTTATTGTACTTGACTTAAAGCATAAGGACCCTTTTGTTATCAATTTCTCATTATCGGGGCTTACATTAACCTGACTAACCTTTTTTTGCCCCCACCATCTGCGATCGACATGCCTTGATTGGTTGGGCGAGCGCAGGCAACTTGTTCTGAGTGCACCAGTGTAACGTGACCTTATTATCGGAAACAATTATACGTAATCCGAGAGCGCGCTTCGCCCGGTACACTTGAGTGAGCCAAAATCATTGTTATGAGATGAAAACGTTGACTTGTCGCAGTTGTCGCCGAAATCAGTCGTTCTTCAGTCCTGGACGCTTCCTTAATGTGCGGTCAATTGGGCAAAAAGGAATTATTCAATCTTTTTAAAACTTTCTTAATAACTTTACTATAATGTTCCGTGTGTGAAAATGCGAAAAGTGTACGTCTTTATAGTATTCTGGGTAAAGAGTTAAAGACTGAAAGCTCTAAGCATAGGTTGTGTTGTGATGGTAAGTATTTTTACAGACATCTAGCTAATATTTAATTTACAGAACCAAAATTTGTGATATGGCATTTGCGAAGCATATTTTACGTCCTGTTATGTATATATCCCATCAAAAACATAAATTTGAAATGAGAGCCAAGTTCAACATTAAGAATGGGTCGTTGTCGTTGTTGACTTCGCCGGCAAAAGAATTGATATCTATATGAGTGCCAAGTTCTAGTTCACTTGGGCTGTAAATAAAGTTCAGGAATTGACTTAGCTAGTAAGTAGTAAAACTAATTAAACCAAATATCATCGTGACGACCGGTCTGGCCTAGTGGGTAGTGGCCCTGCCTATTAAGCCGATGGTCCCGGGTTCGAATCCCGGTAAGGGCATCTATTTGTGTGATGAACACTGATATTTGTTCCTGAGTCATGTGGACCGCGAGCCAGGCGCAAATTTCGTCAGTCATCGCCTCCCGGGCGAAAACTCGTATAGCGGTTAACGGCTATGTATGATGAACCCTCGTGAACGTCAGCTGCCGCTCCGTTGGTGGGTTGAGAAATGGCAGCTTCCGAAACGCGTAACACGGTCTTTCCACCGCGATACAACCGGCTGACGATTTGTTTTATTAACAATAGCATCTAAACTATCATCTGACAAAGTATCAAACGGGAGGAGATGACGCCGATGCCTAAAAAGAATTTTCTTTTTTACATGTTCATGTGACCAGCTGACGGTCTTTCCACAGCGATACAATCGGCTGACGATTTTGTTTATTCACAATAGCATCTAAACTATCATCTGACAAAGTATCAAGCGGGAGGCGACGACAAATTTTTTTTTATAGACTTTATTTGCTGCCATTCCTCAACCCACCAACGGAGCGGCAGCTGACGTTCACGAGGGTTCATCATACATAGCCGTTAACCACTATACGAGTTTTCGCCCGGGAGGCGATTGGTCATGGAAATCTGTTCCTGGCCCGCGGTCTATATGTATTTATCTATATACATATGTATATACACCCATCGTATGTACAAGCTTTGCTTAGTTTGGGGCTAGGTCGATCTGTGTAAGGTTGTTCCCAAATATTTATTTATTTATTTATTTGATTTATATGTTGGGTTAAGCAGGCTTGGAGGATATAACCAAACGGAGACGTGATGTCCTTAATTTTCTGTTCAAAACAGTGCCGATTTTTGCGGGGGAGGGGCACGTCAAATGTATAGGTAACGTAAAAATAGCCATGTCATATAAACGTCAGTCCATACATAGTGTATGACCATTGGCCGCCTATTTTCGACAGAGGGGAACGCCTGTTAATGGCTACTCCGCTTGGTTAATATCCTCTAAGTACGCAGGGGTTAAAAGTGGCTTAAGTGGCTCCATATGGTTCGAGAAATATAAATAAACGGCCGCTGCGTTGCTAGTTCTCTTCTTTTGAACTTGGCTTTGTCTAGATCTTATCATGGCGACTTTTGAAATTTACAATTCAATATAAATGTGAAATTGTATCAAAAATTAAAACGTAAACGTAATAATATAGTACAATAGATATTAAAGATAGATATTAAAGGGGCAGCAACGTGCCTTACACCTCTAGAGTTGCTAGCGTCCATAAGCTCAGGTGTTCGATTACTATCAGGCTAGCTGTACACTTGTTTGTCATCGTCGTGGTACAAAAAATATTAAACAAATTAGTATTCTGAAATTACTAGGGAGTCTCGTCTGACACGCCGTGGGAGACGGACGCACGTTTGGGAGCCCTTTTGTTCTTTCCCGGTTGTAAAATCCCAGACAAAACAATAGAGCCCGCGTTAACGCCACATGCGACAACTGGCCGACCGTCGGTTCAAGTTCCTTTACGCGACGCGACACAGACTCTCGGGACGCTGTTCATAAATATCCCTAATAGTGAAACGCGGTCAAATAATATTTATGTGTATCCATGAGTGAATTGAGTCAAGTGCGTGTGGCCCTTGTCTGCGCCATGTATCAGCTCTGCGGCCCATCGCTGAGGCGCGGTACTGCTGCCGGCTCCGCCTACACGACGGACAAATTGGTGAGATCGGTCCTTGATACGTTTCTTAGCCCCAGTATTAACATCCCAAGATATTCCATTGTTAGTCGAGCCAAAACTACAACAGTCCCCCGAAGAGTAGATACCATCCTACCATCTACGAGACAGCGTTGTCTAATAGCGTGATTATATTGTATTAAATAGGTATCGAAACGATCGCAGTTCTCATAGTCTATCTCAGTTAAATACCTAGTTTCATCTAACTCTGTAGTGACATCTTAATGGTTCGTGTTCGGCTTAATTAGGTCATTAGACAGATATTTGAAATTGGTTTTATTGGATTAAAATACCTACTAACTTGCATCTAGCTTCGCCTAGACTATAGCTTCGGCCATCTGGGGCTCAGACGTCGCCTGGGGTGCGTTGAATTATGGGAAACGACTTTTAAATTGTGGTGCAATATGCAGCTTTACAACAGAGGCCGAGTCGTAGACAAAAACAATGCACTTCCCTTAAACACATCTGTTGACCAAATAACCATAAAAAAGGCAGATCGACACATTGCACAATTGGTCCAACAGGTTTTTTTGTTAGCATTCCCGGACATTAGTGATTTGTTTATGACAGTGTCAGTGTCTTTGTGTTTTTTATTTGTGCGAAAACATAACTACCGATGACAGTGTTTGGTTTGGTGCATAAGTATGGATAATATTTGTAGTGCTGTTTTTACCAGCTTAAAACTACTATGTTGAAACTGACTATTTCTTAGTGTTGACGTAGACGACACGAGCGAATAATCTTACGAGATATAATAAATCAGTCAGGAGAAAAGAATGCCGCGGGCAAGCACAAGGTCCATGGAACAATGTTATAGGTGTTTGAGCAGTTATTTATATGATATCAAATTTTAGCAATTAATTACGTACGGGTTTTAGTGGTGTCTATTGACGGTGTTGGTGTATTTTATATTACCTAATATATTTATTGTGTCATTTGTGTCTGGTGATACTGAGGTGCCGGGATTCGTGCCAGTGTTGCTTGTTAAGTGCTATTAATTTTGTGTGCCATCATCATCAGCGACCAAAATAATACTATTTATTACGAGGCGACAAGAGATTACTCGCAAAATCGCAACCCCAAGATGTCAGGCGTCGGCGGGCAACACACGACTTTTCGGCAAAGCGAACTATTGTGGCAGCCAACACAGGACAGGATAGACCCGACAGATGCGGATTACCTACGAAATTGACAGCCTAGTGCGCGCGTAGCACATGCGTGATCGAGCCCGACGTGGTATAAGCATATGGGTGGAAGAGACTCAGGATAAACTTAAGGGCCCCACAAGTGAAGGCCGTATAATGATAATAATATGAAGATACTACTCTGTCTTTCCGAAAGCACTCATTAACGCAATGCAGGCCTTTTGAAGAAAAGTCATTTACGAAAGCTATCAAGGGGCCTCGGTTGCTGCTGACTACGAGCCTGACGAGAGCGAGAGACGATTAACCTTCGAATAATGAACTCAACTTAATCGCAGTCACCATCCCTTCGTATATACTTACACTAATATTTATCTATATCTTCCCTAAACTGGGCACGATGCTGGTATTCGGTCTGGTTCTTCAACTCCCGTCAACTCCTATCCTCGACTGCAACAGCCCCACACTCCTCACCTGTATTATTGGCTCACCGGTGTCTCGGGCAGGAGGGTCAGTTGAGCATGCCGGGGCGACAGATGAAGGGAGGTGTATACGAGTAGGCCCGAATACACGTCCTGCCTCGGAACAGGTTTGTCTGGACGGAGGTCGTTAGCGTACCGTAGCATACGCCTCTAACCGACGGCCTGGATCGTACCAGCACGTGCATTTGAGCAAGCTCGACGAGCCTCTCCGTCTCTCCCTCCCTTGTGTGACCAACGCTTCTGCGTCCTTGCAGCAGAACTGCTGGCTGGTGTAGTCACTAAACGGAATTAGTATTCTGAAATTACTATGCGACTCAATTTTATTTATTGTCCGTATAACCCCGGCTCGTACCAATGAGTTTTTCGGAACTTATGTACGAAATATCATTTGATATTTACCAGTCGCTTTTCGGTGAAGGAAAACATCGTGAGGAAACCGGACTGATCCTAACAAGGCCTAGTTCCCCCTCTGGGTTGAAAGGTCAGATGGCAGTCGCTTTCGTAAAAACTAGTGCCTACGTCGATTCTTAGGATTTGTTGTCAAGCGGACCCCAGGCTCCCAGGAGCCGTGGTAAAATGCCGGGATAACGCGAGGAAGAAGAAGAAGAAGAAGATAATAAGTAAAGTTAGACCATAGAGAAATAAGTAAGCATTAGAGTGCTCACTCCATACATTAGTTTTGTTACCAAAACGACTATTATTTTCGTAGTCGACATCTATTTTCTCTCTCTCTCTGGAACTCTATTTTCAACTCCTTCTGCTTGTAATATTAGTTGTTAATTGTTTTAGCAATACATTTTTTGTCAGTAGCGACACTTGTGACATCTGGTATCAAGTAGCGGCACTGATAATTCCACTTGTCGACTACGAAATAACTCGCGTCAAAGAGGATATAATAGGATAGAGCGGTACTGTCATAGTAAATTTTGTAGCCACAGTAAATTCACAATTAAAACTAAAAATGAAGATGTATAAAAATACCATCAAATGTATTTATAGATATATGGATAAATTATTTTTTTTATTTGCATTAATTATTCTTATATGATTTTGACCCATGTTCTTTCACTGATATGCATTAAAATTGTTAAATAACAAACTAAACCGACAACGCCATCTATTCGAGAGTAGGCTAAAGGTAGTGGCGCCATCTGTGCGAGAATCAAATTTTCTTGACTTTCGAGGCACGTTTTTTTTCGCCTATTACGGAGTTATATCTATCTTTGACTCGCGTTTAGGTAAGAAAAATGGAGTTACCACTTTTTCATTACTTATATTTCTCTATGATACCCTAGTTGGTTGTATGATCGACGATTGACAAATTAGAGCCTAATGTGAACGACCCAGTTTTATATCCTAAATACCAATACGAAAATTCGATTGGCCAAATGCACAATCGGAAGATTCTCTCATTTTAGAAAAAAAAAATTAAGGCCTCATTAGCACTAGCGCTGTTTCAACGTGCGTTAAAAAAGCGCTTGAATCCGTCCGCACGCTAAATTCGATTTAACGACCAAGGCTTAAAGTCGAAAATCCAACAACGCTTGATAAAAAGCGCCAACGCCATCGTGTGAATCTTTTTAACGGCGGTGAAAAAGCGCTGATGCGTATGAGACCTAAACGACAGACATTCTTTTACTTTAACAAAAAATGAGACAACGAACTGTCATTTTAGTATTTTTTTGGGATATAAAGATTATGTAACTATAGTTGGTCAAACCAAATTGTCAGTAAATAAGAACAATAAAACTACACTAGTACTAGCACCCAAAAGAAAAGGATGAGTATAGTTTTTTTGTTCTTATTTACTGACAAGATTTGCTTGACCAACTATAACTGCTGAAGAATTTGAGGGAATGGAGAAAGAAACCTGGCAACACCAACTAACTATAGTATTGATAACTCAGAATAAGTCATTATTCTGAGATTGATAATAACTTTGTCAATGGACTTCCGGTTCGAACGCCATCTTGATAGTAGCCTCGTGATTAATTCCTTTGTTTTTTGCTCATTAATATTGTTTAAAGTGTAATATCGATAGCTTTATTATACAATAATCTAATGTGGTAGTGTGCAGTGAATGGAGAATTAATCTCAAAGCGTGTTTAACCACCATTTTGGAGTCAACGGCCGGTAGTCCACGTGCTTCTCGTAAAATCCAGTTATCGGTTTTACGAGACAACTACAACAACCACCGAACAGCGTCGTGCTCTAAGAGCATTTATTTTGTTCCTACCCTTTTACGTGACATTGGCTACGGGCAACACCGCCCTCAAGTCCATCAAGAAAAGAAAAAAAGAACTTTGTCAATATAAACATTAATTAATTATATCTCAAGTTCGTAAACTAAGACAGGTAATTAGCTTCGGAAAGGTTATAAAATGTGCGCGAGTCGTATTTCAAATCTACCATGACTGACAGTCGTAAAAAAGTTGACTCGTAAACATTTCTGTTAGTTCTTTTTTTGATATTCTAAACGACTTTAGTGAATTAAAATGTAAGAATGATGAAATATGAAATGTCGCTGTATGAAAATATCCAACGCAAGCGTTTTATTTACGAAAAGTGCTAATTTAAGTCAAAATTCAGCATTTTAAGTCAGACTGCGAAACTGTTATTTCTGCTGACAGAACGAATTTGTTTACCTACCTTCTTTGATTTTAACGAACATCGAGTAACAAATGAACGAGCGGGTCTTGCAATCGTGACTTTTCATTTCCATTTCTGTGTAAAATGTCGAAGAAGCCGTACGTTACCCAGGAGGACAGTCCAAATCTTGTGATTGTGCCTATTGATAACATAGATACGTTCTACGAACCGTCACCTAAGAAAGTCAAAGAAAGTGATGCTCCTTTGCCTGCTCCTACCCCAAGCATTAGTCATACTAGGGGTTTTGCAAGAAAATCTAGTGCAAAACTGAATTTCAGTGGCAGAAATAGTGATGTTCTAATTGATGTACGTAAAGTTCAAAGGTCACCGACAAGTTGGGCAACTAACTATCTTCAGAGTATTGGTGGGACTTCAACAAAGTTTGACAGAGTAAGTTTGTGATAACTTAGTTAATGATAAGTGTGCTGTGGTGAGGGTGCATAGAGAAAGAGACAGCCCATGTGGTGCTGGAATATAGCGGAGTGGCTCCATATAGGGCAAAATCTCTTGGTACTCCGAGAGATCTCCCCGAGGTCCTTCTCAACATCACAGGTTTGATAGGATTCTTTGAGGAGTTGGGCTGGCACAAGGGCCTGACACTCTCTGATAGAGGAAGATAGTCTTATTGCGATTCCTATAAGAGGAAAGAGAAAATAGTGCCATGCTTTGTCTTTAGGGTTATAAATAAATAAAACGTTTATTTATTTAGATAACAAGATCCATTTTTGTTAGTACTCTACAAACTAAACCTAAAAACTATGTTAGTATTCGTACCTCACTAATGACAACGTATTTTTAATTAAGTGTTGCATTATTGAGCACTCATTCCTTACAGCTATTGTCTTCAGGAGGCTGTTTGGGCTGTCACATATTCTGTTCAGAAGCGATGCCATCTTTTTCATCTTATGGCATCATGTGGGCATGATAGCAAGGAGGCTATGGCGAAATACCTAAATTTATAAGATTGAAAGAGAAAAGACATTGGACATGCAAAGGGGATAAATTGCATAGTATACATTTTATATGAATATTCTTTCTCTTACCCCCGGTCGCTCAGTGGCGCGTCTATAACTACTTGTTTATACTATGTCTATAGAATGGCAGGACTAGCCTTCTGTGTAATTTTTTTTCGAACATAACACCAACTTTCATTACTTCATTATGGAAGAAATATTAAAAAAAGTATCTTTTTTTATGTATTATTTTTTCTAAGATCAACTATTATAAAGATAGAAGGGGTAGCAATCGAATTTTTTTTTAAAGTGTTGCTAGTGGTATTGCTAAGGTCTTAGCAAAGAGGTCATAAACCTAGAGTGCAGGTTTAAACCTGGGCACATATCTTAAGTTCTTTAGGACCAAAGTACAAAATGTCATTTGACATTTGCCAGTTGCCTTCTGTGTAATTCAAAAGTGTATGTGAAGTTCCAGCCCATAGAAGTGCGGACTATAATATTTCAATGAATTGTAAGTAAGAATTGAGACATGAATTCATTCACTACCAAATACCAGATAGACTAGTCAACTTTTAAACAGTTTTTATTAGGGTACCGTACGCAAAGGGTAAAAACGGGACCCTATTACTAAGACTTCACTGTCCATCTATCCGTCTGTCTGTCTGTCCCAGGCTGTATCTCATGAACCGTGATAGCTAGACAGTTGAAATTTTCACAGATGATGTATTTCTGTTGCCGCTATAACAACAAATACTAAAAACAGAATAAAATTAATATTTCATACAACAAACGTGATTCTTTAGCCGTTTTTTTTGCGTAATAGTACGGAACCCGTAATTAGTTAATGTAATGTACTAATTTCATATAGCCATAAGTTTACTGCATGTTCACTATTGTTCACAGGTACAAGACACTTATATAAGTTGTGGTTACCTATAATTAGATAAGCATCAGTCATGATTGTTATATAGATTTAAGAGCATGTAAGATGTATTATCTGTTGGTAATCCTAAATAAAGAAAATAAAAATAAAATAAACCCTTCGTGCGCGAGTCCGATTCGCACTTGGCCGGTTTTTAACAGACACAACCTGGGTTTCCGCAGAAGACAATAATATCTAGAAAAATACAAAACAGTTTTAACTGACGATTGAATAAAATTACCTAATTATGGTATAAATTCTATGAATCTTATGCCTTTAAATGAACAATTCTTGTATATATGTATATCTTCTTCTACCTAGCGTTATCCCGGCCTTTGCCAGGGTACGCATTCCTACTAGCCTTTTCTTCACTTTGCGCGATCCTGGGCGTCCTATATATATGTATATCATCAATGGGTAAACAGGCCCTAATATGAAGACACTTAACCATAATGCCACTTTACCTGTATTGACCTTAGTTATTTTATTCCAAGAACTAAAAGTAATCTGTAGAAAAATATAATAAATCACTATGGGTTACAGTGTAACCCATACACATACACAGGTACATGCAATACATGTGTAACCGTTACACAGTGTGCCAAGAAGTAGACATACAAAACAAACCTTCTTGCATTAAAATTAATTAACCAAGTCTCGCATTTTCTTGACTTCATCATCTTCCTCTTCCTCGCGTTGTCCCAACATTTTGCCACGGCTCATGGGAGGCTGGGGTCCGCTTGGCAACTAATCCCAAGAATTGGCGTAGGCACTAGTTTTTACGAAAGCGACTGCCATCTGACGGCATTAATTAAATAAATAAATATTATAGGACATTCTTCCACAGATTGACTAAGTCCCACGGTAAGCCCAAGGAGGCTTGTGTTATGAGTACTCAGACAACGATATATATAAATACTTAAAAAGATAGAAAACACCCATGACTCAGGAACAAATATCCAGGCTCATCACACAAATTAATGCCCTTACCGGGATTCGAACCCGGGACCATCGGCTTCACAGGCAGATGATTAGTGTTTATTGCGAGTTCATACATTTGCTACTTGTCTTTAGTGGCAAATGTGTGAAGGGCAGTCACACTTACAATTACTCATATTGACCTTATAAAACAGACAGACAGAGTCGAACCATGAGGGTTCCTTTACGTCCTTTGGTACCTTTATGGTACGGAACCTTAAATATTAAAACCTAAATGAAATTCTTGGAAGCCCTGAAACTTATGCACAAGCAGTTTATGCTTAGTTTAAGAGAACGGTAAACTTTGAGTCCAAATATTTTATATAGGGGTCTCAAACTTTTGATCCGATGGCTATAGCCGGGCCTCCGCTCTACCTTTTCACAGGCCGTATGTATAGAATTTGGCAGATTTCAAATAGGTAGGCTCTCTGGCCAGATATATAGTTTGGAGACCTCTGTTTTATATCATTAGGGTTCCGTACCCAAAGGGTAAAAACGGGAACCTATTACTAAGACTCCGCTGTATGTCTGTCTGTCACCAGGCTGTATCTCATGAACCGTGATTTTTCGTAACGGTACGGAACCCTTCGTGCGAGAGTCTTACTCGCTTGGCCGGTTTTTGTATAGTAAGAAAAGATGCTTCATAACAGGGGGCCTAGTCAAGATGACAATCGTCAATACAAAACGACAATCGAAATTTAAATAATGTATGGGAGTCACGTAACTTTTCCTAGCATGTCATCTTGATACATTATTTTCGTTTGGCGTTTGTCGATGTACGATTTTTATCTTGACTAGGCCCCCCCCTGTACAGAATATTTGTTTTTGCTATTGGACAAAATATTCCATCAATCCATCATCATCTTTAGAATATTTTTTTTTAATAGATAAGTTTTATTCAGGATATTTTTTTCAGTATGTTTATGATTCCCATGTGTGTGTTATGTATGTATGTTGTATGATGATGCTAACATAACTAACAAATGAAAAAGTCATTTTAGCTTCTAAATGTATTTTTTCTATTGTTTGTCGGAAATAAATTATCTATATTTACACAAAATGAAAGAAGTAGAATATACCAAAAATTATTATTTATGAAATATTCCTTTATATAACCATGCTGTGACAGTATATAAAATGAAGAAAATAATTCATCTGAAATATTTCTCATTCACCATTTCGTAATTCCCTTTTTTTCGACAGATTTATTCCTTGGCGTCAAAACCAACGTCCCTCTTTACACATACAGAAACCATACCAGGAAACAAAGAAACTACATTACCAAATACTATTAATCAACAACAAACTAACACAGAATCAGATCTGAGAATAATGGAGAATGAAACTTCTCAACCAAAGATTAACATCAATCTTATAAGACCAGAACCTGTACCTCAACCCACCATGGCCAAAGAAACTATTAAGCCAAATTGTAACACATACAATAAGATATCAACAAGTACTGCAGATGTACGAAAAGAACCGTCTTTGCCAAAAAATTACAAGATACCCATGCAATCAAAATACAATAAGCCTTCAATTCACCCAGTAACAGACAAAGAATCTGCTAGGCCAAATATTACCAATAGCATTTGCACACAAAAAAGCACTATACCGAAAAAACAGGCATTAATATCATCATCAAAAAATAATGATGAGATCATTAAAACAAACCATAATAAAACTGCGACCCCTAATACAGCAACCAAAGAAATTGCAGACCAAAATAAGAATAAAAAGCTAAATCAATTAAAACCTGATTTAAATAATAGCCAGTACAAAAATAACCAAGACAAAGCTCAGGTAAAGATAAACAAAAATACCGAACAACTCAAAAATGGTAATGAAATAAAACAGGTGAAAAAGAATGTTACAGTTCAGCACATTGATAAACAATATACAACAAAATGTGATGAACGAATGCCACCTAAATATAAAGAAACTCATCAAAGTCAACCGGTAAACAACAAAGAAAACGATCAACCAAAGCATGATAAGGTAATTAAACAGCGCAAAGCAATCAAAGATACAACTAGGCCAAGGGATTATAAAGACCCCTGCCCATCCAGAAACACAAACAAAAATATAACTCGTGAAACAAATGAAGCTATTATTGCTCATATTAAAACTATTAAAGATATGTATAAATTAAAGAATAAAAAAGAGCCTACTTTTTCTACTAAACTTAATACAAAAAAAGAACATATGTCAGATATATCTAAAAAAGACACTAAATTAGAAAAACATACTAAATCGAAAGACAACCGAAGCCAAGAAATCCAGTCAAAAAAACCTAAGGACAAGGCAGTAATAAAGAAAGAAACGCATTTGCCGCGAACTCTTTTAACAAAGGAAGATATTAATGAAAAACTAAAAATGAAACGTGCCACAGGAAAAATAACGGGTCAAGGTGAATATTCGGGAAGTAAGACTAAAAAAATTAAATTGTCTTCGCCTGATACTAACACAGCCAAAATGACAACGTGTAAATCGGTCCATGAAGAAAGATTAAGTAAAAGCATCTCCCCGATCAAAAGCGTCGTTTCCCGAATAAAAACAGACCATCAATCTCATAATTCTGAAAAGTTTTACCATAAAGAGTCAGGCTATTATCACTCGCATTATGAAAAAACACCGGGCAAAAAAATTGATTATCACTGTCAAAGTTCAAAAAAACATGTGCAAAGAGGTTCAGACGTTGATTTAAGATCAAAACTTAAGCGTAAATATCCTAAAATCGAAGAAGACTACAACTGGAACAATATTTACAAGAAACATAAGTTTGCTGCAGTGCCAAACGGGGACCGATTTGTGCCCGAGGAAAATTTGATTATATCATTTAATGCGGAAGACGACAATGAAGAAAAACCCACAATGAAAAAGTCACCGGTAAAGAAATTGGCGCGTAAGCAATCGTCACCTAAAGATAAAAAATGTAAAAAAATAAAGCTAGAAATCAATATTGTATTTGGCCATGGGGATACAACTGATGAAGAATCTACCAAAGGTGAGGTTGAGTCGAGCGTCGAGACGATGGAAGATATGGACCTTAGTTTCCTTGATGACTTCAATGTAGATGAAATAGCTAAAAGTCTAAATGAGTGTAAAGACTGTACCAGAAAAACGAATGAGGAAGAAACCGTTGTTGATATCAACGCACAACACATCATATCAAACAACAATAAGATAATAGAAGCTATGGCTAATAAAGAAAGTGTGATATTTAATACAAATGAAAGCACGTGTAAAGATGTGTTTGCCGAAAATAAAACAGGATATCGCCAAGAACCTGCATTGCAGTCAACAGTTGATAAAACTAGGTTGGTTTGTTAATGTCTAAAACTGTAAATAACCCAAATGTTCTATATTTTATTTTATTGGTTGTTTTCATTGATTACAGTGCCTGCTGTGAGCAAACCCAAAACACAATTAAGTCGAATAGAAGTACAGGATTAGATAATATAAGTACAAAACAAAGCGACAGGACTGAAATCAAAACGGATATATTTCAGAATTACAACTCTCAAGACAATAACGTACGGGCTCTGTCTTCGGAAGAACCCCCGGTAAATACGAGTTCTGAGCATTGTACTGACTCTGATCACAATAGCAATATACCAATTGATAAAGCTCAAGAATCTACCGCGATGAATATGAGTAAAACAAATGTTGATATGGAAATAAACGATAATAAAAATTTTATTACAATGCTAGAGAATATATCTGATGGAGCTGAGACAACACATATAGATAACGGTTTACTATTAGTAAACAAAATGGACCATTCAGAAATAAAAGATACTAAAAATTATAAACAACATCTAACATCTTCTGAAATACCTGTGGCAATGTCGAATTCTGATACTGTTTACTCTGATCACAACGATCTTATAGATGCTCTTCAAGATAATAGTAACTTAGGAATAAATGCGATTAAATCCTTTATTGCCTCTATGAACAATAATACCGATCAAAATAATGTAAAACATTCTGAAGTTGACGTGTCGTCGACAGTAACGAAGTATTTGAATACGCCTTACAAAACTGAGATTAAACAAATGGACACAGTCATGACTTCTGACAATAATACAACTAAAATATTGACGTGCATCAAACCAGATCCTGATGTTATTTTAATTGATGATTCAGACAGCGAAAATGAAACAGAAGTTAAAAACAAACAGTCGACGAAAGACGAAAATGCAAAAATCATACAGCCTAGCAAGGTAATTTCATCAGATAAAAAAGACGAAGTAAGAATTATAGAACCTTCTGGAGAAAACTCTAAATCAATTTTAATATTAGATACAAATGAAGAAGACTTACCGTCTAGTAAGGAAACTTACCAAGTGAAATCAGATGAAGTAATAGTTATTGAACCAACGGGCGTAAATTCAGAATCAGTATCAATATTAGACACAGACTACGATATTATTGATACTAGCCAGTTAAATGAAAGTAATCGGGACGCTAACAGTGAAAATATAGTTATGGTTGAACAAAGCAAACCTAACAAAATAGCACTGAAAGATACTTCCATCGAAATTAAAACCATTACGAATGCTGAAATTCATTCGGAAAGTGAAAAAACTTTAATCCAAGATAAGGTAACAAATGAAACACAACCTAGAACAGCAAACACAGATATACATAATAGCAAAGATAAGAAAGATAATTTACAGGTTGCAGCTAAAGTAGCCAGTAAAACTGATACAGAAACATCTGATGAGCCTCCAAGTAAAAAAACAACAGGAACGGACGATATTCCCGAAAAATGTACACCAAATACAGTTCCAATAAATACAAAAACGCAAAATGTTAGCACAAAAGTTGATACAAAGGCGCACAATAAAGAAAAAGAAGAAGTTGACAAAGATAGTGAACACTCGGGAGTTGAAATAAGCCGCTGTATAGCCAATAACAAATTTGTAAAAACACTGGAATTAAAGTTGTTTTTCTTTTTGGGACAAAAATGCACAGTTACAGACGTTATACGATGCGATGGAAGATTCTCCAAAATATATCGTTGCAAAACTTCATACAAACAGGACTACGCTATAAAAACATTGAAGTGAGTGCATATTGTCTTTCTTTTAAGTATTTTTTCATCACACTCGCTCAGTAAATGTCGAATTGCACGCAGGTTTAGCGGGAACTATAGAAAAAGCGTTTTCCCTAGGGAGTTATGAATTTTCTAGTATTATAATTAACTGTTTTTTGTCTTTATACTTCATTTTTGTATCGCAAGTGTGATGAAAAACATTGTAACTCGGGGGCGTAATAATATTGCAAACTCGAGTCTATAAATCGCTCCGGCAAGCCGTCGCGATTTAACTATACTCTCAATTGCAATATTTGACTTACGCCCCGTGTTGCACAATGTACTATAGTTATAGCTTTGCTGGAAGCTTCAAAAGTATTGGTACCCTACTTCATTTATTTGCAACAAACACTTCTTACTTTTAACCCTGCCTATAATCACAATAATAGTACATTATGATACAAGTGTGCTAAGTTGGTCATTACACACGAGGCGATATTGTGCGCGCGAGCTGAAAGTGAGCGCGCAATAAGAAAGCCGATGTGTGTAATGACCAATGCACACGCGTTTCATACGACGTTTTTCAACACACTTGCGAGAAAAAAAAGAAAATATATTATGATTATGTAATATTGTATTCGGTTACTGCTCTGAATGCGCATTTGAATGCGCTTTTTTATGAACAACTTTTGGAACAAATCAAATTATTTTATTAAATATTTTGATTTGTGTTTTTTAAGTAGTCACACTACTATATTTAAAATATCTAAAAGCGTTTAAGCGTAAAGTTGTTAAGTTTACGCGTTTTTTTATATTTAAAAGTAGGTTTACTAGCGGTGGTTCTTCGACATGTTTTATCAAAATGGGATCCGAATCATTGCAATCTTATCTTTGTTCTTTCAGGAAACAGTTCGACGGTTACAACGTAGGCCTTCGGAAGCAAAACATGATGAGGGAACTACAAAACGGCGTTCCAGAGAACAATCTCAACTGTGTTCGTTTG
The DNA here is from genome assembly GCF_947568885.1 of Cydia strobilella. Lineage (NCBI taxonomy): Eukaryota > Metazoa > Arthropoda > Insecta > Lepidoptera > Tortricidae > Cydia > Cydia strobilella. The sequence continues at coordinate 3,619,095 of NC_086056.1, forward strand.
ATCACCGGATTTGTGGTCTCTGGGTTATGGTGTTACTTGATGGAGTATTATCCCATGAATCTCCAGCAAGCCTTTGTTGAGAACAAACGAAGTTTTCACATTGATCATGTGCAGATGTTGAGTAGACAGTTGGTCTCTGCTGTTACTATATTGAGGAACAATAACATCATACATTCAGGTATGCGTTTACTTTTACTTTGGTATTGACTGATACTTCTCGCGTCGAATCAACGCCGCTATCTCAGGCTGCACGCTGTCTCTATGACAGTTCCGTGAAGTCTTTTGGTTGGGCTTAATCGAAAAAATATGATTTTTGCCCATTTTCTAATGCGCTGAATTGCCCATAATGTCTACAAACATTTTACATGACAGCTACTATATGAAACCGGCCAAGTGCGAGTCGGACTCGCGCACGAAGGGTTCCGTACCATTACGCAAAAAATATTTCTCCACTTAAATATTTATTTTATAATTATAATTTTTGCAGTTTTTGCGTAATGGTACGTAACCCTTCGTGCGCGAGTCCGACTCGCACTTGGCCGATTTTTTTTATATACATATACACGGCTATTCCAACTACGAGGAATGTCCTCAATACGTTTGCTTAAAGTTTCAAGTTTAGAGCGTGTGTAAAGGGTACTTTCTTGCTTATAATGTCCCATTGTAGGTACTTGGTTCACCCAAATAGATTAGATTAGTTACGCACTACATTGTGTCGTTCGTTTGTTACTTGCCTGGCAAAGAGGTCAGGAGTTAAAAATAGATTTATAGGTTTCGCTTTTTCATAAAACATGTGCATAGGCAACTAATTAGCTAAGACTAGGAGTTAAAAATAGATTTATAGGTTTCGCTTTTTCATAAAACATGTGCATAGGCAACTAATTAGCTAAGACTACCCATCTGTGTTTTAAGGGAGTCCCCTCTCTGCCACCAAACTCTTGCAGTTTGGCAGAAGAATTAATGTAAAAATTTATTTCGCCAGAATAAATGTTTATTTTTTAATTTTACGGTTCCGTACCCAAAGGGTAAAAACGGGACCCTATTACTAAGACTCCGCTGTCCGTCTGTCTGTCTGTCACCAGGCTGTATCTCATGAACCGTGATAGCTAGACAGTTGAAATTTTCACAGATGATGTATTTCTGTTGCCGCTATAACAACAAATACTAAAAACAGAATAATAGAAATATTTAAATGGGGCTCCCATAAAACAAACGTGATTTTTTTTGCTGTTTTTTTCCGTAACGGTACGGAACCCTTCGTGCGCGAGTCCGACTCGCACTTGGCTTGGGTCCGGTTTTTACCCGCTGGCGAGGTTGCGGAAGATCCGCTGGCGAGGTTGCGGAAGAGTACTTCGGCGTTCCTGGGACCTTGCCGTATAGCAGTGAGGCGGCAACAGAGGGGGTTTAGTGGGTAAACCATGGGTCCCATTAACCTGTATGGGAGTCCCACATAACCATCCCAGGCCCGTCCCTGCGCCTGGGTGGTATGCGTAACGCATTCCCCCTCTATAAAAAAAAAAAAAAGGGTCCGGTTTTTACCCTTTGGGTACGGAACCCTCAAAACGATAATAAGTAGTTACATTAATTGTATAAAACAAAATTATGACTACATATAAAATGAAACTACTAAAACTAAACCTATCTAGAAAAAAAAATCACTATAACACACCCTGGCCTCTTGGCAAGGTGCCCATCACGCAGGCAGCATTCCAGCGCTGTATCGCGATAGCCTTTGCGCGAGAAATCTGCCCGCGCGAGGGATCCCGTTGACTCCCTCGACCGTATTCCGATGTTATTTCTATGTTTCATCTTTTGCAGATATAAAACCAAGCCACATCCTCATAAACTCATCCCAAACCCGAATTAAACTCTGCGGCTTCGACCAAGCAACCTACATCGAAGACAGCAACCTTCTACCCAACACCGGCACTGTCAACTACAGGGCACCAGAGCTCATACTAGGCTATCCCGCCGGCTACGGGATAGATGTATGGTCGACGGCGCTAGTGATGTACGAGATGGCGACTAATAGGAAGCTTTTCCCTGGGGTTTATAATAATAATATACTGTATCAGCAGTTGTGCTCGCTCGGTGCTATACCTATGGAGATGCTGATAGATTCAAAGTTCAGGAATGCGCATTTTAGGGGCACGGCGTTTGTGAAAATAGTTGGGACTAAAGAGGTATTGTTTTTCTAACACACTATTTTTTTTTTCGGTCTGCCCGAGTCGGTAGTTACTGTATTTGAAGCCGATGGTCCTGGGTTAGAATCCCGCTAGGACATTTATTTGTGTGATGAGCACAAATATTTGTTCCTGAGTCATGGTTAAACACACTATCTATTTAAATCTTTATATATTATCGTTGTCTGAGTACCCACAACACAAGCTTTCTTGAGCTTGTGTAGGAATGTCCCATAATGTAATGTACCTATATTGTATAAGCTACTGGTATAAGCTGTGGTTACCTATAATTGGACAAACATCTAACCTCAATGTTATGTAAGCTACAGATGGTTTTTAGGGTTCCGTACCCAAAGGGTAAAAAACGGGATCCTATTACTAAGACTCCGCTGTCCGTCTGTCTGTCTGTCACCAAGCTGTATCTCATGAACCGTGATAGCTAGACAGTTGAAATTTTTACAGATGATGTATTTCTGTTGCCGCTATAAAAACAAATACTAAAAACAGAATAATATAAATATTTAAGGTGGTCCGATTTTCATACAAAATTCAATCGGCTTTAAGGCACTACACACTATTACTACACAAATATTTGCTCATTTATCTACTTTCGAATATTCGTTTGCGCTAAATTAATAGAAAAACTGTTTCATACAGAAATCATACATAAATCAACGTAATCTTTTCATCAATTTTACGTATGTGTGTGTCACAAATGTCGTGTACAAATACGTTACGCGCGGCGTTGCCGCTCTATGACGTTGGCGACGTTGCCTGGCCGACCTGGCAGGATTTGCAGTTCCGTCATGGTTAGTGCATTTTTTGTTGACAGTGTTGACACTGACACATAGGGTCATGTTTATTGTGACTTATCAATTTGTTTGTGTAAATTGAAAATGATAGCGACGTCTAAATCAAGTTACAAAAATCATCGGTATTCTGGTCCGCGAAAATCCAGGAAAATTCAGACTCAATTGAAGCGGAATTCATGATGGTGAAGTTTAAGGTACAGTTTCACTCCTTCATTCTACATTGTAATTTTCTCGTGCCGATCTTTTTAGAAAATAATTCTCACTTCTTCCGTAATGGTAGGATAATAAGCAGTGAACAATACCTATATAATGTAATTATTACTGTTTTGGTTGCCAAATAGTCAATGTGTCACTAACTCTAGGTTTTTTTAGGTATTGTGCAAAATGAAGAGGCATTCTTGGAAATAAAATGTTTTCCTTCATTAGCCAGAAAAAATCAGGACATCCTCACTGCAATAAAATAGAAACTTTCCTGGGGTTGAAAATGATGGAATTTTGTATATGAATGAAAAACACAATTATTACTACCAGGTAAGATAACTTTATTAGAATCCATATTGTTGCATCATCTTTCTTCCTATAACATTAGAGATTTTGTGCTATCATGATATTATTTTTCTTTCAGGTACAGGGACAACTACGGATAACAAATATGAAAAAATGTTATTTCATTTGTTGTGTGAATCCATCTACACCAACAAGACATCCACTGCTGGACATAGGCCTCCCCCAGGGATCTCCACAACGACCGGTCTTGCAAGACTCGCCAAAATATCGAGAAATAAATAATATAAATAAACATGAAAAATATCCCGTTTTCTATAATAGTTATAATTAAAAGGCCATGCAATGTTACTCACTGTACTTGAATCCAAAAAAATAAAAATATAAAAAAGTTTTAATTTTATTTTACAATTACTATTTTATTATTAGTACATTACGATACAATTGCGAAAAGTAGGAAATAGGCAACGAGTGGCGATAAATTGAAACACGACCGAAGGGAGTGTTTTAATCGACACGAGTTGCGAATTACCTTTTCGCACGTGTATTGTACAACGTTTTACAGTACATAATTATGGCCCTTTACATTTTCGACATATGCACGTATATGCACCATATGTACTAAAAAGTATTTTACAGTACATATGGTGCAACTTTCTCGCCCTAGTGCATAAAGAGCACTTTTCGTGCATATTTCGAAAGTTTAAAGGGCCTTATGTACTGTAAAACGTTGTAAGATACACGTGCGAATAGGTAATTCGCAACTCGTGTCGATTTAAAACACTCCCTGCAGTCGTGTTTTAATTTATCGCCACTCGTTTCGAATTTCCTCTTTTCCGCACTTGTATCGTAAATAACTATTTCAAGCGATTCAAATTTCCCAGAGATAAGACCTAGCTAGATCGAGCCCCTTACAGCAAATTTCATCGAAAACGTTAGAGCCGTTTCCGATATCACTGAAATATATTTCGGTTATATCGGAATCGAACAAGAATTCGAAGAAGAAAAGGTATAAGAAAGATAAGATAACACAAAAAGGACAAAAAAAAGTACCCCTGACGTACCAGTCTCGAACCAGAATCCTCTTGCACGTATTTCCACGAACATACCGCAACGCCATTGCAGCATACTTACACTGCATGAAATTGTCTACTACAAGCAATCACGGAAACACTGTTTGCATGTGTGAGTAATAGCATGACAGAAACACTCTGTCGACTTTAAAAGTGTTTTTTACACTAATGAAGTATTCAATGTTTATTATAATAGTTCAATATTTATGTAAAGAGTGCGCTAAACATACTTTTAAGTATACAGATACCAACACTATTCCACAAAAAAATAAAACCTGAAAATTTGCGAAAGTGACGCCATCTGGCGGGGTTTAAGCTTTGGGTAACTTAGTCGAACCACCTTAAATGGGGCTCACATACAACAAACGTGATTTTTTTGCTGGTTTTTTCCGTAATGGTACAGAACCCTTCGTGCGCGAGTCCGACTCGCACTTGGCCGGTTTTTTCATGATGTTATTGTCTATTGGTGATCCCAAATAAAAATAATAATAAATAAATTATTTATTAATTACACTGCACAGTTATTGATTATTTTAAGAGGTGTAAATTCATACCTTTAAATATTTATGTTTATTGTTTAGATAAAAAATAAAATAACTATTCTTTTTTCAGAAAATCTTAATAAATGAGATAGAATTCAACGGGAGACTGGGTTCCAGCCTTTTCCAAGTCTACGCCGCCGATTGGGGGAAAGAGAGGGACAAGACGAGCAAGCTGGAGGACAAGATGAAACTCCGTGCGTTTTTGGACCTCCTCAATAATATGTTAGTTATGCATCCGCGGTGCAGGATCGCCATTGAATTTGTGTTCGCTAACCCTTTTATTTACGAGTCGTTTGATGACTGTTACGAGTAATTAGTTAAGTGAAGATTATAGAAAAATGTTTACGTTTGATTTGTTTAACCTTTCGTATGCGCTGTCAAAAAATTGCCATATCAATAGCAATCGTGACAACTTTATGTTTCTTCTTCTTCGGTCCCTCAATACTGAGGATCGTGACATCATGTCCTTCTGCTGAAGACCAGGTTCCTCCATAGAACGACGTGAGAGGTTTCCGGAGTAAGTGAGCATTTGGTCCTGGCATATTGTTGACAGCCGGCGTTTAATGCGCAGCTCTTCCAGTATGGACTGATTGGTCCGCATTGGTACGAACTTCATGTTTAAGTTGAATATAATACGGAGCAGATCTGCTACTAAGCATACGAAAGGTTAATTTTGTTATATGAAGATTAAAATAAAAGATTATAAGTTTAGTTTTCTATTTGTCCTGTTTTATTTTCGACGTACCTATCCAAATTTGTTAATTAACCAACATCATAGTTGCCTTTTTGACGCCGTGTCAAACAAAAGCTGCCATACAGACGCCACATCACCGAAGTGTCAAAACTGAAATTGAACTTTATGCATAGACCTTATGTTGCTCTGTGGTCTATGACCGATTAATCGACCTTTGGCGTTGAACCTACGGTGCGTATATATTGGTCATTGGCGTCCAAAAGGTTAATGATTCACAGTTAGTTTCACTAGACATATTGACCGGATATGGACCGTGATTGCTTGCTCGAAAACAATACAAAAGGTAATCACGGTCCATATCCCGGTCCGGTCAATCAAGTAACCGATTCACCGGTCAAGTCGGCAACCAAGATCATTCAAAGAACAGGTAGAATTTATACCATACACGGACGCTTCATATGCTAACGGACATTTCCTTGATATATAAAATCGTTAGATGATAACCAAAACTCACTAATAGGTCAAATCAGTTTCTTTTTTCAAACTGTCAAAACGATTTTGCTACTATGGAATTTATATGAAACACTAGCATGTGACGTCACAATCAATTTCCTACTCTTTATAGTTTTATACGGATTTTAAAATAGAAATTAATTGAAAACACATTTACATGACATTACAGTGTATAAAAAAAAATGGAATTAAACAATAAACTACAAAACTAACTAAAATATTTTATTCAAAAAGACCTCCGCGAAATAGAAATTGTGTCTAAAAATAACTGCTGTCTACGTCTCTATTAATCTTCTGGTGCTTTATTTAATGCATGGTGTAAAATAATTTATTTTACATACTGTCAAATACCCGATTACTACCACAAGTTCAGTGCCATAGTGCTAGGGCCAATCTAGCCCTATTTGAATAATGAATGTGGTAGATTTATAAGCAATAATTTTATTCTACCCCTACCTACCTGTACGGGCATTTCTTATTTGTGTCCATCAGCCCAGAATAAAATAATAGTACTACCGTACAGAATGAACAATTCCTACAACACCGAAGTTTGACAGCGATTCAGGGACGAATCATGATGTCCCTTTCTAATGTATGGCACTATCCCTTTCGGCTATTTAGGGTTGTCAAAATTCAAGTCATTATCTTATCTGTGGTCGTGCACGCAAAGGGACGTCAAGTTGTGCCAAGTGCCAACCCTAATAATTGCTTAGAGCAATGCTGAGTCGAACGGAGCAGAGTTTACCCGAAAGGAGGAGTGTCCACTGCAATCATTCACCTAATAGGGAATATTACGCAAAACTCTGCGTAGGGGGAGTTTTGCGTAATATTCCCTATTATAGAACTTGCAAAAATTCACGAGATTCAGTTTAGAAATGCGACCTGTATAGGGGAACAGCACAGACGTACGAAATAATTCTAGTCCAAACGGAAACGGAGACGCTTTGCGTTCGCGCGGTCAATAATAGTACATTATGATGCGAGATGTGCTACGTTGGTCATTACACTCGAGGCGATGTGTGCAATGACCAATGCACACGTGTTTCATACGACGTTTTAACACACTTGAGAGGAAATGAATACAACTAACCGTTAGGCATATGCAGCAACACAAACGGCGCCGCGCGCTGAGTGTGCACGGAGGGCGGCGTCGACGCGGAAGAAACATCTCCTTTGCAATTGGACGATATTGCTAACTTAATAGATACTTTTAAGCTAATCTACGCTAAAAGAGAAACGTCCTGTATAGAAAGATGGTCCTTAAGTCAGTGGACTCAGAATAAAACCTGACCTAAAACGGCCTAACACGCGCTCGTTCTGAAGATCATAGACTGCCTATGTCTAGACCAGGGATGTTGCGAATATTCGTATCCGCAACCGCGGAACTGTCGCATTATTTTCAACATCCGCATCCGCATAAAATCGATGCGGAGCTTAATGCGGATGTGGAACAGGTAGGTACAGGAACGTCTTAGCGGCGGCGTAAGTGCTAGGTAATTTCGTCATTAGCCAATAGGAATCTCGTTTCGTTTTTGTGATTCGTCGATCGAGCACTTTAGCTTATGACGGACAGCGACAAGAAGTGAAAAGTTTGTTTTATTTGGACTTTAGTATAGTAATGCGATTGTGGGGCACCTATATTCTTGTTCAAATACTAAAAGTTTTGTTTTTTTTTTTAAATAAAAATTACTAAAGTGTAATATTTGACGTTTTTTATGTGCCTAATCTCGACATCCGCATCCGCGGATGTGAGCCTTTAAAAATCCGCATCCGCGTCCGCGGATGTCAAAAAATCGGCATCCGCAACATCCCTGGTCTAGGCATCTTTTTCGGCTTATTTCATGATTATTGCAGCGTTTGCGAAACGTTTCCACTTCTGCCGTTTGTCGAAGCTTACGCATTAATTGTGTCAATAACTTAATACAATCGTGATGATCAAAAATAGTACATTATTGTGATACAAGTGTGCTAAGTTGGTAATTACATTCGAAGCGATGTGTAATGACCAATGCACACGTGTTTGATACGACGTGTTTGAACACTAACCTGTCCGGGCATGTCCTTGGTGTGTCCGTCGGGCACGTGCAGCAGCACTAGCGGCGCGGCGCGCTGCGTGTGCGCGGAGGGCGGCGCCGGCGCGGCGTCCACGCGGAAGAAGCCCCTCCTCTGCAGCTGGACGATGTCGCCGACTTTCAGCTTGGAGAGTTCAGGCTCGCCGATCATGGGGATTTCCCACTGGAAGAACATCCATTGTTTAGGGCATCCGCTAGGGGGTCATCCATTAATTACATCACATGTTTAGGAGGGGGGAGGGGTCAAGAAAATGTGACATTTTGTGACAAAGGGGAGTGGGGCGTCACAAACTATGTGACGTCAGTTTAACTTATTTAAATTATTTTATCCGCTGTACAGTTAAATAACTAGTTTTTAGAACGACAAACGTTTTTATTTACTTGCCTAATCAGTTTTGGGTTATAAAATTACTTATATTTTTTGACAAAAATATTTTGATAAAATATTAATAATTACTTAATTTGATTTACCGATTTCGTTGACAAAATTTGACGTCACACCAGGGGGGGGGGGGTGTGCCAAATGTGACCAAGTGTAACAAGGAGGGGGGGGGGGGTAATAAACCTAGAAATTTGTATGATGTAATTAACGGATGAACCCTAGCTGGCGCGGTTGCATGAAGCGGGTTAACTAAACATAGTATGCGGATCGCCAACTGTGGCGGATGCGTGCGACGGATTTTACCTACGTAAAAAGTCGTTTTTTGTCTGATCCAGTATCGAGCAGAGGCATTTGAGACAAGGATTCAAGCCGTCCACGGGTGGGCTTTAACGCTGCGTAAGCGAACAACTCGCAAACGCGAAGCGGTGCGGCGCGGCGGGCCTACGGCGTTCGCGTTCGCAACGAAATCGCCCACGTAGGACACTTCTATAGGTATCAAAGGATTGATTCAACCCCGCGCCGCATCGCTTCGCTTCGCGTTCGCGTGTTGTTCGCCTACGTAGTACGCTGCCTTACACATCGAATATACCCTAGTTTGAAGCCCTCAAGATACTGCTTGAAATCCTCATCCTTACTTAGCACAGCCTTGGATATGATATGGTCGAAGAACACCCAGTAACCTTCGAGAGAGGGAGATTGTGGTATATCGGCCAGCCAGGTCAGTTTGAGGATTTTTTTGTAGTCCTTATTGTCGGTCGCGAAAACTTGATGGTTACTATGGCAGCGGACGCCATAACACTTAAAAACGTTTTGGGCTATAACATGACACCTGCACCATAAGACTTGGGCTATAGCATGACACCTGCACCATAAGACTTTTGGGCTATAACATGACACCTGTACCATAAGACTTGGGCTATAACATGACACCTGTACCATAAGACTTTTGGGCTATAACATGACACATGTACCATAAGACTCCCACCAGCTCGATATTGGATCAGCCCAAGCGCCTCTAAATTCAATTTAAAATGTTAAGCTCGAATATCGATTTTAGGCTGACTCGATACTGAACTGTGGTATTTGAGAGGACTTAAATGACACATACCCTAGTCTTATGCCCAATATACTGCTTGAAATTTTCATCCTTTCCTAGCACAGCCTTGGATATAATATGGTCAAAGTACACGCAGTAGACTTCGAGTGGGGGAGATTGTGGTGTGTCTGCCAGTCAGGTCAGTTTGAGGGTTTTTTGTAGTCCTAATTGTCAGTCGCAAAAACTAATAGCATTGAGGGTAACACTTAAAAACGTTTTGGGCTATAGCATGACACCTGTACTATAAGACTTTTGGCCTATAACATTACACCTGTAGCATAAGACTCCCACCAGCTCGATATTGGATCAGCCCAAGTGCAATTCAATTTTAAATGTTAAGTTCGAAGATTGATTTTAGGCTGACTCGATACTGAACTGTTGTATTTGAGAGGACTTAAATGACACATACCCTAGTCTGATGCCCAATATAGTAATAGTAATAGCCTTTATTTCATGCTTCTTTTTTTTTACAATTACATAAATTTCAATTATTATTGGTTTATTATTTGCATGTCGCTTGAGCGGAAAAGGCCTCCCCCAGTTTTTCCCATTCCTTCTTATCCTGTGCGGTTCTCCACCAGTATCTGTCGAAGTTCACTAGCTCGTCTCTCCATCTTTTATTTGGTCTTTTTTGTTTTCTCGCTATTCCTATTGGTGACCATTCTGTGACACGTTTAGTCCACCGGTTATCCGTTGTTCGACATATATGGCCAGCCCAGGCCCATTTGTTCTTTTTTATTGCGTATATTGTATCTTTTACTCCAGTTTTCTCTCTTATATACTGCTTGAAATCTTCATCCTTTCCTAGCACAGCTTTGGATATAATATGGTCTAAGTACACGCAGTAGACTTCGAGGGGGGGAGATTGTGGTATATAGGCCAGCCAGATCAGTTTAAGGGTTTTTTTGTAGTCCTTATTGTCAGTCGCAAAAACTGATAGCATTGAGGGTTACTATAGCAGCGGATGCCATACTTAAAAAGGTTTTGGGCTATAACATGACACATGTACCATAAGACTCCCACCAGCTCGATATTGGATCAGCCCAAGCGCCTCTAACTCTAAATTCAATTTTAAATGTTAAGCTCGAATATCGATTTTAGGCTGACTCGATACTGAGAGGACTTAAATGACACATACCCTAGTCTGATGCCCAATATACTGCTTGAAATCTTCATCCTTTCCTAGCACACACCCTTGGATATAATATGGTCAAAGTACACGCAGTAGACTTCGAGTGGGGGAGATTGTGGTGTGTCTGCCAGTCAGGTCAGTTTGAGGGTTTTTTGTAGTCCTAATTGTCAGTCGCAAAAACTAATAGCATTGAGGGTAACACTTAAAAACGTTTTGGGCTATAGCATGACACCTGTACTATAAGACTTTTGGCCTATAACATGACACCTGTAGCATAAGATTCCCACCAGCTCGATATTGGATCAGCCCAAGTGCAATTCAATTTTAAATGTTAAGTTCGAAGATCGATTTTAGGCTGACTCGATACTGAACTGTGGTATTTGAGAGGACTTAAATGACACATACCCTAGTCTGATGCCCAATATACTGCTTGAAATCTTCATCCTTTCCTAGCACAGCCTTGGATATAATATGGTCAAAGTACACGCAGTAGACTTCGAGGGGGGGAGATTGTGGTGTGTCTGCCAGCCAGGTCAGTTTGAGGGTCTTCTTGTAGTCCTTGTTGTCGAGGTTGGGGGTTGCGTCGATACTTGTCACTGTGCCGTCGGGAGACCTGGTGACAAGTTAATAATTAGAATATTTGGGCAATTTATTCATTTTATTTTTGTTTATATTAAAGGTCTCCGGCAAGCGCGGTAATCCATACAAACCAAAGATAGATATAACTCCGTTATAGATGGATACAGTCTAAGGAAAAAACGTGCCTCGAAAATCAAGAAAATTTGATACTCGATCAGAGGGCGCTACTAGCTTTGGCCTACTGTCGTATAGATGGCGTTGACGGTTTCGTTTGTTACTTAACAATTTTAACGCATATCAGTGAAAGAACATGGCTCAAAATCATAAAAATAATTAATGCAAATAAAAAAAAACATTTATCCATATTTAAATACATTTTATCGTATTTTTAAAAGTCTTCATTTTTAGTTTTAAAGTATGTCGATAGATGGCAGTGAATTTACTGTGGTTACAAAATTTACTATGACAGTACCGCTCTAGTATAAGTTACTCTATGATACAAACGCAGTTCCGCTCTCATTTTAAAACGATAAGTATATTAACCTATGTATATTAGGCAGTAAGCATCTCGAATAAAATAAAATAAAATAAAACTACGTTTGTATGGCAAGGTGCAATACGGCCGAGCTTGCCGGGGACTCTTAAATGATATTACCATAGAGTAACTTATACTAGAGCGGTACTGTCATAGTAAATTTGTAACCACAGTAAATTCACTGCCATTTATCGACACACTTTAAAACTAAAAATGAAGATTTATAAAAATACGATAAAATGTATTTAAATATGGATAAATGAGTTTTTTTATTTGCATTTATTATTATTATGATTTTGACCCATGTTCTTTCACTGATATGCGTTAAAATTGTTAAATAACAAACGAAACCGTCAACGCCATCTATACGACAGTAGGCCAAAGCTAGTAGCGCCCTCTGAACGAAAATCAAATTTTCTTGATTTTCGAGGCACGTTTTTTCCTTAGACTGTATCCATCTATTACGGAGTTATATCTATCTTTGATAAATATTACTAATCAAATCTACTCACTTGTGAATCTTATCAATCATAACATTCCCATAATTAATGAACGTTGCATTCTCGCCCTCCTTCAACGTCCTCGCGTCCACCTGGTCGATCAGCAGCCTTCTCGAGACCCACACGACTTTAGACCCTACGTCCGTGTTCTTAGGGTGCAGCGGCACGGTGAGGGTGGAGTCGGCGCTTACGCCCTTTAGGTTTACGGGCACCGGGTGGCCTTCGAGCGCGGTGTAGCGCGGGGCGATGGGGTCAATGACCTGGGGAAAAGTTTTTTATTTTATTTTATTTAAAAGGCACACTAAACAGACAACATTCAACATTGTTACAAAGAGTACTTAAGTGGTAGGTCATAAGAATGCCATCCAAAGCAAGCATGCACAGTAAGAAAAAATTATAACGATCAAAAATTATCCTAAAATTATAAAAAATATCCTAAAACTATGAACAAGTTTGGGAACAAATCAAATTATTTTATTAAATATTTTGATTTGTGTTTTTTAAGTAGTCATTGATCAGTCAGTCATCATCATCAAATTAAAAACTGTAATATATGACATCTATTACAGTATTTAATCCTAAAACTACTCAAAATTACACTAAATTACAAATTACAACATTTCACAAATAATTATTACATGTCAAATTGCTTAATATTATTGGGAAGTGTGATGATGGCTGAGAGCCCTAACAACCTGCCTCCTAAATACTGCCTGCCGCGAGTCAAAAATGTCAATTTCTCTATGTTTGAATACCAATTCATTATAATGGCGACACATTCTGACGATTGGATTGCATTATTTAGTACTTTCAGCACCCAGCGCCCTATTTCTCATACAAAATGAACACGCCTAGAGTGTATTTAATAACATACCTTCTTGTTAATGGCCCAGATCTTGTCCCACTCCATGAACACGACGGACCTGCTGGAGCCCTGCGCGCGGATGAACTGCCGCAGCGCCTCCACGCTCATGCCGCGGCGGAGCACCCCGCGCACGGTCGGCATGCGCGGGTCGTCCCTGGAACAACAGTTACTTACTACCAAACACAAGATGTAGGCAAAGATAGATATCACTCCGTAATAGATGGATACAGTCTAAAGAAAAAACGTGCCTCGAAAATCAAGAAAATTTGATTCTCGATCAGATGGCGCCACTAGTTTTGGCCTACTCTCGTATAGAGGGCGTTGACGGTTTCGTTTGTTATTTAACAATTTTAACGCATATCAGTGAAAGAACATGGGTCAAAATCATAAAAAAATTAATGCAAATAAAAAAAATCATTTATCTATATTTAAATACATTTTAACGTATTTTTATAAATCTTCATTTTATTTTTAAAGTATGTCGATAGATGGCAGTAAATTTACTGTGGTTACAAAATTTACTATGACAGTACCGCTCTATCTTATTATATCCTCTTTGATATAGGATAGAGGGGTACTGTCTTAGTAAAATTTTGTAGTCACAGTAAATTTACTGCCATCTATCGACACGATTAAAAATAAAAATATGAAAAAAAGTGTATACAGTGGCTAAAAAATTAGTGCATTCCCGTTGCCACGGAAGTAAATAACACTTGCACAGTCTACTATCAAAATCGCTACAGAGATATCTTGGTCTAACTCTAGATTTGAGGTTGTAACTGTTAGTACTGTAAAGCGGGATTTACATTACGAAATTAGTGTCATTGCATGTTGAAATCAGTTTCACGAAAGTAGTTTCGATATATGCGAAAGTAATTTCGTGAAATAATTGGTGTCGTGAAATTCACAGTATCGCAGGCACTTTCGCGACACTAGTTGTTCACGTCGCATTTACACTACGAAATTAATTGCATGACACTAATTTCACCAAAAAATCGTGCGGGGCGCAAAATTTATTTGCTTTCATGAAATGAATGCATTACGAAAATATTAAATTACACGTGAAACTGTTGGTAAAACTACTGCCACGAAAACAATAGGGGATATTACTGCAATGTTCTGCCACCAGAGTGCAGTACTCGCCGTTTTAGTAAACCATAGAGTAAAATAAATTTAAAAGTGCAAAAATTACTGCCTTGGGTGAGACTTGAACTCACCCAAGGCAGTAATTTTTCCACTTTTAAATTTATTCTAAGCTTAATAGCATCGATCGCAGACGTTTCTGCTTGTTAAAAATTAACCATAGAGTAACTTATACATACTGTACCTTTAAGAGGTTTTTGACAAGATTTCAGAGATAATAAAATATGGCATTGATGCATCAAGGCGGTTTGTTTACAGAGGACCTCCCCGGAAAACGCGAATCCGAAATTACACTGTCTGCCTCTTTATCGCTCGAATATGCCAGTGACAGAGATGTTAGATAACGAAATTTCGATTTTCTTGTTTCGCGATAAACCCTCAGATTGTGGTAGTGGCGCCCCGCGCCCCCTTCGCATAGTTTCGCATAATATTCCCTATTTCGCGCCACTTATTTCCTAATATAAATCCCGCTTACTAGAATGTCTACCAAAGATAGATATAACTCCGTAATAGATGGATACAGTCTAAGGAAAAAACATGCCTCGAAAATCAAGAAAATTTAATTTCGTTCAGAGGGCGCTACTAGTTTTGGCCAACTGTCGTATAGATGGCGTTGACGGTTTTGTTTGTTATTTAACAATTTTAACGCATATCAGTGACAGAACATGGGTCAATCATAAAAATAATTAATGCAAATAAAAAAATCATTTTATATGTATGGGTATTTAAATACATTTTATTGTATTTTTATAAATCTTCATTTTTAGTTTTAAAGTATGTCGATAGATGGCAGTGAATTTACAGCGGTTACAAAATTTACTATGACAGTACCGCTCTAGTATAAGTTACTCTATGATGTCTACATACCATCCATCAACGAGCCCTTGTTCCACGAACCACGTCAGCTTTCTCTTTGACAGCACCGTGTTGGTCATACTCAATCTGGAATAAAATATATTATTATTTACCGAGCGTTAGCGAAGTCAGTCTCAGCTTGGGCACAGAATAAATAATAGTACCTTAACTTAACTAACTTAGCGGTTTCACTCACGTGTTTTTAGTCACTCGCGCGACATGTTTCGGAGCGGCGCGCCGCAGTACGTGACGCCCACCCGTCGTGACCGCTACTCACTCAGGCACTGTTAGTGCTCGAAAATGGAGACCTAGGCTCTCCGAAACATGTCGCGCGAGTGACTAAAAACACGTGAGTGAAACCGCTAAGTTAGTTAAGTTAATATGTCTCACGAAAGTTTAAATTCGATTAATAGTACTACCGTACAGAAAGGAAACTTGCTACAAATCCGAAGTTTGACAGCGGTTCAGGGTCGAATCATGCTGTCCCTTTCAAATGGGTCTATGGTTTCCCATATAGTTTTAAGTCATAATGTATTGTTTGTCCACATTTTCGTTAGTCATAATTTGGTTTTTCTCAGAAACGCGTAACTTTTCAGGATTGCCATAAAACAAACCTAAACTAACCTATCTATAGGATAACCTGAGGAAAATCCTGAAAGTTAACGGTTCCAGAATTATGACTAATGATTATATGACATTCATTACATTATGATTTTCAATAATTATGTCAAACAAAGGGACCCCCTTTCAAATATATGACACTATCCCTTTCGGCTATTTAGGGTTGTCAAAATTTAAGTCATTATCTTATCTGTGGTCGTGCACGCAAAGGGACGTCAAGTTGTGCCAACCCTAATAATTGCTCGGAGCAATGCTGAGCCGAACGGAGCCGAGTTTACCCGAAGCGAGGAGTTTCGCACCCCTGGTTCAGATGGACCCTACTGGAACTTACCGACTATACTCCCAGATGTAAGGTTTCCGCAACCCCAGAGCGTCGATGAACCAGTAGAACTGCGGGTCCCGGTCGTGGTACTCCATCGTGCGGAGGACGTGCGTGACGCCTTCCACGGCGTCCACTATGGGACACGCGAAGTCGTACGTTGGGTACACCCTGAAATGATGTACATCATTAGTACTTAATAAATAATCATAAATGGGTTTTTAAGTCAACAAATGATATAAATGATTTTGTAGCTGTTGGTACTCCTTAAATAATAAAATAAAAATAAAATATTAACATTAGTAATTATGAGTATCCCATAGTTCATAGCCCAGTATTTATGTCATCTCGCTCACACAGTAGACTGTACTATATGTCTAAATTAACATATTACCAGTAACTATAAGTTACTGTCTGCAACATAAATATGCGACGCACGGAATAGGGTATTTGACTGTATTGAAAATTAATTATTTTATACCATGCATGAAATAAAGCACTAGAAAATTTATAGAAAAACGTAGACAGCAGTTATTTTTCGGACTCGCGCACGAAGGGAAACCATTACGGAAACAAACAGCAAAAAAATCACGTTTGTTGTATGGGAGCCCCATTTAAATATTTATATTATTCTGTTTTTAGTATTTGTTGTTATAGCGGCAACAGAAATACATCATCTGTGAAAATTTCAACTGTCTAGCTATCACGGTTCATGAGATACAGCCTGGTGACAGACAGACGGACAGCAGAGTCTTAGTAATAGGGTGCCGTTTTTACCCTTTGGGTGATTTGACTAGTAGTCAAATACCGTATTGCATAAATAGCATGTAAGCAATAATAGTCTATAAATAACTAATGTTTAGATTAACTTGCTCTCTATACTTGAACACCGACAATATAACACAACTTACTTAAAACTCAATTCGACCCTCCGATACCAGCTTATCTGATGGCGATCCATACCAGAAGAGGACCAGGAAAATGAAGAGCACCACAGCACATCGCATACAAAAATGAAGAAAGAAGTCAAGACAAGAAGATCACCCTAATGAAGATTTAGATCGAAGAACCTTCCTGACGCATTTTCAAGAAATAACCTTTCCACGCATTTTCAAGAAAGAAACTTCCCGCGCATTCTAAAACACTGAAAACTAAAGAAAGAAAAAGATGACCAAGAATCAGAAACTTAATTAAGAAGAGTACGAAGAAAGAAGAGTGTTGTCCAGGGTATCCCAAACCAACTACACTCGGTCCTCCAATACCAACTTATCTGTAGCAGAGACTCACTTGTACTGTGTGCCGGTCCGGGGGTGTTAAGAAGAGTACGAAGAAAGAAGAGCGTTGTCCAGGGTATCCCAAACCAACTACACTCGGTCCTCCAATACCAACTTATCTGTAGCAGAGACTCACTTGTACTGTGTGCCGGTCCGGGGGTGTTAAGAAGAGTACGAAGAAAGAAGAACGTTGTCCAGGGTATCCCAAACCAACTCCACTCGACCCTCCGATACCAACTTATCTGTAGCAGAGACTCACTTGTACTGTGTGCCGGTCCGAGGGTGTGGCTCAGGCTTGCAGCGATAGATAGTCGGGTCTCACATGCATCCGTTGATCGACTGTATGTCATCTCGCTCGCACAGTAGACAGAGACTCACTTGTACTGCGTGCCGGTCCGGGGGTGTGGCTCAGGCTTGCAGCGGTAGATGGTGGGGTCTCGCATGCATCCGTTGGCTGATTGCATGTCGATCTTGGCTCGGACGCAGCACTGGACACCGGTGGATGATCCTTTCTTCATTTCTTCCCAGAGTTGCATGTTCTTTTGCACCGCTAGGGAGAAAAGTAGCCATTTAAAATTGTCTGATTTAATGTCAATGTGGAGAAAACCGTCTACAAGGTAGGACTGTCTACAAGCTCTTTCGTCGCTCTTGCGTTTGTGCTACTTTGTGATAAATAAAAAATGATATACATATTAATAATATATATCGTCGTTGCGCTTACTAAAACAGATATGACAGTGCGAGATTTTAATCAAACCTTATTAATTTAGGGTTTGCTCCCGGGAAATACCGGTACTTTCGGTACCGGGAATTCCCGCGATTTCAAAATTAAAATGCCGGTTCTTGGCTTGACTCTAAATCCCGGAAATTCCCGGTACTTTCAGTACCGGTATTTCCCGGGAGCAAACCCTAGTTTGTACACACTTATAGAAGGTCGGTAGAGCACAAGAAGTGAAGCTCTTCGTTTCTGACTGACTGCTCTAGGGTCAGGTGCACCAACCGCGACTAGCGTACAATAAAATTTAGCGATCCCTTTAACGGTGACATAGGGTTTCGAAAAACTAACCCATAGTTCTTTATCTGCTCAGCCGGGGTGTCATCTACGAAAGCCTTGCCCTCCTTGATAAGCTTCTAGCAGTATTGCAGCATTAGGTCTAAGTGAGACGTGTGTATGAACTTATGAAGTGCAACATTAAACATAAACGTTTCATGGCGACCCCGCCAATGCTGCCTTGTATCTACTGCACTGGCAGCCAGAGCTTAGCTAAACTGTTTTTATCCAAGATACTAAAATTACGGTCAAATTGGCCATACTACCCAACCATCGTGTTTTTATACCGAATATAAACTGTAATGACGGATATATTGGATAATTTAGGGCACTATAATTTTAGAATCTGGGTTATTAAAAGGTATTTTGTACACTCACAGTTGTTCCTATTCTTGCTGTCAACTTTCTGTTCTCTCTCGTTCTTCATCTGCTCCGCCGGAGTATCGTCTACGAAAGCCTTGCCCTCCTTGATAAGCTTCTCGCAGTATTGGAGCATCAGGTCGAAGTATTGGGACGTGTGGGTGAAGAGGTCCGGCTTGATTTCCAGCATCTCTACGTCTTCGAGGATCACCTGGAAAGTAATTATGAAATTGTGTAAAGAAAAAACAAACCTTAAAAATATATTACCAACCAAAAAGAAGCAGGTTCATACAGCGGAGTTTTAAAAAAATCGTACCGCTATTTTGGACCACAATATGATTGCCAAAAATTTTATTAGAGAAGAAGTCACTAGAGTAAATCCTCATGATTTTGAGGATTTTCTCTAGTGACTTCATCGATTCGAATCCTGATTTTTTTACTTTCGCTCGATAGAAAATAATCACGAACCTATGTAGTGTCTAAAACGCACTAAGATTTTGTAACAATTTGTGCACAACGGCTAAAAATGTAAAAATTACTTTTAAAATGCACAATATTATTTTCAACTCATCGGTTTTTTTTTTCGTTAAAACAACAAATTAAGATTCAAAATCATGATATCCGCGTTCCCGAGCATGCACATACATCTGGTTCACGCTCAGTGAGAGTTAGATAAGAACACGAACATATACGGGGCCTTAACTTAATTTAAGATAAGATAATCGTTTATTTGATAAAACACGAGTTACATATAGGATGTTAATATGTACAAATTCAGTTCTTTACATGTCTGGCCGGAATTTCAGCATTCAAATATTTATCACAAAAATAATTACAAATATTAAATAAGAAGTACAGAAAAATGTTGAAAAAATGTCAATGTGTGTCAATGTCAAACTACTAAACTAAATTATCTAAAAATTATTAATTTTAAATAGTTATATTTAATTATTAATGTCATAAAACAATTTTCCAACAGTAAACTGTACAGTTCTGCACATGTCTGGCTTCAGCATTCTATTAAGCACAAAAATAAAAATAAATTACAGGTAAAAGAAGCATGACAGAATAATGTAAAATAAAGAAAACGAATCAAATGTCAAATTTGGTACTTAGCTAAATTATATATCTAAGTTATTAATTTTAAAATGTTGTATTATATCATTTATGTTATAAAAACAATGTTCGAGTAATATACTGTACAGTTAATGACTTCTATTAGTACAAAGTCGCGGGTAGATGCTAGAAAGTAAATAAAACATACCTTCTCAAATTCGACATTCTCCTTAGCGGGGTTGGTGTCATCAAATCTCATGACAAGTTTACCCTCGAACGCTAGCTGGTAGTACTGGTTCAGAAGCGCAGCCTTCGCGTGCCCAATGTGCAGGTAGCTGTGGCATTTATTATTATTATAGCTTTATTTGTGCCATTTTCAACCAAAAGGGTACTTATTGTCGCTTGACAGTAACGCGCTATTTCCATATAGCTTCAATTAGAAATCAACCTTATCGACATGCGACAATGTGGTCCCTTTTGGTTGAAAACGTCACATTTATCCATACACTTAGTTACACATTTGAAATACTTAGTTGATATACATATTATTCTATGGCTATAGGGTAGAAAGCCTTCTCCATCTTATTCCATGTTTGTCTGTCTTGAGCTGTGGTCATCCAGTTTTTACCAGCTGTTTTGTTACAACATCGTCGACCCATTTTGCCTTGCTGTGGCATTACAACGACGTTAATTAACTTTTGAACCAACACTAATCTGTTCATAACTAAACTTCAATCGAAAATTTTGCTTATATATAATATACAGGGTGGCTAAAAAATAAGTGCATTCCCGTTGCCAGGGAGGTCTTGGGATTATACTGAGCAACTTTTACTATGGAACCAACCACGAAATCGCGAATAAAAATTTACCCTCTCAGACCAGCCAAAATGTATGAAACAGCCAAAATTTTTTTTCGCGATATCGGGGTTGGTCCCATAGTAAAAGTTGCTCAGTAAAATCCCAAAACCTTCCTGGCAACGGGAATGCACTTATTTTTTTGCCACCGTGTATAATTTTTACAGTACTTACCTACATTGGTGCCACTTTACCGCACTAGTGCGATAATTAGCATATTACGTAACTATTTCGAAAATTTTAATTGCCATAACTGTACTTTATTGTACTGTAAAATGTTGTACGATACATGTGCGAATAGGTGATTCCTATTTTTCGTACTTGTATCGTAATGTACTACTATATAATTTTGTGTGATACATTAAAAGAAGCGATTTGCTGTATGATAGACCTAAAATTTAGACAAATATTGAATTGGTAACGTGATTTCGTGGTAACGCCAGAGACGTGAAAAGTGTCGGTCGAAAAGTTGACTAGAATGAAATTCAAGTTACTTTAATACTGTCTTTTAGTCGGTGCCTTATCATATGTTATTTACCCTGATGCTTCAGGTGGGAATCGAACAATGACCTTCCCCATTTCGGCGTGGGGCAGGTCCACGAACTTGCCCTCTTGCTTGGGGCCCGAGGCATCGCCAGCTGGTGGTGACCTCCTGAAATTACAATTAGAATTTATTTATTCTAAACCAAAATCTACACACTACACCTAATACTCGTTCAAGATAACTATATATCTTTATTATTACTGGATACAGGCCATATCAGTTGCCATAACTGCCTGCCTGCTAATTAAATAATAATAATAATAAAATAATTGATATGGCATTGCTGCCAATAAAATAAATCAACAGTAAATGCCTATGGGGTACCTAAAAACTGTTGAACAAAAAAAAAAAATGGAATAAACAAACTAAAGCATACCTAGAAGAAGCCTTGGAGAGATTTTCCAGGGCGTCTGCAGGCAGTTCTTTCAAGGCTTTAGCCACGGGCGGTTGGGCTTGTATCAGCTTCATCCAGCGCAGAATGTTGGCCGGGGCACCAGATTTCGAGATCTCCTTAAACTTGCTTGATACTGTAATTTGTAGAATTATTGTTTTTTTTTTAGTTGGACTGTTACAATTGTTTGTTATAATAAAGCTCCACAAAACTATATTTAGTTTGTGGGTCACCCACAGTCAAACTAAATATAGTTTTCACTCATTTCTACTTAAGTATATTAATATTATAATATTCTGCCATAATACATAAATTAAAATTTGAGTATGTAGGATTAACATAAATTGTATATTATACAGCATTCAAGAGATACATTTTCAATTGGTTTTAAAAAAAATTTTTTGGGCTCCTGTTTAAGCAAGTGTTAGAAAAAGTATGTTTTTGCAATTAAGATTGTACATAATTAAAATTAAAATGTTTTTTTTTATTTTTTTCAAAGTTGATTATAATTTTTTTAATGAGAATTTTTAATAAATATTATGTTGCCACAGTTCACTTTGTGGAGTAAATAGAAATATAATTGATTATTTATTTGGTATGGTTTCAACACAATAAAACAACCGTGAAAATCCATTTGACATTCATTCAGAATAGTTTAAACTTGATTAAATCCAAAAATTATTATCGGAATTTGTGTTGCAACTATTTTCTTTATATGGCAAAAGAAAGTGACGCATTATAACCTGAAATAGATATCATACACTAAAAAAGTGACCAAGTCCACCGGTGGCCGAGGCGGGAATATGATATCTATTTCAGTTTATAATTTATATAAAGTAGTGACTACTTAAAAAAAAAAATTTGTTGTATGTGTATATTTGTTGAAAAAACAATTACTATGGTGTTGATGAGATTTAATCTCAGTATTCAATGTTAATTATATATAAATTTTATAATTTTATATAAGTATTAATAATAGGCTCAATTAGGTATTATTGTAAAATTGTAAATATTCATCTTTAAATTGTAAATTAATAGTAAATTAGGCATGATTTATTTAGGTAATAATGTAACATTCAGACATAATTGTATTGTTTATGAATAAATAAAATGAAACAAATCAAAAAATATATCAAAAAGTAAATTTGATTTGTTCCCTAGTTGGTAAGTGACGCATTTACACTACACAAACCCTTAATTACCATTATTACATACATTGTCTGTTATGTTGAGTCATAATTACTGCATCTTACATCATGCGCTATAAACTTTTTAGGCGCTCCATGCCTACAAACTTCTCTACAGTTCTGGCTTAGCTGTAATAAATTATATTTATGACATTTGATAAAAACTCACCGTGAAGCACACTAAACACAGCCAAATCACTGACTGATAAGACTTCTCCTACTAGATATGTCAATGCACCTAAAGTTTTATCCAGATACTCAATTGATTTCGGGATCTCGTCGTCCAAAATGAGGCTCAACGATAGCCAGTGGTTCATTGTGACCTTCTGGAGCGGTCCAGCAGCTTTGTTGAAAGCATTCTCTAGTATTCTTATCAAATCATTACTAGTTCCATATGGCACGGTTTTAGACCCATTAGGCAGGGTAACGGTGGAGTCAGCTCCCCATGAAACCTCGATACTCTTCCCGGCAGACCGGTACAACTCTACAGCCAGCAAACCACCTAAAAATTTAAGAGAAAGTACTTTAATTACACGTTGTTCTTAATGTGAGGGAAAACGCAACTTTATTGTATGAAACTGATATATTTTACCTAAAGGCGGGTTAGATTTACTGCAGGAGATATTCATGGTGTCGCTATTTTTGGCTGCCGATCCTAAAAAATTTTCGTAAAGGAAAATGCACAGCGTAGCCGTCCCACGTTAGCACACGACGAACTGTCACTGTCAATGTCAATTGTCAAACACAGCACAGAGTGACAGTGGACGCTCTTAAAGCGTTTTTATTCATTTAACTTCGTTCGTAACGAAACATGTTGGAACTTCTTCCGATTTACAAGTGCACGAATGTTAATCTGCTTCTTTGATTTGCATTCTGCAATGCTGGATCGTGTGGATACGATTTAATTCCAAAATAAGAAACCGATAATAAGAATTTAAATAGTACAATACTATTATTGACAAAAGTTTTTTTTTATAATAGAAACATCGACTGCCGATTTGTGTATTGTTAGCGATGGGACGAGTCCACTTTTTTCCAATTCGAATGATTCGAATCGATTCGTCTGCTGATTCGAATTGAAACTCGAGTTGATTCGACTCGACGAAAATGTTTGGTTGGCGGCCGTAGGATCGAAGGATCGTGATTCGCGTCTTTAGACTCTTTAGCGACACGGCAACCGGGTCCAACGTGCACGGATAAGGCCCGCAAACTCGAGTTGTAACGGCGAGTCAAGTGGTACACAGAGATATCAGATTAAGTAAAAGGGACATCGCCAGACCTAACAAGGTCAAGGACATAGTCTAAGAAACGATAACTAATTTTTACGTACCTTCACCTCTTAATTGATTCAATCTAAGACGTATGTTATGTGTAGTAAGTATGTTAGATAATGTGTGGACTGAGAAATTGTAGCTCCATGTGGTTAATATATAGATAAAGATCCTTATATGTGTCTCAAAAAGTATATATAATATGTGTGCAATTGTGATTCGCAGAGAAAAGTTTACAGGTCATTTTTGTTAATTTTGATGAATTTTTCTCCGTAATAAGAAACTAATCAAAATAGAAACGATAAAAAGGAAATTCCCCATTTTGGGCCGTATTTTATTTCGTTTTTAAAATGTTTCTTGTTATTGATGCATTTCTTATTACTAGAAAATATTTTTTTGTTTATGCCATAGTAAAGAAAGTGTCCAAACAAACAAAATCTTTTCACCAATGTAAACCATTGCAGTGATATTTAAATGTTTTTTTTTTCGATGTAATCATTTATTTGCTTAAAAAAGCATAATAATGCATAACGGATGAGATGAGAGAATCGCCTTACTCGGACTCTCCGACTATAGTCAAGTATTTTCAAAATTCGTGTACCTATCCTATCGCCATCACTATCACTCCCATTAGTAGGAGCGAAAGCGACGGGGCGACGGCGACAGATAGTACGCTATTAATTCACTAAAAATTTCTCTCGTCTGTGAGCATAGCCAGTGTTGTTTGACACCTCTTTTCATAATATGTATATGATCAGAGGAGTCACTTAACGCTGGCCAGTTGTAAGTGTAAGGCAAGTAGGTAAGTTTTCATTTGTGAATTGGTTCGATCCGATTCGCATCTAGCCCGGCTCGGCGAGTTGGCGTTGGCGATTCGAACGGCATCGCCGACTCACCGGATCGGTTAACAAATGTTCGTTGTTCGCGCGTGGAAATCGCTACGTCGAGTTGATTCGAATTGCACGGAGACTTGATTCGAGTTGACTCGCCTGTAATGTGATTCGAATCATTCGAATCAGACAACTCGACTCGCCCAATCGCCCATCGCTATGTATTGTATTCATTTGTGCTGTGATTTTGTACAAACAGTTTATTTACTTTATTAATTAAAATTAGCACGTCGAGTCTTTTATAATAGCTCCTTCTATACCTATACTTTAATTAGAAGACTGTTGAAAGCCAAATTAATCATACGTCGTTTACATTTTTTCTTTATCGTAATCTGCAATGCAGAATTTAAATACCTCACACATTATCGTAATTCGCACAAATTATTTTTATAAAACGGTAAATGCAGTATTTCCAATTTCCTTTACTCTGTTACAATTTTTATGAATAATATTAATTTTGATAATATTTACGACTGTTTTATAGGTGTGCGCCTCGGTGCGATAAATATTATTTTGCCGCATATTGGTGCATTGCTGGTGGCATCATGAAGCGTCAAAACGTCCGCACTCTGTCCCTGGTGGTGTGCACGTTTACATATTTGCTGATCGGCGCAGCAGTTTTTGACGCTTTGGAATCTGAAACTGAGAGCAAAAGATGGGAAGTTCTTTCTGGTGAGTATTGTCAACAGTTTTTATAATTTTCTTTAAATAATCATGCTAGACAATTCAGATAATATATCCAGTAATTTAATATATTATTTAGTAATTTATTAGCACCTTAAATTTATATTCACGACACATTGTCGTGATTACGCAATTCTTGTTTTACACGAGCATAATATTACAAAATTTTAGCACAAATCAAAATACAAATAAGTGTCAAACTAATGTGTATAAATTATGAATTGTGTATATAGTTTTTTTTCTTTCATTTACAACATCTATTCATTTTAGTTTGTAATTATGTGTACTTGTACATTTCCTCTGTTGAACCATACATGATCCTTAACACATTCACTGTCCGGAACCCACCTGGTGGGCGCTCCTGAACTTTGCTCAGATGCCGGACAACCCGATGGGTGGGTTGTTTTATACGCAGCTATAGCCAACCAGTTTCTGGAGTAGTGCCCCGTTTTTTGTCTGGCAGTGAATGTGTTAAAGCTTATCCATGTTCTTATGACCATTTATTTTTATTGCAGACATGAGAAATGGTCTTATGCGCAAATACAACATAACGCCTGAAGATTACCACATGATAGAGATAGTTATAATAGAAAACAAGCCGCACAAAGCGGGTCCCCAGTGGAAGTTTGCTGGCGCATTCTATTTTGCAACTGTTGTGTTGGCTATGATCGGGTATGGACACTCCACACCTGTGACTGTTGGGGGCAAAGCGTTTTGTATGGCTTATGCTATGGTAAGTACCTATTGAATAATTAAATATAGTCTGGTGACAAGCAAAAGTCACTATTTACCGAAAAATAAGTAAACAAAAATCAACCTTATTCGAATAATATGGTTCACTATGGCTATGAACTTGTGGTGGTACTTAGTGACTTTTGCTTGTCACCCGACAGAAATGGGCCAGAAATGGGAAATGGGATATTAACAGCCAGAATTGGGCTAAATAACAGTGGTAGTTAAATTGAAACATAATTTAGCAACCAGGCAGTCTTGATGATTATTGCTGATACCTTAATTTTATTACTATGCTTTATTAAAGAATAGTTAAAAAAAATACTAAGTACTTACCTCCTAAATTATTGAGGTCTGGTTTTGATCTGGAGCTAAAAATATCTTCAAGATAGAGAATGCATTTTTTAGAAATAAATAGTGCTAAAGTCAATGGCTAAAATAATTAAAATTAATGAAAAAAAAAATTCCAAAGTAACATGCAAAAGAATCCCTGAAGTTTTCTATCAAAATATTTTAATGTATAGAACAATTAATTTAGGTATGGGAATTGGAAATCTACCTGTCACTTATTTAATATCTTTCATATTCATATTCCTTTATTCATAAAATTCTTCATAATAATAATTTAATAATTCATAATTTTCTTTAGGTACTTCGAAATCAACCTGTCAGTAATTTTTTTCTTATATTTTTTTCATAATTAATTTCAGGTGGGCATTCCCCTAGGACTTGTGATGTTCCAGAGCATAGGCGAGCGTTTGAACAAGTTCGCGTCAGTTGTGATACGCAGGGCTAAGTGTTATCTGCGGTGCGAGACCACGGAGGCCACAGAAATGAACCTCATGTTCGCCACCGGAATGCTGTCTAGTATTATTATTACTACAGGTAATTTAAAACCGCAGAACTGCTCTGATGGCTTTCCGCCGGAGGCTTAAGTATATATTTACAAGCATAGTCTGGAACCTAGTCAATAACTCTTTATAGGACGTACCTAATCTATATATTACACGAACGGGTCTACCACGATTTAATTTAAAGGGGGAACCCCTTCCCGCCGGGGGGTGTAATTAAATATGTGTTCAAAACGCAAGAGTTTAGTGTTATGATTACCTAATCTACATTAAATATAAGGCAAAAATGACTACTTAGTAACATCATCTGTATTTTCTTAAATGCGGATATTTTAGAACAGCCAGATGAGGCTTGAATTGTGGATTTTTAAGGGGATAATTATTAATCTCGTATGATTTTTTACCCATTTTCTGTTATTAGCTTGTCTATTGTGGTGGTAATGGTAGATAACAATTCGTCGAAAAGCATTTTTTTACTAATCTCTGTTACTTCCATCGTTTTGCGAATTAAGTTTTATCTAATACAATGATAAAATGATCCCTTTTAAATAAAATTAAGTACTACAATAATTTTATTTAATGACAAAATGTTTAACGCACACGTGTCGTCATTGGCACTAGCCATATACAATACATTGTTCCAGGTGCCGCGGTGTTCTCTCGTTACGAGGGCTGGAGTTACTTTGACAGTTTCTACTACTGTTTCGTGACGCTGACAACCATCGGGTTCGGGGACTATGTGGCCTTACAGGTTATTTTTCATTTTTTTTGTTACAGTGCGGGCGAAGAAATTTGTACAGGTCGATTCACAAGAGCTGGCACGATTGGAATGAATGAGTGAATGAAAACATCTATGCGTGTATCACATTAACCAATAAAATGGTGGCTCTGCCTGTATACCAAGGGCCTGACACTCTTTGATAGAGAAAGATAGTCTTATTGCGATTCCTATAAGAGGAAAGAGAAAATAGTGCCATGTTTTGTCCTTATCACCGACAGGGTGGCATCATAGGTAGGAGGCGATGGCGAAATACCGAAATTTATAAGAGTGAAAGAGAAAAAATCCAATGCTGCCCTTTTATATGAATATTCTTTCTCTTACCCCCGGTCGCTCGGCGGCGCGTCTATAACTACTTGTATATACTATGTCTATGCTGTCTCTCATACAATGAAATTGTCGTTCATTCCATTCGTGCCAGCTTTCGTGAGTCAACTTATACATTCACACTTAATTTTACTGTGTCGTACTAAATATTTAATGTTAGAAATTCTTTCACCATCAAACTCAAAGAAAAAGAACATTAATATTTTATCTATAATGATTACACATTTAAGAAGCGCTGGTGGCCTAGTGGTAAGAGCGTGCGACTTTCAATCCGGAGGTCGCGGGTCCAAACCCCGGCTCGTACCAATGAGTTTTTCGGAACTTATGTACGAAATATCATTTGATATTTACCAGTCGCTTTTCGGTGAAGGAAAACATCGTGAGGAAACCGGACTGATCCTAACATGGCCTAGTTCACCCTCTGGGTTGGAAGGTCAGATGGCAGTCGCTTTCGTAAAAACTAGTGCCTACGTCAATTCTTAGGATTAGTTGTCAAGCGGACCCCAGGCTCCCAGGAGCCGTGGCAAAATGCCGGGATAACGCGAGGAAGAAGAATGATTACACATTTAAAATGAAACGGGTATTATAAAATTAAATATATAGCTAATATATTTAATTTTATAGATACCCGTTTCATAAAAGCTTGTAAATTGTATACCTATCCTGTTTTAAATCAGATATCCTGTACCGAATACTTTTAACTGTATGTCATGTGACCCAATAACAAGTCCGTTCATGTATTTTTAGGGTTCCGAAAGGTAGTGTCTAGAAAAATTGTGTTTTTATTTTTCAGAACGACCAAGCGTTGACTAGTAAGCCAGGCTATGTAGCCCTGAGCTTAGTGTTCATCTTGTTCGGTCTTGCGGTGGTAGCTGCTAGTATTAACTTGCTGGTGCTTCGGTTCATGACCATGTAAGTTGTTTTTAGAACTTCAAAAAAGAGTATTGTTCGATTATTCGAAGACGGCTGAACCGATTTGAAAAAATCTACAAATTAGGACTACAAACATTTCTACAAACACTTCTACAAACATGTTTATTGTCTGTATAACTTATTTTAACCTCGCAAGGCCCAATGTGCATTACAATGTACACTCTGTTTCAATCTAATTTGAACCTTACACTAACTGAATTAAGTAGCATTTATTTTGTTTCATTGTTTTCTAAAACAAACGAAAGTCACCCTAATCTTCTATACGATAAGGTTCAAATTAAAAATAGGGAAACTTTGTATGGTGGGCCTTCGAGGTTAAGTTTTATTGCTTGCTCTTTATCAACAGGCAAGCAGAAGAAAACGCCCGCGACGAAGAGAAAGAAGCCGCCCGAACCATACTTCAACTTGATGCGCACGGCGTCGAGGGCCGGCACCACGACGACCAGGCTTCGGTAAGCGACGTTAGTTTCACTTTCTACCTTTACCTCTAACTTTATTGTCTGTCTCTATTCTTATTAAAAGACTAAAAGAGCAAGGTACGAGGTCACCGTGCTGGAAGTACTTACTTACTTCTGCTGTGGCGCGACGACCCGAAGTGGATCTTGGCCTCCGACACCAAAGACCGCCATGCTACTCTGTCCAAAGCCTAAGTCTGTGCTAGTCTGTGCAAAGCCTGTGCTGTGCTGTGCTGGAAGTGGAAGGTGCAAATCCGCATTGACCCTTTTCTGTTCGCAACGAGCATAAGCTTTATTATTCGTTTCATTCTACATTCTACTTATATCTACGAGAAACTACAGGTAACCTAGTTATAAACAAATATTATTGAATCCTCTCGTAAGATCTGTCCGGCATTCGCCATAACACGCACCCTGCAGATCTTACTACGAAATGCAGTGCAGTTAGTAATCCTTCCGCAAATAGTTACGTGGCCGCATTCGTCAGATCTGACGAACGGACTTCACGCCCCCTGTATTGTATTTCATTCAAACCAAACTTGTATGGTCCAAGTGCCCAGGGGCGTAGAAAGAGGATATGGCGCCAGGGGCAGTCACCAAATTTGCGCCCCCTGACGACTGACAAAAGTTTCCCTGCTGCTGCCTTTTGCCCATTTTGGCGCCCCCCCCCCCCTTGGATGGCGCCCGGGGCACTTGCCCCCTCTGCCCCCCCTAGTTACAACACTGTAAGTGCCAGTTGCATCATTCACACTTGATAGACTGATCAACGGCGCGCCGCGGCGGTTTACTATGAAACTTTCCATACAATAAAATTTAGCGTAGATACTCTTTAACAATGACAAACACTTTGGTGCAAGTGGTGCAACCGACCCTAAGAAGATTAAAAGGGATAGTAATACCGCAAGTTTGGTTTGCGGGACATTGTATACTCGCATTGTAGTCAGACCAAGCTAAATTGGCAGCGATTTTGATAACCCATGCAGACGGTGCAAGTATTATTTTAAACGGCAAACCTTTATGACGCTTAACAATATATTGATTTAAATTAACACGATTTTCACTCATAATTTTAAATTAACACGGGACTTAATCGCGTAAAAACTTACGTTTACTTAAAGGCCGTAACACACCATCGCACCGCACCGCGACCTTGGAGCAGTTCTAGGAATAGGTAGTACTGGCGTGGGCTTCCACACTATCGCACCGAACCGTCAAAACGGTGCGATCCTACCTTACAGACTGCCGCACACGTGCGCCAGTGTTGCCAAGTGTCCCATATTTCCATGTCTTTCATTTTTTATCATGGATATATGGGACACTTGGCAACACTGGCGCACGTGTGGCGTGTGGCGTTGTGTGTGGTCTGTAAGGTAGGATCGCACCGTTTTGACGGTTCGGTGCGATAGTGTGGAAGCCCACGCCAGTACTACCTATTCCTAGAACTGCTCCAAGGTCGCGGTGCGGTGCGATGGTGTGTTACGGCGTTACCACTCGCGCCGTCTGGGCTATTAAAATCGCTGCGCCAACTTAAGCTTGGTCTGACTGTCTAAAGTTATTGGTTTGTCGGTGCAGGTGTGCTCATGCAACTGCCTGGGCAGCAAGGCGTGCGAGGGCGAGCTGCTGCCCGCCTCCACGCACACGGGCTCACTGGAGATACTTGAACGAGCCTCCGTCTGAACACATGGCATCGGAGAATCGGCCACTCAGTGGAGCTGAGTGAGATTCATTGCAAGAACATCACCTTAACTACACATACATGAATAGTTTGACACCTATTTCCAGGGCCGTAGCTAGAGGATATGGCGCCCGGGGCAGTCACCAAATTTGCGCCCCCTCACGACTGACAAAAGTTTCGCCTTTTGCCCATTTTGGCGCCCCTCCTTGGATGGCGCCCGGGGCACTTGCCCCCTCCCCCCCCACTAGTTACGCCACTGCCTACTTCCGTTTTCTGGGCGGGTATGAGTATCTTAGATAGCATTACACCTAAAAGCCTATGGTCGTGTGAGGCACTCGAAACCGGCTCCCTAAAATCTTGAATATGTTGGAAAATATAGTTAAAATTTAAATGGTAATAAATAAGGATAACTGTCTTAACTTAGATTAAGCGTAAAAGATGAAGATAAAAGGAAAGTAATAAAACGCCGTTAGTTACTTGAGAAATTGAATGAAGTCAATAATTAGAGATGTAAATTAATTATAATTACCTCGCCTCGGCGTCGAATTTAACGTAATTGTAAATAAAATTAAAATAAAGTATTAAATGAATACTAAAATGACGATGATAAAAGAATTTGAAATTATTAAACCAGAGAGTTTTAACCAGTGGCGGCGTAACGCAAGTTGGTACCAGGGCGGTCTTTTATTGAGCACCCCAAAATATAGTTAAAATTGGGTAGGCTGGTAAGTGCAGGTATGTATGCAATCGGAAAACGTGAAACTTCTCGTGGATAGACCAAGGCGCGGAGCTTCAGAAGGAGTTTTTTTTTAATACTACGTCGGTGGCAAACAAACATACGGCCCGCCTGATGTTAAGCAGTCTCCGTAGCCTATGTACGCCTGCAACTCCAGAGGAGTTACATGCGCGTTGTCGACCCTAACACCCCTCTCCCTCGAGCTCTGGCAACCTTACTCACCGGCAGGAACACAACACTATTAGTAGAGTTTGGTCACGAATCAACGGCCAGAAGGGGCCAAGCGGGGCTCCGAAGGCCGAGCTCCGTCCAGGCTTCTAGCGGCGTGTTCTTTACAAGATTAAGGCCGAGCTGCAGCAAAGCAGAGCTTGGAATTGAACCAGTGGTCAAGTGTGATCGAGTGCAAATGCCGAACTTAGCAAAAGGAGGAACTTAGTCTGTGCGCACTTCTGTGCGCAGAAAAGCAGAGCTTGGAAATAAACCAATGACCAAGTGTAACCTAAGCTACTGGTTTTAACTTATTCTAGGGTTGTCATGCACTAACCGTGCTTTTTTAGGGTTCCGTACCCAAAGGGTAAAAACAGAACCCTATTACTAAGACTCCGCTGTCCGTCCGTCTGTCTGTCTGTCACCAGGCTGTATCTCGTGATCTGTGATAGCTAGACAGCTGAAATTTTCACAGATGATGTATTTCGGTTGCCGCTATAACAACAAATACTAACAACAATAAAATAGAGATATAGTGGGGCTCCCATACAAAAAACGTGATTTTTGACCGAAGTTAAGCAACGTCGGGCGGGGTCAGTACTTGGATGGGTGACCGTTTTTATAGTTAATGGTACGGAACCCTTCGTGTGTGAGTCCGACTCGCACTTGGCCGGTTTTTTACTCTTTAAAGTTTGTAGGGCTTCCCTTTTTTATTAATAAATGCAATTTAAAATTTTAATAAATAAGATACTCATTCATATTTCCAAAAAGCATATTTGTTTAACTTAAGTATTTATATCAAATGTTGTAAGATGAAATATTTTTATTCCATTTTGTTTTAGTATTAACAGGTAGGTATTTAAGTAGTTTCCAAACAGAAAAGCCAAACGTGATGTGAATGTAGTAATCAGTATGTTTTTGTGCCAAATTCTTGTACCTAATGTAAATAGGATTTTTCTACCATACTTACTACAAGTATTTATATACCTACATATATTTAATTATTAACTTGGTTATTAAAAATCGGATCTTCCTTATTAAAATGTTTCGTGCCAAAGATACTCGTAATTTCGTGGTTAAATATTGCCAAAATACCTAATATATGCAATTAGAACAAAGTATGTATTGGTAGATTTTTTAATTGTTTTACTTGTTAATAATATTTTTGTGGTATTTTTACTCCGTAGTTCTCAAGATTTATTAGAGTTAGACTAAGAATATTCTGCAACGATTTTGATAGTTTTTACGTCATAACTTAATAGAAGTTTGACGTTTAAAATAACATTTGCACTGCGTGTGATATCAAAATCGTTTTAGACTTATCTTGGTCTAACTCTAGTATGTTTTCTAAATAAAATAATAAAATAGAAAGTCAATAACATAGTAACATTAATCACAAACGAAAAACAGTAAGTCTGGTTTTAAAATAAGCTAAATAAATAAATTAGGTATGACAAACACAGATAGGTATTTTAAGCAAAGATTTTATACACATTTTTCATGTATTGTAATAATAATGACAGAAGTTGAAATTGTTTTTCATAGTGATTTTTAGTTAAATTGATTGTTTTAGGAATATTTTATTAGTCAGTTATTTTTGTAGTTTGTACAACGGGGTACTTAAATAAAAAAAAATGTTCTCAACCTTAATTTATTTTAAACATCTTGTCTACGTTTTTCTTTGTCTAGTCATATTTAATAAAACTGTACCTATGCATACTCTCGCTTTTTTGAGACAGGTTTGAACAATCCAAGCCAAACAATCACGACACAATGTCGTTAACGTCAGACGTAATGTCCGATAAAGCGACAAAATTATATTCTATGAGCGTTTTATAAATATCATTGCGTATGTTTTTTAACACCAGGTACATCATACTGTTAGGTACTGTGCTACAACTTACCAGGTTTTATAACCTGTTTTACCATGTTTTTTAGCACCATAATTCTGTTAGGTACTGTGCTACAAGTTAAGGTAGGGTTCAGATTGTCATAACGCATAAGTATGCGTTGCGTACGTGGGCTCAGTTTGTCCCTGCTAACGGTTGCACCTGCTTGACGACAATGTGTCGTGATTGGCACTTAAAGGGCTAAACTTATTATTTATTCCCTTTGATGGATTGAAACTTCTGTCTAATCGATAATTGCACAAAATATTATAAAATGCATACTTAGCCAAATATAATTATAATCACTGCAACATACTTTAAGCACAAATTAATCTTATCAACCAATCTGTGATTAATTTGATCTCATTTACTTTAATGTTGTTTAATAATTTAGTCAACACAAGTGGGCCTTTATTGCTGAATTTAATCTTATTTCATAAAAATGTTAATGTTTTTAATGTTTATTTTTATTGTACTAATGTTTAGTAATAAATGTTTTGTGTAATTAAGTTTATTATTTATATCCTCCAAAAGGCCCATCTTACAAGAAAAATTGGCAGTTGAATTTGAAATAGTGTAGGAAATTCGGTTGAATTTCTTCTAGTAGACATATCGACCGGTAGATATATGGACCGCGTGATTATACCTACCCGTAATTACCCGTGAACAAGATAGATGTAACTGCGTTGAAATATCGGGAGCTCGAAAACAATACAAAAGGTAATAACGGTCCATATCCCGGTCGATATAATAAAGTCGAGTGAAACTAACCGTGAATCATTAAAAACTGAATTTCTTCTATTTTGAAATTGAACGAAACAAAAGTAATGCAAAGTAATTCTGTTCTAATATTACGCGAAACTCTGCGTAGGGGGCGCCATCAGGGCACCACTACCACAATCTGAGGGTCTAACGGGAAACAAGAAAATTTCTTTATTTAACATCTCTGTCACTCTTGCATATTCGAGCGATAAAGAGGCAGATAGCGAATTTTCGGATTTGCGTTTCCCGGTAGGTCCTCTGTAAGCAAACCGCCTTGATGCATCAATGTCATAATTTATTATCTCTGAAAACTTGTCAAAAACCTGTTAAAGGTACAGTATGTATAAGTTACTCTATGGTTTACTAAAAAGGCGAGTACTGCACTTTGGTGGCAGAACATTGCAGTAATATCCCCTATTGAAAACGGTTTATTATCCGCAAAAGTGTATTAACCTCTTGAGTCTAAACATAGAGTAACTTATACTAGAGCGGTACTGTCATTGTAAATTTTGTAACCCCAGTAAATTCACTACATAAATCTTCATTTTTAGTTTTAAAGTGTGTCGACAGGACACACTTTAAAACTAAAAATGAAGATTTATAAAAATATGATAGGAATGTATTTAAATATAGATAAATGGTTTTTTTTATTTGCATTAATTATTTTTATGATTTTTAATCATGTTCTTTCAAACGAAACCGTCAACGCCATCTATACGACTGTAGGCCAAAACTAGTAGCGCCCTCTGAACGAAAATCAAATTTTCTTGATTTTCGAGGCACGTTTTTTCCTTAGACTGTATCCATCTATTACGGAGTTATATCTATCTTTGGTCTAAATGTACATATTCATGGCAATCTAATTTGAACCTTTAGTGGAACATATAAAGTAGCATTTCTTTTGTTTCACTGTGTTGCAAAACAAACGAAATTCGTTCCAATTTACTTATAGAACAAGGTTCAAATTAAAAATTGAAAAAAACTTTCTATGGTGGGTCTTACGAGGTTAAGGCATTTTCCCAGAGCCTACCCTTTAACTAATTTACTGCGAGCGACCCGCTAGGCGGATTCTCTGTTCGTAGTATGCTTTTCGCTACATACCTACGGGTTTTCCCGTGGTCTGGCGCTGGCACTGAATCAAAGATAGATATAACTCCGTAATACATAGATGGATACAGTCTAAGGAAAAAACGTGCCTCGAAAATCAAGAAAATTTGATTCTCGATCAGATGGCGCCACTACCTTT
The DNA here is from genome assembly GCF_947568885.1 of Cydia strobilella. NCBI lineage: Eukaryota > Metazoa > Arthropoda > Insecta > Lepidoptera > Tortricidae > Cydia > Cydia strobilella. The sequence goes on from NC_086056.1 coordinate 3,655,669, forward strand.
GGCCTACTCTCATATAGAGGGCGTTGACGGTTTCGTTCGTTATTTAACAATTTTAACGCATATCAGTGAAAGAACATGGGTCAAAATAATATAAAAATAATCAATGCAAATATTGCAAATAAAAAAAAAACATTTATCCATATATAAATACATTTTTTGATATTTTTACTTTTAGTTTTAATCGTGTGTCGATAGATGGCAGTGAATTTACTGTGGCTACAAAATTTACTATGACAGTACCGCTCTATTCTATTATATCCTCTTTGCACTGAATGTATGAAGTCCTTTTTAATCCTGGCCTATTCCCAAATGTTTTCTAAAACAACAAAATGCCTTTGACTCTGGAGAATGTAATGGGCATTGTATTGAGATAGGTATGTCAATAATACTGAGCATGAGCACTGCTGTCCAGAGACAACTAAATATCTTCTTAGCATTCATTACTCATAGAAATCTAGTTATCTATTTCCAACTACTTAACCAATTAACTTATCAGACACTGACCTACCACTAATTATAAAGTTAACCCATTTAAAACCCCACATTTAGCCAACTAGGATCCATTTACACAAAATGGGTGTTCTCAGGATCTCGTGCCTATTGCTTGTGGTGTGTCTTGTAGGGAATGTGGCGGGGATGCTGTGGCCTTCTTCGACTGATACAGGGCTAGATGGACTTAGGAAAGCCTCACGATGTAAGTATATATTATATGCTGTAAACTACTTGTAAGGAACCAATAAACATTTTTTCATTTTCATTTTAATTTTTTCATATGTGGGTGCGTCACACACGCAACGCTTTTTAAGCTCTCGTGCGAATGGGGCCTAATACTTATAGGTTGTTCATAAATCTATGATAGTATCCACATAACGTTGTTTCGCACACACACCAGAGCGGCGTGCGTTCTGCATCAATAAGATAACCATGTGTAGCATGTCTTTGTTAAAAGGGAACGTGCCCTGGCTGGGTATCGGCATGTGGTGCAACGGCTGCCCTCCGAAGAGCTGCGAGGACGATGACGCCATCATACACGGGTACTGCTGCGGCTGCGCTTATTCTTTAGGTAGGGTTCTAATTAAGCGGAAGTGAAGGTCTCCGTTTCAGCTTGGGAAAATGTATGCTTTCGTATGTCCGACTGTTCTCATTTCTCAATTGATTCTCATAAAATTTTGTGAGAAACCTATAAATATATGTATTTTTTTTGTTAATTCAGTTTATAGAAATTTTTCAAAATGGCGAAGGTATGGTGGTTCGTGAGGTCTACAGCTCACAGACCCACTGGAAGTAATAACAGCGCCGTCTAGTGTATTAAAAGGGAACTTGCCCTTACTAAGGTATCTTTAGTACTTAGTAGTGTGTATTCGGGTTATTTCGGTAATCCATACTAATATTATAAATGCGAAAGTCTGTCTGTCTGTGTGTTACCTCTTCACGCTTAAATCGATTTGAGTTTAAATTTGGCATAGAAATAGTTAAATAGTCCCGGGGAAGGACATAGGATAGTTTTTATGTCGGAAATCACCCCTAAAGAGAGTGAAAAGGGGGGTGAAATTGAGAAATTTCATGAATTGCCCGGTAATTTATGTCAAGCAATTAATTTTATGCTCAAATTGAATGGTTGCTATTACACTTTATCCAGGCGCTAAACTTGCTCTAGCTGCTGTTACTGATTCCACGCAGACGAAGTCGCGGGCAAAAGCTAGATGGGTAATAAATGGCGGTTGCGCGTACGCGTCGGTAACACCACTTTATGATACAAGATCGTAAACTAAAACGTAACTGAAAAGCAGTCGCGCCACAGGGCGGACACGCTATACATCAAAAATAATTTGCGATTCTATGTGTGAACGGCACGTCTGTACACGCGTAATGCGTCATAGTGCGAGTAAGTTGCTTAAAAATAGTACTGAGCGGCCGGCAAACGGCCGTCAATCTGGTGTCGCGAGGCGAGGTAATTCGAATCGGGGCGGGGCGGTGCGTGGCCGTTCTGTATGATAATACTATTTATTACTTATTCTGTGGTCGCGCTCTCATACTTATTAGATGATAATATTGTATTCCAGACAAACTACCAGTGCTGTGTCCCGAGTTCCTCCAGTGCCCCCTGAACCTGCAGGGGCTCTGCCACGACTACGAATATATGATGCGGTGCTGCTGCTAGCAACCAAGGACGTAGGTAGGGGAGAGCAGAGACAGGCAGCTGGCCATACAGTGTGCCCTTTTTCCCCTCCCCTAGGCCTACGGCGATATCAACTTGCCCCTGCCCCCCTTAGTTCATTGCAAAGATTTATATAACTCCGCATAAGATAATGTGGATAGTCTATGGAAAAAACGAGCCTCGAAAATAAAAAAAATTGTTTTTCGAACAGATGGCGCCACCACGTTTTCGTTTGTTATTTAACAATTTTAACGCATATCAGTGAAAGAACATGGGTCAAAATCATATAAAAATAATAAATGCAATCATTTATCATCTATATATAAATACACTATGGTATTTTTTACCATTTTTATTTTTAGTTTTAATCGTGTGTCGATAGATGGCAGTGAGTTTACTGTGGCTACAAAATTTACTATGACAGTACTCTATCCTATATGTATATCCTCTTTGGTCCATTGGCTGGCTATGCCCTTGCTAGCAAGAGATTAGAGAGGCAATGGAGTCCATCGAGGCTAACTTTGCACGAACTTGAACAGAACAATTTTATTTACAACCTCAACCTCAGCTTAAATTAAGGAGTCTTATGTATAATGTTAAAATAAAACATCTTTATTAGCATACTGTTTTAATTTCTAAGAACCCTCATACAGAATTACAGTGGGTCAGCGCTTGATTTGGTTAACTAACTGATGTAGAAAAATAACCACATAAATGAGTCAGCTATAGATTTAAAAAATAAATTAGCGGCCCATCATTTTAAACACCAGCGATAATATAATACTTTAATTACTTTAAATAAAAGGACGAAATCATAATTCATTCTGGCGTTTAGAATAAAAAACCATTTGTACCATTTTCAACCAAAAGAGTACTTATTGTCGCTTGTCAGTAAGGTGCTATTTCCATATAGCTTTAGAAATCAACCATATATCAACAAGCGACAATGTGGTACCTTGTAGTTGAAAACGTCACATTTAATTTTAAAACTATCACACTGCTGTACAAACAGCTCCACTTATAGTCTGCATCTTCTAAAATGATTTTTACGTCTAAGACTTTAGGTCTTAGAAGTAAAAATCATTTGCGAAGATGCAGACTATAACTGTCCATCGATGGACCTTATGCCCTTTGTAATAAAGTTTAAGAACTGTCAGTTAACAGTGTGGGCGATGATATATGTAATGTCTTTTAATACTATATCCCCTCTGCCTACGGATGCTAATATCGTTTCTAAGGCCATAACGCTATATCTACAATTTTGTGTTAAACATATATTTGAACACAAAATTCAACACAGCTCGGTCTTGTATTAAACACAGTGCGTATAAAATTAGTACCTCAGTGAAATCAGCGGGTATAAACGAAACGGCCCTTCGGACGGGCCAGATAAGTATAGACTTATATAACTAGATCGCTGCTAGCTAGCTCGAATGATACTTGTTCGACGGCACACAAATCTACAAGTTAAAGCAAGAAAGAATCTCGTACATTGACCCGCCTGTTCCTATCTCCATCGCACGCGCATAATTAATTATTGCGTCGGTCAATGCCAATGTGCGAGCGAGACAGCAATATAATTATGCGCGTGCGATAGAGATAGGAACATACGGGTCGATGTACGAAATTTTTCGTGGTTAGCATCCTTACTTTACCACCATTGATCTTACAAATATATCGACATGAAGACTCCGTCTCAGATAACAATCGCTGCGGCATCGAAAAATTATGGCAGTGCTACCATATATAACAGTCATATTGGAATTTGACGTACCTATATGGATTTTTCAGTCGGTATGCGTCAACATAAGATAGAGTTAGACCAAGATAACTCTGCAACGATTTTGACAGCGAACTGTGCAAGTGTTATTTTATACGTCATAATTCCGTAGAAGTATGACACTTGCAGTCTGCGCTATCAAAATCGCTGCAGACTTATCTTGGTCTACTATCAATATTTTCGATAGAAGATTCATGATTGTATGTGATCACACATTACAATGTTGATGAAATCATTGTTAACATCTAGTTGTTGATTTGTGTGAATTCGAACCTGAAGGTAAATAACGCTTTTACAGCAGTGATATTGTGTTCTCTTAAAAATCAAGCCATAGGCAATTAAAAGTCCCCGGCAAGTTCGGCCGAATTTCACCTTCTCATACAAACGGAGTTTCGTTCCTATTTTAAAACTACGTGTTGGATTCTAATGAAACTTTGCATATACAATGACATGAGGTATATCTAGGTCTGTAATAAGCTTATATAGCTCCAGTTTATAAAACAAACGAAATAGAGCAAAAACAAGTTTTCTATGAAAAACTTCGCTGTATTTTTTTTACTATGGTATTACAGACATAGATAAACCTTATCCTATTGTAAGTATAGTTTCAGAGCAATCTAGCTAGTCATTTTAAAATGATAGCGTAACTACGTTTGTATGGAGAACCGAGCTTCCCGGGGACCTTTACAATCTTTATGACAATCTGCCATTTTGGAGCACCTTTAAAACAATTTCAACGCCAAAGACGCAACTGACGCGCGGCTTCAGCCCAATATCAACCTTCCTGCATCGCGACAAGGTTCAGTATAACGCGCCGTACGATAGGCGTGTGACATTCATGTGGATTGATTCAATATTAAATAATTTTACGATTTAGACTCACTTGTTGCCTGGAAAATAAAATGTATAATTATTGGTGCAATCCATACTAATTATTATAAATGCGAAAGTGTGTCTGTCTGCTACCTCTTCACGCTTAAACCGCTGAACCGATTTAGTTGAAATTTGGTATGGAGATAGTTTGAATCCCGGGGAAGGACATAGGGTAGTTTTTATCCCAGGAATCGTCCTTTAAGGGGGTGAGAAGGGGGGACGATGTTTGTATGGGAAATCGATATTTACTTGTTTTTATTCACTCGCGCGAAAATTGAGAAAGGAGACTTAAGACTCTCCGAAACATTTCACGAAACACGTGAGTTTAAATCGTATTTTATTTTAATGATTACTGATTCAATAAATATCTTTAATGATTGATGATCACTTGCAAACAATTAGCATTTTATGTCCAGTGGCCATCATATACATCAGATCGCCCAAGATACTCACAAAAATCTGAACATATTGTCAAGTGTTAGCCAGGGAGGTTTTGGGATTATACTGAGCAACTTTTACTATGGTACCAACCCCGAAATCGCGAAGAAAATTTGCCTGTTTCATACATTTTGGCTGGTCCATTTTCTATGAGAGGGTAATTTTTTTTTCGCGATTTCATGCTTGGTCCCATAGTAAAAGTTGCTCAGTATAATCCCAAAACCTCCCTGGCAATGGAAATGCACTTCTTTTTTAGCCACCTGTATATCGGAGCGGCCGAGGTGCTCAAAAATATCTGAACACACTATTGTCGAGGCGATAGAGTGAATGTTCAATAATTTTTGAACCCCTGAGCCGCTTTGATATATCTGATGGCGACAGTACCAGCAAGCGTCTGTGCAACTAGCTATGCAATTCTGAACATCACTGTGTAAAAAAACTATTTACCTCCCCCACATCTAACACTAACATTAGAACATACAAAACGAGCCCTCACATACAAATTTGACCTAAGTTGAAATCTTGACCTCGCGGATACAGCACAAAATTAACCTACGATATTCATTATATATAAACATGTATAAACATACACCCATCCATTTCGTTCCCTTTAACTATCAAGATATTCGGACATAGCAACTTAAGTCAGCTTATTTATATACCACACGCGGCACAGTACGGGTATAAACACTTATTTGACTCGTCTATAACGCTTGACACTACCGATAGATGGCGCTTTTCTCAGAGATATTTTGCTAAAAGCAATTATACCATAGAATTGCTATATGCGTGCGTCCGTGTGGGACAAAACACACGTAATAAGAATTTAACATTGCTGACAACATACCAATACCTACACAATTTAGTTAAGTTGTTGCCCGCCAAGCTTTGGTGTGGAACACCAGAGGGCGTACGGCAAACACAGAAGTACGCATATTGCGGGCATCTTTCTCTTTTACTTCAATTAAGGAGTAATAATTAGAGTGACAGAGAAAGATAACCGCAATTAGCGAACTTCGGTGTTCGCGGTAGGCCCTCAGACACCTACCGTTTTGACGTTGCACGTGGGATTTCTTAGCTGAACTATAAGAAAGATAAACGATAATAGCGCTTTTCCTGCTACTCCTGCTGAAAGTTCCATAAGGCCATCTCGTTCGGGCTTGGTATTATGACATCTCTATGGTATTCTTGCTTCTAGATAATTTGTGTGTTCAACTTGACAGTTCAGGGAACCAACTATACACTGGTGGAAATTTTAACATTAGTTGGTGCTTGGTGCGGTTTTGGATCGTGAATCATTCGGGTCTTTGACAGTATTTCATTCATTCAGATGGTAGTGATAAGTATATTTATCTTATCAAAACAATTTTCTAACCTTATATTTTACTATACTAAAAATCTATTTCCTTGTAAATAAAACATTTATTCACAATATAATAGCAATTTTAGTAATGTAAATTTTAAGGTTAGAAAACTTAATAAATGAGACAAGCATAAATCGAATTTTAGAGCACATAGAAATAGATTTAAAATGCTGAACGTTATTTATTAAATTGATTTTAATTACTTATTTATTATGCCCTATTTCCCGGCCAGGAAACATGTTGGAGCAAATATTGTTGTCGATTGTACAAGTGTATTTATTATTTTATTACCTTTTACGTACTGTGCCGCCGCCGGTCGGGCACTATATTAGTTTATATAATTAACGATGCGATGAAACGATTTGTGGTAATTGCATTTGTTATGTGTGGTGCGGCCGGCGCATCGCACAGCGCCCGAGCCAAGCCAGCCCAGCCTGAAAATTTAAATAATAATCAATTAGAAAAAGTCGCAGTTCCGGTAAACGTCAGTAATTAAAAGTTAATACATTGTTATTGCTCAATGCATTTTAATCCTCCGTATCAGGCTCTCAATGTGGGTCACTTAGCTGGGCAACAATACAAAGTGGTATCGATCTCATGAAATGATTGCAACATCACGAAATTATCAATTCTAAGATCTGGCCACGACATTACTCTGTAGAAACATTAAACTAATCACATTTACAATCGGGAATTTATTTTGTTACCCTTATTTACCGACGTTTCGATTATGTGCAGGGGATAGTTTAAAAATGTGATGTCTACCCCAAACTTTTCCATGCACTTTTCGTCGCACAAATCTCTGTTTTGACATTTTGCTGAGACGTCAGGTAACTGCGACCAGGACCAGTGAAACATGTGTCGAAGCGTCGGTAAATAAAGGTAACAAAATAAATTCGCGTTAAACCCGATTGTGAATGTGATTTAAGTGATTTAATATGTGTTGAAAACGCGAAAGTTTTATAAATGTTAATATTAAACTTTGTACTGTCAGATGCAGAGAGAGGTGACCCCCCCTGCATGGACTGATTGTCGTCTATCGGTATTTGACTGTACCAAGTAGATATCAGAAATGAATCAATACACATAGCGTTCCCGGAGCGCAGAGGGTCCACATACACGGTGCACGAGTTATATAGTCACGGTAATTTGAAGTAGCAAGATAGAGAGCAGGTGTAGTGTAGTATAGTGTAGTGTAAGGAAGACTCACTGTGCCGGTGTGGTGTTCAGCAGCACGAGGACTTGCCGGTGTCGATGGGGCGGCCCTGCTCGATCTTGACGGCGGCGCCGGCGGGCGCGGCGCCGGCGGAGGGCGGGCCGACGCGCGCCTTGATCTCGGCCGCCATGGTCATGAAGGCTTGCTCCACGTTGGTCGAGTTCTTGGCCGACGTCTCCAGGAACGGGATGCCGAGCTGCTCCGCGTATTGCTGGAAGGTGGTTACAAAATGTTAAATGGCTGCGGGAAAAGGCGTATTTTAAATATTTAGCGCCCCGAGCCAGTTAGATTCGCCGTCCCATTAAGTGATGATAATGTATCTTATATGAGGAAAATAATATATTATTTTGCCGCCCCGGGCCATGGCCCCCTTGGCCCTAGGGTAAATACGCCCAAAGCTGCCGGTTAGCAGTGAAGTGGTCCTGGGGTCAAATAAGGGCTAATGAGGGCATTTACTTGGGTGATGAGCGTAGATGTTTATTTGTCAAGTTATGGATATTCTCTTACCTATTCTTATATTATATGCTCTGGCACACCCACTTTGTCAGTAGAAAAAGGCGGCAAATTTTAAAAATGTAGACCTATTTTCGCCTAATTCGAGTATCCCGAACCTAGGTTACCTTAAAGTTTCGTTTAAAACTTTGTTGATTTCAATCCCATAACATTTAATTTACAGAGCATTCTTTCTACGATTAACAAATGTCTCAATTCCGAAAAAAATGACTAATAATTTCCGATGAAAGATACCAACATAATGAGCCAACATTCACATTGATATTCACTTGACAGAATATCGGAAACACAGCAAGTTAGCTTATTTGGTAAACCAGTTATTTTATGTAGTAATACACTCACATTGGCCGTGGTGTAATCGACCACTTTCTTGGTGGTGAGATCACACTTGTTGCCGACTAGCAGCTTATTGACGTTGTCGCACGCGTAGCGGTCGATCTCTTCAAGCCACTGCTTCACGTTGCTGAACGAATCCTGGGCAGTAACGAAAAAAAAAAGCGTTAGTTACATTAATATTCAAGATCCCTTGATTTATATTACTATTATATTAACCCTTTAAGGATTCGCCACACCGGATGCGTTCTGCGGGCAGCGGTCAGGTCAAACCCGCATTATGTATGAAACAACATTGACAGCAACCTTTGAAGTTGAAGTTTGACCTGACCGCTGCCCGCAGAGCGCATCCAGTGTGGCAAAACCTTTAAACGCCAAGTCTATCGTGTGCGGCACGTCATCGTTAACCTTGTCAGAATACACGAAGGTTGATATTGAGCTGCAGCCGCGCGCGCCAGTAGACGTCTTTGGCGGTCAAAGTGTTAATTATCGCTTTACAAATATGTAATACTAAGGAATTAAATTTCACTGATATGAATGAATGAAATAAATCATTTTAAGAACAAGAACCGGGTCAGATTAACAACAGATATTGTCTTGTAATGGAATGTCGCGCTTCGACACCTAAAACAGGTTTTGTGTGGGTTATTGTACTGTGTCCTTAAAATATTGTGTAAAATTTGAATATATAAGGATTAAGGAATATTTATGGCAGAAGCGCCTTACTATTATATATATTATATATAAATCATATAAAACCTCCCTGGCAACGGGAATGCACTTTTTTTAGCGAGCCTGTATATACCTACCTCTCGCGTCGGACGATGGTCCCTATGACAAGATCATTGTTATATGGAGTAGCTGTCACGTAAAATGTTTGGAGACATTGAAAGTTTAACACATTTATTTATTTAGAAGTGTAATTTAAGTAATAAAAATACGGTAAAACATATTTCATCATTTTTAGGGTTCCGTACCCAGAGGGTAAGAACGGGACCCTATTACTAAGACTCCGTTGTCTGTCTGTCTGTCACCAGGCTATATCTCATGAACCGTGATAGCTAGACAGTTGAAATTTTCACAGATGATGTATCTCTGTTGCCGCTATAACAACAAATACTAAAAACAGAATAAAATTAATATTTAAGTGGGGCTCCCATACAGCAAACGTGATTTCTTTGTCGTTTTTTGCGTAATGGTACGGAATCCATCGTGCGCGAATCCGACTTGCACTTGGCCGGTTTTTTTTTAATTAAGCCCAACCAAAAGAGACTTCTAGGAACAGGGTCCATCATTCGACGCGAGAGTAGTTTGATTAAACTACGATAACGCAGGCATCTTCAGTCAATCCACGCCGCACACATCTGCGGTGGAAGCATGGTTCCATTTTTATCGTCTGTCACTTTCGCACTTACATACTTCTTAGGGATGAATGTTGATGGACGGAGAGCGTATGGTAGACCCAAAAAGCGATGGATGGATTGTGTGAAAGAGGATATGAGAAAGAAAGGAGTGAGTGCTGAGGTGACGAAAGATAGAGGAGAATGGAAGAGAAAAACATGTTGTGCCGACACACATAACGTGGGATAAGGGTAGGAAGAAGAAGATACTTCTTAGAACGTGACAGGCATGGTGACAGGTGATAAAAATGCGACCGTGCTACGGCCACAGGTGACATTAATGGCTTGATAATGAGTCATTGACCCCGAGCTCATAGACAAGCAGTGTTATCAGTTCTCAGTAATTATGGCGATTAGTTACACATGATAGCCGTAACAGAGTTCACAAATATTTTGAACTATTGTCAAATAATACTCGGCTTCGTGATAGGCGTGATAGCGGTGAATGGGTTAAGTTTGCACGCGTATCTATGAGAAATTATACAATAAATATATAATAATTTATTAAATAATTATTTGTATATAACCCTTGAAGTGGCAGGAAATGGCACGCGGACAATTTGTCATTTAAATTTGGAATTTGATTAATTAAAATAAAATAGAAATTACTTCAACTCAAAAATGACGTATTCCACTTGAAAGGTTAAAACTGACTATCAGTCCGCCGGACGATATCACCCTGTCGGTAAAGGGGCCCACTGACTATCAGTCCGCCGGACGATATCACCCTGTCGGTAAAGGGGCCCACTGACTATCAGTCCGCCGGACGATATCGGCCTGTCAGTTAGAACAAAAATTTGACAGTTCCGAACAACTGACAGGCCGATATCGTCCGGCGGACTGATAGTCAGTGGGCCTCTTTAGAACAAAAATTTGACAGTTCCGAACAACAGACAGGCCGATATCGTCCGGCGGACTGATAGTCAGTGGGCCCCTTAAGACACACCATATGTCCAGAATTCGTTTGACAATTGACAAAGGTTGCGTCTGTCGGTTGAATTTACGTGACGATGCCAAATGTACTTTTATTATTGAGAAAATGACACAATATCTGAACCTAAACTTATGCTCTTAGCATTGACTGTTTAGACGTCAGTATGTTTATGTAATTAGTGGTTCCTGGCATTGTTTACATATTGAAGTTAGGCGAGCTTGGCGCGCCGCCAAACAAGCGGGTTTAGTGCAAATTATACGTACTTGAGTACTAATGAGCTGGCACTGTAATGTATTACTAACTGTAGCCGCCGTGCAGGTCACGACGACTCAAATAAAAAGACTTCGATTTGAAGTAAACTGATATAATCTTTCAAATATACTGGTTTACAAAAAGAGTTCCTTGACAAAACGGTTAAAAGGTGTAGAAGTGGTGGTTAATTGGTTATGGTATGGAGACTTATGAGAGAGTGATCTAGCAAAATTGAACGAGGGTGGTTTAAATTTAGGTGCATCTAATTGGCCGCGATACAGTTTATGTGGAGCGCTCCAATTGGTGCTTTAAAAAAGCCTCCGGATACTAACCGAGCCCGACGGCTGCGTTTAGCTACTGCAAGGAATATTATATATAAATAAAAAGTTGCGTTCGCTTTTGTTTAATTGTTTTACGAATCTTGCAAATCTATTGTCCGGTACCTTGTATTACCTATTTATACATAGGCAACACTGAAAATTCTTACAAAAATCCAGGTACAGTCGCCATCAGATATATCTGAGCGACCAAGGTGTTCACAAATATCTGAACAAAGCCTCTATTATATCAAGTTAGTGCTTGTTCAGATATTTTGAGCACCTTGGGCGCTCAGATATATCTAATAGCGACTGTATTATCTAAGAATAACCCATAATAATATGTAATAAATTGTCCTGCAATAAAAACATTTAGATTGCATATTTCGTGCGAACCGCTAAAACATAGAACAATAGATAAACAATTAAGACGCAGATTATCAATGACGTTTAAATTCTGTACATATTTATTAAACAAAGTGTATTGAACGCGCAAACTAGTTATCTTGAAGGCTACCCAATTATTGGGCGCTAGGTCACCGAGATACAGAGAAAAACTTATTTACCTACTTTTGGATGTTTGGTCATTTATATTTAGAACAGAACTAACATCTGACCTCTATTTTATCTGTGTAGAATTATTACTTCCATATCCCACTAACATAGTAAATTCCATCCCCTTTTCTTTCCCTTAGGGGATGATTTCCGTGATAAAAACTATCATAATTCCTATCTCGGGACGCAAACGATATATATATCAAAATGAATTTTAATCGGTTCAGCGGTTTAAGCGTAAAGAGTTAACATACAGTTTTTCCTTCTCTTCTTTTTATCCTGTTTCATCTGACAGACAATTAATTGCGCATTTAAATCATTGTTCACACTGGTATAGTTTGAATCATGGAGACTGTATAAAGGAGCCAAATCTCTATGTATGCAAAGTGCCCATCAAAAAACAGTAATTAGGCGGCGCCACCATACACCGAAATACTACCAAAAACAACCTACGTAATTTGGTCGGGTTATTTGTTGCCTTATATGGTTCATGTTATACTCATGTCCCAGAGCCTAACTAGCGCCACTGGAGAGATTAGGAACTATTATTTAAAGCTTAACGCGGTCACTTTTACAACAATTCTGCCATAAGAGATTGCGATCCTTTCTATACCATCCATAGTTTGAATCTTCTCAAATGCTATTTACGTCAAAGACCCTAATTTGTTAAACAAAAGCCATTGTTTCTTTTGTTTAACAGATTAGGGTCTGGCGTAAAAATCATTTGAGAAGATTCAAACTATAATAGCAATTCGTAAAACTTGAGAGGAATTGTTAGACCGGTTTTCCATGTGGTTAATACACATATTATTTCATAAAAATATTTTCCATAACGTCAATATCCAGGGAGCAAGCGGTTGTCGTCCACCAATGGTAGGTGATGATATAATATGGAATAAGTCATGATTTGTGGTCATAATAGAATAGAATAGTTCAACAACAACAAAACACAAACACGACACAAAACATTCATACAATTTTAGTTCTGTAATCTGTACTTTCACTGACCTACTTTAGAATAGAATTAATACTAAATTTCATCAAACCATAAATTAATGAGAGTTAAAATAATGTGTAATTTTTGTAGGATTATATGAAGCCCATATATTTTTTGACATTATAAATTATGCTAATCAGTATTTGATTGGAGTATAGATAACATTATCACATTTAATTGAAATTGATTTGAGTTCCACAGTGTCAATTTATTATGAAAATAGATACAGGATTTCCCTACTTGGATCAAGTCAAGTAGATTCTTTTAAATATAATCTCATTGTTCTTGTTCTAGTTAACATATGTTTTAGGTTTTCAAAATAAATAAATATTAGATAGTGTATATCAGGCCCAATGTCTTGAAATTTAAGTCAGTCATAAAGGGTAAATTATTGATTTAACAGATCAGTTGCTTAGTAACTTGTTTTGTTAGTCTTTTCTAGAATGTAACTGCTATAGTATAATTCATAAAATTAACATGAATTCTTTGATTCTTATGTAGGGCTACCGTCTGTGTTGCTGTAGAGTCGCCATCAGATATATCGAAGCGTCCAAGGTTCTCACAAATATCTGAACACACACTCTAACGCCTTGACAATAGAGGCGTGTTTAGATATTTGTGAGCACCTTGGCCGCTCTAATATATCTGACGTCGACTGTACCCCTAGTGTACATTTCATTCGATAGCGTGACGTGACGTGACGTACGAGTTTACGTCAAGTCATTTTGTATGGGACTTTAGTTACAAAACGTCCCGGTTGGTGCGCTGTTCAAAATCCCATACAATACACATGGACATAACGCAAACGCTCGTCACGATATCAAATTAAATTTACACTAGGGAAAACACCATGTTTCAGTTAACCCTTAAATGCATGATTTAAGGGTTAACACAAAATACTAAATTTAATAAAATTTAAATATAAATAAATATATTAATTTTTGTAATATATTAATGCTTTGTATACATTTGGCAACAATACGCATTTAAGGGTTAAATGGGTGGGTTTTCTCTGTAGGCCGAGCACATGATTGGCGCGACAGTATCTCGCCGCGAGATAGACTACCCGTATTTTACTAACTGTATGAATTAAAGAGGGACGGGTAGGCTATGTCGCGTCGAGATACTTAGTTTAAGTTCAAATAAATTGTAATGTACATATGTACTTATATAATTATGAATATTATGATGTTTGACGATAATTATTTAAAATACGTATAAGTTTGTGATACAAATTTGTATTGTGTTTTTATAATGAATAAACAAATTCTATTCTATTCTATTCTACTCTCGCGCCAATCACGTGCTAGCCCAGCTGGACACAGAAAAACATTATTGTTTAAAAATATTTTTTTATAAAGATAGTGTCCGGGTTTTGATTCACCCTAAAAACCCTGGTAATGCTCCACAATGGGGCCAAAACTGAGATAAATTATGGGAAACCCCCAACTGTATTGGAAATTAAACTATATACTGTTAGAAGTATTAGAACAAAATAAATTATTTTCAGAAAATACTTTAATTTGTTTTTATTACAAGTAGAAACACTACTATATAAATTTTAAACTGAAATAAATGCCATAGCCTTCAGTAACAAGTGCATATACTTGGAAAATTTCGACCTATGCCGCTGTGGCCCAGTGGCCGAATGGCACAGGCACCTGCCGCGATAGCAGAGGACGCTGATTCGATTCCAGCCTGGGGCACTGGAGGCCTTGGTCACTTTTTCTTAGTATATGACATTTATTTCAGTTTATCAAACAATATAGATTGTAATTATGTCTCAATGTATTCAATAGATGGTCTGGCAGATAAAGGTCATGAGCAAATTTATTCATGCTCGTATTGAATCAATTAAATATTGAACTTGATCTCAATCTTGAGTCACAGTAGGGCTTTGATATGTTGAACCATCAGTATCTATTTTTTAGCTTATCTACAAATAATTTGTAAACATAAGAAAACAGAAGAGGGCAAACTAGCAAAATACAACATGTTTTGTTTTGATTATCTATTTTTTCTCAACCATGCACTGAATGTTGGACAACAAAGAAGTCGCACGAACAAAAGGCACATACCAATGAGATGAAGATGCTCAGGTGGGCGGGAGGTGTAACCCGAATGGACAGAATCCGAAATGAATACATACGTGGTAGTTTCAAAGTTGCACCGATCGCGGATAAAATCCTTGAAAATCGTCTTCATTGGTATGGCCATGTCAAAAGAAGAGAAGAAGACCATGTGGTACAAATTGCGCTGAACCTACCAGAACAGACAAGGAGAGGCAGAGGTCGCCCCCCTTCCACATGGTGGAAAAACATAGAAAGAGACCTCAAAAAAGCCCAATTGCCTGAGCAGACAACCCAAGATGGTACGACTTGGCGCAGAAAAGTGAGGAGACCCGACCCCAAATAATGGGATAAGGAGAGGATAAAGAAGAAGATGCACTGCATATTTTTTTTTCTCGTTAAGATGAGATTTCTATTTGGTGTCTTTGGTGATAAGACTGCCTGTTGTTATTACTGTGTTGTTGTTGTTATTTACTAAGTTTTGTTTGTTGTCTACTAAGTTTCTTTCCTATGTATTTTTAATTAAAAAATTAATATTTAATAAAATAAAATAAAAACCACTAAATATATGAATGAATGTATGAATGAACAACAGCTAGGTTGTTTTTATTTATTCATTAAATGTTTCATACATATCAAGAACTGATCAAGCTTTCATTTAAAATGAATTTGATTTGAGGTTGGTTATTATTTCACATTACCAGAACAATAAGAAAATTATGAAAGGGTCAATCCATTTTTTGTTGTTGTTTGCTAACTTTGTTGCCATGACTATGCCTTTTGCGTCACTATTAAAACTCAATTAATGTAAAAAAATCATTATTAATTATTTTTCAAAGGAATCCTGAAAGTTGCCTGCATACAAAGGCACAGAATAACAAAATACAGTTGACTGACCCAAAATCCAAGAAAATATCAGAATACTGACCTGATCTGTGCAGTCGTAGACAATAATAATGCCATGTGCTCCTCTGTAGTATGACGAGGTAATGGTCCTAAACCGCTCTTGACCTGCCGTGTCCCATATTTGTAGCTTTATTGTCTTGCCGTCTAATTCTACAGTCCTAATTTTGAAGTCCACACCAATAGTACTGATGTAGCTTTCTGTGTATGTGTCATCGGCAAATCTGAGTAGGAGACAGGACTTGCCCACTCCGGAGTCTCCGATAAGGAGCAGCTTGAACAGATAGTCGCTGGAAAGGATAATATTGAAATGAATAATTGCTCACAAATATTAAAATAACGATTGTTACAATGAAGACAATGCAAATCAGACCCATATTAGTGTAAGTCAAACAGTACTATCGTTTATGTGATACTCGTAGAATGAATGACAAACGTGAGCAAACTTGGAAATGACATAGATTACAAATATGCCATTACAAAGGAGGCGTATACGAGTAACAAAGAGAAAATATTTCATCACAAATCGAGCACGCGCAGAGTTCAGAGTGTAATCGTGGCCGTCTCATGATCTCCGTTAGCAAGTGCGCCATTCATATTACACTTGATTATGATAACTATTTTTTTCTCCATAAATTCCTCGAATGTACCTAACACGAACACAATGAGTCACCACATCATTTATCAATATTTAAGCTTAATATCATTTTAAAAGAAAGGTTTACGTTGAAAAATTGTTTAAAGTGAAAGAAAAATTGTATCGAAAGACAATGAATGTGCGAAATAGAACGGATTTATGCCCTGCCTTGTTTTCAATCGCCACGATATGGAATTGGTACTTACTATTCTGGATTCATATTTGTACTATAAACGTATTTTGTCCAAAAGTATGGCTTTAGAGAATATATCTAAAATATTCAAGTTCTTTGTTTGGTAAAGCACTAAACAGCAAAAAAACTAAATAATTAAACGTAGTATAATGGCCGCCACACTGAAACCGAAACACCCACACTGACGTAAGTCAGAACGTATTCACAGGAGTGCCACTTGGCAGCAAGTAAACTGCGTTCATAAATAACAAGACTAGTATAGTATTATATAATCTGTGACAAAAGTAAATGGAGAATCGATATTTGTTATTTGTGTGTCTCACTCGATTATTACCGATTAGGACAACACTAGGGTTAAAAAGAAAGAAAGTGATTTATATTATACGTCTCTTTCTATAACGTGCTTTTCACGTTTTTGGGATTTTCAATTGTTCATTAATTTCATTATGCTATAGTATTATATAATCTGTGATTATGCCCTCGTATCCGCGATTCCGCGTATGAGGAAACTTTTAGAAAAAAATAATCCAGGCACGAGAGGTTAATCAAATTATTTAGGTTATAAGGGATTATAAAGGAAAACCTGGAGAAGAAATCCAGGATTGAGTTTGTTAGAACCTTTCAATACCTAAATAATAGGATTTCTTTTGTTTCATTGCTTTCACAAACAAAATTCATCCCAAAAAAATAGGAAAATTTTGTGTAGTGGATCTCACAAGGATATGTGGGACACGAGGGAGATCACTTCTAAATATTGTTTTGTCCTTATTAGTTATTTGTAAACTGTAGGGTGCATCAGGTTATGACCCGTGACTCCTTCTAGAGTTAGACCAAGATAACTCTGCAACGATTTGGACAGCATAGACTGCAAGTATTTGACGTATGAATAACACAAGAAGTTCGAAGTTTAAAATAACAATTGCACAGTCTGGGCTATTAAAATCGCTGCAGACTTATCTTGGAAGACTTAGTTTGTCTATTCCCAAATAGGAGCATAGACTTAGGTATATGCTATTTGGGAATAGACAAACTCTAAATTGCTTTATTAAATAAGAACTCTCACTATTCCTTTGGAAAATGGCTTAAAAATAAGACAAAATTAATAGCAGATTTTTAATATTAGTCCTCTTATAAATAAAACAAATACATTAGAACCAATTAACATTTTAATTAAACTTTAATTAAAACATTACGATCTAGTAAAGTAAATACATTATCCCGTAACTAAAATAACCTAACACACAGAACCCTTAGGGCGGCAAGCTACTTCGAATGGGACGTACTCTGACAACTGCGCGTGCGGCGGGCCGCCATTTTTAATATGGAAAACACGCCCCCTGGCGGCTGCGCGCCGCACGGCGCGAAAATTTAGAATATTTCTTTGCCGCTCGACGGGTTAAAACAGTGCAAAACATCTACAACACTAAGTATGGTAGACGATAGAATTTACAAAATCATTTCTTTTAGTATGCTAAGTGGAATCTTCCATATGTACAAACTCCTGTCCTTGTATCCGGCAATGATCTGCAACAAAAAAAAAATTACATCATAACATCACAAAATATTATGCCTCCTCTACACAATCGGCGATGATCGTTGATTGTATCATCGGCAAGAACATCGTGCAAGCATCCACACGATCGCCTGTAGAAGTCTGTCAACGGAACCACACGGCGATTCCCTTTGATGCGTGCCTAAAAAACCGACAACTCGCGGGTCGCAGGCGATCATTGGCGATGATAGGCGATCTTATCTTATCTATTTCAAATATCAAATATCTTTATTTTCAAATATCAAATTTAGTAGTCTATATATCGTGCCCGCCAGTCATGGGCCCGTCTATCATCGCCGATAGTGTAGAGGAGTCATTACAGAATTATCGTTCTTTTAGCAGTACCAAGCTAAAGTAAGGACGCTAAGCGCGAATAATTTCGTACATAGCTGTCCCGCCCATGATGCCAGCGGCCAATGCCACTGTACGAGCGGGGTACTGTAGCGGCGCACTCGTGTTAAGTCGTAGCACTTGTAGCGGCCGCGTGTGTGCTACACGTGTCTGCTCACCTTAGTGCCGACGACGGCGAGCGACAGCAGCATGAGCCCCGGGCCGCGTAGCTGCGCGAGGGGCCGCGCGCCGCCCTCGCGGTACACGTACACGCAGCCGTCGTAGCAGCCCGCGAACAGAAGTCCCCCTGTAGCACGCAGGCACACGGCGCCCTTGCCGCCCTCGTGCGTGCCGCAGTGGGAGCCGCTCTGCAAATTATAACAACAGTTGTAGCTGCGCGCATATAGTTCAAGTGAAATAAAGCAAGAACGCATCACGGTCCTATCGCTATATACACTAGGGTATTTGACTACCAGTCAAATCAATTTCTTTTTTCGAACTGTCAAAACGATTTTGCTACTATAGAATTTATATGAAACACTAGCATGTGACGTAACGATCAAATTACCTACTCTTTATAGTTTTATACGGGTTTTAAAATAGAAATTGTGTCCAAAAATAACTGCTGTCTACGTTTCTCTATTAATCTTCTGGTGATTTATTTCATGCATGGTGTAAAATAATTTATTTTAAATACATTCAAATACCCTATAGCATTATAGGGTATTTGCCTATATGCGCTTCGCTACCTATAAACAATTTAAATTATTTTATACCAGTTGCGGTGGAGACTGCAGGAACTTTGGGGGCTAAGGAGTTCGTGAGGGAATTGGGTCGGCGACTGAGAGATAGGGGTTGCGATCCTCGCTCCGGAACGTACCTGGTCCAACAGATCTCCTTGGCAGTTTAAAGGAACAACGCTCTTGTTGTCATGGGGACATTTGGGCCGGCTACGGTCCGGGGTGGCACCATAGTCTGGTTTAATTTAGTGATTAAGATTGACAAAGCCTCTTGCGGATTACATCATTTGTAAGTAGATGACGAAGCATGTAGCTGATTTGCTTTTGTGTCCACTTGACGAAGCCTGCGCTGCTGATCACGAACTATGGATGGACTTTCTATGTACTACTTTATTTACTATTTTATGTTTCTTACCTGAATAAATACAATTTTTAAGAAATTTAAATTATAAAAAACATATTGAAACATTAAATAACACCTTTTTAATGATAGTAATGATTGTTTTGATTACAACACTCACAATTACGCGTTTAAACATTCTGTAACCTTTTCACCACCACGTCAATGAAGTAATAAAGTGTCATCAACGCCAAGTGCATGTCTCTCTTCTTCCTCGATTCCTCATGACTGAGGGTCGCGACCACATGAAGTCGTTATTTTGTGCACCAAGGCTTTCCATTCTGCACGATTTTCCGCCTTCCTAATGACAGGCGCCTGCATGTGTAGATAGATCCCTGGCAGGTCTTCTTTAGTGTCCACCCAGCGGGTTGGTGGATGTCCACTACCCCGTCCTCCATCCACCATACCAACCACAATGCGCTTTTCAAGGTTGCACGTAAACAATACATAAACGGTAGCTAAAAAATAAGTGCATTCCCGTTGCCAGGGAGGTTTTGGGATCATATTGAGCAACTTTTACTATGGGACCAACTCCGAAATCGCGAAAAGAAAATTTGACTGTTTCATACATTTTGGCTGGTCCATTTTCTATGGGAGGGTAAAAAAAAAATTCTCGATTTCATGGTTGGTCCCATAGAAAAAGTTGTTCAGTATAATCCCAAAACCTCCCAGGCAACGGGAATGCACTTATTTTTTTGCCACCCTGTATATAACATCACGCTCTACGAGTACACTTTAGGCGGTTATCACACTGGATGCGATTCGCATGTCGCTCCGACGTGTGAGGAAGACAACGCTATGCGCGTATTCGTAAAATCCCGCTCGCACAACGGAGTGACGTGCGAAACGCATCCAATGTGATAGCTGCCTTAGACATTGCTATTTCTTAAAAGAAGAAGAAGTACTATCAACCGGGGTGAATAGGAACAAAACTTAAAATGTTATTTACCTGACAGTTTCTTAATAACTACTGACACAAATTGTATCATACAAAATCTACATACAATCGAATGATACTATTTGTGTGGGTATTTTTTAAGAAATTGTCAGGTAAATGATATTTTAAGTTTTGTCTCTATTTACCCCTACCATCCCTATTCACCCCGGTTGACGGTACTCTCTTAATGTGTTTCTATTATCGCAAAACACTCTATACTCACATTATAATCGAACACGTGTATCTGGTGGCTGGAGGTCCCGCAGTAGACCTTGCCCTCCTCGAACACGAGCGTGTAGACCGTCATGCGCGGACCCTCTAGGGTCCGCATTAAAAGCCCGGTTTGGGCGTCCTTGATTGTCACGTTTTCGGACCGCGCTGCTACTAACAACACCTAAAAGAAAAAAGAATATGTATATTTTGTTTAGCCCTCAGACTTCACTTGTGTAATAATAAAGGACAAAGTGATCTAGTGAAACCATAGACATAGTACGCGCCACAGCGACCGGGGGTAAGAGAAAGAATATTCATATATAAAATTTGGGCAGCATAGGATTTTTTCTTTTTAACTCTTATAAATTTCTGTATTTCGCCATCGCCTCTTACCTATGATGCCACCCGGTCGGTGATAAGGACAAAGCATGGCACTATTTTTTCTTTCCTCTTGTAGGAATCGCAATAAGACTATCTTTCTCTATCACAGAGTGTCAGGCCCTTGAGTGAAACACTGTGTTGTCATATTATTTATTCTGTGGTATTGTATAAACCAGGGGTTCCCAATATTTTTCAGTCCGTGGCGCACTTGCAAATTTAAAATTTTAATCTCGGAACCTTAAGGCCGTTCCATCGGTTTGCCGCTGTCTTTGTCACATTTCGCAAGAAAGAACGGGAAAGAACATATGCGCCAAGTGTCAATTTTGATCGAATTTTGTCGGTTTTAATTATTTTAAAAACGTTACCTTACAATATCGAAATTCTAAAGCTATGAAATTACTATTTACGTTAAGATTGTTTTTTCTTCTTTTTTTGTTTATAGTATCACATAATAAATAACCGAGTAAAGTAGGATTAAAAGTCCGAGTTAGAGGTTACTTTGGGAATTAATTGTATCGAGCGAAGTGTCATAATTCGTGTATCGGAAGCTATGTTGTTAAAGATAATATAGTCAAGAACTACATATATTTTTTCCACGTCTACGAATATCAACGCCTCTTAGAAAAACATGATCATATAAGGAGATCTTTCGCCTTCTGGCTCAGGGAACCGCCTTAACCTAGTTAGGCTATTCCAAATAGGTACATATTTAACATTTAAAACTTTCGCGGTTTAAACACATATTAAATCACATTTAGAAACGGGTCCATCAAGGCTGTATACAAGCCGTTATTCAAAGTAGCAGATCTTTTACGCAGTCCAAAATATGTCATTCCGTACCAAAATCCGGGCGTTTACAAAATAGAATGTAGTTGCGGAAGTGTGTACATTGGTCAAACCAAACGAAGTGTGCAAGAGAGAGTGAAAGAACACATAGCGGCAGTAAAAAATCGCCAAGTAAACAAGTCCGCGATTATTATCCTCGAGTTGTGCGAGAAGCGATTGAAATCAAGAAGCACCCCAGAAATTTTAATAGGGAAGATGGTTTTAACTTATCGGCAACTTGGGGACCAGTGATCCAGAAGTTAAAGCCGAGGGATCTATCTTCGGATGTGTGCGCGGATGTTGTGAGTGTTGTGTGTCGGACTATTGACAATAATTAACTTTTATGTGTAGTGGGTGGTTTGAAAATGTGATGTCTACCTCGAACTTTAAATGCACTTTTCGTGGGGTAGTCACACAAATCTCTGTTTTGACATTTTGCTGGGACGTCAGTTAGCCGCGACCACGACCAGTGAAATCTGTGTCGAAACGTCGGTAAATAAATTCGCGATAGACCCGTTTCTAAATGTGATTTAATAGGTACATATTTATTTATTATTATTTACTCGTTATTCGGTGGTAATCCAACTACCGTATAAAAATAGGCAATACACTGATTTAAAATTTCACGATTTCTACACATTATTAAATTGTAAAACGGGACTTAATCATGTATTTAAGTTTTCTTAAAACTTTAAACTTAAATACGCGATTAATTCCCGTTTCACAATTTAATAAAATGGGCCATATTATTATTTATTATTTCATTGCGAGCCGAATATATCTACAATCTTACCTTCCGAGGACCCTCCTTCAGCGCGCGAAGGGCCAGAATAGACTGCTCCGAGAATTTCATCGTACTCCGCGGTATTAGCATGTTGTTCTGAAATGAGAAAACAGTTTTAGGACACTTACAAATTATCCTACCGATGCGGGCTTTGGACGCAGTACACGTCGCACGCTTGACCAGTAAAGGCGTGCAGTCGGTGCTCCGTGAAGAAGATCCTCGAAAATTGGATAGAAACATGTCGAGCGTTTAATCGACTTAATTATACACGAGTAACCCATTTTAAATATGTTCGAGTCTCACGGGAGTCTTTAATTAAAACTTACATCAGGCTGAGTGAAGGCCTTTTAGCGCAATTTTCTATATTCCATTAAATACTAATATGTATACTAAGCAACTTTTTAGTGCTTAATATTTCTTATGTTATCTTTGTTTTCTAGACAGTGCTGCCATCTCTCCATATAATGTGTCGCTGTTCTCAGAACACAACGCTGGAGACCACTGGAGACCCAACTGGAGACTACTAAGGTCTAATCTATTTCTGCATACCTTGCATTCATACTGCGTGACGAAACCCGTCCTGGTGCCCACGTACACGGTGTCCCAAGCGCGGTCCATGGTCTGGATGGGGCTCAGCACGTTGCATTCGGGACCCTTTTCCAACCCAGTCTGAAAAAAATAATTAAAAATCGTAACTGCATTTTTTTTTTTATAGAAAAACGAAAAGTCCAGTACTTAAGTACTAATATAACGTAATACCTAATTATAGACATTAGTGTAAAAAGAGATTGATACTTGACTCCACAGTCAAACTAATTACAGTTTTGTGGAGCTTTGTTAAATTGTAATTTTTAACATTTGATTATAATAAATAAAATGAAATAATAATAAAAATAACGTGTCGTTCCGCCACAAACAATAATCAGTTAAAATCCCATTCACCAAACTAGGTGCAGTTATATTGAGATAATTATTTTCCATTATAGGTCACATATTTTTGGCGATTTTCAATAATTTATAATGCATACCGTCAACCGGGGTAAATTGGGATGGCTGGGGTGAATAGCGACAAAACTTAAAATGTGATTTACCTGCTAAAAATATCCACACAAATTGTATCGTACAAAATCTACTAATTATTTTCAGTCGAATGATACAATATTATATTATTATATTTTTTGAGAAATTGCTAGATAAATCACATTTTAAGTTTTGTCCCTATTAACCCCAGCCATCCCTATTCACCCCGGTTGCCGGTACTCTAATGTGTTTCTATTATCGCAAAACACTAAAAATAAATTTTATTCCTATGGCCTATAGTGAAGCACTGTGCACCATGTTAGATAGCACAGAGCGTGGAAGTGTTATCATAGACGTCAATTTCTATAAAATTATAAAGTTTCAAATAACACTTGCACACTCTTGTGCTATCAAACACGGTGCAGAGTTAGCTTAGCCTGACTATATAAACAAATTATAAAATGTAAATGTACTTATGTCAAAATGTAAACAATTTTAAACAATTCGCCTTTCTGCCGAGTTCACATAAATAAATCGCATGCATTCAAATGATACAAGATTTTACAAAGGCTCAGCAATTTGCAATGCTTCGGAATGGAATGTTTAGTTGCATCAATATATAACCTCGTAAGAACCACCATATATAAAGTTTTTCAATTTTTAATTTGAACCTTGTTCTATAAGTAAATTGGAACGAATTTCGTTTGTTTTACAACGCAGTGAAACAAAAGAAATGCTACTCTATTTGTTTCATCAAAAGGTACAAATTAAATTGCAATGAATATGTACATTTTAATATACATTTAGACTCACGAGAATAAAAAAAAATACTGGTGTCAATATCCGCTGATTCCGCGGTCGGCTATTCGATACCGCGGGCTTGCATGACATATAAATCTCACAATCTTACATACATACGGTCAATTCAACCCAATGTTGCTCAGCACAAGGGCACAAGAATCGGGGAAGTACCATATATAGATAAGCTAAGGAGGGTTAACGCGTCAGCAAGCGGACAATTCCTCCTAGGGCTCCTTTGTTATGAATGAATTCTGAATTCCTCCATAACCTAATATTTAAAATATACACATAGATTAAATTACTAGATCTTTAAGACATATGTAATTTTACCCACACCCGCTAAGCGGACATAACTTGTAACAAAAATATTGTCTTCGGTTACCGCGATACACAAACACACAACACAACACACACACAAACAACACAACAACAACAACAACTTTGTAACAAAAAGATATACAATAAATATGTTTCTATAACTCACAATCTTGCTGTGTAACAATAACCTTTTGATATTTGCCAATCGCTTTTCGGTGAAGGAAAACATCGTGAGGAAACCGGACTAATGATAATGAAAGGCCTATGGCCTATACCTTATGGGTTGTAAGGTCAGATGGCAGCCGTTTTCGTAAAAACAAAGAGGATATAATAGGATAGAGCGACACTGTCATAGTAAATTTTGTAGCCACAGTAAATTCACTGCCATCTATCAACACACAATTAAAACTAAAAATAAAAATAACAAAATAAGTTGCCATTATCCCTTAGACAGTCCCAGTCGGTAGCATCACTCAAGGGAAAATTACATAAGTTGTGGCTTTCTGATGACTTGTGTTGTACTTAGTTGAGTACTAAGATTATTTATTTAGTTGTGATAATATATATATATATATATGTATATATATGTATTTATGGGTATATATTTGTGTTTATATGGATATGTATTGTATATATATGTTTATTTTATATTCTAGATTACAGGTTTTAATTATTTACGTTTGTAATAATTGAACCATAATTTACTTTCTGTTCATAGTGTTCGTTTGTCTATCTTGATCTGTTTATTGTTTCATTCTCAATTGCTCAAAGGTTGACTGGAAGAGATCCCTTATAGGGATAAGTCCGCCTTTGTACATTGTATATATTTATGTTCTTTTATTGTGTTTGTAATCTGTCTTATGTACAATAAAGTGTTTACATACATACATACAAAAAAAAGTTACATTAATTATTTTTATATAATTTTGACCCATGTTCTTTCACTGATATGCGTTAAAATTGTTAAATAACAAACGAAACCATCATCTATTCGAAAGTATGCCAAAGGTAGTGGCGCCATCTGATCGAGAATCAAATTTTCTTGATTTTCGAGGCACGTTTTTTCCTTAGACTGTATCCATCTATTACGGAGCTATATCGATCTTTGGTAAGAACTAGTGACTGCCAATTCTTGGGATAAGTTGCCAAGCGAATGTTAGGTTCAAAAAGCAAAAATTAATAGTGGCAAAAAGCCGGGACAACGCTGCAACGCAAGGAAGATAGTGATTTAAGCTAATTGCGAGGTCTACAGCTCATAGAGGTACTAGTATTTAATGAACTCACCTCTAAATCATAGTATCGTATTCTCGAGTCCAGAGAGCCGGTGTACACAGTGGTCCCATACTTCTCCTTGACGATGATGAGACAGGTCACCGCCAAGTTTGACCCTCGTAATGTGGTCAATAGTTGACCGTCGCTGTTGAAATGGTACACATTGCCGTCTAGGCATGCTGCTACGAAGTTGTTGTCTATGGCCTGAAAAGATTAGAAACTTTAAAGCTTTCTTAAAAAAAAAAAACTAAAAAAGTCAAACTTTTGAATGATTCACGGTGAGTTTCACTAGACTTATATGGGTGACCGGGATATGGGCCGTGATTACCTATTGTATTGTACAAAAAGTAAAGGTAATGATAAGGTTATGATATAAGTCTAGAGAAGGGGCATAGCTATGGGAAGTAGACAATAAATTGTATAATTTTTTTTCTATAATGTCTTTATCTAGAGACGAAAATGAGGACTACGTTTAAGGGGAAGCGGTCCACTATCCTCGTCAAGTAAATTCGGCAATAAATAATAGTGTTTATAAAAAGGTAATATTGGCAAATGGCGCATTATAGCGACGCCATCGCCACCTAGGACCTAGGCAAGATAACAATTGTACATTGACAAACAGCAAACGAAGAAAAAAAAATGTATTGGGATGACAGATGCTAACAAAAGTCACGTCACTATTTCCATATATTATTTAAGTATCGATTGGCGTTTTCTATCAATGATTCACATCCTGACTAGGCCCCCAGATCTGGGCGGTAGACTTCAAAATACAGACGTTTATTCAATAAACATACCTCTATAGCCAGTACAGCATCAGCATTTCCAGTGACCGTGATAGATTCCCGCTTCAGGGCCTCATCTGACGAATAGTCGAACATCTTACACTCATCCTCACATTGCCCCTCTACTACCACCACATCATCTGACGACGACTGACTGTTGTCCACAATTATATCATCACCTATCGATACTCTCTCTGTCTCCTTCTCTCCTGACTTAACTTCACAATTGTCCCCGATAACTATATCTTCTGATACATCTAACATGTCTAACATGTCAGTAGGATCAACTGTCTGTTCTACTACATCTGGCACTTCTGTTACTACTTTTCGAGGTTGAGGTTCATTTACTTCCACATTAACTATAACAGGGTCTTTAGGTGGTTCAACTGATTTCTTAGAACTAGAAAGGTACTTGCTGAAATCCTCTCTAGTTAAAACTACTTGACATTCTTTTAATATGACATCAGAGAGACTGACAGCAGGTTTGATAGATTTAGTTTTCTTTGCTGGTTGTTTTTTAGCTTTAGATTTTTGTGCCTTTTTAGATTTGCTTTTCTTTGTGACTGGGGCTTCCCTTGGATTTTCAAAATCGTCAAGGGATATGATATCTTCTAATGGTCGGTCATCGGTAATAATCTGCTCTATTAATGATATGTTGGGAGCAGCTGATTTCCTATTGCTTTTATTGCAAACAGTAGGACTTTGGGAGCTTTTCCGTTGCCTCTCTAACACTGCACGACGTTTACTTCGTTTAGTCTTTTTAGGGGATTCAATAGGTATCTCTTCCACACTCTCAAGTGCAATTTGTTCCAATTCCTCCACTGGAATACTGGTAAAATTATCCACTATGGAGTCTTCTGATAAGCCATTATCAATAGTATCATCATCCTTACTATCTTCATTAGGAGTAACATTTAAGACAGTCATACCCAAATTCTGCATAGCATTAGAACTTGATTCTTTTGTCTCAATAGAATTGTACAGTTTAAACTTCTCTTGTAGTAATACTTGTATTTCGAGATCAATTTCTTTCATCCTTTCAAACGTGTCACTGGATTTAATATGCGACTTTTCGATAACAACAGGATCTGTTTGAATAGCTCTTGTTGCCAATTTTTTTACTTCTGTTTGACATAGTCTCGATACAGAAGTTTTGGACAAAGCTGTCTGTGTTTCTTTATTACGTGATTTATGAATCATTTGTGTCCCCACACTGCGTTTGATCACCTTGGTAGATTGTGGTGTATTTTTGTCAATATTATCTTCTTTTTTAGAAGCTGGTGCTTGTGCCGTATTTCTACATGCCTGGTGCACATTGGATACTTTCACTGGATGAGTCAGAAACATATCTATTGTCTTAAGCTTATTCTTACTATCCGTTTTGGGTTGTGCTTCACTAGAACTATTATTGGTCTCTATAGGGCTAACAATGGAATGACTGTTTGAGGAACGTTTCCTCTTATCTCCAGTATCTTTCTTGTTTGGTGTTTCTTTCCTCTTAACATATTTATCTGAATAAGCTTTATCACTGGATTCAACAGTTTTGCCCTCTTTTGGTAACTCTTTTCCACTTTCGTCCTTAGAGAAAAATAAATTGAATATGGACTTACCCGCATCACATTTCTTTTCTGTGGACTTTGATGCACAATCATTTACATTTATGATAATATTTTTATTTAATATCTGTTTATTGGCTTCAGGACTGACGTCACTCTTTTTGCGCTTTTCTTTTCGATGAGAAGGCTTTTGATCAATGGATCTTTTTCGAGAATTTGGTGCAATAGTAGACTTGACTGTATTTGAGTTTTCTGACTTTACACTTTCTTGGCTGTCTGTAACCTCTGGATTGTATTCGTGCTTTATATTCTCAGTATTCAATTCTTGATAATCATCTTTGCCTTGACAAGTGTCATGAATGGTCACATCACTGTCATCTTTTTTCTTTTCGCTTTTTGAATGACTCTTTCTATGACTCCTCCGAGCTTTATTAGTGGAAGAAGATAATTTTAAGGGAGATTTAGCAATATTCAGTAACTGGTTATCAATTTCCTTTTTTATAGAAGCTGGATCTATTTCTGGGCTAAGCAAAACTTCCTTTATGATAGGTTTATTTGGTGAAATATCTTTAACAGAGCTTTTTAGTTCTATTTTAGTATCATTATCATTCTTCACAAGGTTTTTTTCATTAGCAGCCATGTATTGTTTGTCCAATTCGGCTTCAATAAAATTGTGGTCAACAGCAACATGATACTGCTTGTCTAAGTCTGCAAAAGGATCTTCTTCTTCAGAGAGCTGCTCTACATTTGCATTAAACACTGGTGGTGGAGTCACTAGCTTACGTCTTGCATCATTAAACCTATTCCGTTCCTCATCAATGCTGCGTCTCATTTGGTTGCGACTTTCAGCACTTTCCTTCTTGAGCTGACTGTAGTCACAACTCTTTCTAGCATCTCTTCTTTCAAATAATTTAGCAGTCTGGTCATAGTTATACTGCTCATTTTGCTCATGCCCTCTTGGACTTTCTGGAGTGTCTTGCTCAGGAAAATTGGTTGGTGAAAAATGCCTGTCTTCGTAGTAAGAGTGGTTTTCTTCTTCGGGGTAGTTTGGCAGTACATCATTACTGAAATCTGTATTATCATATGCATAGTTATTAGGATAGTCTGTATCGATAGTAAATTCTTCCAATGGGTAGTAATTAGGCTCTTCGTCACCTCTTTCAAATCTCTGATCAAATTCGTCTAATTGCAGAACTTTGTTTAACTCTGCCATTACCAGCGGCTTGATATCTTCAAGCAGAACTGTATCTTGAGGTTCTAGGATACACTGCATTTGTTTCAAAAATGTATCTTCATAAATAGTGTTGTTGTCATCATGTATAAACTCTGTACTTGAGCTACATAGGGACTTCTCTGCAACAGACCTCAAATGTCTGTCCAAGCTGTTTTGAGACTCTGTTATGAGACTGCTAATGGCATATTCAAACTTAGAAGATGAATTTGGATTGTCCATCAACTTATTAAGTTTTTTCTTGTCCATTTTGAACAACTGGTGAACAATTTTGTTTTTAATTTTATCACAATTAGACTGAGTGTTCTGTCTTTGTCTCTGTATCCTCTTTCTGGTTGGAGGTGTCTGTGGTTGACTTTGGTATAAGGTTGTTGACGCTGCCTCGGAGTCTGTGCTCGGGTTCTGATCAGGAGGATCGGGATCCGTATTGTTATGAGATTCATTCCGATTTAATAGCCTTTTTCTGACAATATCTACAGTGTCATCAACAGAGCGGCTGAATGAATTCGAGTTGTCTATAGCCGATGCTACATTTGTTCCGTAATGGTCAGATGAAGGTGGTCTATGGCTTGTAAAATTGGGAATAATATTCCCATCCACATTGTCATGGTATTGGCTTGGTCGTCTGTGACCTCTGTCATCGTAACTAGGCCTCCTATCTTCGGTTGGAGGGTTAGCCCAAGGTGAAATAGGACGTGGGCCATAGGGTTTTTGAGTAAGAGGCGAATTAAAGGTTTGCCTGTGGTCTACGTCACCCATACTATTAATGTGGCTCTGGTCATTTTTTCTGCTCTCACAGTAACTCAGTAAATTTTTGTAATTATCACTGGTGTCATCATTTCTTAAATGGGGTGCTAGATAGTTATACCGGTCAGAGGGCCCTGGAAATCGAGGCCGATTATCGTGCGGTCCAAATGATCGACGGTCAACTCCCCGCATTCTATGGTTTGGTCCCATGTGAGGATTGTAATGTTGTCCTCCTCTGTTCATTCTTGGCCCTCCATATCTTTAAACAAAAAAAATTACACGTCTATAATTTCAAATTAATTACTAGCTAGAAGATTAGCTAGTATTTTATTACGATAAGATGTAGGTAGAAAAACGTAAGTAAATAAAAAAACACGGGGGCACGTTTTAGGCGCGCAATATGATGCAATCCAATTATTTACTGCTGAGCGTTTATTTTGACTTACTTGGTGGGTAGGTCTAGTAGAGGGTATAGTTGAGGAGGTCCATGCCGAGGCACACCGCCTCCGCGAGGCCAAAAATGTCTTGGATTTTCATTCCGCCATCCACCGATGCCAGAATGACCTCGCCTCATTTTGACGGTTTTACCACATATTCACAGCACGGAACCGAGAAATAAAACTGTTATTTATAGAGAAACGTTATATTAGCGTCGAAACTTAGATATAACGCGTCAATAAACAAGTAATCCTGCTTAAATAACAAAAAATACACGGCAAACGTTTCCGTCATCCGTATCTAGGTATCTACAACCAATTTTTTTTTTATTAGTTGATAATTTGACAGTTATCAATGTTGCCATTGTATCGAATGTTTTTCTCGCAATCGATTTGAAATCGAGTAACTTAAAAAAATGTTTCGTAGTTGGTATCAGGCTTCTTAAGCGAGGTTTAGACTAGCAAGAACTTGCATGCAATTTTCATTACATTGCGGTATCTGTCCAAACTTTTGAATGCAGTTTACTTTAGTAGTCGGCAATGTAAAGTAAATTGCATGCAAGTTCTTAATAGTCTAAACCTCGCTTTAGAGGATATAACCAAACGGAGACGCTTAGGTCTATAATTTTCTGTACAAAACAGTCTACCGATTTTTGCGGGGAAGGGGAACGTCAAATGTATAGTGTATACGTAACCACAGAATAAATAATAGTACTACCGTACAGAAAGGAAACGAGGAAACTTCCTACAAAACCGAAGTTTGACAGCGGTTCAGGGTTGAATCATGATGTCCCTTTCTAATATATGGCACTATCTCTTTCGGCTATTTAGGATTGTCAAAATTCAGGTCATTATTTTATCTGTGGTCGTGCACGCAAAGGGGCGTCAAGTTGTGCCAACCCTAATGGTCGTACCACACTATCGCACCGCACCAAGGTCATTGTGCGACGCACCCATAAGTAAGAGCAAGAAAGCGATATCTCTTTCTCGCTCTTACTTATGAGTGCGTCGCACAATGACCTTGGTGCGGTGCGATGGTGTGTTAAGCCTATAATAATTGCTCGGAGCAATGCGCCTGGCCGAACGGAGTTTACCTTTGCCCGAAGCTAGGAGTTTCGCACCCCTGACGTAACGTAAAAATAACCATGTCAGAAAAACGTAAGGTCATACATTATGTGTATGGACTTCCGGTTCGAGCGTCATCTTGATAGTTAGCATCGTGATTAATTACTTTGTTTTTTGCTTATTAATATTGTTTAAAGTGTAATATCGATAGCTTATTATACAGTAAACTAATGTGGTAGTGTGCAGTGAATGGAGAATTAATTTTGAAGCGCGTTTAACCACCATCTTGGAGTCAACGGCCGGTAGTCCACGTGCTTCTTGTAAAGTCTAGCTATCGATTTACAAGAGCTAACAAATCACCGTACACTGTCTTGTACAACCGTACAATTTTTGTCGTTTGTAAACCTCTCAATACCTTGATACTGGCGAAATAGTCCCACTGGGCTGAAGCCATAATTTTAAAAGAAGAAGAAGACATTATGTGTATGACCGTATGACCATTGGCCGCCTATTTTCCAAAGAGCATATTACGTTCTAAGAGACGGAACTCCATAGTACGTATTTGTCAAACGTTTTAGTTTGACCATGATATTAGTTTCCTACCAACATAAAGAAACTCGTTTATAGCACAGATAAAGCTATATACTATCTATATATTTGTCTATGGTTTATAGAAAGCAGTGCTGGGAAAAATCGATAATAGTGAGTTCTCGAAACGATAATAACCGACATGATAGAAAGTAGTGCTGCGAAAAATCGATAATAGTGACTTCCTTAACCGATAAA
Organism: Cydia strobilella; assembly: GCF_947568885.1. NCBI lineage: Eukaryota > Metazoa > Arthropoda > Insecta > Lepidoptera > Tortricidae > Cydia > Cydia strobilella. The sequence continues at coordinate 3,688,781 of NC_086056.1, forward strand.
AACCATCCGTGTGTGATGATGATGATCCTAAACTGATATTTTTTATCCTAGAAAATAAAACACCAGTGATTTTATAACACTTTATTAATTTCTTAAGTATGTACGTATATGCTGTACCCACCTATATTTCTACACACTGAACTGTACAAAAGATATTCTGGTAGAAATTACAAACGGATACACTGTACTCGTAAGAAAATCTAATGAAGGTTTTTTCAAAAAACTATTCTTAGAATTAATATATTTAAACAGGTTCTGGTAAACACAAATATAACTGTAGGAAGGAAGTAGGAACTGATTAAATGAGGGCTAGCGCGTTTAATTTCGCCGCTAGGGGCGCTAGTGTAGATGGAGGTCTTTCAAAATGTCAAATGCATAGAAGTTTTGGGGGTTTTAAACTTTTGTATCGTTAATATTCACTCCTTATTCATCTTTGTCCACCTTTGATTAATCATGGTAAACAATAGATATAGCTCAATAAATGTTAGTGGTTTAAAAAAGTGCCAACTAAAATATATGCAAAATTAAACAGGTTGAATAAATGGCACATACGTTAAAATACCTTTGTAATTATTGGAACGTATTGATTTTATAAAAATAACCATAGAAGAAATTTGAGATCTGTTTTTCTGGACCTACATCTACAGTGGCGCCAACTGGTGACCACAAAAACGGTAGCCCTCATTACGATCACACTTAACAGTCGAACTTAGGTACTACCTACTACAGGTAACTAGCTTTAAGCAGGATCTGCTGTGGGCTGTGTGTGTACTGTTATTACGCTATGATCTGATCCTTATTGACCCCTGATGCAGAATGGCTACACAGAATCACAATCTCCAAGTTAATACGAATAAAACAAAACTCCATTTAGTTTAGATCCTACCAAAAAGAGCCCATAGATCTAACGTTAATGAAACGACTTCTCATCTAACTTAAATGTTGAAAAAAATCTCTATTGTGGGGGCCGAAATCTCTAGTTTTTTTTTGGTCAATAATTTATTTATTTAATAAATCTTACAGCTATCCTTACAGTTTCCCAATGCGATAGTGTAGACAGGCTATTAACATTAAAAAATAATTAATTACTACTATAACTATACTACTACTATAACTAGGTATATACATACTATAACTAAGAATAACACAACACGAACAATGCAACTTGTACAAATTCACTCCCGGAACAATAAAATACGTCAGTTCGATTGGCAACTTGGTTAAATGTGCTGGTGGCTCTCGTCCAAGGGGCCGTGCGCATCAACCCGGTGCGCGCGTGCGGCTCGGCCAGCAGGGGCGGCCTGCGCGTGCGCCTCCGCCACACGTACCGTGGAGGCGCGTAAAAACCTATTGACTTTAGTAACTCTGGGTTACTGACCGCCCCACGCACTAATCTAAATATATAAGAGGCTAGTTGCCAATTCCCTTCTAACCTCTAGCTGGTTATATCCCTGGATATATTGTGGGGGCCCTCTTTTGTGGGGGCCCGGGGCAACTGCCCCGGTTGCCCTCCCCTAAATCCGGCCCTGTCATTTGTTTACGGTTTGAGAATACTAAAATCCAAAACCCAGGATGTAAAATGTACATTGTCTGTTTACTATGCATACGAGCAAGCCTGGTTAAGATGTGGTGTAATGCAGTGTGTATGGGCGTATGGTATAGACCTATGGGGTGACGCCGGGGAGCGCGAAAGTCTTCAAACTACAGAAGCGCGCAATTCGTGTAGTCGCCGGTGTCAAATGGGACCACCCTGCCAAAGAACTGTTCACTAGTAACAAAATACTAACACTACCCTGCCTTTATAACCTAGAGGTAGCTAAACAGGTAAGGTTTAATTACGAACAGTTCCAGTCTAACGCTGCGGAACCCAAATACAACTTAAGGCACCGCCACGGACTTCGTCCACCCCGCACACGGATGGCTAAATCTAAAAAATGTCTGCACACAATTGGCCCTAAAATCTATAACCGAGTCTCTGAAGACATAAAAACTGCGAATAGCTACAATTCTTTCGTACTCAAACTTAAAAAATACTATACCTAGTCTCTGCTGCCTTTTACTCGTTAAACGAATTCTTCTGATAGGAATAGAATGTCACATGAGTCCTGCATATTTAAAACATTATAATATTATATATAATAAACATTTGGTTAACAATTGTGTACCGAATTTATAATAATGCATTGTAATTTTAATAATTTAATGTATGTGAATAATAATGTAATTTAGAATAGCATTGTAAATTACTATGTGTAAAATTTTAATTTTATTAATAAAAAAATAATAGGACAAACGCAAACGACCTCTTTATACTCCAGAAAAAGTGTATCCGTATAATAGCCAACATACCTCAAACTAAAAGCTGCAGACATCACTTTGTTTAGCTAAAAAATGTAACCCTATTACCTTCCTTATGCATTTTCGAGGTTGTAATGTTTCGGTTAAAAGATCTTTATTTCTCATAAGAATAACAATTTTTCACTTACATGAGAATAAAAACAACAATCAGTTACAAAACAAAATTAATAAGTTAGTGAGAAAAAATAATAAATATAATCGTGCCGCGCTAGTAAGTAAATACCCAGTGGAAATACAATCTACATCAAAAGTGGTGTGTGTCAGCTAAAACAGAAACATGCAAAACATGTTCAGTGTGGTTGCTAGGAGCGCATCGCGCTGTGCGGTACAAGCGCAGGTACAGTCGCCATCAGATATATCGGAGCGGGCGTGGTGTTCACAATACCTGAACACGCACTCTAACGCTCTGAACGCTGTTGCTGTGTTGCTGCGGGCTATAAATTGTCCCCAAACTCCTCCTTGGTAAACTGCACGGAGAATATGTTTACGTAGCGCATCTTCCATTGGAGGCAGATTCTCTAACTGGAGATTTCTTACTGTAAAAAGTACTCTTCGGCACTCATTTACACTCGTACCTCGTACTTGTACTTGATCTGAAATCAGTAGCAAAATGCATAGTGTTAAAGAATGTCTAGGGACCAATTCACACCTCGTAATTCAAATCTGTTCAGACTTAATATCTCTTACTTGTGATACAAGATAATAACATTTTTTTCCAATATTGGCAACGCCTGCTCAATATTGCCTTGTTTGCCGTATTTAAATCCCTCCGTTACTGCAGCATATGCCTGCCTGAGTCCTACCGCGAACACCGAAGTTCGCAAATTGCGGACATAGTGGAGAGTTAATAGGTATCTCATAGGTAAGCGTGCTCCACCGTAGACCGCATCATCACTTACCATCAGGTGGGATCGTGGTCAAACGCCTGACTATTTCATCATATAAAAAAAAATCTTTCTCTTTTACTCAAATTAAGGCGTAATTAGAGTGACAGAAAAGATGCCTGCAATTTGCAAACTTCGGTGTTCGCGGCGGTAGGCCCCTTTGTTCCGAAACGCCCCCCACGTACACGTTAGCACGCGTGGCAGACGAAGCCCCACTGCGACCTACGCTGTCCACGCTAAGGACGAATGCCGAGGGAGCGGGGGAAGATGAGAATCATGCGCCTTGTAGGCGGGTCATGGCCGTATGCTTGTTTGTCACCGACGTGGTATAAAGGCTACGGTGACTGCTTACCATCGGGCGGGCCGTATGCTTGTTTGCCACCGACGTGGTATTAAAAAAACCGGACAAGTGCCGAGTCGGACTCGCCCATCGAGGGTTCCGTGCTTTTTAGTATTTGTTGTTATAGCGGCAACAGAAATCATAATCATTCTTTATTGCATTCATGTACAACATTATAATTAAGTAACTACAAAGTTACATATATGTGAAACATGAACCCTGACAGGGTGTAGCAAATAAGTTATTTTGATATTAAGTACTAAAGTCTTTAGTAAATATTTCAACATAATAAGAAAGAATAACAAAGAATAGAATTAAATGTAACATTAAGACAATGGCAACTAATTTTATCTATATTATTATATCTACTCCTATAATTATATATACTTACAGAATAATAATAATATATCATCTGTGAAAATTTCAACTGTTCGGTTCATGATATACAGCCTGGTGACAGACGGACAGACAGACAGACAGACGGACGGATTAGTAATAGGGTCCCGTTTTTACCCTTTGAGTAGGGAACCCTAAAAAACCATAGGCTACGATGACTGCTTGACATAAGGCGGGCCGTATGCTTGTTTGCTACCGCCGAAGTATAACAAAAAAACATAGGCTATGAAGATTGTTTACCATCGGGCGGGCCGTATGCTTGTTTGCCACCGTCGAAGTATTAAAAAAAACATAGGCTATGATGAATGTTTACCATAGGGCGGGCCGTATGCTTGTTTGCCACCGACGTGGTATTAAAAAAACCGGCCAAGTGCGAGTCGGACTCGCGCACGAAGAGTTCCGTACCATTACGCAAAAACGGCAAAAAAATCACGTTTGTTGTATGGAAGCCCCACTTAAATATTAATGTTATTCTGTTTTTAGTATTTGTTGTTATAGCGGCAACAGAAATACATCATCTGTGAGAATTTCAACTGCCTAGCTATCACGGTTCATGATATACAGCCTGGTGACAGACGGAAAGACAGACAGACAGACGGACGGATTAGTAATAGGGTCCCGTTTTTACCCTTTGAGTAGGGAACCCTTAAAAACCATAGGCTACGATGACTGCTTGACATAAGGCGGGCCGTATGCTTGCTTGCTACCGTCGAAGTATTAAAAAAAAACATAGGCTATGGAAGATTGTTTGCCATCGGGCGGGCCGTATGCTTGTTTGCCACCGTCGAAGTATTAAAAAAAAACATAGGCTATGATGAATGTTTACCATAGGGCGGGCCGTATGCTTGTTTGCCACCGACGTGGTATTAAAAAAACCGGCCAAGTGCGAGTCGGACTCGCGCACGAAGAGTTCCGTACCATTACGCAAAAACGGCAAAAAAATCACGTTTGTTGTATGGAAGCCCCACTTAAATATTAATGTTATTCTGTTTTTAGTATTTGTTGTTATAGCGGCAACAGAAATACATCATCTGTGAAAATTTCAACTGCCTAGCTATCACGGTTCATGAGATACAGCCTGGTGACAGACGGACAGACAGACAGACGGACAGAGGAGTCTTAGTAATAGGGTCCCGTTTTTATTTTTACCCTTTGGGTACGGAACCCTAAAAAGGTACCTTTATCCGGTTGAATGCTTATGATTCCAGTTTGCAGACAAGCTTGGCTAGTACTCTCAGATGCAGCAGCTGAAGTATGTGCTGAAACCCAAAAAATACATAACTACATAATCTAAAGACATTTCACACGTTAAAATAAGTTTAAAAAATAAATTGCAAACATAGGTACATAATACATCAGTTAGCACCATCACTTATTTTTATTTGTCAGTCGTAGTCGGCTGTTAGCCAAGTAGGTACTTAGACCGTTTAAATATCTTACTTTGAACTTTTTATCTGTTTTATACCGATCTAGTAAATACCTACTAATGACCTGCTTGAAGGCATGCATATCGGCGTCCGCGTGAGAGCAAATCTCGCATATCTAATACTACCCAATACCTAGTAAAGAGTCCTCAACTATTAAGGAGCATGCGAACTCGCGAAGACCATCAACTATGAGTTTCTCCAGAAACGTCCTGGTCCTGCCTCGCACAGACAAACTGTGGAATGAACTGTCGCGTGCGGTATTTCCGGATCATTACGACCTTCAAACCTTCAAGAAAAGAGGCCGGCAATGAAATTACAAGTTTACAACCCCTATAGTGTTGCGGGTATCTATGGGCGACGGTAATCTCTTACCATCAGGTGATTCGTGTGCTCCTTTGCCTAATTACAACCTCTATAGTGTTGCGGGTATCTATGGGCGACGGTAATCTCTTACCATCAGGTGATTCGTGTGCTCCTTTGCCTAATTACAACCTCTATAGTGTTGCGGGTATCTATGGGCGACGGTAATCTCTTACCATCAGGTGATTCGTGTGCTCCTTTGCCTAATTACAACCTCTATAGTGTTGCGGGTATCTATGGGCGACGGTAATCTCTTACCATCAGGTGATTCGTGTGCTCCTTTGCCTCCTGTATCATATTAAAAAAAACAGGCCAAGTGCGAGTCAGACTCGCCCACCGAGGGTTCCGTACTTTTTAGTAGGTATTTGCTGTTATAGCGGCAACAGAAATACATCATCTGTGAACATTTCAACTGTTTAGCTATCACGGTTCATGAGATACAGCCTGGTCACAGACAGACGGACAGACAGACAGACGGACAGACGGACAGCTGAGTTGTATTTGTATTGTAAAATGACTGTGACATACGGACGAACAGACGGACATGATGAAACTATAAGGGTTTCTTTTTTGCCATTTTGGGTATGGTACCCTAAAAACGTTTACAAATTGGACGGTTTCGAAGAGATAAACTATCTTGAGATCTGTGTGAAAAGACTTAAAACAAAACTAGTATAGTAATCTATGTCAGCATCATTAGTTAAGTTTAAATTAAGCGTTTTTGAATAAAGCATCTTCTATTCTATAAATACCTTTTTCACTGTTTGATGCCGACACAGGTACTCTGGCATGTATAGATCTAATCTGAATCTGGTTTGCAGCTGAAATTTTAAAATATTGTAAAAAATGAAGTAACCATTTTTAGATTACTGTTACCTAAGTAACTATATATGTATTGAGCAAGTTACTCAGTAAAATTGTTGAATGCATAGCACCACCTCTTTAGACGGTAGGTAGGTGTATGCCGCCGTTTAATACATGTTTTTAAGTAGTAAGTAAGTAGTAAGTAAGTTTTTATTGTATATAAGAATCAGGTTACATTGCAGGTCGAATATACAATTACACATTCAGTTACACTGAGACTTTTTAATATTTATGTAGGTTTTTTTTTATAAATGTGTGTGTTATCATCTATTTTTTTTTATCATGATTTTAGGTCTCGCTCGGTTCCAAGTTTGTTTGGGGTTTAAGCTGGATGAAGGGATAACTTCATATTTATATTTTAAAATGTATCTGTTGCTGTGCTGGTCTGTAATAAAGTTACAATAAAGTGTTTATTACTTAATCACTTAGTGGGCTACAACTAAAACTAATGACTAATTATGGCTAATAGAAAGTTACCTTGTCTACTTGCAACATGTTGAGGAAATTCTCTTAATTTGGATACTTATTTCCTGTCTTGCCAAAGTCTCTCCGTTCAAAATGATCGCCACAAAGATGACGAATCTCATGCAACTTTTCTATGGGTAAATGAACAAGATCTTCTTTTCCAACTTGTCTACGCCAAGTTTTACACCTGTAAGCAAATTTGTTTTGGCTTCTTTTTAATTGTGTAGGTACCTACTGTAAACATAACATTGAGGGGCACAAGTGATGCAAATGAAATCAATAAGAATCGCAAACATAAGAGGAAGATAGTAGTAGTAAGTAAGTACTTTAAAGTGATTGGGACAGTGTGGCACATCCTGGTTGTAGGTAGATCTACATTTGATTCTCATCTGAGTGAACTGCGTTGTGGATATTCAGCGGCCAATTGTCTAAAGCACGTGCCTTTCTAAACCTTGACGTTGGCGGAATCATCAACAATATCGATGGAGCCAAAAACACCCAAAAATTGATTGATTGAGTATGAGATGATGATGAATAATGTGTTGTGTCGGTTTATAAGTACCCTGTACCCTAACTATTAAGCAAACAGCAAATTCAAATTTCAAATAACACACCGCATAAATAGCAAATAACATTTTTTAAGGAACTTATAAATTGAAATAGACGTCATCTTTAAATGCCTAGGAAGTCTTTGACCGACACTAAGGGCGAGCAGTACGTGCTTGTCCTCCTATTACGGTATTAGGGAGAGATGGACACCGGATTTGAATCGGCGTCTCGGTCGGCCTTCAGCTTACGCGGCTGAAAAATCAAAATGTTTAATGAAATAACTTGTTCCCTAGTTGTATTTTGGAACTTTTTGACTTACCGCTGTTCATGCTTGGGAAATCTGGCAAAGAATCCTCCTCGAGTGATTTCTCTGACACCGCATATTTCACAATATCAGTTTTTGCCGGCCATTTTCACTATTTTATAATTCTTCTTGGGTTTCTTTTTCAAAAACACAAAATTCTAAGTACACACAATAATATAAAAGAGAAGCAAATGTGCTCAACTCAATTTTAGAAAACTGATATTATTTTGCAGTTTTTGCACACGAATTTTATATTTCAAAATGGTTGCCGCTCGTATATACGCATTAATGTCAAGTTGGCATTTCATTTCAGCAGTGCTGCCAACGCCACGCCACTGACAAGTAATGACAAATATCTTTGCCATACATTTGTTCGTAACAGGAGAGTTTCCAACCACTGCTATTTTCGACAGAGGGGAACGTCTGGTAATGGCTACTCCGTTTGAGGTACCTCTAATTTGACTGATTTGACTAGCCCAGAAAATACCCTATTAGAAATTTGAACTGCCTACTTTTGTTTTTCTACCTCCATGTTTCTACCATTAAGGAATCGGAAACCACATTTTTGATTTTAATTTATAGGAAGATTATGCCAGTTTTCGCCATATTTTAGTCTAAAACATGTTTGATATAATTTTCTCGCATTTTTTCACTATTTCTGCCAGAAAGAAAATTATGTGATACATGCAGAGACTACCCCACATTCGGCTTGGACCCTTTCTTCCCTGAACACCTTACGTAATCCATGGACGATCCACAAACGAAATAAATAAAACAGAGAGCGTAACAAATTTACGTATATATATTGACTTCATTATTAAAGTATATAGGCTAGGCTGTCTGGACATTATACGCAGGCCCACTTGCACCATTCCACTATCCCGGGGTTATCTGGTTAAACCTGGAGTTACCATGGTTACCAATACAATTTGACACTGGGTTAACGGTGCTTAACTCCGTGCTAGTGGGATGGTGCAAGTGGGCTTTATACAACCATCCATACACTTTCATATGCAAGTCTTAAATGAAGCAAATACCTCATTTTAATAGGTTTTCATAATCCATAAGTGACATAGACCATAATTAGTAGAGGTGTCTTAAAAACAAAATAAAAAATCTTATCTATACTCTGGCACACCCAGTCGTCAGTTTAGAAAAAGGTAAAAAAATGTAGGTGAGAAGGGTAGTCCTCCCATAGATAATTAGAATTTCGCGCCTTTTTCTATTGACAAACTGAGTGTGCCAGAGTATAGTAACCATGTATCAAGTGCTCGTTTACATTAGGTCGATTGCGCTATTCAATATTTGACACAGCATTTTTAATAAGTGCGCATGGGTATAGCGTTGTTGAATATATATCCAGATAAACTCTGAGCTTCTAGGCTTTATTCTAAGATTATATCACACGGCTATGTCTTGAAAGCAAATCACTGATTTCCAAGCTGGGTCTTCCGCTACATTCCCGCGAGGATGGACGTTGGGTCTTCTACTCCTGACTTGACCTTTCGGAGGAAGAGCACTGCTTCGCGCCCGTCGATCAGTCTGTGGTCGTAGGACAGTGCCAGGTACATCATGGGCCTGATTTCAATCTGGAAAGAGTGAAAATCATAATCAATTTCTTGAGCAACAAAACGACAGTTGGCTTAATTGCTATACTATCGTATTACTGGATCCAGGCGTCAGGGGTAGCTGTTCATCGGTGGAGGTTAGAGCCCAGCAAAACTTTTCAGTTGGGAAAAAAGAGCCTGTGTGAAAAGTGCCGAAGTCGTATTTACCACATAATCCACACATACAGGGCAGGACATATATTTAGGAAACTGTTTATAGTCAACACTGATGCGGGCAGCAATGGTTTCGGCGCAGTGCTAATAATTTCTGTACTAACCTTTTTCCCGACAGCGACAGGCCGCTGGAAAATGGCGTGCATGCCCAAGATGGCGGACTGAGGCAGGTTGATGATGGGCATGGACAGCAGCGAGCCGAACACGCCGCCGTTGCTGATCGTGAACGTGCCGCCTTGCATGTCCGCTGGGGTTAGTTTGCCTGAAATATTAAAAATAAAGGGTAAATGGTAATCAACATTCCGACGGTCTAATATCACCATGACGTTGGTCGATGAGCAATACAATTTGGTTGCAGACCACATAATACTTACTACACAATCAGAAACTAGCAAGGTTCCATTGGCTGGAAGCCTCTTAGGTGTGGGTATATGCGTAAAGATTATCTAGATTATATAATGTTTACTATAGTTTATGTGAAGACTTTCAGATGAAGAGCTAGCTCCGAAAAAGGTTTGCAGTTTATGCAAAATGTCTTGTGAAACTGCAGTTAAATGCTCTGGCACTAACCGCTCCTCGCCTTTTCCGCGATTCCGTTTATAGTGAGCTCTATTTTCGGGTAATCCATGGATTCCACGTTTCGTAGTACCGGTACTACCAACCCTCGCGGCGTTGCCACTGCTACTGAGATGTCCACGAAGTCCCTGTAACATCAAAATAATAGATAGGAAAAAGTTTATAAAAACTACTAGTTTATTTGTGAAATCATTGTGAAATTAAAATCCTCTAGAAATTTTGATAAACCCTGCAATTGTTCGCTTGAACAAAGCGTTGGGAGATTTCCTAGTTCTTTTTATCGAACGTTTCTGACGTTCACATGAAAAGTGTCGTTTACATTTTTACGTGTAATCACGTTTTAAATTTAGTTTATTAAAACCGATAGCTATAATTTCGTGGATTATCTAACAGAGCACTTCTGAAGGTGCATTCGGAAGGTGGCTAAAGTTATGTACACCCAATCGCAATCACATTGAGTTTGGGCTAATAAGAAAAAAAATCGGAAATAAGTACAGGGGGTACGTCAGCAACAAAAGCGTGTGCAACATGACTTGGAACTCCGGTAGCCGTTTAAGAAGCATAATGCTCTTACGGTAGATGTCGCTAGGCGCCTCCCTAAGGTGCATATGGTGGAAATATTCGCTGTAATTGTAAGTTTCGGTAGCTCAGTTAGCTAGTCATTCAGAGTCGCAGTTCGAGTCTCATGGACGGGGACATGAAGGAGAGCTTCACGCCGTACTTAGTTGTAGCATCTAGTTTTAAGTGACTTCTTCTTCTTATTCCTGCCCTTATCCCACGTTATGTGGGGTCGGCACAACATGTTATTCTCTTCCATTCTCCTCTATCTTTCGTCAGCTCAGCACTCACTCCTTTCTTTCTCATATCCTCTTTCACACAATCCAGCCATCGTTTTTTGGGTCTAGCATTCGCCCTCAGTCCATCAACATTCATCCCTAACATTATTTTGCCTATATGGCATTCATCTCTTCACATGCCCATACCAGGCTAACCTACAACTACTTCTCATCTTCTCCGTTATCCGTTACTTCCACTAAATACGTAATATTGGACGGATGTGGATGCTCTTCTTTCATCCGTCACTTTCGTCGCCCAGCATTCTGATCCATACATTACAACAGGTCTAGTTTGAAGTGTCTAATACCTATAAACAATATTGCCGTCAATGATGACCGCGTTGATGACGGGCTAGTCCAGCAGCGCGTTGGCAGAAGCCTTCAAGAACGAGGCCATGAAGGAGAGCTTCACGCCGCTCTTAGTTACATGTTACATAGCATCTAGGTTTGTCTTTACTTATAAACAATATTGCCGTCAACAATGACCGCGTTGACGAACTCCAGCAGCGCGTTGGCAGAAGCCTTCAAGAACGGGGACATGAAGGAGAGCTTCACGCCTTTCTTAGTTACATGTTACATAGCATCTAGGTTTGTCTTTACCTATAAACAATATTGCCGTCAATGATGACCGCGTTGATGACGGGCTGGTCCAGCAGCGCGTTGGCAGAAGCCTTCAGGAACGGGGACATGAAGGAGAGCTTCACGCCGTACTTCTTCGTGAACGCGGCTAGGTTGGCCTTGCGGTACTCCATGAGCTTCCTGTAAGAAAAATCTTATTCAATGTGTGCAATATCATAGAAAAATTTAAATGTTTCTTCGTTGATTGTGGTGTTGAACATAAACATATTCTAATGGTACGACAATTCATGTGCCGACGAAGATTCGAATATTGCAAAACCTTTCCAATATGGAAAAGCCCCCCTCCCCCCCATATAAGTAGTCCTCTAGACCCATATAGTGGGAAGATTTTCTGACTATGGATAGTATGGATGAGGTCTTGGTGGCTCAGTTGGCAGAGCGCTGGAGTAATTTGGCAGACACCCAAGGCAGTAATTTTTCCACTTTTATATTTATTCTAAGCTTAATAGCATCGTTCCCAGACGTTTCTGCTTGTTAAAAATTCATTTATACATAAAGTTCCCGATGAATCGAGAACCTCTCGAAAATACGAAGTTGGTAGATACCCCATATCACACTCGTTAAAGGTAGTAAGCATGGCCGTTGTGTTCTGCGCCTCCTTCAGCCGCTGTGCAATGCGCAAACGCATCTTATTCATAGGCACGGGATGCTCGGTGCGCGTGCCTGATATCGTCTTCGTGGGATCTGTGAGACGTTGTGCGGCTAACTGAAATTAATTTATTTTAAATGTGAGCAGTAATTAATTTTAGACGCAAAAATTGAGTTTCGAGTTGAAGTGAGGTGGTCGCCGGGGAGTTGTACATCATCAGTCACCTGCAATAATAGGTGTGTTAAACAACGAAGGCCGCAAAAATATCTGGCACGATCTTATTTGTAGAGCCATAAGAGCGTGTCACATATTTCTGCGGCCTTCGAAGAGTAACATATTATTGCAGGTTATTATATATAAAATATCGAAGGTTCTACTTTACGATATCATAAATTAAGAAACATAATTTCGACGATTTTGCTTAAATCTGTAAAGGACCTGTCCTATGTAAACAAAAACGTCGACATTATGTATTAGTTGAGTGTGAAATCTAAATAGACAAAATAACCGTGTGAAGACTGCAACAAAAGCAATCCCATTTTTTTAACAAGAGGTTTGGTCTGAGAAAGGAGCTCTTGTCTCATCGGCGACATAATATACTGCGTGGAAAAAAATCATGGGCCCTGGAGGGAAAGTGCCTTAAAACCTTAAGTTAGCTCATTTTACTTAAGGAAACATTCTTTTATTTTTAAAAGAAATAAAACTGCGTTCAAGTCAAAAAAGTACTGCTGAGACCTTCGTCTTTATACAGATAAAGACGAAGCTATCAGTACTTTTTTGACTTCGAAAAACGGACCATGTAACTGACATTTATTTGATACATATCACTGAAAGTTATCCCTTCTCCATAAATATTGCCTACCCCTTCCACAGCTTTGAATACCCAATTACCCAGCCCAACACACCACCATTAGAAAAAGTTGTGATTCCCAGAGATTCTAGGTACTTAGTGCCAGTTGCACCATCCGCACTTGACAGACTGATCCACGTCACCCGGCGCGCCGCGGCGGTTTACTATGAAACTTTCCATACAATAAAATTTAAACTCTAACGATGACAAACAGTTTGGTGCAACCGACCCTTAGTGCTAAAGTCAATTAACACTGATAAAAATATTCTTAGATTCTTACAGTAGGCCCCGCTGCTACTTTAGCTTTGGTTGCGACCGTGGACACAACGGGGGCTGCGGCTGGCGCTGGAGCGGGGGCGGACGCTGCAGCGGGCGCGGGGGCGGCGGCGGGCGCGGGGGCGGCGGCGGGGGCGGCAGCGGGCGCGGCGGCGGGGGCGGCTGCTGGCGCCACGCCGGTTACATCTACCTATGGTAGCACAAGTGTATATCTTTGAATTCATTTGCAATATAATAGTATAAATTTAATAAAACTGGGTGTTAACCTATTATAACGGTCTATACAAAATGTACGCGAAAATGCGTCACAGAACTGTCATTTTTTTGAGACACTTTGTTTTTCCTTTGTAAATCGATAATCCTCGAGATTTTGAGTAGAAATAACCCAAAAGTATATGGTTTTTCGAAAAATAGTACACTTTTAAGTGAAAATGCCCGTAAGTACGCTCTCTTGAAGGTTTGAAGACTGACCATTCTGTTTCGAGGACTGACGACATACTTACTATAAAACATGGCTGCTGTGACTTGATAGCTTCCCCTTCTTTCACCAAGTACTTCAAGAGCTTCCCATGACCTGGGGACATGACTGGAAGCGCCGTCTTGTCTGTTTCAATCTCCATTACGACTTCATCCATGGCTACTGCGTCGCCTTCTTTCTTTATATATCTGTCAAAGACATTGTAATTTGTTTACATGTGAACCCTACTGCCAAAGTGCGTATTCACTTTATGAATGAATTCCATTCATAAAGTGACCTTTGCAGCTGCGTGTACATGTATAAATAACCCATGTAGTTACAAATATCGTTTTAATGTCAAGTGTACGTGCGAAGTGCGAATTGGCTTGTTAGCTTCGCAGTGAAACTACTTCTTACTTACGTAAAAAACCTGTGGAAGTTTCACATAATATTACAGCTCCTCCAATATAATAGGTGAGATCAAAGCGTATCGTCTCCGCTTACTTGGCCACCTCGAAAGGATGGGTGAAGATCGGACAGCCAAAAGGGCTTACTTGGATCGACCAACTGGACGCCGTCCTGTTGGTCGCCCTAGATATCGTTGGGCGGATGGAGTGGAGGCGGATCTCCGTGAGCTTGGCGAAAGCTGGCGTGATATCGCTCTAGACCGGGCAGATGGCGTGCACTTGTGTTGGAGGCCACCCTGCACCGAGCACGGTCCAAAAGTTTCCATTATGCTTTCAGCATTCCCACGCTGTATGGCGACGGAAACTTGATGGACCAACCAAGACCCAGAGGGATTACCCCTCACCCGTAAACTTATACTTATAGTTGTGCCGTTCTCGAAAACATTCTCTGTTTTGTATGAAGAACGTCGCTCAAGAATATTTCCCATAGTAAACGACTAAACGGAGAACGTTCTCGAGAACGGCATAACTATACTTACTTAACATCGCCAGTGGTAACCGAGTCGGGAAAATTTGGCGCTTTCACTTCCTCTTCTTTCCGCAGCGCAACAGAGAAGTGGATGGACCGAAGCGCTGCTCTCGATTTCAACTTTGAGTGGCTGTTGACACATGTTTCTTTTTATTAAAAGGGTTTTATAAGAAGTATTAAAATGTATCTAGGACTTAAGCTGCAAAAAAACTTGCACACGACAAAAACATTTTACTTATAACGTCACTGAAAAGGTTTCTACTTCGCTTAATGTCAAGGTACCTAGACGATTGTCTTCCGTAGAAAACATTCCAAAAAACCGGCCAAGTGCGAGTCGGACTCGCGCACCGAGGGTTCAATACTTTTTAGTATTTGTTGTTATAGCGGCAACAGAAATACATATTCTGTGAAAATTTCAACTGTCTAGCTATCACGGTTCATGAGATATAGCCTGGTGACAGACAGACGGACAGCGAAGTCTTAGTAATAGGGTCCCGTTTTTACCCTTTGGGTACGGAATCCTAGAAAGAACGACTAAGCTTTTTAACGAAATTATAACGTCAGAAATAAAAGCCTTAAAAATTGGTGGAGCGTACTCTGAATGTCTGACACTTGCTACAGGTAAGTAGAGTCTCTAGAGTCATAACTCTACAGACTCACAGACTCTCAGAGTGTAGTTATGACTCTAGAGACTCTACCTATACTTACCTGTAGCAAGTGTCAGACATTCAGAGTACGCTCCACCAATTTTTGAGGCTTTTATTTCTGACGTTATAATTTCGTTATTATGATAAAAGTGAGTCTATCAGGTAAGACCATCTACAGGCTCTTTCGTCACTTCTTTCTCTTGAATTTGTACACATACTCCACTTACAGAAGGTCGGTAGAGCAGAAGGAGCGAAAACAAAAGCAGCAGGAAGCAGGAGGAAGCTTTTTCTTTCTGACTGTGTCAGCGGCATACGTACTTACAAATACGAGCGTTCTTGCCCTATGACGGTCTTCCCAACCAAAAATGTTATATGTCGGTCTTCTCCACCTTAATCTTAACACATAAGTTTACAATTTCATACCTCAATAAATGGCTGTGAGTCGTGTGAATGTTCTGATAACTGCTTCGCGGTATGAATTTCTGTGCCTGATGTAAATGAACCCATCTGTTTTTTTGACCTCCAACTATCTGTAAACATATAAAATGTTGCAAAATATGCTCAAAAAAAGTATATCTGCAGCATCCCTATAAGCATAGCATATAATAAATGGGAAAGAAATTCAGTATATGTGTCTGTAGCCTCTTCACGATTAAACCGCTGAATTGATTTAGATGAAATCTAGTATGGACATCGTTTAAGGCACGGGGCAGGACATTGGATAGTTTTTATTAATGACCATCATCAATCCACGCAGATAAAGTTGCGGAAAGAAGCTAGTCATCTATATATCGTCGCTATACTTACTCAACCTCATAACTGCAACAATGGAAATGTCGCTTTTCTTTCATTCGGAATACGGGTGTTTTTGTCATCAAATGAGTGTTGCAGATACGAGGTTGAGTAAGTATAGCGGCGATATCTCACTACGCTTGTTTGTAAACAGAGCGCGAAAGGGGTAGCTGGCATAGCTGCAGTTCAATTAGTCTTTAACCACAGAGGGCCTACCGCGAACCACGTTCGACGTGTTGCCTCCCTGTCACATTTGCGTACGAATTTACAAGTGCGACAGAGAGGCAACACGTCGAACGTGGTTCGCGGTACTCAGATTTACAATGTACAAGATTGCATGTCAAACAATCAAAAGTGCGGCGAAAATCGGAATGATGTCAAGTATCACTGGAAGGATTGAATTCAGAAATAACATGTGATTGTATAAATTACTTGTTTGTAACAGTTATATTCATCAGTAGGTATTATATTTATAGTATATGTTTGAGAAAATATAGCTTCTCTACAGATGTAGCGCATGATTGGTTTTTCAACGTATTTTCTCGGAAACATTCGTAATTGTCATGCTAGTTCAGTCAATGTCAGTACTTTTTGTACCAAGACTTGTAGCTGGACACGTTCGTAAGTTTCCATGAAAATACGATAGAAAATAATTATGCACTATATCTAAGAATAGAATAGAATACATTTATTAACGTCACATGATGGTAGGTTACATAAGAGAGTGTACAAAAAGGAGCGGACGAAAAAAGGACCCCCATACTAGAGCGGTACTGTCATAGTAAATTTTGTAACCCCAGTAAATTCACTGCCATCTGTCTACACACTTTAAAACTAAAAATAAATATTTATAAAAATACGATAAAATGTATTTAAATATGGATAAATGATTTTTTTATTTGCATTAATTATTTTTATGATTTTGACCCATGTTCTTTCACTGATATGCGTTAAAATTCATAAATAACAAACGAAACCGTCAACGCCATCTATACGACAGTAGGTCAAAGCTAGTAGCGCCCTCTGAACGAGAATCAAATTTTCTTGATTTTCGAGGCACGTTTTTTCCTTAGACTGTATCCATCTATTACGGAGTTATATCTATCTTTCATGCAATGTAATATAACTAAGCATTGCAACACTTATCATACTGTATCAATGTGATGCCTTCCTTTTTTTTTTCATTTTTCATTTTATTCAAGACAAGATGTGTTTATTAACGAACCCTATTCATTCTTTTGCGTTTCCAGTATTTTTCCAGTGATAAAAGCCTATTTGGGAAGTACTAAACTTAAGTTATAACTCTTACAAAATAAAACACTTACAAGCCACGCTATTCTACATTTGAACATGTTCTTTTAAAGACTAAATACGTTATAAATTATAACGTTAATAATTTACTACGAAAAACAATGCTAAACTGTCATATTACTCATTTCCAGTATTTTTCCAGTGATAAAACCCTAGTTGGGAAGTACTAAACCTATTTATAACTAAGTTATAACTCTTACAAAATAAAACACTTACAAGCCACGCTATTCTACATCTGAACATGTTCTTTTAAATACTAAATACGTTATAAATTATAACGTTAATAATTTACTACGAAAAACAATGCTAAACTCTCATATTACTTATTGACAAGCGTTGACGTAAATTTCTTTTCTTAATTCTGACAGAATTTTATTATGAATAGGTCGTAAATATTCTCGACTTCTTTACATAAACAATATTCTGATATTATGTAAATAAAAAAATATAGTTCCAACATACGCAAACAAGACATTTATAAAGTAAATTGGGCTGAAAACTACGATAAACCGACAACAGAACTATGAAAAGCGTGCTTGCTTCTACTCGACGCTAGATGGCGGTGGCTGGTGGTACCAAGTGGTACTAATGTTCACTTTTCGTTAGTTCGCGTCTCTGACGCTAGGTGACTAACTGAAAAGAAAACCAAAGCTAATGAGTGCGGTTATTAATTAATTTAGTACGTGAGATTTAATGATTAATATTTTAATCCACAGAAAAAAATTGCACAATAGCAAGTATTTACTTTTATTTTACGATTCGATTCGTTTTCATATATTTTTCTATCCAAATTGTAAAAATTGCTAATTTTCTATCTAGATAGATAGTTTTTGTAATAAAATTTAATGTGTCACCTTATTTGAAGTACCTAATCTACACAAGAAATATAATAGAAATCTCTAAAGTGACAAGACACAAGAAATAAATTACTTAGTCTAACTAATGGAGTTGCTGTTTCCATGAGTCACCTAACAGACATACATCCATACACACACATAAGAACCAGACATAGCCATATTGGACATTAGAGCCTTCCACTTAAGACGATATGTCGAGCGAGTTTCTTGGTTATAATATGCAGGGGTGTCAATAACCGGTTTATAATAACAATAAAATTATATTCTAAATATTGTACTTTTTTAACCTAGTATGTTATACATATATAACATTTAAGAATTCCGCGTATTGAACACATATTAATATATATTTAAAGCGCAAACTGATTCCCAAAGTATATCGCCCGTATTTTATAAATTAGCATTTCGCCATTTTTCACAGCTCACGCCAGTCACGGAAACGAGCGCTCGAAGTTTCAAAATTAACCCCGTGGTAACCTGTGTCGAAACGTCGGAACTCGGAATGGAAATAAAGGTAACGCAATAAATTCGCGACAGACCCGGTATAAATATGATTTAATACTTCTGGTATGTTTCTTAAGTTTTATCTTAATTTTATTTAAATACTTACTAGCTTCTGATCGCGGGTTCGTCTGATGATGATGACTGATAAAAACTATCATCTAAATCGGTCCAGCGGCAGCGGTTTAACCCTTAAATGCATATTGTTGCCAAATGTATACAAAGCATTGGACAGCTCACAGATTCAACAGAAAAAAGCTTAAGTTTCTGAAGCTAAACATTTATTCCAACCAAAAATAAAAATCATGCATTTAGGGGTTAAGCGTGAAGAGGTAACAGACAGACAGTGTTACTTTCGCATTTATAATATTAGTAGGGATTACAAGGAGACAAACTTATACCTAAATCTATTAAACTAAATTAATTTCAATTAAAGTATGAAGCATAGAGATAGGTTACACTCACGAGCTAGAGCGGACCCACAAAACCCGATTTTACGCCTAACCTACACGAGATACAGGAACTTCTTCGATAACCTGTTATACAAACTAAAAAACGACTACCAAAACAAAGAACTGACAAACAACAAGAACAACCCCCGAAAACTATGGCAATCAATTAAAACTATCTGTCAGAATCCTAAACGCATGAATGATGCTGAAAATCTCACGTATGGTAGTGGAAAATCTAAACTGGAGTGCCTCAATAATTGCAACCAGTATTTTGCTGAAAACGGGAAGAAACTCGCTGACAATATATTAACCAAGCTCTCAGAAACACAAGAGTCCTTAGCAGCCAAGTATAAACCCACCCAGACAGCTGTACATTCATTTTTCATGCATCCTACGGATAAGTATGAAGTAGATAGAATTATTTCTCACCTTAAACCAAATAGCGCACCAGGTCCCGATGGCGTAAAACCTTGGCTTGTAAAAGAAATGAAAGAAGTTATTCTTGAACCTCTCACCTTTATTTGCAATCTCAGTCTGCAGTGCGGCCGTTTCCCTTACAGTTGGAAAGTTGCTTCTGTAACCCCTATCTATAAAAATGGAACTAAAGATACACCTAGTAACTACAGACCTATTTCGTTGCTATGTGTTTTTTCAAAAGTCCTCGAAAAAATTGTTAACTCAAGATTAATAAAATACGTTGAAAAACACCACCTGATTTCCAATTGCCAATTCGGTTTCAGAACTGGGAAGTCGACAGAAGATGCAACCATTCTCCTTGCAAATCAGATATCTGGTCACCTCGACGAAGGCAATATGTGCATAGGCTTATTTTTAGATCTCGCCAAGGCTTTTGATACCGTTTCACCGATTATGCTCTTGAAAAAAATGGAACACATGGGTGTGAGGGGCACTGCGCTTGACTGGTTTGCTAGCTACTTAGCCGACCGCCGTCAAAAGGTAAAAATTGACCAACACAGTAGCGACGAACTTCCAGTTCTATTTGGAGTCCCACAGGGGAGCATCTTGGGCCCAACTCTTTTCATTATATATATCAATGACATTTTCGACATAAAACTTAAAAACACGGATATTTTATGCTACGCTGATGACACTGTGATCCTGGTTCACGACGAAACATGGGACAAAACCTTCTGTCAAGCGGAAAATGCACTTATTAAAGTCGCCTCATGGCTAAGTAATAACTTGCTCACACTGAATGTAGACAAAACTAACTTCGTCACATTTTCAAAAACGCGAACTTCCACTCCCTCGGCAGATCGTGTCATTAAATACCACACGTGTCTATCAAACCCTGTCGCCGCATCTATCTCACCAGAACAACCTTGCTCATGTCAAGCAATTGAGAGGCGCGTATTTGTCAAGTATCTGGGGCTACTATTTGATCAGCATCTCACTTTCAACTAGCATATTACCACCCTTGCCGCAAGAGTGAGGAAACTAATTTACGTCGTAAAAAGACTCCGGGATTGCGCGCCTCGTGAAGTGCTACGCATCGTATATCTTGCACTGTGCCAGTCCGTTATACAATATGGAGTGGCTGTCTGGGGTAGCACAGCAAAAAGCCACATGATAATACTTGAACGCGCACAAAGAGCCGTGATAAAAGTTATGTACAAAAAACGCTATCGTTTCCCTACGAATCGGCTGTACTCTGAGACCAAGTTACTAAGGGTGCGTCAGCTCTACATCCTAAAAGCAGTCACGCGTACCCACCGATCCTTACTTAACTCTTCGTCATATAAGGAGATGCTACTAAAGAGAACCTTCAAAGCCCGTCTACCCCCAGTTAGGTCTGCGTTGTCCAGAAAGTCTCCAGACTTCGCACATCCGTACACCTATAACAATATTTGTAGGGCTCTAGATATAAAATCATTGTCGGTTCACAATGTCAAAGTTAAAGTGACAAGATGGTTGAATACTTTATCTTATGCTGAGACGGAAAAACTGACAACGAAGGCTTAACCTTCCCACATAATACAAACCTGCAAACATGCACACACTCCTTTTTGGCACACTCACCACCACCCACACAAACACACGCTCACACCCAAACTTGAATATCATGTTTAGATCTTTTAGTTTAGTTTCTGTATTCTTTAGCTTGTATTGTAGTAATTACTTTTAGTATTAAGATATGTTTAATAACGTGGACATAATTGTCAATCGCTCTCGCAGACTTCCAAGATACAGGCTCAGCCTAGTTTGGAGTCTGATGGATATATCGATACACATGTAAACAACTTTTATGATAATAAACTATTTGTATTTGTATTTGTAATTTACCTCCTCCTTTTTGGTACGGACGGCTAAGAAATGAAATGCGCTCTCGCCATCTGTATTCCCTGATCAATATGACCTCGGTCTCTTTAAAACAAAAGTGAATAGACTGTTACCAAAGATAGATATAACTCCGTAATAGATGGATACAGTCTAAGGAAAAAACGTGCCTCGAAAATCACGAAAATTTGATTCTCGTTCAGAGGGCGCTACTAGCTTTGGCCTACTGTCGTATAGATGGCGTTGATGGTTTCGTTTGTTATTTAACAATTTTAACACATATCATGATATGATATGATATGATATTTATTGGTAAATATTTACATTTACACGTCATTTCTACAATTAAGCATTACAATAACAGTTAATAACATTAGAAAACATAATTATTACAATTAATAACAAAACATTTATTATATTCCTATATAATTTAGTAGATATGCGATTGAGCCAATGACCCGTGGCTATCGAAGAACTCGTCAATGGTATAGCAAGCCATTTCTAATAGTACGGCTTTCAGTTTGCGGACAAATATTGCATCGCTAGAAGCATGCTTTATTTCATCGTCCAGTATGTTGTACAGTCTGATTCCTAGTACATGCATAGACTTCCTAGTTTTCGCGAGGCGACACGCCGGCACGACCAACTGAATCAGTGAAAGAACATGGGTCAAAATCATAAAAATAATGAATGCAAATAAAAAAAATCATTTATCCATATTTAAATACATTTTATCGTATTTTTATAAATCTTCATTTTCAGTTTTAAAGTGTGTCGACAGATGGCAGTGAATTTACTGGGGTTACAAAATTTACTATGACAGTACCGATCTAGTATAAGTTACTCTATGCTGTTACTAAACCGGTGAGCTCCATCTTAGGCCCTGTCTTCACTTTCCATCAGGTGTGACTAGGGCCAATCGCCGATCAGTTTATAAAAAAAAAAAAAAGTTACCACCGTAAGCAATAAGATGTACCTATGTAGGCTATTTATTTATTATTTATTTGATACACTAGCAGCTCTTGGAGCTGATGCGTGTATATCGAGCACTTGTATTTTATTTTGCACTTTTAAAAGTAGTAATAGTAGTAGCTATGTACTTAATAATTAACTAGGCAACTAATTAGCTAAGACTAATCATCTGTGTTTTAATCGAGTCCCCTCTGTCAACAAAAAGAATTCATGAAAAAATAGGATTTATTTCGCCAGAAAAGTTTTTTTTTTACATATAAAATTATCAAATAAAGTAGGAAGTATGGAAATGAAACTCAAGAAGATAATAGTTTTAAGGTTTGCTACACGCCTTTGAAGTTGATTCGTTAAGATCACAAGAAAAAAAAAACAATTATGCCGTGAATTGACAAAAAATGTGCATAATAAAACAAAATTATATAATTGTGACTAGGTATATTATGTGGTTTTTGTTCCTTACATTTTCATATAAAACGAATACTTAAAAAAAGTAGAAATAAGTAAATAAACAAAAAAAAACAAAGAAAAAAAATTCTTTCAACATACACTGCTAAGAAGTACGTTAATTTATCAAACCCTAAATCCTTGCGAACCCCTTTTTTAAAGATTCTTCATATTTCATAAGTACTATGAAAAAATATCGTCTACCGTATCGCCAGCCCTATCCGCAAAAGGGTAGCTCCCCTCTAATTTGCTAAGATTCACCCGCATCTTTGATTAGAAATCTATCGTCCGGTCCTAAATAGCACACTTAGAACCTTGTCGTATCCAAACGCTTCTCCCGACATTCCTCCGGCGTTGACACTCGCAACCTTTGTTTATTATGACAACGTCCCAAACCGAACATTTTCGTCCTTGTACATATCGATGCTCTTACGAAGTAACTTTGAAAATGTCTAATTACCGTTTGGCAATGGATCTGAATTTAGACTGTATTTCAATGCTTGAAGGTGGTATTTTCCTTGTCATGTTGGTAATATATGAGTTTGTGAATGATGTTAAAGTTATCTTTTGGTCTAATTTGTTGATGGCTATCTTGGGGTCTCTTGAATGCATTGGGGTTACTTGAATTGTAAGATGTAATTGAAATTATCTGCAGTACCTTTATAGGGTCTTGCAACTTAATGGGTAAATTTTAATGGCTTGATTGATAGCTGAACGGCTACCACGAGTTGGCATTTGACATTTACATCTTACGTTAGCGTCTGCGTGAACTCGATCGTATTCCATCCCTATCCGCACCAATCCATCGGTGCGAGCGAGATGGACTGCGACCGAGTTTATGGAGTCGCTAACTTAAATGTCAAGTGTCTACTCGTGGTACGACTACTAGTTCAGAATATTGTAACCTCAAGTTCAGTGCAAAAGTACATGTAGACGATGCATTATCCTCTAGTAGCCTACTAATCCTACTATACAAAAGATTGGCAATTAAACTAGAATAAATAGTAAAGTATAAAATATAGGTAAGTAATTGAATTAATTTTGCTTTAAACGAAACAAAACAAAAGCAACTCGGTTCCATTGAATATTACTAATTTGTACTACTTAGTATTAGGACCGTGGGAAAGGTGTGTATGTGCATAGAGTAACTTATACTAGAGCGGTACTGTCATAGTAAATTTTGTAACCCCAGTAAATTCATTGCCATCTGTCGACATACTTTAAAACTAAAAATTAAGATTTATAAAAATACGATAAAATGTATTTAAATATGGATAAATGATTTTTTTTATTTGCATTAATTATTTTTATGATTTTGACCCATATTCTTTCACTGATATGCGTTAAAATTGTTAAATAACAAACGAAACCGTCAACGCCATCTATACGACAGTAGGCCAAAACTAGTAGCGCCCTCTGAACAAGATTCAAATTTTCTTGATTTTCGAGGCACGTTTTTTCCTTAGACTGTATCCATCTATTACGGAGTTATATCTATCTTTGGTAAAGGTATAGCGTCGTGGCCGGGTGGGGTCAGGAAGGGGGTCAGAAAGTTAGCCGCGTAAGCCGAATACGCGGGTTCGTTTTCCGCCTCGGCCACCGGTGGACTTGGTCACCATCTATTTCAGTTAAATAAACCGTGACTGTCTCTAACATAGGTATTTACTGTACCAAATATTTGGTACAGTAAATGGAGGTACTTACTTACTTCGCTGGCTCAGCGACCCGAAGTGGATCTTGGCCTCCGATACTAGGTTTCGCCATTCGTTCCTATCCTCCTGTGCGATCCGACGCCATTCAGCCGCCTGGATGTCATATAGGTCCTTCTGTGGAGGCAAAGATAGATATAACTCCGTAATAGATGGATACAGTCTAAGGAAAAAACGTGCCTCGAAAATCAAGAAAATTTGATTCTCGTTCAGAGGGCGCTACTAGTTTTGGCCTACTGTTGTATAGATGGCGTTGACGGTTTCGTTTGTTATTTAACAATTTTAACTCATATCAGTGAAAGAACATGGGTCAAAATCATAAAAATAATTAATGCAAATAAAAAAAAAACATTTATCTATTTTTAAATATATTTTATCGTATTTTTATAAATCTTCATTTTTAGTTTTAAAGTGTGTCGACAGATGGCAGTGAATTTACTGGGGTTACAAAATTTACTATGACAGTACCGCTCTAGTACAAGTTACTCTATGATGGAGGTAATATTTTCTAAATAAACTGCTATTATATTACACTCTATGTAACTATATCTATGTATATTATGTAAGTATGTAGTTTGTTGTTCACGGTTGAACAATGCCAGCATAAGCAATAGTAAACTAAGACAAAGCAATTGTGTGCTCGTCTCAGCCGCGGTTGCCAAATTCTACAATTTATGTCTCGGCGGAAGTCTTACTCGTTCCGGCGTGACGTCACCACATTCAGTGGTTGTGCGCCTTTACAGGGGGGTTTCTAAAACAAAGCTCTTAAAACTAACGAAAATTAGTCAAATTAAAAGGTGAAAAGCATTTATTGCGAACATATTAGCATATTCGGTAGGTACATATAATATGGACTTATACAAAACTACTAAGTTACTGCAAGATAATCATCTTATACATATAGCCTAAAAAGCAAAACAGATAATTTTATTACCATTTAGATCTTAAAATTTCGTTACATTTGGTTAAGTTTTGGAGGAGGAAACAGTCGAGTACGAAACCTCGTTTTTGGAGATTTTTAAGCAGGATTCGCCTAACCTGGCGTTGTCCTTATCGCACTAGTTTTAGGAGCCGCATCCGTTAGCGAGACGGATATATGAAGCTAAAATATTCAGCTCTCGTATCCTCTTAATTTATAAAAATGTTAAACTAAGTTCCTGAATACGCGGCAAGTCCAGACATTGCCGGTTTTTTGAAAATGAAAATTGTAAACTGTATCTCTTTTTGTATTAGTTTGTGTAAACTATGTGTAATTTATTTTTCGCCATATTTTATGTCTCTTTCCTTTATGTTGCTTTCTTTTTGTCTGTTACCTTCCGTGATTGTCACTTGATGGTCTCATCAGAAGCTTAGCGCTGGAAGTCGCCAGCAGCATGCTGAGATGGGGCCATTTCGTGACACTTTATTTTCACTATGTTCTTTTAATGTATGTCTATTGTCTGTGCGATTACGAATAAAAACTATTCTATTCTATTCTATCCTAAACACCCGCTAAAGGGCACACAGCTTCTTCCGGCGCACACTTGAGATAATATATTAAGAACTTCCTTGGATCGTGAATGGATTTGCGAAGTCGCATTGTACGGGGGCCGTTTTTAGCCGAGGCCCTCCTTGGGTTATGTTAAACTAATTTCTAAAACGTTGTGAGTCTTTACGTACAACGGGGTATTTTCTATTCGATAGGTAAATATGAAATGCTTTGAAGATACAAAAGTAAATTATTTGCATAGTAAATATGGTTGTGTGTAAACATTATTATTTTAATACCATATTTAAAATAACACCACTGCCAAAATACAAAAGATAAACTTTTAGCCAATGTACAGTAGGTAAGCTGCAGAGATAACTGACCCCCCTGCAAACAACTTTCTTATGCAGTTGCATGTTACTGTATAAGTAGGTATACAATCGTTTTTGGGCGTTTTCTAAAATAAATATTGAAAAACAGATCCTGGTGTTTTTGGGTTCTTTCAACTCAGAATCACTAGCATATTCAATCCTGATGATAAAAAAGTGTTCCAAAACTTTGTATGAAAATTGTACATTCCACTTTCCACTACGTCACGCGCAAGTGAAAAAAAAATTACACACAAAACGTGACGTAATGGAATGGACATTTTGGGACATCTTTTTTTTATGGCAGGATCGAGAATGCTATCGATTCTGAGTAGAATGAGCGCAAGAATGTCCAAATTTGAAAGAATCGTGTATTTAATACCTATTTAGAAAACACCGTTTTAGAAAACTAAGACTTAAATAACGTATGGAAATCGATTGGCGCTTGTTGATAAACAATTGTCATCTTAAGGTGATGTTCGCATGTCAACTGCAGCGGCGTGAGTGACGGAATGAACGTCATAACTGCGGCAGTAATGCGGCGGCGATCGTCACTCATTTTATCAAGGAAATTGACAGATCCAGCGGCGGCAACGACGCCGGAACAGTAATGTATGTATAAACTCTTTATTGTACAAAACACAGAACACAAATATGGCACAGAAATAGGCAGTACAAAGGCGAACTTATCCCTTTAAGGGATTTCTTCCAGTTAACCTTTGAGTAGATGAGAATTGATTGATTAATGTAGCTGCAGTAAGGTTGACCTCCCAACGTCACCTTTAGGCCAAGAGCCCCACGTAATAAGTAATTTGATCATTCCTGGCCGCAATTATTAATCGCTATAGAAATCTTCGCGCAATCAAAACTGTCCCCTTCAAATGAAAACCGAACAATCCAAGTAACTTCCAAGTCATCTCGACGATTTATCGACAAATATTTAGACAATATCGCTAATTTCGCATTCTGCCAAGACAAACTGTAATCCGCAACTATGGGCGGTATTCAATAAATTGCAAGTTGCCGACCAAGACCGGACTTATGGCCGAAGAAAGTATAACTCGGGCTGACCGGGCCTAGGGTTGGGACGACAGCAATATCGATATTTACGGGGTGTAATGTTTTATATAATAATTAAAGAAATTAAATGACGGGTTGTAACATTTTAGGTGACAAAATAACATACCTACGCGACTTTACTCATTACTGTGAGCAACTTTTGTTATGAGATGAGAGCAACCCGCAAGCGATTCACGCAATAAAAATATCAGGTGATCCATACTAATGTTCAATTCGACAAATGTATGGAGACCAGGTTTTTTGTCATTTATAGGGTTATTTACTGCCACAGTAAAATATAATGATAGCAATGAGTGCAATCGCGTGCATATATCTTGTATCACCTAAAAATTATAGCAAGTATTTGTCTACCTTGCTTTGCACAAAATACAGAAATTTACAAATGACGTAGTTTACGCCTAATGTTATCTTTTAGTAGAGAACCATAGGGCTAAAAAGAGAGAAATACTCGTTATATAAAATTTTTAGTTAAGTTAAAGATTTCGTTTGTTGTACATATTTGGTTGATAACATTTTAAAAACGAAACAAATTCTATTCTTTTTTATAATAACCATTGATTCAAGTGTAATCGCCGTTTTTTCTTGCTACAGGTATATTTGAACTATCAAAGAGATTACAAATTCTACATCTACTATTCTTATAAGATATTTTTTAGTCTTGTTAGCGAAAAGACGATTGTTGCTAAGTTATTAATGTGTTTTGCTCAATAAAAAACATTAATAACTTTACTACTAGGTACACAGGGTACACTTATCTCACTTATATTTTTAAATTAACGTGTTGTTTTGTAATTTTCGCCAAATATTTTTATCGATATCCCCACACCCCGCTACTAGACGCGGGCCTTGTTTGCGCGGCAAGTCTGATCGTTTAAGATGAAACAGTAGCTTACTTAATACCTGAGATGGCACAATTAACGTGCATGTTGTTTTGCAATTTTTGCCAAAGATTTTTATCGATATCCCCACACCCCGTCACTAGGAACGGGCCTTGTTTGCGCGGCAAGTCTGATCGTTTAAGCTGAAACAGTAGCTTACTTATTACCTGAGATGGCACAACTTGCTCCGACAGACGCCGACCAACTGATAACGGTGGAAGTGAAAATTTGCTGATCAAAATATTTGAGTATGACAAATGGAGAGTGAAAATTAGACGACGAAAAGATATGGGTACACTAAAAAGTTCTTTATTTTTAAATTAGTCTTGCACGAAAACGAAATAAATATCATATACAAAGGAAAAAACACTAATTAAAATATTTTCTTAATTTAGCTTTAAACTGAATAAATGCACGGATCCGCCATTTTGAAAAAAAAAATACAAAAGCTCAATACAAAAAAAAAACTATTTAATCATCGAACTTCAAGTGGAGTCCAGACGGTATGGTATGATCAAATCGACCGATTTGATCATTAAGACAAGATTAAGACCATTGTGAGTTCGCTTTGATAATGACTCGACGAAGTATTTCTTATTTTTACATTTTTTAGGCTTATTGCACTAATTTAGTTTATTTTTACGTACGTACGTTACGTATAATACTCGTATTTATGCTACCTTCTCCGCCTGACCCGTTAATCTGAGTTTCGCTACGAAACCAACACATGGAAGTATTAATAACTTAAGGCTTGCTTACCGCCTGGGCCTTGTTTTAAGACTTTAGTTCTCTCGCCGTTCACCAAATTACATTATTACTAGTAGGTACACGAATAAACTCTCGGTAGCACGTGTATTATTCGTGTGATACTTATAGTAATTATTATGTGACATACCTAAAATTTCTAAAAACCATTGTTTGTTTTTTAACGAGTCTATAAAGTGGCCCACTGCTGGGCAAAGGCCTCCCCCTAGACTTCCAATCCTCCCGATAAACCGCAGCATCCGTCCAGTTTTTAAAACTAACACACACACAAACAGTTTTCAAAAACTATTAATATATTTATATACTTAATTTGGTTATTATTGAAGGGCAATGTAATTTCTTTAAAGTAATCTCATTACTCACGATAGTAATGTCATTAAATTTCAATCTGATATATTTGTACCAACCCTAATATTTGCAATTCCAAAAAAACCACCGTGACAATATAATAATACCGCGTTCGCAATAAATAATGCACTTCAAATTCGAAATTCGAAGGGGTTCCAAAAATGGCCGAAATCAAGCAATAGACCGCGCGCTGAGCGAGCGAAATCGCAAACCCCTCGGTAAAAATAAAAATGGCGGAGGGGCGTCTTGTCTTTATCTTTTCCTTATGTAAATTAAGACATAAATTCGTGAATTATTGGATATTTAATGAGGTTAAGAACTTTCATGGAACTTTCCCGGCGCCGCGCTCCGGGGCGTCGTTATTTCGAATTCGGAATCTTCTCGATAGGAATATAATAACGGAATTTTTGAGGCTGGCAAGTTTGCACGGTTCGGAAATTGAATGGTTTCGGCGGCTGCATTGTTTAAGTTTCCTTTGGGTTGGTATACTTATCAAGGAGGAATACAAAATACAATATATTTCTCATAACAAACTTTAATAGACTCATTGCAACACATTTACAACATATTTGTTGTTGTTGTTTAGGCTAAGCTTCGCCTTCCCATTAAGATAACCAATTAGGATGCATTTACGATTCCTTATCTTAGTATGCAAATGCCGACCGTAACAGAGCCAATGAACGGTAATAAATTTTACCTGAGCTAACCTTTTTTTTCAACACACATTTTAAAGTGCCATGCTATTGGTTATCACTTTTATGATAATGCGTGACCGTCTTCGAGCTGTTTAATAGTACATTACTACAGAGGCCGGGAAGTAAGGGGTTGCCGGCCGAATGCATATATACGGCCGAACGTAGTGAGGCCGGATAGTTATGAGGCCGACAACCCCTTTTCACGCCGATGTATGTATAGTGCTTTTCTCAAACATGCAATGAAATAAATAAAGAAATCTCCACGAAATCAAAGTTTTAATTCTAAAGAAACTAAAAGTAAACTAGGCACAAAATATAACTACCACTTGTACCTATCTTTATCACACGTGTCGTATATTTTACACATGTAGTTAATCAATTTATTACACAAATGTTCAAAGGTATATTTATGTATCTTTGATTTTTCGCCTTGTATCCTTCTGACTGTAGTTTTAGCCACATAACTAAGATTACATCGTTTTTTATGTTGATATTATGCTTCACATACATCGTTGCCTTAAACATGGAGTATAATTAACAGGTATTCATTTAATATTTTCGTCGGAACTCATATTAAATAACACAATAAACAACGCACAATAAATCCAATAAAATATAATTACAGATACACAATGAAAAATGTTCAACTTTACCTCCAAAACGATTAAAAAACCACCAACGCGTGTTTGAGTAGACATTTTTACCGCTAATATTTAAATGAAATATGTTTGTCAAAGGACTGTCTCATTTCAAACATAGACAGAGATAATCATACTATCTTTGTCTTATACTGGTACTAGCACCCAAAAGAAAAGGATGAGTATAGTTTTTTTGTTCTTATTTACTGACAAACTGGTTTGACCAACTATATTTTAAATCTGTATTTGTAGGTAAATTTGTAATTAAATATTATTGGAATTTGTTAATAATGTTTTATTTATATATTTTTTGTAAATTTGATACAAATAAAACTGCAAAATATATTAATAATCGTTTATTGTTTTTTTTAAGGGGTATTGGCAGAATGTCATTCCGAACCATAAGCAAATATTGGTTATAATTTTTTTTTTTGGCTGAATGCCATGATGCTGTGTCTCAAATATATGTGAAATGGAAATTAAAAAAGAGCCACTTCCCGGCCTAGGCCTGCAACTTTGTATGAAATTTCATTACAGGCCCCTCGTCTAGCCGCGCCGGAGTCGTGATACTTCCCAGCCTAATATAAAGAACGTAATATCAATATTACATAGCATGTTTGAGAAAATGATTATTACCCTTAAGGTTCACCGGGAATGTCCGCGATTGTAAGTACCTGGGTAACATTACACGTACATTATAAAAAGTACAAGTACTTAACCAAAACTACTTAACTAAAAGGTCCGACGGCTGCTCGCTCGTACCTTGGTTCCTGGGGCGGCCCCTGGCGTGGGATGTAACATGCGTTGACACGCTGGCCCCATCTCACGTCCGGCGCTCTGCCAGGAAGCCAGGGTCGGCAGCAGACGACGCCCAAATTGCCAAGTGCCGCAAATATGCATTTCTAAAAACTAATTATATATTTGCGGCACTTGCGATTGAAACTTTCGGTCCTTGGTCGTCAGACACCAGAAAACTAGTAAAAGAAATTTCTACCAAACTAGTCTGGGTGTCTGGCGACATACGAGCTGGCGCATTTTTTGCGCAGAAGCTCAGCCTCACTGTGCAGAGGGGGAACGCGGCCAGTGTCCTGGGAACAATGCCTCAGGCTAATTTAGGTTTAGATTTAGTTTAATCACTGTTTAAATTAAATAATTTTTATTGAATTACTCACAAACTACCCGTGTATAGATAAACATTTTAGGGTGTCCTAAGTCCTAAGTCTAAAGGGGCCCACTGACTATCAGTGCGCCGGACGATATCGGCCTGTCAGTTGTTCGGAACTGTCAAATTTTTGTTCTAATTTTTTTTTTGTTGATAGTCAGTGGGCCCCTTAACGCTCTAACTAACTATCCGTCCGTAATCAAACTGACACGGTCTCCGTAATCTAACGGACATGGACACGCGGTCTTAATTTGTCTCAGCTTGTAAGAGTTGTACGAGAAAGCCGGGGAAGGGCAAGTGGGATGGTTCTTACGTGGTTCTTATTAGTACGCGCGAAATGCACTGCGAGTCGTGTCAAGGTCGTATCATAACAAAAACAAAACAAGTTAAGATTTTGAACGTAGAATTGGCTTCCAGATTTAGGCTATTATAAATTATATTGAAAATTTCCGATCGATTGCTTAATGAATCGTCGTATAAGGTACCCAAATATTCAGAGTAGTTTAAAGTTTTATTAACCGAGCGTTAGCGAAGGTCTCCGTTTCAGCTTGGGCAAAAAAGCTTTCGTACGTGCGGATGTTCTCCTCTACAGGGCTATAACCGCGAAAATCGAATTTCGGTTTTCGCGGTAGGCCCCCAGGTCGCAATTCTTAACCGATTCTCGTGAAATTTTGTGAGCAGGTTCGATGAACCGATATAATTTTGTCGATTCACTTTTTAGGAATTTTTCAAAATGTCTGAACCATACATTTATTCAGTTTTAACATAGAGTAACTTATACTAGAGCGGTACTGTCATAGTAAATTTTGTAACCCCAGTAAATTCACTGCCATCTGTCGACACACTTTAAAACTAAAAATAAAGATTTATAAAAATACGATAAAATGTATTTAAATATGGAAAAATGTTTTTTTTTTGTTTGGATTAATTATTTTTATGATTTTGACCCATGTTCTTTCACTGATATGCGTTAAAATTGATAAATAACAAACGAAACCGTCAACGCCATCTCTACGACAGTAGGCCAAAGCTAGTAGCGCCCTCTGATCGTGAATCAAATTTTATTGATTTTTCGAGGCACGTTTTTTCCTTAGACTGTATCCATCTATTACGGAGTTATATCTATCTTTGGTTTTAAGTTATGCTCGTGAGGTCTACAGCTCACAGAGCCACTAAGTAGTTCTAGATTAATAGGGTAGTTGACAATTTTTTTATTACTGGTATCTAAATATCTGTATGGGACCCATTATCTTAAAGCAATACAAAAGTCACAAATGATGGTCAAAGTCTGGCATCGCCACTTTACTGAGCAAACGCTCTAACATAAATGGCAAGACATTGTGACGTCACTGTGTCGCTTTGCTTAAAAGCCGTTCCGATGTATGGAAAACAAGGAAATTGCGATTTTGGCCGTGAAATGTGTTATGTATATTGTTGCCATATAATATTTTTTTAAATAAAATGTAAGGAATCGAATGGTTCCGTTATTTTTTGGCCTATTTGAAAGTAAAAAAAAGTTTTTATTCGGAACTGGGTTATTTTTTTATTATTCCCATACATTTATTAAGTTTCCAATTTATTGTGATAAATTGCTCATTTTCTATGTATTTAACTAGATTTAGTTAAATACTTTATTTAAGCGACGCTTAAGGGAAAGGGGCGGCGACCCTCGCTCTGGTTCTTTCCTTGTCCAAAAGGTCCAAAAGATATCCCTGGCCATTCAGCGAGGTAATGCCGCTAGTATTTTTGGCACATTTGATCCGGGGGATAATCAGAGTGGGGGGTTATATTGTATTTGTTGTCATTTAGTTTTACTTTTTCGTAAGTTTATTTTAAGACACCCTTTTTCTGCAAATAAAATTATTTATAGTTATAAAATTCAACATGTGTCAATATATTCTCGCATTTGTATAAAGTATTAATGCCCTGTAAACTAATTAGGAACTCGTCTTCGGGCCGGACCGAGCAGTGATTGCAGTCCATGTCACGTGACGTAACTAGCATTTCCGGCGGAGCCGCCCGCCCGCCGCGGCCCGCCCTAGCCGCCCAACGTACTCTGTATCTATAGGTATAGTTGGTCAAGCAAATCTTGTCAGTAGAAAAATGCACGAAGTTAAAATTTTCTATGGGACGATATCCCTTCGCGCCTACATTTTTTAAATTCGCTGCCTTTTTCTACTGACAAGATTGTCAAAATATTAACTTCTTGGGCTCAATTTATTCAGAATCATTTGTACATTCACGCCTCATATATGAAAAAATGTGTACGAGTATCTAAATACACTTTTACCTTTAATTTCATGGCGTAAGAAAGCAAAATAGAAAGAAAGAAAGAAAGAAGAAAGAAAATACATTTATTTGACGCCACAACATAGTACATAAAAAAGAAAAGCATGCAGACAAAAAACATTTGGACGCCAAAAAGGATCCCCACTCAGCATAGTGCCGCGGCAAACCGTGGCGCTGGTTTTCTTGGGGGACCTGGCTTAATCTAAAAAAATAATGGCAACACGTACGCCAACGACACACAAATAAATTTACATTGACATAAAAATACAAACATTATTAAACATAGAAAATTAAGACAAATAAAATATTAACTACCGCCTAGAAATAGAGGGTAAAATAAGTAGAAGAAGGAAGCTAGCCTTTTTTTATTATTACCACGTCGGTGGCAAACAAGCATACGGCCCGCCTGATGGTAAGCAGTCACCTTAGCCTATGGACGTCTGCAACACCAGATATATTACATGCGCGTTGCCGATCCTTTAAAAACCTATACATTCCGTTTTTGAAGAACCCCATACTGTAGCCCCTCGGAAAACCTTGGCATGGGAGCTCATTCCACAGCCGAATCGTCTGCGGGAGGAAATTCCTCTTAAACCGCACAGTACGCGACCATTTAGGTCGGATGGATAATATTAAAAGCTGGACTCATATTAATGACGAACCACCTGAGCAGAATGGAACGGGATAGGAATAATTTCCGAGAGATGGTCGCCGACGTCCGATGAGGACATGGCACAACAAGAAGAAGATAGGTAACCTTAGAGCACTTAATAACCGGAGTCGCCTTCAGCTTACCCCTCTGCCGAAAACCTTGCACAATTGTGCATACTTTTTGTTATTTGACATGACTATTTGTACGTGAGCGTTTTCCAAAAAAAGATACATTTTATTCATATCTTCAAAATATTAACTTCTTGGGTTCATTTTACTCAAAATCATTTGCACATTCACGCCTCATACATGAAAAAACGTGTCCCAAAATTTTGTATGAAAAAATATTTTTCCAGTGCGTCACGTTCATACGAATAAATAAATTATTCATACAAAAATGTGACGATCTGGAAAGGAAATCTTGGGACAGATTTTTTCACATATGAGGCGTGAATGTACAAATGATTCTGAATAAAATGATATGTCCATAAACTACGTCCGGACCCGGGTATGTCCTTAAACTATGTCCAAAAGAGAGGTATGGGCACTGCGAATGACATCTCGCTTTGTGTGGTAGGGCACAGGACAGCGGATGTCATTCCAGATCAAGGGCAGATCCCAACTGGGGAAGTACCTCCACCTTACAGAAAACCGCAGCCAAATAACACTAGACCCTACTAATAGTGTTGTGTTCCTGCCGGTGAGTAAGGTTGCCAGAGCTCGAGGGAGAGGAGTGTTTGGGTCGGCAACGCGCATGTAACTCCTCTGGAGTTGCAGGCGTACATAGGCTATGGAGACTGCTTTACATCAGGCGGGCCGTATGCTTGTTTGCCACCGGCGTAGTATAAAAAAAAAAAAATTAATTGAGTAATTTTTTTGGAAAACGCTCACTTTACGTACAAATAGCCATATATTTGACGTGCCCCTCCCCCGCAAAAATATACAGACTGTTTTGTACAGAAAATGACAGACAAGGCGTCTCCAGTTAAGTTGCTAAATGCTCTAAGGTACAATACAAACGTTAAGTAGATACCAAAGAGGATATAATAAGATAGAGCGGTACTGTCATAGTAGATTTTGTAACCACAGTAAATTCACTGCCATCTATCGACACGCTTTAAAACTAAAAATGAAGATTTATATAAATACGATCAAATGTATTTAAATATGGATAAATGATTTTTTTTTATTTGCATTAATTATTTTTATGATTTTGACCCATGTTCTTTCACTGATATGCGCTAAAATTGTTAAATAACAAACGAAACCGTCAACGCCATCTATACGACAGTAGGCCAAAGCTAGTAGCGCCCTCTGATCGAGAATCAAATTTTCTTGATTTTCGAGGCACGTTTTTTCCTTAGACTGTATCCATCTATTACGGACTTATATTTATCTTTGGTAGATACCTAATGTTTTACTTGTATTTCATTTTGATAATAAAAAATAATGTTTTCTGTTTTTTTTTTCATCAAGCCAACTTTAACCTTTTAAGGTTTTGGATGGAGTCTGCCCTAGGAAGTATGGTCTAGTTTTCATGTGAATTGTTTCATGGCAATTGCCCTTGATTAAAACGTGTAAAAATTAAATGTCAACTACACATCTGCGTTAGCCCCCTCTTAATATGATTATCCGTAGTATCCGCAGAATATTAAATATATCATCATCTTCCTCGCGTTGTCCCGGCATTTTGCCACGGCTCATGGGAGCCTGGGGTCCGCTTGGCAACTAATCCCAGTAATTCACGTGGGCACGAGTTTTTACGAAAGCTACTGTCACCTGACCTTCTAACCCAGAGGGGAAACTAGGCCTTATTGGGATTAGTACGGTTTCCTCACGATGTTTTCCTTCACTGAAAAGCGACTGGTAAATATCAAATGATAATTTTGTACATGAACTTATGTATAAGTTTAGAAAAACTTATACTTATACTTATGGTACGAGCCGGGCTTTAAACCCGCGACCTCCGGATTGCAAGTCGCACGCTCTTACCGCTAGGCCACCAGCGCTTTTTCAGCTTTTTTTGCAGAATAAATATATGAAGTTAAATAAATAAACTTGTCGAAACATGTCCGGGCCAGATAAATAACGTGGTCAGCCACGAGTGAAAATAAACTTCTGTGTGGGCCGAGTTACAAGAGGTCACGGTATCTGACATGGAGGCCAAGGGGCGAGGGGTCAATTCAAACTTCCATTGTGATATCAAAATGATGTCACTTTGTTCTCATTCGCCCTTGCGTATCGCTCGCGCCAATGCATGTGCAGTCAATCAATTTGATTCCTAATAGGCCACTATAGAACCAGAGGGCCTATTCGGTTCGACGTGTTGCCTCCCTGTCACACTTACATACGAACTTGTAGTGTAGTAGAACACTTGTAGTGCGACAGAGAGGCAACACGTAAACGTGGTTCGCGGTAGACCTTCAGTTATGCTTAATGTGCTTATTGAGTGATGTATGTCATGTATCTAGTAGTCAAAGCGACAAGGTTCTATAATGGCCTAGGAATCAAATTGGTTGACTGTACGAGTGCAATGCGCGCGCAAATGACAACGAAATGAGATCTTTTAGATATCATTTTGATGTCAAAATGTAAGTTTGAATTGGCCTTATGGCGGCTTAACCAAGAAACAATCTAGTCCTATATAAAACGCCAATCAAAACGTATAGAATGCATGAAAATGATGATATGACTTTTCATCGAAGTCACGTAATTATTTTCATACATTATTTAAGTTTCATTTGCCGTTCTCTATCAACGATTGTCATCTTAGCTAGGCCCCCAGGCCGCGGCCTTAGCGTATGTTTAAAGGATTACTCACGCTAGACCGGGCCGTGCCCGGGCTGGGACGTCCGACATGTCATTTTCTATGACGGTTGATCAGTGATCACGTGGTGCTTTCCATAGAAAACGAAGCGTCGGAAGCTCCGGCCCGGCCCCGGCCCGGTCTAGCGTGAGTCATCCTTAATACGGTAAATTTCGGACTTTGCTAGGACCGTATTCGCCTATCACTTGCGACGCCGGCTATTGTCCAAGCAGCTCGTCTCAGCGGGTAGCCTGGTTTCAATAACAGAGACTATTCAGAGGGTTATTGTACAGATAATTACAAGTTTTACGCTCAGGTGGCATCCGCAGGGTTAGAAACACAAGCTTGATATGTTATCAACAAATCGCATATAAAAAAATGTCGCTTGAAATTATGAAATATGAAAATAAACTCTGGTGATTCTAGTTCAATTAACCGGCGCAGACTGAACCCTGAGAGTCTGCGCCGGTCCGTCACCGTCGACGCAAGCTCCTGATGACGCTCCTCGGTACGGAGTGAAACATGTCGAGCGTTTTCGACTTAAAACACGTGAGCAACCCGTTATTAATATGTCTGTGTCTCACGGAAGTTTTGTTATTAAAACTATCGGCCGGCTTAGGCTTATAATCGTAATAATTAGACAACTAGCTGGCTAATTTAACCAAATGGCTGCGACATGCATATAATTTTCTCCAACAGCATAGCAATAAGTAGTAATGTCCTGTACCCGTACCATGAGTCACTGACAGTGTCAAAACTGACATATACTCTAACGTCTACGTAGTTTACTTTCTATACATCTCGCTCGCACTAATATGTCAGTACGAGCGAGATGCATAGAAAGTAAGTTACGTTTACGCCAGCGTTTATGTCAGTGCCAAACTGATGGTAGCTGTATTAGTCCCTCCCGCTAACTATAACTTGCTACATTTGTACAAACCATAGCTATGTACTTATATATTGTATAAATATATAGAAAATTGAGAATGTTATTATAAACAAGGCATCTAATGCGATCCCCCGCATTCCGCGGTTTATCCATCTTACCCTAATATCGAAACTGATCACCCCTCCCCTTAGGAACTATTGATACATGAAGATTTATGTCTGTTCGTGTTTATTGGAATTTTATTCAAAATGAAGGAATTTATTAAGTTTAGGCAGTAGGGAAATCTATTTTATTATAAGTACCTACCTAACTATTATCATTGGTTAGGAAAGTATGATAATATCAGAAATCAGAATTGATATTATCTATTATAATGTATTTACAGTTTTAGAATGGTGTGTAATATGGCGAGAAGAATTATAGTTGTTATCTAGTCCGTCCAAGCTAACTTTGAACTACTTTGACTTGAACAGAACAAAGTGAGGGAGTGTCATTAAAATCGTGATATTGGCATTGTGACATCAATTATGACATGAATCACATCAATTATGTATTAGTGTTAAGGGGCCCACTGACTGTCAGTTCGCCGGACGATATCGGCCTGTCAGTTGTTCGGAACTGTCAAATTTTTGTTCTAACTGACAGGCCGATATCGTCCGGCGGACTGATAGTCAGTGGCCCCCTTTAATGTAGAATAAGTTCAGGACGAGGCTTGTGCGGATTACGTTTGTGTTTTGACGAAGCATGTGGCGGATTACCTTTTTGTATGATTTAATTATTAAATAAATATATTATGACATTCCCACATTGTTATCTTTGTCCGATATTATAACTATGACAAAACCAAAACAAATGATAGTGGTTTTATAATTTGTAAGATATAGGAAGTTTGAAGAATGATACGATAAACACATATGATACGATAAGAACAGCCATATAACTCGGGTTACAGCTTTTTTTTTTTATTGGATTCGTGTAAAAACTATATAGTAGGTAGGTATCATGAAATTGTTATAGTAAATTTTGCTATTAGGAAATCATGGACAAACATACACATAATGTTGAGAATTGTAACGTTTCGACGGACTACATATGTTCTATATTCCGAAACATTAATACGAGTAACTTCTATAATTATATCTTTGCTTTCTAGTAGTAAATAGTATATATTTTTCACAACCAACAGACGTAGGTAAGTAATCGGTCGGCAATCATTGTTAAAGACAAGAACATACATTTAAGTAAAAAAAACCGGACAAGTGCGAGTCGGACTCGCCCACCGAGGGTTGCGTAATTTTCAGAATAGAATAGAATAGAATATTTTTTATTCGTAAACACACAGACAATAGACATACATTTAAAGAACATAGTGAAAATAAAGTGTCACGAAATGGCCCCATCTCAGCATGCTGCTGGCGACTTCCAGCGCTGATCTTCCGATGAGACCATCAGGTGAGAATCACGGAAGGTAACAGACAAAAAGAAAGCAACATAAAAGAAAGAGACATAAAATATGGCGAAAAATAAAATTACACATCGTTTACACAAACTAATACAAAAAGAGATACAATATGACGACATAAGAACATAACATAAGTACATAACATTAAGTAGACTTATACGGATCAACGTTTTAGTATTTGTTGTTATAGCGGCAACAGAACTATATCATCTGTGAAAATTTCAATTGTCTAGCTATCACGGTTGATGAGATACAGCCTGGTGACAGATAGACAGACGGACAGAGGAGTCTTAGTAATAGGGTCCCGTTTTTACCCTTTGGGTACGGAACCCTAAAAAGCTAACATGCTCGCAGTTTAGTCTGCAAAATAATCCCGCAAACGTCACCGCATTACTATTTGTCAGTCATAATCGCCAGACATTTGCTAAATATACCTATACAAAAATATACATACAACAATCAAAATTTCATAACCCTCGGCATTCATCTTAAGACGTGCTCACATCAAACAACTTCTCAACGTAGGGTCCCAACCCTAGCAAAAAGGGAAAAGAAAAAAAAAACAGCCAAAGACGCAATTACTCCTCGACAGCATTATCTAATACCACTGAAGAAAATAAAAACAACACTTATTCTCCTTACATTAAGGTTGAAACGCGCACGATATTCCTTTTTCAAACTGAAAACGTAAGGTGGTTTTACAGATCGCTAAAAGCAGGGCTGTATCAAAGAAATGTGTCTAATGAATCTATTGGTAGCTGCGCTTATGCGTGTACGTGTCAAGTATTTTTTTAAATACACAAACACAGTTGTATGACTTGTGTGTGTGCAAGGAGGGGAGAGCCAAGAGATGCTTTCTTCGGCTCCTTGCTTCTTATGAAGCGCTCGAGTCACCTTGATAGTTGCTATGCTGGTGTTTTAGTAACTGAAAAAGTGCCTGTCGTGTACGAGAATGCAGTTATGTTTGTGCATGTTTTTAGCTGATAGGTATGGATTTTACGTACATATCTATTTATACAAGTTACTTTTACATAAAGCAAGGCGCTAACTTCATAAATACTTACGAAAAGTTACCTCATGAATCATACCTTTTTTCTCGTTCCTATTTTAAATATAAGAAAGTTGTTCAGATTTTAAAAAATCGGTTATGGATTAACATCTCATTTATTTACATACAAGATATATACAGTGGTACTACGTAAATATGGATTTGATATTTATATGATATGGATTCATCGTCATTCGCTTGCCCTTGTCCCATTCACTTGGGGTCGCCGCAGTATGTCTTTTATATGATATGGATTATAATATAATTATCAAATAATATTTATTCAAACTCATAGTCAAGCTATTTGAAGCCACTTTGGCCAATTCAAACTTACATTCATCATTCGCTTGCCGTTGTCCCATTCACTTGGGGTCAGCGCAGCATCTTTTTCTTCCATACCTCTCAAACTTACATTGTGACATCAAAATGATATTGCATTTCGCTGGGACTTGCTCGTACATGTATAGGCGCGAGCGAGACGCAAGGGGGTGTGACATCAATTAGATATAATTTGTCACTATCATTAAATTTGATGTCACAATATAAGTTTAAATGGCCTCTAGGCTAACAGGCCGTCAACTTTTGGATTTTGCTACGTAGTAAAATCAATGCTACGATCTACGTCGTCGCATATCACATTATAACGTAGCTTACGTTACACAACTACTGTAGATAATTCAGTGAAAGGCTGCGTTTTGATAAGGTCAAGCTGGATGAGCTGAACTTGTTACGGTTATGAACTGGTTTTGATACGACCTTGACTATCGTCTTGGCGATTAGCGCGCATCTCACGTACGACTTACTTCGTTTCGCATGCGCCAAACACCGTTAGCGATCGCTAGGTAGGATAGGTAGGTCAGGAGATCTCCTAGTTCATATCAAAACTGTGAGGTCAACTCGGACAATTAGTTATCGTTATCGTTCGCCCGTGCGTCTCGCTCGCGCTAATAGATCTACGGACAAGTCCAAGCGAAATGAACGCGCGAATGATAACTAACTGACATCATTTAGATACCGTTTTGATATCAAGTGTACGTTCGAATTGGCCTCTGTAACAAGTTGTTACATCTGAATCAGGCTCGCACACAGTGTTGAAAATATTGAAATGAACGGCTCCTATTACAAAATGCATTACAACCATCAAGACCACTCATTCGCCTTCTAAATCACTCCCCCAATTTCGCTCTCGCGGCCGATCGTCTCAACTCACGCACACAGACACACCACCACTATCGCACTACGCACCCACACAGACACAGCCGGGGGCGCGTGCCCTAGACTCCTCCTTTATATTTTCTTCTTTGTTATGTAAAAAAATAATAATAAGAGAAAGGGGACTCAAAATCGATAGTCAAATGGCGGCGGTATCGGCCGATTTACTTTTTTGGCTGCTTATTGCCTGGGTAGGGATGGGATTCGAATCGTTTGCGGTAAGTGGTGTGTTTGGATGGTACTCGATCTGTTCAATATCTTGGTCGAATGTGTAATTGCGTCTCACATTTAGCTTAATGAGAGAGTGAGACGCAATGCACATTGGACTAACAAATTGGTCAGGTGGTATACCACCCTTAC
Organism: Cydia strobilella; assembly: GCF_947568885.1. Lineage (NCBI taxonomy): Eukaryota > Metazoa > Arthropoda > Insecta > Lepidoptera > Tortricidae > Cydia > Cydia strobilella. The sequence continues at coordinate 3,731,770 of NC_086056.1, forward strand.
GAACGGAGGTTGGTAAAGGATCAAATGATAAGATCTCGTGTTTACGTTTTTGAAAAGTATCCAACATTAAATTAAAGGTTATTCCGATAATAAACATAGGCATTCAGAAATATATTTTTTGCTCAATCAATCAATATTAAACGAGAGAAAAACCTTTTTAATATGTAAAGAAATAGTGCCCCCAAAGAAATTGTAGAAATTAAAAAGTGGCAATACTGTAGTGTTGTCCATTTCAAATCAATATAAGAAAACGGGACGACACTACAGGTCAGTTAGTGAAGCAAAAATAGTGCTTAAATCACGTCTAAGAAAAAAACCGGCCAAGTGCGAGTCGGACTCGCTCACCGAGGGTTCCGTAGGTACTTTTAGTATTTGTTGTTATAGCGGCCACATCATCTGTGAAAATTTCAACTGTCTATCTATCACGGTACATGAGATACAGCCTGGTGACAAACGGACAGACGGACAGCGGAGTCTTAGTAATAGGGTCCCGTTTTTACCCTATGGGTACGGAACCCTAAAAATCTACGGAGATTTCATGAATCTTCCCGGATAAAAAGTAAAACCGTAAAGCGGTGTCAAAATGCATATTTCTGATCCCGTAAAATGTGTCTAGTTTGCTCCAAAATTTAAATATATCACTACTAACACTTAATGAGGTTCTAATATAATTTACATATATAATAACTGAGAGCACACGTACCCAGCAAACAGACACATTTTACTTTCGTTTTTATCAGCTTAAGCTCAGCATAAGCTCGCAATCTCCATCAAATTAAAAAATCATTCATGGGTAATTGAGTAAGACTTTATAATAAACTTACAAATATCATTACTGAATTATCTGTTAATAAATTTAAAAAATATGTAAAACGTAAACTTATCTCTAAAGCCTATTATAGCAAACAAGACTACATGAATGATGAAACACCGTGGGATTGTGATTGAATATAATTAATTATTTATTATTATGTTAATAATAATGAAATTGATAATTCAATGAATACCTATATTAGGTAATCCATATTTTTTGACATTTAGATTTTTATTCTAGAAAGTTTCTAGACTAGTACTTTTTATACAATTTTGGTGTTTGACGATCCTTTTGTGAATTCTTATTATTAAGCTTGACATATCTATAATAATTCAATGTTTTTAAGAATAATAATAACTGCATCAATAAATTGCTCTGATATTTAGATTAAGGTAATATTTGTAAAACTTGACAATTTAAAAGTGCTTGTTGTTAGGCCTTTTTGAATAAAGAATACTTTGACTTATAGTAACTAGATATTTAGCGTTGACTACACCAGTTAGTCTGTAGAAGATACCTATACATACTTATAGGCTATACTACCACCTAATAGCCGATGAAGGGTCGATTTTAATTAAGATCTGAGCAAGACGACACGGACAACCGTTACCATATATTAAGTGGCCTCTACTGAATCACCATACGTTGGACAGTTAGTCTAACTTGTACGTAAGTACCGTAAAATCAGGTAACTTTAGTCCAGAACTATGGTCCAAATTCAATTCAAGTTTCTGGATCTGTTTCCCGCTAGTATTTAAATTAATAAGTACCTACCAATTAACTGATAGATGTGTATCTAACTATCTACCCGGAACTATAGCCGGTCAGATAACTTTGTCCGTAGAAAAGGCGCGAAATTCAAATTTTCTATGGGACAATAACTCATAAGTACTCATAACATTTTTGAAATTTGCCGCTCTTTTCTACTGACGGAAATTGTTTGACAGATTTTAGTAAGAGGAAATCAATAGAATGTTCTTACCACACAGCCGCGTGTCCAATGGAAAAGAATCAACTGATCTTTGATTAACTCTCATGACGACACTTTTTTTAATTTTTACTCAACCAAAAACAAACCGTTCCACGTTCAAAATCCACCACACACTGACTGGCCGTTGCCCTAAATAGCTTTAAAATAAGAATAAAAAGGATAATAGTGAAAAGAAAAACCGGTTATCGCGAGATTGTCTTACGCACAATAGCTGGCCAGATGGTCGCGGATGCTGCGTGGTTTCAGTTAAAAAGGAATAAAACTGGTTTAAATTGTGAATGAGCTTTTGTGCGGTGATCGGTTATTTTGATTTATTCGATTTTTAGTGGCGCGTGTATGGGAATAAAAAGATGCGAGCTCAACAGGTAGCGGCGGGGACAGAAGTGTTTGGATACGTTAACGGGCCAACTTTTGTTTAAGTAGTCGATTTTTAGGGTTCCGTACCCAAAGGGTAAAAACGGGACCCTATTACTAACACTTCGCTGTCTGTCTGTCTGTCCGTCTGTCACCAGGCTGTATCTCATGAACCGTGGTAGCTAGACAGTTGAAATTTTCACAGATGATGTATTTCGGTTGCCGCTATAATAACAAATACTAAAAAAAACAGAATAAAATGAATATTTAAGTGTTTATTTAAAGAAAAACGCTAAGCTTTCCAATTAGGTAGTTAATATTTTATAATACCTATATTCTATCTGTAGACAATGCGAAATCGAATTAAAGTTTTCAAATTCAATAAATTTATGTTTACCATACCGTGCTTAGGGTTATTCTAATGAAAAATAAATAAAATTATTGTAAATTAAATTGTTTTCATTAATTTATTTATCGATAAAATGTTACACCTTACACCTTAGACATCAAATAGCAATTAACATTGTAATAATTATTAATATAATTATGTATTTTACTTAGAAATAATTATGGTATCCATCTCGCTCTGAGATTATAATTACATTTCAATATGTTACATTCATTGAAAACTTTAGGTATTATTCAGTTCTAACTTGGGTACTCTTTTTTTTCAAGATCAACAATCAAAGGCCAATTATTTATATGTCAACTGATATCCTAAATTATACCAAAACATATTATACATCATAATCATAAATATCACAGTATCACACTAAGTCTAACTATATTATTATAGATCAACAACAACAAGATATAGTCCAAGATCAAGATTCATGATGACGCGCCGCGCACGCGCGGGCGCGGCGTTTAGCGGTGGCAGCATGGTTCCATTCATGGTTTCACTATGCCTGTCACTTTCGAACTTACATACTTGTTAGAACGTGACAGGCATGGTGAACGATAAAAATGCGACCGTGCTACCGCCGCAGATCGAGGGTTACACCAACGCTTTCGCATGCGACAGTACCGTCCACTTTTTACTCTTACTCCGATGTCAGCGCCTTTATATGAACCGGCCCGGCCCGGTACGGCCCGGCACGGTGGTTCAAGTTCAACACGGATTAGTTTAGTCTGTTTGTGGTCTGTTTGTTGCATGCATGATTTGACACATGGAGGCCAATTCTAACTTAATTGTACATCAGTCACAAATGATGTCAGTCGCTCGTACTTGTTCGTACCAAAGATAGATATAACTCCGTAATAGATGGATACAGTCTAAGGAAAAAATGTGCCTCGAAAATCAAGAAAATTTGATTCTCGTTCAGAGGGCGCTACTAGTTTTGGCCTACTGTCGTATAGATGGCGTTGACGGTTTCGTTTGTTATTTAACAATTTTAACGCACATCAGTGAAAGAACATGAGTCAAAATCATAAAAATAATTTATGCAAATAAAAAAAGAATTTATCTATATTTAAATACATTTTATCGTATTTTTATAAATCTTCATTTTTAGTTTTAAAGTGTGTCGACAGATGGCAGTGAATTTACTGGGGTTACAAAATTTACTATGACAGTACCGCTCTAGTATAAGTTACTCTATGTTCGTACATATATTGGCGCAAGCGAGACGCACGGGCGACTGTAGATAGAGTAGAGTAGATATTATTTTGATGTCAGTGATGTCACATTGAAAGTTTGAATTAACCCCCTTTTTTCAAGATTAGCCAATAGCAACATGGCAAAACAAAGTAGGTACCGTGAAATCAGGTAAGTTTAGTCCACAACTTACAAGTATGGTCCATATTCAAGTTCCAATAAAATAATGTTTATGTTGTGTTTTTCAAATTATGTTTAGTAAGTATATATATAATATAGAAAGAGCATTAGTGTATCTAAGCTCCAAAATAAATGTAACGAATACAAATCATAAAGGCTTAGTTGTACTTAAGGACTATAGTTAACTAATTTTACGGAACTTAAAAAACTTTACATTTTCTAATCTTCCAAAAAAATTCTATAAACATTTTACGTAACAGCTACACCATATAAAAAATAATTTTCGTAGGGACCATCTATAATCTACAATTTTCGTAGGGACCATCTATAATCTACACATTTACTTTTTAATACGCGTAGTCTGATCCTCTACTTTTGAAGCTGAGTGTACCAGTGATACCACGCCGTGCATAGCAGTTGAGCAAACCGAAGCTTTGGCTTGCTTTTTCTCAGAACCTGTAAGATCCACAATCGATTCAAATTATGTAAGCTGATGGGGAATGTTCTGAAGGTCCTGCCACCGCACCACCGCAGTCACAGTCACAGTTATATCTTAATGGAGGTCACCATTGTGCCATTATTTGTATGATATGAACGAACATTAAATTCGTTTATTAAATAACGCCATAGCGTGTATAAGTAAGTATTAAACTTATGGGATAAATTAATGGGATAGCACAAACTAAAACCATGGAGTTTGGGTGTTCTATCGGATATTTTTTTTAAGTATTGTATTGCAGTAATGTAAAATCCAAACCAAATTTCAAAAGTTCGATCAAAACCAAATTTTAAAAATTAGATTACTCCAAACATTGTCTAAGTATTTCCGATCACCCCAATTCGATGGTTACAATGCAAACCAGTTACTCATGTCCGGTCCCTCGCAGCTGCCGGACTCATCTCAAATATATCCGACATAGAACGAGAAATGTGTGACGCGAACAATAATTGTAATGTTAATTAAGGATTTTTAATAATTATTGTGGACTGAAAGTTTGTTATTAACCCCCTTATTCATAAAACTTTACAAACCTCTATAATTTACTTTATGTTAATCCCTTTCTTACATATATATACATAAGTTAAAATGAGAGATTAAGACGTTGAAGAAAATGTTGATCAGTTTGAGTAATACATCTCCTTCAGTTTTTTTTGCCCAACCCGGTATAAGAATAAAAGGAAAAGGCAAAGGCAAAGGCATAATATGTAAATACATATAGCAAAACATATTAGACATTAGTTGATTTGGTTCAACTGGAAACTGGAAACACTGTATAATTAAGCAATGCATTACAAACCAACCGTTTACCTGTACTTGAATACCTAATATTTATAGAGTGAATGTAATTTAATGTACTTAAAAGTAAATTAAATTACTGAATGTATCGAAAATACAAATTCATCAAGAAGGATTGACCTTCTAAAAATTATTACATTTAAATATAAACCCTTTCAAATCTACAATTGTAGATATTAATATTTCTACTCGACACAAGATGGCGTCGTTACGCTAAGCACGCGACTATAGCGCTACCCGCGGGAATTCGACTGAATTAATTTTAGTTCATTGGCCATCTAGTGTCGAGTAGATTACAACTCAAAGTTTTGACTACTCCATAACAGATGGTGCTATGCACTAGTTTATTACACCAGTTTATTTTAGGAATACTTCATAAGTTTTTTAAGGTAATGGACAAAACACTGCATACATTTTAAATACAAGATGAGATAAATATTGATAAACCAGAAAATTGAAAACCAATGAAATATAGACGCGAAATATTATTTTTAAATATTCTAAATAGGTTCTAATAAAGAGTGAAGTGAGTTAAATAACAGCCATGTGTCTTAAAATAGATATTTCAAAAATCCCATCATCCCAATAAATCGAATCTGAATATGTTTTAGATTTAAATTGCATATCTATCATAAAAAGCGCCACAAGTAATTAATTTAGTTTGTAGCAACTTTTATTATTCACACACTATTTTCAGCGTTTATTGACGTGCTAACATCTTACAAATCGATGAACACCGGTAGCATGGAGACTGTATAAAGGAGCCAAATCTCTATGTATGAAAAGTGTCCATCAAAAAACAGTAATTAGGCGGCGCCACCATACACCGAAATACTACCAAAAGCAACCTACGTAATTTGGTCGGGTTATTTGTTGCCTTATATGGTTCATGTTATACTCATGTCCCAGAGCCTAACTAGCGCCACCGGAGAAATTAGGAACTATTATTTAAAGCTTAACGCGGTCACTTTTACAACAATTCTGCCATAAGAGATTGCGATCCTTTCTATACCATCCATAACCGGTAGCAATGGTAGCATGCACGAAAAAGTGTCACGTTGTGGACAGATCTCCATGGTAACGTTACGGCCTTTACATCAATGCAAAGAGTATAATATATGTGCATCAATGTTTTCTTATGACGTTATCACGCAAAATTATCGTCCGTAAACCATATTTTTTAGAAACTATTTTCAGAATTTTTCCCATACGAGTGATTCGCCTGAACGCTTACATAACTCGTCCAATCCGATCTTCGTCGAAAACCTTTGAAAAACTCAATTTTTCGCACCATCGGAGCGCTCTAAAGAAAATTAGCGAGGGAACCTGTCGAAAATACCTCATTTTCGCTTCGTACTATCTAGACTGGAACAACCTTAGCACATGGTAGTAGAGATCATAGTTACTCGTTTGTTTACAGGTTGGTGGACAGGTGTAAAATGGAGGCGGTCTATGCATTATCTACGCAACTTTGCTTTGGTATATAAAAACAAGACGAAAATTTCACCTGGAGGTTCATTTAAAGAATTGATTGTTTGGATAATGCGAGTAGGTACTAAATATTGAAAAAATACCACTGTTTCGGTAGCTGTTTATAAGCCAAAGACCTATCTTCTTTGTTCTTTGTTAAATTGCTCACAAATTTGTTAATTGTTTGTTATTTTGACTGGCGTGAAACTGCATAGGACCGGGATTAGTGGCGAACAGTCATGTTGGAGGCCTACACACTTTGGGTCGCTGCGCCAGACGAGTAAGAAAGTAAGTAGTGTTAAATTGCTCAATAAATGCTTGCAAGAGGTGATTATCCGTATATCGATAATTATTATTTAATTGAATTACATTACAGAGCAATTCTATGTTAAAAACCAGACCCGTCTTCATCTCTAGCTAGAGCGGTACTGTCATAGTAAATTTTGTAACCCCAGTAAATTCACTGCCATCTGTCGACACACTTTAAAACTAAAAATGAAGATTTATAAAAATACGATAGAATGTATTTAAATATAGATAAATGATTTTTTTTATTTGCATTAATTATTTTTATGATTTTGACCCATGTTCTTTCACTGATATGCGTTAAAATTGTTAAATAACAAACGAAACCGTCAACGCCATCTATACGGCTGTAGGCCAAAACTAGTAGCGCCCTCTGAACGAGAATCAAATTTTCTTGATTTTCGAGGCACGTTTTTTCCTTAGACTGTATCCATCTATTACGGAGTTATATCTATCTTTGGTTTTACTTATTTGTATAGTTACTTTTACGAGCATAATATGACAAGATTAACTAGGTACCTAAGGTCCGTCCATGCTTTGAATTGTTTTGTCTTGAATATAAAAAAGTGAGGAAGTGTCATTGTAAACGGCATAGTTTCAAAGAAACTTGACATTAATGATGACATGACATTGCCACACTTTGTCATTGCAAATGCCATGCAGAGTTAGCTTGGGATGACATGCAAAAGTATAACTTATTGTCTCCAATTCACATGTTGTAATTATTTCATTTAGCGGAATAATAATATAGTTTATATCCTAAAAATATTTATTTCTTTTTTTTTTTACTATTGAAATTATTTAATTAAACATGTAGTATAAAAAAATCAAAATTACAAACTAAATTAAAAACTAAAATTAAAAACTAAACTTAAAAATAAACTATAAATAAAAAATTTGCCCCAAATCAGTACCGTCTATTGGCAGCAATAAATTATATCCTTCAAGTAATTAAACCAATTTCGGTTTCGGTAAAAAAAAAAACATAAAGTATTTCAACCATAGGCAATAAGACCGACAGTCGTACTCATTCGTAAATGTGGAATAATTAATATTCAAAACTGTTTTACAAGCGTCTGGTTGACGTAACTGGTGACCGAAGAGCTGGCGGCTTCCTCGCACAACGTATCACCACTGCGATACAGCGAGGAAATAAAAAATAAAATAAATAAAAATAAAATAAAATTCATTTATTTCGGACAATTCGGAATCCATATATAATTTACATATCAAATATTAAAATTAAAATTAAAATGAAAATTAAAATTAAAATTAAAATTAAAATTAAAATTAAAATTAAAATTAAAATTAAAATTAAAATTAAAATTAAAATTAAAATTAAAATTAAAATTAAAATTAAAATTAAAATTAAAATTAAAATTAAAATTAAAATTAAAATTAAAATTAAAATTAAAATTAAAATTAAAATTAAAATTAAAATTAAAATTAAAATTAAAATTAAAATTAAAATTAAAATTAAAATTAAAATTAAAATTAAAATTAAAATTAAAATTAAAATTAAAATTAAAATTAAAATTAAAATTAAAATTAAAATTAAAATTAAAATTAAAATTAAAATTAAAATTAAAAAACAATCAACTTTTAAAAACTTAGATATAAAATTTAAAATTAGAATTAAAATTATAGCATTGTTTAAATATAAAATTACAATTAAAATAGAATTACAATAAATAATTAAATTAAATTAAATTAAATATATATATATTTTTTTAAATTGATTGGATAAAAAATGACAAATGCCGCCAGCATACTTAGTACAATGCCTCAAGGGCCTGTTTTAGATTTAAGCTAGTTATTAATTTCGTTTAGTAGTAGCACTGTATACATCTTGTATGTAAATGAATGATTTTAAATTTCACAATTACGTTTGTAGTGTCATTTATACCTTCACCCATTTATATAACATTCGTATTATGTTCCATATAATTTATAAAGGGTATTGTCCTCTGTATACATTATTAGCATAATGACTCCGGAAAGAGGGCGAAAATCGACGGAGCACAAACTGGGAAAGTGGCGAAAAAAATGGTAATAAGTATACTAAATGTTAATATCTTCCTTTGTATGTATAAAACTTATAAATGTGGTTTATTTTGAATTGTGTGAAGATTTCGTATCAGGAATCAAAATACTAATACCCTAATACGAATGATATTGCCTTTATTATAATTTTACCGTCAACTTTTTTAGCTAGACGGCCGTTGTTTATATATATCTACTTATATACTATATTGAATTTTTAATGCTTGTTAAATGTGATACGAAATATTATAATACCACTGTAGCAAAGTACTGCTGTGCTGTAATAACATTATAGCAAAGTTTTAGAAAAGATAAATCTATATATGATTTTGGTATTACTACCCGTGGAAAAACACAACCGCTAGAGAGTGCGTAAAGTCACAAACATGGATAAAAAAATATAAAAAAGACACTAATTATTTGTGGTCGTATCCGAGACCCGACATCCGATATTGGATCGGACACTGTGAAAATGCTCTTAGGGACGCAGTACCTTCCCAATGCAAGAAGGTATTGTCAAAAAAAGCTATCAGTCTAATTACGTACACTGAAACAAAAAATAGACCAATTGCTACAAAAAGCTAAAATTTCCCCGTTTGTTTTGAGAAAGCATTGAAACAAAATAAATGCCACCTTATTAGGTTTATGAAAGATTCTAATTAGATTGAACCGGAGTGTACATTGTTATGCACATTGAGACTTACGAGGCTATGCTAACACTAACTGGAACAAGCAAACTCCGCTCGTAAGACCGGCCGCTAATGAGTTTTAAATACGCGGCGCTGACCGCGAAACTTTCCGCGGCTGCCGGTTTTTATTCTCCGATACTTTGAAGAAGTTAAGTAACAAAGTAAACGCAAACATATCCCGTTTGCGTTTACAATTTATTTTATTGTTGGCAATAAGTGCACAATAAACTTGCTAAATAATATGCGTTGGGTACCTAAAGTTTAAAATTTTACTAACTTTGACTACAGCTAACCACGCTGGTTAGTACCTATCTAGAACTGATTTTACAATAGATACCAGAAGAAGGTAAGTACGAATTACACAGTGCGAGTTACATAGTACTATAAGTACATATGACTAAAAATAAAATTTAAATCAATAAAATAGACTTAAGTACATATATAAATAAATATTTCGCAAGGTCTAAATTCGGATTCAGAGAAGGAATCGAACTAGAATTTTAGAAATATAAACTATAAATTAATTTGTACGAAAAAGCTACGCAGGAAATACCTCATACTTAATTCATAATTAATTAATTACACTAATCAAACCTCCTCTTTGTTAATTTTATTTATAAGGTATGTACTTAATTGAAAAAAGTGGAAAGTCCACTATTTTCAATCAAGATATTAGGTAAATTTAATATCGTCATGGTCAAAGTGCCAAAAATATGTAGACACGACCAAATTGCTCATATATTAAGCTAGTGAGTACATATTTTGACACTGTCCGTGGCGATATTTATTAATATTAATACCTTGACTGTATACCTATAGTCTGTTTTTATAAAGTACTACTACTACATACTAGTACTACTAAGTAGAATTTGAACCGATCACCATTTGATTAAACAAAATTAATTTATCGATCCCGAACCCCAAAAATTTAACCACATCAGTACTTAATAAAGAAATTCCTAACCAACAGTGACGCCATGAAATCGTCGGGCGCGAATCGTAAACGGGCGCCGAATACAAAACGCACCCCCTCCCCTCCCCATCTTCAGCCCTTCCTTAATGTACAACAAAGACACCCCACTTTGTACTTAACTTGTATGTGTGCGTGTAGTGTACGATAGTTCTGTTGGAAATATTTCATATTAAATTTTGGCCCTCTATCAATATAAAGTTGGACGGGTTATCTTTACGGCATATTATGTTCTGTTAGCTTTTAGTTGGACGGTTAGATAATATGGCTGAAACTATTGCTTTTTGTAATGGAATATTTGAAGTACAATTTTAATTACCACAAACTAGCTTCTGCACAATTCTTTACGAATGATATTTCGTCGAACGTCAAATCTCGAAACTCACACCTTTAAAACTCGTAAGTATTCTGGCTAATTCAGTGTAAATTTATTACTAATCGAATTTAAACTATCGTGAGACAAGATAAGAAACAAAAAAACAAACACTTAACTAACTTAGCGGTTACACTCAAGTGTTTTAGTCACTCGCGCGACATGTTTCGCTACAAGTGTTGGGTGACATCCCGCCCATCGCGCCCGCCTACAACAACAGCGCTTAGTGCTTGAAAATGGAGACCTAGGCTCTGCGAAACATGTCGCGCGAGTGACTAAACTAAGTTAGTTAAATTTATTATTAATTTCGAATCCTATGTATACCCATATAGGCCATATAATGAATACCCGAGCAAGCGATTGATTCCAAAATGAAAAGTGGAGTCTTGCGCTTTGCGAGGGTTTCAAGGTTTAACAAACTGCTACTGAGTAGGCTGTGAAGCACAAAAATTTTCACCGGACCAACACGAGGAAAATACTAATGGAAAACATAACAAATTAAATGTTAATGAACGCATTTAAATGTGTACGATTCAAAATAATAACATAATAGTCAATTCCACTAGCCAATATGAGGAAACAATTACAAAATTCAAATTACTTTGCGACTTGTGGATAAAATGAAAATTTCTCATCAGTTTTTGAAGAATAAAGAGAGCCTTTACGAGCTGGTGTGGTAAATGAACAATAAAGATTGTAAGCCAATATTTTGACGCATACTTAATTATTTAATATTTAATAATTCGATTTTTATTCAATTTATATTTATTTATTTATTTTGATATTATTTTAATTGAATACATATTATGATTAGTACTACAAATGTAAAAATACACCTAGATTTAAGAATGTTGCAGTGCCCTACCAGGGTGTCATGTACCTACAAATGTATTTATTGTAACACCTGTATTATGATGAATATGATAGCAATAAATATATGAAATGAAAATAATAATGGAAGGGCAAAAGCCAGAACCTAGGAACAGAAGAAAAGTCTTATTCCGTCCAGGGTGCCTAGCCAAGATGCCAAAGCTTTACGACAACGAAACGCTTTCTGTCTCTCTATCACTCTTACATATTAGTGTGTTACCTTAGCTTGCCTTAGCGCAAACGATTGGCATCTTGGCTAGGCACCCTGATAGTTTCCTCTCAACTATACGCATTAATCTCATGGCCTAGCTGTAAGAGCTTGTGACTTTCAATCCGGAGGTCGCGGTTTCAAACCGGCTCGTACCAATGAGTTTTTCGGAACTTATGTACGAAATAGCATTTAATATTTACCATTCGCTTTTCGGTGAACGAAAACATCGTGAGGAAACCGGACTAATCCCAATAAGGTCTTGTTTACCCTCTGGGTTGGAAGGTCAGTGGCAGTCGCTTTCGTAAAACTAGTGCCTACGCCAATTCTCGGGATTAGTTGCCAAGCGGACCCCAGGCTCCCATGAGCCGTGGCAAAATGCCGGGATAACGCGGGGAAGATGATATATTTACGTTGAACAAAGCTCGAAAGAAAGTCGTATTCGCCTTAGCCCTAAACACCTATCTTCTTCTTCTTCTCCTTCTTATTCTTTAGTTAAATTATGTTTTATCCCTTTCTTACAAATACATAAGTCAAGATGAGAGATAAACCAAACGATTCATAGCTAATTCAGGCCAGTAACGCGTTTATGAATAACGCCATAAACCTATAAATCTTACTACGAAACTAAGTTCGCCTGAAATTATTTTATATACTTAATACGAATTACGAACATTGGGATTCAGCGGACAAGCCCGCGCCCCTGGGGCACACGCATTAATGAAAATATGACCTCAGACCTCCCCATAGATATAGGAATATGGACCTCCCAGATGCGGACCTCGTAGTTGCTGTATGTTTTATAAACAGTTCGCGACATTGCGGCGACAATAACTATGTAATTTAAAAACGATTCTGATTATGATGATTATTGATGTATGTACTATGTAGTTTGTAGTTAGTTAAAGAGCGTATTCCCATCTTAAAGGCCGGCAACGCACTTACAACCCCTCTGGTGTTGCGGGTGTCCATGGGCGGCGGTAATCGCTTACCATCAGGTGATCCGTCTGCTCGTTTGCCTCCTATTTCATAAAAAAAAAAAAAAGTAAAATACTTTTTTTTCCATAAATTCCATGATTTAGGGCGGATTAAATAAGGCGGGGAAAATATTCAATCTACATAATTATATATATAGAAATACTATAAATCTTCCACAAAGGTACGCTGCGTGTTACGTAGGCGAACACTTGCGAACGCAAAGCGGCGCTGCGCGGCGCGGCGAGGCGCGGCGGGCCCGAGGCGTTCGCAGTATAGGTATCAAAGGATTGATTTACCTCGCGCCGCGCCGCGCCGCTTCGCGTTCGCGTGTTGTTTGCCTACGTAGTACGCTGCGTAAGCTGCATTACAGGGTCGGTGCAGCAGAAGGAGTGAAACTTTCTAACTGTGTCTAAGCGACGTACGTAAATACGAGATCCTGCCCATTTTTTGCCGGTGACAGACGGACAGATAGACATACAGACAGACGGACGGACAGCGGAGTCTTAGTAATAGGGTCCCGTTTTTACCCTTTGGGTACGGAACCCTAAAAACTACAACACCGATGATGTAGTTTATGTTACCGATAACATAAAAGTGCTAACCGCGAGTCCCGGCCTCGCTCGACTATTTGAAACTCATTAGTGGTTGCTTGCATTCTTGACTCGCTTTTTACGATGGCACGGAGGTTTGTGTGTTTAAGGTGAGATGTACTGTGTTAGTGTGTTTGTGTGCAATTATCTAGATCCCAATTAGATATCTGACATGAGGACCTAAACCGCACATGCGCATTATGTCAACCTTCAACCAAAAGCACAGATTAAGTAATAGTATTATCATACAGAACGGCCACGCACCGCCCCGCCCCGACTCGAATTACCTCGCCCCGCGACAGAAATCTGGCGGACTTCTGGCGTACTCTCAGTACTGTTTTACGCGTGTTCGGACGTGCCGTTCACACATGGAAACGCGAGTTATTTTTGATGTATAGCGTGTCCGCCCTGTGCCAAAGCATCACTTTTGACACTGACAGATCAGTACGGCTACCATCAGTTCGGCACTGACATAAACGATAGCGTGAACGTAACTTAGGTACTTTCTATGCATCTCGCTCGTACTGACATATTAGTGCGAGCGAGATGTATAGAAAGTAAATTACGTTGACGTTAGAGTATATGTCAGTTTTGACACTGTCAGTGAGTCATGGTACGGGGTACGGGTATTTTAAACGTCAAACTTCTATAAAATTATGACCCATAAATAACACTTGCACTGCGTGTGAAAATCGCTGCAGTCTTTTCTTGGTCTAACTATATCAGATCAGTTTCAAATCAGTATCATATTGAAATGAGATCTAATAACTAAAACTCGAATTGGACTGTTAGACGAGTAAAGTTGAGCTAAAGATTGTTTGAAACCTAAATCCACATCATAACATTCTAGTCCCAGACCGAATAAAAGTCTAGACGGAAAACGGCGCTAATTGCAGTTATCACGTGGCATTAAGAAGACTATTTTATGCTAATCTTACTACTTTCACAATTTTTAACGTTCGAGAGGACTTAACGCGGCTAGGGTTGTCGCAGAGAAGTAAAATATGAAATATATTTTTCACTTCTCATGCTCGTAAAGTTCGACGGCGTAGACGATATGAAATCGTTTTTTAAGCTCTAGTGCATAAAGTAATATCTATTACGACCCTTATTGACTTAGCAATAAAGTCCAAAATCTGCCATACAAACTGCCAGCCGGCGCGCTCCCGACCGGCGTGTGGCGAATATCACGAATCGGCTAATATCTGCCAACGTCATGGCGCTCGTAGTCACGTTTAAGTGAAATAACCGCTTCTAGGTTGTTGTGATTTTTAAGGGTAAAACAAGAGGGTATACGCGCGAACGACAGTAAGAAAAGGAGGTTGTGTGCGAACAAAGCTACGGGAAGAGTGATATTTGCTTTAGGATCTATTCAAGGACTTTCTTATGGTGTTATTAGAATAATGAGGTGTCTCTTGTAGATTGTGACTAACATTCATTGTGATATCAGTATTCAGTGTCAACAGTGATCCGAGGGAATTGTTCATGGCTAATGTAAGTGAAGTTCAATCATAATTATACGAAGGGTTTCGTCCCAAGATATTAGTAATTTAGAATTATAGAACACATTGTACCTAAGTTACGAGAAAGTGTAACCACTCATCATATGAACTTAAGGTAAACTTAGTGTGCGGAAAGGGGTCGCTATAAGGGGAGGTTGGAGGCGACTATGAAGCCCAAGTAACAAATGAAAAGCAGTGTATAACTCAGGCATTTATATCTATTTTTATCCTCGACTATATTGGTCCTCGCTGCGCTCGGACCAATAACTTGCCTCAGTAGAGAGTGTATCGCTTTAGAGTCAGACCAAGAAAAGTCTGCAGAGATTTTAACAGCACACGCAGTGCCAGTGTTATTTAATATCATAATTTCATAGAAGTTTGACGTTTAAAATAACACCTGCACCTCGCTTAATAAGCTTAATAAATATTTTCACAATATTTCTGAAATTATTTGGACAGACAGATAGATGGAATGTTTTTCTTATTCCCTATCAAAGGCAATGAAACTTCTAATAACTATGATTTAAAAACCTTAGGTAAAGCCGAGACAAAAGAATTAAAGTCTAGTCTGAAAACTTTACTAATTGCAGTTATCACGTGGTGTTAGCCGCCATAAGAAGACAATTTTATGCTTAACTTCCTACTATTTTTACCGTTAGGACTTAGCACGGCTAGGGTTGTCACTGATATGAAATATCAATAACTTTTGTTATACCTACTGGTTTTATGGATAAGTCTAGGTTAGGAAGTATTTAACACATTTCTCTTTTTCTTTTTCGCATCGATACCTGCATCGATCTCATCGATTTTTCCTCATGGCATTAAGTTCGCCTTTTGTACACTAAGTTTTTCTTTAATGCAATAAAGTATAAATCAATAAATAATTGTAAAAATGTTGTTGAATTGAATAATATGTATAAATTGCGTCTAATGTTAATGTGATAATTTGTATTAATTTGTGTAAATAAGCTAGTAATAATTTGTAATTGCAATTTTTATTTTATTTTATTTGTAACTAATTGTAATTTTTTATTTCTAATTTTAATGTGTAACATACCTATGGACGTTGTCTGAATTAAAATAATTTTCTTGTAAAATAAAACGGTGTCTTTTACTTTCCTATATTTTTATAATTTCTTCCACGGGTGTGATTTTATGGTTTAGTAAATTAGCGCATGGGTGGCAATGGCAACCCTAGCAGCAAGCTGACGTCCCTAACTATTTCCCGACTCCAGACACGTCGAGTTTCTTTTTGCCGAGAATTTACTTTCCTTTTCTACTTCTAATGGCTTTTCAACTTAGTCTCATGAAGGATTTAATTTTTTGAATGGGTTTTCTCCCCTCTATTAATATGATATTTGCAATTTGCAATATTAGGAGTTAGCAGACTTGGTAGTAATTATATTTTGGGATACAAAAGTAGGTACAGAATGTATGAATTATTATGTAGGTATGAATTATCTCAGATGATTTTTTCGGGCTCGGGCCCTATATAATCTGTATAAAAATAGTTATTTACGATACAAGTGCGGAAAAGAGGAAATTCGAAACGAGTAGCGATAAATTAAAGCACGACCGCAGGGAGTGTTTTAAATCGACACGAGTTGCGAATTACCTATTCGCACGTGTATCTTACAACGTTTTACAGTACATATGGCCCTTTAAACTTTCGACATATGCACGAAAAGTGCTCTTTTACGCACTAGTGCGAGAAAGTAGCACCATATGCACTGTAAAGGTATTATTTCCTTTATGCAGTGGTTACACTGCTTACTGCTAATAGCCCCGAAACAAGTAACGGAAACAAGCTCGTTTGAAAAGCAAATTTACCATTCTTATATGGTTCAAATTCATGAAACAGCCCATTCGGAGAGAACACGTTTTGTTAAAGAAAAGACCACCCTGATTGTTCTCTGAATGAGCTGTCACATAAATTTGAACCTTAATACTATCACGATAGTTGATTTTTAAATGGCATGATGCTTTGGCACGTGCTGAAGACCGCTCTTAAAAGAAACAAAGGCTTTTTTTTTAACAGATTAGGACCCGAGCGCAAAAAAATCATCTGAGATAATTCATACTATAGTAGTAGTAAACTCTTTATTGTACAAAAGCACATAATAAAAGTAACTTATAATTAGGAAAAGCTAAGTACAAAGGCAAACCGAAAGGCGAAATTAATTTCAAATTTAACAATTTAGTAGATAGTTAATATCTGTAATTTTAGTTTTAAGTTTATCACGAATAAAACATTTGAATTTGAATTTGAATTTAATTCTAATACCATGTATTTGTTTTCCTTCCTTCCTTTTAAAATTTAATACCGTGGTCATAATCCATTAAAATAAAAATGTCCTTTATTGGGAACATTGGGCAGGAATTGAAACTTCCTTCAAATCTTGCCAGGACCAGGACGAGAATAAGAATAGTATTTTGTGCAACAGGTACATAATAAGGGTTCTTAAAATTCAAGGGCCTGTCTACAAAATTCAACTTCTTTTCGTTTTTTAACTTACGCCCCTGAATTTTAACACCTAATTACATTATACAAAAATGTTACATAATAAATGTACAACGGTAACCTTCCGTTGCACACAATATTTTTTTCTAAGACAGCAGCAAACACCTAAAATTATAAATAAAATCAAAGTAAATAACTGTTTGTAGATCTTTGCCTAGAAGTCAGAATAAAAAAAAACAGTTGCATAATATTCTATGAATATTCCTAAGAACACTGCTGTAGGATCCTAAGAACACTGCGCCGGGGCCCCGCGCGCCCCGCTTCTTATGAACTTGATTTCAATCCTCCTAACAGTCATTTAATTTATAAATAAGAGTGCTGGAGTAGAAAAATATATTTTAAGAAGGCGAGATGTTATATCAAGAGATGTAATGTCAAATGAGAACCTTTTCAGGAGAAGATGGTTTTTGGTCGAAAACTAGATGTAATCAGCCTTAAAAGTGCATGGCGACTTTATCAATGAACTCACTCATAATTTCTTCATGCAATTTCGCAGCTCACTGTACATTGTTAAAGTTAAACCTAATTCATCTACTTAATAACCCTCTCGCATTCCTAACTTTCATCCTATACTGTTATAGTTCCATTATAATATCTTAATAAAAAAACAACAAAGCGCAAATACCCGGCCGTTCTCGTCAAACAAAACACGTACCAGCGTTCAGCGATAACCATCTCCTCTAATGAAAAGCACTAGTTCTGATTGCGACCCCACTAACAGTCTTAAAGTTGCGGATCCCACCCACACACACATAAACACCCCCACCCACCCTACTAAAGGAAAGGAAGAAGATATAAACTCGACTATTTTAATAAGAGCTACCTCATCCCCCGTGCGGGTAAAGTTCCCTCCAGTAACACAGCCACGGAATGAATTGTCAAAGTTCTTCGCAAACTGGTCGTGGAGTTTGCTTGTATGTGTGCGTCGGGGCCGAAGGAACGAAAGAAGAAACGCCCGCCACAACCGCAGAGACCCGACCCGTCCCCCCGCAAGGAACGAACCTTAAAGTGTGGTCACCCTGCTATCGATCCACGCCCCGTCTTAATGCCCACTTTGTAGGATGTCCATTATTTATGCGAAGACTGAAATGTTTTCGGGGAACCAATCCGAACGGTTAATGGGTCGCCGCGAGGTCGCCTTTGTAGTTAAATTCGTGAATAACGTTTAATTTGAGAATGGACTTTCTGAATTTGTTTTTAAAAGTTGTTATAGATTTTAGGGCTGGTCCACATCACTAAATATCTAAATACAATAATTTTACTTTTTAAATCAATGTGATATATGGCAATGAGTCCAATGACGTAGTAAATGTGAAGAGGTCTCACAGTGGGTCAGGAATCAAGGTTTGCGTCTACGTAGTGTGTAGCCATTTATTTTTAATGACTTCTCATATTGATTAAATTATATCTTTTAAAAAAATCTTAACTAGGAAAGAATTGAATCGTTGCACACATTCATGCATTGTTTAAAAACCTAAACCAAAACAAAAAGTTGAGCAATAATATTCCTGTGTAAACTTTATCCTTAAGGAAATAAATCAGTCAACTTCTGAATCAAATTTTAGGGTCAACATAACGAAACTCAATGAAACCTGGCATTCACTGCTATTGATTTCCAATTAAATAATTCCACAGCCCTTTATATAATATGTACACAATTCCAGACGTAACTCAAACCTCGTGTTTATCGTCTAATATTTATCGTGATAATTATGAATAGACGGCGATCTCGAGTGGTCATTTATCAAGTGAAGAGCGGGAGCGGTGTCGCGTTGCCAACCCTACTACCTACGGCGCCCGGGTAACGCTGGTAAATAATTTGTAAGTAGAAAGATGAACTAGGGAATAAATCAAATTATTTTTATTAAATATTTTGATATGTGTTTTTTAAGTAACAAGTCGATCCAATATTGGATGTCGGGTGATCCTTGAAGAAAGGCAGCCGCTTGAAAGTGGCCTATAGTTCTTAGGCATTAGCTTAGAACCCGAGGGCTATGACAAAACGCTTCGAGTGAAAACGCTAGCACCAGCGTAGAGTTCATTCGGACCGTTATTTTGTCGACCCACACATGACGGCTACCTTTTCAAGATCCTGGTTTTCAATTGCGGGCATCTTTCTCCGTCACTCTAATTACGTCTTCATTGGAGTAAAAGAGAAAGATCCACGTAATTCGCGAATTTCGGTTTTAGCGGTAGGCCCTCTGTAAGTATTCACTTGTAATCTCCTAATCATCTGTGACCACAGATTTAATATATACGCTAGATGACGCAAATACCACGATTTGTATTGAAACCAAGCGTGCCGACTTTTTCATACAAAATTTACGCATAATATAATTTTAAAATTACTTATCTGTGATAGGAAATATGTTCTTGCCTTTGGGTGCTCGCAGTTTTTGGGCTGTTGTAGTTAATTATCATGCAACGAAGCATTTTTCAAGTTTTCACGGACGTCCGGCTGCAACGCCTGCAACAACTGACGCGCGTGGACTGTAAAGAGCGACGGTCAACCTCGACGCTTGGTCGGGGTTCGGACACGCGAAGTAGATGCATTTGCGTCTTCTATGGTATATTTATTTCTGTGTCTGTGACCACTACCGCGCCCGCTACCGCGCCCGCTACCGCGCCCGCGAGTCGTACGCGAACTCATATTTAGACGGCGATCTCGAGTGGTCATTTATCAAGTGAAGAGCGGGGGCGGTGTCGCGTTGCCAACCCTACGGCGCCAGGGTAAGTACAAGTACTCGTATCAGTTACAGAATAAATAAGTACCACGATAAAGACGTATGTGAAACTTGCTTCTACCCTCGACTTCGTCTGCGTGGAATGATGAGGATTGATAAAAACTTACTTTACTTTTTTAGCGTTCCGTACCCAAAGGGTAAAAACGGGACCCTATTACTAAGACTCCGCTGTCCGTCTGTCCGTCTGTCTGTCACCAGGCTGTATCTCATGAACCGTGATAGCTAGACAGTTGAAATTTTCACAGATGATGTATTTCTGTTGCCGCTATAACAACAAATACTAAAAAGTACGGAACCCTCGGTGCGCGAGTCCGACTCGCACTTGGCCGGTTTTTTATTTTTTACATTATTTTAAAACCATACGGTGCGTTGGGGTAAGATTCACAAAAAAAAATCCGTATGCCAAAGCATTACGGACGACTTTTCATCTTACCCCTCAATAAAAAACTCTTCAATCTTACCCCAACGCACCCTACTGCTCTTTGTGCCTCAAGTCTTACGGGAGTCTTCTAGTTATTACCGTCTAAACTCGATAAGACATCACATCGATAAGTCATCTCCTATCTAAATACAAAAAAAACCGGCCAAGTGCGAGTCGGACTCGCGCACGAAGGGTTTCGTACCATTACGGAGAAAAAACAGCAAAAAAAATCACGTTTGTTGTATGGTACGCCCCATTTAAATATTTATATTATTCTGTTTTTAGTATTTGTTGTTATAGCGGCAACAAAAATACATCATCTGTGAAAATTTCAACTGTCTAGCTATCACGGTTCATGAGATACAGCCTGGTGACAGACAGACGGACGGACAGACGGACAGCGGAGTCTTAGTAATAGGGTCCCGTTTTTACCCTTTGGGTACGGAACCCTAAAAACAATCTACTAAACGGAAAAAAGACCGTTTAAAATTATTTTCCTTGTAATCCGTTTGAATTATTCTGAAAGTATATACTTCACACTTCGTCCCTACTTATAATATTTAAAATGCGAAAGTAGCTCTGTCTGTCTGTTACCTCTTCACGCTAAAACCACTGAACAGAATTAGATGAAATTTGGTATTGAGAAAGTGTGAGTCCCGGGAAAGTTTTTGTCAATCATCATCATCATTCCAAGCTGACAAAGTCGAGGGCCAAAGACAGTATCACTACATTACTACATAATATTAAACAGTCGCTTCCTGCTGTCTGTCTGTCCCTATGTATGCTTAGATCTTTAAAACTACGCAACGGATTTTGATGCGGTTTTTTGTAATAGATAGAATGATTCAAGAGGAAGGTTTATATGTATAATACATCAGCATTGCACCCGTGACAAGCCTGGGCGGGTCGCTAGTCGTATATAAATGACAAAAGATATTCTAAATATCTAACCAGAATTGTCCGCTCTTGGTAAATTCGAGGCGAGTGACAACCCTAGCCATTCATCTCCTATTATATTTCAGCTCAGGTGTCCTGTTAATAGGGCTGAAGCTAAGATTATTTATAAGGGTATAATGACATGTAGGTGTAGGTACAGTAGCGGCAATAAGGTGCGTTGGGGTAAAGAGGATATAATAAGATAGAGCGGTACTGTCATAGTAAATTTTGTAACCACTGTAAATTCACTGATATCTATCGACCTTTAAAACTAAAAATGAATATTTATAAAAATACGTTAAAATGTATTTAAATATGTACATTTAAATGATTTTTTTATTTGCATTTTTTATTTTTATATGATTTTGACCCATGTTCTTTCACTGATATGCGTTAAAATTATAAATATCAAACGAAACCGTCAACGCCCTCTATACGAGAGTAGGCCAAAGCTAGTGGCGCCATCTGATCGGGAATCAAATTTTCCTGATTTTCTACTCCTCAAACTGACCAACATTTGTTCAGCGACTTTTAAAAATAATGAAGACTTTAGACTTCGTATTTTTCATACAAAATAAATATTATCTTCAATGTACGCCATTATCATTGTGATTGACGTTGTCTGTCGTCTGTCACACCATAAAAATTTTAAACATAACAAAATTCGCAATACATTGCGTCTTGGAAAAAAACTTTAAAGTGTATTAAAAATAAAAACGCAAGTTATTTTTAAAAGACACTGAACAAATGTTGGTCGGTATGAGGAGTACAGCCTACAGTTTAAAATTTTACTCCTATTACAGGCCACACATTGTATATATACTTAAGGGGTCCACTGACTATCAGTCCGCCGGACGATATCGGCCTGTCAGTTAGAACAAAAATTTGACAGTTCCGAACAACTGACAGGCCGATATCGTCCGGCGGACTGATAGTCAGTGGGCCCCTTTACGTCCCACTGCACGTGGCAACATAGGCAGCCACGTTAACACAATGCGGATTGGGGGCTTCACACACCAATTAATGTATGTTATAAATATTGAACAATAAAACCTTTTTCACCCTCGTTAGCTGGTATGAAAATTAAATCGAATCATTACTTTATAATTTAATATCCACCGGGCTACCGCGAAAACTCGGGCAAACTAATTATTTTTTAAATGTACCCTAGTATGATCGAATTGACCTTTTCATACGCCCCTTATATTGTAAATTTCATCCAAATCGCTGGAGCCATTTTTGAGAAATTTATCCGTTGATGTATCCGACATTGTTTATTTTAGGCATGGTCGGATACAATCAGCTGAAAATCAGAAGGGAGCTAGCACTCGTTACATATATCTTTAAGCTGCTTAGGGGTAAGATATACAATGCAGATATATTGGGGTCGGTGGGTATTTGTGTTCCGCGCACTTGCGGGGCGCGCCGTCAGCCCGGGCTGCTGGCCGTGCCGCGCGGGCGCACCAAACTGCTGCGCGAGGCGCCGATGGCGCGCGCCGTGCGTTCCCGGAACCTCAGCCACGCATATAGACCTATTCTCTTGTACGATGAGTGAATTCACAAAAGTAGCATTACCTATATTAAATCTTTGTTATATTGAATAGGTAGTTATGTAGGAAAAAAATGGTTTTGTTAGATATAGGTACTTGTATTTTGTATGTTTATACATTTAATTTTTTGCTAAATTATCGCATTGGGTTCATCCCGTAATGATAATTGTATGTGTGGAAATAAAAAAATAAAAAAAAAATAAAAAAAAAATTACCAAAATAAATATGCAAATGTACCTAACTGAAAACATATGATAGATTATTTTCCGCTGCCGCTGTATGCCTATATAATGTGGGCGTTATAAACATATTATTGTAATACTGGCTATTTACATATCAGACATAATTTTATTCATCATCTTTCATGATTTTAATAGCTATTCTTATAATCGGGGCAAAGGCAAATCCAACAAATCAAACTTCATTAAAATCACAGCGTAGCCGTTCTTGAGTTATATAAGTTTTTTTGTCAAAAACTTCAACTTATGTCCCTGACTGTACACTACAGTCGCCATAAGATATATCGGAGCGGCCAAGGTGCTCACAAATATGTGAACACGCACTCTAGCGCCTTGACAATAGAGGCGTGTTCAGATATTTGTGAGCACCCTGGCCGCTCCGATATATCTGATGGCGACTGTACTTACTGTTTGTTCACTCATGCTACAGTTCATATGGGCATTCCACAAGAATGTCGCTTACGAAATGCGAAATGTTAATGACAGCTATGTAACCTCAATCAAATGCCTAAAGCTCGAGAATATACTGCCGATTTGTATATTTTATTACCAAATATTACCAGACCAAATACCGCTTTCTCAGCATATTCAGAAGTATTGATGATGCTCTCCTGACCGATTTCGGCCACAGCGACTGTGTGCTCTGTAGGAGGCAATTTTTAATTCGCGTTATTAGCGTGTAGCTGATCCGCTCTCAGAAGTATTAGCGTCAGACCAAGCTAATTTGGCAGCGATTTTAATAGCACAGACTGCGCAAGTGTTATTTTAAACGTCATAATTTCATAGAAGTTTAAAATAGCACTTGCACAGTCTATGCTATCAAAATCGCTGCCAACTTAGCTTGGTCTAACTCTAGAAGAATGGCATTTCGTAAGCGACATTCTAGTGGAATGGAATATGTTTTGATAATTAAACGTGATCCGTACCTATTGATTGGTCAATTCTTTAACAAATAGCAGGCCTAGTTCATTGTGTTTGCAATATTATTGTTATTTTTGCCAAAACATAAAAAGTATCTAAAAAAAGTGGAATAATGTCTATTGTTTAACGCTAAAAACATTTTTGACTTTTCACAGTTGCTACTCTTTCTTATCTTCGTAATTAGGTCATACAACTGGTTATATTTATCCCGTACAAAGCTAAAATAAGTGTAAAATTGTGTGAACCGTAATTTTCTTAGCACCCTAAAATTGCGGGCGGGGCGCGGGGAAGACGCTCGATCAATACCGCCGACTTTCAAACTGCTTTCGCCCTCGAAAGTAGCTTCTGTCGAGCGTGCCCCAAAATACATGTCTCGAGATGATACAACGGGGTGTATCGTAAGCCACAAGCTGTCTTGTACGGAAGCATGTTTTTTTGCATGTTGCATGAAAATGATCGAAGGAAGTATTTAAATGTTGTTAATGGGATTCCTTTGTTTTATTATTAAATAGTGCCGATGCTGCTTTAAATACCAGTTACAGTATTTTATTTATTTTGATCCCCATTTCTGCAGTACCTGAAACAAGGTAAAAAGTTACCAATATTGAAATATTATGTTAATGTTTTATTTGTATGTGCGCCTATTTTAAGAAGCCATAGTACTGGCAGTAGATGGAACCCTGTCAAATTTGTATTTGTATAGCAACGATTCCAGAATTGTTTGTTTACGTTTAGATAAGTCAGTCGGTCAATAACAGCCCTCATGTAAAGCCTGAATAAATTACAAGTATTCACTTTCTTGGTTTCACTGTGTTGATCTCTGCTAAATAGTGATAGGTTTATCCCCCACAATGGTTATGGGGCCTACGCACGAATAGTGATCAAGAATAGTGTTGACGGTAATAAGAAGAATTTTTTCAGCCGAAATGAGTAGTACTACTGTTAAAATTGATCAACTCAACGAAAGTAACTATGAAACATGGAAGATCCAAGTTGAAGCAGTGTTAATAAAAAACGACGCCTGGGGATACGCAAATGGGAGTATCCAGAAACCAGAGACAGTACCCGAAGCAGCAAAATGGGAAACAGGAGATTCTAAAGCTAAGTCCGACTTAATTTTATCGATAACCCCAAGCGAGTTAAGACATTTGAGAGGATGTAAGACATCGCGAGATGTATGGCTAAAGTTAGAGAATATTCATGCTTCCAAGGGACCTGCGAAAAAGGCTACACTGTTAAAAGAG
Source organism: Cydia strobilella (assembly GCF_947568885.1). Lineage (NCBI taxonomy): Eukaryota > Metazoa > Arthropoda > Insecta > Lepidoptera > Tortricidae > Cydia > Cydia strobilella. The sequence continues at coordinate 3,757,578 of NC_086056.1, forward strand.
TTGTTGCTGCGAAAATTGGATGAAGGTGGTGACTTAAGAGAACATGTCATGAGATTTTTCGATGTAATAAGCAAATTAGCAGACATGGATATTGAAATGAATGATGATTTGACGTCTATAATGCTCCTGTATAGTTTGCCGTCCAGTTTTGACAATTTCAGATGTGCCATAGAATCTCGAGATGCATTGCCAAAACCAGACGCATTGAAAATTAAAATATTAGAAGAGGAACATTCCAGAAACCAAAAAGAAAGTGTAGATAAGGCACTTCTTGTAAAAGGCAAGAGATCTTCTAAACCCAAGAGTAGTATAGAGCAACGTCAAGCATATGATGCCTCTGGGCAGGCTAGTTCGAAATTCAAGTATAAATGCTTTAAATGTCACCAGCATGGGCATAAAGCCTCTGAGTGTACACAAAAGAAGAAGGAACGTAATGATAGTGCAAAGTATGTGTCGAACTTAAGTGACTTACCAAATGTTGATTCCAATTTTGTAACATTCAATTGTGTTTCAGATGTTAATGCTGTTTGCAACGAGAATGGAGATTGGATCGTTGACAGTGGGTGTACGTCACACTTGTGCAATGATGCAGATAAATTTGGTACTACATTAATACAGTTGTCCGGTAAGCTAAATTTAGCGACGAATTCGAGCACAAACGTACAAGGTAAGGGGACAGTAAGATTTTCTTCATGTGATAATGGTTCTAAAACTGAAGTGCAACTGTTAAATACTCTATTTGTTCCGGATTTGCGATGTAACCTAATTTCTGTAGCTAAAATTACTGATCTAGGGTATAGCGTTACGTTCAAGAAAAACATAGCTAGTGTTCAAGATAGCTATGGTAACACTAAACTTGTCGCGAATCGTAAAGGTAATCTATATTACGTTGAGGAACATTGTGATGGAGTGTCAGCGATTTCTGAGCGAAAGGTTGACGTATGGTTGATGCATGAGCGTTTAGGTCACTTAAATGCGAAAGATCTTGTCCGAGTCTTAAACAAATCTGGCATGAACTTAAAAATGACAGATGTAGCTGAGTTGTACGATTGTGACATTTGTGCGAAAGGAAAAATGAGTAGGTTGCCTTTTTCTAGATCGAGTGGGCCATGCGATGAAAAGTTGAGGATAATACATTCTGATGTAGTAGGACCTATGCAGCATACGTCAATAAATGGAGCGAAATATTTCGTAACCTTTATCGACGATCATACGAGATGGTGTGAAGTATATTTTCTTAGCAAGAAAAGTGAAGTCTTCACTACATTCAAGGTATATAAAAATCACGTAGAGAACCTATTCGGACGTAAAATAACTTATCTTCATACAGATAACGGAGGCGAATACTGTAATCGAGATTTCGATGAGTTCCTGAAGAAAGAAGGAATAGCAAGAAGATTGACAATTCCTGGAGTACCCCAGCAGAACTCCGTAGCGGAAAGAAAGAACAGGACCTTGGTAGAAATGGCGAGATGTATGCTGATTTCGTCAGGACTTTCCCCGGGTTTCTGGGCAGATGCTGTAGCAACAGCTTGCCACGTAAGAAACCGTTGTCCGACCAGAAGTCTTGAAGGTGAGATACCTTCTGAGAAATGGTTTGAGCGACCTGTCAAGTTAGACTACTTACACAAGTTTGGATCTAAGGTACACGTCTTGGACAAGTCAACCGGGAAAGATAAGTTCGCACCAAGAAGCCTGGAAGGTATCTTTGTAGGCTATCCCAGAGATCGTAAGGGTTACAGAGTATGGATACCGAAACAACGACAAGTTATCATGTCTAGAGATGTGAAATTTCACGAAGCATCACAAGAGAAAAGTGAAGATAAAGAAAACATAAACCTTAAGATTGACCCCTTTGAAATCGATAAGAGTGAATCAGTAAATATTCAAAATCAACCTTTAACGGTAGATATAGAATTCCATCCGACTCAAACTAGTGGAAATCCGGTCGTACATATCTCCAATCACGAGGATGAGTGCATCGAGTCATCGAGTGGTCGTGATCCAGAACCTCAGGGAGGAGACGATGTTCCCGTTGAAGTCCGCCAAATGACAGACGATCCAGCTACTATCGCGGAATCATCTCAACATGATCCTCATCAAGACGACGTTCATGTTGATGGGGGGAGGATAGTAAAGAGAGGTCCAGGGCGACCGCGACTGGAGCGAGGTCATATTGGGCGTCCACGGAAAATATACAACATGGTTGACGTAGAGCCACAGGTTTCCTTGGAAGAAGGCGTTGAGTCGACTGATGGCTCATCAGTGGACTCACCCATAAGTGATGAGTATGCAGACTGCGAGGATTTCGTTGGAGTGGCCGAAATAACACTAAAGGAGGCCTTATCCGGTAATGAGCGAAAAGGATGGAAAGACGCAATAATCTCAGAAGTAAAAAGTTTAATCAAAAACGATACTTTCGATGTTGTCAAGAAACCTATGGGTCGAAATGTTGTTGGTTGCCGTTACATATTGACAACGAAGATGAATGTCGATAGAACTGAGAAGAAGAAAGCCAGACTAGTCGCGAAAGGTTTTAGCCAACGTTACGGCATCGATTACCAGAAAACCTTTGCGCCAGTCGCTAGGCTTGACTCGGTAAGATTGTTAGTTGCACTTGCAGTGGAACTAGATCTTGAAATTCATCAGTTGGACATTAATACGGCATATTTAAATGGATTACTAGAAGAGGAGATATACATGAAGGTGCCAGATCTTCTAGACGAATGTTTGCAAGATCTAACACGATTGGAGCAGCCAGGTTCAGTTTTGCATGAAAGAGCTAGCAAGATGTTATGCGACCTGAGGTCTGGAGGCAGTGTGTGCAGGCTCAAAAGGTCGCTGTACGGGCTTAAGCAAGCTGGTCGACAGTGGAACATCAGACTGGACGAACAGCTGAAATGCATGGGATTGCAAGCATCTTTAAATGAGCCGTGTCTTTATTTTAAAAATATAGATTCGCAAACTAAACTCCTTGTATTAGTTTACGTGGATGATATTCTCGTCGCTTCGCAAAGAGGTGAATGCATTGAACATTTCAAAAAGGAACTGGCCACTAAGTTTGAATTGAAAGATTATGGCATTGCGAAATATATGTTAGGCATAGAGTTTGACAGATGTGACAAAGGCATGAAATTGTCACAAGAAAAATACATTGATGATTTATTGATTAAATTTCATATGGATAAAAGTAAACCAATATCTACGCCTATGGAAGTTAAGCAAAAGATGGAAAAACCTGCGAGTAAGTGCAGTGAAAGTGAACAGTACCCATATCGTGAAATTATAGGTTCGTTGATGTACCTCTCTACGGGAACGAGACCTGACATTACGAATACCGTGGCTGTACTGAGTCAATTCTTGGATTGCCCTAATGAGGAATGTTGGAATGCTGCAAAGCGTGTGCTGCGATACCTAAAGCATACAAAACAATATGGACTTGTTTACAAAAAGACAGGTAAATCATTGCATGGTTACTCGGATGCTGATTGGGGAGGATGTTTGATAGATAGACGTTCTTACTCCGGTTATGTTTTTATGTTAGGAGGTGGATGCGTGTCGTGGAAGTCGCAGAAGCAGAAATGTGTCAGTACCTCATCCTGTGAATCCGAATACGTAAGCTTGGCCTCGTCAATGAAGGAAGCAATTTACTTGAACAGCTTGCTTACTGAAATTGGGTTATGTAAGTTTGCACCATTATCTTTACATGTAGATAATCAGGGGGCGATTTGTCTTGCGAGCGATCCAATGTTCCATTCTCGGAGTAAACACATTGACATAAGGTACCACTTTGTACGAAGTGTATTAAAGGACAATAAAAGTATTGAGTTAAAGTACTTACCAACCAGCTCAATGCTTGCCGACATATTAACGAAGGCTTTGCCTAGAGAAAAGCACTATACGTGCATGCGCGGTTTAGGCATTGCTTGTTAATTGTTTATTTATTTTTACAGTTGTTCTTTGATGTCACTTTGATTTGTTTGTATGTTTTATTGTGTTCCAATTTATTTTGAATATGCACATTAAGGGGGCGTATTGAAATATTATGTTAATGTTTTATTTGTATGTGCGCCTATTTTAAGAAGCCATAGTACTGGCAGTAGATGGAACCCTGTCAAATTTGTATTTGTATAGCAACGGTTCCAGAATTGTTTGTTTACGTTTAGATAAGTCAGTCGGTCAATAACAGCCCTCATGTAAAGCCTGAATAAATTACAAGTATTCACTTTCTTGGTTTCACTGTGTTGATCTCTGCTAAATAGTGATAGGTTTATCCCCCACAACCAATATACTTAGTAAAATGATAAAACTAATTATAACAAGTTCATTGATGATACCTATAGAACAATCATTGAGTTTTTCACGTTTGATGATAAGACGCGCTTATGTTTTTAAACAGTTATAAAAAAGTATCTGAACCTAAAACCTATTTAACTACTAACTAACTGACATTTACATTTACTCCTCGACAACAGCATTTGTTAATGGTGTTCTCGGCTTGCGTTTGAGTTTTGCAAAGTTCAAAGTATTGGGCGTATGTCTTAATATATGTACCTACTAATTTTATTGGTTCTCGGCATTATATGTATATGTTGACTTTCTTTCCCCCTAGTACTTTTTTGCCCTAGTCCCAGCACAAAAAAACGGTCGGGTACCACTCTTTATAATTCCATTCCCGTCTTCACACGCCGTCTTCACGCCCCCACCTCGTCTTATCGCGTATATACCACCCCCACTCGTATGTATATATGAGTGGGAGTTAGTGTAACTATCGCGGGCAACTCTATATAGCTCCACGTCTTCGTCTTGTAAGGGTATTAGGGTTATATACCTACCACCCCTTGAATACATATGAGTGGGAGTTATTCTATCTCGCGGGTATCTGCTCTATACAGGATATTTTTTCAACCCTTAGCAATATTTTGCGAGGTTTAGTATTCTAAATATGTTAGCGCATAGGCCAGACAGTCTTTTGCATAGACATTGGATGTCCGCACTAATAAACCCCCATTCTGGGGATGTTTATTATTTAAATTAACCCCGTACTGCTTGTAATAAAAAAAAAAATTGTTTTAAATTCTAACTTTAATAGCTGTCAATAGAGTTTATTTTATTTTATTTTATTTATTTGGGGCACCAACAGCAATACAAAAATTAATACAAATCATAGTGAAAAAAAAACATAGCCAATAACAGATGTCCACAAAAGTACAATTAACATGCAATAACTAAGTGGAAACACAAAAAAAAGAAGGGAGTAAAAAAGCATTCTATACAAACTAGATATGGCTTGCATAACATGTGTACGTGTGTGTTTTGAGTGATTGTGTGTGCGTGTTCGTGTGTGTGTGTATGTGACTGTGACTGAGTGTGTAATGGAAGACGGAAAGATTGAATATTATATCCGCCATATACGGCTTCGTATGCGGTAAAGGGTTAAAATACCTACTTATCTAATTTTGGTCTGTGTACTTAAGTAGAGTTAACCTAGTTTACAAGTATTTGATTTATAGGTACAAAATGTGGACTGTAAATTGTCTGAGTAAATAAATTATTTATTACTAGCTTTTGCCCGCGACTTCGTCTGCGTGGATTTAGTAACCCCAGCAAGAGTAAGAATAGCGCCTGGAGAAAGTCTTATAGCAATTATTCAACTTGAGCATATTATGCACACAAATTAGCAGACACTTCATTAATTATCTCAATTCCACCCCGCTTTTTACTTTCTTAAGGGATGATTTTCGGGATAAAAACTATCCTATGTCCTTCTCAGGGACTCAACCTATCTCTATGCCAAATTTCATCTAAATCGATTCAGCGGTTTAAGCGTGAAGAGGGAACACACAGACAGACAGACAGACTTTCGCATTTATAATATTAGTATGGATGGATTTATTTTTATAGGTCTTACTAAGCAACTATCCCCGATATCGTGAAAAAATTGAGTGTTTCAAGTATTTTGGCTTATATGATGTCAATGGAAGATCCAACTTTTTTTCCTGATTTCAGGGTTGGTTGTTGGTAAAAGTTGCTCAGTGCGACTTAAATTAATACAGGATGGGTAAAAAATAAGTGCATTCCCGTTACCATAGAGGTTTTGGAATTAGGTATACTGAACAACTTTTACTATGGGACCAACCACGAAATCGCGAAAAAAAAATTACCCTCCCATAGAAAATGGACCAGCCAAAATGTATGAAACAGATAAAAAAAATTCGCGATTTCGGGGTTGGTCCCATAGTAAAAGTTGCTCAGTATAATCCCAAAACCTTCCTAGCAACGGGAATGCACTTATTTTTAGCCACCGTGTATATTTACCTCGCAAAATATAGCTGAGGGTTGAAAATACAGCATGTGTATTTCCACATCTTCGCCCGGTGTCTTTCCACCCCGTCTTAGAGGGGTATGTAAGTATATACCACCCCCTGTGCGGGGTTATGAGCTTAGTTTAGTGTTTTGGTTTTAGTTATAACTTTGCAACACAAGTTATTAATACCTGCTAATACGGATAGCATGGTAACGATGCAAAGTTTAATGTATACAGGAATATAGTCGTGGGAGAGGCAAGCTCAATGAGCGGCTGGGCACATGTGAGTACTAAACTTTTTTTTTTAAATGATGAATAGGCAGGCGTTTGACCACGATCCCACCTGATGGTAAGTGATGATGCGGTCTACGGTGGATCACGCTTACCTATGAGATACCTATTAACTCTTGCCTTGAAGAGCCCCAGATTGTACTCATGCGGAAACACAGACTCGGGCAGGGCGTTCCAAACCTTGTTTTTATCCTAGATAGCTTAGGTACTAAAACGATAGATAGATAGGTATATAGATAGATATATTAATTTCTGATTGAAATTCACAAAAAGATCGTCAAGTTGTGTACAAAGAAGAGTAGGTAATAATAAAAAGTTAATAAGCAACAAAAATGACCTAAAACTTAACTAAAATCTAGAATGTCGTATACCTATAGGTAGGGCTTTCCTAGGTATTATAATGTTAAAACTCATAAAATAATATGACAAATCAATAGAATAAAATAAGAATAAAAATTACAATGTCATTTCAATTATTATTCACAATGACGGGACTTAATCGCGTAAAATCGCGTAACAAAAAACAAAATAAATAAATATTAATAAATATTAATAAATTAATATTAATAAATATTAGTAAATAAATATTAATAAATATTAATAAATATTAGTAAATAAATATTAATAAATATTAATAAATTTTAATAATGTGTAAAAATCGTGAAAGTTTAAATCAGTCATTTCAATTGCCTTAATTTGTCAAACTTATCTGCCTGGTAGTAAGTTATCCAATCAAATTATTTTAGTATCTGTTTTTATTTACTTGTGGTCTTTGAAATGTTCCGATAAATCTAAATCACGGATAAAGACAAATCCAATTTTGCACCAACCGGTCAGAAATATCCAGTAAATTCATTTTCTCAGAAACCTAAAAGATAATAATAATGAACACACAACAATATTTAAACGTCTTAAAACCTGTAATTCAACCTTTCAGACGCCGTGAGAACGCGATCAGATGCTAGAATCTTCCAGATTTGACCCCGGGGACAATCCGGGGAAGGTAACCCTTTGGATGCTGCGTGAGAACGGGACCAGACGCTAGAATCTTCCAGATTTGACCTCTAGGTCAATTCGGCTAAGGTAACTCTTTGAATACTGCGTGAGACCGGCAGGGTCATGGTGACCCTAGGTCATGTAAACTGGATGCGAGATGAATGCTTCGGACGCTGTGTGGGAACTTTGTAAGTAGGGTCATTTTGACCCGTAGGTCATCTGAACCGGATTTTAAGAAGACCGTTAAAATTTCTCGTAAATAATATTCTTAATAGTTTATAGAAGCTCCTGATGAAATCATTATATTTATGCAGTTTAATTTAACTATAAAAAGCGAGGTAAGTTTTTTTACGTAGAAAATACGTATACGATTACGAACAATTTAACTTAGGCCTTTCATTAAAAGACTTCATATTATAGAAATTCACCTGTATAGGTAAATTTGAAATACTATATTATAAGTTAATTACATATATGTATTTTATTTAATTTAATTTATATTTTTGACTTATTAGACAGAGGCAGCGGTTACATTTACAAACAGACACAAATTCAGATGCACGCACACGCAGGCATGTCAGTCGTGGGAAACACATTTTCAACTAAACAGGTACCGGGAACAGGGAGCCATTGATGACGCGGGTCCCCGGGTCAGCTCTGACCCGAGGTCAATAGTTACGGGACGTTTGAAGGGTTGGATAGTTTACGCTTTCACTATATTTTCACCCATTTGGAATCAGCGTAGAAAAGAAAGTGATTAAATACATGTTTTAGATGTTTGAGCTTTTGGGAGCAGGTTTGATAGTTAAATGATTTTTTGTCAATTCAGTTTTTCGTTTTTTTTTTTGTTTAAACGGCGGATTCAGTTTTAAGCTATGCTCGCAAGGTCTACAGCTCACAGATATAACTAGTTACAATTTGTTTGCAATTGCATTAAAAAAAAACAAGCAGCCAACATGTATGATAATACCGTAAGATATCGTAACAATGTACTACTATCATAAAAACGTTCAGTACACCATGATAATAGATAAATGTAAGCCTGTCGATGGTGTGGGACTGTGGGTCGCGCGGGTCAACCATGCCATGGGTCAGTACTTACAATGACCAACAAACATTGAACGGGTTAACGTTTACAATTTATATTTAATATAAAATGTTTGAAAAACTATAACTGTTTTTTTTCTATGGAAGCTCCTATTTTTACAAGTTGCAATGTACCTATGTATGTATGTATGTATGTACGGGTCAAATCTTGCAAGTTAAAACCCACTTGCCGACTTCTATTGAAGCTGAAAATTTGCATACATATGTAAGTTGGGTGATAATGCAATATTATGGTACCATCGAGCTGATCTGATGATGAAGACAGGAGGTGCCCAAGGGAACTCTGTGATAAAACAACGAAACCTAATTGTGTTTGGGGTTTTTAGTTGTCCCGATGAGTGCCTGTGGAAAAAAAGTACAGTCAGCGATAAAAGCTTGTACCAAAAATGAAATTTTTGCCCAAAACCATTTTAAAGTCCGTTGAAATGATTGATCGGAGCTGTAGCCCCGCAAATTTTGATTAAGTAAGTATATTATATAGATTTGCCGCTGTTGAATAAAATGTTTGTATGATACGCGAAGAAAAACTTTAGTTGTGGAGCCAGTACATATAACAGTAGGTATTACGTTAGGGTTGGCACTTGTATATTGTGAATACAACAGTAGTAGGTACGCCAGGGTTGGCACTTTATCTTTACAGCGGAAAATATTCATTATTCATGAGGCGACGCACCAAGATTTTATTATGACGCCTGGAATTAAATGAAACGAAGAAGAAAGCAAAACGCCGTTCAGTATATTTTGAACACTTTAATCCAGCCACACCCAACCTTTTTTTACAAGGGCCACATAGACGTGTAGCGCCGGGCCGCAAGATGAATTTGCTTAAAGGTGACGTTCAGACGTTCAGAAGGCCACACGGCAAAGCCGCCGAAGCCGTGAAGCCCATTTAAAAGGCCCTAATTCACTAGCTTTCCTGGGTGTCATGCTTCAAAAGTTGTATCACCGAATTAGGCGTGTCACCAAATAATGCAAGTTTACCTATGTATTTATGTAATCTATAGGTACCAGGAGCACCTGGCGGGCCACCTAAATAAGCCCGCTGGTTAAGTACCGCTAATATAGTACTTACAACTGTTGTTTTTTTTATGCTAACTTTTAGGCCAACCGGCCCATGCCTGAGAAAACACTAAGACAAAATTCATATCACTCTTGTGTTTTAGACTGTTTTAGACTGCACAAGATATGTTTTTGTACTTATATTTATTTATTGTTTGTTGTTTGTATTTTTTTTATTAGTTTTTTTGTGTAATTTAACATTTAATCTCTAACAAAGTATCTAATATTTAATATTTATTTTATTTTCGGTAGAGAGTATCATTTCGTTCCATTTGGAGTTGAAACTCTAGGTCCATGGGGTCCCAGCGCGCATAAGTTGTTTGCAGAAATCGCGAAGCGTCTGGTTGACGTAACTGGTGACCGAAGAGCTGGCGGCTTTCTCGCACAACGTATCAGCATTGCGATACAGCGGGGAAATGCCACCAGCATCCTTGGTACAATGCCTCAAGGGCCTATTTTAGATTTAAGCTAGTTATTAATTTCGTTTACGTAGTACCACTGTATATATCTTGTATGTAAATAAATGTTTATTTAATATTTAATTGATTCCATATTTGTAATTGTTTTTTGTAATTTTTGGTTAATTTTATTGCTTGTAAAAATTGACATGTAAAAGTGCCCCTGTGGCCTATTTGCTGAATAAATGTTTGATGTTATTGCAAGTGACTGACTACCTACCCGTGAATAGTATTTGTTTCATCTAAGGTACCTATTAAGCCAGGACGTGCCGCCCCAAGCCCGCCGTATCTTATTTCGGTGTGAAATATCGTGAAAGTTCGGCCGGCAGTAAAGGATATGAAATATGTCTTGGGGGGAGGGCGCCTTAAGCCAGGGGTGTATTAGGGGAGGTCGTTAGGAGGGTGTAGTATTGGATGTGCTTGGGAAAATTAAGATGGCTTTGCATGTAGAATAGTTGGAGTGTAATCGCAGTGAAAGGTACCTACAGACAGTACTGGATTGGATTTTACTGGCAAGAGTAATGTAAAAAATTGGGGTTAAATCGACCCAGCTAACCTAAAGCTTAATCCTTACTAATATTATAAATGCAAAGGTAAATGTCTGTCTGTCTGTCTGTTACCTCTACGATTTTAATGAGACTTGATATGGAGATCGTTTAAGACCCGAGGAAGGATATAGGATACCAATAGGTACCTAATACAATCATCCTAAGAAGATGCTGGAGAAATAAACTGAGCTAACGCCGATAATGGCGTCAGTCGCGAATGCTGCAGTTCAATTCTAGCCCTGGGCACTGGAGGCCTTGGTCACTAACTTATTTCGTAGGTATATTTATATGTATAGCACTGCACTTTTTAATTTGGGTATGGATGATTATTAAAATATTTTGATTTTACACTGATTTTAACTTTCACGATTTTTATTCATTATTATTCACAATGACCTCGAAACGTCGGAGGTAAATTTAAAACTTATTTTACGCGATTAAGTCCCGTCGTTGTGAATATTTTGATTTTTCTATAGTATAGGTAGGTACAACACATAAAAAGATTGCAACTAAAAATTGTAACTAAATTAATCCTTCCGCTTCCGCTTCCGCTTCCTGCCGTTCCCGGTGGGAAGGTGCCCATGATGCTTGCAACATTTACACGCTGGATTACTATAGACAGCCTAGATAAATCCTGTTAAGGTTGAAGGAAAACTATTTATCGATGACTTACTAGAAAAAATAGCTTAAGTATTCTATATTTTCTAAACAACTTTATCCAGCACCTATAATTCCATCAAATCGGTCAGTTTCTCTAAAAGCTTAATTCCAAATCCTTCCTTCAATAAATCCGTCCAACTAATTCAGTTATTGCAGTCTGCTGCCTTCAGATTGACGTCAAAATACCTAATCGAAGGGGGTAAGAAGGCGGGCCGAGGGGGTAATGTACCCCAGGGAGGGGGCGCTAACTTATGCAAAACAAGTTTGGCGAGATGACGAGGTCGATAGTAAGGGCTTTAAAAAGGGGATTGCAATTGGGGCAAGGTTTTAGAGGTGACAAATAGTGTTGAGTTTGGTCGAGCAAAAAAACTGGTCGTACCTACAGCCTCAGTAGCTAGATTATACTTAAGTTGTAAGTAGTTAGAAATTAAAATGTTATCATTATCAACTACATAGCAGCGAAATAAGTCAGGGGTGTATTTCTGTGTGGTACACTTACTTACTGAACTTAACTATTAAATTATTTAGGAAAAACACAATTCATATGATATTTAAGCGACATTATAATATGATAAGGTTAGTTGCGATAAGAGGAACTATGGGACAAGAAAAAAACTTGTAGGGAAAATAAACAGAGATACTTAAAGATATTTAAAACTAAATTAAATTATAAACTTCACTACTGTTTCACTCATTGGTATGTCGCGGACACTCGTGTCTGAGGAAGGACTCCGGACGAGTCCGAAACATGTCGCCGAAAGAGACTCAAAATACCAGTGAATGAAACCGTAGTGATTTTAATATTTTTCTAATAATTCTTCCGTAGAGGGACTTTCTTGATACGGTTCCTCTTGCCCCGAGCAAAATAAATTATGTTCTTCTTACTACTCGAATTCTCTTTCACGTTACATAGGTACAACTAAGTGGAAAATTCTATAGGAGAGAATTAGGTACAGTCAAGTGTAAGAATATACCCCTATTTTTACACTTGACTGTACCAAATTCTCTCACACACACATCATACTCAAAGATATGTTCCATAGCTCTTATGTCAGCGAATTAAGAACATTAAATAATTTTTTAATACAGTTGCTCAAAAAGTGCTACTTTTCGTGGCTGTTTAGCGTGCGGAAAGTTGGTTTTCGCGAACTAGTGCTTTTTACTTTTCCAATTTTTTTAAATTTTTACTTGTTCCAATTCATGACTACTTATTGATGAGTGTTAATATTAGTTTCTTTTAAACGTCGTAATTAACATAAAAACCTACTGTTAATGTAAGAATACAAAGAAATATGCATATTTCATATTTTATTACTTACCTCTTCATCATTATAAGTATTATAACACGTTTATTTTTTAATGTTGAAAAACCGTTCTTAATAAGTTGTCTGAATGGAACGGAACGCCTGTCAAAGAAGAGGCGTATTTTCTTACTGCAAGAATGTTTTAAGTTTCCAAAGGCAACATTCGATATTGTATAAAAACACATCTTCATAATGTCAATGTCAATGATTTCACAGAATGAATAATATAAAAGTTTCGAATTCCATTTCTTGCTTGCTTTTGTTGCTTTTCTTATTTTTTCGCAACTGTATTAAAAAACGTCGTTCGATACACGTGCGGAAATGTCATTCTTCACTCGTCCCTCGGTACTCGTGAAGTAATGACATACTATCCGCACTAGCATCGAAATGTACTATTACGGTTTAGACACTTGTTTTAGTCACTCGCGCGACATGTTTCGGAGAGCCTAGGTCTCCTTTCTCAAGCACTAATAGTGCGAGCAGCACCGTGAAATTATTTAATGTTAGTATGTCTCACAACAGTTTAAATTCGAGAATTAAGAACAATAGGACATGTTTTTGAGTAAGTTACATTCACCCGTATTTTTACACTTGACTGTACAAAAGGTTGGCCAAAGTGGTGGGTGGTGGTAGTGGCTGCCTTTTGCCATACAATGTCGTATTCCCTTTAAAAGGGTATTCTCGATTATCATTTGAAACAGCTCAAGAAAAAAATCGATACACCCTAATAGGCAAGCAAAGGGACAAATGAAATGACCCAATTTTCTTGAGCAGGCCCTTCAGCCGTGAAGGGACCGTCCCTAGCTTTGCCCCATTAAGTAAAAATGTCTTATGTCACATGAGAGTTGAGGCTCTTACGACGTTTTGCCACGGAAGGCATGGCTACTTGCTACGGCGATATGGTAACGCGTTTCTAACTAAACGTCGTAAGTCGCACGAACATCCTTGGCAGTTACGATGTTTAGTCAGGGAAGGTCGAGCTAGGGTGCCTATTTGGCCTAGTTAGGAACGCACGCGGAAAGTTTTTTTGGGTAAGGATATTATTGTACTCTCTTGCTCGTAGGGCCCTTTAAGTTGGGTTAGTTTGAGTGAAAAAAAGGAAAGAAATAGAGCGAAAAATCTGTGTAAAATCGAGGGTTATAGGTGCGAGGGTTACTTTGCTAGTTGATTTGGACCGTTAGTCGTCATAATTTTGGTATATAATCTAATGACAAAATTAGGTTAGAGTAGGTACTTTTACTGGCGCAAAAACGAATAAAAATATATACAAAACCAAAAAAGTTTAAGATGATGTAAGATGTCAAAAAAATAATGGATAGGTACGTAATAGAATCGCCTGGGAAATTCTTTGCCAAAGACTCATGTTTTGCCATTTTGTCATATATGTAGAATGCTATAAAATACCATCAATTCAATTGGCAGGTTATAGATTAAGGCAAATTTATGTAAAAATATGATTAGAAAGGGACAGGGCCACGTAAATATAATACCTAATTAACTTTTAGACGTAAAAACTGTTTCTAATTCTGGAAATGAGTATAAAATAATGTATAAAACAGAAACAATGAACCGGAGGTTTCTACCTATAAACGTAAGCGTAATTAATTATTTATATCTTACATGTTTAGGTACATAAAATAACTCGTCAAAAGCGTCTCAAATTACCTGAGCAGTCATCAACCCTAATTAGGGCGCGGCAAGGGTCCGCTGAAGAATGAGAGTAATCTTGTGGTAATTCTACCCGCGTCCGAACTATCGCCACAGCAGTTTTATAGGCAGACACTTCACTGTTAAAATGAATGAATGAATGAATGAATGAATAAATAACATTCTTTGCAGGTATCCCACAACAGTGTCCCGGACTCCCTCTGATCGAGTAACAACTGTTGTCATATTTTTAATTGTCATAACACTTTATGCAAAAACAAAATCATACGAAGAAACGGAAAAACTACTAATATCAGAATACTAAAATAATAATAATAGGCAAACGGACAGAACAGTATCACACACACACACCCATACACACACACACACACACACACACACACACACACACACACGTTTTTCATGCATTTATAGTTATTATTATAAATTATTTAAGTTACATTAATCTTTAGATTTTAAATTTTTATTTGTACAAATAGTTTGCTTTAACCTAGGGAAGAGCGGTGCCTCCCGACACAAGCAATTTTTTGCTTACCGGGCGGCTCCATCACCTAAATCATGGCAATTTGTGTTTAAAACAAATAAAGATTTTTGTATTTTGTATTTTTTTTTGTATGCATAAAATAGTAAGCCATAAAAATCTTTAGTCAGAATTATTCCTGAATTCCTGAGCGCCCATGTATTATTGCTGAGTTGTTGCGTAAGCGCTGGTGGCCTAGCGGTAAGAGCGTGCGACTTTCAATTCGGAGGTCGCGGGTTCAAACCCCGGCTCGTATCAATGAGTTTTTCGGAATGTCATTAATTTTATTCGCACAAAATTTTAAGTCATCTGCTTGATATCCATAATTGTTTTTCGTTCGAAGTATTGCAGTGCATAGTATTAATATAGGCATAAAAAAATTAGTCATATATTTAGTGGTCATAATATGTTTTTTCATAAATGTTACAATGCATGAATAATAAATATGTATGGTTGTAAGGAACCCATGAAGCAAATATTACTTTAGTCATAATCATAACCACAAAGACCGTATAAAAGAGGAGATCGAAGGAGAGGAGCCCCCTCCAGTAGGGTAACGGTTTTATAAAAGAAACTAATTATAGATATAGATTTATTTAAATAGTAGGTAGGTTAGGTTCGTTAGGGTTCTTTAGATGTCCGAAGGACAAACTACGCAGGAATAGGACCCTCGCGTGAGCGGCGTTAGCTATAGTTTAGTGTAGGTATGTTTGCAGAGGAGTGTTCAGTTTTAAGCTCATTTTCAAGTGCCCAATTTGACGTAAGCTCACGATCCCTACCTATACCGGTATAGTTAGCTATAGTGTAGTGTAGGTATGTTTGCGGAGGCGCGTTCAGTTTTAAGCTCTTTTTCAAGTGCCCAATCTGACGTAAGCTCACGATCCCTACCTATACCGGTATAGTTAGCTATAGTGTAGTGTAGGTATGTTTGCGGAGGCGCGTTTGATTAAAGAAACAGTTTTAAGCTCATTTTCAAGTGCCCAAACTGACGTAAGCTACACGATCCCTACCCATACCGGCATAGTTAGCTACAGTGTAGACATAGTAGGTATGTTTGCGGAGGAGCGTTTTGTTAAAGAAACAGTTTTAAGCTCATTTTCAAGTGCCCAAGCCGACGTAAGCTACACGATCCCTACCCGTACCGGCATAGTTAGCTATAGTGTAGTGTAGGTATGTTTGCGGAGGCGCGTTTGATTAAAGAAACAGTTTTAAGCTCTTTTTTAAGTGCCCAAGCTGACGTAAGCTACACGATCCCTACCCATACCGGCATAGTTAGCTATAGTGTACACATAGTAGGTATGTTTGCGGAGGAGCGTTTTCATTAAAACTTGCATGGCTTCGTCGATCGTCTGTTTACAGCGGTGTATCTATATGTATTATATATTTAGTGTACTACATTATGTGGGTGTAAGAAGCCGTAGTTTGATATGATTGAATCTAGTTTTAGAAACTAAATAAAGGTATGTGTATGTATTAATGCTCTTACAACCTATTGTGGCTAACAAAACTTCACTTCACCACTTCAATAAAGTCCGTTACGTACATAAACAGTAACCTTGAAATTTCAAACAAAATATTAGCCACATTTTGTAGATCCCAGCTTAGAAAGGTTTTTTTAATTCAGCACATAATGAAGGAAACGAAAATGGGATTGAAAATTATAAGATGTGGGTTGTCATTAGACTTATATTGACCGGGATATGGCCCTTTTGCACTTATTGTTTTCGAGCTCCCGATATTTCGACGCAGTTACATCTTTGACACCCACCCGCTATAAAGATAGATAGATTATAACCCGTGAACAAGATGCATGTAACTGCGTCGAAATATATATCCATATCCCGGTCAATATAAGTCTAGTGAAATTAACCGTGAATCATTCAAAACTGTTATGTGGGGTTGTCGTTATTTAAATAATTATATCTCTTTTGTTCGCTCATACTCGTATATCTATAAAATCGTCCGATCTACTTATATATAACTCTATGGTATTAAGTACAACTTGTAGGCGAGGAAGAAACTCGAGCGTATGGTCAGTAAGAACCACGTACGTCCAACTGTCTGTTTGTCCAGTTACATTGTTCGAACACATTTAGTTGCGAACTGAACTAACTGCAGTGCAAGTTGGTAGACAATGTAGTCTTGTCTGTCTGTTTAGATAAGTTGGTAGTCTTGTGTTTGGTGATAACGAACATATGATATATCCGAAAAAATAAGTGCATTTCCGTTGCCAGAGAGGTTTTGGGATTATACTGAGCAACTTTTACTATGGGACCAACCACGAAATCGCTAATAAAAATTTAGCCTCCCATAGAAAATGGACCAGCCAAAATGTATGAAACAGCCAAATTTTTTTTCACGATTTCGGGGTTGGTCCCATAGTAAAAGTTGCTCAGTATAATCCCAAAACCTCTCTGACAACGGGAATGCACTTATTTTTTAGCCACCCTGTATATACGGAAAACATTATCATTATATATTACATTTTATATGTAAGTAAAGGGCAAGACAAAAGTGCCTACACATTGTTTGCGCATTATTAACTTATTCAAACAATTTGCAAGTTTGTTTTTCGACTAGAAACCTGATTTATTTTCAAACCCTCATACAATACAAACGAAAACCTCTTTATACAAGACACACGCCGTACAAAGACACCCCGTAATTTGGCAAGGACGCGTTTAAAATCCCCCCAGCCTTAGAAACAAACAAATCCCCCACACCCCCCCGGGGGTAAAATGGCCGCCTTATACGACCGCATCTTACCCCCAATTCCTACTTCCTTGCCATTACCCAGCGCTGCTGACTAAACATAATCGGCGAACTTCCTTACGACTCTACCCTTCCGGGAAACTGTTACATCACCCTACAACCAAAAATATACTTTAACATCAGTAAATAAAGCATATTTTACATTGAACAGTTTTAACCCAGGCAGGAGTCGCGAACATTTGGATTTTAACTTTAAATGTAAGAGAATAAGGTTGGGTTCTGGTCGTAAACAAGAAAATTTTCCAATTTTCCCAGAATGACCACTCCGAAGCACCCGAGTTAAGAACACCGCAGCACAAGTTTCTCTGTACGCTGTTCACGTTTGAATAGCGGCGGGCGTCGAAACTTGTTTGCGGGGTTGTACGTATGAATTTCTTACACAAAAGATGGGGTTTGATAGATGGGGGAGATACCGTTTAATGATCTTAGTTTGGCCGAAACCCGCGGGTTTCCGTTAGTTTTAGTGTTTGAATAATTACGATACCGGGTCGCCCGTAAAAGGCTTTGTGTTCACGGAAGGACTCAAAGTTAGATCGTATTGTATGCGAACTTAGATTTCGTATTATCTTCATGAGATTTGAATTTCAAATGTATTCAGTGATCTAAATAATATATAAAACGGTTGCGTTATACACGTAGGCCAAAAAATAAGTAAGTACATTCCCGTTGCCAGGGAGGTTTTGGGATTATACTGAGCAATTTTTGTTTACTATGGGACTAACCCCGAAATCGTGAAAAAAAATTGGCTGTTTCATACATTCTGACTGGTCCATTTTCTATGGGAGGGTAATTTTTTTTCGCGTTTTCGTGGTTGGTCCCATAGTAAAAGTTGCTCAGTATAATCCCAAAATCTCCCTGGAAACGGGAATACACTTATTTTTTTGCCACCGTGTATACAGAAACTGACAGAAAACACACAGTGTAAAAAACCATTTAAGGTACTTTGAAATTCTAAACAAACATATTACGGCCCCGATTCGAACCGTACTAAGGCTGTGGGTGTTTCTAGTGATTCAAGATGATTTATAATAGTTTGAAGTTGTAGGTGGCGGAGGCGACAAATAATATACTTATCTTAGTTCGACATATTACTAGTTCTGAATCAAAAAAGAACATCAATATTTAAATCATCTTTTTTCCCTAAAACTCGAAAACTTTATACATAATCTTACCTTTTTAGTGAATTTTTAGCTATAAAGCGCAGTGCGACATAGCTCAGCTATACATATATTATCTGCTCTAAATTCTCTATAAGCACTTATAGCGTAGGCACTTGTATATAAAAGACCCTATTGCAGTGGGCGATAAATTTTAGAGCAATATTTAACAACATATTCATCATCATGTAAGATGAGACTGTCGCTACTCCTGCTTCCACGTATCTATTTACGCCTACCTACGTTAATATAATGCCCGATGCGACATAGCTATTACCGGCTCTAAATTCTCTATAAGCACTTACAGCGTGGGCACTTGTAAATAAAAGATCCTATTGCAGTGAGCGATACATTTTAGAGTAATATTTAACAACATATTCATCATCATGTAAGATGAGACTGTCGCTACTCCTGCTTCCACGTATCTATTTACGCCTACCTACGTAAATATAATGCCCGATGCGACATAGCTATTACCGGCTCTAAATTCTCTATAAGCACTTACAGCGTGGGCACTTGTAAATAAAAGATCCTATTGCAGTGGGCGATACATTTTAGAGTAATATTTAACAACATATTCATCATCATGTAAGATGAGACTGTCGCTACTCCTGCTTCCACGTATCTATTTACGCCAACCTACGTAAATATAATGCCCGATGCGACATAGCTATTACCGGCTCTAAATTCTCTATAAGCACTTACAGCGTGGGCACTTGTAAATAAAAGATCCTATTGCAATGGGCGATACATTTTAGAGCAATATTTAACAACATATTCATCATCATGTAAGATGAGACTGTCGCTACTCCTGCTTCCACGTATCTATTTACGCCTACCTACGTAAATATAATGCCCGATGCGACATAGCTATTACCGGCTCTAAATTCTCTATAAGCACTTACAGCGTGGGCACTTGTAAATAAAAGATCCTATTGCAGTGGGCGATACATTTTAGAGTAATATTTAACAACATATTCATCATCATGTAAGATGAGACTGTCGCTACTCCTGCTTCCACGTATCTATTTACGCCTACCTACGTAAATATAATGCCCGATGCGACATAGCTATTACCGGCTCTAAATTCTCTATAAGCACTTACAGCGTGGGCACTTGTAAATAAAAGATCCTATTGCAGTGGGCGATACATTTTAGAGTAATATTTAACAACATATTCATCATCATGTAAGATGAGACTGTCGCTACTCCTGCTTCCACGTATCTATTTACGCCTACCTACGTTAATATAATGCCCGATGCGACATAGCTATTACCGGCTCTAAATTCTCTATAAGCACTTACAGCGTGGGCACTTGTAAATAAAAGATCCTATTGCAGTGGGCGATACATTTTAGAGTAATATTTAACAACATATTCATCATCATGTAAGATGAGACTGTCGCTACTCCTGCTTCCACGTATCTATTTACGCCTACCTACGTAAATATAATGCCCGATGCGACATAGCTATTACCGGCTCTAAATTCTCTATAAGCACTTACAGCGTGGGCACTTGTAAATAAAAGATCCTATTGCAATGGGCGATACATTTTAGAGCAATATTTAACAACATATTCATCATCATGTAAGATGAGACTGTCGCTACTCCTGCTTCCACGTATCTATTTACGCCTACCTACGTAAATATAATGCCCGATGCGACATAGCTATTACCGGCTCTAAATTCTCTATAAGCACTTACAGCGTGGGCACTTGTAAATAAAAGATCCTATTGCAGTGGGCGATACATTTTAGAGTAATATTTAACAACATATTCATCATCATGTAAGATGAGACTGTCGCTACTCCTGCTTCCACGTATCTATTTACGCCTACCTACGTAAATATAATGCCCGATGCGACATAGCTATTACCGGCTCTAAATTCTCTATAAGCACTTACAGCGTGGGCACTTGTAAATAAAAGATCCTATTGCAGTGGGCGATACATTTTAGAGTAATATTTAACAACATATTCATCATCATGTAAGATGAGACTGTCGCTACTCCTGCTTCCACGTATCTATTTACGCCTACCTACGTAAATATAATGCCCGATGCGACATAGCTATTACCGGCTCTAAATTCTCTATAAGCACTTACAGCATGGGCACTTGTAAATAAAAGATCCTATTGCAGTGGGCGATACATTTTAGAGTAATATTTAACAACATATTCATCATCATGTAAGATGAGACTGTCGCTACTCCTGCTTCCACGTATCTATTTACGCCTACCTACGTTAATATAATGCCCGATGCGACATAGCTATTACCGGCTCTAAATTCTCTATAAGCACTTACAGCATGGGCACTTGTAAATAAAAGATCCTATTGCAGTGGGCGATACATTTTAGAGTAATATTTAACAACATATTCATCATCATGTAAGATGAGACTGTCGCTACTCCTGCTTCCACGTATCTATTTACGCCTACCTACGTTAATATAATGCCCGATGCGACATAGCTATTACCGGCTCTAAATTCTCTATAAGCACTTACAGCATGGGCACTTGTAAATAAAAGATCCTATTGCAGTGGGCGATACATTTTAGAGCAATATTTAACAACATATTCATCATCATGTAAGATGAGACTGTCGCTACTCCTGCTTCCACGTATCTATTTACGCCTACCTACGTAAATATAATGCCCGATGCGACATAGCTATTACCGGCTCTAAATTCTCTATAAGCACTTACAGCGTGGGCACTTGTAAATAAAAGATCCTATTGCAGTGGGCGATACATTTTAGTGCAATATTTAACAACATATTCATCATCATGTAAGATGAGACTGTCGCTACTCCTGCTTCCACGTATCTATTTACGCCTACCTACGTTAATATAATGCCCGATGCGACATAGCTATTACCGGCTCTAAATTCTCTATAAGCACTTACAGCGTGGGCACTTGTAAATAAAAGATCCTATCGCAATGGGCGATACATTTTAGAGCAATATTTAACAACATATTCATCATCATGTAAGATGAGACTGTCGCTACTCCTGCTTCCACGTATCTATTTACGCCTACCTACGTAAATATAATGCCCGATGCGACATAGCTATTACCGGCTCTAAATTCTCTATAAGCACTTACAGCGTGGGCACTTGTAAATAAGAGATCCTCCTGCAGTGGGCGATAAATTTTAGAGCAATTAGACTTAATCGCCGAGTAGAAAGCGTGCGATCTTCCGCCGGCGATCGATCGCAGCGAAGGACAACCTTTGGACACATTTTAGTAGGTAGTAGGTAGAAGTTTTTTTGTTATTTGTCATAGCGATTTTTTTACTGTAACGTGTATAATCTTCTCGGTTCAATCTAACGAGAAAAAATAACCAAATAACTTATATATCGTTACCCTAGTTCACAATCGTACTAATTACGGAAAGAAATTGTTGAAATTAGTACCATAGTGCACAGACGTAAAGTTGTTATTACAACCAAAGATTCCGCGTAATTAGTACGATGTGAACTCGTATCGATATAGGCTTTCCTCTGGAGAATGAACTAATATAGTCACTAATTTGGACTATATAAAACATTTCGATTTTATTTTCTATGATCATTTTTTTTCTAAGAAGACCGACGACCTTTAAATCCATTTCCAATTATCTAAAGATATTTCGCTACTTGTATATGGATTGCTCAAATATTTTTTGCGATACACTTTTAAAGACATAACAAATTAAAATTAAGCACATGCTTAAGAATGATCACCCCATTTTTTTTAATACCACGTCGTCGGTCAGTCTTATGGTAAGCGTTCACCGTAGCCTATGGACGCCTGCGACTCCAGGGGTTATACATACGCGTTGCCGACCCTTTAAAAACCTGTACACTCCTTTTTTGATGAACCCTATAAGATAGCCCGTCGAGAAAACCTAATGTATGTACCAGGTCTCTATTGTTTCCCATATAGTTTTAAGTCATAAATGTATTGTTTGTTCACATTTTCGCTAGTCATAATTTGGTTTTTCTCAGAAACGCGTAACTTTTCAGGATTGCCATAAAATAGACCTAACCTAACCTACCCTATCTAAAGGATAACGTCTTACGAAAATCCTGAAAAGTTAAAGGTTTCAGAATTATGACTTTCAATAATTATGTCAAACAATGGGATCCCGTATGTACCATACCATTGAAATCTACTACCCTTTTTAACTATTCACAGTTTTAAATATTTAAAATTCTAACTTGAACATAAGTCAAAACAGTTGGTCTCCCCTGGCGTGGTTTATCGGGCAGCGGCGCTCAGTTTACAGCGCCTGCTCGAGGCGTCGTAATAAAATCTTGGCGCGTCGCTTTATGAATATTGCGCGCTGTAAAGATAAGTGCCAACCCTGTACTACCATTGTATTCACAATACACAAGTGCCAACCCTAGAGTAATAGTTACTGTTATTATTTTTTTACACGCTCGTTCGTAATTTTAGTTAATGATCTAGTTTTCAACTAGATATCCAATAGATATGAAACAGAAACGATAACGAGATATTTAAGAAAGTCATGTCAAATTTGACATTTCCGCGATTCCGAATGTCCTCTTAAACGATATCTTTAAGATTTGCTTAAGATATTACTTAGACATCCAATGGATATCTAATGGATATCCCAAGACGTCGCAATAATTGTAGCGTGAAATGACAATTGGTTTCTCGAATCGAACTGCAAAAGATAACTATGTAGTTGAGAACTAAACTATAACTTATCTATCAGATCTCGTATTGTTCTCGTATTATCACGTTGTTCGAATTGACCAGTTATTCTTTATCTCTAATACTACGTTTTTTTTTGTAAGGTGCGGTCAAGGATTGTACCATTTCGTACCTTGTCACAGTGACAATAGTAGGAGGTCCTTATCGACTTTCATAATTACTGTCACTGTGACAAGAAGGTACGAAATGGTAAGGAAAATAAATTATTTGACTGTACCTAAGGCCAGGATTACACTTGTAAGTTTTACTTACGTAAGTAGGGACAAAGCTATTTGCTAGAATGAGATAACGATATTCATATCTCGTTCTGTAGTATAGCTGTGTCCCTACTTACGTAAGTAAAACTTACAAGTGTAATCCCGGCCTAACAAAAGTAGGCGCTGTGTTAGTAATTATGGAATCAGCTTTCCCTAACAGCATTTATACGTCATTATGACGTCAACGACGTCATTATGACGACATAGTTACGTCATTATGACGTCGCTGACGTCACTTTGCTACCTGGGTTTTCTCTCTTAACTATTTATTTTTATTTACAGGGTGATTTGATGATGATGATGACTGGTTTTTGGAGTCTGCCCTTGCAAACATAGTTTGTCAAAGGACTCATTTCAAACATAGACAGAATCATACTATATTTGTCTTAAGGAGCCCACTGACATCAGTCCGGCGCACGAAATCGGCCTGTAAGTTAGAACAAAAATTTGACCGTTCCGAACTGACAGGCCGATATCCTCCGGCGGACTGATACTCAGTGGGCCCCTTTACACTAGTACTAGCACCCAAAATAAAAGTATGAGTATAGTTTTTTTTGTTTTGTTATTTACTGACAATTTGGTTTGACCAACTTTAGTTTCAAAGTGAAATTTTTCATGGCATTTACGTTAAAATATTTAATTACTACAATTTTGTATTGCGGATTTAATGTCACAGTAAAGTAGTTTTTATATTGATTTTTTTTAACGTTTTATATAGAATTATAGATACTAGAAGAATTTATAAAATAGAATATAATACAGTGAATAATTCTTAAATTTCTAACAGGTATTTGTAACAGTGGGAATAAGCCTCGGTAGCCCACCCAGACCTTCCACCCAAACCTTTCCCTGAATTCTAATACACAGCTTAAACTTAACACCCAACCTATTTATAAGCAAAACTAAAGGTGCCCGGCCCAAAATGTTTACAAAGCATTTGCTTAATAACTAAAACTTCGGGGGTGGGAGCAGGGTTGCCATATGAAAAAGAGGAAAATCCTGACAAAAGTCCCATCGCTCTAAAAGTATGACTTATTAAAAATCCTGACATATTTTATAAGAGAAATTAAGAGGATAGTCATTGTGGAAGAAAATTGCTTCAAACTCTCTCTCTGGTTTACAATACAAACAAACATACCTAGTGGAATTAAAAAAAATATTTAAAAAAATATCTTATTTCAAAAACGTTGGTGGGTTACTAGAGTTAGACCAAGAAAAGTTTGCAGAGATTTTGACAGCACACGCAGTGCCAGTGTTATTTAAGCGTCATAATTTTATAGAAGTTTGACGTTTAAAATAACACCTGCATACTTTTCTTGGTTTAACTCTAGCTCATTAACGCGCCGCGATATGCTGAAGCTATTGCTTTCCCTTCCATTTCCTCTGTGTAACCCAAACTTTTAGCTAGCTTCTAGCAGTTATTTAAGGGTTTTCACACAAAAAAATCATAACCAAGGCCGCGGCCGTAATCCTTGATAAATGGACCAAAAATTTCTGCCGACCGAGCAAGCTTGGTCTCAAGAGTCAAGAGCGGTTTTTTTTTTAAATACTACGTCGGTGGCAAACAAGCATACGGCCCGGCCTGATGTTAAGCAGTCTCCGTAGCCTATGTACGCCTGCAACTCCAGAGGAGTTACATGCGCGTTGCCGACCCTAAGACTCGTCTCCCTCGTTGAGCTCTGGCAACCTTACTCACCGGCAGGAACACAACACTATGAGTAGGGTCTAGTGTTATTTGGCTGCGGTTTTCTGTAAGGTGGAGGTACTTCCCCAGTTGGGCTCTAGATCTGGAATGACATCCGCTGTCCCTACTACACAAAGCGAGATGTCATTCGCAGTGCCCATACCTCTCTTTTGGACATAGTTTAAGGACATACCCGGGTCCGGACGTAGTTTATGGACATACCCGGGTCCGGGTCCCGTATACTCGTAAGTGGGCGTTTTCTAAAATAAATATTGAAACCTGATTCTCACAGATCCTGGTGTTATTGGGTTATTTCAACTTAGAATCACCAGCACACTCAATCCTGATGATAAAAAAATGACATGAAAATTTTACATTCCGCTACGTCACGCACATACAAGTAAAAAAGCACTAAAACGTGACGTAATGGAATGGACATTTTGGGACATCTTTTTTTAATGGCAGGATGGAGAATGCTGTCGATTCTGAGTAGAATGAGCCCAAGATTGTCCAGATTTGAAAGAATCTAGTTTTCAATATTTATTTTAGAAAACGCCTAAGTATCTGCTGACACAAGAGTTTAAATATTGTCCAATTATTAAGTATGGTAGTATATTAATTTTATATATGATAGTATTTTTAATTGGGTATTTTGTAGGCAGTTTATTATTATTTTCAGTTGTATGCAATTTGAGCATTAAGTCCGCAATACACAACTACACACACACAACACAACTACAATTCGTTTGTATTTTGTGCAATAAAGTTGAAATAAATTAATAAAAATCCCGACAAGTCAGGGGACACCCTGTCGCATGGCAACCCTAGGCGAGTGTCGGTGTGTGCGCGCGTTGCCATGGCGACGTATCTTAAAGATCTCCCTCTCTGACCGGTCTCAGTTTTCTCCTTTCTCCTTTGCACGCGTTTCTTGTTAGGAGGCGTGGAAGTACGGTTTGCAAAAAAGCGATATTTAATTTTAATTATAAATTTAAATAACAAAGAGCAAGCATTGCGATACAGCGAGGAAATGCTGCCAGCATCTACGGCACCATACCGCAGGGGAATAGGTTTTAGTTATTTATTTTAAGCTTAGTTTTATTTATTTTTAGTTTTTAAGTTTTATATCCCCTCGAGCGGCTAATATGTTAGCTATTTATTTGTTTAAATAAATTCTATTAATAGATACATGCTACCATAATAAATTCATACAAATGAGTAAATAGCGCTGGTAGCCTAGCGGCAAGAGCGTGTGACTTTCAATCTGGAGGTCGCAGGTTCAAACCCAATAAGTAGATACCAATGAGTTTTTCGGAACTTATGTACGATATTTGATGTTTGCCAGTCGTTTTTCGGCGAAGGAAACCGAATTAATCCATCTATGGCCTAGTTTTCCCTCTGGGTTGAAAGGTAAGATGGCAGTCGCTTTCGTAACAACTAGCACCTACGCCAATTCTTGGGATTAGTTGTCAAGCGGACCCCAGGCTCGCAAAAGCCGTGGCAAAAATCCGAACCAACGGGAAGATGAAATTGTACTGGTAGCAATTGGTAACCATGGTAACTGTAGGTTTAACCGGTTAACCCGGTTTAGTGGAATGGTGCAAGTAGACATTATAGAACTATTATTATCGACATCGCTGTATTCAGTTAAAGACTATAGTGAACAATACACATATTAATATTTTACTTGGCATTAAATTTCGATTATTATTTTTATTTTACTGTAATGATTTTTAACATTATTTTATGACTTTTGACGTTTTATTACCTAGGAAAGCCCTAGTATTATATACAACATATTTTAGATTTTAGTTAAGTTTTAGAACATTTTTATTTTTAATTAGATCTTTTTTTTACATTATTGATTCTAGAACATTTGATTTTATGATTAATTTTATTTTTAGTTGCTTATTTTCTTTTATTTATCTTTCCTCTTAAGTTAGGATTTTAACAATATGTATATTTATCTATTCATCTAAAATAAAATAATAAAAATATATTATAACAGAATGTCACCAAATTCTCTACTCAGTCTCAGAAGGACATTACAGCAAACACTCAGACAGAAAATCTACTAAATACAATGTAAATCATAAATGGTTTTATTTAAAACTCTTCGACCATTTGTAAGCGATTGCTTACAATACACTTAATACGCCAACGATAGTATATAAACCAGAATAAATAATCGCACTACTAAACCGCACCTTTTTTGCACACCCTCCAAAAGGGTCTAAGCGCGGGAGCCCAGCGACCCGCCCGCCCCGTCCCACAAGCCATAAAATTGTAAATTACTGATGAACCGGCCAGCGCATCGATTTATTGATAGTTTCGCTACCCATCACCTAAAGATTTCTCCCATTCAACTCAAAAGCAACCTTAATGTATACTAAATATGGTTTATATTAAAAACACACGCCGCGAGTTCCTAATTGAAATTGGAATGGAATAGTTTGACGCATTCTTTGCGCTTCTTCGTTCGAAATTTGAAATAACTTCATGCATTTAGACGTTGCAATTTAGACTTTATAACAAGCAGTTTAATGATGCTTTTAGACTGTGTTATGAAATAACACTTAGATATACGGTAAAACGAATCCTTTAAACGTGAATTTGTGTCCATTTGCTTTGCGGTATCTTTAGTACTTTAGTACTACATGCGTTGCAAATATTATCTAAATGTGCGAGTTTTTGTATGTAAATGCCTACCTATACCTAGACGAAAGGCGACGACCGGCTCGAAACCGGTTTTCCATACAAACGTATTCCCCATTTTCCTCTCTGGATATTAACATTTTTGAAAATATTTCTACACAATTAGATGTATTTTAATCATAGCTATGCCCGACCGTTTGATTTTTTTCGAGTTTTTAATTATTATAAGAGCTAGGAGCGAAAAACAGGTCTCATACAAATTTTTAAAAGCTCATAAATTACTTTCTTATGAAAATATTTTAATTTGTGTTTTTACAAGTAGTCACACTACTATTTAAAATATAAACGAAATAAATATTATATACCTACAAAAGAAAAAATTACCAAGGCCGATGATGAAGGATGATGGAGGCCTTGGTATTTTTTTCCTTTGTATATGATATTTATTTCGTTTATTTCCTCCTAACTTATAATAAAGTAAAAAAAAGTAAGTAAGTATGGCTTAAATACATCAAATTGTGTAAAAATATTTTCCATAATGTCAATATCCAGGGAGGAAAATGGGGAATACGTGTGTATGGATTCCCCTATCCTCAGCCAATATGATTTAAGGTATTTTTCATATATTGCAGCTGTTGACTAGAGAATATGAATATAAGATTTGTTTTTCGAAAAAAAAATGTCATTTAGTAGGCGATTTTCTGATTATGGAGTATGTTATTATCTTATAGCACTTCCACACATTTGACATGAAAAAAAAGTTAAGTAATTTGGAAACCAAAAAACAAACATGAAGGCCTAGGTAAACAGGGACTCTAGACAGTTAAATGTCTTTTTTAAACGATGACAATAAATAAATTAACGTTCCATAAATAAATAAAAGACTTACCAGATCGATTCTCCATTTTTCCCATTAATATTTTTGAATTTAGAACTTTTTTCAACTGACCAACCGTCACAGCATCTGAGCGCGCACTGAACTATCTCAATAACAATCCATCTGGAGCAATGATAAATATTTATAAGTGTCCAGTTTAACTAATGTCCGGTCAAGGAGTTATGTTAATATATCTATTGTGAAAAAACCAGTTTTCTGTACTAAATTAAGGGTGCTGAGTAAGAGACCATAGTAACTTTAATATTCCTAAAAACACCCCACACCCTTATTTCCTTCTACTTAAGGTTCAAAGTCTGATGGGTTTGAGTTTAGTGACTGCATTTATAAAGTTGTATGAAAAGTAAAGGTGTCTGCATACGGAATGAATCCGATGCAGGGTGTTTCGATCGCTTTCGAGTGAGTCGAAGTGTTATGGGAACCAGTATAGGTACGTGCTGACTATTAGTATACCTACTGATGGCAACATTGGCAACAATGCCTATGAGGGCTAACGCGTATGAATTCGCCGCTAGGGGCGCTAGTGTAGATGGTGGTCTTTTCCATAGTTCGAAATGTCAAATGTCACTTGTCACTTCAATGACTGACAGCTGTTCTTTAGTCTTTTGGACCACCATAAACAGAGGCGCCAACTGGTGAGCAAAAAAACGATAGCCCTCATTGCCTACCAATGCCAAACATTGCCTGGCTTGATAACGGTACAGTGATCATGTACTAATCGGAGAAAGTTGACCATATGGGCATAAAAAAAATAGACAGCTGTTATATGTAAACTTAATCAATATTGCTTAGTACGGAATGCTGTTAAAGATACTTTTTTACGCAATCACGCACTGTTTAAAGAACGAAATGACGCTATGCCTCTTTGTTCACTTAAAACTTGTATCTGTATCAATTTTTAGTTAAAATCTTTTTTAATTATAACAAATGACACATACACATACAATGTACATAGGCTACGGAAACTGCTTAACATTAGGCGGGCTGTATGCTTGTTTGCCACCGACGTAGTATAAAAAAAATGAGGTTCAAATCAGCTACTCCTTATTAGGGTTCCGTACTAAAAAGGTAAGAAGGAACTTATGGCGCGACTCTGTCCGTGGACATTGCTAAATATGCCGAGAACTACTTACGCTATCGATTTGAAATTTGGAATAATCATGAACAAGGCTAACCCAGACGCATTTTTGTTAATGTGCTATTTCTATTATATTCCACTTTACTTATTTCAGATTTAAATGGTCAGTTGGTCACCTTACGTTTGTCCAATTCGAAATTCGACTCGCAACCAACGGGAACGCACGCGCAGCATCCCTAGCGATTTCGGCCGAATGTGAACTCTTGGCCACTTTGACCCGGCCATTTTAGCGTCTGGCCGGTGCCGTGGGACCCGGCCGTCCGACTTGCTAACGGATATCGACGGGTTGGTTAATTTGGAATTTCAATATGCAAGCCATTAAGTATAAACATACTTACATTTTAATTATATACGAATTCAAAGATCCTAAATAGAAGGATAATTTGATAGGTAATAGTTTTTTTTATGTATTACATTTTTTACTTTAGCTATGAATACTGTGTTTGTGGTACTGTGTTTGTTATTTTTAAATTATAGTTTTTTTGTGTTTTCGACATTTAGAGACTGTATACATGTCTAAGTAATTATCGAATAATTAATTAAATTGATACTTGTAATTGTAATCAACTTGACATGTAAAAGCGCCCTTGTGGCCTATTTGCTGAATAAATGTTTGATTTAGAATAGAATAGAATAGAATAATATTTATTCAGGCAACACATCATTATTACATTACAAACATTCATTAACAACAACAAGAAAGAAAAAAACAAAGGTGAAAAATACAAAACTAACAGATAAGGATGTGAGGTTGAAATGGTCTCCACTCAGCAATGCAGTTGGCACGACTAAGCGTTGTCAACGATTTGACTTTGATACAACTAACCCATGAATTTTTCAGGCACACTGCGGTATTAGATACCTATAATTAAATATTTATCAACTAGCACAATTATTATTCATTATTTACTTCAATATTTTTGAGCACAAAAAACCTGATTTAGAACTAAGGTAGGTGCACGCTTCTTTCGAATCCTAAATAAAAAAGGTAAGTATATGGTTGTCTCAAAGATACTGATAGACTTCGCAAACCGCCACGGGTTCGCCATTTTGAATAATTACGAACCTGCTCAGGAAATTTCAAAAGAATCGGTTGAGATATCCGACCTGTAGAGAATTTCGAATGTTCTCCATTAGGATAATAGGGAGACTGAGCGTTGTGATAATTTTTATTTTAACCAACATATCTCAGCAACAAAGCATACCATCACTATGAAGTTTATAATAATGTGTGGCTTAATTCATACTTTTCCAAAACCTGTTACGAACATGAATAAAAGTATTATATTTTATGAGAAAATGTACGAAAACTAGCACAGTCACAACTCTCCTAACCCTCCTTGGTCTCCCCTTACGAAAACATTTGTTCCTAAGCTGAAATGGAAGAATAACTAAAACAACATTCGGACACATACGAAAGCTTTTTTGTCCAAGCTACAGCAGAGATCGCTTCATTCGGTCAATTAGTACTTAGAACTTAGGAGGCGAGGCAAGGCGAGGTAGGCGGGCGCGCGGTGGCAGACAATTTGCTTCAGGAAATGACTCGCAAGGAGGAACGTAACTATGTTGGGATTGGGTCTTTCTCACAGTCACGCTAGGTACCACTATGACTGCCTACTTCCGTTACTATCCATTTGAAGAGTAGGTACTGTAAAATGTGGCCAACAGTTTTTATATGAACTGAAACACAGAATGAATACTATTACTATCGTACAGAAAGGAAACTTCCTACAAAACCGAAGTTTGACAGCGGTTCAGGGTCGAATCATGCTATCCCTTTCTAATATATGGCAGTATTCCTCTCGGCTATTTAGGGTTGTCAAAATTCAAGTCATTATCTTATCTGTGGTCGTGAACGCAAAGGGACGTCAAGTTGTGCCAACCCTAATAATTGCTCGGAGCAATGCTGAGCCGAACGAAACGAAACTCCTCGCTTCAGGCAAACCCGGCTCGGGTTTGCTTGAAGCGAGGTGTTTCGCACCCCTGACTGAAATAGATAACACTGAAGAAAAAGTGACCAAGTCCTGAGTTGTCAAAGGCGCCTAGCCTTTCAAAGATAGCATACACCAGATAATTTGGGACGGGTACCACCGTGGTGTGGTCTAGTGGTCAGGATGTTAGCCGCGTAAGCTGAAGACGCGGGTTCGATTCCCGCCTCGGCCACCGGTAGACTGGTCACAATGATATCTATTTCAGTTTATAATTTATACAGGGTGGCCAAAAAATATGCGCACCCAATTTTTTTTAAATTAAGTAAATAAATGTCCGCTAACTAGATTAGGTTGAAACATTTTACTCCACTACATTCGTCTTACAATTTCTTTGTCTATTTATCTATAGTAATAATGTAATCCAAGTCCATGGCGATAAACCAGGAAACTTGGCTAGTCCACAGATAATTTATCGCGACGACAAATATTTACGTTTTATTCGCTAACTGCTCGATTTCGTCTGCGATGCAAATTTGTACGAACTGCCGACTGTAATAACGCTTAGATAATATGGCAAAGGCTTTTAACCTCCAAATGTGCCATTTTCAACCAAAAGGGTACTTATTGTCGGTTGTCAATAAGGAGCTATTTCCATATAACTTCAATTCGAAATCAACCTTATCGACAAGCGACAATGTGGTACCTTTTGGTTAAAAACGTCACAAATGGTGGGGATCCGTAAGACCAGTCTTTAGTATGAACATGTATGAACAATCTTTTATAGGGCACATTTCGGAGAGTGTGCCGAGGAACTGCACAACCTTATTCCTCCGTCCCATTTTTACCATCGGACTACAAGACAAACGGCACTCCGCCGCGCTTCATGGTAGGAACTCCAAAAATACGCACGAAGCGTTTTGCTTCCATATTTCTTATGCGAACTGCCAAGGAGTGGAACGCCCTGCCCGAGTCTGTGTTTCCGCAAGAGTACAATCTGGGGCTATTCAAGGCAAGAGTTAATAGGTATCTCATAGGTAAGCGTGCTCCACCGTAGACCGCATCATCACTTACCTTCAGGTGGGATCGTGGTCAAACGCCTGCCTATACATCATTAAAAAAAAGCACAGACTGGCAGACTTTGCAGTAACATAGTGTGGAACTAACGCTGCGTCTTACGTAAGCGAACAACTCGCGAACGCAAAGTGAAGTGGCGCGGCGGGCCCACGGCGTTCGGCTTCGCAAGATCGCCCACGTAGGACACTTCTATAGGTATCAAAGGATTGATTCACCCCGCGCCGCATCGCTTTGCTTCGCGTTCGCGTGTTGTTCGCCTACGACACGTAGTTCGCTGCGTTACTGTCGCCTACGGTATTTCCGGAGCGTTACGACCTTCAAACCTTCAAGAAAAGAGCGTACTCCCATCTTAAATGCCGGCAACGCACTCACAACCCCTCTGGTGTTGCGGTTGTCCATAGGCGCCGGTAATTGCTTATCATCAGGGGATTCGCTCGTTTGCCTATATTAAAAAAAAACCTTCCATCCTAACTTAGCCCCAACACACAAGAGTGTCATCAAAAAGACTATCTCCCTAGAGCTCACTCCAAGTATATTGCACAGTCCATCCCTTTCTCTCCCATACCAAGACCCGTATAGCGTTGCATTTGTCTCGCTTTAGCAGTGCAGTTGGCCGCAGTTTAGTATGCGCTTTATACGAGTGTTAACTAGTTCTCGCATTGTCTTTAAATTTACAAGTGCTTGTTTTACGTAAAATTTAAGGAATATCTTACGATACCGTCAACCGGGGTGAATAGGGACAAAACATAAAATGTGATTTACCTGACAATTTCATGAAAAATACCCACACAAATAGTATCATACAAAATTTACTATTATTTTCAATCGAATGATACAATTTGTGTGGGTATTTTTAAAGAAATTTTTCTGTAAAACACATTTTAAGTTTTGTCCCTATTCACCTCAGCCATCCCTATTCACCCTAGTTGACGGTATATTAAATACATTAAACCGGGTTACTCACGTTTATAAAGTCGATGATTGCTCGACATGCTTCGCTCCATAACGAGGAGCATTTTCAGGGTTCCGTACCCAAAGGGTAAAAACGGGACTCACTAGACAGTTGAAATTTTCACAGATGATGTATTTCTGTTGCCGCTATAACAACAAATACTATAATTTAAAAAATAATTTAATTTAGAGGTTAATTTTATTGCTTGTAAAAATTGACATGTAAAAGTGCCCCTGTGCCCTATTTGCTGAATAAATGTTTGATGTTTGAATCGGGTCTATCGTGAATTTATTTTCTTACCTTTATTTACCGACGTTTCGACACAGCCTGCCATTATAACCTGTAACCGTCGGTAAATAAAGGTAACAAAATAAATTCGCGATAGACCCGACTATAAATGTGATTTATTATGTGTTCAAAGCGCGAAGGATTTGAATGTTATAAAGTCTGCTTCGAAACGGTGCGTGAGGCGTGAGCGACTGAGCGCCGAGCACAACCATCCATCCGGACGAAGGGTGATATCTTGCTATTTTTGTCCTTACGCGTTTTTACTTCGGCGAGACAGTCTCATCCTACGCATGCCTAATAAGGCGTAACTCTTTAGCTTCTAATTTACTGGAAATTTTATGTTGAGCCTGAATTTTTCTCGTTTGAACCTACATACAGGCCATTATAGCCTTGTTTTTTAGCCTACTTTGAATGTCTATTTTAAACTTCGAATTTATTGGAAGGCTTATGAGTATTTTTTGCATAGATTTTTTGTGTGACTGTAGCAATTTTGAACATTATTCTGATGTTAATTAGGTTATCGTCACTTGCACCATCCCACTAACCCGGGGAACAGAATGAGTAATAGTATTATCATACAGAACGGCCGAGCACCGCCCCGCCCCGATTCGAATTACCTCGCCCCGCGACAGCAGATTGACGACCTTTTGCCGACCGCTCAGTACTGTTTTTAAGCAACTTACTCACACAATGACGCATTCTGCGTGTACGTGCCGTTCACACATAGAAACGCAAGTGATTTTTGACCCCGTGTCCGCCTGTCCTGTCTGTGCTGTGTGTGTGTGTCCGCCCTGTGCCCGGGGTTAACCGGTTAAACGTTAACCTTAGTGTCAAATTGTACTGTTAACCATGGTAACTTCAGGTTGTTTTTACTGTGGTGGCGGCGAGCACAGGTCTTGTGAGCAAGGATCCCGCGAAGGATACGGGTGAGCCTTGCTCATATGCATTACTGCCGCCAGTTTTGCCTTAGTCGCCTTATACGACACCCACGGCACGGGACGAGATAAGGTGGTGCATGGGTGGTGCAATTCTTTTCTGATGCCTACTCTGGTACTTCTGGTAACTCCAGGTTTAAACGGTCAACCCCGGGTTAGTGAGATGGTGCAAGTGGCGCTTAAGAAATATTTTCTTATATAAACATGGCATGTACTCTCTGCTAAGAATGTCCTGCAAAAAGGGTACCTACATGATGATGTAGTTTATAACCCCTATACATCTCAGCATCGTTTATATCCATTATTACCAGCTTCACGCAACTAAACCGTCGTATAAACGCTATTATCCCACACTTATACGATACGACTATTTAATTTTATTCTTGAAGCGTAGCTATAAAGCAAATATATATTAACTCCGTATAAGATAAGTAAGTAAAAAACGTGCCTCGGAAAATCAAGAAAAATTTATGCTCGAATAGATGGCGTCACACCTTTTGCCTATACTTTGGTAGATGGCGACACCGATACATATTTTACAATTTTAACACATATGTGGAAGAACATGGGTCAAAGTCATATGGTGTTCTAAAAATATTAATAATAATAAAATAGTTATCCATATATGTATAATATATATGTATATTTTTTTATATTTTTCCATTTCTAGTTTTTATCCTGTGTCGAAAGATGGCAGTAAATTTACTGTGACTACAAAATTTACTATGACAATAACCCTCTATACACTCTATTCTCTTTGCTATAAAGTATTAGATAGAGAAACCGTGCTTATCTCGGACGCAATAAAACGTGAGTAATTACGTCATAGTGTAAAGCTAGGGCGCGTACGCGTAAAGCGGTACCGGTACCGCCTTGAGCGTACCGGTACCGCTAGGAATAATATAAGAAATAATTAAGACACAAATCCTATTTTAAAACCATTATAAAAATGAGTAAGTAATTTGATAGTGACGTCACATGCTAGTGTTTCATATAAATTAGATTAGATAAGATATTTATTCTCATAATATGAAATTACATTATAAATTATGCTAGACTAATCTACATGAATTTATATTATGATCGTCATGACTAGGTATTTACATAACATTATTTAAATTCCATAGTAGCAAATAGTTAGTAGTAATAATAGTAATTATAGTAGTAATAGTTCAAAAAGAAACTGATTTGACTAGTAGTCAAATACCCTATTTGGGATTTCTTGCTGAAGAAAAACAATTGAAACGTTTTCAAGGTTCAGTGTGGTCAGCGAGGCCCATTCCAATTAACCAATTTGTCATGGTTTTGATCTTGTTATGATGCGACCTTGACACGAAGCAGTGCATCTCACGCGCACCAATAAGAGTCTTATCACACTGGCGATTTGCGGGAGAGTTGAAAGCGAGCTACGCTAGCGAAATCGTTTCGCACTCGCCTAGCTTTCAACTCTCTCGTAAATCGTCAGTGTGATAAGTTTCTAGACACGAGACGCGACTTCCAATTTCTTTCTCACAAAGTTATTGTAGGGTTGTATTAAAAGAAGATCAAATCCACAACAAATCGTTGAATTAAAATCGGCCTCAGCGTCTTCTCCAGCAATAAAAAACTTTTCTGCATGTGAAAGTTGTATCTAATACTCAACTAAATACTTAATTATATTAGAAAAATACAAGATTAGATTAGCTAAATCTCTCCCCATATTCAAAAATCAGCTAAAACTATACTTTCTATCTCTGCCTTAAGTTGCCATTTTATATATTGTATATATGCTTGTATAAATATATATTATATTATATATATATATATATAATATATATTGTATTGTATATTTATTTGTGTGTTAGGTTTCGTTTTAATACTTATATGTATAAGTAGTAATTGTAGTATGTGTTTGTGTTTAATAGTCTCCATATTTAGCTCTTTGCACTACCTGTTGACTTTTGTATGAGTTCTACATTTCCTGCTACCCAAAGGTTGTCTGGAAGAGATCGCTTTTTAGCGATAAGACCGCCTGTTGTTACCTGGTTCTATTTTTTTTCTTTAAATTTTTCTTTGTAGTTTCACATGTATGTAAAATGTATAATTTTGGTGCAATAAAGAATATTTACTTACTTACTTACAAGAGAATACTTTCAGTGCACACTTAAAAGTGCTTTTCCCTTCCTTCTCAGACCAAAATAATATAAAATGAAAAGCGATATAATTATGAAGCCCAATTATCTCAGTTATATCACAGACGATAGCAGACATAGCGACATAAATAGAATTTTCATGAGCCAGACACCTACACCTTTGAAGGAATAACAGCCTAAGTGTCTAATTATTTGATACTCGGTTATTACTTTTTAATATAGAATGGACTTGGATACAGTGACAGCACGTACGGAATATTCTTCTAGCATATTCTTTTAGAAAATTTAATTTGTAGTCTAGCGGGTGAAAATAGAAAACTCCAGTGAATTAAAAATTGATGGTGTCTCTTGGACTCTCATAATAAACTAGATTCTTCCCGCAACTTCGTCTGCGTGGGATCGAACGTGGATCGAACCAACGATTAATCGTGCAATGGGTTCACACATCAGTTTTTAGGGTTCCTAAGACTCCGCTGTCTGTCTGTCTGTCACCAGGCTGTATCTCATGAACCGTGATAGCTAGGCAGCTGAAATTTTCACAGATGATGTATTTCTGTTGCCGCTATAACAAAAAATACTGGAAATAGAATAAAATAAATATTTAAGTGGGGCTCCCATACAACAAACGTGATTTTTTTTGCCGTTTTTAAGCGTAATGGTACGGAACCCTTCGTGCGCGAGTCTGACTCGCACTTGGGCAATTTTTGGAAAATCGTAGCACTTTTTTAGATCACAATACGGTGGCAAAAAAATATGAATGGCAATTTTGAGGGCTTTTTCTAGTAACTTCTTCGATTCGAAAGCTGATCTAAACAACTTTCGCTCGATAGAAAATAAAATAAAACGCACCATTAAAAAAAATTGTAACTATTTTTACACAAAAGCTATTAACATGAAAATTGCTTATAAAAATGCGTAATGTTATTTTCGATCAAACTCAACGATTAAAAGTTAAAAATTACTAAAACTATCAATGATATACTCGATGGCGGGCATGCACGGCCGTCCACTCAGTGCTCAGCGAGCTGCGTTCGAACAAGGACCTGAACTCATTGCACTTTAACCGACTTCAATAAAATAAGGTTTTGAATTCGTCGGAATCTATAGGTACTATGTTTAAAAAATGTCCAAACCATTCTGATTGGATCTTCGTCTTTATTTTACCATCCAGTTCTACCTATAACTCATTTAAAACTACCATAACAACATTACCATTCTACCTAAACAAGCCCACTAATCAATAGTAAGGCCGCCCGTAACGCAGGTGGGCTAAACTCTGGCCTAAACTGGCCATAACAAGTTTGGGGAGGGACTAACTGGATTCCTCCCAACTTTCTCGGCCAGATAATGATCTTGGTACGTGGGTGCTGGGTGACGGTGCAGACGGGCGGGTAAAACGCCCGGCGGTTAGACGGGCGGGCGGGACGTGGCGGGTCAGACGCAGAGTTTAAGCTTATACACGGATAAAAAAAGGCATTTTGTAAACGTTTTTTTGCAAAATAAAATTAAAAATGTACTACGATTCATTGATGACGTTTGTTAAAATTCCCAACAAAATGCCACAGTAAAAAAAATTGACAACGTATTATTGGATTGGGGTAACCCTGTATTTTAAAATAAGTTTAATCTTGTTTAAAAATTTGGGTATTTATCTTTTCAAACTTTTTTGCCATCCCTATCAAACATCGTATATTAGAATAAAATGTAATAATCTTTGATCGTCCGTTGGCGCGCAGCGGGCGCACGCGCGCCGGTGCCATTGCAGGTAAATTCTAAAATCCGTCGCCCGCGTCCCCGCTAGATGGCGTTGCTTATACAATTTTTCGTGAACCCGCTCACCCGCATCGTGCAACCGCGCACTGTTAGGGCACATTTTTCTTGTTTATATACCCGAGATTTCTCGCCTACAGAGACACCACTTACTTATATAAATGTACATAATGTACTGCTCATGACGAGGCGAGAAGATGATTAATTGATCACGGACACCTATTACTTCGCAGGGGACGCCAACCTTCGGGTTAAATAATGATTACTTCTATCCCTTCCCTTGTGCGCAAAATGTCAGATTGTACGTGTACTCTTAATAAAGTCCCTTTTCTAAAAATACGTTTCTAAACTTGATACTTTAGGCAGGATGTTATATGGAAAGTCATGATTGTAGATGAGTGACGTTAAAGTTACATAAAGTTTTTGGACATCTGCAATATT
The DNA here is from genome assembly GCF_947568885.1 of Cydia strobilella. Classification (NCBI taxonomy): domain Eukaryota; kingdom Metazoa; phylum Arthropoda; class Insecta; order Lepidoptera; family Tortricidae; genus Cydia; species Cydia strobilella. Next base: position 3,797,296 of record NC_086056.1, read on the forward strand.
TAGCGGATGTCATTGGTATCAATCAGAGATCTTTAAATTATTATAATAAAAGCGCACCAGAAGTAGGCGTACGTAAAAACAGTAAATGATGTCAAACAGAACTGGCAGATGGTGATCTGCCAGTCCTGGTTTGACGTCATTTGCTGTTTTTTAGGGTTCCGTACCCAAAAGGTAAAAACGGGACCCTATTACTAAGACTCCGCTGTCCGTCTATCTGTCTGTCACCAGGCTGTATCTCATAAACCGTGATAGCTAGACAGTTGAAATTTTCACAGAGGATGTATTTCTGTTGCCGCTATAACAACAAATACTAAAAATGTACGGAACCCTCGGTGCGCGAGTCCGACTCGCACTTGGCCGGTATTTTTTCTTTTTTCAAAACAATAATGTAACTTAAGTACCTGTTATAACTATGAGAATTAAATAGTCGAAACGTCGGCGAAATTTACAAAATATGCAAAGTCTTATAATGAAATTGTCGCGTTTCACAGCATCCCTCATCGCAAATCTAATTGTCGCGTACTCAATTATACTCTAAATTATAATAAATAAGTACAATCTCGTATTCTACAGCTTTACTTTTTAATAAAACTTAAGTCAGCTATTATATTTTTAATATTAACAGTTTTAATTTAATTTAAGAACTAAGTACCTGAAATAAAACTATGAAAACGGATTATATCGCGTATATTGAATTTTTTTTTTTTTTTTTTTTTTTTGCATTTTGTAATTTTTCCTCAGTCACCCGTTGACCACGAACGCTGTAAAGAGTTCGAAACGTCGGGATGTATTATAAATTCAATATACGCGATATAATCCGTTTTCATAGTTTTATTTCATGAGTAACTATCGCGGTAACCGAAGACAATATTAACTAAGTACCTATTAATATAGTGGCAGCGGTGGAAGCACTGTGCAGCTGCTGCACCGTGTTGCCCTATCAAGAAATCGGCTTTGCACCTTTATTTAGTATTTAGACTTATTGCAATAACAGTACCTACCTTTTGTTAAGCTCTCTAATATTACTTTTTGTAATAATATATAATTCAAACTTGTTAATCGTTTTTAGCTATTTAAGAATTTAGACTTGTTATTTAAAAATTTCAATCTCCTTCACGGGACAGGCGTTGCCTAGTGTGGAGGTCAGCAAAATCTGTATCCAAGTGAATATTTACCGGAAATAAACGATTTTTTTTTCTTCTTAAAAAGTGTTACCAAAAGGTTGTCGGCCCCTGTAACGCGACAAACTACGAGTTAGTATCTTGCACTAGGGCCTGTAGGCCTAGCACATGATTGGCGCGACTGTATCTCGCCGCGAGATACACTACCCGTCTTTTACTAACTGTATGAATTAATGGGGGACGGGTAGTCTATCTCGCGGCGAGATACTGTCGCGCCAATCATGTGCTAGCCCGGCTGGGGGTGAAGATGATTACGCAAAACGTGTGGGTTTAGCACCGGCCCCTTAGCTTTGTCCCTATTTGAGCGCAAGGCGATGCGTAAAGAGTGTACTTTAAGATTTTAAGATTCACCAAATACTCTAGGTTGGCCTAAAATACTGTCAGAGCAGAAACAACTAGATCCTTTTTTATAGTTTAGTAATGTTTATATTTATTTGCTCTTATATAAAATTAGTGTTTTCATGTATTTTTTCTCATACTTATGTAAACAATGGATGAAACGAAATACATTATAAATAAGACCCATATCCACAGAACATCGGAGTAATTCGATAGAGTTCACTATAACAACTCCTTTCGCCATGTCGCGTCTAAGCAATTCGTGGTTCATTCCATGCTTTCACTTCAAACTGAATGAAACCTTCAGGCTTCTTAAATAACGTCTCATTTCCAAGTGCATTGTGGCGTGAATTGCGAGCTTGCGTAAATTATTCGCATAATGCTCTCGAATGTCAATCAGATGAATTTGAGTCATATGCATATGTTTTTAAGATCTAGTTTAAGTTGTGCTGTAGCGGTGGTGGCAATAAAATGTGTAAATAGCGAGTCCTGTTAAATGGAGTTGTAGCATTGTATTCGACGCTCTAAGATCAGAAGGTCGTAAGTGCACGGAATTTCCTAATAAGTTAGTATGTTTCGTATTAAGATAGAATTGTAGACGTATTTTGGAGTATTTGTACAAGTTTAATTGTATAACTTTAATTATTCCTAATTGTTTTTGTAAACATAGATACTGATTTGGTATTTTAGTGTTGTCTTGTCTACCTAACCTATACACATTTTCACGATTCGCTTACGCATTATGTCTAACGTAGGAAGGCTGTTTAATTTCTTAATTGGAAAACAATTGAAAATTACTTAGACGAGAATTCAGCTGAATGCCAGTCACATTACAAGAACTTAGCCGTCGTCATACAATCCATTTTTCATGTAGACTCCGTAATTGTACCATGTAAAAATTCAAAATCAATTTCAAGGTTCAAGAGATATGGACAGACAGACAGACGGACAGAACAGACGGACAGCGGAGTCTTAGAATAGGGTCCCGTTTTTACCCTTTGGGTACGGAACCCGAAAAATCTTTTTCAGTTAGTTTCCGTTTCTGCCACGACTCCTCTCTTTCCGCACAGACTATTCCATTACTTACCTAATTATAATGCAAGATAAGGTATTAAAGGCAAGGTATTAAGGTACTTAATAACGCATCATAACAATATATAATTAAAATAGAAAGATAGATAGATACCAACTATACCAAGCAAACCAAAACGTACCGTGCCTTAGATCTCAAAATGAACTTAATATACTTGCTAGGATATAAAGTCAATTTGTTTTGAATTTTTAAGTTAAACTGCAATCAAATCTCTACGAGCCACGCATCTGTACACTTTCAGTATTATGTTAATATATAAAGATGTTGTACGGGACAGAAAGCGATTAATATGCACCCTTGTTGTAGCCACATTTTCGCACCTGCGTCAAATTAAAATATGCGAGCGTTACTCCAAACGCCACCTAGTGGCGAGTAGCAAAACTAGAAATATGTTTTTATATATATTATATTACGTGATTGCTAAATGCGTGCGTATCAACCAAAATACTTTGAAAATATGGAAATAATAATAATGCACACTAAGTGATTACACAACAAAGTAGTTGCGTAAACTACGCCATCTGTGGGCGATTAAGTTAAAGCAAAAAAAGTGCTGAAATAAGAGAAAACAAATAAAATTTACTTAGGTCTATTGTATAAAGGGATGTTTTTATAAATAAAAAAGATCACAGCATTATGTTATTCAATATTACGACTTTAACAAACTTTAAAATAAGCCTTGAAACTTTTTAGTTCTGCTACTCGTCACTAGATGGCGTATAAAGTTAATCATGGTATGTGTTGAAGAGCGACATATAGCTAATGAGTGATCTGATATGAAGCTATTTAACGTCTTTGTTAAATGTTAAATACATATAAAACAATGAGGGTTAGAATTTGTTTCTACAAATCTGTATTAATAGTTTAGTTAAAAAAATGATCAAAACTATAAATTAAGCAAAAGATAACTCTTTATATAATAACATTTTATTCTAATTAATAGAGGTTTATTTTTTATACCCGAATATGTAATTAATAAGTAGGTAAATAAAAAAAAAAATATTTTTTTTTATAAATAATTATCCAAAGCGGACTATGCCCTTTGCCCTTCAAATAAACTGGAAAGATTAAAGACAAAAATTAGATTTTTACTCAGTACAAAAAATACCTTATAGTCCGACAAGAAATTGTAGAAAATTATTGAGGGCGCCACTTCCTACGTAACGTTGCCATGTTTAAGCATTTACGTCAAAAATGCTGAATATAATTTTATTTTCATTTTATTTAATTTCAACTATTTTATGTGGCAGTACCTCACACAATTTTAACTTTTATAAAAAAATCGACATATTCATGCAATTAATTATGAGATGATTATTTGACTAAGGTATAGTCCGTTTGTTCTAAGTTTGCAAGCCAAAAACCTACTATGTAACTCCCATAGTCCTACAGTCATAGCCAACTAACCTTTTAACGGTCCATATTATTTGAAATCCTCAATTCAAGCTATATTGCCACCATAGTCCTTAAATTTTGTTTAAATCCCCCTCCACGCTCGTGCGCGAATCTGCGCGTTAGCTCGCAGATCTGCGAAATCGACTCCACACTCGCGTTCGCGGCTTCGCGCTGCGATTAAATCGCGCAAATTTTGCGCACGAGTGTGGAGGGAGCTTAAGGAAAAAATACAATAAGATGACGTTAAAGGGTGGTATTTTTTTCTTTATAAGTAATATCTTATTGTGCCACTTAAAGGGTTAAACTTCAGACGGACTAATATTTTTTGATTCCGATTTCTTTGTAACGCCTGTATAGCCCAGACACTGGAGGGAAGAAGTAAGAAGAACTCTCTTATGGGAGAACAGTTGCAATACTGACTATATATATGTTAACTGTACCTATAAGTAGTACCTATATTAACCTGTATTTATTAACAGTATAAGTGACTTGGCATAGCTGTAAACTTACCTATTTACGAGTACTTGTGTCTGTTTAAATAAAGAATAAAAATGTCCCGCTGTCAGCTCATCATCATATACTTCAGAGTAAGTCTCTTGTCGGTGGAGCAATTTCCATGTTTCGCGGTCCTCTGCCTTCTCTTTGACAGCCTGATACGACACGACGTTGAGTTTTTCCTTTATTTGATGCATGTACGCTCTCCTTGGTCTTCCCTCCTCCCTCTTTGCTTCAACTTTCCCTTCTATGATGTTTTTGATAAATTCGTCGTGTCGTATCAGGTGCCCAAGCATCTTTCCTCTTCTATTATCTATAGTTCTTAACAAAGTCCTCTTTTCTCCTACTATACGTAAAACCTCTTCGTTGTTTTTTTTTCAGTCCAACTGATCTTTGCCATTCGACGCCAGCACCACATCTCAAAAGCCTCCAGCCTCTTCCTATCACGTTGCCTCATTGTCCACGTTTCGCTTCCGTACAGTGCAATGCTCCAGATGTACACTTTTATTAGCCTTTTGCGTATATTGTCTGATATCCGGGCTTTAAATAGGCACTTCTTTGTGTTAAAAGCTTTTTTAGCCATCGCTATTCTAGTAGTAATATCTTGTGTACATCTGGAATCACTAGTAATTATGCTGCCTAAATATTTAAACGATTTTACCTGTTCTATTGGACTATTATTTAAGTTGATTGATTAAAATAAATAAATAACAGTTCAAAATCTCTCCAGTGGCGCTAGAGTAACTATGAACCATAGAGTAACTTATACTAGAGCGGTACTGTCATAGTAAATTTTGTAACCCCAGTAAATTCACTGCCATCTGTCGACACACTTTAAAACTAAAAATAAATATTTATAAAAATACGATAAAATGTATTTAAATATGGATAAATGATTTTTTTATTTGCATTAATTATTTTTATGATTTTGACCCATGTTCTTTCACTCATATGCGTTAAAATTGATAAATAACAAACGAAACCGTCAACGCCATCTATACGACAGTAGGCCAAAGCTAGTAGCGCCCTCTGAACGAGAATCAAATTTTCTTGATTTTCGTGGCACGTTTTTTTTCTTAGACTGTACAGAGTCCATCTATGAACGTAGCCGTTATTATTGACAGAGTGAAGTGTGCTGTCAATGACTTAATTTTTTTTATCAAATATTCTAGATATTGTGGCGTCACCGATTTAAAAAATTTTGACGGAAACTTTCTGATACACACAGATTGCTCTCCTTACCTCAACTTTCCGTAGCCCAAACAGATTGAAAGCTTATGATGTGTAAAGTGTCGTTAGATTCGTCTTTGTTATGGGAGTGACATGAGATTGGGTGCTTTGTTCACGAATTCTGCACAAACTGTCCATCTGGATTCAACTCTCCCCTAAGAGGTGCATTTTGGCAAATCTAAGAAGGTTAGTACTTCGTAAGTGTTGCTAGAGTATAAAGTGCAGTCTTTACTTAAAAGTTACTGAGTTTGATTTAAGAAATTAGAATTAAACTTTATAAACCCCAAGTCGTCTTTTTAGGGTTCCGTACCCAAAGGGTAAAAACGGGACCGTATTACTAAGACTCCGCTGCCTGTCTGTCTGTCCGTTTGTCACCAGGCTGTATCTCATGAACCGTGATAGCTAGACAGTTGAATTTCCACAAATGATGTATTTCTGTTGCCGCTATAACAACAAATACTAAAAACAGAATACAATAAATATTTAAGTGGGGCTCCCATACAACAAACGTGATTGTTTTGCCGTTTTTGCGTAATGGTATGGAACCCTTAGTGCGCGAGTCCGACTCGCGCTTGGCCAGTTTTTTTTATATTAGCTATATTGTACATCCACCTATTCCTGACGGCATTACGATTAAATAATACGTGAACACCTTTTTATATCTTATTTTATCATTAAATTTAGTTCTTTTCCTGAAAATAAAAACACTTTCGTTCCGCAGCTTTTTATAAACAACGCTTTAAATGGGGTTGCCCGGTCGAAGAATTTTACAGGTGGCGCCAGCATAGGTTTTCCTGTTAATTCTTAGTTGTGTGAAATTCTGTTTTTATTTCTTTTTTTATGGCTTGGATGCTAGCCCTATAAGCCAAATCTCATAGAACAAAACTGGAGACAGGTAAAACCTATGCTGGCGCCATCTATGCAAATCTTTGGCAGTTGCGAACCCCATGACGCTTTTATGCCACGATACAATACTAGACAAGTATTAATATCGACTGGCAAATGAATTATTAGCTACGAAGAATATTTGCCTAGAAATTATTAATTTCATAGTTAATTATTATAGTTAACTTCGGACGGGTAGTTCAACTAATTTACACAAAACCTTTACAAATCCATACTATTATTAATATTCATCATCATCATCATATCAGCCCTTTATCGCCTACTGCTGAGCATAGGCCTCTCTTCCAGTACGCCACTTGTCCCGGTCCTGAGCTAATCTCATCCAGAAGTGACCCGCAACCTTCCGGATGTCGTCCACCCAACGAGCCGATGGACGCCAGGGGCTTCTTAAATTATTAATATTATAAATGCGAAAGTCTGTCTGTCTGTCTGTCTTTCTGTCTGTGTGTTCCCTCTTCACGCTTAAACCGCTGAATCGATTTAGATGAAATTTGGCATAGAGATAGGTTGAGTCCCTGAGAATGACATATGATAGTTTTTATCCCGAAAATCATCCCTTAAGAAAGTAAAAACCGGGGTGGAATTGAGATAATTAATGAAGTGCCTACTAATTTGTGTGCATAACATGCTCAAATTGAATTTGCTATGAAATTTTTTCCAGGCGCTATACTTACTTTAGCGGCTGTTACTAAGTCCACGCAGACGAAGACGTGGGCAAAAGCTAGTTATACATATAAACCTTCCTCTTGAATCACTCTATCTAAAAACCGCATCAAAATCCGTTGCGTAGTTTTAAAGATCTAAGCATACACAGACAGACATACATACAGGCAGCGGAAAGCGACCTTGTTTTATACTTAGTGAAGTTGCGGGATAGGTATTTTGGTTAAATAAGTGTATAATATGAAGGGTACACGGAAAGAACATGTCTAAGTGTCTAGTCACTTTTTTCGGAAAATGAGATTTTCATCCTGTCTCTTAATGAACTATTAGTTATATGGTTATATCTTTTTCACCTCAGCAGCTCGAACAAGCCTACTTTCGTCACTCCCTGGAGTGAGGAAAGTGCGTCTTTCCTCACTCCAGGGAGTGAAACAATGTAGCTTTTTAATTTAGTGAAGGCCATGAACTTCATACTTTTATTTCATTTTTTTTATGGTACGGTACGGTACGGTACGGTCCGGTCCGGTAGTATACGATACGATACGGGACCGGACCGGACCGGACCGGACCGGACCGGACCGTACCGGTCCGGTCTCGTATCGTATCGTATCGTATCTTATTGTATCGTACATATTGTAATACTTTTTTTTCTGTTTATTCTGTGTAATTCGAAATACATTTTAAACTTTAATATGTTCTCACTACTGAGGTGAAAAATTATGTGTGCAACACGAGAGCAAAGTTATTTTACATCTCGTGTTTTTGAGTCCCTCGCTACGCTCAAGATTCTACCTTAGAATCACTCGCTTCGCTCGTGATTCAATTATAGAATCTTTCGCTTTCTCGGGACTCAAAATAAACACTCGCAAGAAAAACCAACTTTCCTCTCTTGTTGCACAAATAACTATTGCTACCACTGTAGGTATAATATATGTAACAACGGTTTTTTTTAGTTAAAAAAGACCTGGTTCCGGAATTACCATACATTTTGACATGGTTCCAAATTTTAAAACCGCGATTAAGGATGACTCACGTTTGACCGGGCCGTGTCCGGGCCGGAGCTTGCGGCGCTTACTTTTCTATGACATGACAGGTGATCACGTGATGTTTTCCATAGAAAACGAAGCGCCGGAAGCTCCGGCCCGGTCACGGCCCGGTCTAACGTGAGTCATCCTTTACTCAAAATGTTCTTTCCGTGTACCCTTCATATAATGAGTGTATAACTGAGTGTATAGTGTACCTATATGTATAATGGGCTACACTGATTAAAACGATTCGACTTCGAAACATTTTACTTTGGGTGAAAGCTTAATTACATGTAATTAAATTCCGTTAATGTAAATAATAATATGTAATGGACGTTTTAAAGTAAATCTTTTGGCGAAGGAATTAATCCAATATTACATGGGTTATTTTTATTTATATTGAATGGTATCACGAAAGGTGTGTTATTTTTATTAAGGTATTTAATTTTAAAATCCATCATTCCGAATATTTAAATGTTTTACGCTCATTTATTTCTGAGTTCAGTCGTAAATAATTAACCGAACAATTTATTCTGGACGAAACATATTATATATATACACCGTGTTTTTTTTTATTTCCGTTAAATTCGACACGTTGCTTGGTACATTAATAGAAGCTACCTGGTATATCGCTTTTAGTAAAATTCGAAAAAAAATTTTTTTTTTCCTTTTTCATACAAAATAAATGAATATTGCATCGTAAAAGGTCCTTTAGAGTTACGTAAAAGTTAGTGTGACACATAATGAAAGAAAAGTAGGTAATGTCGGAACTGTCAAACTAACTCACCTCAGTAACCTTCTTGTAGTGAATAGCTATCAATGGAAACTCTTTACTGACGAAACTTAAAAAATAAATAAAATTTGGAGGCAATGAAGAATTGTTTACACAGGTTTAGCAATTAAATTTATTTATTGAATATCTCAAAAACCGTAAGAGTTAAAACGCTAGTTTCTTAGAGAAATTAACTTTAGTTTGCCTGAAGAATCTCCCCTTAAAATTAACGGAAATAAAAAAAACACGGTGTATATATATATATATAAATAAGTATTATAATAAGTATTATAATTTACACAGGTTAACATAGTGTTTAACTTTTATGTTATATTACATTATAATATGTGCCATTTGCAATCAAAATGGTACTTATTGTCGGTTGTCAATAAGGCGCTATTTCCATATAGCTTCAATTTGAAATCAACCTTATTGACAAGCGACAATGTGGTACCTTTTGGTTGAAAATGGCACATAGTTATAAAGCACGTAATTCTGAGTAGAAATAACATAAAATAGCAAATTTAAGAAATGTTTAATATGACTGCTTAAAACTTACTCAAAAATATGTCCCATAGTTCTTAATTCGCTGACATAAGAGCTATGACCAAATTTTTACACAGAGGATATTAATGCAATGTTCTGCCACCAGAGTGCAGCACTAGCCCCTTAACTCAATAGAGAAATTTATACATACTGTGCCTTTAACAAGTTTTTGACAAGTTTTCAGAAGATAATAAAATATGACATTGATGCATCAAGACGGTTTGTTCACAGTTCTCAGTCCTCTAGGACATACCGGGAAACGCGAATCGGAAATTTCGCTATCTGCCTCATTATCGCTCGAATTTGCAAAAGTGACAGAGATGTTAGATAACGAAATTTCGATTTTCATGTTTCGCGATAGAACCTAATTAATCATTCGAAATCATCATTTAAGAAAGAAACAAAGAAAGAAGAAAGTACTCATAAAAGTGAGAGCAAACAGTCTTCAATTTGGCGAAAATACTGTATAACTAGTCCTTTTTTTTTTTTTTTTTTTTTTTATTATTTTTTTTTTTTTTTTAAAGTCAATTCTACCAGTTAACATAAGGAAACAACTTAAAATTTGCAACAAATTCTTTTGCCACTTGTGGATATACCTATACCTACTAATTAAATGCAACTTTCTCATCTGTATTCATTACAATTACAATTATTTCTTAATAAAATTACAATTTTACACATAGTAATTACATTACAATCATTTTTCATATCCTTACATTAAATTTATTAAAATTACAAATATTACAATGCATTCAATGACTATTCATTTATTATGTTTTTTATATATATTTATATACATCTTATTAATATTTATATGTCACTCCCTAAGGCCTTGGCAGAATAACAGCGTTGGAATTTGCCTCGCTTGCAAATTGCAACAATATGCTGAGACAGGGCCTCTTCCCTACTGCACACATTGCTGGACCCGTGTGTAATTTTTATGTTTTTATGTGTAAATTTTTTTTTGTTTTTTTTCTTTTTGCTATTATTTTTTTCTTTCATTGTATTGTCCTGTGTATGTGTGCTTTATGGAATAAATGTCTTTCTTCTTCTTCTTCTTTCTTCTTCATCAGTTTTTGACAACAAGAGAGCATTTATTTACGTGCTGGTGTGTTAAAAATATTTTTTTATTGTTATGCAAAAATTATTTTAGCGCAGCTCTTGATCGCTTGAGAACATACTAGTATTAAAATGTTAATTCAATATTAATATAGTAGTTATAAGGATATCAAGGTACCTAAATCAGTAGAATATTTATTAGCCTGAACTAGAAAACCACAAACTACGTGGTTACCGCCACGCCAAAGTAGCTATAAAATACTTGAAATCAACGAATTACGCCAAAATTAATACGAGTCTTCGCCCGACGGAAACATGGCGGCCTATTCACCCCCCCCCCCTCCCCCGCATCTAACACCCCTCCTCGCCTAGCGATTCAAAGCTTTGCTTTTTTGCGAGCGAGAGAGACCTTCCACTCTCCTACGCTTTCGTTCTAAAATATTTTCAAACGGCACTTTTCTTCAAGCTAATTTAAACCATAATCCCTTGGTTTAGGGTACAATTTTGAGTGGAGATACTAGCGGAGATATGTCGTTATTGAAGTGAAGTGATCAGATGAAAAGTGTGAAAAAGTGAAAGAGATGGATAGAAGCAGCCGTCTCGGGCGGAGCCCAAGTTTTCGTGAGTCGTTCGTAGTTTAGCCGTCGCACCGCTCGCACGTTCCCGTGCCCGCCGCGCCGAAACGAGATGGAGATATTTTTCACGTTTTCTTTTTTTATTTGGTCTTTATCTTGCTTGGGGGAAAAATGCGTTGGGGGTGAGTGGGGTGTGCGTGTAATGTTTTAGGGGGTGAAATATACATGTAGTATAGATAATGAATAGTGGTGTAGAATGTTTAATCACGATTTTCGGTGTACTTAGCCTGAATGTGGAAACATGAGATAATTATGGGCAAAAATGATTTGGGCATGAGAATGATTGAACGGAAATTTTAATGAAAACCAGCTCATTATAATAAAATGTGCTCGAAAAATGATTAAAGCTATATTCGGATAAAATCGCCTAAATGGAAATTTGTGTTTTGTTTCGCTAACATTTTTAATACATTAGGTATTTACTGATTACTTAGGTACATGAGGCTGGTGGGCTAATTAGTTTTTAGGGTTCCGTATCCAAAGGGTAAAAACGGGACCCTATTACTAAGACTCCGCTGTCCGTCTGTCTGTCTGTCACCAAGCTGTATCTCATGAACCGTGATAGCTAGACAGTTGAAATTTTCACAGATGATGTATCTCTGTTGCCGCTATAACAACAAATACTAAAAATTACGGAACCCTCGGTGGGCGAGTCCGACTCGCACTCGTCCGGTTTTTTAGTAATTCCCACATAGAAAGACACGTATTTTGTAAAAAAAAGGAAAATTGAATTTGTAGCATTTTGTTTACTTTCACCCCCATTGGGCACCCTATAGCAGCTCGAGTTATAAGTAGAAAAAAAGAGGGGTTGCCCAAACATTTTTGAAGAAAAAGTGTTTTTGAACCACCCTAAATAGTCGCAGACCTTAGCGGTAAGGTGAAAGCCTAAGCCATAAGCTTTGAAACCCTCGCAACGCTTAAGATTCCATTTTTTTAAATCTTTCACTTGCTTAGTTATCAATCAGCAACTTTGCCCACTTGTAAAACAAATAACTATTTCCATAGTGTCAATATCCAGAGAGGAAAATGGGGACTAGGTTTGTATGGAGAAACAGCCGTCCTCGTCCTAAGGCCGCACACTAAGTTAAACAGCATCATTTTTATACTTATTTATCTATTATCTACCTACCTATACTATATATTATATCTATTACCAATGATTACGGAGTTATATCTATCTTTGGTAATAGATATAATATATAGTATAGGTGAGTGAAAGAAGAGCTATTCTGAACACTATTGCAAATAGACGCGGGAAAATGATTGGACACTTAATACGACACGACTACTTCTTTAAAACTATCCTGGAGGGGCGGATAGGAAGGAAGCGGGGTACAGGAAAACCCAGACGCAGCTTTTTAGATCAAGTGAAAGAAAAAGTAGGGGTCGTGTCGTATCAAAAAGTCAAAGAGCTGGCGCGGGATAGGGAAAGCTGGAAGATACTCCACCGACAAGAGAATAACTCTTAAGTTAATGATGATGATGAATAGATGATTACAGTCTAAGGAAAAAACGTGCCTCGAAAAATCATGAAAATTTGAGTTTTGAATGATTCACGGTTAGTTTCACTAGACTTATATTGACTGCGTGTGCGTCGAAATATCGGGAGCTCACAAATAATACAAAAGGTAATCACGGTCTATATCCCGGTCAATATAAGTCATGAAAATTTTATTCTCGATCAGATGGCGCCACTATCTCTGGCCTACTCTCGTATAGAGGGCGTTGACGGTTTCGTTTGTTGTTTAACAATTTTAATGCATATCAGTGAAAGAACATGGGTCAAAATCAAAAAAATAATTAATGCAAAAAAAAATCATTTATCCATATTTAAATACATTTTATCGTATTTTTGTAAATATATATCGTGTGTCGATAGATGGCAGTGATTTTAATAACAAAAAGCAAAAATACGCGATAAATAAATAAATTTAATAAATTTTTTAATACGTGAGTGACCCGTTATTAATATGTTTAATATGATGGCAGTGAATTTACTGTGATTACAAAATTTACTATGACAGTACCGCTCTATCCTATTATATCCTCTTTGCTATTACGTATGCGTAATTGATATTCAAAGACGAGAACGTGAGAACAAGGGTCAGAGGTCAGACCTGTCGTCTGACCCCATAGGGTCATGTGACCTCGCGTGCCGGCATGAGAAAGTTCCGAGATATGGTAATTAGAACAGGGGGCCTAGTCAAGGTGAAAATCGCTTGCGCTACGATAACGACAGACAGACAGACGCACGACTGATCCTAGGGGTTTTTTCCCTTTGAGGTACGGAACCCTAAAAATTAACTAATTGAGGCTTGAACAAGTTTGGGACCAAATCAAATTATTTTATTAAATATTTTGATTTGTGTTTTCTTAGAGCTGGTCAAAGACGCTGGTCTTACTAAGATGGCATATAGTCGAGAAATTTGGACGGGAACCGCCGTGGCGGGGTGGCCTAGGGGTTCATGGCGTTAGCCGCGATAGCTAAAGACGCCGGTTCGAATCCGGCCTTACAAACTGGAGGGCTTCGTCACTTTTCCTTTAATATATGACATCTATTACAGTTTTTAATTGAGGCTTGTTAAGTTTTATAAATAAGGGGTTAGTAGGTAAGCGGGTTAAATATAAAATGTTTTCACTAAAATGCAAAACGACCGTGTGAAAACGAAAACAACTACAGATTGGTTTTAAGATGACCCCTTTTTTGGTGCAACACTAAAATTCATTCTACTTATAAACATAAATTAAAAATCCCCTTAAAGGGGCCCACTGACTATCAGTCCGTCGGACGATATCGGCCTGTCAGTTAGAACAAAAGTTTGACAGTTCCGAACAATTGACAGGCCGATATCGTCCGGGGGACTGATAGTCATTGGGCCCCTTGACGCAATAAAACGATAAAACATGTCTAAGAAATATCGCTAGAAAAACTGCTTTCTAATAAAAAACCGGCCTTTTCCACCGACCGGACGATTTCGACTGGGCATTTTCGCATTTGCGAGTCGGACTCGCGCACCGAGGGTTCCGTACTTTTTAGTATTTGTTGTTATAGCGGCAACAGAAATACATCATTTGTGAAATTTTCAACTGTTTTTCACGGTTGATGAGATACAGCCTGGTGACAGACAGACAGACGGACAGCGGAGTTTTAGTAATAGGGTCCCGTTTTTACCCTTTGGGTGCGGAACCCTAAAAATCCGCATCCACATCGGTTAACCTACGGTTAGCTACGGTGCAACGGACATTTAATAAAATAATTGTATTTGTTCTCAAACTTGTGTACAACTTTACTTTTTTTTTTATACCACGTCGGTGGCAAACAAGCATACGTCCCACCTGGTGGTAAGCAGTCAACATAGCCCATGGACGCCTGCAACACCAGAGATATTGCATGCTCGTTGCCGAGTGCCGTTTTACGAGAAATTGTTTTTTAGGGTTCCGTACCCAAAGGGTAAAAATGGGACCCTATTACTAAGACTCTGCTGTCCGTCTGTCCGTCCGTCTGTCTATCTGTCACCAGGCTGTATCTCGTGAACCGTGATAGCTAGACAGTTGAAATTTTCACAGATGATGTATTTCTGTTGCCGCTATAACAACAAATCCTAAAAACAGAATAATATAAATATTTAAATGGGGCTCCCATACAAGAAACGTGATTTTTTTGCTGTTTTTTTCCGTAATGGTACTCCGACTCGCACTTGGCCGGTTTTTTTATACCACGTCGGTTGCAAACAACCATACGGCCCGCCTGATGGTAAGCAGTCACGGTAGCCATTGGACGCCTGCAACACCAGAGATATTGCATGCTCGTTGCCGACCCTTTAAAAACCTGTACACTCCTTTTTCGAAGAACCCCAACACCCAAAAATGTAAATAAAATACGCGACCGTGTGAAAATTGAAGTACTTAAAACAATAATTACCATAACCTATTCTTGAAGATGACCCCTTTCGCTGACCCCACCTGTGTCCAAAATTAACATTATTTTACCATAACAACGAACTGAACTTTTCACATCTCGCACTATATTAGCATTCTACCGTTTGCTATTATATTTATGCAAGATGCTGGACTAGTGAATATTATTCTAATTTCGAATAGGGTTTAATTGTTGGTGCATGAGATGCGAAACGGTTACGGAATGAATCAGTTGTCTGTCTGGGGTGCAGAGAGTTAGTTTGTGAGATTACTTGAAGGCAGACTTAATAGTTTATTAGAGTCAAACCAAGAAGTCTGCAGAGATTTTAACAGCACACGCAGTGCAAGTGTTATTTTAAACGTCAAACTTCTATGAAATTGTGACGTATAAATAACACTGGCACTGCGTGTGTTGTCAAAATATCTGCAGAATTTTCTTGGTCTAATTAATGAATTGCCTTGTTCAAATTGTGATAGTGAGTGCATTTGGATAAGCGTTTTTAACTGAACATTGTCAAGTGCTGTTATTGTGGATTATAGGTACTTACATTGAGTACCTACCTACATGCGACGACATACTAATCAGACAAGACGGTTATAAATGTAAGTACCAAATACTACGTAAGTACCAAGTAGGCACCAAGCAGTTTTAATAATAATACTTTCGTGAGACACAATAATTAATTCGGGAATTCGGTGGTTGCGAGCGGCACAGGATCGGTCGGAGTGGCCAGCCTTGGGGGAGGCCTATGTCGAGCAGTGGACGTCTATCAGCTGACATGATGATGATGATGATGATGATGAGACACAATATATTTAATATAGCAGCAGCATATTATTCCAGCAGCACCACCAGCAGCAGCAGCAGGCTTATAATTCTAGTGAATCTTGTCAGTGAAATGGAAGCTTACAATTATGTAAGGAATTTTGTTAAATAATTATTAAATTGTGTTTTATTTTAGGAAACTAGCAATATTTATAACAATCATCGAAGCATTGAGACCGCAATTTTGTGGTATTTTAAATACTATTAGGGATAGAATATAGGGATTAGGGATTAGGGAAAAATTACTAGAATGTAATACAAAAACGAAGGTAGGTGAAACCTAAACGTAGCCCTAGCCTTCAAGTTTTCATAACGATGGAGCCGTCTAATTAGGTATTACAATACCTACAATGGCCACGAACAAAAGAACAGGAGGGCCGACATTTTACCAGGGTAACGTTAGCCAGTTTGTTAGCCAAATTGTTTTATTTTTATGTTTTTATATTCCACGGGCATTCCACGAGAATGTCACTTACGAAATGCTTTTGCATTGTATGGCAGCTAATTCAATCAAATACGTAAAGCTCGAGTCAGAACAGTATCAGACCCAATATCATTTTCTCAGCCTTTTGAGAACTATTAGAAGAACGGCGTTTCGTAAGGGATATTCTCGTGGAATGCACCTATCACTTGCCGTGCTGGTTAGTAGGAATGTATACAGGCCTTAATGTTGGTGAAATCTTGTAATCCAGTTTTCGATATCTGAAATTTGGCAGAGGCACCTACTTAAGTAGGTATGAAATAGCCGGCTTCCGTATATTACAGAAGTATTCCTTTCAGCTATTCTGATTTCCACCGATGAACAGCTGCCAGAGGCCTGAATCCAGTAATAAAGATAGTAGAATATAGCTCCATAAGTATGATACGTTATCAAATTGATCTGATAATGAATATCAAAGGATTCGTTACAATAATTTTGATCAGCGTTTGACTGACGTTTAAAAAAAATAATCGAAAAAAGATGGGCAGTTTATTCTAAAAAATGGGCAGTCCGCAGTATTATTATTATTTGTGCTGATTAAGTCGTGTTTTCGATCCGACTGTACTTCAGATATCGCTGTGATCTGCTTGAATAAATTCTTTTGTTCATGATATCCCCCGTCAAGTACCAAATACCCGCCTAAAAGATATTGTGAAGGGTACTTATTCGGATTTAGAATTACATTTTCGGATTTTGTTTTCGGTGTTTTAACTGACATAAAGGTTTTAAATTAAAAAGTGTTCGTGATGTACTTGTACTATTAAGTTTCATATGTAGTTTAATCGACTGCTTGTCGTAATACATACGTTGTACCATAAAGTAACTTATACTAGAGCGGTACTGTCATAGTAAATTTTGTAACCCCAGTAAATTCACTGCCATCTGTCGACACACTTTAAAACTAAAAATAAATATTTATAAAAATACGATAAAATGTATTTAAATGTGGATAAATGATTTTTTTTATTTGCATTAATTATTTTTATGATTTTGATCCATGTTCTTTCACTGATATGCGTTAAAATTATAAATAACAAACGAAACCGTCAATGCCCTCTATACGAGTGTTGGCCAAAACTAGTGGCGCCCTCTGATCGAGAATCAAATTTTCGTGATTTTCGAGGCACGTTTTTTCCTTAGACTGTATCCATCTATTACGGAGTTATATCTATCTTTGGTTGTACATACTAGGTAATTAAAAAACATATTAATATTTGTAAGTAATTATACACTTGCGATTACAGATGTGAAAGTTGCGGTAAGTTTCCAAAAAATGGAACAGGTTTAGGAAATTTCAGGATATTTTCACAGAAAACTTTAATTTTGAAATTAGATACAAATATAATATGAGAAATATTGTCTTCGGTTACCGCGATAGTTACTCTTGAAATAAAACTTTGGAAACGGATTATATATTATATCGCGTATATTGAATTTATAATACATCGAAACGAAACGTCGTCGTAGGGTTCGAAAGGTCGGGATGTATTATAAATTCAATATACGTGATATATTTATTTTATTTATTATTTATTTATTTAAACTTTATTGCACAAGCAAAGAAAAATGTACAAATGGCGGACTTAATGCCAAAAGGCATTCTCTACCAGTCAACCATTAGGTCAAACAGAGACATAAATGTTGGTGCAGGATAGATTCATAAATTATAACGAGAAATAGAACCAAAAAAAAATTCTAATATTATGTACTCAATATCTTTATTGCTAATAAGGACGAATCCATGCAGTAGTGGATACACAGTATCAAACCAATTTGAATATATACAAAACTAACAAAATTACGATTAAATACTAATACTTATATAATATACAAAAGATAAACTAATACATATTAGTACATACAAGATGGAGAACATTATTTAAATTCTTCTGACAGAAGATGCTTGCGGAGTAGACGCTTAAATACAGGCTATAATCCGTTTTCATAGTTTTATTTCACAATAAGACCTGATAAAACTGAACGACGAAGCTATCAAGTAGAAGTTATCAATTATCTGGAGTTAGATTTATGATTTCTCTGTATCTGTATATTAATTAACATAATGCCATACGATAAGATAAATTTCATAATATGAGGAGTTTCCGAAATTTTTCCATGTGGAAATTTCGTAATTTTGGAAATTTTACGACGGTATATTAGTACTTACGAACGCAAGTACAAATGTCTCGTCCCGAGTTTGAATGTTCGGTCATTACGGACTTAAAAATCGTGTTTGAGCGTTTATTTTTTATGCCATTTTTATTGTGTGACCTTTTTTGCCACTTTTGTGGTATTTTCTAGTCACGAGCTCTTTCGATCCTAATGGGATAAAAACATGTTCCAAGGTTTTTTTCCCCATATACTTTCTATGGGGAAAACAAAAAGGAAAGTTTGAAAAATGTATTAAAAAAATCAATTGTTTGTTATATCGTTACCCTACATACCACAGAAATATTATTCCAGTATAAAATAGCTAGAGATACAGGTGGATACAGCCGAGGAATTTCACTAGCAAAATATGAAGCAGAAGTACCTATGTAGGTATATTTACTTTATTATTTATTTACCTTATTTGACATAAAACGTTAAAACCCGCGCCATCGCTAAATCTTCTGTCACAAGTTTCGCGCGGTGAGCCATATCTTTTGTTCCTTTCTAATGTCCTGGCTTTACGCCCTCTCTTAAAGAAAGTGCTAAAATATTGACCGCCCTTATCGGCCCAATCGGCAACTAACCCTTTAGCGGGTATTCCCATCGCCCTACCGACCATTTGACTAAAAAAAACAATGTCTGCTATTTCACGTCGGTGGTAAACTAACATACTGTCTAAGCACAGCAGGGGTCATGAACTTTGGTGACCCTTAAACCCCAAATTTTTTGAGAACTTAATACCGTAAAGGATTTGCCACACTGGATGCGTTCTGCGGTCAGCGGTCAGGTCAAACCCGCATTATGTATGAACAACATCGACAGCAACCTTTGAAGTTGAAGTTTGACCTGACCGCTGCCCGCAGAACGCAGCCAGTGTGGCAAATCCTTAAAGGACGAATGTACCTAAGTCCAACTGAACAGCGAGAACAGCGGTGGGGAACTGTTGTTTAGCCCCTATGACCCTGAGCCCAATTCGAACATACACTTGACATCAATACGATATCTAAATGATGTCATTTAGATATATATCATTCTCGAGTTCATTTCCCTCAAAATTATCCGTAAATGCTTAGCGCGAGCGAACGCACGGGCGAATGAGAATAAAAACCGGACAAGTGCGAGTCGGACTCGCCCACCGAGGGTTCCGTACATTTTAGTATTTGTTGTTGTAGCGGCAACAGAAATACATCATCTGTGAAAATTTTAACTGTCTAGCTATCACGGTTCATGAGATACAGCCTGGTGACAGACAGACGGACAGCAGAGTCTTAGTAATAGGGTCCCGTTTTTACCCTTTGGGTACGGAACCCTAAAAATTACATCGTGCTTTGAATGACATGCGTCCGAAAAAACGAAGTGTCGGACGCCTCGACCCGAACCCGGACCGTTTAGCGTAAGTCATCCTTTATACTGGCAGCGTTCTTTGCGAAACTTATTGAACGCTCAAATCAAGTCAAAAAGACCCAGATGCTGTTTGCAAGCGGAACACAATCCAGATTTGGGGGGCTTTTTCGACATTGATCCGAAACCCACGGCGCCTGCGTCAATGCCGGCAAGGTCACGTCGAGCTTCTTTTTTAGGTTCGGAATATTGAATGGAGATTCATAGGACGGTTCACTGGGACGAGTGACGTCAGCACTTTCTACATTGCATTATGACGTACGATTTGGTGTTAGGGTTAAAGAAGTAGGAGAGAGTAATTATTAATAATATAGGGACGATTAGGAACGGAATGAGTTCAAGGAAAGAAGAATTGTGTGGTAGGGCACAGCACAGCGGATGTCATTCCAGATCTAGAGCAGATCCCAACTGGGGAGGTACCTCCACCTTACAGAAAACCGCAGCCAAATAACACTAGACCCTACTCATAGTGTTGCGTTCCTGCCGGCGAGTAAGGTTGCCAGAGCTCAACGAGGGTGCAGAGCGTTAGGGTCGGCAACGCGCATGTAACACCTCTGGAGTTGCAGGCGTCCATAGGCTACGGTGATCGGTTACCATCAGGCGGCCCGTATGCTTGTTTGCCATCGACGTAGTATTAAAAAAAAGATGTCTGAAAGACTTTTAAGTTAGATATCGTTCTACCGTATTTACCACACATACGAAGTCTGCAGTTGTGGTTAGTAAGTGTACTTGTGTAAGAGTAAGTGTACCTTAATACGGTGTATTGTGATTGTTATAATTTTGGATATTACTCAATGAAATAAACTCGTATTTTTGCGAGCGACATGTATAGAAAGTAAATTACGTAGACGTTATATTTTGTCAAAGGACTGTCTCATTTCAAACAGAGAGAATCATACTATCTTTGTCTTACACTAGTACTAGCACTCAAAAGAAAAGGATGAGTACCTATAGTTTTTTTGTTCTTATTTACTGACAATTTGGGTTGACCAACTATACCGTATATGTCAGTGTTGACACCGTCAGTGAGTTACGGAGTACGGGTTAGATTATCTTAGGACAAACAATACTCTTAACTGTCCATCGGTGGACCTTAGGCCT
The DNA here is from genome assembly GCF_947568885.1 of Cydia strobilella. Taxonomy (NCBI): domain Eukaryota; kingdom Metazoa; phylum Arthropoda; class Insecta; order Lepidoptera; family Tortricidae; genus Cydia; species Cydia strobilella. The sequence continues at coordinate 3,818,513 of NC_086056.1, forward strand.
TTTGTTCACGAACTGTCAGTTAACTGTGTGGGCGATGGTACCTAATATAAGTTTTTCTACTCGTCGAGTATAATCTGTGTATTACAACTTCATATGCAACACTACAATATTACTATTTTCAACGTTAGATAGTCTATGGCACTTCCGACTCAAGCATAAGAGTTTTATCGATACGGTTTAGTCAATTATAAAAATTTTGAAAATAGAACTTCATACATTTCGATAAAATATTTCTTGTTTAAGGAGACTCGTTCAATGCAAATAAGCCTACTTAAACACGCTGCTGCGTCGCATCTGCTTTGTAATTGGTTGGCTAACAAAACATTTTATATTATGTTGTAGTAAAAACAATTGCTTCATAACTCAGAAACGCGCATGTGACACCCTTCATATAGCAACATCCATACCCTACGAAAACCGCTTAGCGTTGCTTGTTAGTCTCCATAGGCTACGGTGGCCAAAAATCGAGAAAAAAACAGTCTTAAAATTGAATTTAGCAAGGAGCAGGTACCAGGGCCTCATGAGTTACGAGGAGGTGTCGTTGACCAACCCGCCGAAGGCGCCGGGCCCGGCGGCCGGGGCGCGTACGAGTATGAAGGTATCGCGGGCTGCGGCAGCTCGCGTATCTTAGCTGTATACTTTTGGTTTGTTCACCTATATGATTCTACTAGTTGAAAGTATTTTTTTTTTGTCTCGTAGAAAAAGTATTGTATACAATAGTGATATAATCAAGCTTTTCAATCTCGTTCCTTAACTTTAGCAACTCAGCAAGCTTCGTTGCTTAAACACGGTACTCGACTGAAAAGCTCTCTATTATATCACAATTGTATAAGATACTATTATATGTCAAAGATAACTGTACATGTTTCGCTCTATATCGAAGAGCTTTATCAGGAGCCACTCTAGTTGGCTGATCGACGGGACGTTATCGTAACATGTAGCACGAGAAAATATCATCATGCAAATAACACGTACGTTATCGCTCAAGTGCGATAATCGCCTCGCTTTTCATGATTGAACGTATTCGTGTCAGACAAAATTTAACGGGAGAGTCACATAGACGTACCTACAGATGTGCAATTTTTCAAAAAGTTCGATATGTCCTCGGAAATATCGGGAAAATTTCACAGATAGTGTCAAGAATGAATTGACAAAAAACTTTCGCTTGAAATATTGAACGAGAAACTCGTATAAGGACCTTCAAGAAAGTTAAGGTGCAGTAGATTCAGCCAGCAGTTTTTGAAAAATCTTAGCGCTTCTTTAGATCACAATACGGTTTCTAAAATTATAATTTTAATAATTTATATTTTTATTATTTATAATTTAAATGTATTTTTTTATTAGCGTCTTGAGGTGTTTTCTATTAGTAACGTCATTGGTTCGAAATCTGATTTCATGACTCGGATCAACTTAAATTTTTTTTTATATAAGTAAGCTAAAAATTTAGCTTTTAAAAATGCGCTATTTTATTTGTGATCGAACTCATCGATTACTTTTTTTTTGTTAAAACTTACTCAAATTAAAAAATTCTAAAACATAATATCCTTGATCCCGGGCACACACGTTACAGATTCACATTCAGACATATTGCAGATTGCAGATTGGGGGCAGATTGACATGCTTGCAATTTATAATGTAATCTGTATTATGAACTAAATAAATCTAAATCACACAGCCACCTGAAAACCTGAACCCACGGGGCCTTAATATAATATGCCACAAATTTTCTACGAGTTACGAGTGTCAGTTTTCGATTGTACCTAAGTCCCAGGAAATGCGGTCAATCATGGCTAATAGATACAGAGCAAAATGACCAAAGGAGATTACTGGGCGGTTGCTATCGGGCTAAGCCCACTGTCGACGTCCAATTCATTAGCCTGAGTATTTTATTTGCAACTTGGCTATCAGGCCAATTCGAACGTGCACCTGACAACAAACCGATATTGGAATCAGTCAGCTGTAATTCGCGCGGGTGTCTCGCTCGCACTAATACATGTACGGGCAAGTCAGAGCGCAATTTATGAACGCGCGAATTTTGGCTTTTTGCCGTAGTATAGGCACAGGGCGGACACACCATCAAAAATCATTTTAGACCGGGCGCTTCAGTGAAATTCCGTTTGCAAAAAAAGCAGTGGGGCGGGCTGGTGCGTGGCCGTTCTGTATGATAATACCGTAAAATGGGGTGAGTAGGAGCAAAACTGCCATTCAAAACCTCGATAACATTTTATTTTTAAATATGCAAACTGAATGGTGTATATAATAAGTGTTCCGGACGTTTGTATTTTAGTTTTTATTTTATTTTGGATAGTTCCATTTCATAACTTTGACGATAAACAGGAAAAACCACCTCACCCCGTAGTCCCTCGTAATTGGGGTGAGATGGGTTTTCATACAAAGGTGAATTTGGAAGATTGTTGGATCGTTTTTTTTTATTGTGAGTACTATACTATATTACTACTATATTACTATAGCTCTATTTTAAATTGGAATACATTATTTTTGTAGCAATAGCCCTAAAAACTCATTTCACCCCCCTTTCAAACCTTCTCTCCCCATTCATAACCCAACTCTCCCCGCGAAACCTACTCACCCCATTTTACGGTACTATTATTTATTCTGTGTTGCTGCTTTAGTATGAATAAGAACGGTACCTTTAGTTATAGCCTCAGTTCTATATAGATTGTCCAAAAATAATATAAAACAAAATGCATCAACATACTCTAACACCAAAATACTCCACACACCGATATTGGGTACCTAACAGAACAATATCCATCAGAGGTCAATGCGCTAGGCATATAGGTATTTAGGTTATGTGTACCGCACGGCCATTCACGAGCGGCCACATAGGTAAACATTATCTATACATTAACACTGTACTCATATGCACGCAAGTGTCAGGATAATCTCTGGTGTTTTTACGTTTGGTTGAAGGGCGATCGTTTTTAGGGTTCCGTACCCAAAGGGTAAAAACGGGACCCTATTACGGGGCCCTTCGCTGTCTGTCTGTCCGTCTGTATGTCTGCCCGTCTGTCCGTCTGTCAGTCTATCATCAGGCTGTATTTCATGAACCGTGATAGCTAGACAGTTGAAATTTTCACAGATGATGTATTTCTGTTGCCGCTATAACAACAAATACTAAAAAGTACGGAACCCTCGGTGGGCGAGGCCGACTCGCACTTGGCCGGTTTTTTAATCAATTAATTAAATTTTATTCTCTTACGTAGATAGACTGCCTTTTTTATTTACTTCTCGCGTTTCACACCTATCATTGAAAAATCAGCGCGGAGTGATGAATAGCGGGTTTTTGCGTGCGGTGCGTAAATCAATCAGGCTCAGACGTGCCACAATACCATGAAGCTATAAGGCTTTAAGTGCATCTGAAATCCAATAAGGTCAACCGGGGTAAGTAAATTTATTTTTTATTTTTATTTTATTATTCAAATTAGTTACACAGCATTACAGTATTACTACCAAGGCACTGCGAACTACAAAACAAATAAAAATACAAAGATACAATGCCCTACGAGAAAACACAAAAATTTAAGTATTTAAGATTTGGGCGACGACATAACAGCGTGGCTCCGTTGCGTCGTCTGGCTTGGTGTAGAATTCGGCAAGTTGCCCCGGAACCGCCGAAACACCACACCCTTCGGCCAGAAGTCCGCGCTAGCGATGGTGTCCTGCAGCGGCCGCGGCACGCGCACCACAAATGAACTGAAGTGCACATAGTGACGCGACTGTAGCTGGTGCACCCTCAGCGTATAGCCAGTCTTCCGGCGGATGTACTCCACCACCTCGTCGGCTCCGGCGGAGTAATGCAGTCGAGACACGTAGAGCGCCTTACTCGGTGTTGCAATTCGTAGACCGGAATTAACCGGCTCCGCAGTGCCACACAGAGTCTTACGGGGCGACCTGCGTGCCTTTCTCTTCCTTTCCACCAGTGTGAATCCCTCCTTATCCACATTGGTGCGGGAGGACTTCTCTAAAAGGGGAGCCCGTGATTTACACGCCTTAGAAGGCGCGTTGACCCGGTTAGCTGCGACAGACTGACCGGCGACGTCAGCATAAGCACGCTGACGTGACTTGGAGGAGACAGGAGGCGGTCGCTCGCGCGGGGGGTGCGCGGGCGGTGCAGCGGCGCGTGCGGCACATTTTGCAGTGTCAGCAGCACGTAAACTAACCGACTCGAAACAAGTGTCAGGTCGATAATCGCTCTTGAAATTTGAAACCGCCGACCGAGTTGGAGCATTCCGCAAACATGTAATTTCGTCACGTAACTCGGCGATAGTGACTAGGCTAGCTTCAAACTTCATAATAACTTCGGCTAATCTTGTATTTAGGGCCACGATTTCCTTAAACAAGAGGCGAACGTCGACATTATCCGGAGCACACGACGGAAGGATAGGGGCACCCGTCGCCACAAACTCCGGAATCCGATCCTTGTTTTCACTCAGGATTTTCATTATGTCCTCAAGGGACTTCTTCCCGGCTTCATCTCCTCTCCGGTGAGGTACATATGTGCCGACGATCCCGAGGGACTGGCACAGCACTTGCTTCGCTGCACAGATGTCTTCCACGGTGAAACTCGACGCACGCGAACTCATCTGGACAGCAGTCACAGCATCCATCGCTCCTTCCTGCACCAGCTTGTTTTTTAGTTGCAGGAAGGCGAGGAGCTCATTCATGATGGGTTGAGTCGGTTCGGAGTCAGTCATCCCGTCAATTTCCGAGCGGCGGCCGAGCCGCGCTAATTTCGCAATTAATAATTTAATTACATATCAATGCGTCTATGTCGCTGCGCGCAATGAAATAAATGAAACTGTTATAGTATATACATACATACATGCATACATACAACCCGGTCACAATATCTGTGCACCTCGCTGGAATGTGGCGCCTCTCCCGCTTCCCCTGTCACCTCTCCGCGCACTCCCCGGTGCGACAGTACGGTTAGCATCTTCGTTGCCGCTACACCTCCACATTTCTCGAAAAAACTTTTTTTCACACCGTACCCAGACCGCCGATATGACGTCACGAGGTCAGGTGCACAGATATTGTGACCGGGTTGTACATATAATCACGCCTATTTCCCGGAGGGGTCGGCAGAGACCACGGATTTCCACTTGCTACGATCCTGACCTACCTCTTTCGCTTCCTTCACTTTCATAACATTCCTCATACACGCTCGCCGGTTTAGGGTGCTCTTGACCTGGACTTTCTTCAGGATTTCCCCAATCTGATCAGGGAAAGTCCGCCGAGTCTGCAAACATCAAACATTAATTCAGCAAATAGGCCACAGGGGCACTTTTACATGTCAATTTTTACAAACAATAAAATTAACCCAAAATTACAAAAAACAATTACATAAATATAAATGACAAACCTTACTGGTTTAACGGTACTTTTGTAATTAAGTTGCATATTATGTGTATTTACCTGATTAAAAAATAAATAAAAAAAAATGTTAAATTACACAAGAAAAAAAAAACTAATAAAAACTATACAAATAACAGAAGTACTAAAATTGTTTAGAGATGTAAAAGTCTCTAGTTGTCAGAGATAAAATGTATATAATAATAAAAAAAATCATCAAATTATCCAGAGATGTAAAGGGTCTCCGAGACTTGAATTGTTTTATAATTAATAAAACCTGCCCCTTCCAACTCCCGTTTCTACCTATCCCTTATACACTCTCTTTGTTAGCCTTCTTTCACTCATTCTTTCTACGTCATAGTATATGTTACGTTTTATTTCCAAGTCTTCTTCTTATCTTGTGAAGGGATCATAGCTAAATAATATTTTGCCAATATCTTGCCACCTCTAACCCAAGTAGCTCAGGCCTTTATCACTAGATGGCGAGAGCTCTTATAATTCACGTTGTTTTAAAAAGAACTCCCGGTGCCGGTCGACTTTTTGTATATGTTTTTTTTTACATATCAGCTCAATACCTAATATTTATCTATATCGATAATTTTAAATGCTGGTACTAACAAAAAAAATACTACCTAAGCGAAAAATATATAGAGTTGACCAAGTTTTTGGGTTTTTCGAGAAAAAATGTTTTATAATATATTAAATTCTAGACTTACTTTAAGTTAGTGGCAAAGTTATCTGCCATGATCTTGTTATTTCATCATTTAAAATCTATATTCATGATATTAGGTTCCAAATCACAAAAATCTAATAGAACGCATGGAAGAGGCTAGAAACCTATAGGGCTTGTGATTGACATCCAATTGCGGTTCGAAAAACATGTGAGAGAGTTGGTCAAGTGCTTTTTTCGCTTGAAAGTTTTATACCAAATTCGAAACCTCTTAAGTGAGTAAGTACGTAAGATTCTATGTGAATCACTAGTTCTCTACGAACTCAATTACGGAGACATAGTGTATGGGCCACGTCTACAAGAGAAAACTCGTCGTCTTATACAACGAGTGCAGAATGCCTGTTACCGTTTTTGTTATTCAATCCCGCCTAGGAGTCACATAACGCAACATTTAAATAAGTAAGGCTTTTTCACTCAATATGTCGTCTCGCAGACACCTTACAAGTCTTTTGTTTAGTGTCTTGAATGATAAAACAAGGGAATATTTGCACTCAAAAACACACATTTCCTGTTTTCACAAAAGACACTGATAATAAATGATTTATCTATCTGTAATTTAATTTAGCGTTTTAAACATTGAGTACAATTTTATTTAATAACTTGCATAACAAATTACATATTTAAGCAATAAAAAAAAACATTAAAACTACATATTATCTAAACAAATTAAAACTAAACTAACATTAAAATAAAACTACTTAAAAATTAAAGTAAATAAGTAATTTATAAGTAATATATTATGCTTTGAAGTATGTCCTAATCAACTTTGTGTGCTAATGCTAACTATTCTTTGTAAATATTGTAAACATAATACCATTACTTGTTTGTCATTTACCCCCCAAAAGTGGCCCCCGTGTTTAAAATTCATTTGTTTACGTTACATGGCCGTCTTTGGGTTACAAACTGTGATTTAAGTAATATTAATTTATAAGTAAAAGTTGCCTTTGTGAAATGATGTTAGTGCACACATTCTCGCATACGTTTTTGTAAGCCTTTATATATACTTAAATACATAGAAAACACCCATGACTCAAGAAGAAATATCTTTGCATGTCACACTAATAAATGCCCTTAGCAGGATTGAAAACCTGACCATTGGGTTCATAGGCAGGGTCACTACCATCTAGGCCTGATAGGTCGTCAAAAATTACTAATGTCATTTTCCAAAGCACTTGCGCGCCCGAGGGTACGTCTAACGTAGCTCTAATAGCACTCTCGCTATCGGCGGGGGTCAAGGTACCACTTTCGTCTTCGTGACCTACGCATTGGCGCGTCTTGGGGTCAGGGGGTCAGTGACTCAGGTCATCACTCGTCTTATCGCCCCGATATCAGTATCGGGGCGATAAGACGAGTGATGGTTAATAGGGATAACACATTTTGAATTTTATAACAGAATCTAGTTAAGGGGATCCCATGCCTCATATGACCTTCGATTTGAATCCCTTAGTTTTCTAATGTTTTTTGTAGCTTATCACATATTAACAGCAACGGATTTTAGCAATATAGTATCCCATATTTATTTCAAAGTTCATTGTTTTCGAAATATTTGGCATCAAAGTAGAACAATTTTAGGCCAAAAAACTGGTTTTCTGGCCATAACTTTCGTGTTAATTAGTTTTACAATTAAAACCTTAGACAAATTTTTAGGGACGTCTAAGACGAACCCAAATATGTAGATTTCGTATAAGTGAGATCTTTCACAGCAATCGAGATACAAAAAAAGTGTTTTTTTAGACAATGTTTAAAACAATCATAAATAAATAAGTATTCATTTTTTTCACAATCCGGTAGACAAAAATGGAGATAAAAGATTGAAGAACCGATAGCCGCTTGTCTTATAATTCTATATGTAGTGCAAAAGTAGGAGATACTATTCAAAACTTGTCAAAAATCGATGAAAACCTCAGGTAGCCCCTTAAATATATAGATAATGAGCAATTTGACACGATAAATTGGTCACTAAAGAAATATACGACCTTTCGGCGACCGGTCTGGCCTAGTGGGTAGTGACCCTGCCTGTGAAGCCGATGGTCCTGGGTTCGAATCCCGGTAAGGGCATTTATTTGTGTGACGAACACAAATATTTGTTCCCGTGTGTTGGGTGTTTTCTATGTATGGGTATGTATTAACTTTATCTATATAAGTATATGTATATGGTCGCCTAGCACACATAGTACATGCTTTGCTTAGATTGGGGCTAGGTTGATATTTGTAAGATGTCCCCTAATATTTATTTATTTATTTATTATATGCAAATGATAAAAAATATATAAACTCAAAATTTTAAAAGTTTAGGAAGTTTTTTTTTACTTACAAAAAGGTTAAAATAATTGGACCATTCTTTACATTTTATTAATAAATAGATTATTCAGCAACTAAATACATAAACCTAATATTTCACCGATCGAAATTTTCTTAGTACTTCAAGACGGCTTTTCAGTGATATTCACGATCGCTTGCCGATTTGTTAGGGGCATTTCGTAAGTAGAGTACGATTGTCAGCCTTTGACTGCCATTTCTAACCTTTATATTGCTTTAATGCAATGGGTCCCATTATACTTTAGAAATGAATAAATTATAGTCAAAGTGAATCATGATTTCCAACCATCTGTTATTAGAGTTCCCCGACAAGTGAACAGTTTATCGAAAATACTCCCCCAATAGATTTTATCTGTTTACAAGCTAAACCGCCTATTATGTAGTTTAGGGGTAATTGTGACGTCACGGCCAATAGCCCATCAATGGCGATCGGGGTAACGTCGGCAACTAATTTACTTAACACCAAAATACAGCTAATATAGTTCTACTAAGTAATACAGCTAGACTAGAGCTAGAGTCGGACCAAGCTTAGAAATTAATATTTCTTACGCGTCGCCACCGTGTTTTCAGGTTCAACTTTCATTAGCCAGACTATGTCTCACGAAAGTTTAATTTCGACTGTCGCAAATAATTGCTGTATATTGGCTGCAGTAACGATGCTACAGCAAAATGGGCCGAACATTACTCAACCAAAGGCTGTAAATTAGCTGGATAAATGCTGAAAGCTGCGCTATTAGGTTAAATAAACGCTTTTCTGATGATGACATTAACAATTTTACACTCACGATCAAGGATTTCTCTTTTATATCTATAAAGATATAAGATATTTATTCGTGACGATCACAGCACAAGTACGAACATGTACAGACAACAACAGCAAGAAAAGAAGAAATCATCAAGTGTGTATCACGAAATGGACCCAACTCAGCATAATGCTAGCTGTAAAGCCAGCGCTGGTCTGTCGCTGGTCTGTCTATCGCTTACAATTTTACACAAATCGAGTTAGCTAGCCCCACAGTAAGCTCAATACAGCTTGTGTTGTGGGTACCGGGTACTAGACGTCGATATATGTAATGGATAAATTATACACAAATATTTCATTTAATTAGTAATAATTAGTTTTAAGTTTTGATTTTTTTTAATGTATTGTACTTTATTAATGTGTGTTGACTAAATAAATAAAATAGATTTGTACTAAAAAAATATATATAAAAGACTAAAAAAAAAAACATTACATAGAAAACATCTATAATTAAGGATCAAATTTCTGTGATGCACACACAAATAAATGCCCTTACCAGGATTTGAACCCGGGACCTCCTGCTTTGTAAGCAGAGTCACTGCCGACTAGGCTAGAAGGCCGTTAACTATATTGAAACTAATTGCAGTATTGCAGCACGTCGAAACATAAAATACGAATAGAACATTCAACTTTTAACGTGCAAAGCGGTAGAAAATTTACAGGTAGGTTTCGGTAAATATATCAAAAATACTCCAATTATTTTCTTAAATGTCTCATGATTGGTGTCGTCACCATATGGTCAAACATCCCTCTTTTTACAGCTTATACTCAGCTAAAGGTGGTAAATAAATTATAATTTATGCCATGCGTCTAATAGAGCTGCGCACGGTACCGTTTAGTCGGCCCGGCCGTAAAGTGTATCGACGGGCCTAACTAATTGCCAGGCCCGCAATTACAGCTTGTCCACTAACGGAATGCTTTATGCGTTACGCAGGCCAGGAAGACGGCATTTTTGACTCGTCATAGTATGGCGTTATTTCATAAACAAGTCTCAATTATGATGATTAGTGAGGATTTGCACAGTCCAATATGTAGGTTTTGGCTGTCTCTGCATCAAGATGCGAACCGGAAGTAGTTTCATTATATTCTATTTGTAAATGTAAAAAAAAAGTTTTAAGTTATTTTACTTTTTACACTTTTGTGTCATTTTTAGGGTTCCGTTCCCAAAGGGTAAAAACGGGACCCTATTACTAAGACTCCGCTGTCCGTCTGTCCGTCTGTCTGTCACCAGGCTGTATCTCAGGAACCGTGGTAGCTAGACAGTTGAAATTTCCACAGATGATGTATGTCTGTTGCTGCTACAACAACACATACTAAAAAGTACGGAACCCTCGGTGGGCAAGTCCGACTCGCCCTTGTCCGGTTTTTTTATGTTATTCAGATTTAGATTATTATTTATTTGCGTTAATATGTTATACGTGTATACTTAATATCACTGTGTATCGCTTTGTTTTATATGGCTTTCCTGAAAAAAAAAATCGATTTATTTTATTTTAATTATCGTTTGTCTCAATCTGTAATTTTGACTTATGTATTTTTGTCTTGAAAACGTGATTTTTTCAAAATTTGAAATTAAAATTAAAATTTTAAAAATTAATTTGTTGTGCGTATAGGTACATTGGATATGGTAGGTATATATGCTGATGTAAGATGTTGTGATATGGTTTTCATATATAAAAACTGTTGGAACACAATTACCCAGTGAAGAGCAATTTACGGTATAACTCATTATTTAAAATCGCCTATTGAATCTACCATGCGAAACGAATGTCGTATCAGACTACAACTTTTCACCGACATACAACTTTTAGTCGCTCGACGGACTCGATTTTCCTAGTTTACAAAAACATTGGCATAATCTTGCTTAATGACTAGTAAACATAAGGGTAGGTTGGGGGGAAATGAGCCACCGATTATTTGCGCCTAAGCCCGTGTTTGCCCGCTTCCTCCACTAATTGATGCGAGCCGTTTGTTCAACCCCCTTTTTACCCAAGACCATTCTAGCGGGGCTCTTTTGGAGTGAAATATCTTTTCGGTTTTTGTTTTAACTGTGCCCTTTTTGGGGTATGCTTTACGTAAATGTGGGTGTAATTTAGCATTGCCGTTTGGGTCGGGATACCTACTTTTGGAAGTCATTAAGACAGATCAGCGGTTATTGGTAGGGCATTATTTTCCATGGGAATCGGCAAATTGTTTCGCCGATGTATCGCTCTTGAGCAAGCCATAGATAGCCAAGGTGATACATGGATTAATCTATATAGATACGACATAGATCTATACACACGACGTAAAAATGTAGAGGTCTTTAAAATATTTATAAGCTATCGTATACCAGTCAGATACAAATATGTATATTTAACATACACACAACCATTTAGAGGTTATAGATGTATATAAGTACCTACTTAATGCAAACTAATAGTTACTGTCATACATAACTGAACTTTATAATTATGAGTAGATTTTTTTAGAGATCAAATGGCTGCATGTGCTTAAAGTTCTGCTTCACAAACAGATTTCCTACTTCTGAATTATACACAATGGCTAAGGTCTTAACTTTCAGACTTTATCCTTAAAGTTATTCTACGTAAACATATTGACATACCTTTTGCTAAAAAACAAATAAAGCGACGTGCCCCAGGTAGCAAAATAACGTCAGGGACGTCATAATGACGGCATTATTACGTCATAATGACGTCGCTGACGTCATAATGACGTATAAATGCTACTGGGGGCTGGCTGCATCTTATGCATGCTACACGTGTTGCTCTTTTTAGACGTAATTATGACTCTTTCGGCTAAACTATAACAAATTGAATAAGTGCTCTGTTAAACATTCACCAACTATCATGCTGGGAATGCAAGAAAAAAAATTCAAACTTTTTACAAAACGCGCCACGCCACATGGGAGCCAGTTTTTACGAAAGCGACTGCCATCTGACCTTCCAACCCAGAGAGGAAACTAAGGCCTTGTTAGGATTAGTCCGGTTTCCTCACGATGTTTTCCTTCACCGAAAAGCGGCTGGTAAATATCAAATGATATTTCATATATAAGTTCCGAAAAACTCATTGGTACGAGGTACGAGCCGGGGTTTGATTGAAAGTCGCACGCTCTTACCGCTAGGCCACCAGCGCTTTTTAGGGTTCCGTGCCCAAAGGGTAAAAACGGGACCCTATTACTAAAGACTTCGCTGTCTGTCTGTCTGTCCGTGTGTCACCAGGCTGTATCTCGTCGACCGTGATAGCTAGACAGTTGAAATTTTCACAGATGATGTATTTCTGTTGCCGCTATAACAAGAAATACTAAAAACAGAATAAAATAAATATTTAAGTGGTGCTCCCATACAACAAACGTGATTTTTTTGCCGTTTTTTTGCGTAATGGTACGGAACTCTTCGTGCGAGAGTCCGTCTCGCACTTGGCCGGTTTTTTTTAACTTATTTACTTTTATTAGGTATCACTGTGTAAGAAGTGAGTTTTCCGGCTGTCTCATCTTATTACTAATACCCAATTCCATTCAAACTCCACACTTACACGCAAGTTAAACGCTACACATTTTTAACTGCCTCAATTTCCCGCTGTTTACATAGGCCCTGTTTATATAGGACGGTATAACGGGGGCTGTAATTTACATATGTCGACTTAACTCCTTCCTGTGATGGATGAGCCTTCAGAGAACCTTTTTTGGCAAAATGTGTGTGCGCCTTTATGAAGATAGGGAAAGGATACGCAGTTATGAAGTGACGAATAGAAGTGGCGTGTGTGTGGCGTGTAAGGCCTTTTAAGTGTGGCCGTTTGTAAGGGTTGTAATGAGAAAAAATGCGCGTTTCTTTTAAGGGAGGGTTTGGGCAGTGTAGGGAACTACTAGAATTTAGTACACTAGACTTGCCCGCGACTTCGTCTGCGTGGAAGTAGTAATTTAGGTAGCTTATGTTTTATCCAATCTGGTTTTTATTGATACCCCATACATTATTTCTTATTTGAGTGACAACTATAATGCCTAAATGAAGTGTAAGTGTAAGTGCAATTGCAAAATAAATAAATAAATATTTGAGATTCTCAAAATGAGCTAATTCATTTGATATGTAACACGATATAGTTTAAAAAACTTAATTTGTAAACTTAAAAGTGGCCCCCTTGTTTAAAATTCATTTGTTTACGTTACATGTCCGTCTTCGGGTCACAAACTTACATATGTGTACCAAATTTCAACTTAATTTGTCCAGTAGTTTTGGAGAAAATACGCTGTGACAGACGGACAGACAGACAGACAGACGCACGAGTGAGGGTCCCGTTTAGTGAGTGAGTGAGGGGTCCTATAAGGGTTCCGTTTTGAGGTACGGAACCCTAAAAAAAGAATAAAAAGTAGATTTTAAACGTCACAAAAAGCTTATAGCTTATATTGTATTGTATTAGCTTAATTCTAATCTAATTTGCATCTGATAAGGAAAACAGCAGGGGTCCATCTGAAAAGTCACAGAAAGTAAAGGCATGAAATTTTAATTCATTCACCGCAAAAACAATTAAGTAAGGGCTTTAGACTAAAAAGTAAAAAATAACATTTGTTAAGAATTCCACACTTGCCGTAATTGCGCGGACAGTCCGCAAAAATGCGTCCTGCAGCACTTCATCCCGGGTACAGTTGGCCGACGGTTGTTGGGTGTGTTCTTGCTACTATACCTCGTTTAGTATTAGAAAAAGACTACACGATTTTGATGTGTCTCTTTTTTGAAAAACACTTGAAAAATAAGTCAGATCAAATTATATGGCATATAATTATGTTCATTTAAATTCTTTTGGTTTCATAAGTTATATGTAACTCCAAGCAAAGCAAAGCAAAGATATATGTAACTCCGTATAAGATAAATAAAGTCTAAGGAAAACACGTGCCTTGGAAATCAAGAAAGTCGTTCGCGAATGGCGCCACACCTTTGGCTTATACTCGGTTAGATGGCGTTGACGACACCGTTTGATAATTAAAAAAATTAACACATATCAGTGAAAGAACATGGGTCAGTCATATGGCGTTCTAAAAAAACATACATTTTCATTTTTAGATTTAATCGTGTGTCGATAGATGGCAGTAAATTTACTTCGCGCCACGCCGATTCGCTTCGCGTTCGCGAGTTATTCGCTTATGTAAGACGCTGCGTAAGTTCGACCGGCTTTACGCTACCATACCGCGGGACATAGGTAATAGTCGGTGAGTATACTTATATATAGTTTCAGAATTATTGTTATTTCATATCTCTATCGGTGCTTAGATTTTTATTGCTTTTTATCCCAATTTACTATACTATATTTTGTATTAGACGAATAATACAAAATATAGTCGATGCCAAGTTTCATGCTCTCTCCCGGATGGGACTGTACCAGAACTATTACCTATGTAATCTGTGACTTTATTTTCAAAATTTGTTATGGAAATAGCCGTAAACTACGTCCAAAAGGACCCGGGTATGTCCTTAAACTACGTCCAAAAGAGAGGTATGGGCACTGTGAATGACATCGCGCTTTGTGTGGTAGGGCACAGGACAGCGGATATCATTCCAGAGCAGAGCAGAGCCCAACTGGGGAGGTACCTCCACCTTACAGAAAACCGCAGCCAAATAACACTAGACCCTACTAATAGTGTTGTGTTCCTGCCGGTGAGTAAGGTTGCCAGAGCTCGAAGGAGAGGAGTGTTAGGGTCGGTAACGCGCATGTAACTCCTCTGGAGTTGCAGGCGTACATAGGCTATGGAGACTGCTTAACATCAGGCGGGCCGTATGCTTGTTTGTCACCGACGTAGTATAAAAAAAAGCCGTAACCTTAATATTAATTATTTATTTTTCTTAATTATTTCAGCGGCAAATGCTTATAAAGTAATAAAAATCCAAGATTAACTATTTAGAATCAAACTGGTTCCCAAGTATAAATACACCAGCCGATAGTTTAATCAAAGCCTATAGCCGTTTCGTAACTAATTCACCCGAAAACGCTGACGGCCATCAGCTAAGAGTGTAAAGTGGTTGCAGTCTGGATGCTGTCGATTCTAAAACAGGCGGCCCCAGGGGAAGGTGGACTTGCGGCGAAAAGGGGTGCGTTTTGCCTATACTGTGAAGACAGTACGGTACGTTTGATGAATTAGAAATGCGTTAGACTGTGCCCTAAACTGACACTGTACAGTCATTAGAATCGAACGCACAATTTTATTATTAAAGTAGTAAGAGCGTTTTTACATTTTCCGATCCGATATCGGATGTCGGATGATCTTTAGAGAAAAATCAAAAAAGCTAGAAAATGCCTTATGGCATTAAGTTATTTATTTTTGCATTAACGCTTTCTTATGAATTGTCCGAGCCGATATCGGATGACGGATGATCTTTGGAGAAAAACAAAATAACTAGAAAAAGTAGAAAATGCCTTATGGCATTAAGTTTTTAATTTTTTCATTTGCGTTTTCTTATGAACAACAAATTGTCCGATTCGATATCGGATGTCGGATGATACTTGGAGAAAACAAAAAAGCTAGAAAAAGCTAGAAAATGCCTTATGGCATTAAGTTTTTTATTTTTGCTATAACGCTTTCTTATGAACAACAAACAATAATTAAAGGCACTTTTTACTTCGACCACCTGACCTGCTGAGCTACTTCTACTGCTTACTGCAGGTATCATTCACTGTTTGTTTTGCTGATAAAATTCTTATTATAATTGTTATGCTTTTGTTTTTTTTTTATCATATAAAGCTCTTATACTATTAATAACTGTTGGTTCTTAAATAAGACACATACTGAACCCTTTATAGGGCAAACTTACCTAGGTAGATATTATACGGCAAAATTGATCATCCTATAACATCATCTTTTTTATTCTCATATGCAGAATATTTAGGCCTTTAAAGAGGCGATGAAACGTGTATTTTTTTTAATCTAGTCTTTTAAAGAGTTGAATAATATGTAACAACACTCGCAACATTCTTCCCAAGTTTATTTAGTTAGCCATCACACATTTTAACAAATAAGGCGAAGTGAATAGGCATTAGACCACACACGCGTTCGCAAATTATGGCAATTAAATATTACCGGCGTGTCATGCTCACTGTCCGCGGGCCAGCAATAATTGTGTCAGTATCGGCGCGACGTTGATTAGCCTACAATTATTGTGGCTAACAATATCTATGCGAATTTTCAAACATAGACTAGCCTCTGCTTCCAACTTCTCCAACGCAAGCGTAGGTACAGGTACGGTCGAGTTCACAAACTATGTACCTTACACGTCTTTTTTGTCAGTGTTTTACAAGCGTGTAAGTAAATATATATTTTTGGAACTTTGGCTTGAAAAAATTTTTGTAACCTCTACTGTACAAGTCCTTTAACTGGCCGATGGGTTTCCTTCTCTTCCTTTCTTCCTTCCTTTTATTCTCGGAATAAAAAGTAGGTATCCCATATGTTAATTCAGGATATAAGATAACTAAATATATGTCAAAATGTACGAAAATTCATGTTTTTGTGTGATTTAGTAATAAACATCCAAGCATAGGTACAAACTTTTGCGTATATACAATACTGTTATTCCCACCGAGAAATTAATTTGGAGTCTTTTCAATACGTTTTTCCATATTTTTTTTATCACAATATGTACCTAACTATATCAATATCAGAAAAATGAAAAATTCGTAGTTGGTTAAGAGAAATCTTTGATATTATTTTATCAGAAGCCAACAAAGATGGCTCAAAGGCCGAGGAACACATCACCATAAGCCCATATAATAGCCCAGGGTTTCGAGTATTCATCACTTTATTTATTGTAAAATAGTTACGAAACAATGAATAAAAAATTGGTAGGTAGTAAATAAGCTCCAAATGTGCTTAAAAATGAAATAGATTCTACTTTTAGAGTTTTTAGCAATTTTTGACTAGTGTATAACATTCCCGCACCCAAAATCCTGGGGTATGCACATCACCAAGCGGTCGACCGTACGCATGCGCTCGTCGGGTGTAATTTTTCTCGCGCCATTTACTCAGATGTCCATCATTTCGGAGATTCCGTAGACACATACCTAAACTCAAAGGGGAGTAAATGAAGGGCCGAAATGCAAATCATGACCACGATTTTAATATTAATACGGACACGTAGACGGCTGGAATAAACGGCAAATTTATTCGCTAGGCTGTGTTGCCTAGCGTAAATTATGTTAAAGTAACAATCATTAGGTATGAGATGGGTTAAATGCTTTGTTTAATGTGGATTTATTTATATATTCATGGAAAGGTGAGGATTTTAACATTAAGAATGTCTGAAGCACTAACGATAGTTCAGTTTTTATGAATCGATAAAAACTATATCTTACTTAGGTAGTATTAATGTATTAAAATAAGTAGTAGGTAAAGTTTTCCTATATGCATTCAGAATGTTCTCGTTAGCCATTTAAAACAAACCGATACAGTGTGTAAATCTAATACGGGCGAATCTCTTAACGGTGGTTAGTATAGGACATAAGAAATGTAATTAGATAACTTTTACTAGAATTGCAATTAAAATTTTATCCATACAAACTAATTCAGCCCGCAATGTAATACACCACACAAGTTTCGAGATATGAGCGTTTTAAAGTAACTGTCAACGCTTGTTGGCAGTTACTATTAAAAAGCTCGTATCTCGTAATGTCATGTCATCATGTTAATGTTTGCAGTACATTGCTGCTCGGTAAATTAAAAAAGTAATAATTACGGGGTCATAATTAACTGTAAATTAAAAAAAACTTCTTAATTAATGATTAGACTAATAAATTCGATATCTGGTTTAATTTATCGCCCGTATTAGATTTACACACTGTATATTTTAGAAAACAAATATAGCCGCCTAGAGACTAGTAAAAAGGTCAATTCCGTTCTATTTTGAATCTTTATTTTGACAAATCAAAATTTCATTTATCTTGGCAAGTTTAGATGTGTAGACATCTACAGTATAAAACAGATTTAAATGGGAACAGCATATATATCACTTTTGCCTAAAATATCCAATGTCTTCTACAGAAAACAAAAATTACATAAATATTCAACATCAAATCTCAAAACAAAACCCTAACACAATTTAAATTTCAAAATTCGAACAGAACGTGAATAGCATAAAATATTCGCTTTCAGAAAAACAAAACGCAACCCTTCTTTTAAATTTGGAACGCACATTAAGGGCACGTCAAGAATATCAAGATGGCGGCCTAATGGCCGCTAAACATCCAATAGCGTCGTTACGTGCGAAATTAAAAACGAGAGTGATACAGCATTTTTCTTTTTTGCAAAGGGATATTTTGTTGAAAGAACATTTTGAAAGGGCCACCCTTTCGGGTTGTGGGTGGATCTTTTGATCTAAGTATTATGTGTCCTTTATAGGATCATTTTATTAATGTTTTTGTAAAATGTCATGCGAGATTAACTAGAGGTAGGTAACGAGGGTGTTATGTTCAAAAGGAATTAAATATAAATTACATTATAGGTCGTTCTGTGGTAGAAATAATGATAATTATATATATTGTGTTTTCCGCCTCTAATTATGTCAACTGAACTATATATAATGATATGTGTTTCGCAGAACCTTAACTATCTACCAATCTATAGTTTGGCAAGCCATGGGTTCCGTACATTACACAATTTAAACAATGTATTTTTTATGTGAAATGTCTTTAAAAAACCCGTAGGGGACGGATCAAAAACTATGAAATTAAGTCCGACTCACGCTTGACTGCACATTTCTAATAGGTTTTCCTATGATCTATAGGTAAAGATCTATTTTGTATATTTTTTTCAAAATTTTTGACCCAGTAGTTTCGGAGATAAAGGCCCTCCCCTTTATGGTAATTTTTTGCCTATTTTCTTGAATAACTTCTAAACTGTTTATCTTAAAATTATAAAAAAAATATATTTGAGATTCTCACAATGAGCTCTTTCATATAACATGTAACACGATATAGCTTGAAAAACTTTATTTTTTAATTTTCTCATTTAACCCCCAAAAGTAGTCCCCATGTTTAAATTTTATTTGTTTACGTTACATGTCCATCCTTGGGTCACATATTTACATATGTATACCAAATTTCAACTTAATTGGTTCAGTAGTTTCGGAGAAAATAGGCTGTGACAGACGGACAGACAGACAGACGCACGAGTGATCCTATAAGGGTTCCGTTTTTTCCTTTTGAGGTACGGAACCCTAAAAAATCTCCTTATATGATCATGTTTTTCTAAGAGGCGTTAATATTCTTAGACATGGAAAAAAATTTCGTATTTTTTGACTATATTATCTTTAACAACCTAGATTCAGATACACGAATTATGACACTTCGCTCGATACAATTATTTCCTCTAACGCGGACTTTTATCCTACTTTACTCGGTTATTTATTATGTGATACTATAAACAAAAAAAGAAGAAAAAACAATCTTAACTTAAATAGTAATTTCATAGCTTTCGAATTTCGATATTGTAAGGTAACGTTTTTAAAATAAATAAAAATCTTCAAAATTCGATCAAAATAGACACTTGGCGCGTATGATCTTTCCCGTTCTTTCTTGCGAAATGTGACAGTGACAGCGGCTAACCGATGGAACGGCCTTAACGTTATATTATATTTCGCTGGATTACGTGGCTCTGGGAGTTTTGTTAAAACGTAATTCACGAAAACGTTAAAAATCACGTTATATATTTGGGAAGTCCTCGAGCGGATAACGGGACCTTTTGTAAGGATTACCAGTTTACATAATTAACGCAGTTTAAGGGCAGAGTCGTGGCGTGCTAGCGGGGTTCTTGATAAATAAACGGTAGATATTTGATTCAAAGGCTGGTGGACCTAGATCTAGATTGCACATACTACCTAAAGTATTTTTTTAAACCTCGATGGGTACGGTGATGGGTGTCATTTCCATACAATTTACATTATTTACAACCTAAAACCGACAAATCTCGCAAAATTGTATTGTGATGACGTCTGTCAGCGTACTCTTCCTGTTTGAAAAATATTATAAAAAAGTTTTATGAAATCATCAGGGCAACATTTTTCGTGTGGTTTTGTGATACATGTCGTTACAGATTGACTAGAAATTCTAGAAATTTATTGAGGGCGCCACTGAGCTTGACAATACAAGATGCAAACATCCATCACCTCCGGCCGCATAAGTGCCTCCTTTATGTTTGTTGTTTGATATTTGACATTTGCCGTTGACATATCCATACTCCATACTAATATTATAAATGCGAAAGTCTGTCTGTCTGTGTGTTCCCTCTTCACGCTTAAACCGCTGAATCGATTTAGATGAAATTTGGCATAGAGATAGGTTGAGTCCCTGAGAATGACATAGGATAGTTTTTATCCCGAAAATCATCCCTTAAGAAAGTAAAAAGCGGGGTGGAATTGAGCTAATTAATGAAGTGTCTGCTAATTTGTGTGCATAATATGCTCAAATTGAATTTTTTTTATACCACGTCGGTGGCAATCAAGCATACGGCCCTATAAGATTTATTTATTGCTATAAGATTTTCTCCAGGCGCTATTCTTACTCTAGCTGGGGTTACTAAGTCCACGCAGACGAAGTCGCGGGCAAAAGCTAGTAGATGAATAAGACCAAAATACTACTTACAGTGTATCAAGCGGTAGATTTTTCGATTAAAACATAGAAACCAAAATACTTATTAATTATTAAAGGGACCCACTGACTGTCAGTCCGCCGAACGATATCAGCCTGTCAGTTGTTGGCAACTGCCAGATTTTTTCTAAATGACAGACCGATATCGTCCGGCGTACTGATAGTCAGTAGTCGGATCTCTTTTAAATTTAATTTTTCTAAATGTCGTTATTTGCATACTTGATTTTAATGAAATGGCTGCGAAAAATAATGATATTTTAGTTTGAGTAACCCTAAAAATGGTCAGAGAAATGATTATAAATGGAGTGTTCGCTGAGACCGGCCTAAGCCCGCGCGCCATTACGCCGTCGCCAGCGCGTTAATTACCTTTCTAATTTAAATTAATAGACGATTATTCGCTGAATTTTCTGAATAATATCGCTTTAAAAAGTCGGTGAAGATAAGTTCGTCTTCATGCTCGTTTTGTGCTCTGTGGCGTCACCCTAGCCGGGTATTATGGTACTATTGGCAAAGATAGATATAACTCCGTAATAGATGGATACAGTCTAAGGAAAAAACGTGCCTCGAAAATCACGAAAATTTGATGCTCGATCAGATGTCGCTACTACCTTTGGCCTACTCTCGTACAGAGGGCGTTGACGATTTCGTTTGTTATTTAACAATTTTAACGCATATCAGTGAAAGAACATGGGTCAAAATAATAAAAATAATTAATGCAAATAAAAAAAAAACATGTATCCATATTTAAATACATTTTATCGTATTTTTATAAATCTTCATTTTTAGTTTTAAAGTGTGTCGATAGATGGCGGTGAATTTACTGTGGTTACAAAATTTAATATGACAGTACCGCTCTATAATATTATTATTATATCCTCTTTGCTATTGGTCACTAGGCGATGATATACATACCAAAGAGGATATAATTACATCTATCTTTGATACATACTAATATATACTCTTGGACTAATTTAGAGGAACGCAAAAAAAGGTTTAATTACTGAATTACAGCACCTAAAGTAATTTCCAAATTAGTAATAAAAATTTTGCGTTCCTCTAAATTTGCCCACGAGTGTAGATAAATATATATATAGTATAGTCCAAGAAATTGTAGAAAATTATTGAGGGCGCCACTTTCTACGTAACTGTCATAATTTTGACGTAAAATGCACATGGCAACAATTTAGTATAGATTTTTTTTAGTTCCATGTTATTTAATTTCTACAATTTATGTCGCACTATAGATAACATCCATAACTCAGGAATATTCGTGATAAACACACGCTAATGTCCTTATCGGGATTCGTAGGAAGAATCACATAGGAGTCTTGATAAGTTAAATAATATAAAAAAAAGCTTTATTTCAAATCTGTTTACATGATTATTTTAGTTAGTAACCCGCAAAACTTAATATCTACGTTAGAATGAAAATAAAACTACTTTCTTGAAATAGTTTCTTTATTATTGCTATGTTAGCAACCTATGGCTAATAACTATTTATATAAAATAAGATGATTTTTGCTAGTGTCCAATACATTTTATTCGACATAGTTAATCTTGAAGGGCACCAGAAAAGGATGAAATTGATCTAATCTCCCTCCACTTGAAGTAAAACCGCAGCTAATCCTAGCCCGCGCCGCGCCGCGCCCAAAAAGCCAAAATCCACGCGTGAAAGTGCCGTTCTTTTACCTTTTTCCAATGGCCATCGACGAACCACCTTTCGATTTCATTACGGACGTCCGACGTTTTTTATTTTTAAATCACGGCAGCTCGCCGCTCCGTTTTTATTCCGGCCAGTTTTTGTCTGTATTCTTCTCGTTTCTGTTTTTTATGCGGCCCGCAAACAACGCGATTGCGGTCACTGAATTAACTCCGCCTTTTAACCGTTAAAATATTTTAATTCACGCGGTGTAAATTAATAATTAATATTTTTCGATATCCGTTTAATGGAAACGTTTAACACGTGTCTGCCGATAGTTTTTTTTCGCTGGTGAATGGAATGATGACGTAGTATAATGACGGGCGCCAATTATAGGTTTTATTGCTTGTTTTTTCGTCGTTCGCTGAATGGGGACTATCGGATTTTAGCTCAATGTCATTATCACTTTCACGATGGATGTTGATGCCATTCATTGTCTGTAGTAATGTGACGTAAGTATTTTTACTTCGTGTAACATTTTTTTTGTAATTATTTAGAGTTCACTGGGTTATAAACTTGTATATGATTCCTATTCCCGACAAATTGAATGTAAGAATAAATAAAAGAAAATGACATTACCTGAACTGAATACTACTTACTTACTTACTTACTTACTACTTACTTACTTTATACTTACTTTAACAGGAGACACAATTTATATTTGTAGACTATATCTAAATAGCGAAATCATAATAAAGACGCAAGGGTGTTTTCTCACCGATTGTATTTTTTTATCTCACGGTCCAGCATCGCAACCGTCCGACTTACGAGCTTAATAAAAATCTGCATAAAGCTATTTAAAGACCCTGCAATCTTAAAACTTTTCTTAGTAGAAACTTGCATATTAATTTACTAGTACAATACTTGTTCTTGCATACTAAATATTAGCAAGTAAAGACAGGTTTGCGGACAATGGGTGTTTTTAAGTATTAGACAGGGGATGGTCTAGTGACAGTTTGACCTCTGGCCTCTAACCTTAGGATTTGGGACCAGTTTGGAGATTGGGGGCACGCGTGACCTTTTGAAGGGTTAACCGGCTAATAGTGTTGGGGAACATAACGGTAATTTGGAGCAGTTTTTAACTAATAACACGTGACTGATGTTATGCACTTTTGAAACAAATAATTAAACATTTTCTAATGCTATATTCATTTTGCTCATTTACTTTGGTTAAGTTACAGAGTTTAATTATTTTTATTTATTGTATTATTCATCAATCCTTATCACAAGTAATGTCGATAAATTTAAATTATGTAATCCATAAGAAACTCGAAACTGATCGAAATATGCCAACGTTCACCCCTAGTGTAAATTCCATAGCGTGTGACGTACGCGTTTGTATGGGATTTTGAGTTTCCAAAACGTCCCGCTTGGCGCGCTGTTCATAATCCCATACAAAAATAGACATGACGCAAACGCGAGCGCTCGTCACACTGTCGAATGAAATTTACACAAAAAAAAAACTGAAAAGCAAGTTAACTTGCGAATAATGATTTGTCGACATGTAGAATCGGAACCATCACAGATATGTATAATAAATTCCGACGCCCAAACAAACACACCCAAACCAAACAAATTAATTCAAAGTACATACAAACTCAAGAGCCGAATTTGTTAGTCCCTTATTTATCTGTTCTATCGTTGCCTTTCATGTGCCCAAAAACGTTGATTAGGATCTCCCCGAGCTCCTCTTTGTTATTGTCAAATTAGCCAATCCTCAAGATAACAAAAACATCCCTTTATTTTAAGGGACAAAGGCCCTTTTCGGGTCCGGCGGGTCGGAAATGGAAATGGGGTCGCGGGTGGAAAAGTACGAGGAAAGTTTTTATATTACTTGAAAAATATGACGTGAAATTCGTCTCTATCCACACTCTCTAAAATAGCTCTATAGGTATTATATATGAAACTTCCTCACTTTGATTTGTCAAAGTCGTTGCAGAGTTAGCTAAGGCGGACTCTATTATTTTTCGTCGTACCAATGAGTTTTTCGGAAGTTATGTATATACGTAAACCTGCATACAGCGAAGAAATTCGTGTATGAGAAGTCCCCAATCCGCATTGGGCTAGCGTGGGGACCTCTTCCCACGCATGAGAGGAGGCCTGTGCCCAGCGGTGGGACGTATACATACATATAGGCTTAATAATTATTATAATCAAAAGCAGTTAAGCAAAGCAGCGGTGGCGTCCTTGCGACCATGCCGGACGGGGTGATTTGGGGGAAGTCTTTTATATTTAAGGTTTAGGTTTAGGTTTTGTTTTTTAGCATAAGTTTAAATTTTACTTGGATTCTTGTGAATTGGTTAAATGTAATGACTGTGTTTTAATAATTCTTTCGTTGTAAAAAAAGGGCAGTTTGGACATTGACAGACGGCTTGCCTACAAAGTTTTCTACATTTCCGCCACACACTGCAATCGTTTTCTTTACATCCAATAAGGCACTTGAATATACTAAGTAGGTACCTTTTACTAAGAAGTTTTAAGCTATTAGATACATTTTATAGACCGGTACCTGAAGTGGAAATACAATTCTAACCTCCTATGTTTTTATTGACGACCAAAATTCAGAACAGGCTTAACTATCTTTCACATATAATCCGAATCCGAGGGGAGCTTGAGGCAAAGTGGTATACGTATGTATAGGGCAAGTATCTGCGGTCCCTCCACGCCAACTTATCTAGCTTAGGAAAGAATTATATTAAATTTAGAGGTCTGGGGAGAGTGGGGGCGTTATGGACGGCTAAGCTTTTTAATTGTGTCTGCGCTGTTATCATGTTGGGCAGAGGCGATAAAACGACGTGGTCGTTGGAGACGACTACGTTTAAAAACGGTTTTGAAATTCGGTTTTCGTGTGAGTACGAGAGGTAAATATTTGAGAATGAGTATGAGGATGCAGCTTTAAGTTAAGCATTTTCTACTTTGTTCAATTTAAGCTTGACCACAGGGTGGACACGCTATACTTCAAAAATCACTTGCGTTTCTATGTGTGAACGGCACGTCTGTACACGCGTCATGCGTCATAGTATGAGTAAGTTGCTTGAAAATAGTAGATACTGAGCGTTCGGCAAACGGCCGTCAATCTGGTGTCGCGGGGCGAGGTAATTCAAGTCGGGGCGGGGCGGTGCGTGGCCGTTCTGTATGATAATACTATTACTTATTCTTTGGCTTGGCATAAAAATTGCTACGCGGCGGGTGTATGAAAATCATGTTTATTTACTTAAAAAAATAAATGTTTTAAGACTTCAAGAGTCTTGGCTAAGTAAGCTCTACAAGGAGGGGCCCACTGACTATCAGTCCGCCGGACGATATCGGCCTGTCAATTGTTCGGGACTGTCAAATTTTTGTTCTAACTGACAGGCCGATATCGTCCGGTGGATTGATAGTCAGTGGGCCCCTTTAGGGATGGTGATGTTATAGATATATTATATTTATTAGTAAATTTTGTATCTAAATAAATAGTGCAAAGGTATGGAATACTATTCCTAATTCTATAGTAGCGGCACAATTTCACAGTTTTTCTGATATCTAATATGACGATATATCTTATTATTTTTCATTGTTTATTTCGACTTACCGTGATTTTCATAAATGAATAGGCTGTTATTTAATCGATGAGCTCTATCTTAGGACCCCGTCAGGTAACCCGTCAGATTCGGGGCAACAACTGGCCAGCTTGTAATAAAAAAATGCAATTGAAATAGCGAATTCTTCAGGCAATTAGGTGACAGCCTGTATGACTCAGGCCAATTTGCGCTTTTGTATTTGGAACTTTCTTTAATCATAATCATAATTCGAATTTAATTTGTACTTGTACAAGTACGCCGAAACTTACGAGGTTAATATAGTCTAGTCTTTTATCTAAAAACTGATCAACTAGTCATATACCTTCAGCAGTTTTAAAACACTTCAAAATTGTTTCGAACAAGAATATCAGCGTACTGAGTACTTATTAGTGTATTTTTTGCTAATCAGCGAATGCAAAGGTATAATGTTCCATTTTAAACGGGCATAAAACAAAATCTTATTTGAACACGAAGCAACCCCGTTTTATTGAAGACATAAAACCCTGTAATTCGCAAGGGGGAAGGGGGGCAATTTTAACTATCCTTGTATGTAATGAGGGTAGGGGAGGTAGGGGATTAGAAGGGTGCGTCTTGCAAACGGGCCTGCGTGCCCGGCCGCGGGCGCCGGCGATTTGTCCCTACATCCCCCGGCCTACCCTTTTGGGCTGCGGTAAGCGGTTCTCAAAGTTTGTATTTATGTTATTCGGTGTGCTTTTTTATTTTAGAAAGACTGTATATCCCTGCGGATGGAGAATTCTAATTCGAGTTACAGTTAAGGAGTCTCTAAATTCATTGTCTCCTTTTTCATGTAAAAATAGAGTCGTGATGGAATATAAGGGAACCACAATACCACAGGGCGGACACGCTATACATCAGAAATCACTTGCGTTTCTATGTGTGAACGGCACGTCTGTACACGCAGCATGCGTCATTGGGTGAGTAAGTTGCTTAAAAACAGTACTGAGCGGTCGGCAAAAGGTCGTCAATCTGCTGTCGCGGGGCGAGGTAATTCGAATCGGGGCGGGGCTGTGCGTGGCCGTTCTGTATGATAATACTATTACTTATTCTGTGACAATACGTTATATAACACTTCTCTTTCCGCATAGACTCTAGAATGTTGGTTACAAATTGTGACTAGATTGGTATAAAGTAATAAGTTATTATTTAGAGAATGGTAGAGATACTTTTGTATCTGACTGTATTGTTGCTATTAGGATTAGTTTTTTTTATGCTGCTAAGCCGACTTAGCAGCATAAGAAAAAAACTTATTTTTTTTTATGCTGGGCAAAAAATCGATAATCACACTGCCATTATACTAATATGAAAAAAAAAAAATTTAAACTAAAATAACCACTGCTGGCGGTGCTCTTCAACCGGTCAAGATTTCAATAAATACACGATTCAAGCATCATCGCCTCCTTAAAGTCGTAAAAATTCTGCAAACATAATGTTATAGGATAATTTTTGTTATATAAAATCTAAGTATTATTATATTAAGGGTTAAAAAACGTATTTTTTATGCTGGGCAAAAAATTGATAATCACACTGTCATTATACTAATATGATAAAAAAAAGGATTTTCAACTAAACTAACCATTGCTGGCTGTGCCCTTTAACGGTCAAGATTTCAATAAATACACGATTCAAGCATCATCGCCTCCTTAAAGTCGTAAAAATTCTGCAAACAAAATGTTATAGGATAATTTTTGTTATATAAAATCTAAGTATTATTATATTAAGGGTTAAAAAACGTATTTTTTATGCTGGGTAAAAAATTGATAATCACACTGTCATTATACTAATATGAAAAGAAAAAGATTTTAAACTAAACTAACCATTGCTGGCTGTGCCCTTTAACGATCAAGATTTCAATAAATACACGAAGCATCATCGCCTCCTTAAAGTCGTAAAAATTCTGCAAACATAATGTTATAGGATAATTTTTGTTATATAAAATCTAAGTATTATTATATTAAGGGTTAAAAAACGTATTTTTTATGCTGGGTAAAAAATTGATAATCACAATGTCATTATACTAATATGAAAAGAAAAAGATTTTAAACTAAACTAACCATTGCTGGCTGTGCCCTTTAACGATCAAGATTTCAATAAATACACGAAGCATCATCGCCTCCTTAAAGTCGTAAAAATTCTGCAAACATAATGTTATAGGATAATTTTTGTTATATAAAATCTAAGTATTATTATATTAAGGGTTAAAAGGGTAATTCACTAAGAACAAATTAAATTATTTTCTATGAAAATATTTTAAATTGTGTTTTTTCAAGTACACTACTAATGATAATTCTCCGAGAATATGTCTGCGGAATGCGTCTAATTGCCACGACTCTTTTCGTACATTTTGTATTTAAACCGATTTTTTTTTTATATATATATTGTGCAAAGTTTGACACACACTGGCTCGTGCCGTCGTAAAAGTTGGTCGATAAGGGAGAAGGCCTTGCGGCGTAAACACCGCTATGTACGGCTTATGAGGTATATGGTATATATTACCACATAGGTGTGACACTTGTACGGTCAGCAGCAGAAGTAGCTAACCGGGCGAGCTGTTCAAAATTATCTATACACAACTTTTTGACGTTATATCATGAGTAAAAAATATCGTTTAATACTTACCAGTGGCTTTTGGGTGAAGATTTTATGGCCTGGATGCCAGCCCCTTAAGCCAAATCTCATAGAGGCAGGGGCAAGCTATGATGGCGTCATCTATACAAACCTTTGACAGTTTGCCAACCCCATTCGGTGGTGTCCACGCTAACTTTGCACGGACTTGAATTGAACAATGTGAGAGAGTGTCAATATGAACGTCATTTCATAAAACTATAGACAACATTAATGACATTTCCACACTTTGTCATTGCAAATTCCATGCAGAGTTAGCTTGGTCCGACTGTAACGCAACTTTTATATTTATTCAGACCTTTGAGGCCATTATAAAATATTTAAGTATAAAGTGTATTTTATTCGTATTTTGCTTATAAGTTATAAGTTTTTGACGATAAGTATTTTTGGATCTGGTAAAAATATATAAATATATTTTATTATGTTATATCCAATCAAAGTATTTTTTTGCAAATTAATCGATATGGGAGCTGCACGAAAATTCGGATAAATACGCAACCCTGTTTACCGTTTAAAACACCTCTCTGGTTTGACAGGTCAACGGCTAGGGTTGTCACGAAGGTGAGTGTAATCGAAGATGTCAGGTGTCTCGCACAGACGTGACAACCCTCTTCAAGTAGCCCCAGGATTGGGCCTGTTAATTATAACCCTATGGGGGTTATGTTACATAGATATCACCATAGCTGGCGAATGGCTGTGTTGACTGATTGGTGCAAATTTCATGGCAGGTCTTACATATCGATCTGTACCTAACGGAATCAGTGAAAAAGCATCAAAAATCCAAAACAAGCCGATGGGAATCGAGTTTTTTGGACGCGTATAACGCTATATTTGCGAAGTGAAAATTTTGTCTTAAAATTTTGAGCATAAATTGTGATAAGTATGTTAGATTAATTATTTAAGGAGATACGACAATATACATATTTTCAGTCTTAATTGACTAAAAAAGCTTAATTAGAGTAAGCGCACAATAAAGAGTTTCGTATCTTTATACGAAACAAAAAATTGTCTGAAAAAAATATGTTTTTAAAGTTTGCCAAAGGACTGACTCATATCAAACAAAGACAGAGATAATCATACTATCTTGGTCTTACACTAGTACTAGCACCCAAAAGAAAGGGATGAGTATAATTTTCCGGGTTGTTACTGACTGACAAATTGGTTTGACCAACTATATATAAGGCAAATAAATGGTCAGATATACGAATCCACTTCATAATCCGTTAAAAAAAACGATCTTGAAGCACCAACATCCTGGCAACCTACAATAGCCATTTAAAACTAAAAGCGATGGCGGCTGGAGTGTTCTACACACGGAATCTGCCACTTCGCAGCGCTCTGGGGCGCTCGAGGTCGTTCTTTTTTGAAGCGCAATGGAAGGGAGCGATAGTCAATTGATATGTTTTTAAACGGATAGTAAAGCTAACAAGCTAATTTATATGTACGTTGTATTTTCTGTTTAAGTTAAATAAAATAAATTAAAATGTAAATAGCGACATGGGAGTTAGAAGCAACAGTCAATTGGCATATCTGAATTGCCTAGTGCGCCTCACTGCAATTTGCTTTTCTTAAATTATGTATTATGTACCTACCTATTTTTAAGTTTATACTTTTTTTTTGCAATTTTGGTTTAATTGCATTTAGTAACTAATTATACACATTATCACGTTAAGAATTAAATTACTTGGTATTGAGAGTGTAATGATGGAATGAAATAAAATAACATGATAAGTAATTGGAATAAAAATAAGAAATGATAATATCACTTACGTCATTCTTTTTTATGTGTTAGGTATTATTGTAGCAAAGCATACTTATACATATATAAATAAACTTTATTTTATATTTATGAATTATAATAAATATTTTTATACCATTTAAATGGCGCAGTCGGTAGGATTTCATAAATAAAATTCATTTTATTTACCAATAATATAGACTTAACTAGGTACTAGCACAACTTCTAAGACTAATTAAGAGTACCTAAGTAAGAAAATATGAGGCAGGAAATCCAATTTCAAAATACCATTTCGTTCCTTATAATGAATGTTCTTGATTAAAACCGGTCTTAGTCGTTAATTTTCGCCGAACGGCCCCCCAGAGAGTGACGCGGAGTAAAAGAGAGCTTTTTAAGCTGGCTATATATTCCTTTTGTGTTACAAAGTTATGTGGGATGAAATTGTGTTAGGTATTAGTATATTTATATTAGAGTAAATTGTATTAGTATTTTCTTTATTTATTTTGGGTCTTAGGATAGGTTATTTTATAATATGGATGTAAATATAAAATTCCAAAACACGTACAAAACCAATACAGAATATAGTATTATTATTAAATATAATAACAGGGTCACTCACGTTAATAAAGTCGATGATTGCTCGACATGCTTCGCTCTATAAAGTCTGCGTCGGGCCACCAACGCGGGCGCTCATTGAAAATGCTCCTCGTTATGGAGCGAAACATGTCGAGCTATCATCGACTTTATAAACGTGAGTGACCCGGTTTAATATATTTAATAGTATTATTTTATATAAATATATATATTATTTAAGGAAACAGACGAGCATTCCAAAGATATGGATGTTGACTGTTGACAGTTTTTAAAATAAATTGATTCACATCGTGCAAGTGAATGGCGGCGTGTTGTGAAGTTCGTCGCCACCATGATGACCACGACCACTCTGTCAAGAGTGAAACTACTAAGAAGAAGAAGAACATCGTGCACAAAAGGCATTAAAAAACTATCGAATCGTTAACCTAACCATTTATGGATACTTTATATTTAATAAATCGGAAACAGCGATGTACATAAATCGTATGTAATTTGATATTCAATACAGATGAGTGACGTCAAGGGAAATATACTTTTTCTACTCCCGTACTTTTATTTGTCATATAAAGGGTCGTGCACACATCTTTAAAACCCTACCTTATAATAGTCAAGACAAGTCTTTAGTCTATTGCCCAAAAACGCATTTGTGCATAGAAAAGAAAAGAAAATACTACTTATGAAAAGATACTTCTTTTTGGCACTTTTCGATACTTCGTTTCGTGTATAAATATGACCACTTCAAAAATATTGTATGAAATACATTGTTGCCAACCTTGTAATGTAATCTCAATAAATCATTCCTCTTTCTGGAATTGGTCTCTTAAGTTAGTTAGGTATATGTATGTATCCACCAGAATTAATTTAGTATTTTATTTATACTCCTAATGTACAGTCAAATAATTTAATTTCAGAACCATTCCATACCTTGTCATAGTGACAATCAATAAGAGAGTCGCTAGGGACCTCATACTATTACGGGAATTTAAACTAATTATTTTTATTTTTTCCACAGGCATCGTTCCAAAGTAACTATTTACAAAGCCGTATTATTCTATAAAAGTATTTAGTTGCAAACTTAATGATGTCGCTAAAAATACAGTCGGTCGTCGGTTAATTACATATTAATCGAGCACCGGCCAACGTTTTAATTTGGATCAATAATGCCCTTTGCGTCACACTACTTAAATGTTTTTCCTGGTTTTACGTGGAACTATAAAAAGTATCATTACGGTAAAATTCGTTAAAATAAGCAATATCTGTAAAAAATATTATTCACAACGACGGGATTTAATCGCGTGAAATAAATTTTAAATTTACCTCCGTGCGCGAATTTACGCGATTAAGTCCCGTCGTTGTGAATAATAATAAGTAAAAATCGTGAAAGTTTAAGTCTGTAAAAATTTAGGTTTATAACTTATAATAGTATATTGTGTATTAAGGGCGGTAATATATGTGACGTTTTCAATCAAAAGGTACAACATTATGTGTACATTTCTTCACCTTAATCCATTGCAATAAGGTGATAAAAAGGAATACATATTTATGAACTCGACTGTACCACATTGTCGCTTGTCGATAAGGTTGATTTCTAATTGAAGCTATATGGAAATAGCGCCTTACTGACAAGCGACAATAAGTTCCCTTTTGGTTGAAAAAGGCACATATGGTGCTGAGTCATGGACACCCACTAAAGCTATAAGTAAACATCTGGAGACGTTTCAGATGTGGGTGTACAGGAGAATACTAAAAATCTCATGGACGGATAGAGTAGTTAATGAGAGCATGCTGCAGGGAGTGCAAAAGAGACATTTGAGATACTATAAAGATTCGGAAACTGCAGTACTTTGATTATGTTTTGCGAAATAACAAATACCACCTCCTCCAGCTGATAATACAGGGAAAATCCAAGGCAAACGAAAACGTGGAAGAAATCGTACCTCGTGGCTCAAAAACCTTAGGTGCTGGTTCAAGATGAGCACCAGATCGCTGTTTCGAGCTGCAGCGCCAAAAGTAAAAATAGCCTAAATGATAGCAAACCTCCGGCAGGAGACGGCACCATAAGAAGAAGAAGGGCAAACAAGAATTTACGAACGAGTCTGAGTAGAAGCCTGAAGCCGAAGGGTTCTTTTAGCTTCTGTGAATCTACAGACCAACATTGTTTCAGGAAAACAACTCCGGTGGCCGTTTAGGAAGTGTAACTCTTTTACGGTAGATGTCGCTAGGGTCCCCTAGAAGATTTGCTGACTATGGATGAGGTCTTGGTGGCTCAGTTGGCAGAGCGCTGGAGTATCGATCCAGAGGCCGTGAGTTCATTAATGCTATATTGGTGCTATGGGCTCAAAACCCACACCTTTAAAGCTTATAAAGGGTTAAGCGCCAGTTAGACCGACTGCATTTATTTATACTTAAAAGTCTAACAAAAAAAGCAGCAAACCTAACCTCAAAATAAAACAAAATGGCGGTAAACAGATAGCCGCTTTAAATCTTCCCGGTTTTGGCGAGCTATTTTTCTCAAGGGCCAGTAGGGTGGGAAGGGAGGGTGCCCTAATTTTCATGGGTCCGTTAGAAATGTAATGAGATAGGCGTGGGTGTTAGGGGTCCGTAAGGTAATGGCGGCGTTTGTTTTGGTGTTTCAAACGAGAGGGAAAATATTTGATAATTATTTTTTTTGGTATTTGGTAACGTCGATAATTTAAAACTTATTTTACGCGATTAAGTCCCGTTGTTGTCAATAATAACAAGAAATGTTGTTTTTTATGTATATATGGAACAGAAGATATTTGTAACCATAAAAATTTATGTTCGACTGTGGAACTGAATCTCTACAACAAACATTATTATTTTGTTAGACTTATATATGTCAATCTGAATGCGTTAAATTTTTCAGAATCATTTTAGTATTACTAACTTCTAAATGTTTCGTCTTTCATTTTGATTAGATAATTCCATTATTATTATCACTTAAAGAGCCTAAAAAACTGCATTCTTAACTTTTGGGGAGTTCTTTCTAACGCTTAAAAAAACGAAGCACAAGCAGAATTCAAACTACATATCAGCAAAATATTATAAAAATACGAGTACTAACTTAAAAATGGTGACCACATGGTGACTTAAAAAATAAACGTTTAAATGCAAAAAGGGACTCTCCAAAACTTCTAAGATATGCACCCCATGCCTTATTTTAAATAATTTTAATTTGATCTATACTTTATGCAGTTTACTCGCATAAAAACTTACCTACTTAGGTATGAGACTTACTCGACGAATAGCTCGCTTTATAATTAAAATTAGAATTCGACTAGTTGATTGATACATTTGTTAATTTATATTAAACAAAAATGCTACCCACTTAAGCTTTTTTTATTTTAAACGTAAAAAAATTCACATTTGAATCCTATTGTTGATATTCAATCAGGTTTGTTCTTAGGATCAAATGTTTATATGGGATGCACTGCATTAAAGCAATAGAAATGTCAGTGATGACAGTTTTTTGTTTCATTTTATGTGTAAAAAGAAACAAATTTTAATTCTGCGAGGTCTTGTATTTATTTACCATTTCTATAATTTCTTTGTGACCCATATTTAACTAGATCTTGTTATAAAATTCAACATATGTCATAATCCTTATTATATGCTAAGCAGGCACTTTGAGGGACTATGTAATAAACCTACACATTCCAACAGACATAGCACATATAAGACATCCCAAACTTAATTCCAACGCAAAAACCATTAATCAAGCCACACATGGTGCAGGCGCTCATAAATCAGGAAGATTTAATTAATATAACCGAACAAAATCTTAGTCCGCCATGTTGGACCCGCCCGCTGCCTCCAACAGACGATTACACTTCAACTAATTTACAAAACACACCTGTTCATATTAATTGACACTCTTCCAACAATCACAGAGGAATCATAATCGCTTAAACATAATTTAAGCAGCTGTAGAAGTAAATTTGTCTCTTCCAACCCAGTCCTTCCGCGGGTATAATTAGGGACCGAACCCTCCAGATGAGATTTTCGGGACTCTAAATTGATTCAATCGAGTCTGTTTTTACTTTTTTCGCCCAGTTTCGGAAGTGTTTACTAGTAGGTATTTCATTAAAGCCGGTTTAGGTTTAGTCTTGACTCTTGTCTATTCCCTGGATTCGTAGTGTAGTTAATTAGTAAATTCTGGATTTCGTTTGGCTGAATGCCACTGTTTTGTAGAACGGGTAGGGAAACTACGAAATTAGGTGTTTCGAATGTCTAAGTCGTTTTTTGTGTAATTTGTAATGAGCTTGCGTAGTATATAATATCATACATTGGTTTAAAGCTCAGTAACATTTCTTTTATTACATCGATACACATTATTAATTAAATAAATTCACAAAGATCAAATCAACCATTAGTCAAAACACCGGGACGACATCCCGATCCCGCCAATCATGACAGTTCTCTTTATAAACTAAAATGACCATAAACACATCAACCAAAAAGTATAAAGTCAGGTGCATATTACATGTTATTTTATCAGTATAAGGGCCACCGACAGGATATTAACTATTTTGATGCTTAAGGTACATAAGGTACGTAGTACCACTGTATATATCTTGTATGTAAATAAATGTTTATTGATTTTAGGTACATAATTATATCATGGAATACGTACCCAGCAGGTATTCTAATATATATAAAAAAATGCTCATGCTCGTAAACTGTGTCGTTCTGCTATAGTGTTTGGGTTCAATTACATTAATTAGACACCTAAATGATAGATTCTGTTGCAAAGTCCTCAACGTTGTAAACTTAAATAGGTTAATTATTCCATAATGTGTATTATCATTAAACATACGCCTGAAATCAGTTTAGACTGATGATTTACTGCATCAATTCTGCATCAGCAAGTCAGGATATACATATAATAGGGTATTATGATTGCAAGTCAACAGTTCCCTCCCTCGCCGCATCCAAACCTAAATCCGTTTTACATAAGTGGAAGATTGGGCTGCTTTTGTCATTACCAGTCGTCTCTTTTCGACTAGCACTAATGAATGTATACTGGCTAGAAAGAGAGCTCTGCCGGCTTATAAGCAAAGATTGCCTCATAATTTCGTTTTATAAATAACAAATGGCGCAAAATCTTTTCTTGCCACTCGCAGCCGGCAGATAAATATATTATTTAGAGCTTTCCCGGGGCTTTAAGCTCGGTTAGAATTAATAATGAGGGAGCTTAAAGTTTAGAAGCGCGCTGTGCAAGTCTAAAAGCTTAGGTGCGACCAGAATATTGGTAGAGGTGGCACATATTGTGCCAGATGAATAATTTTTCGAAATTCGTATGTGTAGTGTGTAGTGTGAAAGTAAGAAATAGGAATGAAGAAGAAAATGTGATAACATAAAAATGTAAAGTGATAATTTAGAACTTTCTGCTTTCGGAATGATCATTTTAAAATAAATTGGAAAATTTTGAATGGTAAGATCAATAAACACTAAGCAATGTGTAAACAGACCCCAATATAAAGGCCACACTTACCTACCTATTGAATTAAATATATTAAATATATTAATAACGGGTCACTCACGTGTTTACCTATTGAATTTATTAGGATACTTCTAAACCACATTTAATACTGTATTTTCATGCAACAAAGTCATTTCCAATGGCTGTTATTGCTGTTATTCGTAGTGGAGTAGACTTATCTAGTCTCACTCGAGCTTAATCTTAACTCTTCATCAAAATCTTAGAAAGGTTCTTATTAACAGAATACTATCCCAACTATCAATGTCTTGTCATATCCTGCCAACATCGAAAAATCGAAAATCTTGTCGCACCCTCCCATTTTCTCACAAAATCTATACATTTCTACGAAAAATGTACCGAGGTCTGCAATTATTAATTTTTTTGCGTATTTGCCATGTCTGACCATTGTTAAGTCTTTAAAACCGCGAGCCGGGGCGCGCTGCCAAATAATTTTAGAACTCATTCCGTACCGTCGCGTCGTACCGTACCGTCTTGTCATTCGGCTACCATGCTGCCTACCAGCAGTACCAGCACACGTCTAAAACGAAACAATATTCTACTTTTACTACAAAATGTGCTGATTTTACTGCTGTTTGATATTTGAGTGAGGTAGACGGCAAAGGACGAGGTACGGAAGTAAATGAGAGTTAATTTTGAAATTCGAATGACAGCTGGGGACCGTTTTTTTTTTTAATTTCGAGGGCCCCATTTCGTGTGGCTCTCTTCAATACTATCTCCACTACTAGGCATTTAAATTCTACTATAGAAACGATTATTGTAGAAACGAGTGGTCAATAAGAGTAGATTCCCAATTTCTGTCGCTCGTATTTCAAAAACAGCATTTCGTCGTTTTTCACAGATTTTTGAGTGATGGTAGAAGAGCCGGCAGTAAAGTTTCGAACCAACGTGATACCGCGATGAGATGCACAATGGTTTCCCATAAAAGTGATGCTAAGTCCGAATTTGATAGTCTGCCACGGCGGAACTTGCCGAAAGTACAAAAAAGATAGCCACTTCCGGTGCGAAAAAGGGGGGGGTCATTTAACCCATCTGATACTGCAATAATAGCTATGGCATCAGTTAGAAATTTACTGGTAGATACAGAAAAGCGAAATCTGCCAGTATGATTCCTGCCGGAAGTGCTTGCCATACGCTCTTAAAGGTGACCATCGGGACCCCTAAATTAACCCATCTGATACCAGCATGAAACCAATTCCAGTCGGTAGATTATTAACCTTCTCTTCAGGAATATATAAGTCTGCCAGGGCGTTTTTTGCCGAAACACCTTGACATACGAGATTTTGTGGCGCAACATCCATGGTACCCGTATTTTGGAATTGTACATATTACGGACATTTCAAATACAAAACTGCTGCGGCCTTCAAGCAACACCGGGAAGGGAGACGGCATTCGTACCGCGTTTTTCTCGCTTCGCGCACTGCATAGGTTTCTTCATAACATGAAATTATACGCGATAAAAACAACGGTAAAATCTTCTAATTTTTTAAGCCGCTCTTGTGCTTCGTTTCTGAGGCAGGAGCTTAAGAGCTCAGGTTAAGTATTCCTATTGGAATATGCTAGTGGATGAGGCCAACGCTCAACCGAAGACAAAAATACTTTGGGGTATTTTTTCTCCGAATGCGTCGTTCCGTGCGCATATATCGCCAACGCCATCTGTGTCAGCAGCACATGCAGTTCCGAGTAATGGCTGGTTTGTTCTACTTTTTACTGCCGCAATTATGACGTTCGATCCGTCACTCATTTTATCCAGAAAATTGACAGATACAGAGCAAACTTCCGAGAACGTTCTTGCATTATTGAGAATGTTCTTCAAATGAACTCACATAATTATATTCAGCAGATGAAGTAGTTAATGGTATATACAATCATAAAAAATACTTGAATATATCTAAAATTAATTAATAAACTACAAAGCTAAATAAAATGTTTAATTCTAAAAGACCTCCGCGTGCTGTACCGGGTGCAAAGGTGCCCATCACACTTACACGCGTCACAACGTTGGATAGCGTTGGCCAGTCTTTGTACCAAGTCAGGCGTGGCTCTCCGCGATTTCGTCGCGTCGCTACTAGTACATGCGTCCCACACCAATTTTGGTGTCTAGCCATAGTAGTTGCCGCGCACCGCTATGGAACGAACGCCTGCTCGTGCTTGCGCCACCTAGCGGTCACATCTGTCGTAATAGACGCGTTTTGTTAGAGTGAACCTTCTGTACCAAGTACTATTATTTATTCTGTGTGCAGGTACGAACCCGCGCGAGCATCAGAGGTCATCTCCCTACTAGTCCTAATGTAATCTGCAAATTGCCCCGTCCCATCTGAGTCACACCATCGGTGCTGCTGGTTCAGCTGCGGAGTATGCGGCTAAACAGAAGCATACGAAGTACTCTGCCTTGGAACCAATGTATGATTTTATACCAGTTGCGGTGGAGACTGCAGGACCTTGAGGTGCGGAGGCTAAGGAGTTTGTGTGGGAATTGGGTCGGCGACTGAGAGATAGGGGTTGCAATCCTCGCTCCGGATCGTACCTGGTCCAACAGATCTCCTTGGCAATTCAACGGGGCAACGCTGCCAGTGTCATGGGGACGTTTGGGCCGGCTACGGTCCGGGGTGGCACCATAGCCTAAATAGTTTAATTTAGTGGTTAAGATTGACAAAGCCTGTTGCGGATTACATCATTTGTAAGTCGATGACGAAGCCTGTTGCTAATTTGCTTTTGTGTCCACTTTACGTTGCCGATCACGATCTATGCATGGACTTTCTATTAACTGTTTTATTTATTGTGACGTGAAAATAAATGAATGATCTGCAAATTGCACATTGCTAAGATCACGTATGCTGGTTCCACTAAAATTGGACTCGCATAGGGCACATTATGAGAATAGTTCGTCTTGTAGCAGCTGCCTCGGTTGGCAAACAGGCCGGCAAACGCTGGAAAAGCTTACCGTGCCCGTGTCTGGGATTAAAGTCTTTGTAATTTGTAATTTAGATTACAATTTAGTGCACGCTTGACTTTAGTTTAGAGGTGGCAGCATGGTTCCATTTTTATCACCTGTCACTATGCCTGTCACTTTCGCATTTACATACTTAAGAACGTGACAAGCATGGTGAGAGGTGATAAAAATGCGACCGTGCTACGGCCGCTGGTATGTTTAGCAATTGGAAAAATGTTTAAATCTGCACTATCAATTCACCATAGAGAAATAAGAAAGCTTAGAATGATCACTCCATACATAGATACCCATTTATACCTAAGTGGGTTTTGCAATTTGCATATTTGTATTAAATTTAAGCTTAAGAGGAAAGCGGACGAGTGCTTTTCCACTGTAGTCCCCATTTTCCTCCCTGGATATTGACATTATAAAAAATATTTCACAATTAATCTATTAAATAATTATATTAATAACGGGTCACTCACGTATTTTTAATAAGTCTGTGTCTCACGGAAGATTTGTTATTAAAACTTAATCTATATTGGCTATGCCTCTTCGTGTGATTGTTTTTATTATTATAAGAGAGGAGCGACAACAAATTTAGCTTTAGGACTCTAGGGGATAAAAGTGTTTAGCAGTTTTCTGCGCACCAGCTGGTAAATTCCTTAAATTGCCTATCCGGCCAATAAACGCCTGGCAAGTCGGCCATTTAACTTATTCTAGCCAATAGCATGCGGTTGAGAGACATGGCTTGGTACTGTTTTAAAATAGTCGTAAAATTCTACTTACAAGTCTCTTTTAGATACTTGTAACTTAATTTTTATTAACATAAATATTAATATTCATTTATTCAATAAAAATAACTAAAACAAATAAGCTGTTAGCGTCCTTACATTAGTGTGTACTGTGTAATGTATTTCATATCCTAATTATATGTGTTCCTGTAACTAGGTATTTAAAAAGTTTAATATTTATATAGTTTATACCTAAAAAAATAAACAAGGCGTCGCAACTGTTTTCGTTAGCTTTGTGAATAATAATAATTTATAATAATAAGCATATTAATCATTAATATTTTTTTAGCTTAATTAATTATTTTAGTCATATTCATCATATAATGTTATTATTGTAGCTTTTACTATTACATGCATATTTAATTTTACAGCGCATTAGCGCTCCTAGCTGCAATGGTGTAGAATTATAGGTACCTGAATATCAAATATTACATTTAAAACTTTCGCGTTTTGAACACGCGATTTAAACAATAGTTATCCCCTACGTTTGACTTTTTTAGATTTTTTGATTACTTATTGTAAAAATTAAGAGCGATAAACAGATTTTATACTGAAATGCTCCTACATCTTATAAATCGTATAATAATTAAAATTTCGAAAAAAATCAAACGTAGGGGCATAACTGTGGTTGATATACAACAAATTGTCTCAAAATATTTTCAATAATTGTCATATTCAGAGAGGAAGATGAGGACTACGTTTGTATGAAAAGGCGATTTCAATTCAATTCAATTATTTATTTCGAATCATTTTGATCCATATATTAGTGTTGTAAGTACAACAAAACTTAAAATAAATTAAGGTTAGTGACATACAATTACAATTCACAAAAACACACAAGTTATAAAATAAAATACAATAACAAATAAAATAAAATCTAGGCAATCTATATAGATGCACCATTTCTCAACATCTCCGATCCGATCCGATTTCGCGCGGGTCCTCCACTTTCGTATTAACCCTCTCCGTTGCACCGCTATTTTACTAACCCATTCGCCATTGAATTAAAACAGAGGGTATCGGATCGTTCCTTCTTTGACTTGATTAAATTAGTCAATCCGAACATAGCCACTGAACGGAAAGCAGCTGCAACAAATTGAAATACCCAATCTCATTAGACAGCCTGCGATCGCATTTTACCATAATTATACCAAACTCACATCTATTTGAAGGCTTCGACTAAATATAAACTTTATCTAATGCAACGGAAGGTTGCTTTTAAAATGATACCGCTAAGTAAGATACGAGACTTAGATAGTTATATCACAACGTAACATAAACCTGCAATCCTTGCATCTACTTAAATGCTTACATAAACCTAAACCTTATGTTATAGAAAATAAGGTTGTAATTTATACGCCACAGGTGAATGATAGGAGCATTAGAAAAATACCTGTCGTACACGACTCGGTACTAATTCAGATTTCAGATTGCACATTGCACATGCTTGCAATTTAAGCGGTTTTGTAGATTGGTAACGGCACTTCATTCTGACAAGTTTTTTTGTGGGGTTTAAAAGAAGTATTTAACTACAAAATTATGTTTTTTATTTGATTTTTGGGAAAAACATTGCTTTAGCATTTATTAGGTAGGTATCTAATACAACCAACACTTACTTACCTATTACTTGTTTTTGCGTGATTTAGTAACAAATATCCAAGCATTTCAGTATAAAATGAAAATGAAATGAAAAATGTTTATTTCTTTTAAAACATACAGGTTATTTTGCAATGGTAAAGATCTTTTAGTAGGTATACAATACCTGTGGCAGGAGATAATGCTCATCCGTTATGTTACGAGTAGTTACCTATATAATGAAAATAAATGAACAAAAAGTACTTAAGTAAGATTAGAAGCTTAAAAATAACAAAAGTGGAAATTGCATGATTTTGTGTAAGTGTAAATACTTATGTGTGTGTGTGTGTGTGTGTGTGTGTGTGTGTGTGTGTGTGTGTGTGTGTGTGTGTGTGTGTGCGCGCGCGCGCGCGTGCGTGCGTGCGTGCGTGCGTGCGTGCGTGCGTGTGTGGAGTTATATTGAATGAAGGAGTCCTTCTACGTCATTGTAATTTAAGGTTCTTACCCATATAAAATAATAAAAGATATCTATGAAATACAAATTCCAATAAAATAAATCAGTGATAAATATAATGCTTTCAATAATAACATGATCACGGTAAACTTCAGCATTGAGCAGCCGAAAAATTGTTTTTACAAACACTTAAAATAAAACATGTGCTCATTTTTCCCAGCACATTTAAACTTGTGTTTTTAAGCGTCGAAAAATCAACCGAAAACATCATTTAAAGCTTTAATTTTTCCCATTACTTTTGAAAATCGAAAGTGAACGCGGGAATTGTCGATGAAAAATATTTCGTAAAAAAGCAACAAGTGATGGCCTTGAACTGCGAATTAAATTAAAAATTAAAATCAACTGTCTCGATTGAGGGTATTTTTTGCTGTTTAAACTGAGCCGGCAACAAAAAATATTTATCAGTAAATTTAATCATTCGCTTAACGCCGGGATTTTAACTGAATGATTGTGGATAAACCAACAATTTGCCGATCATTTTGTTTACAGACTTGTAGTGTTGACTATGGGTAATTTTTATTTAAAATGGCATGTTTTATTATGGGATACTATCTTCTGCCCGCGACAGCGTCCGTATGTCTCTACATTAGTAGGGGAGACTGGGGAGACTTGATCCTATGGGAAACTTAGTCATCCAAATTACAAAACCATAATTAATTGCCAATAAATCAAAAATAATTGACCTAGTCTCCAATACTAACCTTCATAAAAACCCTCCATTTCACCCCGTAGGAAATGCTTTAGACCATAAACTGTCTCTCTCTCTCTCTCTCTCTCTCTCTCTCTCTCTCTCTCTCTCTCTCTCTCTCTCTCTCTCTCTCTCTCTCTCTCTCTCTGTGTGTGTGTGTGTGTGTGTGTGTGTGTGTGTGTGTGTGTGTGTGTGTGTGTGTGTGTGTGTGTGTGTGTGTGTGTGTGTGTGTGT
This sequence comes from Cydia strobilella, assembly GCF_947568885.1. Classification (NCBI taxonomy): domain Eukaryota; kingdom Metazoa; phylum Arthropoda; class Insecta; order Lepidoptera; family Tortricidae; genus Cydia; species Cydia strobilella. The sequence goes on from NC_086056.1 coordinate 3,861,854, forward strand.
GTGTGTGTGTGTGTGTGTGTGTGTGTGTGTGTGTGTGTGTGTGTGTGTGTGTGTGTGTGCGTGTGACAGTAAATAAACACCATATCACATCTTAAAAGATGTGTAGCCATAATAGGTACCTACAACACATTACCAATACTTTCTTACCACCCCAATAACCTTGTATAGGTAAAAAAGTTAACTGCAGCCCCTCTTGCATTTAGTTGTGTACAGTTTACAAAAACACGGTAAATAGATTACTTAGTATTTACAGTAGATCTATTTCTCTTTAATATTAAAAAAAAAGTGTCGTTTTCAAGCAAAAGGTACCACATTGTCGCTTGCCATAAGGACGCTCTGACAGGTTTTTGGTATAAAGGTACATTTTCGTCCTTATAGTAAGCGACAATGTGGTACCTTTTTAATTGTAAACGTCACAAATAAATATATTAATGTTGGAATTCATTGAAAGGGTTGGCGAAAATAGATAGTTTTGACAGAGATTCCGCAGGGATCTGAGGGAACACTAACTTCACTAACGGCCGGGTGACTTCGCTCATGTAAAATATTAAAATAATAAATATCAAGATAAAGATTATAATTTATTAGATTGGATTCGCAATGAATAAATAAATAGAGCTGCGCAAAATATGTTAAAAATAATTGTAAAATAACCTGACTTCTCCACCCGTCCCCAACTTCGCCTAGTAATTTTTTTACTAAAACATTCCAAATCCTAAATGTTGAATTAAGAACTAAACGGCCATGAATGGTCATGATACAATTTATACTGAAATTATGATTTAATGTAAGTTAAGGCGAAGTTATGTATTAAAGGCGAATTTAGGGTATGTGTTTTTGTCAACCCATTTTCAATGAACTGCAACATTGGAAACGGGGTTTGTTCATAAAACTTCTTAGCCAAGTAAATAATGAATCTGCAAGCCTTACGCCAAATTACAAATATAGAACGTCTATCAATACACATTACTCACACAAGCAAAAGGGGCTTAAACGGCTTATTACACTTTGCTAAATTTAGTGACTAACAAGAGGGACGCCGCTATACGTGAGACGCGATAAGAGAAGAGATACATCCTATCGTTTCTCACGTATAGCGGCGTCCCTCTTGTTAGTCACTAAATTTAGCAGTGTAATAAGCCCTTTAGCAAAGTTTTTTACCTATAGTGCAACTTACTACTCCAAAGTTAGCCTTCTAGTGCGACAAAAGGACTAACGCATCCAATGACGCTTCGTGACGCAAATCTAATTTCGCATGACACAAGCGCGTCATAATACGCGAAGAGTAAATTACTGCCTAAAAGCCGCAGGTCGAAAATAACTCCACGGACGACATTTAAAATGGCTAAAGTGGCTGATGGTCGGTTACCAGCGTTTTTTGGAGGTCGGAATACTTTTTCATATCTTTAAGACGAAAGTCCTCATTTTCCTCTCTAGATATTAAATAAATATATAATCATTTATTTTCAGGCATGGCCCATAGAAGTGTTAGTAACAAAAAACTTAAATACTAATGTTAAACAGTACAATTAATTAAAACCTACCATGCAAACTAATATACCTAGAGCTAGGACTATAGGACAATACAATAACGGGTGAGCCGTACACATTTACATTACATAAAACATTTACTATTACATTAAAATTTAAAATTTGAATTATTAGCATTATTGAAAGTATTTTGACACAATTGGCTGTAGATCAACCACAACTATGCCCCTACGTTTGATTTACTTCGAAATTATGATTATTATAAAAGTTAGGAGCTTTTTTTTTAATTTATATGAAATCTGTTTTTCGCTCCTAATTTTCACAATAATAAAAAACCGGCCGGCCTCTCGGGCTGGCTTAACACAACCAACCATGTTGTGTTGCCGGGAAGTAAGTTATGCGCTAACGTATGTCCTCAGAGGTGGCCAAGGTTGTGAACCTTAATTTTTCAGATGTCGCTAGTCACGTCGTCACAGTTGCAATGACTGAATTCGCGTTGATTGACGGATAGTCAGCTGGCGCAATTGGTAACGCATTGGACCGTCAATCCAAGGATGTGGGTTCGAGTCCCACTTTGACCAGAGTTTGATGATCATCGTTGATTTTTTCATTGTGATATACAATTTATAAATCGAACTTTCATTTGAGTATCAAGTTAAAAACCAAAATCAGTAATAACAATTACAACGAGAAGTAGTTAAATAAAAGGAATTCTAAATGAACATGACGCTGATAGCATCGTGTGACGACTGTGACGCTAATCTCATTCCGCGACCAAAACTGCGGCGTCATGTTTCATAAATTGCTATTATATAGGATGAAATTTCAACCACCAACCATACCCTGCGTAGTGACTGTATAGGTCATACTGAACAACTTTTATGCCGGACCAATGCCGAAATCACGAAAAAAAATTTGGCTGGCGAAGTAAAGACCATCTTAACTTACAAAAACGGAGCTTTTTTGACCTATGGAATAATCGTGCCAAGCGGCATCGAGTGAGAAAAAAGTGCATAGGTACTTCTCCATACATTTCTGCACTTACTTACCCCAGTAGTAAGTTAATATAACGGGTTAGCACTGATCACGATCATTTCGCGGATTAACAAAGTAAATTTTTGTTTTTATAAAAAAATATTAACTTACATTAAACATGCTTGAAATAAACAAGTGAGACCCATAAATACGTGTATTTTGTCCTGATATGTATGTAATGTATGTATAACACACACACAACGCAAACATGGCACAGAAATAGGCAGTACAAAGGCGAACTTATCCCTTTAAGGAATTTCTTCCAGTTAACCTTTGAGTTGATGGGAATTGATGAAGAACGGTAGACTAATTGATGATAAATGGTAGCATCAAGCAGACATTTTTAAAAATAACTTCGTTCATAGATATCCCATCGGACGAAAATTCAAAAGCCTTTTATAATTTTCCACGCCGTTCTTTCATTAGATATTTATTCTGGGATACGACGCGGTGATAATTATCTTTTATGAGGGTTCTTGATTTAGCCGTCGCTCTCAATTTTGATAATTCTCGTGGAAAAGCCGTAGAAAATGGAACGAAAACTTATCTTATTATTCATTGATTAATGGATTCATATGTATTATTATGTTCAAGGTAGCCAAGTTTAGTTTTAAGAGTATGGTGGACACTGGACAGCTATTTCCTAATACAAAGTTAACTGTTGATAGTCAAGGCTAGTAGGGAGCACAATACACTGTTTTTAGGGCTGTTACGTAAATCTAAAGTGATCTTAGTGTTAGTTGTCCCATAAGTAAGTATTTTACAGTTTTTTTATGTGGTTTTGTATGGAGCTATACGAGTACTAGGTACCTACTGTCTACATGGAGGAGGGGAGTGGCGGTGTTTGACCTTAATGGCCAAAATCCTTTAAACGTCTTGCAGGTGGCCAGGCGATACGATAATACGGAAGGAAGTCTTAACCAATAGCATGGCACTTAAAAATGTGGGTATTGAAAAAAAAGATTTGCTCAGGTAAGGTTTATTGCCATCATTAATTGGCTTTATGAGTGGTTGTGCCCACTCATAAAGTTTAGCTTAAACGACAACACAACTGTCCTACTACTCGTATACCTATTGTTTGTCTCATTACCTGCAATCCATCCAATAAATGCATTAGTTATCTGTATGAGGTGGGGGGAGTTTAGCTCGTTCAAACGATCGAAGCTAAATTTTTCGTATGTAGAACACCGCCAATGCTCTCGATACCTAGTACCTACCTATAGTTCTGACTAGTTAGGTATCTATTAAATAGGTAAGCATATAAATTAGTAACTAGGTACCTAAGAGATTTTATATACAAAAATGTTCGTATTATAATATACAGGCACATAAATCCCATTAATTTCCACCGTAATTTTAATCCAAATCAGAATTTCAGCGAAAATTACATACCCCAAATTCGCTAATTTCGCCTCAACGACCCTTATTTCAATAGAAACCCGTTCTTATTTTACATTTTAAGTCTTTCTGGCCAGGATTTATATTCGGCGGACACTTCACCGGACCCGAGAGGGCCATAAATAACTGGGAAAGGTCTGCCCCTACCCCATTTTGCCCCAAGCCGGGGGAAAAAGGGGTTTCGCCCGCAGCCCGCAAACGACTAAGGTTACCGCGCTGGGCAAGATGAAAGAGCACCCCCATATATCTTTTTCAAAGTGTGGATTGTTTGAGAATTTTAATTTTGCGCGGGAAAGGTTGGACCCGGGCGCCATGTTTTTTTTCGAGTGCTGCTGACGGATTGTGAGTTTTATTATACTGTGGGTGCTTAAAGATTATTTTTCTGGGGAATATATTAGTCCAAATATAGCGAAAAAAAATTCGACCAAATTTTAACAAAAAACATGAGTTAAGTACGTAGAGATTGTTCGTGTAAAACTACAGCTGTCTTTTCAAAAGCTCGAAAACCTCTTTTTTTTCTTCAAGTTACATCTAGCAATAATTATAATATTGATGAGAAATGATGAGTAATCAATTCTACAACTTCAAAGGCATTCGCAACTGACTGTTTAGGCTAGGAGGAGGACTGACACACAAATAAAATTACTACGAGTAATAAAGTCAACAATTTGCAAAACACATCGCCACAATTTTAATTAAACTTACCTTCGACATTCGTATACCTTCACAGAAACACTTGAATGTAATTTCTCCAGGGCTTTGCCAATTAACATAATTGCTCATTACGGCTAGGCCGGCACCTAATTAAAACATGTTGCCGTAGTAAAGGGTTATTTGCCCTGGGCAAATAATCCGAAAAAGGCGTATTTGTAAGAGGAGTCTTAAAGCTGTGTAGGATTTTATATTAATTGAAGGGCCGTTTTCAAGCTATATGACCATATGTCGGGGTGAAGGTGGGCGTTTTCTAAAATAAATATTGAAAACCAGATTCTCACAGATCCTGGTGTTTTTGGGTTCATTCAATTTAGAATCACTAGCATACTCAATCCTGATGATGAAGTAAAAAAATTCACACTAAAACGTGACGTAAATGGACATTTTGGGACATCTTTTTTTAATGGCAGGATGGAGAATGCTGTCGATTTTGAGTAGAATGAGCCCAAGAATGTCCAGATTTGAAAGAATCAAGTTTTCAATATTTATTGCAGAAAACGCCCAGGTACAGAACCTATAGCTAAAATTGAAATTCAAAAATCGTCTGTTTGCTTTTCTATCAATCTTGCAAGAGAGATGAGAGATAGAGGAGCAAATAGACGAGCGAATGAAGTGTTTAGCGGTTATAAGTCAGATCTTTTCTCGTGGATAAAGGATTTAAACGATATCTTTTCAGCTTGCAACTGCCGTGTTCCTCGCGTTCCATGCATCTTAGCTAGATTATTCCATAGGTGTCTTACTTATTTGCGTGAGTGATATTGAATATAACGGATATTTTTCTGTTAGTTTAAATCGTCGATCGATGCCTTCTCTAAAAACCTATTTACAACTAACTACCAAGTACTAACTCACAAATATTTATTAGTTATTGTATTTTATAAATTTAATCATTATTTATTTATTCGATTATATATATATGTTTATTTAATATTTTTTGCTCAATACATGATGGTACAATGGCAGATCTAATGCCTTAAGGCATATATGCTCCACTATATATTAAACTAAATACATGCTTGACTTACACCTCTTTATATATATTTTTACATATTCCCAAACCACTCACTTCCACATCCACTTTCAAATTTTTCCTTGTATATTGTTTCTAATTTGTCCTAATTATTAGTTACTGCCTTTACTGTTCTGAGCTATCTTCTTGCCCTGGGCTCCACGGAAGACCAGCGCTGTAGCATATACCTATATGTTAGAGCATATGCTGAGTGGTGTCCATTTGTAGCCTCTATAGCAGCATCAATATTGTAATTATTGCATGTTAGTATAAGCTACTTGTAATTTTACGTGTTAGTGTATAAGATCTTCTTCTTTTTAAATTTGTATGGTGCTGTATGTAGATTTTTACAATAAACGTTTTCTATTCTATTCTATTCTATTCTATAAAATTGGATAGGATAAAGTCGGCTACAATTTATTTTTAATTTATTAATATAATTATTAATATAATTTTATAGTATTTATGATTTATAATGGTGAACCGTTCGGAATATAGTCCACAGCAAAGCAAATCAAAAAGCGAATGGGGGCCTTTACTATGAGTAGGTAAACCTAGCTTTTTGTATGCAGTATGCAGGTTTTCTCAAGAATTTTTCCACCGAAAAGCAGCTGTTAAATATCTGCCTCAAGAGTTTAGCTTACTTAATTTCTACCTCAAGATCTCATTAGTATGAGACAAGGTTTATGTAAGCCCATGGAATCGCGCGCCTCAAATACCATAATTTATTTTTGATGTAAAATCTATGAGTTTTATTATTCTGTAACTCTCGCCACAGAATAAGTAATAGTACCTACTACCTTACAGAAAGGACACTTCCTACAAACCCAAAGTTTGACAGCGATTTAGGCTCGAATCATGCTGTCCCTTTCTAATGTATGGCACTATCCCTTTCGGCTTTTTAGGGTTGTCAAAATTCAAGTCATTATCTTAACTGGTCGTGCACGCAAAGGGACGGCAAGTTGTGCCAACCCTTATAATGCTGAGCCGAGCGGAGCCGAGTTTGCACGAAAGGAGGAGTGTCCCCCACTGCTCTCGCTTACCACTCGCGTTACAAGTACACTTAATGTTACACTAATGGATAGACCGGAAGGGTCCGATGGAGATCGAGTTTCACAGGAAAAGTTATGTACATAGTTTATTTGACCAGCACACTAGTCGGTTACAAGGGCATTTCACTTAATTTAAAGTTGCATCTTTAATGGGAGCGACATTTTCAATGCGTTTACCTGCATGCCAAACTTCAGACAACCTACAGGATGCTCTTCTGGGCTGGGGTGATCTATTAGTGTTCCATTTAGTCGCCTGAGACATACATATAAGATGTTTGTAATAAATATAGAACACACTTATCGCGTCGCTAATGTGAACCATAATCTTGGACGCTTCCCACTCACAAAATTATTTACTTATTGTATCTTTCCTCTCTCTCTTTCTTTCGCTCTCTTTGACATTTGTATGCCAACCGGCAAAACATAGTGCTCAATGTATACCTACACCTAAGACCCATGTATACCTATGTTTTACAAATAAAGCATTCTGATTCTGATTCTGATTCCTAGTACGTCTCTATATTACTTCTCAAAACCTACTATCCCAATACATATGCCACAGAGGGATATAATATTTCATTAGGATGCCCGAGTGGTACGAGTGGTACCACTTAAGGTATTCCGAGTATTCCGACACATATAATAAGATACTAGCAATAAGATGAGAATAAGAGATGAGGCCATTTCGTGACACTTTAATCTTATTATTTTTTTTATATTATGTAATGTTTGTTTGTGCTTACGAAAAAAATAATTCTATTCTATTCTATTCTAAGATGTACATTTATCGCTGAGTGAATATAAAACACAACACAACTTTGGACGTATCACGCGCAATAAATTATTTACTTGTTTTGCTTTCAGGCAGGCATTACATTTTATAACTATAAACTGACCAACTGGTCAAACCAAATTGTCAGTAAATAAGAACAAAAAAACTATACTCATCCTTTTCTTTTGGGTATAAGACAAAGATAGTATGATTCTCTCTGTCTATGTTTGAAATGAGACAGTCCCTTGACAAAATATAGTTCTCCAAAACATCCTATCCCAATAGCACACGTATACAGGGACATAATACTTTATCAGGATGGCCGTGTTAGTGCGGCCAATTTCCTTAACCAATTAGGTGCAGCTATTAAAGTACTCCAGCCACTCCGAGACGCCACGCACTCTCAATTACGGAGTTGCGCGAAGTTGGCCACTCATATATTTCCATTATGTGTGAAATACGAGCAAAGTGGAAAGTTAGGCAGCGCTATCCTTTGGCGGCTATAATTTATGTGCGGGTAACTTCTGCGAGGTAGCGTTAGCAGAGAAATGGTACCTATGAGACTATTTATGACTCTAGTCTGTAGAGTGAGTTTTGTCTATTTTTAAGTGGTAAATATTTGTGCTATTCTCAATTTAAAGGGTACTTATTGTCGGTTGTCAATAAGGCGCTATTTTCATATAGCTTCAGTTAGAAATCAACCTTATTGAGAAGCGACAATGTGGTACCTTTTGGTTGAAAATGGCACATTTTTATGTAAAACGGACATAACAACCCATAAACGCTAAAAGTATCACACTCGTTATCGGAGCTATAATAGTAATTTGTTTTACAAGCGAGCAAAGTTAATCTACAAAACATTTTTTAACTTTTCTATAAAACTACAAAACCTAATTTCGGGTAGCAACAAGAAGGCTGATTTAAATATACAAATTGATGTAATCATTATTATTTTGTTGTTTTATAGAAAGTCGACAATTAATAGCGTAAAATGTAAAAAAAATTTGCTCGCTCCCCACTGGCTAATTGTGCCCGAATAGTTTTTATATAAGAAAACTATACCTATCACAACCTCATACGTGTTACAGCGTAAAGCGAGGTTTAAACTAGCAAGAACTTGCATGCAATTTACGTTACATTGCCGACTACTAAGGTAAACTGTATTAAAAAGTTTGATCAGATACCGCAATGTAACGTAAATGTAAGATACCGCTAGTTTAAACCTCGCTTAACAGTAGTGATGGTACACAATATAATAATTTTGAAATTTAAATTAATTTACGAATTTTGTAACAAAGTAGGCACATTTTACGGTACTCATACCTATGAGCTACATTTACAATACTATATATAATAGCAATCCCATCAAAAACATTACATGTAAAATATGCAAGCGCAACGCGATTCTTCTACAAAAAGTTTTGAGATGTAATGTGAAACCAAGTCGATATTTTAGCCAGTGCCAGGGGATGTTAAAACCGTATCAATATAAGATATATCTATTTTTAATACATATGTGCCATTTTCAATCAAAAGGGTACTTATTGTCGGTTGTCAATAAGGCGCTATTTCCATACAGCTTTAATTTGAAATCAACCTTATTGACAAGCGACAATGTGGTACCTTTTGATTGAAAATAGCACATATAATGACTTGGCCATCGCACGGCTGCATAATGACATAAGGATCATCGTCAACTATCAAAAATAATTCTAATTGAACATAACTCTAGCGCTAATCCCATGCAGTTTGAGCATTACACATATTTACGAGTACGGTACGAGTAAAGCAGTGTAACGTGGACAGATGTAAATGTAGGTGCAATAAAAATAATATATAACATATTAGAGCTTGCTTGTTTTGCCGACGCTCCAGCGGCAATGCTCCGGGCTGCGGCGCGCAGTAATTGTACAAAAGTTCCGATCCTCAGCCATGGTAAATTTGTTCACGCTTCCTTGTGGGCTAGGCTAACGGGCGTTTCGAACGCGGCCGGTTAAACGCTCACTTAGCATGAATTTTCTCAAATGATGTTTACGCCTAAGACCCTAATCCGTTATACTAAAGCCATTGTTTCTTTTTTGTGAGCGGTGGGCTACCATGTCAGTGCGCGTGCAACCTACATCATTCGATAGGGCCTTGAAACTATCTTGAAGATTTCAAAAAAAGTGGTTTTGATAATGTGAAATAGTCTTGAAAATAATTGTTTTGAAAAAAAATTATAATGTGTTTTTATATTCTTCACATTATTGCCATTGCCATCAGGGCAGGTTTACTTAAGATCTGAACAAGTTTCTGGAGAATTCATACATTTTCTCTTGGAAAGCAATATTTTGCTAAGGAAGTGGTGCTGGAGACCATTAAATTGTGGCATCTTGTTTTATAACGTCGGTTTTTATAATATACATAGATAGATATATAAAATACAAAAAGACACACAAAAACAATAAAAAAAACTTATAAAAATACTATAAAAAGCCTAACCTACCCTAGGTTAGGCCGACAGCAGCGGGGCAGCCCTAAGCTGCCGGCGGTCAGGGCCGCAGAGAGAGGAACCGCCGGACTATCCGCGCCGTGTCCAAGACTATCTGACACTTGAGCCCGCCACCTAGCGAGTCTCTCTAGGTGTTGGTCGAGACCGTTCGCTGACACGACTATCGGAACAATGATCATTTTCATTTCATTTATTTTATTCTTAAACAATACAATCATTGTGTCAGATCGTCGAATTCGTCGATCGTCGATTGAATTACCTAATTTTGAGTCATGTCTAATCACGATATGCCATTAGTTTCGTTGTCTCTATAGGTATATAACAAAAAGAGCTGAAGCACATTTTTACGTAACAAGGAGTTACGTGGCCAGGAAAAGCATTTGAGGGAGACATTGATATTGACAAGCGATAGCGATTTTTGCTTGGTGTATTTTTTCAGCATAATAAATGTAACAAAATAAAAAAAAAGGTTTTTTGAACTACCAAGCGCGTTCTCTATATTAATCGTTTCGTTCCCGCATTCCGCTTCCGCCCTCGTCTGTCGCACGCTGCTATAATTGCGTGTGACATATAAATACTTATTCTTCGCGAAGGTGTATTAGACGGCTTTTGTAGCTGGAAGTGCGTTATCCGCTTCCACTGCCTCCTCCGCGTTTTGCCTGTACTTAACCTTTCGTATGCTGACAACTTCATATTTCATATGAATATATATGGAGCAGATCTGCTCCTAAGCATACGAAAGGTAAAGTTACCACACTGGTTTTAGCACGACGTGGAGTTAGGTTAGGTTCAACAAAATATTGGGTGCTTTTGTAGTTAGTTCATAACTTCATACTCAGCTACCGCTGCCTCCTCCGCTGTCTCCTCCGCTATCTCCCCCGCTGTCTCCTCCGCTGCCGCGTTCGCCTGTCACTCTGCTATAAGTTACTACACTGGGTCCAACGAAGTTGGGTTGGGCTCTTGCGGCTCGGAGGCGGTAATGAGATAGGATGAAGCGTTCAACAGACTGGACATTATATTGCTAAGCATGCCTATGGTGATGCTCAACTCAAGATACTAATACATATTTTATTATAGTTTTATAATAATATATTACTATCTTAAATTATAAATCACCGACTGCCGGAATAAAAATGCATACCGTTTTATTAGGCAGGCGTCCGGTTTTACAAGCTTTTTATTAACTTGTACTGTACTGTACCTGTGTATGTATGTATGTTGTATGTACGGGTCAAATCTTGCAAGTAAAATTTGACCCACTTTCCGATTTGCGATTGAGCTGAAATTTTACATATATATGTAAATTGGGTGACAATGGAATATTATGATAACATGCGATGGAGCTGCTCTGATGATGTAGACGGAGGTTGCCATGCTCTGTGATAAAACAACGCAAACTAATTATATCTCCGGTTTGTTAGAACTGTCTCGATGAGCAATAGTTGCCTCGGGAAAGAAAAGTACAGCGATAAAAGCTTGTACCAAAAATTTTTTTTTTGCCAATAACTTATTGGAAAATTCTCTTTGGCACATTGCTGGTTAGAAGTTCCCTGGACTTATATTGACCAGGATATAGACCGTGATTACCTTTTGTATTATTTGTGAGGTCAATATAAAACTAACCGTGAATCATTCAAAACTCTAGAAGTTCCCTGTCTGAACGTTGTTAGTCTGTGACAGAAGTTGGCCAGGCCCGGACCAGAGATATTTATCTGGCCGCGGCCAGACTTTTTTAATATAAATGTTCTTTGTTCGTGACGGGGAAAGTTTTAATGAAAATTCAAATAAGGACAACTTTTAACCTTCTGTTTTTTCACCCTTTTTTAGGGACGAAATGTTTTGTTTCAAGGACTTGGGTTGTTAGCTGTTCTGAATTAGCTTAGGCCTGTTCTATTAAAATTAATGAAGGAAAAAGTATTCAATGTATGTCGTGGCCAAATCATAAATTTTGATCATTTCATGAAATTGCATTTATAGAATTGATCACTTCATGATATGGTTACGAGTAGGTTAGGTTTGACTTTAACATGATGTGGCCAACCGACCATTTCATGAAATGATCAATTCTAACATCTGACCACGACATCTATTACTGTCCTGTCTGACTGTCCCGTCAGAAAAATGGCCGAATGACGTTACATAAAACTAGATTGATTATGGAGAGGGCTAAGTACATGCTAAAAGATTATCTGTTGATTATAATTGATCGTATAATTAAATAGCGACATATTATTAGATTATTAATTCCATACTTACTTAATAGTTTGCCCTAGTAGACTTCTTATTTTCGCATCTAATGGCCTCAGATGTGAAAATAAGAAGTCTAAATTTAAATCTATGTTAAAAATACACTACCTCAATATTTTGTACTATTAATTGCACTACTATATAATTTAAGTTATTTAAGTTAAGTAAATACATATGTAACTAGAGACTGATGACCCCCCAGTCAAACTCTTTATTAAGTTTTGCGGGGCTATGATTATATAGTAAGAATACTCTGTATTTTATTAAATAAATAATAATAATGTTTTTCATAAATATTTCATGTTTGTGTAGAATTGTCATCAATAAGTATTTTTTTTTATAAGTATTTTATTTACTAATCTAATAAATAGGTAAGTTATGTTTAATTTGCCCTATTCACCGTAAACCTTTCAAAATGCAAATCTTGCCTTGTTACTATTTTTAAGCTAAACTAATACCAACGTAATACTTAGTTACTAAGTGTAAGATAATTCAATACCTATTTACTATGTTCATGATTTTAATTTGTTTTTCCCTCAATAGCTTGGAAAGCCGCCTTTTATCCTTTAAAACAAGCGGGGAAAAACGCATTTTATCCACTAGTGGGGAAAGTAATTTGACCTTGGATGGAGCGTGTTTAAGTAGCTTTAGTAAAACGCTCATAATAATGGTTCGTTCGATATTAATTATCATTAAATAAATGGTTTGAGAATTTAATAAACAATACCAAATTTTGCTTTATTTAATGATTTTAAGTCATAAACCTTAAATTCCATAAGAAACATTTGTTTTTTTTTAAATGATGTTGAATGTAATTCTAAACGCACAAGTTGAGTCTATGCAATTTCAAAACGCATCGTCAGAAATGTCAACATTGTCAACAAAAATTTTCTCACCGACTCCGACACGTAAAATTACATAACTTCCAGTTTTCTGTTATAATATCGTATTACCGTAAAAAATGAGTGATTCGAGTGATGAAGATGATCTAACGTCTGTGGATGTTGCACTTTCCTCGCTATAGTGAGGGGAAAAGTTTTGTGTTACACACGGGTGCAAATGTATTTTACTTCTCGTGTGTTGAAACTCTCGCTACGCTCAAGAATCTATTTTAGAACCACTCGCTTCGCTCGTGGTTCAACTATAGAATCCTTTCAATTCAATTCGACACTCGCGGGTAAAATACAACTTTGCACCCTTGTATAACAAACAACTATTATTGTTCAAAAGAAAGTGTTAATATAAAAATAAAACGAGTTTACGCCATATCTATGTGAAAACGCACATTTAGCAGCTTAAAAAACGATTAATCAGTTATTTTTTCAGAAATGTACCTCGAGGCGCCACCTGCCGGCCGGCGCGCGAACTCCGTGAAGGATCCGCTCCCCAGACCATTAACCCGCAAGGGACCCGCACCCCGCTACCACGATACCACTGGAAGGAAAAGTATATGGGTGGTTGACTGCTATGGCTGTTTCCATTTTTTTGGAATTTTATTTAATAAAAAAAAATGTTGTTCGAAAAAACAACTCATCCAAACTCATTTTTTTTTGTTAGAAATAGACCATTTTCAAACTGCCTACCCAACCCTCAAACACCACCCACATCTAAACTAATCTTACATTGGATGCAATGCAATGCAACGCACACAAATTCTGACTTTTGCTGTTTTATGTGTGATCTTACCTTATTCTAACCATTTTTAACTGCGTGTCTACAAAATAACGCTTATGTCCTAAGATAATATGATCTGCCTTACGTTCTACTGACGCCTAATAACATTTTATAGAATATCCATGTGAGCGATACTTTGCGTAGATACGCGCAGTGGAAAATGGTATGTTTGTACATAAATACTTTTTTTTTTCAGATGTATACCATCAAGCACCACCTGCCGACCGGCGCGCGAACTTCGTGAAGGGTCCTCTCCGCAGACCATTAATCCGTAAGGGACCCGCACCCCGCTACCACGATACCACTGGAAAGAAAAGTATATGGGTGACGCGCGGCTTTGCTTTTTTTTGTTTTCTTATCTGGGTTGATTTGTGTTAGATTGTCCTGTAATATTTTTTGTTTGTTATACTTAAGCAGTGCTCGTCTACGTAATAAAAACGATAATAGAAAAAAATAAGCTACCCAAATTACTAACTTCACGCAGACGAAGCCGCGGCAAAAGCTAGTAGTATTATAAATGCGAAAGTGTGTCTGTCTGTCTGTGTGTCTGTCTGTTACCTCTTCACGCTTAAACCGCTGAACCGATTTAGTATAGACAAAGTTTGAGTCCCGTGGAAGGATAGGGTGGTTTTTATCCCAGAAATCATCCTTTATGGAGATGAAAAGGGGGGGGGGGGGGGGTGGAAGTTTGTATGGGGAATCGATAAAAAGCAGATTGTATAGAAAATAAGCTGCCTAAATTACTAACTCCACGCAAACGAAGTCGCGGACAAAAGCTAGTAGGTAGGTACATACATGGAAAGTAAGTTTTTCAGCTATTACTTTTATATTTTTCTGCCCATCGAATAAAATAGCATAAAATGAACGAAAATTATTTATTTTTCATGTTAAAGCGACGAAGTTCAAGGTAAAGCGATACCTAGCGGCTACGTCAATAATTCTTGATAGGAAGAGATCAGTAGATAATAAAAAAACCTGATAATTAAAAATGTGGCTAATATCCTGCAAAATGTTTGTATTAGTAATATTACTATCCGGTACCTGCGTCGATTCAGATATAACAATTTGTTATGGTTTTGATACGTCCTTGACTATCGTTTTGGTGAGTGGCGCGCACCTCACGCACGTCTTTCACTTCATTTCGCATGCACAAATCAGCATGAGTGATCTTTAAGGTCGTGTCAAAACCAGTTCAAAATCATAACAAGTTGTTAAATCTATACCGGGCTCTGGGAGGCGTCAATCTCATTTTGTCTATCTAATATTGAGGTCACAAGCTTATGGAGTCTTATTCTGGGTGTCATAAGTAGTCATAAGTTCATAACATGTTATAAAGAGCTGGTTTTGTTATGGATATGATCTTTCAGTGTCAAAACGGACATCTTTAAATAAATAAACTCTGTCTGACCGATTAAGTACCTACAGTAGAAGAATAGTTTCTAGAAATCTCGTACCTGTTAGTGTATTATTTCGCGTGGTAAGGACCTATTGTAAAAAAAAAAAAAACAATTTTTTTTATTGAATGTTTCCACCGCTACCGTGGTACGGGGGCGAGCTTTATCGCCCCGCGCACGGCTCTGGTAATGTGATGAAAAATTACACCCGTCTGATATCGCCTTTGTCCGCTTACTGTACCGCTACTGACTACTAACCATCTCTGGACCTTATGCCTTGGCAATAAGACTTACTATATGAAAATTAACGGTGCGAACGATGGTACTGTTTCAAAATAACAACGACGTACGTGACATCAAAATCAATGGAGATGCGACCTTTTCTGTCCTGATGTTTGTGTGCGTGGAGAATCGCTGAGTTACGCTTTTAGGGGTTTATGAGACGCGTTGTACTTGTTTTTAATCTGTGCTGTTCTAAGGAAAACGTGAGCAAACAGGTCATGCACTGTACGGGGTACGGGAGGACAATTGAAACGTATAATTTGATATCTAAATAATGTCATTTAGTTATCGAAAATGTTACATGAAACATCTGGTTTTCTTTCACCATATATATATTTTTTATCACATCCGGCCTTATAAAAGTAGATGCAAGATGGCAAGATGAATTATGCATTCACTTCGTTTCTACGAAGTACCGTAAAATGTGTCTATTTTGTTCCAGAATTACATATTTAATTTAAATTTTAAAGTTATAATATTGTATTTGGTATGTTGATATATATTCCGATAGACCTTCTATCACAGATTATATAATAGTTCTTACCACTATTATTATCATGTTGTAATACTTAAATGAGGTTGTGATATCTTTTTCATATAGGTATAATGGACTGGACTGGAGCACAATTACCCAGTGGGGATGGGGAGCAAGAGCAAAGTAGGTACTTACGCTGCGATTTACGTAAGCGAACAACTCGTGAACGCGAAGCAGCGCGGCGCGGCGGAGCGGGCGCGAGGCGTTCACGTTCGCAACGAGATCGCCCACGTAGGACACTTCTACAGGTATCAAAGGATTGATTCACCCCGCGCCGCATCGCTTCGCTTCGCGTTCGCGTGTTGCTCGCCTACGTAGTACGCTGCGTTAGGCATATTTTACGGTATATTTTTGTCGTCAGCTAATCGGAACTAATAAGCGCTTTAATTCTGCAATCGGTCGGCAATTTACATCCATTTCTTACGTAACGAATAGCTGGAAATAGAAGTAATTGGAAAACATTTAGTATGGAAATATGATAATTAATACTCTAAGAGTATTATCGGCTAACGACGTCCTGACTCGCCATTGCGAGGATTCAGATTAATTTATCTCATAATGATAATTAAAGTGTACATTTGTATACTTGCTTTACTTATTCCTTAGGTACGATAAGAATTTGCCTCGTGGGTATAAAATAAAAACTGCTACAACTTTTTGTGCGCCAATATTGAAATTATAATATAAGTAGTTTATTGCGCACAAGTTGTTTGCAGAAATCGCGAAGCATCTGGTCGACGTAACTGGTGACCGAAGAGCTGGCGGCTTCCTCGCACAACGTATCAGCATGGTGATACAGCGAGGAAATGCCGCCAGCATCCTTGGTACAATGCCTCAAGGGCCTATTTGAGATTTAAGCTAGTCATTAATTTCGTTTACGTAGTTAGTACCACTGTATATATCTAGTATGTATATAAATGACTTTCTGTTTATAGGTACGGTTTATGCATCAGTGTACACAGCGTCAAATACTTTGTAGCAACCAAAGTAGTCGAATAGTTTGGCCGTTCGAACTATTTGGCCACTTTAACTGCTATTGAGTATTTGACTCTGAGTGTACCTATACATCTATTTTCATATCTTTTTATATGAATCGTGAATTTATATTTTAATATTCACAAAGCTGTATGACTTTTTAGTAGATAAGTATATTCGAGAAATGTAAATGTTAAGAATTTACAAAATTTTCAAATATATTTGAGGTACTAGATAAAATTGATTACCGAATGTTAATATTGTCTTCGGTTACCGTGATAGTTACTCATGTATGAGGATGTATTATAAAATCAATATACGGGATATAATCCGTTTTCATAGTTTTATTTTACCGAATGTTAGTTCAATCACAGAATAAATAATAGTACTAGGTAAGTACAGAAGGTACACTCTGTAACAAAACGCGTTTATAACGACACATAGGTATGACCCGTAGGTGGCGCAAGCGCGGCAACTACTATGGCTAGACACCAAAATTGGTGCGGGCCGCATGTACTTGTAGCGGCGCGACGAAATCGCGGAGTAAATATATAAATTAATTAAAAAAATCTCAATAAATATTATTGCTTTGGCAAGAGTCGCTTTTCAGTTGAGTATAGACAGAGGAAATCATACAGAACCCCTAGTGTACATTTCAATTTACATTCGATAGCGTGACGTGCGTTCGCGTTTGCTATATGGGGCATTTTCTACGAAAAGGGACCTTATTGTCGATGGCGCTTACGCCACACAGCGTCGCGCAGCATCGTATTTATATCGGAGCGTCGTTTTTACAGAAAATCACATATGTCTATTTTTGTAGATTTTAAACAGCGCGCCAAGCGGGACGTTTTGAAAACTCAAAATCCCATACAAAATGACACTTAACGCAGACTGTGTTCTTCTTATGCTTGGAATTCTTATTATTAGGAATTAAACGAACTTACCTGTAAGTGAAGTTCGATTCTAATTATATGAGCTGCACAGTATTATAACAGAAAAGAGACGAGTATAATATTATACCTACAGTTTTTATTACTGACAAAATTAGTTTGACATTTAATAGAACAACTTCCATTAATTGGGCAACAAACATACAGCTTTCGTGTTAATTTAAAACCTGAAAAGCAACCTTTTCATTACCGATATTTACTCAACCGATTGATTTCAGTATTTCCAGTGAAAGGTATCATTCCGCCGATCTAAACTAAAGGCCGTAACCATTAGCGAGATAGCAGGCACAGGGTTACCCTAATGTGTAGCGACAGTGACGGCTTAGGGGAAAAGTTCGATGAAAAATGTTACAATATTTTGTACAAAAATTCCTTTGTTCAATAAAGACGCATGTGTATATAACGCTGTTGTCAGATACGACGTTATTCTTTACAAGTTGTTATTAGTAGTGCTGACGGGTATTCTATAGCTGAAGTCGGGTTACAATTTTTTTTTATGATTTATCAATGAAAACTGGGTAAAGACAGACTGGATATCAAATGAAATTAAGCTTGCGGTGCCAAAAAAATGCAAATAATAGTAGTGACTACCGGGTCATGTGGGACTTTTGACTATGTCCACTTTTTTTGGACACTAAACATTTGTCCTTTATTTAATGAAACAATAGATATAATAAGTACAACTCTATGAAAGAAAAAAATACGTGGGTACCTACCTAAATAATAATAATAAAATTCTATTAAGAATACGATATCTACCCAAAAAAAAAAAAAAATTTGTTCAAACCGTTTTGTATTAATAATATGTAATTAGGTACTTACACATGTACCCCTTACATTTTATTAAATATCTACTAAAAAAAAAAAAATGTTTTTATTTGTTCAAACCGTTTTGTATTAATAATAATTCGGTACTTATACGTGTACCCCTTAAATTTCATTAAAGGGCCTCTACGTGTTGGCTCCGGCTCTGCGCACGCCTCCCAAAGGTCCGGAACATCATTGTTCCATAATGGGAAAGATACAAATTACTAATAACTCTTATAAGCTTTTTTATCCGTAATATAAAGCCGACTTTATATTTGTCTAGCAAGCCTTTAAACATATTTGTGTTAAACAATGGCAAAAATTTAACTCCAACTTAAGAAACCCCCATTACTTCTAAAACGCTCAGACGTCCATCCTCGCTCAAGGTTTCTGATACAATGCGTCTTTCCCCTCCAATCATCCGACCCCCCACCACCCGTACCCCTCCTAGCCTTTTTAATACACGCCGCCTTTGCACTCGGCCCTTGTCTGATATAGCACTTTCATTCATAAAAGACAAATTTTACATACCTTCCCCTAAACTATTTCAAACCTTAATGTCAATACATTAGGTTGAGTTTCGCTTGCAAGCGGAAGCGAAGTTAGATCCGTATCTAATGGAATAGCTATCAGATCAGCAGAACTATACGTTCTTTAGAAATTCGTTCTTACGATTGCCGACTTCGCTTCTGATATCGACTTTAAATCACAGTGTTAAGGTCGAGTTTAGTTCGGGCGGGTTAGCCGAGATATGTCTCCAGGGTAGGAATGTAGGTGCAATAATTTAAGCAAAGGGTGGAAAGCGACGGAGAGTTCTTTTTGGAGTTTGTGCGAGTGAGACGTGCGTAGGGGTCGAGTGGGTGCGGGTTAAACGCGGCGCAGGGCCGCACTCGGGCGGGTTGGTGACATTGTCTAGTATTTAGCTTAAAATTTGGAATTACAGTTTGGTTAGACCAGCTTTATCATAAACTTTAATAGATGTCCTATATTAAAAAAAAGTGACGTAGCTCTCCAGTGGTGAAGGTCGGATCCAAAACTTGTCCACCTCTATCAATTATATATAAATTATTATATTTATGACAATTGGTCAGAAACTCGTCAGTGAGGTTGGTTACACATTTCCTAACGAAAATCGTTTGCAGCCAAAACTTTAAGGCGCCACGCCTCTTTTTATGACAATCATAATGGTCAGAATTGTTTAATGGGCAAAATTTAACAATTCTGGTATAATTTGTATCGTATTGTTAAGACAGGTTTATATTAATTAGTGAGGGTTACTGGTCAAAAATCACAGACTGTTTCCATTGGTGGATAATGTAAATAAGTGACCGTTTCTAGGGTGTATTTAAAAACAAACTATAACTGGCTCAAGCGACGCTGGAGCCGATAGTACCTACTAGGTTAAAAATCAAGAAAAATAACTTTTATACAATTAGAAGGTACCAAAAAGGGAAAATTTAATTTTAATTTACAAAGAAATTCAAAGTATAATTATATTCAGGGAAACACATTTTTTAAAGTAGGGTGATTGCGAGAACTTAATATCGAGATACTAAGACATTTCATAATATTAGTTATAATAACAATTAGAAAACTTGATTTTCTAATGATATTATTATAGTTTTTAACGCTATTTTCATTGTGTTTTCTAATTTATATTTTTAAGGAATGAAGACCTGGTAACCAATCGACGAAGCCCCGCTTTGCGGGGTTTCTTTTTCCACTCTAAGGGACGAAAGGTAAGTACCTAACAAACCTATCCAGGTGAAAATAGGGGTCGCACAGCCTGTCATTTAATGCGGAAGTTCGCCACCTAAGCGCCCCTAGTGAGGGCCTTCAAAATAATTTAAAGTTTTGATTAAAAACAGAATATTTTAATCATCTTATAATCATTCCACTTCATGAAACCACTCTATTTGATCACTATCACTAATCCTCCCTCAGTCCGGCTCTGGAGCCATCAACACCCCCAATAGGCCTGCGAGCGCTAAAAACGCACCCCACCCCTCCCCCGATTTTTAAGCCTACCCCTCCCGCTGGGTTAGCCAGAGGTACATTTATGCGCAATAAATTTTGACCGCCGACACCATTTCAAAATGGCGTCACTTTCCTACTTTCCGTCACGCAAAAACGCAATCTAATGGTGTAAATTTACGGTTGAAAATTGAATGAGCATTTCGGGTATGTAAAAGAAAGTGCCTCGAGTTTTGAAGCTGATTCTTCTGCTTTGCGATTTTAAACTTTTTTCTATTGTGTTTCAGTTTATTTTTGGGTTTCGAAGTTTTAGTGAAAGAAGGCGCCAGTTTTGCGGGTAAAGGGGAAGGTAAATATAGAATAGATGTTTGTCTATTTCTCATTTGTCTTGGTTATAGTGCGGTAATAAAATCTATTGTTCCTGGAAAGTCTGGATCAAAGAGTTTTCTAACAAAGGACTTACAGAGAGGTTTTAATTAAGGTTTTATTGTAGACTTCTTTTGATATATGCGCGTTGTCTACAATTTTAATAATTAAATTTTTTAACTTTAAATAAGAAAGGAGGTTCGCATTCGGGAGAATCTTTTTTTTTAATAGTTGGCAGATTTGGAACGTTCTGTTGAAATAGTCTGTACACAATGGTTTTCACAGTTTTAAGAATATAATTCATTTATTCAAAATTTTTGGGTTCCGTACCCAAAGGGTAAAAACGGGACCCTATTACTAATACTCCTCTGTCCGTCTGTCTGTCTGTCCGTCTGTCTGTCACCAGGCTGTATCTCATCAACCGTTATAGCTAGATAGTTGAAATTTTCACAGATGATGTATTTCTGTTGCCGCGATAACAAAAAATACTAAAAAGTACGGAACCCTCGGTGCGCGAGTCCGACTCGCACTTGTCTGGTTTTTTATAGTTGGCAGATTTGGAACGTTCTGTTGAAATAGTCAAAGGTAAGGGTATGAATGGGCTTGCAGTTCAATAGGGAAAGTCTTTCAATGTGTTAGCCGTGTTTAAGTGTCGCCCATTGAAAGGGTTTTATCGCGGAAAGGTTGTCCGGTCCCTGCTTGAAACCCTTGTAACGCTCCAGATTCCATTTTTCGAACCACTCGCTACGCCCGTGGTTCAATTTTGGAATCTTTTGCTTGCTCGGGTATCAGGATTAGCACGAGACCCTTGTAAAACAAATAACTATTGTTTTACAAGGGGGCAAAGTTGTTTAACCTCTCGTGCTAATACTGATACCTACCTGAGCACGCGCAATATAGCTTCGGTAATACCTAACTGTCAATATAGTTGTGTTGTGAATGATAATTGATTACATTTCAATATTTAAGTATCAGTTTCCTGAATATTTAATTATTACTAATTTTACAAAATATCTACTACAACGGTTACACTCACTTGAATTTTTAGTCGACATTTTTTGGGCCCGTCGGGGTTCCTTCCTCAGCCACAAGTGCTCGCGGCGGCTGCACTCCGTGCACTAAGCGCGCCGCCCGCATCGTCGCTCGTTGCGCGCGAGCAGTCAGGGCGGGGGCGGGGGGCGCGGGACAGTCTGCAGCCGGAAGTGAGTGTAACAGTTGTAGTCTAAATATTTTAAGATAATGTTTCATGAAAGTTTAATTTGGAAATATCTCGTTAATAATCACGTTTCTCATGTATGTTATACAACTATAACTCAGACGAAAGTGGACGACCGGCACGTTATCGCCTTTTCATTCAAACGTAGTCCTCATTTTCCGGTGGCCTAGCGGTAAGAGCGTGCGACTTGCAATCCGGAGGTCGCGGGTTCAAACCCCGGCTCTTACCAATGAGTTTTTCGGAACTTATGTACGAAATATCATTTGATATTTACCAGTCGCTTTTCGGTGAAGGAGAACATCGTGATGAAACCGGACTAATCCCGACAAGGCCTAGTTTCCCCTCTGGGTTGGACGGTCAGATGGCAGTCGCTTTCGTAAAAACTAGTGCCTACGCCAATTCTTGGGATTAGTTGCCAAGCGGACCCCAGGCTCCCATGGAGCCGTGGCAAAATGCCGGGACAACGCGAGGAAGATGAAGATGATGTAGTCCTCATTTTCCTCTCTGGACAGGTATTAATATTATTCAAAATATTTTGACACAATTTGATGTACCTACCTATGTCAATCACAGCTATTCCCTTTTTTTCGTATGTTTAAATATTAGAAGAGAGGAGCATTTAAAACTGTATGAAAGTCGTTGTTTCGCTCCTAATTATTATATTATTAATAAACTGAAAAAGTAAAACAAAGGGGCATAGCTACTGTTAATATACATCAAATAGTGTAAAAAAATATTTTCTATAATGTTAATAACTAGAGAGGAAAATGGAGGCGTTTGATGGAGCAAGGTCGTCCCCTTTCCTCTTAAGTATAATTATCCTAAAATTGGTGGTTTACTCGTAACCATGGTGTATAGTACTGTACGCGACATTAAATCTGGCTAGAGTTTTGAATGATTCACGGTCAGTTTCACTAGACTTATATTGACCGGGATATAGACCGTGATTACCTTTTGTATTATTTGTGAGCTCCCGATATTTCGATGCAGTTACATGCATCATACAAAATAATACAAAAGGTAATCACGGTCTATATCCCGGTTAATATAAGTCTATTAAATCTGGCTCCCAGTCCCAAGCGTTATGTACAATATGTACGACTGCACACTTGGCTTTAGGGGGAGGGGGGTGAAATGAGCCCCCATTATACCCGCAAATGTTGGTTCGAAAGCTTTGGATAGAAATGCACTATTTGAACTTTTGTTAGATCAATCATTACTATACTATATATTTACTATATTACTATATCCATCCATACTAATATTATAAATGCGAAAGTCTGTCTGTGTGTCTGTTACCTCTTCACGCTTAAACCGCTGAACCGATTCAGTTGAAATTTGAGTCCCGGGGAAGGACGAAGGACATATGATAGGTTTTTTCCCGGAAATCAATGCAAATGAATATATTAACTATATTACTATATCCATACATACTAATATTATAAATGCGAAAGTCTGTCTGTCTGTTACATCTTCACGCTTAAACCGCTGAACCGATTCAGTTGAAATTTGAGTCCCGGGGAAGGACGAAGGACATATGATAGGTTTTTTCCCGGAAATCAATGCAAATGAATATATTAACTATATTACTATATCCATACATACTAATATTATAAATGCGAAAGTTTGTTTGTCCTCTTCACGCTTAAACCGCTGAACCGATTCAGTTGAAATTTGAGTCCCGGGGAAGGACGAAGGACATATGATAGGTTTTTTTCCCGGAAATCAATGCCTTTACATTTTATCAAGGCGTTAGAAGTTAGAATTGTCTCTCAAAGGATATAAGGAAGTTGGTTTAGGGAATCAATAAAAAGCGTAAAGCGTAAGCGTAATTCTATATTATGTGGAAAAAATAAACGATAAAAAGGAGATTGGATAAAAAAGAAGCGTTTTAACTATTAGGTATAAGATTTAGGAGCATTTTAAATTTTGCATGAAATCTGTTTTTTGCTCCTAATTTTTAACATAATAAAAAAATCGAATAAAGTCAAACGTAGGGGCATATCTATGGTTATTATACATCGAATTATGTAAGAATATTTTTCATAATGTCAATATTCAGAGAGGAAAATGGGGACTACGTTTGTGTGGAGAAGCGACCTCCTTTCCTCTTAATACGCCAGAACAACGCTAAGATGATAATGATGACCTAATAAATAAAGTCAACAGCAAGTGTCAGAGTGTGTAAGTGGCACCATAATCATAAATTTTCATATGTCGTATGGATACGTCCACACTTTGTCGCTGCCAGGTCGGTACAGCTAAAATGGCCAACTGGTCGGGGCTTCTCGTAAAAAAACATTTCGTGCTTTCTGCATTGGCGTTCACGAGAACGATTGAAGTCAGTTTGTTAGCTAAGAAGATAGCTATAAATCGCCGCACAGACAGAGAATAAAGAGTATTTGTGTTGTAGATCGATTTAGTATTCTTAATCCCCGACGCATAAAGAGGGGTTATCTACATATGATCAATCACCTCAGCTCTCGCCAGTGTCAATCACCTCGGCTCGTCCTTCTCTAGCATGTTTTTAAAGTAAATTAAAAATTTGGCTTAGTCAGCACACATTTTATAGCTTCGACGAATTTTTGAAGGCTTAAATTATGAATTATACCTATTATTGATTTTTAATTTATAATTCAATTTTTGAATTTTTTAATAACTAATTTTTATTCAATACGGGTTACAAATACGGTTTATAAATATTATACAATTAATGATTATGATTATGCTTGACGCCAATGTACGTCTGTCCGTCTGTCTGTGGTCTGTGGCATCGTAGCTCTTCAACGGATAGGCCGATTTCGATGCGATGTTTTTTGCGTGAAAGCAAGTTTTCTTGCGGTGGTTCTTAGCTATGTTTCATAGAAATTGATCCACCAGTTTGAAGAGTGTCAGCTCTTTTCCAAAATGATTTTGGCATAAAAATTAATTTTTAATTTAACAGTTATGGCATATAATTGGGATTTTCAATTTTTTTAATTGAATACCACGTAAACGAAATTAATAACTAGCTTAAATCTAAAATAGGCCCTTGAGGCATTGTACCAAGGATGCTGGCGGCATTTCCCCGCTGTATCGCAATGCTGATACGTTGTGCGAGAAAGCCGCCAGCTCTTCGGTCACCAGTTACGTCAACCAGAAGTCTTGAATACCTAGTTTTTTGTAGATCATTTATCAAAAACGCCAATCGAAACATCATATCTAATATAAATGGAAAGCATCGCGTACATTTTCGTTCGTACGTATCTGTTATCCCTAAACATTTTTACTTTTCGATTAGTTACGCGCGGCGCGCCATATCTTTTGTTTTCTTCTATTTTCCTGGCTTTACGCTTTCTTAAGACGTGTCAAATTTTTAAGGCTTTTCATATAGTGTGTCTTTGATTATCGGGCTTTAAGTTCAGGGCTCCATTTTACTCGCTATACCAAAGATAGATATAACTCCGTAATAGATGGATACAGTCTAAGGAAAAAACGTGCCTCGAAAATCAAGAAAATTTGATTCTCGTTCAGAGGGCGCTACTAGTTTTGGCCTACAGTCGTATAGATGGCGTTGACGGTTTCGTTTGTTATTTAACAATTTTAACGCATATCAGTGAAAGAATATGGGTCAAAATCATAAAAATAATTAATGCAAATAAAAAAAATCATTTATCTATATTTAAATATATTCTATCGTATTTTTATAAATCTTAATTTTTAGTTTTAAAGTGTGTCGACAGATGGCAGTGAATTTACTGGGGTTACAAAATTTACTACGACAGTACCGCTCTAGCACAGATTATATAATACTATACTCTAGTATAAGTTACTCTATGGCTATACTGAACTACTTTTTTTATGGGACCAACCCCAAAACCGCGAAAAAAAATTCAGCCAAAATGTATGAAAAGGCAATTTTTTTTCGCGATTTCGGGATTGGTCCCACAATTAAAGTAGCTCAGTATAGCGAATACAATCAAGCCCTGAATTTAAAACATGGGTTTAGAGACATTCTGTATAACACCAACGAAACGCTCCGCGTTTCGTAAAATTTAAACCCGCTTCGAATACTCATTCCTTACATAAACGCAGGAAAAAACAACCCCCATTGGCATAGGAAGTACTCATCATGATAAATAGAGTTGTCACTATGATGGATTACATCCCCCTTTTACCCCTTACCACCCTCTTTTATGGTGGGGGAAGGTTGAAGTTGGTTGGTATGCGAAAAGTATGAAGGAGGGAAAATAGGTTGTTTAATGTTGATAGTGTGTTCTTATTAAGCCATAAGCTTGGATCCAGACTGCACCAGCGTTACTGCTGCAGTAATGCGGCGCGACATTACTGCCTGCATTGCTGCCGCAAATATCAAATATATGTTGGTGCCCGATTTTGCAATGTAGTCGCCAGTAATTTTGCGCTACAATGCATTACTCCATTACTGCTGTCAAAATGACTAAATTAATCTTGATGACAGCAATGCAGTCGGCAGCAATGTCGCGCTGCAATGCTGCAGCAGTAATGCTGGTGCAGTCTGAATCCGAACGGTACCTTTACTTGTACCTAATGCGTAAGTGGAGTAGATTGCTCACACACCAAAAAGGCAGATCTATTTCTAATTAAAAAAGCTAAAGAGGCCAATTCGAACGTACACTTGACATCATAACGATATCTGAATTATGTCAGTTATGTAGTTATCATTTGCACGTTGCACGTGCGTCTCGCTATCACTAATACATGCGCGGACAAGTCCGAGCGAAATAAAAACGCAAATGATCACTAACTGACATCGATATCGTTTTGAATGTTTTGATGTCAAGTGCACGTTCGATTTGGCGTCAAACTTGATACCAACTTACATTATTTCTAATGAAAAGATTTACACTCGATACAGGTCTACAAACTTCATTTCATTTATCGCGTCAGCACCCGTTGTGGCGGCCACGAACCCTGAAAAACACAAACAAAAGGAATTTACACTGATTTAAACTTTCACGATTTCTACACATTATTAAATTGTAAAACGGGACTTAAATACGCAATTAAGTCCCGTTTTACAATTTAATAAACGGAATTTAGTTTAGTTCACAATTTGAATACAACCATCTTTGAAATCAAAGGATTTTGCTTTAGAGTTTGAAGGAGAGAGTCATGACCCTCGTTCCGGGTCATTCCTGATGCAGAGGCTGTGATGGGCACCTTTGCATCTGGAAGGGCGCGAGTTGTTTCACTAAGTTACGGCTTTGTTTAGTTTTAATTTAGGTTATAGTTAATTTTAATATTTTTTTTTTATGTAATGCTATATAAGCAGAAATATGTACCTATTAGGTTGAAACTACTTATAATTAATAAAACTAACTTTTGATTTGACCTCATTTCATAGTATTAGTCGAAATGACGTTTTATTCGAAATGAAATGTCAAATGCAAACAGTCTGATCAAATGCCGCAATGGCAGTCGTAAGTGTCGTAACATGCGGTTCCTGAGCAACAAATAGCTCATCCCGGGATTCGAACCCAGGACCATCGGCTTCACAGACAGGGTCACTATACACTAGGCCAGACCGGTCGTTATGTGCTACAAAGTTTGTACTATGGCTGATGCTAGGCGACGATAATATACATAATTATATACGACGATATTATACATAGGTATACATAGAAAACACCCATATCTCAGGAACAAATACCTATGCTAATCACACAAATAAATGCCCTTACCCGGATTCGAACCCAGGACCATCGGCTTCACAGGCAGGGTCACTACCCAGACCAGACCGGTCGTTATGTAGCAGTCACATAAACTACTATATGAGGGGTACACGGAAAGAACATGTCTAGTCACTTTGACAACAATTTGAGTTATCGCGGTTTGAAAGGAACGAAGTAGCTAATTAGCCATATTATTTTAGTGTATAGGTGATTTTAAAGTAAGACAAAAAGGAGTTATATTTATAATTGCAGCGGTAACAAAAGTTGAAACTAATAGTTCATTAAGGGTTACATTTTGAGATTAAAATCTCATTTTCCAAAAAAAGTGACTAGACATGTTCATTCCGCGTACCCTTCATATACATTACACACCCGCATGCGTGTTTTGTAGACGATCTGAGGTCAACGCTACGCTATTTGCATGAAAATATTAAACGCAACGCGATAATAAACGCGTTGCAACTGTCACTGTCACACTAATATGGAAGAGTGATAGAGACATAAAGCGTTTCGTTATCGTAGCGCAAGCGTCACCAACACCCCCGCAGAATTTACCGTTTCACGAAATATCTTATCACAACGACCATTATACTTCAGGGCAGAATTCTGTCCTGTTTTATGTGAGGACTTTGTGGGACCGATTGCCTACGAAGCAGGTCCCGGGTTTGAATCCTGGTAAGGGCATTTATTTGTGTGTTTATCGAATAGGCACATAGAATACTCAGGCACAAGTGTGCCTGAGTATTCTATGTGCCTAAAACACGCACTATGTCCCACGGCAAATCACCACTAGTCCGCGCTCTTCAATATATTAACGCGCTCCTCGCATCAGCACCGGAATGTGATGTATTTGCAAGTAGTTGGATGGATCTGTGTAAAGAGTGCATGAAGTTCTGTGAGAGGATGGATAAACGTGAATCTTCTGTTTTGTATTAGTTTTTCATTTTTGCATTTGTACCTACTGTTTGTCCTCTACTTAAGACTGTATAATGTACCTAGTCTGTATGATACTGTCTGTTTTAAATTTCACAGTGTATGAGTTCGCTGTAATGCTGTGTAATTTTTTTGCATCAATAAAAAAAAAATGATTTCTATGTAAGTACGAGTATGGAGGTCTGTACTTATTGAGCTTATTGCGAAACTAAGCCTCTGTGTAAAATTTTCCAAGACTTGCCTTGTTATATATAAATATTTATATACATAGAAAACATCCATAACTTCTTGTCTCTAGACCGATGGTCCCATAAGGTATATCGACTTTCGGTACTTCGTCCTTTAGGTATATCGACTTTAGGTATTTCGTTCGTTAGGTATAACAGCTTTAGGTAATTTATCTTCTTCTTTGTCCTACCCTTATCCCAGTTTATCTGGGGTCGGGTCTTCCCGTACATTTGCGCCAAAGAATTCTATTTCGGGTTGTCTGTGGGTTAATGTTCTGCTTCTGGACCTCTCTTTGCACGTTAGAACACCATGTAGAAGGTGGCCTGACTTGTCCCTTCGGCTGTTCTGGGAGATTAAGGACCCGTTTTATGGGATGAGTTTCTTCACGCCTCATTACGTGCCCGTACCAACGTAATCGTCCTTCTTTCACCTTGGCATCTATAGGAGCTACTTTGAACGACCCTCGCACATACTCATTGCGGATTTTGTCTAAACGAGTTACTCCGCCTGCCCATCTCAGCATCTTCATCTCGTTGACGTGCAATTGCTGTTCGTGAGTCTTTTTGATGGTCCAACATTCCGACCCGAGCTTTAGGTAATTTATCCATTAGGTAAATCAAGTTTAGGTAAATCGTTCATTAGGTAGATCAGCTTTAGGTGCTTCGTGCATTAGGTATAATAGCTTTAAGTGAAATGTGCGTTAGGTAAAACGTGCATTAGGTATATCGTGCATTAGGTGTTTCGTCCATTAGGTTAATTAAGATGAGGTATTATAAACTTAGGTCATTCAATGTTTAGGTAAAATGATCGTTAGGTAATTTAATAATAGGTGAATCGAGCATAGGTGATTCGTCATTAGGTAAATCAATTTTCGGTATTCTGATATGTAACCCACTAAGCAATAGAAAACGTCCATAACGCAAGAACAAATACTTGACACACACACAAATGATCTTACCAGGGTTCGAACCCGGGCCCTCCTGCTTTGTAGTCAAGGTCACTATCGACAGTCAAAATTAGGGAGGTACATATGTTATAAAATTGCTTGTCTGTCACCAATTTCAATACTTGCGTTTGCCAGGAACTCATTTCTAGATAGCTCGTGATGTCCTCAATATACTCGTACAGTCGCCATCAGATACATCGGAGCGGCCAAGGTGCTCAAAACTATCAGAACGTAAGTCTTGATAATAAAGGCTTGGTTGGTTCAGTTTAGATATTTGTGAATACCCTGGGCGCTCCGATGTATCTGATAGCGAGACCTTGGTACGTAGAACATTGAACGTGGTAAAATGAAGCGATTATATAAAGTATTATATTATATATACTTTAAAAATATATAAATGTGCCCAAGAAAGAAATAGATGTTTTATTCGTTCGTTGGGGATTCTCGAGTCTTACGGCGCGATTCGGGAAATGAATTAGAGATTAACTAGATATGAAATATGCGACGTATGCGCCATCCAATATTAATTGGAGCGACGTTAATAATAGCGTAAGCGCCAACCGCCATAAGGTACTTTCCCGTAGGATGTCACATATCTTTACTATTTCATATCTAGTGAATCTAATTCATTTCCCGAATCGCGCCGTTAGTATTTAGTCTGAAAAAATGTCTTGCAACACAAATACAGAAAAAAAAACAAAAGATCGGTGATAACCACGCATAATCTACCTAAAGTCCATACTAGCGCTAAAAAAAGAGACTCCACAAAAACAAAATGGACGGCGTTTAGGTAATACTGGCGGGGGGTGTCGTCATACGCATGTGCGTACCACCCTCGGGAGGTGAGCCCACTTGGAGCATTTTAGGGGGGAAAAATAGGCACGATTTTTCACCCACATTTTCTTGAGCCTTTGACGTGGGAATAATTTGGTGGTTTCAAATATATAGGGGAGACAGGGAATTTTGAGTGCGTTAATAAGAGATTTTAATTTTCCGAGGGTCTAGTTGTTTGTTTTGAAAACACGTTTTTTATCTTGGTCAAGCGGGTTTGATGTGGAATTCATTATTTTCTGATTGTGGGGTGAATTCAAAGGCTTTAAAATGTAGGTATGCATAGATTATACGTGTGTGTATTTTATATGTAGAATTGTTTGTTTCTTTTTCACATAAGTACAACTAACTTTTAGGTAGGTAGGTATTATACCTAAAAGTTAGGTACCACGTGAGTTAATATGTCACATAAGACATTTCTACTTACAGTCAGGTTTGAATTAACTAAGTTCATGTATGTGTATGTATATCTTAGTTACCTGCGTCAAAGGAATCTTCATTTAGGAACAGAAAGTTGAATTCCTAAAATGTTGAGTTTGCAAAAAGTTGAATTTGAAGCTCGTTGAATATACTTTAAAATTTTCATGCTTTTAAAAGTGTGATTCAGATTTCGGGTTCAAATTTTGCGTTCATGTTCGCTAGTACAGTCGAGTTCATAAATATGTTTACATTTCCTATTCCAATGGATTAATTAAAATGAACAAATGTATACATACGTATGTATGAACTCGACTGTACCATAGACAAAACTGCAGATTCATAAAAAAAACATAAGAAAAATAAAAACTAACGATGGGCCTTCTTTGGCTCAGGTACCTACCGTCAAAAGTGACAATGTTCATCTAAACGAGATAGAACCACCAATCCAAGAACGATGACGGGGCGGAGTATTCAATATAGAGAGATTATAAAGTTTACGTTTGATTTTAAAGTTAAGAAAGAGTTCTAATCTGGATTCATAAAAAAGATTTTACCAACTCTTTAATGAGTGGCACTGTTAGGTATCTACCTATATAAATACGTAATTTACATAGGTAAGTTGTATAAGCAAGCCTGCGCCAGAAAAAATCGCGAAGCGTATTCTTCAAAAGGGGAGGGCGTTCCTCCAGCCCAATTATTCACTTTGACGTTCCGTAGATAATCATCTGTCATATGAAGCTACCGGGTATACCACGTTACCCTGACCTCCCCGATGTCATGCCTCTTTGTATTTTCCACCATAATTCGGAGGGGGGACGGCTCAGGTTACAGTGGACAAGGGTAATAGAAGGCAGACAGATTTTGAGCCAGGTCGTTTTGTGCGTATGATATAAGATTTTTTTATGGTTTTATGTGAAAATAATCTGAAAAACACATGTGGTTTGCATGTGATGCTACCCTTATACCTATATGTAGGTGCTTGCTGTATGTATGTATGTTAAGGAATAGGCACTTTAGGAGAAGAAACCATCGTGAGATCCTGCATGCATTTGCAAAGAAATTTACGTATGTAACTTATGATTTAGATTTAGATTTATTTATTTCAGGATATAAATTACACTATAAATTTGCATCAATGTCAAAATTATGCTTATCTTCTTATCATGTAAGTGAGGTATGAAATTGAGTTCAAAAACAAGCAGTGTTCAAAAAATCTTCGTCTTCAAATACTAAATCGACAAAAAATATATTCAATTCTTGAACCTGCTTACAAAATTCTACGAGAATCGGTACAGCATGACTACTAACATCCGGCCATTCGAAAGCATTTACGTCCAAGGTGAATCGGAGACCTTCGCTATCGTTTGGTCAATAATAATACAATTTTTCCGTTGGACGCTTACTTGTTTAATTAGATATCCCACCGTTACCTAACCCTCGTGGTAGAATAAACAGAACACTCATTAGGAACGACATTTATGTATCAAGTTACCCCCTGCTCCGCTTTAACAAAGGCTTGACTCATATCATAACCATCATTTCGTCAGTTGACAACCAAAACTCACTAATTACCACCACAAATGCATAGTCATAGTGAACCGTATCATTATCTAAATTAGGTTGATTTTTTTATTTTTTTTAGTAATTAGTGAGTTTTGGTTGTCACCTGACGATTTGATGATAGGCATCAAAAATCATTCGTCAGTTTCTTTGGTTATTTTCTTTGTCTTTCTAGATATCGTATGTTTTAATGCCATTTGTAAATCGATTACACGAGATATTCCATTTCCCATTTCGAATCTGGTTACCAAATTAGGTTACGATATTGCTACAAAAACAAATTTATACACCCAGGGGATTTTTGACATACATATTAGGTATTGTAGAATTGTATGAAGAGTGATATGATATAACAGGTGACCAATTGTATAAACTAGCTTCTTTATCGATTTATAATATAATTAGAAAATATAAAAACATTAACATAGGTAGCCACGCCACGCTAGAAACCTTTTGATTAAATTTAATAAGTTAAAACTTCTGTTATTTGGTACTGAACATCTCTCATAAAATACCCTGTAATATTCACGAGGTAAGCCTATTATATAAAAAAATATTTTAACTTTTACATTTAAAAACCTTTCTCAAAACGCATGAAGCACTTTCAACAAAAAAGCATTTTTATTTTTTACTGCCCATTATTTATTGTCACGTCTACACATATAAAAGACCCTAAGGTTTGTTTTTAAAATGAGCGGTCCCAAACGTTTCATATAATCCGGAAGGTACGAATTAAATTTTAGCACGTAGGCAGGAAAAAAGGAGGAACCCTTTCGTTGCAAAAAAATGGAATATTTCTTTTTGATTACAACAATATATATTGTGCCTTCAGGTGGGCCAAGTCACGGGTGAGAACGGATTTTTTGTCTTCCATTTTCCATACATAGGCTTGTTAATCCAGTGGTCTCGCAAAAGCATTGACTACCTTTTAAGTAAACAATTCAATATAATAAGTTATTGCATACCTCAAATACATGTGATGCGTAGACCCGAATATCACGTTGCGAAGATCCTTTTCATTGGCTGCAGCATAGGGAGGAAGGGGCAGGCCAGTAACTAATGTCCGGGTCCGGATAGACATGAGGAGTTGGGCCTAGTCCTGCAAGTCCAGTGACGACGCATATCAGCGAACAAAGTGGCGCCTCAAGATTAGGAAAGCCGACCCCGCGTAACGGGAAGAGGCGAGGACAAAAAAGAAGAAGATTACATACCTCAAATAAAAACATCTGATCTAAACAGAGTGAGTATTTAGCAATGTTTCTATGTGTGTCGTCTTCTTTAAGGTAGTATTTCCCCAGTTGGGGTGTTCAAGAATCAAGCGATTTGACATTTTGCTGTGCCCTACCTCTCCTGTGGTCTTGGATGTAGTTTTGAAAAATAAAATAACAGTGACAATGTACTTCGAAAAGCATTTTTTTTAGATAATCATTGTGAGCTATAAAATCGGCAAATACTTGTAAAAATTGTAATTGATTGTCTAAAGCACCGATCTCTAAACTACGGCCGAATCAAGCAAGAAAACCTGAAAGTTCTGCCCGCGAAAATAACCAAATTTCTTACAATGTCTTGCCCTCGACCCTCGTGCCAAAATGGTTTAGACACCCGTATCTTAAAGGGCCCTATTAGGCTTTAGTCCATTTCCGCGTCTGTCTATATCTTACCCAACCCTCACAAACCCTTTTCGAATACGCCAAATTAAGCAGGGACGCCCTTTGCGGCTCGAGGCAAAAATTCAATTACAAACTTCGACCCATCCCAAGAGCACAGAAAGGGCGTAGGCACTTTTTGCCTCTAAATTTTTATGTGGCCCTTTACAAGGTCGTAAACGGGGTATTTTATGAATATTCCATTTACGCTGCCTCCAGGGTCTATAATGTTACATAGGGTCTATGTATTGAAAGTTTACGGAGGGGAAATTACGGAACACGATTTTGCCTTTAATCAAAGGTGGAATGCGGTCTGTGTTTTACTCCCTTATATATGCGTCACATATGTAGGTATATATATGTTTTATTCTTATGCGTAAAAGCGTAGATGATATATACAAGAACATACATATGCTTACATGACGGTAAACTATAGAGTTTTTTCGGACCGATCGGAACTTACAAAAACTCAGATAAGTATTCACATAATCATTACATGACATTCGGACTGAATTTCGCATTAAAACGGCGCCTACACACACGCTTTAGGCGGGGTACCCCCTTTAGGCTCCTCTCTCCTATATACTTACATATGTAGTAGCATTGTTTGGTAGCAATTTGTCAAAAAAAGTTGGCACCGTCGCGTCATTTATTACGTCCCCCCTGTCCTAAGGCCCTAATTGTCCCTTCGAAGCCTTCGTGAACGTAATGCGTAACGAGGTGACGTAAATCGTAGGGATTTAACCCTTGTTCAACCCTTATCTCGCCGGAAAGTATATGCTGTGACAGGATTACATGTTTGGAGTTATGGAGATGGGATTATTGAGGATTTATCGGCGTAGACTCGTTTTTAACCGACCAAATAAAAAAGGGTATCGTAAAACCTAATTTAGTCCAATATTGCAACTGTTGTACGGTTCAACACGTAGTTAAGTATAAATAAAAATAACAATGTTCTTTACAGTTGAAAATATATTACCATAGAACTGCGTCAGTAATGTAGACCGTTTTCTGAAGTCTAAAATACTTATACTAAGGGCTTCGTCTACCTACTTATACCGGGTGTTTCCTGTAACAGGAGCATTATATTAAACTGGAGGCTGTACTCCTCAAACTGACCAACATTTGTTCAGCACCTTTTTAAAATGATGAAATTTTTAGATTATACCTTTTTCATACTAATTAAATATTATTTTCAATGTACGCTGCCATCAGTGTGTTTGACGTTGCCTGTCACCCTTTAAACATAACAAATTTTACAATACATTGCGTCTTAGAATAAACTTTAAAGTGTAATAAAAATCAAAACACAAGTTATTTTTAAAAGTTGCTGAACCAATGTTGGTCAGTTTGAGGAGTACAGCATCCAGTTTAATTTAATGCTCCTGTTACAGGAAACACCCAGTATACATATATTCCGTCGCTGTTTGTAATATATTTAGCGTTATATATTGACCGTTTCTGCATCTAATTTTTCATTTTTTACTTACCATGCAACACAAATAAAATCTTTTCCTCTACCAGCAACAACGCAGCAACTCTAACAGGAAACAATTTTTATCTCCCTAGAATCCTAAGTGTAATTTCAAGCGAATCTCCGCAGTCCTAAACTTTAGCAAAAACCACACATTTACATAATGACTTTATATTATGCCCCGCGACCCGCCTGAATGTTAATGTCCCAATTTTTTATACTTCCCAGTTTTATGCCATGGCATATAATTTTGAATTTAAATGCATAAGGTGTATTGGGGTTATTCTGGGATTCCAAAAAATGCTGCTGTTGCGTATGGGCGTTGTTATCAAACAGAGCCAACTGCTGTTTGGCAGTACAATATAACATTACACTACATGGGACACAATATTTTTTATTGTTATTATCCCGTCTTTAGAAAAAAAATCTGTCATCTTTTTAAATTCATTGTTATTTAACAGTAATGTATAAAGCATTGAGTAAGATATCCAATTTAACAATAACGACATTAGTTAAAAAAAAGTAATAACTTTTGAATTTCGAACACTCCACTCCCCCAAAATTCTTAATAACTTCAGTTATTTAATATTGTAAAACATACAAGTACCTAAAATAAGTAACATAATAACTAAGTAATTCTAACATGGCCCCTGCGACATGGTACCAAAGAATCCAAAGATACTGTCCAGAATTCCAAAAACTTCCTGCCGCCCACAGTTAAACTATATTATGAACTGTCGCCTAAGTGTAAGGCCTGAGTGGTGCATGTTAAACAAATGCAAAGGTATGCGGGACAAGTGGCGTACTAGAAGAGAGGCCTATGCTCAGCAGTTGGCGATAAAGGGCTGATACGATGGTGACGATGAAACGTATGCTAGCGGCCTCCGTGCACGCTGCTCAAACCCTTTGGACGCTCGACGCCACGCTGCACGCCCTGCCGAACGCTCCGCTCAGGCCTCAGTGTAAAGGCCAGCGACGCTCTTACAACCCCTCTGGTATTACAAGTATCCATAGACAACGGTAATTGCTTACCGTGATTCGTATGCTCTTTTGCCACCTATATAATAAAAAAACCCCCAAAAATATTACGGGATGACCCCAACGCACCTTACTTACAGCTATAATGACACGGTTCTCTGGAAGCGTCACATTTTCCGGACACAGTAATTTGCGCCCTTTGGATAATGGATAGGCTTGAAACGTGTACTTAATAATGCGTACGTAGGTAATGCTTTTGTTTCCGGTTCCGCATGAATTTGTATGCTTCGTTATTATAGTCCGTAGAGTTCAATTCGGTCATTACCGTAAAATATTTTTACTAGGTAAATTCTAAATCTCATCCCTCGGCTATATCGCTATGTATTTTATACTAAAATTATACTGCTATATAGGGTAACAATATACAAAATATTGAAAAGAAAGGAAAATTTCGTGACATGACATGATTTCGTGGTTCTTTTTAGGGTTCCGTACCCAAAGGGTAAAAACGGGACCCTATTACTAAGACTCCGCTGTCCGTCTGTCCGTCTGTCACCAGGCTGTATCTCATGAACCGTGATAGCTAGACAGTTGAAATTTTCACAGATGATGTATTTCTGTTGCCGCTATAACAACAAATACTAAAAACAGAATAATATAAATATTTAAATGGGGCTCCCATACAACAAACGTGTTTTCTTTGCTGTTTTTTCCCGTAATGGTACGAAAACCTTCGTGCGCGAGTCCGACTCGCACTTGGCCGGTTTTTTTATTTCTATAGAGTCAACGGAAACTTTTAAACCGATAACCATTACCAGTAGTTAAAGAACCCTCTATAAGTAGGTAACATATATGTGTCCTCCATATGTGACGTCTTCAACCAAAAAGGTACCACATTGTCGGTTGTCGGTAAGATTGATTTTAAATTGAAGCTACATGGAAATAGCGTCTTATTGACAACCGACAATAAGTACCCTTTTGGTTGAGAATGGCACATATAAGCGTTAGTTTAATAGAAAACGAAAATCGAAACGTAAAAATATAATGTATTAAAAATAAAATAAAATTGAGAAAATGTTTTTTTTTATGTCTGTTAAAACATACAGGTTAATTTACAATGATAAGGATTTAAATCTGACTGGTATGAAGTTATTTATTCCATCAAACAATAAATAAGATAAGATAATAAAAGGCTATTGGTCAATGAAACACCTGATGAAGGGAGACCTACCTCTGTCACTCAAGCGTAGGCTTATGGACATGTGCGTACTTCCAGTTCTCACCTACGGTGCTCAGACCTGGTCCTTGACGGAAGCTCAGAAGTCCAAACTCGGGGTTTGCCAGAGAGCTATGGAGCGCAGCATATTAGGTGAAAAATTAAGGGATCGAGTCCGAAACACCACGCTGCGCTCTAAGACTCAAATAATAGACGTAGCTCGGAAAGCGGCCAAGTTGAAATGGGACTGGGCTGGTCATGTCTGCCGAATGCCGGATGACTTGTGGGCCAAGTTAACCACGGAGTGGGAGCCCCACGAGTCTAACCGAGGATCCGGCAGATCTCGTCGGCGATGGCGGGATAACTTGGACTCCTTCTTGACAGGCTGGTCAGATATAGCATTAAACAGAGACGAGTGGAAAAAGAGGGGGGAGGCCTTTGCCCAGCAGTGGGACACAGTGGGCTCTGAATAAAAGGCATCCGAGACTTCAGTTTTCTATAGAAATCACGTGATCACCGATCCACCGTCATAGAAAACGAAGTGTCGAAACTTTCGGCCCGGACCCGGACCGTTTTAGCGTGAGTCATCCTTATTGTTTTTTTTTAAACCTATATAAAAAAACACCGTATCCAAAAAAAACATATCTTATCACACCCTCTTGCAGATAAAGCAAACAGAGCAACCCCTACTAATTTTCGTTAAAAATTAATCATGTTAATCAAAACCACCCCTTTGGGGACAAGGGAGGGAAATTTGAGATTGGGTACGTATATAAGTAAGGGTAATGTATGCCTAATACTAATAAATAAATATGAATATATAAGGGGGGTAAGCCGAAAGTTAATTGAGATTGACAAAGAATTAATAAATAAATATCAGGAATCATCTTATTTTATGGAAACTATAGGAATTAATACCCAGATTAATAACCAATATGCTATCGTAGTCAAATCATTACTGATTGAAACTACGACTGGCCAGGGCTGGCACATTCCCAGGCCAAAGAATAGGCATAGCTATTGTGACTTCAGCGTGGGAATGTAGCCAGCCTTAAGGCCGTTCCGTCGGTTTGCCGCTGTCACATTTCGCAAGAAAGAACGAGAAAGATCATGGGCGCCAAGTGTCAATTTTGATCGAATTTTGTCGATTTTTATTTATTTTAAAAACGTTACCTTACAATATCGAAATTCGAAAGCTATGAAATTACTATTTAAGTTAAGACTGTTTTTTCTTCTTTTTTTGTTTATAGTATCACATAATAAATAACCGAGTAAAGTTTGATTAAAAGTCCGAGTTAGTGGTTACTTTGGGAATTAATTGTATCTAGCGAAGTGTCATAATTCGTGTATCGGAAGCTATGTTATTAAAGATAATATAGTCAAGAACTACATATATTTTTTCCACGTCTACGAATATCAACGCCTCTTAGAAAAACATGATCATATAAATTTTCGATTTTCGCGGTAAACCCCCAGGACACTAAAGGGCTGGCTTCGGATCGACCAAGGTGGAGACAACTTCATCACGCTGCACCGACAACAGCCCTTAAATTGATTGATTGATTGAAAACCCTAACACACTACACAAAAATGGGTAGGTATAGGCAATTAGGGATTAGGCATATACCAGATCTCTCTCGGAGTTCCGCTTAATAGGGCGGATATGAGAAAATTAATTAACTGTGTACAAACACACAACCAATCGTTATTTGTTTATACCTATCTGATCGCTGCTAGCGTTCTTTTGCAAGTGAATTAATTAAACATAAATATATGTACAACACAAAATACAGGGTGGCAAAAGAATACGTTGACATTTTAACCGTTATAATTTTAACAACCGTTTGTATTTCGTAGCTATCAAATATAGACGAGAACATTTTGAAGAAAATACATTTTATTTTGGTAAAATTATTTTATAAAAGGCGCGTATGTAAGAAAAATATTCCTAATAATTATTTATCAATGTATTTAGGGCCAATTTGTATGATTTTCTGCCGCGAATAATGAACGCGCCCGCTAGAATAGATGAACTTATATTTTTTTAATTTTCATTTTGGTTACAAAACCGTCATATTTATTTCTATCCTTTCCCTTGCGCATTTAGCTCAACATATGTTTAACTTTCTTTGCATGGTGATGGAAATTTCATACGGTCATAACATTGTCCTTTAAATTGAAGGTAATTTTGGAGGTGATTGATATTTTATTTTAAGACTCAACTTTCAAGAACAGCGTGAAAAGGAACGTAGTTGCAAAAAAAAAAAACAGAATTTTGATATTCCAAATTTGAATTCCCGGGTTCGCGCCAGTTACCAAAACGTTAGACTTTCAAGCTGTACGAGTATTCTGGAGGATTTTACTGCGAAGATAATACTGGAGATTTACGCGGGATAATAAATGTGTATCAGGTATTTAATTTGATGCTATGTTACTTTTTGTGCATACATTTTTAAAACTTAAACATAAAATAACTAGAAAGTATGTGATGGAATTGGAAATTTACATCGTAAAGTATGGCGAATTATTTATTATTAATACAATAATAACTTTATAATTAATATTTTGTGAGTATTGTTTAAAATAATCAATCAAAAAATGATGGATATTTCCATGATACTAAAAAAAGATGATATATTCTGTTTATCTTATCTTATATATATATATATATATATATATTTTTTTTATATTTTTCCCTTAATCTAAAGGTCAACTAATATTATCCTGAGTTTTTTCACAAATAAAAGAAAATCATCCAAAGAAGGGTTAATAACAATTTTCAAAAATATAAATTAGAATCTTATAAAGCAGTACAATATACAATAATACGTTTTTTAACCCAAAAAAGTGACATGCAATGATACAATTAACTCGTTTTTTGCAAGTCATTGAAATCCGACCCTCCTTTAACGTATCAATGAAACTGCAGCGGCGCGCTGCAAAAGTGAGCTCAAACAGGTTTCAAGAAAACAGTTTAACTAGCTACACGGAATGCAAAGTGGGTAAAACAGGTTTTTATCAACCATTCATTGGAAA
Source organism: Cydia strobilella (assembly GCF_947568885.1). Lineage (NCBI taxonomy): Eukaryota > Metazoa > Arthropoda > Insecta > Lepidoptera > Tortricidae > Cydia > Cydia strobilella. Next base: position 3,903,200 of record NC_086056.1, read on the forward strand.
ATACATTGTCAACCGAACTGGACTTTTATAATAACTACAATAGTATGCACAAAGATGCGCAAAAAAATACCAGCTGCAAACTAAAGCCCATTTACGAATGAAAACGATACCAATGCCATTTACAGAATTTGAATTTAGAATACATTTTTTAAATAAACAAACGTTTACATTTCATAGGTAAGAAATGAAGTTAAAAACTAAAAAAGTACGGTAAAAGTAAAATAAAAATCGTATGAAAGAAATTATCATAGCAATCTCCGGCGCTCTAAATCACAGTATATAAGGGGAAGAGGAGTATTTACTCGCAAACGTACAAAATTAATGTTTTATTACATAATGCGAATTTCTCAGTCTCATTTGTGATTTAAAACCGACCTTATTCCACCCACATATAACTCAATTTCCTATTCCTGTGTTTCAGGGAATCGTTTTCATTTGAATCATTCAAGTATGAGCTTTAGCGCGCTTGGTTTTAGGTTTTTTTTGTTTGAATGGCTAATACAGATGTGTCTTGTGTATAAAAAGGGTTGGTGCAAAATTTTAAGTAGCGGGATTTCGCCCGGCGTCGCTAGCTACCGTATTTGACATGCGCAAAGCCATATGGCTCTAATTGAGTAATGTTGCTAAACTTGCTATAGTACCTACATTTCGATGCTAGTGCGGAAAGTATGTCATTACGAAGAATGACATTTCCGCACGTGTATCGAACGACGTTTTTTAATACAGTTGCGAAAAATAAAAAAACAACAATTAAGGAATAAAACAATATCGAATGTTGCCTTTGGAAACTTAGCTTGCAGTAAGAAAAAACGCCTCTTCTTTGACAGGCGTTACGGCAGCTATTCCTACCTCTACCTTCCACCGTTCCATTCAGACAACTTATCAAGAACAGTTTTTCAATCTTCAACAATAAAAAATAAACGTGTTACAATGATGAAGAGGTAAGTAATAAAATATGAATTATAATATGTATATTTTTCGTATTCTTTTTATGTTGATTACGACGTTTAAAGGAAACACTCATCAATAAGTAGTAGTCACGAATTGGAACAAGTATAAATTAAAAAAAAACAGCCAGCGAAAACCAACTTTTCGCACGCTAAACAGCTACGTCTTTACGTAAACTACTCCTGTAAACTACTTTTTTAATACAGTTGCTCAAAAAGTGCTACTTTTAGCACTTTTTGAGCAACTGTATTAAAAAAGTAGTTTACAGGATTTGTCAAAATATCTTAGCTGCAAGTATTAGACTGTTTTCACTTTTTAGGATTCCTTATCCAAAAGGTTGCCAATGGGAAAATATATATCATTAAATATCCCACGAAATTTCCGTGGGATATTTGATGATGTATATTTTCTTCGTCTGTACGTGCGGCATGCTTTAACCGAGGCCAATTTCATTGTGACTATTTGTGACATCTAAATGATGTCAGTTGCCCCGTGCGTCTCGCTTGAAAAGCGTGCGGCTGACATCATTTAGATATCATCTTGATGTCACAACGTAAGTTTGAATTGGCCTCTAGATAATACATCTAGATGTATGTACCTATACCTAACTTCTAAAACCATGCTTAGATAAATTTTTTCACCATATATCCGAGTAGATAATGTAGGTATGTATATAGGTTAGGTAGCTATACCTCGGTCCTAAGCACACCACCCCTAACCTCAAAACATAACTCTTCCCTAAACCCCAACCCCAATTACAAAAGGCCCCGTAAGGCACAAAAATACAAAAATATATTTAAATATAAACCCATAAATGTCGCATAAATTGCTCCCATTAATTTCCGGGGCTGCGAAATATTGTCTTGAAAGGATAATCAAATACAAAAACGGGGGAAATGGCGGTGCGTCATTTCCATAACATTTTTCCCCCTTTTCCGGCCCCTTTGGCCCTCGGTCCCCTTTATGAGTCCTCCAATTAAGGCCCAGCTTAAGCTTGCATTAGAGAGAATGATAATGGGGCAATTATCTAGCACACATACTTACGTACGGCTTTTTACTGTTAATAGACGTAATTTGGCGGTTTTTTGGCTTTTTTTGGCGATTATTATACTTTTACACGTTTTATTTTACTTTTTTTATGATGAATAGGCAGGCGTTTGACCACGATTCCACCTGATGGTAAGTGATGATGCGGTCTACGGTGGAGCACGCTTACCTATGAGATACCTATTAACTCTTGCCTTGATAAGCCCCAGATTGTACTCATGCGGAAACACAGACTCGGGCAGGTCGTTCCACTCCTTGGCAGTTCGCATAAGAAATGTGGAAGCAAAACGCTTCATGCGTATTTTTGGAGTTCCTACCATGAACTTGTTATACACGTATGTACAAATAGAAACAGCAGAGAAATACATTATAATAATAATAATATGTCATTATTTATATTTTTACCTGCAGATGAAATATTTGCGCGCTTCGTTATGCAGGCTGCTTAACCAAAACTTTTCTCTATAGCCTCATAGGCGGTAGTGGAACTAGTGGATGAAGCTGAAGCTCCTGCGTTCGAATCCCGTCCATGTCAAAACAAGACATGGAAAAACAACGTAAAACTTTCTTTAAAATGACTTTATTAGCTAAAATAAGGTTCTATCAGTCAGATTAGGATTAAACATCTTGCAAAGACAAATTTTATTCTTTTAAAACAGAAACTGAATTAATTAAGTACCTATGTATTTTGTGTTACGTGTTCAACAATAAAATTAAAAAACCCATATACGTACTTGCAGGAGGTGGCTTCATTATTTATTTATTTAAACTTAATTACACGATATTGTACCATAGGTCTTTGGTCAATTGGGTCAAACTTTTAGTTCATCTTAATATTTTAAGCATTATACTTAATATCAGAACGTGTGATTTTCTTACTAACTTCATGGATTCGGACCAAGCAAACTCTGCACTGCATTTGCAGGCAAAATCATCATTAATGTTTTTTAAATTTCTATGAAAACACGCCGTTTACCGTTTATAATGACACTGCCTCACTTTGTTCTGTTCAAATCGGTGCAAAGCTCTCTTAGACGGACTCTTTTACCAAATTTTGCTCAACTGTTCCAATATAATTTATCTGTCTGTCTATACTAATGTAATATGCTATTATTGTTGTTATAATTGTTGCTGTTTTTTATGTATTATTATTGCTGTTAGTTTTAAGACGTGTACTGGTCTGACCACTTTCCACTTATTGTCGAATGTGACTTAAATAAGGTACAAATAAAATATAATACTGTAAAGTCACCTTTGGAAGAAGTGTACTGGGGAGAGAGGGAGGCTGCTCAGGTGGGGCTATATCATTGTTTATGTGACAGTAGGCTCAAGCAGTTAGATTTTCCCGTAGAGTGTAACAAATGTGCCGATAGAACTTGTAATGATGTTAACCATTTTAGGGTGCTTGACAAAATGTATGACACTATTACAAATGTGTTAATTGAAGCATCTAGAAAGTCAGGGAGAGCACGGCGTAAGAAAAAACATGTAGTAGGCTGGAATAAGTATGTCTCCGAGGCTCATAGGGAGGCAAGAGTGAAGTTTATGACCTGGATCTATGCTGGAAGGCCACCAAATCGTAGTGTTCACCACGAAATGGTTGAGAGTCGGAAGCTCTTCAAGTCTAAACTGAAATGGTGCCAACAAAGGCAGGAACAAATCAAATGCGACATCCTGGCCTCGGCTCATTCAGTTAGAGATTTCAAGGGTTTCTGGAAAAATACAAACAAATTAAGTGTAAAGCCGGGGGTCCCTGTGAGCGTCGGAGGCATGAATGACGGAAAGAGGATCGCCAATAAATTTAGGGACCTGTTTACTGTAACGTCCTTGTATCAATCTAGCCAGGATAGGGTGTGTAATGCTGAGGCCGTTGTGGGAGATGATAAGATACATTTTACTGCAAAACAAGTTGAAAAAGTCATCAAAAGTATGCAGAGGGGAAAGTCTCCGGGACACGACGGTCTCAGTATCGAGCATCTTAAATATGCGGGAGTACACCTACCTCGTGCATTGGCGATGTTCTTTACGTTGTGCGTACGGCATGCGTACCTACCTGGGCAGTTAATGAAAACGGTAGGTAGTTGTACCGTTAGTTAAAAATAGGACAGGAGACGTGGCTGATTTTGGGAACTACAGGCCTATCTCGCTTGCGACTGTAATCGCTAAAGTGCTTGACAGCTTGCTTAATGACCATCTCAATAAGCATGTACACTTACATGACGCGCAGTTTGGGTTTAGGGCAGGCCTGTCTACGGAGAGTGCGATCCTATGCCTTAAGCAAGCTGTCAGGTACTACAAGGATAGGAACACGCCAATATTTGCATGTTACCTGGACTTGTCTAAAGCATTTGACCTGGTGGTATACGACTTGCTGTGGGACAAGCTGACCAAAACAACGGTGTCACCGGAGTGCGTGTCCCTCCTGAAGTTCTGGTACGCCAATCAGGTCAACCAAGTGAGATGGGCAGGTGAATGGTCTGACCAGTACAAATTAGAATGTGGCGTGAGGCAGGGTGGACTAACTTCTCCGATCCTGTTCAATCTGTATATTAATGAGTTGATTGAGGAGTTGAGCAGCATGCATGTCGGATGCCATATAGACGGTGTTTGTGTAAACAACATAAGTTATGCTGATGACATGGTGCTGCTCGGCCCCTCGATCAATTCCATTAGAAAACTGGTTTGTAGATGTGAGACCTATGCTGCTCGGCATGGTCTTAGGTATAACGCAAATAAAAGTGAGATGATGGTTTTTAAAGCTCGCAAATTCAACCCTCAAAGTATACCTACGATCATGCTGAGTAGTGTGCCTCTCAAAATAGTTAGCAAGTTTAAATATCTGGGTCACATAGTAACAGAGGAGTTGGATGATGACCTAGATATAGAAAGAGAAAGAAGAGCCTTAGCAATCAGAGGCAACATGCTCATCCGTAGATTTGCAAAATGTTCAAGGGAAGTTAAGCTCACACTCTTTAAAGCATATTGTACATCTTTTTATACATGCAGTCTATGGGTGAAGCATACGAAGCGTGTTTATAACGCGCTTCGTGTTCAGTTTAATAATATCTTCAGGATGTTGCTAAAGCTGCCTCGCCGCTGTAGTGCGTCAGGCATGTTTGCCGAGGCGCACACGGATGGCTTCCATGCCATCAGACGCAAGAGGGTAGCCTCTTTGCTGAGACGAGTGAGAGGCAGCTGTAACAGCATCCTGAGGATGGTAGCTGGACGCCTCGACTGCCCTATATTAAGGCACTGGGCTAATATTGTAATAGGCAGTACAAATTAATAAAGTAAGTAAGTAAGTAGGTATTTGTTTGTATTTGTTTTTGTTTTTATGGCTAGCTCTTAATTATGTAAATGTTGTAAATGTTATAATTAGACTAACACTTAGTTTATAGGTTCCCTAGTTTAAGTATCACTAACAAAATATGGATTTTTTGAAAGTCTGAATTAAATAATTTTTATTTTTATTTTTATTTTATTTATTTATTTAAGTTTCGTGACGCATTGGTTCAACTGTAATGTCATGTAAACATTCTTATCAATAAAAAAATTAAAAAAATCGTTTTGTCGTATTCGGCTCGCCATAGTCGATGCTAAAGCGCCGTAACCTAAAAATCTGAGTTTTCGCGCGGCGCCATTTTACCACGGCATAAAGCAAATAAGGTCGATTTTGGCCGATGAAGCTCCCGTTAGCATATATATTAGTGCCGCGTGGCCACTTCGTCTAAATTACTGCGGTTATGTCGCCCGGCTAATTCGAATTTAATTGCTTGTATTGAAATTGCGAAAAATCCATTTTTTTTAATTTTTGTTAAGTAAAATAAGGCATGGTTGAATGAATCTCTCTGAACAGCCTTACCGAGGAAGTATTTTACAAATAAATAACCATAATTGATATATTAATATAAATTATTTTATGTTATTATTACCGTCTTAAATGCGATCAAGTTTTCAGTATATCGACCATATATGTCAATCTCTCTTAGTTGCTCAAAGATAGCTGGACTATACTAATAAATAAATAAATATTATAGGATATTCTTACACAGATTGACTAAGTCCCAAAGTAAGCTCAAGAAGGCTTGTGTTGTGAGTACTCAGACAACGATATACTATATAATATACAAATACATAAATACATAAAAATCACCCAAGATTCAGGAACAATAGTTATTTGTGCAACAAGAGAGGAAAGTTGTTTTTTCTTGCGAGTGTTTATTTTGAGTCCCGAGAAAGCGAAAGATTCTAAGTTAGAATCTTGAGCGTAGCGAGGGACTCAAAAATACGAGATGTAAAATAACTTTGCTCTCGTGTGGCACACATAATTTTTCACCTCAGTAGTGAGAACATATTAAAGGTTAAAATGTATTTCGATTTACACAGAATAATACAGAGAAGAAAAAATTGTAATAAACGTATGAAGTGGCAGTTCATGGCCTTCACTAAATTAAAAAACTACTTTGTTTCACTTCCTGGAGTGAGGAAAGTCGCACTTTCTTCACTCCCTGGAGTGAGGAAAGTCGTACTTTCCTCACTCCAGAGAGTGACGAAAGTAGGCTTGTTCGAGCTGCTGAGGTGAAAATATCTGTGTTCATCACACAAATAAATGTGTTATGTAACCATTTGTTTTTGTTTGTTGCGTCTCCTACAGGTTGAGGCTTGAAGGCAGGACGGCGCCGTGCTCGGAAGGTTCAACGAGTTGCATGCGCCGATTGTATTGTATTGCATTGTATTAATTTAATTCAAGCAACATGGCTCATAAAAGCTTTGAAACAATTCAATTCAATATATTCTTTATTCAAATAGGCCGAGCAACAAGCACTTTTAAATTGTCAAGTTTTAAGTTTGTAATAACCTTAATATAAATATCAGAGCAATTTATTGATGCAGTTATTATTATTCTTAAAAACATTGAATTATTATAGATATGTCAAACTTAATAATAAGAATTCACAAAAGGATCGTCAAACACCAAAATTGTATAAAAAATACTAGTCTAGAAACTTTCTAAAATAAAAATCTAAATGTCAAAAAATACGGATTACCTAATATAGGTATTCATTGAATTATCAATTTCATCATTATTAACACAATAATAAATAATTAATTATTTTCAATCACAATCCCACGGTGTTTCATCATTCATGTAGTCTTGTGTGCTATAATAGGCTTTAGAGATAAGTTTACGTTTAACCTATTTTTTAAATTTATTAACAGATAATTCAGTAATGATATTTGACATAAAAAAATATTAACTAACTTACAGGAAACATGAACAAGTTTTGGGAACAAATCAAATTATTTTATTAAATGTTTTGATTTGTTTTTTTTTTTTAAGTTTTTACAGGAAACGTCAAAAATAAAAGAATAAAAAAATTAAGCAAGTTTCAAATAAATAAGTGCGTGAAGTTCGGTCAGTCAGCTGAGACTTTTTTTTTACCTGTCTTGGGCTCTATTGCATTAGGGCAAGTAGATCGGTCCCCCCGCGGGTTGCTCACCTTGTCGTGGTGGAGGGGCTTAGTAACCGTGGCTTGGTCACCCACGGTGAAGCGAAGAGGCAACCAGGGCCGGCCTGTTTGGGTCGCGGGCTGGCCCGAGGAGGACGCTCCAAGTGGGCTGGTTAAGCCCGCTTGTGATGTGCCAAAGGTGGACCGTCGAGGAAGAGGAGTGTCGGTATTGCGGTAAGCCGTTCTCCCTATCTTCGGCGGCCGAGGTGGGATCGCAGGGGAAGAGGAGTGATGGTATTTCGATGCGCCACTCTCCCTATCCCCTGCGAACTTGGCGGGGCCGTTCCGCTGAAGTGGCGGTGGTGGGGCTGCAGAGGAAGAGGAGTGTCGGTGTTAAATACGTTGTGCCGTTCTCCCTGTCCTCTGCAGCCGAGTTGTGGTTTTGCGGCAGAACCATAGACCTGATCTGTCGCCGGGCGCCGGGGAAATTCCTGGCGCCCGTGGCTTCCTTGTGGCGGGCTCGGGGGGGTCCGCTACAATACAGAATGGAAGCCGAGGAGGAAGGCGCGTCTTACCATCTGGCGCGTCTAGCGTGAAGGGCCTTCGGGCATCCGCGAAGGAGCCGCGCTCGTGGGCGGCTGCCGCCGGTGGGGTCGCAGATGACAAGCGCAAGCGTTCCTGTAACCCCACCAATAGGGCGGCGAGGCGGCATATGGGGGGTTTTTTAGTGGGTACACCGTGGGCCTCATTAGCCTAGACGGGAGTCCCACATAACCACTCGGGTCACCCCCCGCACCCGGGTGGTATGCATAATGCATTTTTCCCTCCTAACAAAAAAAAAAAAAAAAAAGGGCAAGTAGATCGGTAGGACTGTGTGGGAGGATGGTAGCCTGGGGAAAATCGAGGACCCTTCCGCATCACACGGTGCTGAGACGGCTGTTACAGGACTTTATTGCGCGGAACTATTTAATGTAGACAATGTTACTAACACAATTAGTTTTAGTTTTTCTTTTCACTTTTTATTAAAATTTAAATTTTTGTAATTATTATTTTGTTTACTAACAAGCTATACCACTGTTGTCTGAAAATAAAGATATTTTATTTATTTATTTACCTTGACATTCTGGGCATTTCGTCATGGCCGTCATCATGATAAGATAGTTTCTAGATCAGTCTAGATAAGATTTGTCTTATATAATAAAATAATTTTGGGACACTCCCTCACAGATCGACCTAGCTCCTTGCTGTAAAGCTTGTACTATGGGTACTAGTCAAAAATAAACATACTTGTATACCAAGATAAATTCATACTTGGATAAATAAATATTGAATCCGTAACACAGGAACAAACATTTGTGATATACAAACAAATAAATGCCCTTACCGGGATTCCAACCCGGGACTTCCTGCCTCTTAGGCAGCGGCAATGTCAATACCGTCTAGGCTAAAAGGTCGTTCCTATAAAATAAGATGCATTTATAAATCCGTAGTTTTATTTTAATAAAACCTATTTCAAAAACTGTAATAGATGAAAGTGACGAAGCCCTCCAGTGGTGAAGGCCGGATAAAAAAATTTGATTTGTTCCCAATCTTGTTCAAAACCTATTTCATTAAAATTATACCTTTATCAATGTAACTTACCATATTACTGATACCTGAAACAAACTATTTCTATTCACATTCCCTCGGAGATCACGAAAACGTGATAATTAAAAGAAGAAACCCATTATATAACGAGTCTGCAAGCGGCATACTTTTAATAAGGCCGTCATTTCGTCGGCCGCATTTCCCTGCACCTGCTAAGCCTTTGTTAACGTAAATATTACTCTTATAACGTCACAAAGTCCCATTTTAATCCAATAATAGCATTCAGTTATGCCCTTTTCTCACGAAACTGATTCATAGTTTCTGGTGAAACAGTCACATTTTACTGCGATAATGGTAGTAAGTTACGCTTTTTTCGCAAGAAAGCTGCATTTTAATCCTTTGTTGCCTTTTCTACTCTTTAAGAGCGTGGAAATCCAAATGAAAATAAGGAAATTTGCTCTGTGCTGTGCTTTTATTTATATGCAAGTAAGTTTATACAACGTTGTTGGACATTACAACTTAAGATAAAAATGTTGAAATTACACATAAATGTTAGGTTAGGATAATAAGTTAATAACTACTTGGTGACAATTAAAAGATACGAGTATTACCATTGTTTCCATCTAATCATCAACGCGTTTCTAATGACTTACAGAAAAACATGAAACATTATATATAAAACATACAATACAACAATACATAATAACTATAACATATGTATATATATTGCAAAAAGTCCTAATTTGAACGATTTTTTGATACATTTAGACTACTTTTTGCAGGTGTAGGTATACAATAATACATATAGGTACATAATACTCTTAAATTAGTACTTAAGTTTGACTTAATACATTCAGTGAGTTTTATCAGAATAACTAAGTACCTACTTGCAAGTGCCGGCCTATGTTCTAATTCCACAATTTATATACCCATATAAGTAAGTACATTTCCATAAGGGTTTAAAGGGTTGCACCCTAAGCGCGCTGCAGCGTCAGAGCTCGCTGCACACTCCTACCTCGCTATATACCCACGACCAACATAACCATTCAATCGGTAAAACTACAAACTAACAAACCTCCATACTTATTTCGCAACACTAGCGCCGCGACAATGGCAAATACAAATTTGCATCTCTGCAAATTTTAGTTACAAAAAACTCGTACAAAGACGTTGTGGCAATGGCAACGTGATTCGCCCGTTGTTACTAGTTAAAGCAAATTGAATTTTAAGACTTCGTAATAAGGTTTTTCAGAGCTTTAATGCAATTTGTTTGGAGCCTGTTTACCTCGTTCAATTGTGTTTTTTTTAAAGTGGGGATAGCGGATTTAATGGTAGATTTTAATACGCTTTCGATTTAGTCGATAATGTATAATGATTGTGCCGCAGTGCGTTTAGTGCAGTGCAATTAAATAAGGTACCTATTGGTTTTTATTTTCAGGTAAATGTGATGCAGGTAAACTACGTTTTTTTATTGATTAAGTGAAAAGTGTACAAATGATTTTGTCATGGATCGATTCAAATATAATGGTGGAAAATATATAAAATTCATTTATTAAAACGGGTTATTCAATGGTTTTTGAAATCGTGTTAATTTTGCTACTTTAATTTGATTGAGTCCAGGATCCAACTGTAGATCCAGATTACGGGGATCCACGTGCTTTTCTTTATAATATCAGTATTATCAGTATACAGGGTGTAATCGTTAAAATCCAATCTATTTTTCCGAAAGTTAAGTACCTACTTATAACAGATATCAAAAAACTTTAAACTGACATCGAAAGTACGTTACTTACGTAATGTGTAAAATTACATCAATAACTTTTATTTACATACAAGGTATAAACAGTGGTACTACTAAACTAAATTAAATCTATTAAAATAGGCCCGTGAGGCATTGTATCAAGGATGCTGGCGGCATTTCCTCGCTGTATCGCAATGCTGATACGTTCTGCGAGGGAGCCGCCAGCTTTTCGGTCACCAGTTAAGTCAACCAGACGCTTCGCGATTTCTGCAAATAACTTGTGCGCGCTGGGACCCCGTGGACCTAGAGTTTCAACTCTAAATGGTACAAAATGCTACTCTACCGAGGCTCTTAAATACTTAATATTAGAAATTTACAAAACATGAATTTATTTACGCGCCCATTTAGATCGACTTTCGTTAAGTGGTATTCGTTTTACTTAGTTTCGATTTGACGTTAGAAAGTAAGAAACGTGTAAGTAAAGAATTTAATTTTACACGAGCAATAATGTTTGTAAGTATGAAATATGTTTACTTGTTTGTTTCTTTAAAATACTAACCTCGCCTATTCGCGTTTAGTACGTAGCTTCGCCTTAACTAACATTAAATCATAACACTATAACTTGTAACATAAAGTACTTTATTCAAAATTTAGGAATAAGTTTTAATATAATTTTTATAGTAAAAAAGTATTAGGCGAAATTGGCAACAGGTGGCGAAGTAAGGTTATTTTATATACTTTTTTATTTGAAAATAACTTTGACATAGCTCCATTTATTGTGAATCCAATTGATATCTCTATATCTTGGTAAAATTATTATTTTACTGTTCCCAACGGTAGAGAATTTTGCCAACCCATATTTTCAATGAAATAAAATAAAATGAAATGAAATAATATTTTCATATTTTGAATGAAATGCAATATTGAGCGCGGGGTTTTAGTAATAATATTAATAGGGACTTAGGGATTAGGGATATAGTACAGTGACCTGCAATAATATGTTATACAACGAAGGCCGCAAAAATATCTGACACGATCTTATTTGTAGAGCGTGGCACATGTTTTTTTCGGCCTTTGAAGAGTAGCATATTATTCCAGGTGACTGTACTATATCCCTAATGTACCTAAGCAATCGAAAACGCAATCCAGGGTCATACAGACGCCTATTGTAACACCACAATCCGTACAAATCAAAAATTAAACTACGAAAGACAGACCACAGCGACAATTTGTTTATTTGTTTGCGCAGACGACGCACGCCACCTGGCGGGGAATACGCAAAACAATACGCGAACAATTGTTGTGTACACAGACTTGCTTTTTTTATTTTTGTACTTACGCCGCTTTGCGCGGCGGGAGTTTGAATGTTTTATTGGAATCGGTATTTTGTACATAGACATTATTCGTAGGTATTATATATTTTATAATACTACACTAGACAAGATAGGTAGGATAGACTTTTTAATTATATTTCTTCTAAATTAATAGTTTTAAATACCTAAGCTACAAAGTCCGATTGCTCGATATTAAATTTCATATCATATCGAAATATTCTTAACTACAATACAATACTTACAGCTAACGGGAACCGCATTTTATTATACTTTGAATGAAATATTACTTACTTATCTAGGGTACATAATTAGTTTTGGATAAAAATTAATTTTAATATGTTTTAATTCGAATTATACAGAGTAATTTAAATATAATTTTATATTTTCAATTGATAGAAGAATTAAAATCACTTACTATTTTATTTCGTTATTTCCATTATTAATGGGTAATTTAATACGAACTATTAGGTGTTTGTATTTGTTTCTTTACAGTCTTCAGACCATACCTACTAGTGACATCCGTCTATAGATAGAATCCGAATATAAAAACGTGAAAAATGTATGGGCATGATTCCCATAGTTTATGAGCTGCTCTATCAGTCAGCGAGTTTGTTTCAGTATATTGAGCGCTGGACAGAGGATTGTCAGCGTCTTAGGGTGTTTTCCATCTGTTCATTATCTTTGTCCAATGTGTATTGCGTTCTCACATTTTGCTTAAACGAGAGATTGAGACGCAATGACATTTGAGAGGTGGAATACCACCCTTAGCCATAAAGTAAAGTTGAATAGTAACATTCAAGTTCTTAGTTTCCTGCTACCCAAAGGTTGTCTGAAAGAGATCGCTTCTTAGCGAAAAGACCGCTTGTTGTTACCTAGCTTTTAAGTCGCGATTTTCTGTGTATTTTTAGCTGTATGATGCAAAATAAAGAATATAAAAAAGTATAGGTAAGGGTGAATTGGTTGTTAGTACCGGTCCTTGATTACGCTTAACTACGTTCATTTTTTTGTAACTCACTCATATGTACATTATCGTTCCAATCGAGCGAGACTAATAATGAAAAAAAAAAATAACCGGACAAGTGCGAGTCGGACTCGCCCACCGAGGGTTCCGTACTTTTTAATATTTGTTGTTGTAGCGGCAACAGAAATATATCATCTGTGAAAATTTCAACTGTCTAGCTATCACGGTTCAAAAGATACAGCCTGGTGACAGACAGACGGACAGACGGACAGACGGACAGACAGACAGCGGAGTCTTATTAATAGGGTCCCGTTTTTACCCTTTGGGTACGGAACCCTAAAAATAACCTTTTCAAACTGCCATCCATCCGCCTTTTTATTCGCCAAATCTCACGCAAGCATCGATTCATCGCACAAAACGAAGAAACGAAAATTTGACGCCGAAAAATTCCATTCTATTACCGTTGAAATAGGCGCGCATTTTAAAAACGGAACAATAACCTCTAACTCGGCCACGGGCGCGGGAAAGAAAAAAGAAAAAAAAACCGAATGTTGACGATCGCCGACACTCGGGCGGAGTCGATGGCCGAGCTCGATTGACACGTATCGATTATATCGATTGCGGGCTTTTTGCTTATGGAATGTGTCTTATGAGTTTTGTTTATCTATGGCCGCGCGCAGGAAAAGTTGTGTCGGAAACTCTCACTGTCTATGATGGTGTATTTGCCTCGCATTATTAGAAGTCCAACGACTTTTGAACGGAAAAACCCAACGGTTTTTGAACGGCTAATGTTATGAAAGTATTATTTTAGGTATTAACACGTCGAAGTTAACAGCGACAAAAATGACTCCTGAGGAGTTAGCATACCATTTATTACGATGGCCTAAAGAACTCACAAACACGTTATATTAACTTTTATGGGTACTTATAGTTTGGCAAGCCATTTCCGTTAAATAGAACCTAGTAGAAAAAACCGGCTAAGTGCGAGTCGGACTCGAGTTCCAAGGGTTCCGTATATTACACAATTTAAACAATGTATTTTTTATGTGAAACGTGAGTGAAATGTATTTAAAAAACCTGTTGGGGTCGGATCAAAAACTAAGTAATTAAGTCCGACTCACGCTTGGCTGCAATTTCTAATAGGTTTTCCTGTAATCTATAGGTAAAGATCTATTTTGTTTATTTTTTTCAAAATTTAAGACCCAGTAGTTTCGGAGATAAAGGGTGGGGGGGGGGGAATTGTCAATTTTTGAATATTTTCTTGAATAACTTCTAAATTGTTTATCTTAAAATTATAAAAAAAATATATTTGAGATTCTCACAAAGAGCTCTTTCATTTGATATATAACACGATATATTTTGAAAAACTTTATTTTTTTATTTTTTCATTTACCCCCCAAAAGTGGCCCTCATGTTTAAAATTCATTTGTTTGCGTTACATGTCCGTCTTTGGGTCATAAACTTACATGTGTGTACCAAAATTCAACTTAATTGGTCTAGTAGTTTTGGAGAAAATAGGCTGTGACAGACGGACAGACAGACGCACGAGTGATCCTATAAGGGTTCCGTTTTTTCCTTTTGAGGTACGGAACCCTAAAAAGCGGCAAATTTACTGACGAACGGTTGTCCTTTCATAGAAAATTTGAATTTCGCGCGTTTTTCTACTGACACTGTACACTGTATAACTCTGGAGGTAGGACTTGGTATCAAATTTATACTTATAAATAGTATTGGTGTTTGTGTTCTAATATTGTAACTGTAACTGTTCTCATTTTTCTGCTTCCTTGTTTAGTGCCTAGTTTTTTCTCGTCCTGTTGTCTGTTTTATTTTCCCCAGGTTTATAGTTCTTCCTTCACCGAAAAGCAAAGTTCTACCATCATCATCATCAATCACTGATGTTCCACTTTAGTGGCAAATGTGTAAACTCGCAATAAACACTAAGTATTTAATCAATTTGTAAACATGCCCCAATGTGAAGGCTAACCACACTTACCCTGCAGCCACACTTACTTACACGTACGGTCACATACTTAAATTGTTGATCCATCTAAGGTTCAAGCTAATTTGGTTGTCAATACTAACGGTATGAAATGTCCAATGCTAAGTAAACCCTAAATAGCTCAACAATGGAATGTGACTGTACCTTATATAATACAGATAACAAAAGGTCCATTAATCTGGAACCAAGTGCAGTCAGCAATAATTAAGTGTGCTTATAAATATGAAATCTTTGGCAGTTTATTGTTTAGGCTAGTGAAATAAAATACCGCTGTGACTCTTTGTATCTTTACTTACCTTCCGTTGTTTGATCATTAACGGCCGAGCAAACAAAACTGTATCGATAACATCACTAGTATCGATTTCCTTGAACCGATAATCGATTGTTTGACCAACGCAGTTGTACAAACTTTGAGGTTTTGAGAACCAGCTGCCGGAATTAAGGTTTGTGTTTAGTTATATCTGATATGGTTGTTTCTGTTCTACTGGATTTTAGTATTTTTAATTCGACGAAACAAAGACAATATGTGCGGCTGTTTCGTTGTGTTTGTACACATGAATGTCTGTTTCCTTTTATCTTCATAATGGCGTGGCTGAGTTGGTTGCGGTTTTTGGTCACGTGATATACCAACGATGTTTCTTATATAAGTTTTAACTCACTAGGGTGCTGTTGTAATTTTGTCAGGGATTTTAAATTTTGTAATTTAGAGTTACTGAAATACACTATACCTAGCTAACACTAAATACTTCACTGTTTAAATCATTTTATATTATTTGTACAATGTAGTCACATTATTTTTGTTGGATTTAAAAAAATGAAATTTAACCTTTTTTCCTATACTTTTGTATCAAATTGTCGTATTGTTGTAGTAGGAAGGCTTCAGGTTGAATCGGAAAAACTTATGACGAGTTCCGATGCCGTAAGGTGAGAAAACTCCACATCTTAAAAAAAAAAGTGTCCATGGAACTCGCTTCCCACCGGTTTTCTTATTTTAAGTCACCCAACTTATTCCGCGACTGTTCCAAATACTGCATTCAAGCAATTTATGATCATCATATTAAATTTATCTTGATCAGACACATAGGTATTAGGTAGCATTAACGAAAACAACTTAGATTGTAGACAAAACCGTCAACTAAACCGTTCAGTACAGAATTCTACCATACGCCCATTATATGTACAAAATAAGCGATACATTTATTCCAAAAGCGAAAAACAAAGCGGCAGGTGAGGGTATCAAAACGTTACCATAAAACAAAGGCTACCCTCAATCGCCATTTTTATAGCGCAAAGTAGCTCCGCAAAATAAAGTCCATTCACGAAAAGAGCAAAAAACCGCATGAAATAATGCTACATTTTCATACAAAGCCTTTAATTTATACCCTTACCCATCCCTTTATATATAATCGACCATTATTTACAGATTAAACAACAGTTTTCTTGTGAAAAGAGCCATTTTTTCGCTGTACTTACAATGATATTAATAATATAAACAGCGGAAGACATCTCCCGGTAGGGGGCGGCTAAATGTGCCTCGGCGACCCCTACGCGCTAAAATATAAGCACAAAAAAACACCCCAACCCTACCGTGCAAAACCCAACCCAAGCCCAACTTTTTAAGGTTTCTTTTAGCTTGTAGTAGCCTTAATCACCGCTATCTTCGTATATTATGTATGTATAACGGTGTCGTACTTAGGTTTTTTTCACAAAAAGGTCGCTTGTGACGCCTAACGCGAATTCAAGATGGCGGCCGCTTTTTGTGAAACTTAACGCTTAAAACGGGGTTTGTGAAAATATTGCAGGGGAAGTTTTTAGGTTATGAGGAGGATTGTTTTTTAGGATATAATGCTTAGCAGGTTTTTATCAACTCTATAAATGCTCGCTTGGGAAGGAGAATTTACTATTAGGAGTTGGTTACTATTATACCTACTTATTGAATCGAAAACGTTCGTAAGCAAGGTTTAAGCGAGGTTTAGACTAGCAAGAAATTGCATGCAATTTTCATTACGTTGCGGCTTTTGTTCAAACTTTTGAATGCAGTTTACCTTAGTAGTCGGCAATGTAACGTGCCTAAATTGCACGCAAGGCCTCGCTATAGTTGCATGCCCTCACTAGATAAAGGTCACAATCGAATTAGAGTTATTACCGCAGCAACGTTATTGTTACTGCAGTAGTAATGCAGCATTGACGCAAACGGTGTCAACGCAACCCTGCTGCAGTTCCCATTCGAATCATACCGAATCGAAGTTTAGATATTCGTGTTTCGCGGTAGGCCCTGTGATTGTGCTAGTGACGCCCTCTACGCAGTTTAGCATTTAAACATATTCTTGAGTAGGTAAATAGGTATTCCATTTTATGGATATTTTGTACCAAAGACCTACTGTTTCTTGGAGAAATGTTATCATTAACATTAACTGTATCGACTAGTAGAATAAAATAGCGAGTGTTTATTTTTAGGTTTTTTAGTCGGTTTGATTCCCGGGCGAGACAAGCGAATTTAAAAAATTCTTTGAATGCAGTTTTGTTTCTTTTTAAAAATAAAAGAATGTTTCCTTTAAGTCTAACTTAATGTTTTAACTTTTAAGGCACTTTTCCTCCAGGGCCCATAAAAAGTTTCCACATTATGTGTAAATATATATTATTGTGAAGCACAAATCCGCTGCGTAAAAATCGATAGCACCTACACCCTAACACTTTTAATAATTGGTCTAGCTATAAAGGACTCAGCTTATATACCTAAACAACTTGAAAGTATCCACACGAATCAATCAAAATTCCACCCAAATTAATACACAATAGCGTTCAATTCCCTTCGTACGCACCACCCTCGTCTATCCTAGCGAAATAGGGCCCATATTATGAGTAATACATAAAATGCATTATTATTTATGTATGCACAATAGTGTTCTGTGATAGGGCTAGGCCATGTGCGCTTTCTTATTGCATAGAGTTATGTAATGTTTCTGAGGGTGAACCCAATAAATAGGTGAAGAAGTCGTCAATAGAACTTGCAAATAATGTTAACAAATATGACAGATTTGTTAGCGTTTGACACATAACCTAACATTTTTACGAAGGTTATTTTCCCTGAAATATTAATAATTAACGTTTAGTTTAACTAGAAATCTATATATTAAATATATTAATAACGGGTCACTCACGTTCAATCAATTCAATCAATTCAAATAAAATAAAATATTCAACATATAATCGACCGAATAGATTTGCATTTAAAAAATCCTTACGTGAGTACTTTGCTGGCAGAACGATGAATGGTGTTTCTGTTTTGAAAGTTTCATCTGATATCTTATATATTTGTATGTATGTATATTGTATGTATTTATATTAATATTATATATACAGATATATGTATGTATGTCTATGCCTATGCATTATTTAACTATACCTGATATATGTAATCACTATGTTGCACCGCCTACAAATTCTCTGCTTTGCCCGAAGGTTGACTGGTAGAGAATGCCTCATAGCATTAAGTCCGCCTTTTGTACGATTGTATTTTCTTTTGTGCAATAAAGATTAAATAAATAATCAATCAATAAATCAATCAATCAATCAATCAAATCAAAATTCAATCTATCAATCAAATCAAGATAAGGTCATTAATTAAGGGTAAGGGTAATAAGGGTAAAGTTTCAGAGCAATCTAGCTAGTCGTTAAAATGAGAACGTTACTACGTTTGTATGGAAAACCGAGCTAACTAGCTGCGAACGCGAAGCGAAATCAAAATTAAATCAATCAATCAAATCAATAAATAAGGTCAATAATTAAGGGTTTAAGGGTAATAAGGTAATCAGGTCAATTTATATAAATAAAATATTTAAGTATACAGACTGTTGATAAGTTGACAGGTTGTCTTTTTTAAGAGCGAGATTACGAAGTAATGAAAGTAAATTGGATTATTTACATTATTTGCAAGTTCTATTGACGACGACTTTAACACTGACTGACTAGTATATAAACCCTGCATATCCTCAATAAATCAGTTAGTTTAAAAAAAAATCATTTATTTCGAGTAACAGGGACTCATAATTACAATAATATTATATTACAATTTAAAAATTAGGTGGTTTGTTGTTTTGGACCACACTCCTTAGTATAAATTACAATCCTAACGCCGTACAACATAAAACTACATAAATCATTATCGTACAGTCGCCATCAGATATATCGAAGCGGCCGAGGTGCTCAAAAATATCTGACGCACCTAGCGCCTTGACAATAGAGGCGTGTTCAGATATTTGTGAGCACCTTGGCCGCTCCGATATGTCTGATGGCGAGTGTACCTGCGCACCACACAAGAATCTGTTTAAAAACAACAACAGCAAGAAGCCGATTCATATTTAACAACTTGTTACGGTTTTGATCTTATTTTGATAGGACATTGAAAATCGCTCACGCTGCAATCAGCGCCAAGCAATGCACAATGTGGATGCCAAATGAAGTGAAAGTGTGCGTGAGATGCGCGCCAATGCCACCAATCAACATGATAAGATATAAACATGGCCGACCATTCTTATCTAGACAGTTGGAGAACCGTCTTGTGATGCGGAAGGTTCCTGGATTTTCCCCAAGCTACCATCCCCCCACAGTCCTACCGCTCTAATTACCCTAGAGTAATAGAGCAAAAGTCACGATTAAAAAAAAATATAGACAGGTCATTTCGTTGCCGGGCCTCTGACCGTCAACATCTCCTGAGGATGCCTCGTAGAGAGGCGAAACACGTGTCGAGTTCTTTTTATTTTTATTTAAACTTTATTGCACATAAAATTATAAGTACAAATGGCGGACTTAATTCCATAAGGCATTCTCCACCAGTCAACCACTGGGCTAAAAAGAGATGGTTGTTAGGTGCAGGATTAATACTCGAAAAATTAAAACGATAATCGCTACCTACTATTTACAAAATAAGTATTTACAAAGTAAATACTAATTAATATACTATGAATTCATAAACTTAAATATGTACTTTATATGATATACTTACATAAATATCTACATATATACATACATTCTTTCTTTTGGTGGTTTGTTGTATTTATTTTTGCGGTGGGAGGGTGGGAACATTACTTGCATGCAAAAAAATACGCAAGAATAACGGGCTAACATTAGCACTGATTGACTAACACGTTATCTTTTCGCGGATTAGCAAAGTAATATTTTGGTATTAATCAACACGACGATCAAGGTCGCATCAAAACCGTAACAAGTTCTTAAATCTGAATCAGGCTTCAGGACAGCCGGACACAGGAAAGCATTTTTATCCAAGCTGAAATGGAGACCTTCGTTCTTGCTAGGTCAATAATAAAGAACCGGCCAAGTGCGAGTCGGACTTGCGCATGAAGGGTTCCGTACCATTACGGAAAAAACAGCCAAAAAATCACGTTTGTTGTATGGGAGCCCCATTTAAATATTTATATTATGCTGTTTTTAGTTTTGTTGTTATAGCGGCAACAGAAATATATCATCTGTGAAAATTTCAGCTGTCTAGTTATCACGGTTCATGAGATACAGCCTGGTGACAGACAGACAGACAGACGGACATACGAACGGACAGACGGACAGACGGACAGCGGAGTCTTGGGTCCCGTTTTTACCCTTTGGGTACCGAATCCTAAAAACTATGTATCGGGAACTTTACCTACCTGGAAAGAAAAAAAATCTACTTAATTATACGGGTGTTTATATAGTCATCTGCAATAATTTACGGGGTGAATATACATATTAAATAGTAAAAGTTGCTTAGTATGATGACTTGAGCAACTTTTACTACGGGACCAACCCCGAAATCGCGAAATAAAATTCTCTGTTTCATACATTTTGGTTGTCTGACCGTGACATTTTCTATGGGAGAGAAAATTTATTTTCACGAATTCGGGGTTAGTCCCATAGTAAAAGTTGCTCAGTATGACCTATACAGAGTGGCTAAAAAATAAGTGCATTCCCGTTGCCAGGGAGGTTTTAGGATTATACTGTGCGTGCCCGAAATCACGGATATCATGTTTTTGAATTTTAAGTTTTTGTAAGTTTCAACAAACAAAAAAGTAATTGATGAGTTCGATCAAAAATAAATTGCGCATTTTTAGAAGCATGTTTTATATTTTTAGCTTGTGTGCAAAAATTGTCACAAATTTTTAGGTGCGTTTTAGACCTATGTTCGTGATCTTTAGGGTTCCGTACCCAAATGGTAAAAACGGGACCTTATTAAGACTGCTGTCTGTCTGTCTGTCTGTACGTCTGTCACCAGGCTGTATCTCATGAACCGTGATAGCTAGACAGTCGAAATTTTTACAGATAATGTATTTCTGTTGCCGCTATAACATCAAATACTAAAAAAAGAATAAAATAAATATTTAATAATATTTTGGGCTCCCATACAACAAACATGACTTTTTGCCGTTTTTGCGTTATGGTACGGAACCCTTCGTGCGCGAGTCCGACTCGTACTTGGCCGGTTTTTTTATATCGATTCGAATCGATTAAGTTACTAGAGAAAGGCCTCGAGATTACTAATTAAATTTTTGGTAACCGATTTGGGATCTAAAAAGCGCTACGATTTTTCAAAAATTGCTGGCTGAACCTACTCTTAAATAGATATGTTATGAACAAAGATAGATATAACTCCGTAATAGATGGATACAGTCTAAGGAAAAAACGTGCCTCGAAAATAAGAAAATTTTATTCTCGTTCAGAGGGCGCTACTAGCTTTGGCCTACTGTCGTATAGATGGCGTTGACGGTTTCGTTTGTTATTTAACAATTTTAACGCATATCAGTGAAAGAACATGGGTCAAAATCATAAAAATAATTAATGCAAATAAAAAAAATCATTTATCCATATTTAAAAACATTTTATCGTATTTTTATAAATCTTCATTTTTAGTTTTAAAGTGTGTCGACAGATGGCAGTGAATTTACTGGGGTTACAAAATTTACTATGACAGTACCGCTCTAGTATAAGTTACTCTATGTTATAAATGACTGTGTGTTGGTTCTCTTGCCGATCTTCCTATTTATATTTCGATCTTTCAGAGACTGAACAGCAATGCAGTAGGTAGAATTACTGCAGCGACTTTACTACTAACTGCATTATTGCCGCAAATGTCAAAACCGATGCTGCTGCCAGGATTCTGACATTTGAACAAAGCAGTCGACAGTTACCTTAACGCTGCGTACTACGTAGGCGAACAACACGCGAACGCGAAGCGAAGCGATGCGGCGCGGGGTGAATCAATCCTTTGATAACTATAGAAGTGTCCTACGTGAGCGATCTCGTTGCGAACGCGAACGCCATGGGCCCGCCGCGCCGCGCCGCGCCGCTTCGCTTCGCGTTCGCAAGTTGTTCGCTTACGTAAGAAGACGCTGCGTAAAAGTTCGCAGTAAGCTGGGTTTTCCATACAGACGTAGTTCCGCTCTCATTTTAAAACGACTAGCTAGATTGCTCTGAAACTTTGTACATACTTACAATATAGGATAAGGTATCTATTCACATACCATAGTTAAAAAAATACAGCGAATTTTTCATCCGAAACTTGTTTTTGCTCTATTTCGTTTGTTTTATAAGCTCGATCTATATAAAATATAAACTAATTACAGTCATAGATATACCTCATGTCATTGTATGTGCAAAGTTTCATTACAATCCTACACGTACATATGTAGTTTTAAAATCAGAACGAAAATCCGTTTGTATGGGTAAATTCGGCCGAGACACACGCCGTCTACAAACTCTACCCCTTCTAAAGTTATACAAATGCAGACACTTTTGTTGAGTAGTCAGCAACTAAAAATAGACCATAAGTCGACGCGATAAGTTTGATATTGGAATGGGAACATAATCAGCGCGACGCTTCGTAGGGGGGGTTATTACTTAAGCGCTCGAAACGTATTACATGTGACACCACGTTAAACAGTAGACAAAATTAAATGCATTACAGTTTCATTGTTTTTTTTTCCAGTGACGAAAAAAGGTAGGGGAGACCGAGGCGAGTTGTGACAGAGGAGCGTTGTGACATCGTCGATTTTTTGGAATCTATTAACTAATAACGAGCTCGCAATAGCGCGCGTTTGTTAGTTCAAGTTACTAGCTAACAAATGCTCACTGTTGGGAGTTCAAAAAATCGACAATGTTACAACTCTCCTCTGTCACAACTCAACTTGGTCTCCCCTACCTAGGTATAATGTTAATGAGTCAGACCACAGAGTAAAGGTACAGTCAGACCAAGCTAACTTTTCAGTGTGGATTGAGAGAACATAGAACCGAGACATAACTTAAATTAAAATATGATTTACCTGACGATTAGGTACTTTAAAAAATCCCACACAAAAAGTATTATTCAATTTAAAATAATAGTAGATTTTGTATGATACAATTTGTGTAAGTAGGTAAGTAGTTATTAAGAAATTGACAGGTAAATCACATTTTAAGTTTTGTCCCTATTCACCCCAGCCATCCCTATACACCTCAGTTGACTGTACCTATAGGTTTGACAAAGTGCATATTATGTCACATCTGAAGTTGCCCTCGTACCTAGGCTGATTTGTCAATTTTTAGGGTTCCGTACTCAAAGGGTAAAAAAAAAACTGTATCTCATGGACCGTGATAGAAATATTCACAGATGATGTATTTCTGTTCCCGCTATAACAACAAATACTAAAAAGTACGGAACCCTCGGTGGGCGAGCCCGACTCGCACTTGGCCGGTATTTTTTATACAGCAAGGATGGTCAACAAATCAACAGGGTAACTGATGGTAAGAGATTTACGTTGAAAATGGTATAAATAAAAACACAACTTTTCATAACATATATTATATTACGTAAACACAATTCTTTAATATTAAATATCGCCATGAGAATCAACCCCCAAAGCACCCCAAATATTACACCACAAGCGAACCGGTTTTCTACATTGCATGATAACTTCGCTACTCAACGATAGAGGGCGCTTGTATCAATGTTGGCTTTTTTAAATAAAAACTTGTTATCTGCTTACACCAAGACATAAAAATTGAAATTATATTATTTATAGAACACTGATGAGACATGTAATATCAAACTTGGGGTCATAAATATAACAATTTAGAAAAGTTCCCGCATATTTTGATAGATGGCGCTATCACAAAGCTGTCGCGTAGCAACGATACAGTCCCAAGAGTTTGAATTATTAAACTAGGTGTTTGATAATTTGATAAACAAAAATAAAATAAAACTTTATATATGACCAAGAACACTTTTGATTAAATTCGTGTAAGTAATAGGTTTTCTTTTCGCACGTAAGCATTTAACTAAGGTACAGTCGCCATTAGATACGTCGGAGCGGCCGAGGTGCTCAAAATATCTAAACACGCACTCTAGCGCCTTAATAATAAAGGCTTGTTCAGAAATTTGTGCGCACTATGGCCGCCCCGTATTACCTGAACGGTACTGTCATAGTAGATTTTGTAACCACAGTAAATTCACTGCCATCTATCGACACACCTTAAAACTAAAAATGAAGATTTTTAAAAATACGATAAAATGTATTTAAATATGGATAAATGATTTTTTTTTATTTGCATTAATTATTTTTATGATTTTGACCCATGATCTTTCACTGGTATGCGTTTAAATTGTTAATTAATAACAAACGAAACCGTCAACGCCATCTATACGACAGTAGGCCAAAGCTAGTAGCGCCCTCTGATCGAGAATCAAATTTTCTTGATTTTCGAGGCAAGTTTTTTCCTTAGACTGTATCCACCTATTACGGAGTTATATCTATCTTTGATGCAGCTGTACCTACGTACTGTACTAATGTACAATTGTACAGTACATACGTACAGTTAATGTAATGTACTAATGTACATTAGGTGCATACGACCTATCTATGTAAAGAAATTGACGTTCCATGTCAAATTTACAAGTTCCATAGAGGTTTCACAATTTTCATATACTCTTAACGAGGGATACCTACGTCTTAGGGCCGACACAACTGCAACCCGACTGCAATTTGTATGGGAACTGCACGCCGACTGCACGCCAACTAGGGTTGCCACCCATCCCATACTATAATATATAGTATCGTACTATATTTTAGTCAATTGTACTATATATTATACAAAAACAATATAGTACGAAAAATACTATATTTTCATAACTCAAGAAAGGGTTATACAAATGTCACCGATATCACATATGCGTATTGGATTTTTAATTCGCCTCAAATCGGCGTCCTATTTTTTTTTTAAATTTCCCAGTAACACTATATTTTTTCAATATTCTGACAAAAATACTATGTGTGTATAGAGAAAAGGTGGCAACCCTAACGCCAACTGCAGTTAACAAGTTGCAGTCGTATTGCAGTCCGCCTGTACCGGCCCTTAAGTTTTTCACCTCAACCAAAGATAGTCTAGTAACTCCGTAATAGATGGATACAGTCTAAGGAAAAAACGTGCCTCGAAAATCACGAAAATTTGATTCTCGATCAGAGGGCGCCACTAGTTTTGGCCTACACTCGTATAGAGGGCGTTGACGCTTTCATTTGTTATTTATAATTTAACGCATATCAGTGAAAGAACATGGGTCAAAATCATAAAAATAATTAATGCAAATAAAAAAAATCATTTATCCATATATAAATACATTTTATCGTATTTTTATAAATCTTCACTTTTAGTTTTAAAGTGTGTCGACAGATGGCAGTGAATTTACTGGGGTTACAAAATTTACTATGACAGTACCGCTCTAGTATAAGTTACTCTATGATCATACCTATAAGTCCCCCAAGGATCTGGACAACGACCGATCTGTATAAACACAATATTTCACCGACAAAATTGCAATTTCCTCCTTTTCCATACATCGAAACTGCTTCCAAGAAATAAGCGATAATAGTGACGTTACGTGGTGACGTCACGATGTATTGCCAATTTGTTGTGCGGGTGCCAGACTTTGACACATGGAGACTACATAAAGGAGCCAAATCTCTATGTATGAAAAGTGTCCATTAAAAAAACAGTAATTAGGCGGCGCCACCATACACCGAAATACTACCAAAAACAACCTACGTAATTTGGTCGGGTTATTTGTTGGTTCATGTTATACTCATGTCCCAGAGCCTAACTAGCGCCACCGGAGAGATTAGGAACTATTATTTAAAGCTGAAAGCGGCCACTTTTGCAACAATTCTGCCATAAGAGATTGGCATCCTTTCTATACCATCCATACTTTGACCGTCATTTCTGACTTTTGTATTGCTTTAAGACAATGGGTTCCATACAGACATTTGATTTTCCAAACTAAATCGACTGACACCATTAATAAAAAAAATTCAAATAACTTATTATAAAAAAAATATTTCGACCCTTAAAACATGGAGGCGATATATTATTGGCCGGTACTGTACATTAATCAAAGACATAGCTAATAAAAATACTATTGAGTGTAACCGTAGATAATTATCTAAACATTATCAAATTGCACCCATTATATGTGACATTATCAACCAAAAGGTACCACATTGTCGTTTGTCAATAAGGTTGATTTTCAATTGAAGATATATGGAAATAGCGCCTATTGACAACCGACAATAAGTACCCTTTTGATTGAGAATGGCACATATTTCTCTTATCTTTGGAGTAATATTTTTAAGTGTCGATGTTTTAATAGAAATACTTTGTGAAGGATATAAGACTTTTCCGTAAACCAATAGGAAACACGCAATTCGTATTGGATGCTTTTTTGTGTTCTAATAGGATATTTTCCAAAACCATCTTTTTTTAAATTTTAACAGACAACCACAACAGCTGCATAAATTTATTTGTTTAAAAAAAATTGTTTATTTTGTTTGATAAACAATTTTACGTACACTGTAGTCTATAACTAGGTACATAGGTATTGAAGTTAAAGCAGAAACACTAAAAAAGCCTTAATTCATGTTTACATATGCAAATGTCAATAACAACAGAAAAACAAACGGCACTTCTTTACCATTTTTAGTACAAAAATGCCTAGTGTTATTATTTTTAATGAATTATTAAGTATATTTTAATTTATTCAGATCAAAAATAGACAATCCTACATGTTCCGTACCCAAAGGGTAAAAACGGGACCCTATTACTAAGACTCCGCTGTCCATCTGTCCGTCTGTCCGTCTGTCACCAGGCTGTATCTCATGAACCGTGATAGCTAGACAGTTGAAATTTTCACAGGTGATATATTTCTGTTGCCGTTATAACAAGAAATACTAAAAACAGAATAATATAAATATTTCAACAAACGTGATTTTTTTTCTGTTGTTTTCCGTAATGGTACGGAACCCTTCGTGCGCGAGTCCGACTCGCACTTGACCGGTTTTTATATCACGCCAGTAGCATACGGTCCCCCTGATCGTAAGTGGTCACCATAGCCTATGGAAGCCTGCAACTCCAGGGTTGCTACATGCAACGGCAATCTCGTAGGTACCATAAGACCGTACGTTTGTTTGTCACCAACCTTATAACCTTATTATTATTAATATTAACCTTAACCCTATTATTGCTGGCAATGTATCTTACAGGATCATTTTACACTCTTTTTAGGGTTCCGTACCCAAAGGGTAAAAACGGGACCCTATTACTAAGACTTCTCCCTCCGTCTGTCTATCCGTCTAGTCTGTCCGTCTGTCTGTCACCAGGCTGTATCTCATGAACCGTGATAGCTAGACAGTTGAAATTTTCACAGATGATGTATTTCTGTTGCTGCTATAACAACAAATACTAAAAAGTATGGAACCCTCGGTGTGTGAAACCGACTCGTACTTGTCCGGTTTGTTTTGTATTTTATTTATAGCTAGCTGAACTTCAATTTCCTTTTGTTTTGCTCTGTTATGCGCAAGCGAGGTTAAAACGAATATTTTTTAATTTGCCAATAAAAAGGGTTAAATAAGAAAATGAGAAAAAGTATTTTTTTTAATTTATGTATTTATTTATTTCGTTATAATAACAAATAAATGTCTTTAATGCTTTTTTATTTGCCAGATTATAGCCAATCATAAAAATTACAAACAAACATATCTCTAGATACATACCTAGATACTCCATACAAAATCTTGTAATAACATTTTTGAAACAAAAATAAAATTAGTTTCAGCTTAAACTAATACAATTCTAAGGCTTTCTACACACCAGCGCAGTACTAATGCAATACATATTCAATTGAATGCTGTCAAACATCGTTAAACGTATTCCCTAATTACGCGACCTCTAATTGTCACTGAATAGGTAATTTAATTAACCTAGTAAGTCTAAACTATAAAACTTTCGATAAATATTAACCGAAAAAAAATTCAACTTTGGGAACAAAGCAAATTATTTTATTAAAATCCGGCCTTCACCACTGGAGGCTTTCGTCACTTTTTTATTAATATATGACACCTATTTCTGTCGATAAAAATTAACAAGTCTGACCTTACAATAACTAAATACTAAACTACTATTAATACTAAAGTAAAAAAATCTAGCTATCAAAGTTAAGAGCTAAAAGCTAATATTTATAAATTACAAATAGATATTGTAAAAAAAAAACATTGTCGAACATTTCCTAAATATCTTTCATATATTTGTAATTAAAGCGTTTTTATATACCTGTTCATATAAAAACGCACAGTTCGTAAATCGCGTCCAATTTAGAACCTTTGTTCGTCTATTTACCTCATTATATAACGTTCCTATATCGCGAACTATCTGGGACGCACAAAATCTAGCGCTAGGTGCAGGCTAGGCACACTAGCGTACAGCCACCCTACGCCACTTAGGACAAGAACCCGCATGCTAGAAAAAGATAGATATAAAAAACACCCGCTTGGTGTGAGGCGATGCCCCAAAAAAAGCACCAAAAACGCTCGCTGCGCAACTTCCCGGCGCAGAATCGTTAACGATTCCCGCTCTCTTTATCCAACTCGCCGTGCCTCCTATATTTCCATTTTTTCTCCGTCCCCGTTTAGACGTAAGACTAAAACTACTCCAACCGAAACTCACCCTTAGAACTTACTGTGAATTCTGATCATTTTAGTGTGGATGATTTTACAACGCGTCGGTCGCGAGACGCACACATCCGCAGCGGAACAGAAATAACGATCGCATTTTTGACCGAAAAGGACGGACAGATGGTTGAAAAGAGAAGAAAAAAATGACGACCATTTTGCTTGGCGCACCTACGGCGGCCGAGGTTATGTATGCTTCTTTTTTTGAGAAAAAAACCCAACCAAAACAAATGCACGTGGTCGGTTGTTATGACCGGGGGGGAAATGCTGGCGTCCGCTAAGAGAGGCCGTTGCGATCGCGATTTTTTCAGAGGTTGTTAGTTATGGGAAAAAATACGCGGTGGCGCCTCGGCGCCGCTTGACGCGTTCGCGGATTTTTGTAGGCTGCTAGTAGGTATCTAGAATAGACAATACATTTCAGTCTAGATTGCTTAATGCTATGTTATCCGGTTTTTGGTATTTGGACAAGAAAGCAATGCTAATACGCATTAATCGTAATATATTGTTAGTATTGCATATGAACATCCTATACGACTAGGTTAATTAAACCGATGGCGAAGTTTAGTAGATGTTTACTAAGTTAAATATTAAAAATCTTTTATTATACCTCGGTACGTTGGGTTTGTCATTTCAATCTATCAAATAAATCTATTTAAAAATTGAATATTTATTATATTTATTTTCATTTATGAATTACCCAACGCGCTAGATATAACAAATATTAACCTAAATACATTATATAATTAATTCTACAATGATTAAAACCATACAAGCAAATTGATTTTAGTAAATTAATTCTCAGAACAAAGAAACAATAAATATTTGCAACTTATGAATATTTTTTACTGCCAATTCTTTCTCGAAGAGTTAAAATAATTACGTAGAGTAAGTACCTAGATTATAGATTCATACCGCACTTTAAAGGGTAGTAATATTAAAGTAAATATCATATCTATAATAGTTTTTATTTTTATTTCAATGCCGCCCCTAATCAATCTATGTATGTAAATATTGACGTTCCAGTATTTTGTTTAATAACAGGGGGTATTAATTATTATACCTATAAGCGTTAAGCATTATAAGCGCCACTCTGCAAAGCAACAGGGATAAAATGAAACAACAGAACACATTTTTAATATTTATTTAAAGTCAATGTCACTGATTAGATTTCAATTTTGCCCCACCAGCCATAACATATAACATATATAGCCGGCCACACAACATTGTCAGTAGAAAAAGGCGCGACATCCAAATTTTTTATAGCAAGATTACCCTTCGCGCCAATTTTTTTTAGGGTTCCTTACCCAAAGGGTAAAAACCGGACCCTATCGGGAGACTTCGCTGTCCGTCTGTCTGTCACCAGGCTGTATCTCATGAACCGTGATAGCTAGTTGTATAGTACAGTTAAAATTTTCACGATAATGTATTTCTGTTGCCGCTATAACAACAAATACTAAAAAGTACGGAACCCTCGGTGGGCGAGTCCTACTCGCACTTGTCCGGGTTTTTTTTATTGCAAGCATAGAAGTGTATAAGCCTGGTTTTTTTACTCAACTTTGTCCACATATAAAAATAAACAATCTGCTTCGTTTATACAAAATTATTTCTTACCTTGTACTCGTATGAAAAAAAAAAACTTAAAATAATGGACAGTGAATATGTTACGGGTTAATTAAACTCATGTTTACCCTGCTGCTATAACCAGTATCACCCGAGCCTTATGGGTAAAGCCCGAAAGCAGTGTTATAAAAAAAACTTAAAACCGAATTAATCACTTGTATAGTGTATGTAGAAACGGGAGTTGGAAGGGGCAGACCTCGGCGGACTTTCTCTGATCAGATCGGGGAAATCCTGAAGAAAGGCCAGGTCAAGAGCACCCTAAACCGGCGAGCGTGTATGAGGAATGTTATGAAAGTGAAGGAAGCGAAAGAGGTATGTCAGAATCGTAGCAAGTGGAAATCCGTGGTCTCTGCCTACCTCTCCGGGAAATAGGCGTGATTATATGTATGTATGTATTGTATTTTAAATATGTATTTATGTACAATAAAGAGTTTACTACTACTACTACTATGTAATCACTTTTCTCTTAAGTTACCTTTACTCTTAAGTTCCGCATACTAATTGTTAGATATCATAAAATAAGCAACAATTGCGACCGACATTAATTGGCATGTTGTTCACATTAACACGTGAAATAATTGTTCATTTAACAGGCTATTGGTTTAGGTATCTGTACCCTGTAAATTTGATTCGATACCGTGACGTGACGTACGCGTTTGTAAGTGTCACTTTGTATGGGATTTTGAGTTGCCAAAACGTCCCGCTTGGCGCGCTGTTCAAAATCCCGTACAAATAAGTTTTTAAACTGAAATAAATGTCATATACGTAGGAAAAAATTACCAAAGCCTCCAGTGTGTGTGAAACGGGGGACGCTGGTTCGATTCCAGCTCTGGACACTGGAGGCTTTGGTAATTTTTTCCTTCGTATATGACATTTATTTCAGTTTATAGTTTAAATAGTAGTGTGTCTACTTGAAAAAACTACTTCTCTACTTTAAAATAAAAAATAAGTTTTTGGCAAAAATTTAATTTTTGGTACAAGCTTTTATAGCTGAATTGCTGACTGTACTTCTCTATCCACAGGCAAATAATACTCATCGAGACAATTCTAAAAACCACAAAAACAATTAGGTTGCGTTGTTTTATCACAGAGTTCCTATGACCACCTCCTGTCTCCATCATCAGATCAGCTCCATGTCATCATAATATGGCATTGTCATTTGATTTGCATACGTGTGCAAAATTTTAGCTTCATCGGAATGCGGGAAGAGGGTCAAATTTAACTTGCAAGATTTGACCCATACATTTACAAAAATAGTTACATCCTCGTATACATACATAGTGACGAGGACTTGTAAGTAGGTTTTTATATTGTTTATATTTTTTATACCTTTTGTCATGTCTGTCACTGTTAATACAGTACTTTTAATCGAATTTAAACTATCGTGAGACATATTAAGCGAAACTATAAATACGTGAGTGAAACCGCTAAATTAGTTAAGTACTGTTAATATTTTGTTTTGTCAGTTGTCAGTAAAATCTTGTTCATGGAAGTCAGCTTTTCGTTTCTGCTCTCCTTAAGCTATCGAATTATATTTAAATGTCCACAATTCCCGGACACATCATTGCAAGTTAAATAAAAGCTTGTAAAATAGACAAGCAAACGCGAACGCTCGTAACACTATCGAATAAAATTTACACGAGGGGTTCTGACTATTATATTCACTGAAACACCGTTTAGTTAATGATATTAATATTGTGTTAACAGTTTGTAGGAGATTAATTCACTTGTGCGGGTTTTGGTTACGTCAAATTTTAGTGCTGGTAGTATTTTTTCCCAAACCTATTCGTTTTTCGTTATTATTGCTTTGAATTTGATGTAGTGTAGTATGCTAGTATGTTTTTATGTAGAAATTATTTGCAATAGTAAATATTAATTTTATTGGCATATAAGTAGACCACTGGAGCATTCCACGGGTTGTCACGTAAGGACTCACTACGAACGCATTTTATTTTGTATTAAAACTTTTTTTTGGCGTTTTAAGCTGATGATTATTTGTCTGGCCGTATTTTTGCCCATTTATCACAGAAAAAGAAACTTCTAGACCTGCAAATCTTCAGAAAATTCGCGTTTGTACGGGACAACGGTAGACTATTTCGTGGAATGCTCCCATCATCATCATCATCATTTCAGCCTTTTATCGCCCACTGCTGAGCATAGGCCTCTCTTCCAGTACGCCACATCTTACTTTCCTGGATGAGAATGGCTCAAGAATGCTCCCTCCCACTACAAAAAAACAAGTGAAACCAATTCATGGTTTTTCAACATTTAGACAGAAATCGTCGGCCCGATTCGAGCTTTAAGATACGTCAAATACTACATCTAGATACGATATGATTGTCAGTGTTAAAAGTGACGTTTCTTCAAACAAAAACGTCACTTTTGACACGTCTAAGCTAATAAGCTTGCATCGGATTAAACATAACAAAGTGTGGGAGTGTTATAAACGTCATTTTTTTATAGAAGTTTGACATTAACTATAATATTGCCTTACTTTGTCATTGCAAATGACATGCAGAGTTAACTTGGTCCCTTTACTTTACTTTACTTTTACTATTGGATCTAAGCTGACAAAATGAGAAAATGTCCTTTTAATTCGGCTGATCAGGGGGCCTATAGCATAAACCCAGGTAGCAAAATGACGTCAAATGACGTCAGCGGTGTCATAATGACGTAATAATGCCGTCATTGTGACGTCGCTGACGTCATTTTACGTCATTTTGCTACCTGGGAATCAGCCAATCGTTTGCGCTAGGACAACGAAACGCTATCTGTATTTCTATCGCTCTAATATGGAAGAGTGATAGAGAGACAAAAAATATTTCGTTATCGTAAAGCAAATGTCATCTTGACTAGGCCCCCTGAAGTCGATGTATTTTTCTATAAAACAGCGATATTATTTCATGGTTTCGGAGTTGGCCCAATATTAACCTATATAAATTCACTTCGTATAGCTAAATGTTGGAAAAAAACACCCGTTTATCGAATCAAGAGCATGAGCGAAGCGAAGCAGAGGCTGGGCTGCGAAGCGAAGCAAAGGTCTTGCGCAGCGAAGCAGTCTCAGCGAAGTAGTGGGAGGAGCTTACTGCGTTGTGGGGATCGGCGCAGGCGCCGCCTGAAATACAAAAAGTTACTGTTATTCAATTTATTTTTACATTTCAGGTTAATAAAAATGACACTTCAAACGCCCGAATGGGGTTGGCTGGTCGAAGTATTTTACAGATGGCGCCAGCATAGGTTTTACCTGTCCCTACTAATCTAACAGTCCCTAGAATTGCTTCAATGTCTCGTTTTACTTTTTTTTGTGGCCTGGATGATTCTTTAAACCTAATCTCATAGAACAAAACTGGATAAATGTAAATCTATGCTGGCGCCATCTATGCAAACATTTGACAGTTGCCAACCGATCTATCATATTAGTACAATATTGTACAAGAGCAGAATGATTGGGACCGTAAAATGTGCCTATACTTTGCTCCAAAATTTTCTCCAAAATTCGGAATGCAATTGGGGTTGTAATTTAATACGAGACTACTAAGGTAAGGGCAGTAAAGGGTAAGGTAAGGTGGACTGGCAGAAACCCATAGGACGGGAAATCCTTGCAAGGAAATGGTGTTGGACCGGACACGTGCTCCGTAGGCCGGACAACCTGTCCAAACAGGGTCTCCGCTGGCATTCGGCCGGGGAGGCCTTGTACTACATGGAGCCGATCAGTTAAGAAGGTTGGCTCAACTGGACTAGGAAAGAGCTCGAAGTAGCCGCTCAAGATCGCGAATTCTTCTGCGAGTCCTATGTCCCTAATGAGGGATAACATCATCACTAAGGTAAGGGGATAAAGGTAAGCCTTTACTAAGTACTGTAGAGCCGATGACGCCGCTGTACTAACCAGTCAATTTCCTTGATAAAATGAGTGTCGGATTGAAAGTCATAGAGATGGGCCGAATATGGATTTTGCCGAATACGAATATTCGGTTTAAATAAAACTGCCTAAAACGCTGAAACAAAGTTCATACAGGTCCGCGATCTGCACTCCGCACGTATTTCATATTTCATATTTATTTATTGCATCCATGGTACACAGGTGTTACATATATAATAGTTTCACATGGGCCCTGGTAGGGCAAGGCAATTATCTTAAATCTAAAGATTAATTTATATATGTACAATATATTTGACAGTGTCTTATTTAACTTTTAATAATTTCATAGTTGTATTATATAATATATAGTTATTTCTAAAGTCAATAACTGATTTTATTTTACCAAATTTATAAAATTAAATATACAATAATAATATACATGCTTAAAACGATTGTAAGTTTATGTCAAAAATTATTAAATTATTAAAATTAAGTATTAAAGACCCTTCCACTCTGGACCGGCCGGGAATGTTAATGAAAAGAAACGGAACCGTCTCATGTCTGACCGCGCCAGCTAGCGGACGCCCTTAAAAAACTTTGTTTATTCGGTAAATATTCGGTAGTTTGAATGAACTATTCGGCCGAATACGAACATTGAAAAATATGCCGAATACCGAATATTTGGCCCATCTCTAGTCATAAGTGTCATAACGAACGTATCTAGGGGTCAGTTTAACGAAATCGCGGGCGTAGCCGCGGGCAGAAGCTAGTAATAATCAATAGTTATTTGTTTTACAAGGGGGCAAAGTTGTTGTTTAACCTCTCGTGCTAATATTGATACTCGAGGAAGCGAAATATTCCAAAATTGAACCTCGAGCGTACCGAGTGGTTCGAAAAATGGAATCTTAAGCGTTGCGAGGGTTTCAAGGCCCGAGGGTTAAACAAATTGAAACACAAAAATTTTTTCCACATCAACACAAGAAAAATACTAACTAAAACTCCCGTGAGACTCAAACATAATAAATTATTTTAAAAGGGGTCACTCACGTATTATTAAGTCGTGTTGAGTTGTTATGTCGAGGTGTTCGACTTAATAATACGTGAGTGACCCGTTTTAAAATACTAACTGTAAAATATCAAACAAAATCAAAGCAAATCGATTCAAAATGAATGTAATTAAATATTTATTATTC
Source organism: Cydia strobilella (assembly GCF_947568885.1). Taxonomy (NCBI): domain Eukaryota; kingdom Metazoa; phylum Arthropoda; class Insecta; order Lepidoptera; family Tortricidae; genus Cydia; species Cydia strobilella. The sequence continues at coordinate 3,938,957 of NC_086056.1, forward strand.
AAATTCATCATTTAAAACAAAATTCTAATAATAATAAGAAAACAACTCAAAATTTGCATTTGATAACTTTGCCTCACATGTGAATAAAATGCAACTTTCTAATTAGTTTTTGAACAATCAAGAGAGCCTTTACCAGCTGGTGTGGTTAAAATGATATTTACCTTGAAACCGTGCAGTCGTTTCACAACATATGGTCGCGCTTATGTAGACAGATGAACTGAATGGAACGTCGAGGCGTACTGAAATGTATGAAGATTTGAGTTAAATTCCACAGTTTTTTAATAAGTAGCTCAATTCAATTGATAGTTATTTGTTTCACAAGGGGGCAAAGTTGTTGTTTAACCGCTCGTGCTAATATTGATACCCGAGCAAGCGAAGGATTTCGAAATTAAATCACGAGTGTAGCGAGTGGGGAAGTTGAATCTTGAGCATTGCGAGGGTTTCGAGGCACGAGGGTTAAACAAACTTTGCCACCGAGTGAAACACAAAATTTTCACCATACCAACGCGAGGAAAATACTAACTATTATGAAATACCAAAAAGAAAATCAAACCAATTCAAATCCAAATGAACGTAATAAAAAAAATCATTTAAATCATAATTTAAAAGAATTCTACATAACATAAGGAAACAGTTCAAAATTTGCATCTGATTACTTTGCGCACATGGATAAAATGCAACTTTCTCATTAGTTTTTGAACTTTTTACCAGTACCTTTTGTGGTGAAAAATGATTTATTTCGAAAAAAATATCAATAGATTTGTTAGTAAATACAGTGAAAACTTAACATACATACATTTTTTTTTAAATCGGTACAGTACACTTAAAATTGAATAATAGCTAGGAGCTTATGCTTATTTATTTTCGGTCCAATAAAACCAAAAGTAAATACCATATGCAAACATGCACGTTTTTAGAAGTGACGAATACTGTGAATGGCTGAGAATAATATTCGTGCGTTGGCTAAGAAATTGTAGTACCTAAATAAGTATAAAGGATGACTCACGTTAGACCGGGCCGTGTCCGGGCCGGAGCTTCCGGCGCTTCGTTTTCTATGGAAAGCCTGTCTAACGTGAGTCATCCTTAAGGATATATCATCTTACCATTATCGAGTATTCGAGTGATGTTTTTTGAAACGACGAAGCATCACGTGACTTCAAAGGCGTGTCCGCGAAGCAAGAAAGTTTTCTGTAAAGATAAACATCTTTTGTATTTTAAACACGAAGAAACACGCCCTTACTTATTAAATTTCTACTCTAGATTTCACAAATAAATGTACATATCATAATAAGGTTTGATGTCAATGCGCGGCTCACATTATTTATAAGTTTTTTAACCGACATCAAAAAAGGAGAAGGTGCGGTACATGGGTATATTAAAAGTTATCGTGGTATGTATGTATACCTCTCGCGTCCGTATGATAGATCCTTCAAGCCTCATTTGGTTGGGTTTAATAAAAAAATATTTGAAGTAATATTTTTTATCGTATTCTTAATTACTTAAACGTTACAGTCATGGAGACTATATAAAGGAGCCAAATCTCTATGTATGAAAAGTGTCCATCAAAAAACAGTAATTAGGCGGCGCCACCATACACCGAAATACTACCAAAAACAACCTACGTAATTTGGTCGGGTTATTTGTTGCCTTATATGGTTCATGCTATACTCATGTCCAATGCGCGCAGCGACATAGACGCATTGATATGTAATTAAATTATTAATTGCGAAATTAGCGCGGCTCGGCCGCCGCTCGGAAATTGACGGGATGACTGACTCCGTACCGACTCAACCCATCATGAATGAGCTCCTCGCCTTCCTGCAACTAAAAAACAAGCTGGTGCAGGAAGGAGCGATGGATGCTGTGACTGCTGTCCAGATGAGTTCGCGTGCGTCGAGTTTCACCGTGGAAGACATCTGTGCAGCGAAGCAAGTGCGGTGCCAGTCCCTCGGGATAGTCGGCACATATGTACCTCACCGGAGAGGAGATGAAGCCGGGAAGAAGTCCCTTGAGGACATAATGAAAATCCTGAGTGAAAACAAGGATCGGATTCCGGAGTTTGTGGCGACGGGTGCCCCTATCCTTCCGTCGTGTGCTCCGGATAATGTCGACGTTCGCCTCTTGTTTAAGGAAATCGTGGCCCTAAATACAAGATTAGCCGAAGTTATTATGAAGTTTGAAGCTAGCCTAGTCACTATCGCCGAGTTACGTGACGAAATTACATGTTTGCGGAATGCTCCAACTCGGTCGGCGGTTTCAAATTTCAAGAGCGATTATCGACCTGACACTTGTGTCGAGTCGGTTAGTTTACGTGCTGCTGACACTGCAAAATGTGCCGCACGCGCCGCTGCACCGCCCGCGCACCCCCCGCGCGAGCGACCGCCTCCTGTCTCCTCCAAGTCACGTCAGCGTGCTTATGCTGACGTCGCCGGTCAGTCTGTCGCAGCTAACCGGGTCAACGCGCCTTCTAAGGCGTGTAAATCACGGGCTCCCCTTTTAGAGAAGTCCTCCCGCACCAATGTGGATAAGGAGGGATTCACACTGGTGGAAAGGAAGAGAAAGGCACGCAGGTCGCCCCGTAAGACTCTGTGTGGCACTGCGGAGCCGGTTAATTCCGGTCTACGAATTGCAACACCGAGTAAGGCGCTCTACGTGTCTCGACTGCATTACTCCGCCGGAGCCGACGAGGTGGTGGAGTACATCCGCCGGAAGACTGGCTATACGCTGAGGGTGCACCAGCTACAGTCGCGTCACTATGTGCACTTCAGTTCATTTGTGGTGCGCGTGCCGCGGCCGCTGCAGGACACCATCGCTAGCGCGGACTTCTGGCCGAAGGGTGTGGTGTTTCGGCGGTTCCGGGGCAACTTGCCGAATTCTACACCAAGCCAGACGACGCAACGGAGCCACGCTGTTATGTCGTCGCCCAAATCTTAAATACTTAAATTTTTGTGTTTTCTCGTAGGGCATTGTATCTTTGTATTTTTATTTGTTTTGTAGTTCGCAGTGCCTTGGTAGTAATACTGTAATGCTGTGTAACTAATTTGAATAATAAAATAAAAAAAATAAATAAAAAAATGTCCCAGAGCCTAACTAGCGCCACCGGAGAGATTAGGAACTATTATTTAAAGCTTAACGCGGTCACTTTTACAACAATTCTGCCATAAGAGATTGCGATCCTTTCTATACCATCCATAGTTACAGTTCTCTACCTATATATAAATATGAACTGTCATTAGGACCATCATGCGAAGCGAGAGGTTAGGTTAAAGGTTGACGAAAAAATGCCTCAAACTGAAAAAATATATACTGCGTTCGGTTCAGATACCTACTAGGTACTATGTAATTCCAGACTATATACCACGTCTGTACCTACATCTGATCAAAACCCGGAGTATTCAAGTTTTAATGACTTTTATTACCACATGCACGAATAACAGCTGCCGAGGGAACTTCAACTATCAGTAAATAGTTAGTAATGTACAAATAGTTATTTAGCGCGAATTTACTGCCCCAAGGGAACCTGGTGGATGTATTAAAGTTGTTAAACTAATGGAGTAGGTATAGCAGATATATATATGCGAGAATCTAACGCAGCGTACTACGTAGGCGAACAACACGCGAATGCAAAACGAAGCGATGCGGCGCGGGGTGAATCAATCCTTTGATACCTATAGAAGTGTCCTACGTGGGCGATATCGTTACGAACGCGAACGCCGTGGGCCCGCCTCGCCGCGCCGCATAGCTTCGCTTCGCGTTCGCGAGTTGTTCACTTACGTTACGTAAAACGAAGCTAGTAAGGCTATACAAGCGTCTGTTGATTTTTTGCATGTGGTCAGAAGCGAAACGCTACTAACCAAGGGCCTGAGACTCTTTGATAGAGAAAGATAGTCTTATTGCGATTCCTATAAGAGGAAAGAGAAAATAGTGCCATGCTTTATCACCGACCAAGCATTTTTTCATGGTCGGGTTATGGCATCATAGCAAGGAGGCGATGGCGTAATACCGAAATTTATAAGAGTGAAAGGGAAAAAGGATTATGCTGCCATACATGAAACTGTCAATACATGTGAATACGTCTTTCTCTTACCCCTGGTCGCTCGGTTTCATGACTATAACTACTTGTATATACTATGTCTATGCTACTAGCCAATTGCGGGCATCTTTCTCTTTTACTCCAATGAAGGCGTAATTAGTGAAAGATGCTCTGGGTTACATTTGTTACATCGCCGAACTTGTAAAATGTCATGTTCCCTACCTTCCCATTAAAAAAAAAGATTTTCCCAACGAGACGAGACACCCAAACAAAAAATTAAAACATCATGCAATCTATAGATATTCATATTTATTCATAATTTCCAAAGACCCTCAAAATCCGATCACAGCAAATCAAGTCATTTAATATCACACGTCAATTAAAAAGGGACCCTTAACGGGATCCAAAAATCCTTAAAACGAAACCATCCAAAAATAGTCTTTACTCCATTAAACATACCGACGTAAATCACATTTAAAATCTATGTTTCCTAATGGCTGTTTAAGACGTAAATGCAATTAGGGCGCACCCACACGATCATTCAAAATTTGCATCGCGTGTGTGTTGTATGTAATCAGCGTGGTGTGAGGGTAGTTTTAGAAGCTTGTGGGCGAAACATGGGATGTGGGTATGCGGAATTTTCAGATGAGTCTAATGTATCAAATAAAACAAAACTAAATCATAACCCGACAGAAAAAGACGCTCATATAATTTAATCATCACCACCAACTTTTAAATACGGCACTGCTGAGCACAAGACAATGCGGCGTTTTGCCAATGCGGATTGGGGACCTAGTCCGTTTCCGTTGCCAGGGAGGTTTTGCAATTATACCGAGCAACTTTTACTATGGGAACATCCCCAAAATCGCGAAAAAAAATTTGGCCGTTTCATACATTTTGGCTGCTCAATTTTCTATGGGATGGTAAATCTTTTTTTTTGCGATTTCGTAGTTGGTCCCATAGTAAAAGTTGCTCAGTATAATCCCAAAATCTCTCTGGCAACGGGAATGCACTTATTTTTTAGCCACCCTGTATACTTATTTAAGAATACATTGTGGTAATTACTCCATCTTTCAATACATTCGCTCTCGGCTTCAGGCGTAGGCGGGTTCAGTTCGTAGGCGCTTTTCGCTACATACGGTTTTCCGGTGTTATCAGCTACGCTCGTAGCAGTCGTAGCATGTAGGCTACACGCTACACGGTGTAGCTCGCGCTGACACTGAATATGTTAATATCCGGCCAAGTGCGAGTCGGACTCGCGCACGAAGGGTTTCGTACCATTACGCAAAAAACGGCAGAAAGTCACGTGGGGTCCCTTTGTTTGACATAATTATTGGAGGTCATAATGTAATGATTGTCATATTATCATATAGTCGTAATTTTGAAACCGTTAACTTTTCAGGGTTTTCCTCGGGTTATCCTATAGATAGGTTAGGTTAGGTTTGTTTTATGGCAATCCTGAAAAGTTACGCGTTTCTGAGAAAAACCAAATTATGACAATCACATTATGACTTTCAATAATTATGTCAAACAATAGACACCCAAGTCACGTTTGTTGTATGGGAGCTCCATCACTTAAAAAAAAAACGGTTTTTAGTATTTGTTGTTATAGCGGCAACAGAAATACATCATCTGTAAAAAATTCAACTGTATCACAAGTTCATGCGATGCAGTCTGGTGACAGACAGACTGACAGACGGACAGACAGAGGAGTCTTAGTAATAGGGCCCCCTTTTTACCCTTTGGGTGTGGAGCCCTAAATATTAAAAGAAGTAGGTATGTACCTACTTTATAATTAAGGGATAATCGAACAAACTTTCTCACAATCAATAGTCCTGGAAACTGTTAAAAATCCCGATTCTTAAAAAGCTTTAATTTATTCAAAACACAACATCAAAATAAATTCCCAAACCGTGTGAAACTGTTAACTATCGATTCCCAAAACCGTTAAATCATCATAATCATCACAGAATTACAATAAAAATAGAGATATAGGGAGATGACCGGTGACCGTGGGATCAGAGATCGCTGCGGAGTTTCAAGCAAAATGGCGTAAGTTGTATGGGTTGTCTTGGCGCTTACGCCCTTCTGAGCGTTGCGCGTACGCCGCGACCTTGCGATGACCGTTGATCTTGCTTTGTCGTTGACAATGGGAACTGGTTTGATCTAATACACTTTGAACTTATCTTGACCGGTGGGGTCTTGAGATGTTATTAGAATTTATAATTTTTATGCTAATTTTATAAATATTTTTATAGTGATTTGTAGTTGGGATGTTGAAAATGTCTAAGGATCGCTAAAGGGGCCCACTGATTACCAGTTCGCCGGACGATATCGATCAATCAATCAATCAATATATATTTATTTCAGACAAAATTACAGTCCATATTTGTTAGTTATGTACAGTAAAAACTTACTTATCCTAATCCTATCCTAATAATAACTTATTTATTTATTTACAGTCTTGGTACTTTATATCTTAGATATCGGCCTGTAAAATTGTTAGGAACCGTAAAATTTTTGTTCTAACTGGCTGATATCGTCCGGCGGAATGATAATCAGTGGGCCCCTTAATAGGTTGGTTAATAATTTTACTTAAATAACTTCGTTTGGTTTGGTTCAAATAAGTTTCTTTAAGTTTCAATTAATACCACGACAAACTAATATACAGGATGTCTTTGAACAAAGCCGAAACGTACATATCGATTAGGGTATTTCGAACCATTAAATACTAAGTGAGCGTTTCTTTTTTTTGCCATTTATTTTTATGCGACCTTTTTTGCAACTTTTGTGTTATTTCTACTCATAATCAGGAGCTCTTTCGATCCTAATGGGATAAAATTTGAAAAAGTATGGATATTTTGGGACACTTTTTTTCTCCTATAAGGATGAAAAGGGCTCGTGATCATGACTAGAAATAACACAAAAGTGGCAAAAAGGTCACATAAAAAAATGGCAAAAAAAAGAAACGCTCAAGTACGTGTATCACAACATTCGGCACAGTAGCTACGATGAAATTAATAAATTACTAATTACTATTAATTATAGCATGGTAGATATATAGTTTTCAATCACAAACTTATTTTAGGTATGATTGTGTTGGACCAAAGATAGATATAACTCCGTAATAGATGGATACAGTCTAAGGAAAAAACGTGCCTCGAAAATCACGAAAATTTGATTCTCGATCAGATGGCGCCACTAGTTTTGGCCTACTCTCGTATAGAGGGCGTTGACTGTTTCGTTTGTTATTTATAATTTTCACGCATACCAGTGAAAGAACATGGGTCAAAATCATATAAAAATAATTAATGCAAATAAAAAAATCATTTATCCATATTTAAATACATTTAAACGTATTATTATAAATCTTCATTTTTAGTTTTAAAGTATGTCGATAGATGGCAGTGAATTTACAGTGGTTACAAAATTTATTATGACAGTACCGCTCTATCTTATTATATCCTCATTGGTTGGACCTATGTTGTCTTAAATAAATTGATTTATTATTATTATTACTTTTTAGCTTTTAGCTGAATAATAGATGTCTGAATAAAAAACGACATACTTATTGCATTTTGTATTAACGGAAATAAATAAGTAATTTATTACGACGATGGACGCCGCGGACGGGAGGGGACGAAGCCTGTAGCCTGTAGCTGATTTGTTTTTGTAAGCACCGAATCCTGAGTTGCTTGATTATTGAATAAATACAGCATTTAATACTATTATTTTCATTTAAATTGAGAATTATATCAAAGGAGAACAGTATATAACATAATAGTACGATAAAGATGTTTAAGTTTTCTTTTTAATCTGATTTTCACATATACCGGCGCATCTGGTGTTTCTCGCGCGAGGTGGCAAGGACTTTAGGCTACGTTTTCATTGACACACGTGAGTGCTAATAGCTTTTTAAATGCCACATCTTGCTGCCAAGCGAAGGAACCTTAACTGCATTTTTATCTTGGAGATTTTTTTTAACCAGTTTACCTTGTATCGTGTAAATTTGCTATTTAGAGTAGCATTTGAATTTAAATACGTGATCTTAATTTGATATTGATTTGACTCTTAGTCCATTTCGCTCGCACCGATAAAAATAATTTAAGAGGAAAGGGGACGATCGCTTATCTATACAAACGTATTCCCCATTTTCCTCTTTGAATGTTGATATTACTGACAATATTTTTACATAATTTGATGTATAATTAACCATGCAGCTATGTCCCTTCGTTTGACGATTTTTTATTACTACGTTGGTTTGGAAAGGCGATCCGCTTTCCAATTTCGTCTTATGAATTTTAAAGTTCGATTGTCGATCCTGCTTATTTACTTTACCTCTCTCTAACCTAGCGTAACGTAGGCGAACAACACGCGACGCGACGCAAAGCGATGCGGTGCGGGGTGAATCAATCCTTTGATACCTATAGAAGTGTCCTGCGTGGGCGATCTCGTTGCGAACGCGAACGCCGTGCGTGGGCCCGCCGCGCCGCGCCGCACCGCGCCGCTTTGCTTCGCGTTCGAGTTGTTCGCTTACGTACGACACAGCGTAAGGTACCTATTCTTGTTTTTTTAAAGCGTTAAACATAACCACACATAAGCTAGCAAATAAATAGCCAAAAGATTTTAGTTTTTAATACACAGATAAATCTACATTTCACATATCAAACCCGTAATCCCATCAGCATTAGAATTAGAACGAAAACTTTCGGCGACTCATTAGACCTCTTCGTATATATTTTTACATATATACTTACTCCATCTATCCTGTCCTCCACTTAACTTGTCTTTGTGCGAATCTAATCCCATGTGAACCCGACATTACCGTGTGTCTGTGTGCTGTGTGTGTGTGCAAGGCGAAGTTAGATCGTCCACACTTTACCGCGGGCCTCAATAGGAGGTGTACAACGCGACGGGGTTGTGGGTAAAGTGGGAGTTTAGAAAATATATCTACTTAATATATTCTTGACGAGCTCCTAGCCTAGGTAGTAGTAATCCTGCCTGCGAACCAGGAGGTAACGGGTTCGAATCCTGGTTAGGGCATTTATTTGCGTGTTTATTACAAATTGTATTTGTTCTGTTCCTAAGTTATGGATGTTTTCTATGTAGGTATATAAGTAAGTATATATTATATATCTCGTTGTCTAGTACCCACACCACAAGCCTTATTGAGTTTATAATGGGACTAAGTCGATGTCTGTGTAAAATTGTCCTATAACATTTATTTAATTTTTTTTTATTATTCTTAGCAATTACGTGTATTTAAATTTTTTGTCCGAATATAAACTCTTTTAAGGTTACTTACTAAAATTGTGAAAAAGGAACCCTTATGGCGCGGTGAGCGTCTGTCTGTTTCGTAAGGCCTTAACAGTTTTTCCAATATTCGTAGACTAAATATATTGCACGTTGAACTATTATTATTTTTTATTTTATTATTTTAATCAGGTAAATACACATAATATACAACTTAATTACAAAAGTACCGTTAAACCAGTAAGGTTTGTCTCGGTACACCATCCGCAGTAGATTAGAACGAAATACTAAAAAGTTAAAAACATGAAATAACAGCCTAAAAAGAGGTACGTGTGTTAAACAGTAACATTAATTTAATTTTTAAAGGATGTTTTGTTTATTATTTTTAAACTGAACATAGTAAATAAAAATCATATTGTATTTAGTCGTAAAGCTATATTGATAATTATCTACAAATAAGTACAATATTGTTTACTTTAGGAATATATAAATCAGTTAACCTGACTCTAAAGCAACACTGTCAAAACCTTGCAAAGGGGTCCTAAATCCGGTTTGAAAATACGAATAAAGGCAAGTGGCGACCACACACATTATTATCATATCTAAAGGGACGTTTGACCTCGAACCATGAAGAATAATAAGGGTAGCTAGAGCCAAAGGTCGAGCAAAATCGGCTCAATTGCTTCGTTTACTTAAAGTAATATTGGTGATAATTTGGTGCTTATCGGCTTAAGTTAGGTGCAGCGCAACTTAAACAGAAGCACTCAGATAATATCCATAAGGTCGATAAAATTATTGACATAAATACCTGTAAAATAAAACTATGAAAACGGATTATATAGAGTATATTGAATTTATAATACATCCCGACGTTCGAAACGTGAACGTGAGGGTTCGAAACGTCGGGATGTATTATAAATTCAATATACGCGATATAATCCGTTTTCATAGTTTTATTTCAAGAGTAACTATCGCGGTACGAAGACAATATTTATAAATACCGATAACTGAGAAAAATTACACAGTACCAGAACTCTTGATAACTATGTATTAATTTGAAAATTATATTACAGAATATGACTAGTATAATATAGCGTAGTGTGTTAATGTAGATATTTATTATCGGATTAACAATTATTATTATTCAATTAAAAGTAAAACTAAAAGTAACTAAGAATAACAACTTATAAATAAAAATAAATAAAAAACAAAACTACTCTTAATTAAAAAACATCTAAATAAGGCCCCCGCGGCATTGTGCCAAAGATGCTGGCAGCATTCCCTCGCTGAATGGCAATACTTATGCGCTGCGAGAGAAAGCCGCCAGCTCTCTGGTCACCGGTTGCGTCGACGAGCTTTTTGCTAAGTTCTTTAAAAAGAACTTTTGCGCTTGGACCCCACGGCCCCAGTGTCTCGACACCAAATGCCACAAAGTGGTATTGTGGGCCGAGACCTCGGTACTTAGCGAACTTTTTGCCTTCAGCCGCCTCGGCAGCCGCCCCAGCCCTGAACGAAGTTCTTGGTAGATGGGACGGAGCTAGTGTATCGACGCATGTGGCGTCCCAGACCAGCACCCGTCCCATCTTCCACGGGACCAGGGTCATACCGTCCGGTCTCTTGCCGTCGTCCCTCAAAACGCCGTTTGGTTCAAGGATTAATGTAGTATGAGTAGTACAGTAGTAGTATTATATAGTTGATAGAATAAATAAATTTAATATGTAATTTTACTGTGTATCTACTTGGTTTTTGTCTTGTAATTTTTATTACATTTTTATCATAATGTTTAACATGTGTTTTTGACTCTATAGTTTTTGAATTGAATTGAATTGAAACAGTCACAAGCCGTACCGTACCGTAGTCGTAAGACTATTTACATGAACCGAAATTTTTCCCTTAAACCCACACCCCCTGCACACGTACTCTGGTCAGCTCCTAACATCATTAATCTAACTTTCGTGCTACCCTTTATAATAGTTCGGCCGCTCCCCCGGGGGTGGCAGGGGGTGGGTTATATTAACATACGAATTTGGACGTCCGAACCTTCTTCTTAGGGGGGGATTTAAGTTTCACGTCATGTATTGATCCAACTGGCTACAGAGCGGGTTTAGTGTTAATATTTTGCATTAAGTATTTTTTAAATCTCTTTTTTAATTTTCCGTTTTAAAACGTTGCTACGCTACGACTTATTCTAAACCCAGGCTTTAACCCTTTTCTTGGCAATGTATGCTACAAGTTTTTTTTTTAAGAACATTTTCTATGCTCTGCCAGGCGCAACCGAGTCACTCACGACTTATTTTAAATTTGCCAAGAAAAGGGTTAAAATATAATCAAAACTAAAAATATCACGTAACAATTCTAAGAAATGATTTAAGTATTCCTGTACTTAAACATGCTTTGAAACAAAATGAAATGGCGGATTAATGGCTGCTAAATAGAAACAAATTATTGTATATTTCAGCGAAAGGTTAAAACGTATGGCGGCGATCAGTGGAGTGGTTAAAAAATTTAATGGCCAAGTCCGAGCTTTATGGAAAGAATGAATAAATAAAATTACGTATTAATAGATAATTTTATTCATATTTCTTTTGTATAGACGTGTATGGAATCACGTCTTTGGGCAATAAGAAGAAATTCGTAGCAGGAAATTCAGAATTACAGGTTTTGCGTTTTCGACTGTTTCCTTATAGAAAAGTTAAGGAATATCAACGAATAAAACTCCCATGAGACTCAAACATATTAAAATTATTTTAAACGGGTCACTCACGTATTTATTCACCACCAGTCCAGTCCTCAGGTCAGGTCCTCGACCAGTGAAGGCGTGTCGTTGCTCCGTGAAGAGGATCCTCGTAAATTGGATCAAAACATAGCAAGACTTAATAATACGTGAGTGACCCGTTAAAAATAATTTTAATATAATATCAACAAAATTTTGGAAACTAAATGGTAAGGAAATATTCTGTGTCGGACTTAATAGTTTTTACTTATTTCAGTAGAAGATATACTATTAGCCTTCTGTTTGCAACGGATTTATTAATATTTCGGCAGGCCAATTTGAACACTGACATTAGAATAATATCTAAATGATGTCATTTAATTACCATGTATTTCGCGCATACTTGTCCGTAGGTACATGTATTTATTAACTTGTGTACTTCATTGCTTCGAATAATTTAAATCAAATCTAAATAAATACATGGATTAGCAAAGCTTATAAGCGTATTTATACGGGGTTTTGGCTGCGAGAACGATTCCGTGTATTTATAACTTTGCTTTATGTTAAACAGTTACCAAACTATGAATTAAAAATAGGTAGTAAGCTCCAAATGTGCTTAGATGTTAAAATTGTTTCTGTTTAAACAGTTATTACCGATTATTTGGCGAGTGTAAAACATTCCCGCACCCAAAACCCCGGGGTATGCTTATAAATAAACTAATAAATACTTCCGTTTCTCAAAAGCTTGTAACTTGTAATACAAGCGAATGTCACTTTTTGACAGCTTTTAAAGGGACTTCCAACAAGCTTTTGAGAAACGAGCCCCTGGTAGTCCAAAAATTTCCTCAACAAATTATAAATTAATACGTCGAGGCAAACATTAATAACCCCCTTCTAAGGCATGCCCTCTGTCGGAAGGAACCCTAACGTAAACTCCAGTTTTGTTGCAGATGTATTTGATTGGATATCAGCGGAGAGGAAACGCAAAACGACGGAATCAATTATTTATTATTTTGGTGTTGATTATTTTTAGGGTCCCGTGCGGTCCCTTTAATGTATTACAGGAGGGCTACGAAAAAAACGCTCTGAGCGATTCGCTCAACGCTGACGCTGGCAGCGTCGACTGTCGTGCACCTAGTTAAAGGTATCGTTCGGATTAAGACTACACCATCATTACTGCAGCAGTATTGCAGCGCGATATTACTGCCGACTGCATTGCTGCCACGAATATTTGTTCCTGAGTTATGGATGTTATCTATGTACCTTAGTTAGGTCTCTCAATACATATTTGTTTATCATTACACTAAAGAAAAAGTGACCAAGTCAACCGGTGGCCGAGGCGGGAATCGAACCCGCGTCTTCAGCTTACGCGGCTAACGTCATGACCACTAGACCACCTGGCGGCCACAGTCAATCAGTTTATAATTTATATATTCATATATAGTAGTGTGACTACAAAAAAAAAAACAAATAAAAAAATTATTTCATAAAATAATTCGATTCGCTCCTTAGTTGAAGTATAATATTAATTAATATAATCAGGTATGTAATATGTATATCGTCGCATAATTACGCATAGTAAAAGCTTTGCTTATTTAGTTTGGGACTAAGTTGACCTGAGTATGATTGTCCCCAAATATTCATTTGATTTATTATTTGTGTAAGTATATATATCAATGGAACCTCGATAACTCGAACCTTGAAAAGGAGAACTGCTCGGTAACACGAATTAAAACCCTTTAAACCCTCCCTTCAGAGTCAAAAACTCCCATTTCCCGATTTCCGATTTCCCTACGGTTATTCAGTAAGTGGGTACTATTTTGACCTCCATGACTCGAAAGTAAAATTTGACCTCTACAACTCGAAAACATTGTCATATTGTATTATGACGTATATATCAAGTAGTTATACGTTTTTACGTTATCTCTCATGTTTCTGTTTAGCCCGAAGGTTGGAGCAAAACAGATCATTTTAGGAATCTACTATTTTGATTCTTAAAAAATGTGCAATAAAGATTTTATGGTGACAATAAAGATCAGTAGCTCTTGTCTTCGTGACAGCGTGATAAACCTGTGTCCTTCACTTTCAGTCCCGCAGTGTTGAAAAGTGACGCTTATTTTATCCCGTGGACAAAGTCATCCATAATACGCTTGCTCAACAGGCATTTATAAAAGTACATGCCTAGATTTTACCAGCTGATAGGATCAGTCGGCTTAGACTCTATACGATCCGTGTTCAATCAGGGACTGAAACAAAACCTTATCACCTGTCCTACCGCCATCTTTGATCGCACCACGGTTGATTGGTGGCCAATGAAGCGCTCTCGGCGATCATAGGAAATTCCCATTCCTATTAGGAATGTTTACTATTCGTTGGTGTATCGACGAACTGTAGTTTTTAAAACAACATGTATCGTATTTAGTGTTTCTTAGATTAGGAGAAGTCTCTAATTACGTCTTGCAAAAAAAAAACGGAAAGACTATGTCTGTTGCTGGTCCGGTAGCATACAATAAGCTATCAGTCTCTATGACAGAAGCGGTAACGCTTAGTTCCTTTAAAACAAGGCTAAAAAACTGGCTAGCCAAGCAAAGCTTTGTTTTAATGTTTTAATCTTTTATGGTTTTAAATATGTAATTTATAGATACACAGATATGTGGTTTCAGATATGGTATTTAAAGATTTATGTATTTTTAGTTTTTTTTTTAACTGTGTTAAATCGAATTGATGTAATTAATACAGTGGTACTACGTAAAAGAAGATAATAACTAGCTTAAATCTAAAATAGGCCCTTGAGGCATTGTACCAAGGATGCTGGCGGCATTTCCCCGCTGCTGTATCGCAATGCTGATACGTTGTGCGAGAAAGCCGCCAGCTCTTCGGTCACCAGTTACGTCAACCAGACGGTTCGCGATTTCTGCAAACAACTTATGCGCGCTGGGACCCCATGGACCTAGAGTTTCAACTCCAAATGTAATTAATAGATGTAAGATGTGTAGAAATAAGTTTGATAATTGTATACCTACCTTATTACCAATAAATGATGTCTTGTCTATGTCAACAAATTTTGCTTGGACTACCATTTCCTATTCTCTCTGTTGCTTACGCTGCGTCTTACGTAAGCCAATCAACAGCTCGCGGCGCCGCGGGCCCACAGCATTCGCGTTCGCATCGAGATCTCCCACGTAACCTACACACTTCTTATAGGTATGAAAGAATTGATTCACCCCGCGCCGCATCGTTTCGCTTCGCGTCCGCGTGTTGTTCGCCTATGTAATATGCTGCGTTGGACTCTCAGTTGCTTAAAGGTTATCTGGAAGAGATCTCTTAAGGCTGCTGTAGGAAACGTGAAAAAGGTAATTTTATTAAATTTTAAGTTTCCTGTAGTAATATGGTCGACTGCAGCAGTAGTACAACAGCGATGCAGCCGGCAGAAATGTCGCGCTGCAATACTGCCGCAGTAATGCAGGTGTAGTTTGAATCCGAATCGTACCTTAACAGTAAAACTGATTACATTTTCAGCAGCTATGACAGGGTGCAGGCGAATAATTTTCCATCGCACAATTCGTACATTCTAAATTATTTTAGATAGTTCGGAATATTGAATTACAAATGCTGTCGAAACTTATTTACCGTGCAAACTAACATATAAAGCTCACGTTTTTTTGCCATGTTTTTTATGAAAGTTAAAAAAACCGGCCAAGTGCGTGTCGGACCCGTCCCCAATTAGGGTTCGGTTTTGTCCTTTTGAGGCAGTTAGGCCAAAGTTGCAAGATTGAGTTTAACTTACACTTTTGGAATACCAGCCCGCTCTACTAACTTAGCCAATGACTCAGCTCATTAACCTTTAGAGCCGTAACGCACTTGCGACTAGTCGTCGGAGACTTGATCTCTCGCCAACCAAAACAGGCAACTAGGGCCAGGAGACCAAGCGGAGCGTAAGCATCACTAAATCATGTTGTGCTCTTCACAACTATTATATTCGAGAGAGACGGATACGTCCACAGTTGCTCGCAATAAATAAATAAAACGTTTATTAACAGGCAAGGATCACCCATGATTTTTTTTACAGACAACTACAATTACACTATTTAACACTAATTACTACTTAACTAAGCTTACAATAAATAAATTGCAAATATGTCACAAGTACATCATACGACGTTATTTCCGATTCTCATCTCGGAATAAGAACGCTTCCATTTAAACCCTTGTTCCTAGTGGTCACCGGCAACCAGCAGTCAAGTGTGCGTCGCCACTTTGCAGCGAGTCGCCGAGTCGTCGTCCGGGAGACCGGCGCGCGCATCTTTTCAAATGACTTTTTCGTCTAAGACGGTAATCTGTTAAACAAAAGCCTTTGTTGCTTTGGTGCGTGCGGTCGCCCATTGTGTTTGTCTCTCATAATGGCACGCGCCGTAGCACGCGCTCAAACTCAATGGTACACAATGGACGACCGCACGCACAAAAGAAAGGCTTTTTTTAAATAGATTACCGTCTTAGCCGAAAAAGTCATTTAGACATAGACATAGAACATTTTTATTCAACATCACATGAAATGGCAGACATTTTTTAAAGGTAAACCTTAAATTTAGACTAAAAAACTAAGAAACTGAGTTGCACATATAAGAAAGAAATATTCATGAATGTTAAATAGGAGCTTGCCTCAGTCTAATGTTGCAGTGTATTTACTACAACGCTGGTTTTTCAGACCCTTAATACATTATCCCTTACTCGCTGTTAGTCGAAAACTAATTTGAAAAGATGCAAACTCTAAACCCCTATACAAACTATAAGAAAGTCACAGTCGCCACCGACTGAGCCGCCGGCGACCAGTCGTCAGTTCGTAATTGTTCCTAGGTAATTCAAAAATTGTGATTTTAGATAGCAGACTACTCTGCTAATAACAAAACCAAGTAAGCCGCTAAACTGGGATTAGCCATGTCGTGTAGACACTATACAAAGCTAGGCCACCGACCCTTTCCTTCATTAATTCATCTATTCCACTGACTTGTGGTATTCATTAGTGAGTCCCTAATACATGTTACTTTGTCCTAATCTTCTAACAAAGGAGCAGCATTGCGATGCGAATGGAGCTGTGTGTCGTAGGGTTAGGGTTGATTGTTGAATGACGCGGGATAATAAGTCGGTTTGACAATTTGGGACTAAGTATTTCGCCACATTGTCTCGTGGTTTTGGTACAGTGCCGGGCAAAATTATTGAAACGTTTGTAAGAACGTTATCTAAGAACACGAGACAATCGTACTTAATTACAACTAAACTCTATTATACAGCCAGAGATTTTAGCAGCCCTTAATTTAGTATGTAATTTACTTTCAGGAATTTATTTTCACACTTCGTTATTTTATTATAGAGGTAACAAAAACTAAACAGAAAATTATGTTATAAACTAAAAATGTCTGTTGATAAATCTTAATGAAATCACACTTTAAAAACTAATTTATCGAACCTTGTATTACTTAATTCTAATGTTGTTTCGTAAATTGATTGTACCTAAATATTAGTGAAAATAAATTAATTAATTTATCGAATAGAATTATGAACCCACAACTTTCACGTCCACTTTACTTTTTGCTTAAAATAATAGAAAATCAAATTAGAAATTTAAAAAAAAATGCTTCCAATTTTGTCTTGAAATGTAACCTATGCGAAAAAAAAATATTATTACATAATATATGTCGTAGATCGGTTAGCCTACAATGAACTTAACCTGAACTAAAAGAAATGTGCGGATATATCATCATTAGTTTGTTTGGGACGAAGCATTGTTGCCGATTTTTATTTGTAACCTGCGTTGCCGATACCTATCTTATATAAACTAATCTGTTTACTTTTTGTTTACTCTTTTATAAACTGGATTATTTTTGATGTTTTGTTTTATCATTCTTCAGCGTTAATATATTACAACTCCTACGTAAATAAAATTTAATTGACTAAACCTTCACCTTAGAGAATCCGACAATTACTTAATTATTTTGTCCGCCAGTATACTTCTGTTTAGAATTTAAGAGGGAATTCGTTAATTTCCAAAATGGCGGCGAATAGTTGAGTTTCTGGGCACGCGCTCTTTGTAAGATGGGATACAGTATCATTTTAGTTTAATATGGAAATTCTGCCTTTGAAGGATAGATTAGATGCTCATTATTTTCTAAATGCTAGCGAAGAATAGTTGATATATTTAAGTACATATCTTTAAACTGGTAACCACGATACAGGCTTTGCCTAGTGTGGAGACCACCGTTAATCTTAGGCTTTAACATTTAGATTTTAAACCTTTGCTGTAAAAGATTATCCTATTGTTGTAACATTAACTGGTAATAAGTATTTATATTTTTTTTATTTTTTATTATTTCGTTGAAAAATTAATAAATTATACCTACTTCATTTTTGTGCTTGGAGATTTTTAGGACTTAAAAAATTTACTCGTACCACTTCTCTCCCGCTTAGGTAAAAACAACGAACTGGAATACCTATAGAAATCTGACTAGAGCTAAAAACCGGTCGTGCGAGTCGGACTCGCGCACGAAGGGTTCCGTACCATTACGCAACAAACGGCAAAAAAAGTCTCCTTGCCAGTAAAATGAATTAGAACCACTGAAAATCCGCAACATGGCGAAGACTAAATAGAATATTGACAATTATTATACCCATATATACTTCATATCAAATTTAAGCACTAATATTATTTCATTTTCGTAAAAAAGACACCTATCTACATATAGATGTGGATAAGTATTATATGTAGATAACGTATTTTACATATAGTCGTCACCCTAAAACTAACATCTTTAATCAGCAAAAATCAATAGAAAGCACATGCCGTCCCCCTCGCACGTAAGATAAGCGGTAAAGGATGGGACAATAATGAATCCGGGGCTCACAATTAAATAGGGGAAGTGTGTACGGATGATCTTGGCGATCTGGGGAGGGTGCGGGTAGCAACGCGCAGAGTACTACGATCTTGGCATTTTCTGGTATTTTTATGTAGATGGCGTATTTTTTTCATTCTACCCCGGTAAAAGAGGTAAACCGAACCGAGCTGATATGATGATGATGATGTTGATGAGTGCTAGAAGATATGATTGGGTGCAAAGTGTCCGAGGACGACGTCGGGGATAGGGCATAGTGGAAGCGAAAGATTCGGAAAGCTGACCCCATTACCATGTGGGATATACTCGTATAGCTTGGAAGAGAGAGAGAGAGATTTTTTTTTTATACTACGTTGGTGGCAAACAAGCATACGGCCCGCCTGATGTTAAGGCGGTTACCTGAGCCAGAAGGCGAAAAATCTCCTTATATGATCATGTTTTTCTAAGAGGCGTTGATATTCGTAGACGTGGAAAAAATACATGTAGTTCTTGACTATATTATCTTTAATGCATAAGCTTCCGATACACGAATTATGACACTTCGCTCGATACAATTAATTCCCAAAGTAACCTCTAACTACGACTTTTAATCAAATTTTACTCGGTTATTTATTATGTGATACTATAAAATAAATAAAGAAGAAAAAATCATCTTAACTTAAATAGTAATTTCATAGCTTTCGAATTTTGTAACGTTTCGGTAACGTTTTTAAAATTAATAAAAATCGACAAAATTCGATCAAAATTGACACTTGGCGCGCATGATCTTTCCCGTTCTTTCTTGCTAAATGTGACAGTGACAGCGGCAAATCGATGGAATGGCCTTAAGCAGTCTCCGTAGCCTATGTAGGCCTGCAACTCCGGAGGAGTTACATGCGCGTTGCCGACCCTAACACTCCGCACCCTCGTTGAGCTCTGGCAACCTTACTCACCTTCGTATTTGTATGGCGTAGGTATATATTTGTTTAAAGAAAAGCCCTGGTATCGGTAGCCTA
Organism: Cydia strobilella; assembly: GCF_947568885.1. Taxonomy (NCBI): domain Eukaryota; kingdom Metazoa; phylum Arthropoda; class Insecta; order Lepidoptera; family Tortricidae; genus Cydia; species Cydia strobilella. Next base: position 3,958,835 of record NC_086056.1, read on the forward strand.
GCGGTAAAAGCGCGCGGGTTCAAACCCCGGCACGTTTATACCAATGAGTTCTTCGGAACAGCTACGAATGAATGAAACGATATATCATTTGATATTTACCAGTCACTTTTCGGTGAAGAAAAACATTGAGTAAACCGCACATTGAACAAGGATTTCATCATATCCAGGTTCGAGTTGTCGAGGTTCTACTGTAATTAATAATTATAATATATATTACCTACATGATGTATACAAGTAATAATACCCGGAGTGTCTCAAAGTAATCATAGGTAGGTTGTGCACCTATTTGGCTTTCATTAAAAAAAAATTAAGTATCTACATCCAAAAGTTTGATAAATTCTATATAAGCCAAATAATGTTACGCTTGAAAACATACCTACCCACTACCTTCCTACAACTTGCTTATTTCTGCATCTAAGATAAATTTTCCTACTCTGTGCAGTAATAGCCATCTTTCTGCCAAATATGTAAGGACGGGGAGAGGAGGGTCGTCAAAAGGGGGAGGGGGGACATACAGCCGAGCGTGAATGGCAATTTCTTGAATAGTCGGGGGACTCAAGAGGGTCTAATACCTACATAATTACGCTATTCGGACCTATGTTGTGTCCTTTCAGATGTTTCGTTCGGGGTTTTACGTGATCGTTTTAATTCAGTTTTTTGCTTTAAGTACTCGAAATTGCTTCAATTATTACTTTGTTATTAATTTGGTGCCTAAATGTTGTTAGATAACTACGCATATACCTCTATGTATATACTTAGGTACATATAAAAATTACGGATAGATTTTGCAATTTCTGAAAACAAGTATAAATATTAAAGCTTGCAAAAATTGGATTACATTACCTAATGTAGCTCGCGTGTGTCTCGCTCTCGTCTTCGTGTCGCTTGTGTTTTTTGCATGCCAGTTGCTGGTGAAGTATCCATGGGGTGCTTCTTAGTTACTAAGTCCATCTTTTGTACCATATTTTAAGCAAAATAAAGATATTTGATATGTTGATTTAATACTAATGTTATTTTTATCGTTTTAAAATACACATCTAAAAATACATCATATCATCTAAATAAATACATAAACATAATTTGATACCAAATCAGCTGATTTGGTCGATATGAACAGCAAATAGAAGCGAACTAGCCCGGAGGTAATTTTGTGCCCTGCTGATGATAAATAGTTGAATAATGTTTATGATATGTAAAGTTTATTTGGTAGGGAATACTTTATAGCATTAATACCGCCCCTTATTGTATACAAAACAATAAAATACGATATGTAGTAGTAAATAATATGTACTAATTTTATCGTTAAACCACAACATTGTGTGACATAATCGTGGCAGTAAATCCCCCCTCAACACACAAGGACATTAAACTGTCGGGATACCTAAACTTATAGCAAGTTACACAAGGGCCATTAAAACTGTCCAAATACCTAAACTATAGCAAGTTTTCAATTACTGGAGGCGCGCGAGATATTCGCGCCGAATAGGGCTGGCACGCCCGAGTGCCGGGCACACTTGTTTTCTTAAAATTGTGGTCAACACACATTTCAGAGAGAGGTCAAATCTTTTTGAAGTAAAACTTCTTTAGGCGCGACTAGAGGGTAACTCAGTTTTTTTCTGACGGAAGTAATGCTCAGTAGTGACACACGCACGTCAAAGTGCCAACATAACGATAAACGTCATCGTCAAAGAAGTTTTACTTCAATCGCGCGTAAAGATTACACGCATAAACCTTTTTATTATACTACCACGTCGGTGACAAACATGATAAGCATTCACCGTAGCCTATAGACGCTTGCAACTCCAGGGGTTCGTTGCCGACCCTTTAAAAACCTGTACACTCTTTTTTTGAAGAACCCCTCGAGAAAACCTCCGCAAGGAGCTCATTCCACAGCCGGAGCGTCCGCGGGAGGACAATTAACGAGTTAAGCATACTGTAAAATGTGTATGACCCATTTATTAAAATTTTAATTTAATTATCAATAAGATCCATATTGCAAATACAGTACAATCTCGGTTGTCCTTATATAGACTTAGTGCCAGTTTCACCATCCGCACTTGACAAACTGATCAACGTCACCCACCGCGCCGCGGCGGTTTACTATGAAACTTTCCATACAATAAAATTCGCGAACTCTTTAACCATAACAAACAGTTTGGTGCAACCGACCCTAAGACACATTTCGGTTTAAAAAAAAGTTTAAGAAACAGGAAAAAGGCTAAAACAAAAAGTTTTAGAGACAGGACTTCGTTTACGTTTTCAAAACCTATATTATTGGCAACAAGCGGAGGTAACCCTAATCCACGCGCCCCGCGCGCCATTCTCGCGCCGCGGCGTCATGGCGCCACCATTCATAACACTTTCCCGCCTTTCAGCTTTCGGCGTATCGATTTATTCGGATTGCTTGTGATGACTGACTAAACTGAAGCGTTTTAGGGTTAATCTAGTGTCTACATAGACTATATTTGGATTGCTTGGAAAAATTGTAGCCGACTGCGTTCAGTATGTGGATTTTAGTTTAACTGCAGTCTTTTGATTCTTATGCCAAATGTTCCTTTTAATCGTCATGGTCACTAATAATGTTACACACACACTAATACTTAAACTAGCAAAAACATAATAAACGTTATACTCGTACTTAAAAAGCAAGATTACTTTGGCAGCGCACGCCATAAATAACACTTAATTTATTCTTTTTAGCGCGTGTTCTTGGCGCTATGGGTAGGTATACTAGGTATAGGTAACAACTTACGCAGCTTACGCTATTATATGTTCCTAGCTTAATTAATTTAGTCTGATTCTGATTAATTCTGTGGCTCTAGTGAAAAGGGGTACGTGTTATATGTGGAACTTGTAACCTTTTTCACCTGCGCTGCGCGGGACTTGTGCGCCTTTTCACGATAATTTTCATTGTTACACATAAAATGCGCTCCATAGAAACTCGAATCTATTATTTTACATTGACCTGAGCCCATTTCACCATGGCGCCAGAAAGCCGTAAAAATAGTTTTTAGTAATAGTTTTGTAGGTAAAGCCTGACCAGAAATATATGATCACGCGATTCACGCGCCATGTTGCGGAATTTCACTGGAACTAATTTTTTCATACTATATGAACTCTCACCCTATACATGAGAATGATCAGCGCCCCCATGAAATGATCATAATAATTAAATTACTGGTCAGGCTTTATACGTCAATTAATAAAAAAATATACACAAACAGTTTAAAACTGGCAAAAAATGGTTATTGAACTGTTTATAAAAAAAAACCGGCCAAGTGCGAGTAGGACTCGCGCACCGAGGGTACTTTTTAGTATTTGTTGTTATAGCGGCAACAGAAATACATCATCTGTGAAAATTTCAACTGTCTAGCTATCACGGTTTATGAGATACAGCCTGGTGACAGACAGACAGACGGACAGGCGGACGGACAGACGGACAGCGGAGTCTTAGTAATAGGGTACCGTTTTTACCCTTTGGGTACGGAACCCTAGAAAGAGTGGCGTCATTCCACAATACATAACAAATTTGCAATGGTGGCCTTCCATTGTGAAAATTAAATCAATACCCTACACAATAGGTTACTGCAACCCTTAGAATCCAATAAAGACGACCATTTGCGAACTTAGAGGGTTGCAAACTTAGGGGGTTGTCAAGTTAGGGGTACAGGGGGTCACAGATGTCGAGGGGTCTTCTTAATTTCAGTGTATTAGCGAGTCTTGCCCCTGGACATTAATCTAAAGGGTCCAGGGGTCACTGCCCCGAATTAAGATGGGAAGAAGGCGATCGTTACGAGAAGAGAATTAACGAATTTATGGGCGCTTGGCCGGTTTGAATTTTAATTAAACGACATAGCGAAAGAGTTGTGTTGTGAACATTGCTTTCGTTGTCAAGTTCATCTCAATACTGGTACTTATTCAATAATAAATTGTATTAAGTATATGAATTAAGCTCGGTTCTCCATAATACAAACGTAGTTCCGCTCTCATTTTAAAACGACTAGCTAGATTGCTCTGAAACTTTATACTTACAATAGGATAAGGTATATCTATGTCTGTAATTAGTTTATGTAGCTTCAGATACCATAGTTAAAAAATACAGCGAATTTTTCATACAAAACTTTTTTTTGCTCTAATCGTTTGTTTTATAAACTGGAGCTATATAAACTAATTTCAGACCTAGATATACCTCATGTCATTGTATGCGCAAAGTTCACACCTTTACACCTTATTAGTACTTATTCGTATTGTCTCTGACTTTGGAGACCTTTTACACCTCCAAAGGCCAAACCCTAGAGAGACTATAAGAGACAAATATCCTGATTTATTGTAGTAATTATTTATTTTAAAATATATTATGAAAGACCCATTTACGCCCACTTATAGGATAGTTTTTTGAATTTTGAATTCAATTTTGTCAATCAATCGTCCAAGTAGTTTTATCGAGACATTAAAATTAAATTAGACGTTTCTAGAAGTAATGCAGTCGGCAGCTTTACTGCAATCCGAGCGGTATCTTTCGCATTCATACCTAAACACATCACTACATAGTACAAAACAAAATCGCTTTCCGCTGTCTGTATGTCTGTCCCTATATATGCTTAGATCTTTAAAACTACGCAACGGATTTTGATGCTGTTTTTTCTAGTAGATAGAGTGATTCAAGAAGAAGCTTTATACGTATAATTTGTAAAGATTTTGTGTAAATTTGTTGAACTACCCGTGCAAAGCCGGGGCGGGTCGCTATGTTACTATAAATACTTACGTTACACATCAGAATATACACATATCAAACGTTTCAAAATTCATAATTTGCTAAATAAACAATTGAACACCGCGGCAAGCGACGAATTTAGCAAAGTAAATAGTGCACTTGCATATGTGGCCGCAGCTATGTTCGGCACAAATAGGGTGTGTGAGTTAAAATAGTCGTGGGTTTTTTATACCACGTCGGCAGCAAATAAGCATACGGCCCACCTGTTGGTAAGGAGCCACCGTAACCTATAGACGCCTGCAACTCCAAAGGAATTACATGCGCGTTGCCGACTCTTTCAAACCCTGTACATGTGTGCACTCCTTTTTTGAAGCCCATACTGTAACCCCTCGAGAAAACTCGGCAACTCATTCCACAGCTGGAGCGTCCGCGGGAGGAAATTCCTCTTAAACCGCACAGTGCGCGACCACTTCGGTTCTAAGGTTCTCGTTTCTTATGAGTAATTAATACCCCTAGGAAACTCGAACACAGCGACTTCAAATCTTCCTCGCGTTGTCCCGTCATTTTGCCAAGGCTCATAGGAGCCTGGGGTCCGCTTGGCAACTAATCCCAAGAATATTATATAGGCACAAAGTTTTAACGAAAGCGGCTGCCATCTGCCCTTCCAACCCAGAGGGTAAACTAGGCCTTATTGGGATTAGTCCGGTTCCCTCACGATGTTTTCCTTCACCGAAATGCGACTAGTAAAATTTCAAATGATATATAATTATCGTACATAAGTTCCGAAAAACTCATTGGTACGAGCCAGGGTTTGAACCCGCGGCCTCCGGATAGCAAGTCGCACGCTCTTACCGCTAGGCCACCAGCGCTTGATGCGCAGCGCGCGAATGATGTACTTAATATATAATATGGTACGATGAATCAAACGCACCCATCACTTTTTATCACCGTGCAATTGAAAAAGATGAACACTGACATCATCACGCTTTCACGTAGTAGTCGGGTCACTAACGGCTTAGACTAGGAGGCCGCAAAATACATATGGCATACGAAACAACACACTTGACTACATAATCCAGCAATGCACTGAGCTAAATCTTCTTGTCATGTGTCCGAAACGTGCACCTGAGGCACCTTTGTTGCATCTTGAACTAGGTATCCTCATCATGAAGCCTTTAGCATCTTGACAGATGATTTAAGCAGCGTCTACGCGAGGGACAACGTCTCTCGTGGCTGTTAAGCCAATGCGCGACCGGCTTTTGCGTTGCGACCGCATTTGTGGCAGCTGAAATAGGGGGCTATGTCGGCAGCAACTTCTGGAGGATTGTGCCTCATTGCGCGTTTTGGAACCTTGAACCTAAGTGATAAATTATCTTAACATTGGATGTACTGTAAGTAACTAACCCCAGACTGATAACAAAATCATAGTATGGAAGAATTCATTGCTTGAATGAGAATTGAACTCAAGGTTATAAGTAGTCGATATGGTGGCCGTAACGGAATTTTTCCTTTATATAAGGAGGGCAGTTTTTGTATAGGTAGGTGCGCCCTGGACGTAGGTAATTATGATATACGAGTAACTGACTTACTTTATCGGAACCCTCAATTATCCAAACTTTTTTCACGTGTTTTATATTTTAACGTTAATTTGTACATCAAATTTAAATATACTGTACTATTTTTACGTAAAATTAGAGTAATATTTAAAACCATTCTCTAATAATGATTGTTACTTTGAAGCAACTCCAAACAATAGTAATGCAACTACGCCTCAAAAACACAAACAAAGTCCGAACTGCTGCTTAGGTAATTGTTAAACCTAGCGTGCTTTTGCCAACATTACCCAAGCGGAGAAAAGTTCCGCTCCGAGCGGAACCAGGCTCCGCAACTTTCCACAACTTTCTAGACTATAGAACCACAAAGGTACGTGCCGCGGACCATATCAGCACATCAGCACTATCTGCTTTCCTATGCAAATGAGTTGAAAGTTGGAGCTACGGCAGAATAAGAAAATAAGGGAAAATGGCGTGGCATTTACAAAGTTCTAGCATAATGAGTTTTGAAGTTACTATTCATTGTTATGGGATGATGCCTTAGGGTGCTTGTACATATATCACGAATTGTATGAATTGTAGAAGGCTAACCTTATGAGTGATAGGTTAAAATTACCTATTTTTTCATGGGCCAAATCCATGACATGGGCGGCTATCATGACTAAAAGAAATGGAATATCAACGCAGTTCTGTATTAATTTAGCCTCTATACTTATTCACTAGATTCGGTGTATGATTTTTGGAGTAGATTCAATAGATTAATACTGTACTGTACACACCTTCACTCTGAAATGTCCGCTATCATTAAAATAAAAATAAGCGTAGTCTGGCCAGAAAATCGTTCTAACTGAAGAATATTTTTCCTAGTTGCTTAGTTTACTCTTCCTAATCTTGGATGTCAGTCTTATTAAGCATCAATTGTTGGGTAAAATGTAAAATAGTACTAGTATGTATAGTATAATGGTTGGAAGTATAGGATAGTTTGGGTCAGGCCGGGATTGGCGCGAGTGTGGAAGGCGCGTGTGGCGGGGCGGAAGGCAGAAAGTTCGCTATAGTTGCTCCGCGCCGCCCACGACACGTTGGCAATGGACGCATTATTTGCTTGTTACTAGATAAATAAAGACGATTTAACAAAACAGATTAAAATGCCATTAAAATCATTAATGACATTGGTTCATTTCTCTCTCTCTTCGACGACTTCAGAATTTCCTCCCTCTTCGTACCAAATTGACTCTTGCCCGCTCTCTCTTGCTCCCTCTACTGGACTATGGTGACATTGCGTTCTTGGATCTTAATGAGGAATTGCTGAATAAACTTGAGCGCTTACAAAATGTCTGTATCAGGTATGTGTATGGCCTCCGTAAATACGACCACATTTCTAATTTTCGTAAGCAGCTCGGGTGGTTACCGATCCGCCAGCGCAGGGATGTGCATGTTCTGTCGTTGCTTTTCAACATACTCTTCAACCCCTGTTCCCCATCTTACCTAACCGAGAGATTTAACTATCTGGCTGAAGGAAGTGATCACCGCTTACGTTCTAGTGCTAATCTTACGCTTGCTATCCCTTCGAATAAGTCTCGAACGTACGCAAATTCATTCACAGTGCGCGCGGTGAAGTTGTGGAACGAGTTGCCCCTGTCGCTCAAACGGTCCCGGTCTGTAGCATCACTCAAAGTTAATCTGAAAAAGCTTTGGCTTTCCCACGAACTGTGATTTGGTTGAGTGCTAATATATATATATATTATTTATATATTATATATATATATATATTTATTTAATATTTATTTAGTACTATATATTTATGTATGCTAGTACATATTTATTTTATTGCATAATGCAATTGATGTATTTTAGTTATTCGTAGACGTTAATATTGTAGTTTTCCTTCTTAAATATTATTGTACGTTCTGTAAGTTTGTCTATCTATCTAATTCGAATTTTCCACTCATTTACTCTAAGGTTAGCTGGAAGAAATCCCTTATAGGGATAAGCTCGCCTTTGTACCTAAATTTATATGAATTTCATGTTATCAATTTTTGTTTTGTACAATAAAGTGATTTACTACTACTACTACTACTACTACTACTACTACTTCATTTCAAGATACGTAAAATGATCTTGGATATTTATGATTTATGGTATTCATCAGGAATTTATTTTATGAGCACAAAACAATTACATATATACAGAGAAAATCCAGGCAATGTGTACAAAGGCGAACTTATCCCTTTAAGTGGTCTCTTCCAGCTTAATTTTAAGAAACTGAGATAGACAAAATGAGATATGGTAGTCAACCTATATGTAGATGACGGCAAGACTTAAAAGAATTTGATAACCCTAAACATAAATAAAAACAATGCATTAGATGCATAGGCATATATAAGATACAAATAAACTTTTAAAGTCAGACAAAAAATTTAAAAAAACAACGGGTTGAACTCCGGGAGTGCCGGTAGAAGTGAAAACTTGAATTTTACCACATAAATGATAGTACTTTTATACTGATAATTAAAGCAATTCGTGCAAAATTATTCCCTAACCATTCCAAAACATCAATCACTTCAACAATATTCATTTATCTATCGTACACAAACATAACAATTTATATTACATTAAAAATATAACACTTCAGAACTATTACAATTATTTAACATTAAAAAGTTTATCTCTCAGAAAAATCAACTTCCATTCATAATTTCGATCAGGTCACGTGTCCGTCTTACGAGTTTTCGATCTGTCGGTCACGTGACCTGTCGCGAGTTTAAAAAAATTTCCCCCATTACAAAAAGTGCACAGCGCCGCTAAAGAAGTTTTCACTTCAAAAAACAATAATGTATGCAGAAAACACGTTCACTGTAGAACAACCCGGGCTATCTGAGAAAGTAATTTATAAAGTTGGATGGCGATAGCTGGCATTATTTATCTTGCTGTTGCACTAGCTACGAGAACATTAATTCAGAACTAGCTTAGTAATTCATTTAGTAAGCTATATTATATGGCAAAGCAGCAAAGCCGTTATTATATTAAGACGTTCCTCATAGGCGTTATTCGTTAGGGTTCCGTGGGAACAAATATAGATATAACTCCGTAATAGATGGATGCAAAGACGTGCCTCCAAAATCGAGAAAATTTGATTCTCGATCAGATGGCGTCGCGCCACTACCTTTGGCCTACTCTCGTCTATACGTCTCGTCGTCGTCGTCTATGGCGCTGACGATTTCGTTTGTTATTTAACAATTTTAACGCAAATCAGTGACAGAACATGGGTCAAAATTATAAAAAATATTAATGCAAATATTGCAAATAAAAAACATTTATCCATATATAATAAATATAAATACATTTTTTGATATTTTTATTTTTAGTTTTAATCGTGTGTCGATAGATGGCAGTGAATTTACTGTGGCTACAAAATTTACTATGACAGTACCGCTCTATCCTATTATATCCTCTTTGGTGGGAATCTGCTGAATCCTACACCGGAACACGCGACGCAACAGAAAACTGTGTCGCCGGAATGATTATTATTTTGCTTATAAGATTTTATTTATTTATTTATTTTTATTATTGTATGTACCTACATACATAATATGTTAGTTTGTAAGGTATGTCTCTATGGGCCTTAGTTGCCTGAAAATAAATATTTAATTTAATTTACTTAGCAGCGAGTGTTGAAAAAGATACAAAAAATACAAAACATGATGCAAGGTGTTCCATGTTTCAAAAGGCGCGTGATGCCTAAAAATTTAGGTGTCAACACACGAAATAATATTATGATTACAATACTTTATTTAGAGTTCTAAATAGATAGATAGATAAAATACAGAATACTTAATTACTTATTATTTGTGTAAAAAAAGGGTATAAATAAAATTGGCGTTACGTATAATATAGAAGCAGATAACTGGCGGTCTTATCACTAAAAAGAGATGTCTTCAAGACTACCTAGACAATTCTAGATGTAGATATATATAACATTTCTGTAAAAGTCCAAATGCATGAAAATGTAACCTCGCAACGCCAAAAATAAATTCACGCTAAATCATGATTATTTTTTAAATAATGTGTAAAAATCTTGAAGTGTTAGGTAAGAAGTCATAATATGTCAAATCTTATCCGAATCTATGTTTTTATTATATCTACATACATGTATTATTTAAAAACTCCTAATCATCCTCTACGTGAGACGTGGGCGCTAACGATGGGCCTCATAAGAAGGCTCAAGGTCACGCAAAGGGCAATGGAGAGAGCTATGCTCGGGGTTTCTCTGCGTGATAGAGTCAGAAATGATGATATCCGCAGTAGAACTAGGGTCACCGACATAGCTCGCAGAATTGCAAACCTTAAGTGGCAGTGGGCGGGGCACATTGCTCGCAGAACTGATGGCCGGTGGGGCCGGAAGGTTCTGGAGTGGCGTCCGCGTACCGGAAGACGAACTGCCGGTAGGCCTCCAACGAGATGGAGCGACGACCTGGTGAAGGTCGCGGGAATTCGGTGGTTGCGAGCGGCACAGGATCGGTCGGAGTGGCGAGCCTTGGGGGAGGCCTATGTCCAGCAGTGGACGTCTATCGGCTGACATGATGATGATGATGAATCATCCTCTAGCGTGTTATGTATTATGTACATATTTATTTTAGTTGAAATATTTTTCTATAAGTTTTAACACTTTTAACATAAAATCAGCATTAGAGTATAATAATATACAGAAACATGATCTATTCTTAAGGCCCCTTACAAAAGGACTCATGTTTCATTCTATTCTCATCAAATCGCAACGCCACGACATACAAGAATGCATGTACTGTACAGTCGCCATCAGATATATCTGAGCGGCCAACGTACTCACAAATAACTGAGCACGCCTCTATTGTCAAGGCGTTAGTGCGTGTTCAGATATTTTTGAACACCTCGGCAGCTTCGATATATCTGAGGGCGACAATACTTTAATTATGTATCGCCACCACCTTTGTCTGAGACGACCATTCGTAGCCATTGTCTTAAAACTAAACCTACCTTCTATTTGTCTCTAAAAAGACGTAACTGACTCTTAGCTAAATGCACCGTTATTCCGTTAGGAGTAAGGTTTAATGTAGTGATTGTAATCTTTTTTGTCTAGAGTATGTAAGGTGCTTTGTGCATGGTTATAATAGTGTAGAGATAGGAGTACAATTATCAATTTATCATTTAGTTTTGTGACGTCTTTCTTGTTTCGTACCTGAGTATTTAAGATGGACGGATGTGGCGAGTACTTAGTTACAGTACTATAAATTCTAACTTTTATTGTAGAAATACATTAATTGTAAACGAAAGAACCATGAGATTTTTACTCTAGTTTATTACTGATTGTAGAAAAGAAAATTGATACCTATACTTGGTAATAGAAACAATAATTATAATTTTAAATGGATCACGCACAGTTTCTCGATAACATTTTACCTACATCTACATAAGTAGGTATCTATAGGTATCTACTTGTGGCGGAAAATAGTACCTACTAGAATTGCAATTATAATAATTAATATTAATTTCCATCAATCTCTCTAGCTCCTTCAGTCTCCATACGCCATGATTGAGTAAAAAACAGATTATAATAATTCAGATTTTCACGCCACCGTAAAATACCTAATAGCGACCAAAAAACAGTGAGCAGGAGAGTGGTCCCAAACATTAGGTAAGTACCTACGTCTCTATATTATTAAAACTTCATATTAAGAGGAATGAGTATTTGTAGGTAAGCACTTGTATTAAATTACTTACACTTACGAGTACGTACATCACATTACAAACTAAACATTCTGGCGCAGAATACTTAGACCAAATTATGTTCGCAAAATTTCTGCGACGTCTAAGTAAGTACTATTTAAATAACTCATAATATCTACTTAGTATCATTAAGAAATCAAATTAACAAAGATATATACATATATAGCTATTAAATATATTTGACAATTAAGTAGGTATATACGCAGGCCTGTATAATCTCAAAATAAGCCGCCATTGCTAAAACTAACCCTTCTAACCTCTCTTAACAACGGCCCCAAATCTACACCCCCGCGATCTTCTTTCATCCCTCCCCCTTTTGGGGTCAAGTCACCCTACTTAAGATCGATGGAGGGGGGCAGATTACTTCGCGATAAGGGTGGGCTGCCCTAAAATTAAGGGCGCCCTTTGTGTCTCAGAGCGTCCAAACTTTGTACGCTGTTTTGACGGGTTTTATAATTAATTTGCTAGTTTTGACCCGTAGTTTAACGAGGGGAAATTAATTTTGATTAAATTTAGGAGGGCAGTAATTAGATGATAGGTATGTTTTATATGTGGTGCGTGTATTTAAAACAGGTTTAAGTCTACGAGAATTACAGAAGACCAACGTAACGTAAAATAGCTTTAGGCAAAATGGAGCCAATTAGATTTAGGTACCTACATACCTTAACTATACCTAATAATAAACCAAGCGTGATATCATATATTTCAGAAGATGATACGTAGTTCTGTGAGAAAACGTGTCAAATTAATACTGTAAAAAAAACCGTGTAAAAAATACAATAACAACTTCCGAAATCTAAATACCTACTCGAGGCGATTGCACGAACTACGTAAAGCGTTTGACATATTGACTATCTATATACCCTACTACGACGAAGCCAAAAAAGGAGGGTTATGGATTCTTCTACATAGACCAGAGCCACTTCTTAAGTAATTGAGCTAAACTCCCATGTAGTAGATTTTGTTTGAAACTCATTTAAACAACCATGTCCGACCGGGTTGTCACAAGGAACCTTTATCGGGCAACTTTTCCAATTATGTACGTGAAGTGAGCGCGGGCAAGAAGTTTTAATTGCTGCCAACTTGCGGCACTATTAGGACGTTGTAATGAATTTAGTCGCCATTTTGCTTTATTTGCATTATTTTTGAATTTTAATATGTATTGGTGTAGATTTAGACTTCCAAGTGAATATTTAATCTTTTACGGTTTCTTACTTGTTTATATATATATATTATTAGTGAAAAAAAATATTGTTGCATAAGTTTTGCTCGAAACAAGCCAGTGGCTGTCATTCGTTCAGCTGATATGCAAATAAATAACAATGAAGATTTTCACTTCGTCACAATAATTAATTACCTACTTACCTATGTTGACGTCACAATAATTAAATACCTACTTTAGTATGTGTTGACGAGTTAGTATGTATTATACCTACCTATATAGCAAAAAAATCGCTATCTAAACTGAAATCTAAACAAAAACACGGGATCAACATACCCATGTTGATTCCGTGTTTTTGTTTAGATTAAGCTAGCATTAAAATACCTAAACATAACAAGTGGAATCCAAATGCATACAACGCTGTATTAACGAAATCAAATCTATTTAAAATGAAATTGTCGGTACAAACTTGTATAATATCTAAATTGCTAAGCAAGTCACGATTCTACATCAAATAGGTAGTCATTTTTTAACCTACCACCTATCTGCTCTCTGGGTGCATGGAAAAATGAACTTCATATAGTACTCAATAAGGGTGCTTTTATAATATAACTGTTGAGTAAGATATGAGTTTGAAGGAATAAGCCGTGGAAATGCGCTATTTTTTATTTATCGCCCATCTTCATTTGACGCTGCAACGAGAAATCAACTTTGTATTTAATGTCTAAGGTTGGTTTTAGAATGCCGAGATGGGGTGAGATACGAGGGTGTGATATAAATCGGGTGAAATGTCCAATAAGTCCGTGTTGTGGGCGGGGGTGGGGCGCGGCGGGCGGTTTTAAGGTTTAGGTATTTACTTAATCAAAGATTGTATGAAAAATTTTAAGGGGTTTGAATGGACATTTTATGAGATGAGATATAGGATCAAACATGGTTATTAAGTTAGGTACTATTAACTACTAAGTATAATTGATGTCTACATCCTGCTGCAAAAGTGCATTGCCACTTTATGAATTAATTCCATTCATAACGTGTCCATAGCAAGTACATATAGGTACCTTCCTACTTGTTTTTAGAATAATAAAGAAAATGTTAAATGTATGTGTATGCGTGTGTTTATGTCAGCTACGATGTTTATAAAACACACAGCTGAAGATCGCTTTTTATGTAAATCTAATATTTTTGCTGCAAATTATACTTTTGGTAATAATCATTCAAACCCATTTGATGTATTTTAATTGATATCTATAAGTAAATACATATGATGATGATGATGATGATGATACATATATGTATGTTTTGAGACACGATATGTCACAACCACACGAAAACAACGACTATTCGGACGCCAATTAATACTCGTACTGTAGTAAAAGCTTTTTTCTTTTATTGCTATTTATTTACATAATTAAATAGCAATAACTCCATTCCGCAGTACTTACATAAGTACTGCGGAATGGAGTATCGAGACAAACCCTTCTAATTTAACGATGCTTTTATCAAATATCGTGTAATTCATACAAGATGTATCATGTGATTTATCTCTAATAAATAATAAATAAAATAAAATATAGGGAAAAAGTTGCTCAAAGTATTAAGATAATTATGCTTCTCATAAAGCCATACAAATACTTACTTATTCACAGAACACTTATTTACAGAAGAAGTCAACCTATTTTAAGTTACTAAATGATGCAAAACACAGCATACACGAAAAATAACTTCCCTAACTTCTATAGACAAGAACTAAAATTACCCTTAAGTAAAATTCAACCCCATCCCTACGGTAGTGTGTATTCAAATTACCACCCTTGGGAGGCAAGAAATTACATACTTTGGTCTTATCGCCGAGTAAAATAGAATATTAAATCCGCCGGACGAATGCGGACGGACCGTACTAAACAACGGGCTTGCTCCACACTGGACCTAATATTTCTTTGTTTATTGAATTTAAAAAAATATTATAGAAATCTAAGGTCGACAGGTTTAAGTCCCTATCTTACAACTAACATATAATAGATGTTAACAGAATGTTAAGGATATCTCGTTAGTTTTATATAACACTAAACTCTCGCGTTTTGTACACATAATTAATGTCATTACCGGGTCTAACGTGATTAAATTTCAATATTCCACCATCCCACTAACCCCGGATTAAGCGGTTAAACCGTTAACCCAGTGTCAATTTGTACTGGTAACCATGGTAACTCCAGGTTTAACCGGTTAACCCCGGGTTAGTGGGATGGTGCAAGTGGCGCTTACAGTTAATTTCGATTTCTATGACACGAAATAGATGCAAACGAGTGACGTAAATGTTAAATTAAACAGTCATCAACAGCTCGTAATAATCCCCAATCTGAACCGGAACTTTCTAAGTGGAAACTTGCGTGAGAATTTTCTCATTAAAGTTTCCAGAAAGTTTAGGAAAGTTTGAGAATTCTCTGCAACTTGCACATTGTTAGAGCAAAGCAGAGAAAACCAGGGTCTCAGCGTGGGATAAACACATTCGATATGACGGGTCCTAACGTCAAGGAATGCCTTTACGTTGCTTATTGGCGCACAAATCGCACCCGGGAATGCTTTATACGTGTTTAATTTAAAAGGAGGTGAGACATTCTGACACGGTATGTGGGACAGTGGAGAAAGGCGTTTTTCACAAAAAAAAATTAACTTGCTGTTCGCCTAACAGATCTCACGACTAATTTAGATCCTTCTTAACTGTATTTATCTGACTATTCTTCTGCCAAATTTCATCGCAAAATCTGACAGTTGGATTTACCCGAGTTTGAAGTTAAGCGACTCACTTTTCCTATCATTATCAGTGTCAGGAACTAATGAAGCTTATTCTGATGATTGTAATAACTGGTTATGAATTTGATCTGGGATGGATATGATACGTCAACTGTCAACAGTGAGATTTCTTCAATTTTGACAGCTGACAGGTACCACAAACAAATCTAGATCAAATTAATTCATAATTAGAATAAGCCTCCATAATGTCTACAAACCTGCCCTAAGTATGCAATTAATATAATTACGTGCGGCCGCTTACACTAAATTCCGTCATTATAACATCGCTTTTTTAAATTGTAAAACCTCTCTTATTTTTCTGTCTTATCCGATTTCAAAACGAACTTTCTAAATAGAAATATTAAACAGAATTATGACTCATTCCCACATGAATCCATTACAAAACTATTCGTTGTCAAACATTAAAACCAAGTTTAAATATTCACCCCAGACAAACTAAGCACTATTATTACATGGACAACGGTAAACGCAAGAGACACACACACATAAATAGGTCCCCGAGCAAATATATCCAAGTGACGGGGGTCTCGGTCAGTTTCGTATCCTTCCCCCTTTTACCACTATAAGGGGGTGGGGGCTACCCTTATAAACAGCTAAAGCGGGGCAAAATTGTAAAATTTGGATGTCTGGCTCTGCCGTCAATTTGTTAAGATAACATTGTATGACTAGCAATTTGAGATCGGATATAGTTCCTAATTCGCTTTGCAAGTTTCGAGATTGGATATTTCCTTTGGATAGTCTATGGCGATAGTGGAGACTCTAAAGTCGTTACTTAGTCGTTGATACAATCGTATTCTGAGCTAAAAGCGAGATGGTAGTTTTTATAAATAGTTATAGGTTAATACTTATTATTTCTATGCCTATTCAGGCAGGATGTGCTGATCAAAAATTGTTTTATTACATCTTTACTGTACCGCATTCAAGAAATGAATAAATGATTATGATTATTCTTAAGGCTCATAGAAAACGACGTTTCTTATAAATAAGTGTTCCGTGAACAAAGCTTCAAACACAAAAACAGCGTTTGTTTTTCAGTCCTTTTCACGAGGAGTTTCGATAGATAGACATTAAGATATCGCAAATACTAAGGATGTAAGAGTCATACTCATTTTTATGTCGTGACAATTGTCTCTGATACCAATGGTATTTCACTCAATTGTTCGGGCATGAAAATAATCGACGAGTTCGATCAAAATTAAACATTATGCATTTTTAGGATAAATTTTCATCTTGTGTTTTCATGTCATTATTAATGGCGTGTTTTAGATCTATTTTCGTTTTTTTTTTCGATAGAGTGCAAGTTGTTTCATCAGGTTTCGAATAGATAAAGTTACTAGAGAAAGGCTTCAAGATTGCTATTCATATTTATAGACAACCGTATTACTCGTATGATCTAAAAAAACGCCATAATTTTTCAAAACCTCTGCTGGCTGAACCCCTGCACCTTAAGGCACAGAAAGGCAAACAAAGGAACCATGCTTTATAGTAACGATGACGTGATGACGTACCTTTTGCTAGGTATCCAACATCGGTTTTGGTAGACAGTGAGAATTCTGTACGAAGGCGAAGTAGGTACTGTTCTATTCCGTGCTTCCTGACGCTTTACCACATTTCTGGATCGAAAAGCAAGTGGCGCTACGCTCTGTAGCTCAAACAGCTTGTGGGATTATGACGGATCTTTGACTTGTCGCACCAACAAAACATCAAGAAGTTTTAACTGTTAGTACTAAAAAGCGTAAAAATAAAAATATAACGAGTGAGGCTTGTAACAGGTACAAACATTTAAACAGATAATCTTCCCTCTTTGCTCTAAAATCAGTCGATTCGCAAGATTATTTGCTTACTTACTTACTTACTTACTTCGCTCGCTCAGCGACCCGAAGTGGATCTTGGCCTCCGATACTAGATTTTGCCATTCGTTCCTGTCCTGTGCGATCCGACGCCATTCAGCCGCTTGGATGTCACATAAGTCTTTCTGGACGTCATCGATCCACCGGTACCTAGGCCTTCCGACCGGACGTTTCCCAGTTGGTCGCCCTCACCCCAGATAAGCTTTCTTGGCCGCACGATCCTCTCCCATCCTCTCCTCGTGAGTGAGCCAGCGAAGCCGAGCAGCCTTGCTCTCGCCGATGATGTTGGGCTCGCCCCAGTTTTTCCACCTCCAAGCCAGCTCTTGGTGGCAAAGAGGAAGATCTTTAGAAGGATCTTAGGCCCTACAAGACGAGAGGATGGCTCTTGGAGAGTGAGGAGGAAGATTATTTGCTGATTTTCTTAAATCTTTCTTAGCTTTGTTCAATCTACCTGGCTGGAAAAAACACCGATTCTCTACCAAACAGTTGTTTCAATTCCTGACAATGTTCGCCTTTTCCCATCATAAATTAATTAGATGAAGAAAGGTGTTTTGTAGAGAATCCCTATTTTTGTAAGTAGCAAATAGTAAGTTTACTGTATAAGTTTTAATAATTTTCCAGTCCGAATATAAAGGTGATAACATTATTGGCTCGAACACAATTCATCGCACACCAGCATTACTCACGCACACCACGTTTTAAACACACAATTTTCCGGAGACCGAACACGGACGCAATGCTAAAAACGTAGGCCTAAAAACTGTATTTCGGCCATCACCCCCCCTTTGGGAGGGAACTATCCCCCCGGCACTTGACGACCGCGACTTTAGAATATTAATGTTGGTGGATTATTTAATACTTTCGACTTATCGATTCGCTTTTAAGGTAGGTATAAAGGGCTTTAGATATCTGCGTGTTTGGTGAAGGAAAGGATTATCAGGTAACCGGACTAATCCTGAACGGCTTAGTTTCGCCTCTAGTTTGGAAAATCAGGGAGTTGACATCGTATACAAACTACCTAAGCCATGTCTTGAGACAGGTGGTCGAGAGAACAAAGGTATTTATTTAGGATGCAACTGGGTGAGGAATTTCGTTTATTTTTAATCAGGAAATAAAAATAATATCCAGCAGCAGGTGACGTTAAAATCTTAAAAAGTACTTCATCACAAAGCATCAGTATAGAAGGTAGATAGCTGATAAACTCTTCGTAGGTTGACGTTATTGGCAACAAATGTTTTAAATAAATAAAATATCAATTCGCATGTCTATCGGCTCGAATTCGTGCGGTATTCTTGACTGTACCAGTATGTAAAATATCCTATTCCGCCAGTTTTTAATGAAGGCTACGGTATGATAATCAGAATCACGCTACATACAGACAGAGCTGCAACGCTGTAGCGATTTTTGGCAACTCTCAATATATCACGTCGGTTGCACGTCACTAGATGTGTGTGCACGCACACGCGCGCGCGCGTCATCGTCAAGTTGGGTGGTACGGTTGGAAGAAAAAAGAAAAAAAACAGTCTTTAGTTTTTTTTTTGATACGGAGAAGACTACATGTCACATGTGATCCGTTTAATGAAGCTCCATATTGCAAGGGGGTTAGAAACTGTTGCTCACAGAAAACGCTAATAGATATAGACAGGATCAAGGCGGGAACAGTGGCTCAACGCAAACAGTGGCTCAGTCGCCCAAATATCGCTATACAATGTAGCACCCTTGTATAACCATTGCTCGTCGAATTGAATTTGTTCGATTACTGAATGTTTCTGATGTATTAGCAGGGAAGCATATAGCCACTCATGTTAGAATTAGGTTGAGTGAGCCACCCGGCTATTTTTTTTCCGAGCCACTGTTCCGTCCTTGACCCTACATACAAATGCTATGGAAGCTAAAAGTTCTTCACGAAGGAATAAATTTTCGATTACGCGTCAGTTCACATTATTGTCATTATTAATGAGGAATGAGAATGATTTATTAGCTGATTAAGTTATTTCACTTAATCTAAAGTTGCAAGGGTTTGTAAAAAACACACTGAAAAGCAAAACACAATCTGTTAGAGTCAATTATTAAGTCATGGCACTAAACACAGTCATATAACCGACGTTTATTTTTATCTGCTTTTTGAAATTTACACAAATTTTTATTTAAATTTGCGTTTAATTTACATTGACTGTAGCCGCCGTGCAGGTGTCGACGACAAAGGCTGGTTACGAGGTACAGTTGACGAAAACGGTTAAAGTTGTAGAAGTGGTGGTAATAGTATGGAGGCTGATGCGAAAGTGATTAAGCTAATTTTGAATGGTAAAAAGGTAGTCTAAAATTAGGTGCCTCTAACTGGCCGCGATACAGGTTATGTGGAGCGCTCCTATTGGTGCTTTTAAATAAGCCTCCGCAGAGTAAGCGAGCCCGACGGCTGCGTTTAGCTACTGCATTATACAAATAAAAGGTTGTGTTCGTAACATTGACCATCTATGCAATTATGAGTTTTTTTTAAACTTTCATTGTTAAGAAATAAGTCCAATGTTGCTCAAGGATTTCTTCAACAACAGAACTGCTCACGCTGTCCTCATTGAATGTTATATTGACGATTATCACCGCGTGTCAAAATGAAACGAGCGCATATATCATGCGCTTATCATGTTGTCATTTAGTGCCCTTAAGAAACTAGACATACCAAAAAATTAAAAAAAAATCTTCTAAGGAAACCGCTTTTTTTGTTCTGTTTCGCCTGTCCGTACCCCCACCGGGTATTTGCGAAGTGTGAGGCGCGTTATTAGTTCGGCCGTGTCGGCAGCGGATAGGTTTTCACAATTTTGAGCACGGCGCACAATGCCGCCCATTTTCTATGATTAATGGGCGTTAGTTCAAGTTTTAGTTGCGAACAGTGACAAACAAGATTGGGTTTGTCTGTCCACAGTAAAAACAACAATATTGCCTTTTTAGATGTAAAGATCGGGAAAACTGTCAACAGTAAACATTTTAGCGGTAGGTTATTAAACTACTTAATTAGACATTATTTTTAAATTATACTTTTCTTTAGTTATTGACTTATTGGACTAGATATGTATTATCTTGGCATTAGTTTTTAAGACTGTTAGCTTAACAGCGAAACACTTATTTCATATAATTAAATTTTGACTTTTGGAGAGCTTTTACTATGGATGGTATAGAAAGGATCGCAATCTCTTATGGCAGAATTGTTGTAAAAGTGACCGCGTTAAGCTTTAAATAATAGTTCCTAATCTCTCCGGTGGCGCTAGTTAGGCTCTGGGACATGAGTATAACATGAACCATATAAGGCAACAAATAACCCGACCAAATTACGTAAGTTGTTTTTGGTAGTATTTCGGTGTATGGTGGCGCCGCCTAATTACTGTTTTTTGATGGACACTTTTCATACATAGAGATTTGGCTCCTTTATACAGTCTCCATGGCTTTTACACCTGCAATTCTTGTCAGCAGAATTATCAGCGCGTGACGTGACGATACCTAAAGTATATGAAAAGTTTGCTATATTACGAGTTATGGTTAGGTTTTTTTCTAACGTCCAAATTTATGTGTTCCAAAATGCATTCATTAAATACATAAATACGTATATACATACAATTCCTATTATACATGGAGACTGTATAAAGGAGCAAAATCTCTATGTACGAAAAGTTTCCATCAAAAACATCAAATAGCCACGTGGCGCCACCATACACCGAAATGAAATTTCATAGACCTAGTATTTTATATAGATGTGCGCCCGTGAAGGACAGAACACGCAATGCGACAAAATTAAAAAACACGTTTTAACATTCCTGACAACATACCAAAAACAACCTACGTAATTTGGTCGGGTTATTTGTTGCCCCTCCCGCTTTTCATCTCTATATTATTACACCTCTATGGTTCATGTCATGTCCATGAGCCTACCTAGCGCCACGGGAGATATTAGGAACTATTATTTAAAGCTGAAAGCTGGTCACTTTTGCAACAGTTCTGCCATTAAATATTGACGTCCTTTCTATACCATCCATACTATTATATCTTATCAGTGATACGGCCATGTCACGGCCTAAAACAAAGTCTGTGCGTGTAATCTTTACGCGCGATTGAAGTAAAACTTCTTTGACGTTTATCGCTATGTTGGCACTTTGACGTGTGTCCTATTGTGCGTGTGTCACTACTGAGCGTTACTTCCGTCAGAAAAAAATCTGAGTTACCCTCTAGTCGCGCCTAAAGAAGTTTTACTTGAACAAAGTCAATGCCTTAAGACGATTCTCGCTGATTTGGCCTTGAGCGTCTCAGCGTCTCTGTACCCGCACCCCGCTCACTGCGATCGTACGTGAATTTCGTCTCGGTGCGGCGACTGCGGCGGAACGAGGTTCAAAGAATAACCTACAGCCCAGAGGCGCGCGGCATTTGGCGCTATACCTCGTATTTGTGTATCTTTTGCAGATATTTTGTTGTTTGAGTATGAGTAGATCATGCGTGTAGTGGGAGGTCGTAAATTATAATAAAAATATATTCCCTTATGCATTATACTTTACAAGCCTCAGTTAGTTAATTTGTGTTTTATCTGTTTCTTACAAATAAATACCTAAGTCAAATCGACGGATTAAGATTTATAGCTAAAGCTTGATATGTACTAAATTGAGGCGTACAGTGCGTTTATTTTATACAGTTTTTTTTTATCCGTAATAAATAAATATAAATAATGCCATTAATAGTTAACTTATAAAATTAAAGTACCTACTAGCTTCATATACTACTACAAATTTGTTATTTTTCGAAGTTCGAAGTTTTCTCAATCATTACGTGGGAATATCATCATTATTAGGGTTCCGTACCTCAAAAGGAAAAAACGGAACCCTTATAGGATCACTCGTGCGTCTGTCTGTCTGTCTGTCCGTCTGTCACAGCCTATTTTCTCGGAAACGACTGAACCAATTAAGTTGAAATTTGGTGTATATATGTAAGTTTGTGACCCAAAGACGGACATGTAACGTAAACAAATTATTTTTAAACACGGGGGCCACTTTTGGGGGGTAAAAGAGAAAATAAAAAAAAAAGTTTTTCAAACTATATCGTGTTACATATCAAATGAAAGAGCTCATTGTGAGAATCTCAAATGTATATTTTTTATAATTTTAGGATAAACAGTCAATTCAATTCAATTAAATATATTCTTTATTAAAATAGGCCTAGCAACAAGCACTTTTAAATTGTTTAGAAGTTATTCACGAAAATAGGCAAAAAATGAGCATTTTATCTCCCTTTATCTCCGAAACTATTGGGTATAAAATTTTGAAAAAAATCCACATAATAGATCTTTACCTATAGATCACAGGAAAACTTATTAGAAATGAGCAGTCAAGCGTGAGTCGGACTTAATAATTTACTTTTTGATCCAACCCCTACGGGTTTATTAAAGACATTTCACGCAAGTTTCACATAAAAAATTAATTGTTTAATTTGAGTAATGTACGGAACCCTTGGAACGCGACTCCGACTCGCACTTGGCCGGTTTTTATTACAAGCGCGCCACAACCAAATCAGCGCTTTGCAGTCATTTATTTTTTTAGTGGTTAACATTATAATATGTCGGTTAGAAAACATTTATTTATTTATTTCAAATGAAGTTTTCTCAAACATACGTATATTATAGTATAATATATACGGATATTATCATTACATACATTGTAATAGACCGCAAAATACCGTGTTGCGCTCGCTAATGCGCGTCGCAACCAAATCAGCGCTCTGCAGTTATTTATTCTTTGGCCACAATAACTCCGATATTATAGAACTTTGCTTGTGCATAAGCGAACATAGTGCAAGGAAGGCACGGAGCGACGAGCGACACAGCCTCCTCGTCTCAAAGCTGGCACACGACTGCCGGCCACGCCATTTTCAGGCTGCATACGCATGAAATGTGGAAAAACGTTCGATTTCTTAAGAAAATATTTTTTGATTAAGAAAAGCTATGTTGCATTTGTAGAACCTGTTAAAACATTTTTGTTAGTTTAAAAATAATTTTAATCGATTAAGCCGTTTAGAAGTTATAAGCAAAGTTAGCCGCAAAACGGCCTGTCGTGTTATTTTTTTTTCGGTGAAACTACAAATTTCAGGAAAAAAGTCAAATGTTGCGATTGTTGTCCATAGAGTGAAGATGCATATATATTTTTTTCATAATTTTTGGTTGACTCATTTAGAAGTTATAAGCTCTAAAAAGTAACAGTTTTTGGCCAAAAACTGCGCGAAGCGCCTTAAGGCATTAAGTCCGCCTTTTGTACCTTCATGTATTGTGCAATAAAGTTTAAATAAATAAATAAAGTCGAATAACCCTCCTAGTATTGCAATAGATGTGTTAATAAAGGTACGAATAAATGGTTTATCTATCTATCTAGAAAGACAAACTCCGCAAATTACTCGGCACACGAAATTCGTAATGAGAAACCCGTGCGAATACGAATAAATTAGAATTCATATTTAGTTGAAAACCTAATCAAAGGGGTCGACGGATTCAAAGATTGTTCTGTCAATTTGTAATAATTCTCAGGACATTTGTGATTGAGAGTTGATAATTGATAATTGACCGAGCGTTAGCAAAAATCTTCGTTTCAGCTTGGACAAAATGCTTTCGTATGTCCGGATGTTCTCTACAGGCACGGAATAAATAATATTACTTGGTACAGACGGTTCACTCTCTAACAAAACGCATCTATATATTAGGGTATTTGACTGTTTCTTCTAAAAGATCTTCCAGTTTTTTTCGTTTGCGATTGGAATCTGGTCTGGTCTTGGAGATAAACTACCATATAAAATGCATTTATATTATATGCTTGTAAATATATAAAGCATTAGCTTTATATCTTAAATTATTGCCTAATGGCAAACTGATTGACTGATTCTTGTGATGGTTTTTTTTAATTGATAATAACAGAAATATAAAATATGTTCATGTAGTACCTGGTACAAAGATTGGCCAAACTGCGAAGCAGGTTGGAAAAGTATTGTATGGATATCGTCATCTAATACCAACATTCTTTGCTTAGTTTAGGGCTACGGTGATTGATATGTATTGACCTTTATCCTCAAATATTTATTTAAATATTAGGATCGATTAATTTTATTTTTCACATCAATCCGAAAAAGGGGTTTTTCTTCCCTGCTATGAGGGATCAAAGTAACACTTTTCTGTTCTAGGACACTATAAAAAAAATGCACATTATTTTTTTAGCTTAAATGATATTTTTAAACATCATAATTAGGTACCTCATAGGTGATGTGAAAAGCAGTATGTGTCACATGGTAGCAAAATTATTTCCATCTTGGGCGTAACACACTTGATTCAATGTACGCCCTCGCCGTAAATATGTAATTTTGCTCTCTTGTAACACAATCTACTATTTACTCCTCATTTATCGGACTTTGACACCTTTCAGTGGTAACTAGTGATGTAATTGCAAATATGGCTCGCTACTCTGTACATCCATTCCCTATCAAAAATATTCATCTTCTCTTTACCTTCTTAATTCATCTGACGAGATACTTGCAATCGCAGGTGTTTATATAATGATACAAGATTCAAGAATAAGCACATATGTACGAGTAGGTAATTTAATTTCGAATATAAAAAAACCTCACTTAAACTATCGTGAGACATATTTCGTCGGGCAGTGCACGACGAACAACCGCCGCGGACACTCGTGCCTGAGGATGGATTCCCAAAGAATCCGAAACATGTCGCCAAAAGCGACTAAAAATAATAGTGAGTATAAACCGTACTGATAAATATTATAAAAAAACCTGTTTTAAATTAAAAATAAGCGACTTACGTATACGTATACGTATTCTAGTGTGTACTATGTAGTACCTAACCATCGAGACAGCAAGCAGTTACGTTACGACTCACTCATTATTTATACATTAGGTTCGATCTTTGATCGAAATCATATATTTTTTATTACAGAATTATTAAAAAACGTGTGTCTGATAAATATGATCATACTACATAGCATATACTCGTAGATCTTATCTCTTTCAGCGCAAATAATAAATAAATATTATAGGACATTCTTACACGGATACAGTAAGCCTAAGGAGGCTTGTGTTATGGGTACTCAGACAACGATAATCGATATAAATACTTAAATACATAGAAAACACCTATGACTCAGGAACAAATATCTGTGCTCATTACACAAATAAATGCCCCTACCGGGATTCGAACCAAGGACCATCGGCTTCACAGGCAGGGTCACTATCACTATCCACTAGGCCAGACCGGTCGTCAAATACCTAACACAAATAAATTAGTTAACCTAACACAAATATATTAAAATAAAAGCAAGTCGGTTGATGCAATGGTCATAAAGGGGCCCACTGACTATCAGTCCGCCGGACGATATCGGCCTGTCAGTTAGAACAAAAATTTTACAGTTCCGAACAATGGACAGACCGATATCGTCCGGCGGACTGATAGTCAGTGGGCCCCTTTAGAAACTTTTATTTTGTATCACATTCACGGATATATTATATTCCAAGTATTATATTTGTTATCAAAATAGTTGTGCATCAATAAACATTCGTTCGACGGACATTGGAACCCGAACACTACTTGCAAGCATCTCATTTGCCGCGAGACATACAAACGCCTACGTGCATTTTCAAATTTTATGCCTACCACGTACAGCCCCCTCTCCGCACTAGTGTGCAGTTTTTGCTGACATTCGTCGAGAACAGTGGCCAGTGTAAAATGAGCTATCCGAATGTCGAAAGGGTAAAGTATCCGAGCTAAAACAAGCGAACGGCGGGGTAAAGATAGAGCTAGATTCGTTGGTTATTGCGCTTGTGTGCGTGTAGTTTGGCCATAGTGCCACCCCCTGCGTCATCGTACTTACTTACGCTTGTGTTAGAGAATGAACATTTAAAATGCCCACCCCTTGACGATCACTGCGCGGCCATTTTTTTTTGCATGATTTCGGTGCCTAAAATAATTTAGCTTGCAAACTGTTCATGCGGTAAGGCGTGTTTACTGTTGGATGATATTCAAATGCTATTTCGAAATTTATTAGTGATTTTTGTTTGTTGGCAGGTAAGTTAAGTACCTACCTATCTAAGGAATGAATAAAAGCATTAAACGATTTTATGAGCAAATAATATACACCATAAAATACGTAGGTACATAGTTAGAATCCAGGCTATAATTATGTACCTACATACACCTACCTCCATATTTAATGTAAATAGGTAGGTACGTTTTCTATATTTATATTCAGTACCAATTATTATTTCTGTCTTAAGTTTACGTATTTGATATGTTATATCTACCTACGTTTAAAAATGTTGGTGCTTAGTGACTGCTTACCTACTTGAAACTTCTCTTAAGTATTTCAATATACACAATACAGTAGGTACGGACTCAATACTCTCTCTACACTTTCCATGATCATCATTTCAAAATCATCAAAAAAAAAAGAATCATCATCGTCCCGCGCACGACTCTCGCACTTTTGCGAACATTTCCCGTATTTTTGCACATAGGCCTATGTAGCGTTGCACAGCGCTTACCCCCTTTTGGCACCACGGATGCCATTATATAAACGTTGAGTGACGAGTACAATGCCAAATGTAAAATGACGTAAGGGTCATTGTTTCGCAAACCATCTATCAAAGTGACACGATTAGTATCCGCATACTTTCCACTACGCCGCCATTTTGAATTAGTACCTGTTTGGTTTCGTTACTTGGTAATCGATTTAATGCAGGCATCAGTCGATAAGATCATCCATGTTATGTATCCTTCCTTTATGGTAGTAGGTAAGTACATAAACGTAAAGTCCCTTTTTATGGTTTCTTGCAAAATAGATATACAGTCCCAAAAATAGCACCTGGAGGTAGGACACCCAAAAAGCATCATCCAAACCAGCTTAACCTCAGTAAAAGTTGCACGGTTTTCGAATTATTATACCCGTTTTAGGTTTTTATTAATTTTGCTCTTTTTTATCACTGGTTGAGTGACGGTGCCGATATCCACTTAAAGAGCCATCAAAGTTAATTTGAGATTTAACATTCACGAGGTATGCGAGCTGTTTTTTCATTTAATCTTTACTACTAGGGTGTCCTACCTCCAGTGTCCGTTTGACGTGATATTTTTGGGACATCCTGTATATCTATTTTGTAACGTAAAAGACTAGTTTTTGCTATGCGCTATTTACGAAAAACTAAACAGAACGATCTTAGAATTAATTATAAGTAACTTTCCCGCTTTAAAATCTAAGGTCCTAGCAAATTGTATATAATCTTTTTTGTAGACAATTTTATGGATGTAACAGAACATTTTTTTGCTACGGGCCACCGTTTACGAGTTATTTACGAAAAACTATAAAAAGGGACCTTTAACCCCCCCCCCCTACCTGTTAGCTTCACCCCCACCCTTCGGTACTTTTAGTATGTTGTTTAATACATCAAATTTTTATTCCATAAATCACACATACACAGGACAATACGATGAAAGAAATAAGATACTTAAGAAGGGAAAATAATAAGAACAGCAAAAACAAAGAAATTCGGACGGACGAATCTACTCTGCGATTATTTTATTATAAGAGTTTTTCATATTGGAATGGTTCTATAAGATACATACATAGATAACCTAGGCCCAGGGTGTATGTAAATCAATTGGATCCCCCCCACCTCCTTAATTATAAAACTTAGCAGCCTCTTAATTACCTCTGTTTTGTCTCTTTATAACAAACAAATGTCAAAATAACGGATAGAGATAAACGATTATCAACGGTCGGTTTGTTAGATTTGTCAAACGTTCATGGATAACGCCATTAACACCATACTTTTCACTTAATCGATCACTTTTTACTCAATCGATCTCATCTTATCTTTTACAAAGCATTTATTTACATAAAAGATATACTATACTACTAAACTAAAGTAATATACTTAGCTTAAATCTAAAATAGGCTTTTGAGGCCTTGTACCAAGGATGCTGGCGGCATTTCCTCGTATCACAATCTTATCTTTTTCGATGTTATTATTGAGTTTTCAAACTGTACGTCTTTTATTTTTTTTATATATTATGGAATGCAAACTTTTACTTACAGGTATTATGTAAGAAAAAAGAAAAAAATAATAATAAAAAATTGAAAATTTGTGGTACCTATCGCTCGGAGAAGATTCTGCTTGATAAAATAATAGTTTATTATGAAATGAAAATGAATAAATACAAACACTGCACTACTACATGCAAGAAGACATATAATTTTTAATTTTTTTTATTTATTTAATTATGCACAAAGTTTAAAGAAACAAAATGTGTATTTGATACACTTCTATTCTTTGGCCCCTGTTATCAGCAAAAATTGTCTAATTGGATTGATCCAATAAGACACGAGTTCTGTTACCTATGACAGGTTCTCATGACTTCATAACAAAAACCCTAAAATAATAGTTTATGTGACTGCTACATAATGAAATTCATTAAAATATGAGTGTGGGTTTATGAAACGGATGAAAAAAAGATCGTTTCATAAAAGGATCACACGAGTATTTTAATGCCTAATTATGTACAGTTACATTGCTTTATCTACAGCAATATCATATTAAGTATAAGCTTCAACAAAACAACGTAATTTTATACTTACAAACGAATGAAACGTCAAATGGCAGTAATGCAATGCTTTTTCGCGCATGTCAATCATCCGAAATATCCGAACATGGAGACTATATAAAGAAGCCAAATCTCTATGTATGAAAAGTGTCCATCAAAAAACAGTAATTAGGCGGCGCCACCATACACCGAAATACTACCAAAAACAACCTACGTAATTTGGTCGGGTTATTTGTTGCCTTATATGGTTCATGGTTATACTCATGTCCCAGAGCCTAACTAGCGCCACCGGAGAGATTAGGAACTATTATTTAAAGCTGAAAGCGGTCACTTTTGCAACAATTCTGCCATAAGAGATTGGCATCCTTTCTATACCATCCATATATCCGAATGCGAAATTTGACAAAATTATTTGCAACTTACACTTCATTTCGAATAAAACGTCATCTCGACTGATATTAGAATTGAGGCCAAATCCAATTTCTTTGTTTCTCAGAGATGTTCTAAATTTTAATGTAATTAAGGTATCGGTTATAGATAACGTAAAGCGAGGTTTAGACTAGCAAGAACTTGCATGCAATTTACGTTACATTGCTGACTACTAAGGTAAACTGCATTCAAAATGTTTATCAGATACCGCAATCTAATGAAAATTGCATGCAAGTTCTGCTAGTCTAAACCTCACTTAAAGTTAAAATTACAATGCACCCACAGATATATCGATATAGTCTATAGATTATCGTTTCTGAATATATTATAGAGAGGTTATGATACTTATGATATTATGAATAGGGCCTTTATTTTAAGTTTATTTATACCTAGTTTGTATTATTATTTTTAAGTCTATTTGTATTTATGTATAGGTATCTAATCTAGTGTAACCCTAGTTGATGTTTCTAATTAATAAATATAATTATACTTATGATATTGATGTAGATAAAATCTCTTAACCCACCATATAATATATGCCCATTAGGTTTCTGACCCACTGAGAATAACTTGCTCCCATGCACTCATTAAAATACCTAGTAGAAGAGAGAAGAGAATAAAACGTCACTTTCTGAACCCCTAGTGTAAATTTAATTCGATAGCGTGACGTAACGTACGCGTTTGCTTAAAGTATCATTTTGTATGGGATTTTGAGTTTCCAAAACGTCCCGCTTGGCGCGCTGTTCAAAATCCCATACAAAAATAGACATAACGCAAACGCGAACGCTCGTCACCCTATCGAATGAAATTAGGTGTTCTGTAACCACGAGGAGTTCAAACCAAAAACTATTTCTGGGCATTTACGGGTTAAGTATGTTGTGTATTGATTTGTAGAGGTTTATTTTGTTTATTATTTTCTTGATGAAACAGCGATTTTCTAGCAAACAGTTTTCGGTTACACGAAATGCATGCGATGTGACATACAACATATGTGATCTTACATTACAACCGGATTGAGCACGCGCGTGTCTACGCAGCTAGCTGGAGACTTGCTGCATTACGCATTAGGTGTGTATACAATATATTATTTAATATTACTGAGATATTATTTAATTTAATATGCTACGCCATTCTATAAATTGTATATACACATGTCAATCACAATGAAAAAATCAACGATGATCAACTCTGGTCAACGTGGGACTCGAACCCACATCCTTGGATTGCCGGTCCAATGCGTGCTACGCCATTAATTTAGAAATATTACGAGTTGGTAAAATTTTTTAGGATAACATATAATAAAATACTAATAATGTAACAGTAACTCAATCTTACCTTTTTATCCAGGTTTCAAGGGCTCCAAGTCAAACCGATGGGTTTACACTTTGCCAAGTACCAAACTTTCAAATAACTAATTCTTACAACACGATGTCCATTGGCACTAAACATTACACTTTTCAATTATTTTTGAACAGGCACATCCCATCATCGATGATGTGAAACTTAGCTTCCTTTTTCAAACACTTGCTTTCTTTTATTCATCCTTTTGGACAGGCTAAGACCATAAGGCGAGTGCCACGTCTTCGGACATTTTTTTTAAATTATAATTGATAGCACGATGGGTTAACATGACATCCAGAGTCCAAATGGACCACTGAGCACCTTACGGGGCGCGGGTCAGGCAGATTCACACATAAATTAAAGCACGTGTTCCACAGGGGTCAAATCTTGGACCGGTTATGTAAATGCTTGATTTTTAAGTGGATCTCAGCCTTCGAAGAAATTTGGTCAATGTGTATTAATTATTATGATTCTTTTGTCATTTATTGTATATATTATTGCTAAAAAAACTAATAATAATAATAAAAATAATACTATAATAACTCCAGTCGAAAAGAAAAATAACGTTGCGACTGCTCGTAAATTATTTGTTTCACAATAATCTCACTTCATTCGAGCGCCAAAATACTTCGGCAGAGATGAGTGCCTTTCATCCCTTGGTTAACAATCTACTATTAAAAACAGTCAACATCCCTATTTTCGGGCCTGTCTTTACAAAACAACTCGACTTTAACTCGATTTGTATCTTCGGCGCTTGAATTTTGAGAACCCCTATTATGTACATACCTGTTTCACAAAATACTATTGGTTTAGTTTTATTTCATCTAAATATCATAACGCCACTGTCTTTATTTTATTCACACGATGGCGGCGGCGCTTTTTATCAAGCGTTCAAATTTAGCGTGCGGGTGGATTCATGCACTTTTTTAAGCGTTGAAAAAGCGCTCGCACGAGCGCTTTTTAAATATAAAAGACTTTACGGTCTAAGGCCTTTCCTATCTACATTAAAATTTACAATTATAGTGGTGGAATTTAGGAAGTTAGCTTAAGGTTTTTGTAAATAACGACCAATATATTTATTAAGTAGGTAGCACGTGCACTTTCAAGCACTTGGACTGAAGGTATAATACTGTTTCCATAAGACCATAGTAATATCAAAATATTAGAGACCAACGTGTAATAAAGTCTGTAATGTTCTTAGTATTAACTGTTAATGTTGAATATCACCCTCTAAAGATCTTTCTCAAGTTTAATTTCTTAGTAGTAACATGTAAGAAATGGTGTGACACGACAAATTAATTGTAACACAATTACCATTTGAAGGATCATAGTTTTCTGAAGTAAAATTGTATCCAGTGTAGCTTACTTGCATATTTTATGATAACCTCGTAAGGCCCACCATACAAAGTTTTCCTATTTTTGATTTGAACCTTGTTATAGAAGATTAGGGTGACTTTCGTTTGTTTGAGAAAACAATGAAACAAAAGAAATGCTACTTAATTCAGTTAGTGTAAGGTTCAAATTAAATTGAAACAGAGTGTACACTGTAATGCACAGTGGGCCTTACGAGGATAAGAGAGTAAAGTGAAGAGAGACTATTATTATTTGGTCCTTACTTTTAAAAGAGATCATATTCACTTTAATAATACGTACAGATTATTTACAAATGTCTCAAATTAGTTAGGTACTGATAGAAATAATAAATAAATAAATATTATAGGGACATTCATACACAAATTGGCTAAGTCCCACGGTAAGCTCAAGAAGGCTGGTGTTGTGGGTACTCAGACAACGATATATATAAAACTTATACAAATACTTAAATACATAGAAAACGTCCATGACTCAGGAACAAATATCTATATTCATCACACAAATAAATGCCCTTACCGGGATTCGAACCCAGGACCATCGGCTTCACAGGCAGGGTCACTACCCTCTAGGCCAGACCGGTCGTCAAAAAGGTATTATAAGTAGGTATATACCTACAGATTACAATAAACACTAAACGTATAATTCCTTGTTGTAAATTAGTGGGAATAGTCTTAACATGTAATAGTAAATTATTAAAAATTATTGTTATTAGTAATTATTGTTGTAGTATATAAAATTTTAACGGAATGGTGGCCGCTTTCAGACGAAAGGAGTGCCTGGCGTCCGTTGGCTCGTTGGGTGGACGACATTCGGAAGACTGTGGGTCACTACTGTATGAGATTGGCTCAGGACCGGGATAAGTGGCGTACTCGAGGAGAGGCCTATGCTCAGCAGTGGGCGATAGAAGGCTGATATGATGATGATGATGATGATGAGTAAATTATTATAGAGGAGTAAATAGTTACAGTTGTCCCAAACACTATGGGATGACCCACTTATCAGTTCAGATAATCTTCATATATTTGTGTTTGCCCCTTAGCGGCAAATAGTTTGGTTATTATTGTACTTACAGAAGTACCTTTAATAATATTATTTAGAAGATAAAGTTACAATATACTATCAAAAGTATTAATTTATAAGAACATGATTTAAAAACGGTCAATAGGGTATAAATTCAAGTGATCCAAGGTCTTCTCGCTACATGAAATGTTTAGTTCACCTTTGGTAGGTTTATTTACTAAGATTTGTAACTAAGATTTTTATGAAGAATTTTCTTACACCTCTAACCCTGGGGTGGTACAATCGTGGTACAATATCACTTAATTTAACATAATTTTTGATGATATATTAGCCTCTAAACATCTTCTAGTAAATAAATATCTCGGACTAAATACAAATATAATGATAAGATTAAACGAGCTTACCTGAAGTGAAGTTCGATCTTGACTTGGCGGCAGTGTTGTCAGTTGTTTTTTTTCTTTTTAGTGGCTCTGCAAATCGCGTTGGACAACGAAAAGACGAGAAACTTATCTCGGACTAGTTACTTGATATAATCAAGATTGAACTTCAGTTCGTTTAATCTTATATTTCCTTATGTTTCCTTTAACAAATCTTATATAAGGAGAAATAAATAAAAGTAGTGAGATGCCAGAATTTATTAAAATAAAAGAGAAAAAAAAGATGTATCCACAGAAAAAGAATTAGAAAAAGAAATTAAATAACTAGCAAGTAAGGCATGGTTGACGTCTGGTGCCGATCTTGACGACGAATTGCCTGCGTGAGAGACGGCAGACCTTGCGTCCTCCGAACCATGGTTGTCCGGAACCTGATCCAGCAGCGGCAGAGGCACCAGCGTTTGCTGAAGATCCGTATGGAGCCACTGGTCCGTAAGAAACAGCGTCAGCGTTAGCGTTGGCAGAAGCGCTAGAAGAAGATGGAACTTCCTCGATGATAATGACTGGGCTTCCGTATGGGCCGTTTGGTCCTGATTGAGCAGAGGCGGCAGCGTTAGCTGAAGCGTCTGGTCCTTGTGGGCCAGATGGTCCTTGTGGTCCGTATGGTCCATATGGTCCGTTTGGTCCTGATTGAGCAGAGGCGGCAGCGTTAGCAGCAGCTCCTGGTCCTTGTGGTCCGTATGGTCCTGATTGAGCTGAGGCAGCAGCGTTAGCAGCAGATACTGGTTTAGCGGGGCCTTGTGGTCCTGATTGAGCAGAAGCGGCAGCGTTAGCAGCAGCTCCTGAGCCTTGTGGTCCAGCTGGTCGTTGTGGGACTGATGGTCCTTGTGGTCCGTATGGCCCTGATTGAGCAGCAGCAGCAGCGCTAGCAGCAGCTCCTGGTCCTTGTGGTCCTTGTGGTCTAGCTGGTCCTTGTGGTCCGTATGGTCCGTTTGGTCCTGATTGAGCAGAGGCAGCAGCGTTAGCAGCAGATACGGGTCCAGCTGGGCCTTGTGGTCCTGATTGGGCAGCGGCGGCAGCGTTAGCAGCAGCTCCTGGGCCTTGTGGTCCTTGTGGTCCGTATGGTCCTCGTTGTTCAGCATTCGCGTTAGCGTTGGCAGTAACGGTCACTTCTGGTTGCTCCTCAATAATGATAATCTCTTCTGGACGAGATGAGACAGTAGCAGAAGCAGAAGCGCCAGCTGAAGCACCTTGGCCTTGTGGTCCGTATGGTCCGCTTGGTCCTGATTGAGCAGCAGCAGCAGCGTTAGCAGCAGCTCCTGGTCCTTGTGGTCCGTATTTTCCTGATTGAGCTGAGGCAGCAGCGTTAGCAGCAGATACTGGTCCTTGTGGTCCGTATGGTCCGTATGGTCCGTTTGGTCCTGATTGAGCAGCAGCAGCAGCGTCAGCAGCAGCTCCTGGTCCTTGTGGTCCGTATTTTCCTGATTGAGCTGAGGCAGCAGCGTTAGCAGCAGATACTGGTCCTTGTGGTCCGTATGGTCCGTATGGTCCGTTTGGTCCTGATTGAGCAGCAGCAGCAGCGTTAGCAGCAGATACTGGTCCTTGTGGTCCGTATGGTCCGTTTGGTCCTGATCGAGCAGCAGCAGCAGCGTTAGCAGCAGCTCCTGGTCCTTGTGGTCCGTATGGTCCTGATTGAGCTGAGGCAGCAGCGTTAGCAGCAGATACTGGTCCAGCGGGGCTTTGTGGTCCTGATTGAGCAGAAGCGGCAGCGTTAGCAGCAGCTCCTGAGACTTGTGGTACGAATGGTCCGTTTGGTCCAGATTCAGTAGAGGCAGCAGCGTTAGCAGCAGATACTGGTCCTTGTGGTCCGTATGGTCCGTATGGTCCATTTGGTCCTGATCGAGCAGCAGCAGCAGCGTTAGCAGCAGCTCCTGGTCCTTGTGGTCCGTATTTTCCTGATTGAGCTGAGGCAGCAGCGTTATCAGCAGATACTGGTCCTTGTGGTCCGTATGGTCCGTATGGTCCGTTTGATCCTGATTGAGCAGCAGCAGCAGCGTTAGCAGCAGCTTCTGGTCCTTGTGGTCCGTATGGTCCTGATTGAGTTGAGGCAGCAGCGTTAGCAGCAGATACTGGTCCTTGTGGTCCGTATGGTCCATTTTGTCCTGATTGAGCAGCAGCAGCAGCAGCGTTAGCAGCAGCTCCTGGTCCTTGCGGTCCGTATGGTCCTGATTGAGCTGAGGCAGCAGCGTTAGCAGCAGATACTGGTTTAGCGGGGCCTTGTAGTCCTGATTGAGCAGAAGCGGCAGCGTTAGCAGCAGCTCCTGAGCCTTGTGGTCCGTATGGTCCGTTTGGTCCAGATTCAGCAGAGGCAGCAGCGTTAGCAGCAGCTCCTGAGCCTTGTGGTGCAGCTGGTCGTTGTGGGACTGATAGTCCTTGTGGTCCTTGTGGTCCGTATGGTCCTGATTGAGCAGCAGCAGCAGCAGCAGCACTAGCAGCAGCTCCTGGTACTTGTGGTCCGTATGGTCCGTTTGGTCCAGATTCAGCAGAGGCAGCAGCGTTAGCAGCAGCTCCTGAGCCTTGTGGTCCAACTGGTCCTTGTGGGACTGATGGTCCTTGTGGTCCGTATGGTCCTGATTGAGCAGCAGCAGCAGCGCTAGCAGCAGCTCCTGGTCCTTGTGGTCTAGCTGGTCCTTGTGGTCCGTATGGTCCGTTTGGTCCTGATTGAGCTGCAGCAGCAGCGTTAGCAGCAGCTCCTGGTCCTTGTCGTCCGTATTTTCCTGATTGAGCTGAGGCAGCAGCGTTAGCAGCAGATACTGGTCCTTGTGGTCCGTATGGTCCGTATGGTCCGTTTGGTCCTGATTGAGCAGCAGCAGCAGCGTTAGCAGCAGCTTCTGGTCCTTGTGGTCCGTATTTACCTGATTGAGCTGAGGCAGCAGCGTTAGCAGCAGATACTGGTCCTTGTGGTCCGTATGGTCCGTATGGTCCGTTTGGTCCTTCTTGAGCAGCAGCAACAGCGTTAGCAGCAGCTCCTGGTCCTTGTGGTCCAGCTGGTCGTTGTGGTACTGATAGTACTTGTGAGCCTTGTGGTCCGTATGGTCCTGATTGAGCAGCAGCAGCAGCAGCGCTAGCAGCAGCTCCTGGTACTTGTGGTCCGTATGGTCCGTTTGGTCCAGATTCAGCAGAGGCAGCAGCGTTAGCAGCAGCTCCTGAGCCTTGTGGTCGGGCTGGTCGTTGTGGGACTGATAGTCCTTGTGGTCCTTGTGGTCCGTATGGTCCTGATTGAGCAGCAGCAGCAGCAGCGCTAGCAGAAGCTCCTGGTACTTGTGGTCCGTATGGTCCGTTTGGTCCAGATTCAGCAGAGGCAGCAGCGTTAGCAGCAGCTCCTGAGCCTTGTGGTCTAGCTGGTCCTTGTGGTCCGTATGGTCCGTTTGGTCCTGATTGAGCAGAGGCAGCAGCGTTAGCAGCAGATACGGGTCCAACTGGTCCTTGTGGTCCTGATTGGGCAGAGGCGGCAGCGTTAGCATCAGCTCCTGGGCCTTTTGGTCCTTGTGGTCCGTATGGTCCTTGTTGTTCAGCATTCGCGTTAGCATTGGCAGTAACGGTCACTTCTGGTTGCTCCTCAATAATGATGATCTCTTCTGGACGAGATGAGACAGTAGCAGAAGCAGAAGCGCCAGCTGAAGCACCATGGCCTTGTGGTCCGTATGGCCCGTTTGGTCCTGATTGAGAAGCAGCAGCAGCGTTAGCAGCAGCTTCTGGTCCTTGTGGTCCGTATTTTCCTGATTGAGCTGAGGCAGCAGCGTTAGCAGCAGATACTGGTCCTTGTGGTCCGTATGGTCCGTATGGTCCGTTTGGTCCTGATTGAGCAGCAGCAGCAGCGTTAGCAGCAGCTTCTGGTCCTTGTGGTCCGTATTTCCCTGATTCAGCTGAGGCAGCAGCATTAGCAGCAGATACTGGTCCTTGTGGTCCGTATGGTCCGTATGGTCCGTTTGGTCCGTTTGGTCCGTTTGGTCCTGATTGAGCAGCAGCAGCAGCAGCAGCGTTAGCAGCAGCTTCTGTTCCTTGTGGTCCGTATTTTCCTGATTGAGCTGAGGCAGCAGCGTTAGCAGCAGATACTGGTCCTTGTGGTCCGTATGGTCCGTATGGTCCGTTTGGTCCGTTTGGTCCTGATTGAGCAGCAGCAGCAGCAGCAGCGTTAGCAGCAGCTTCTGTTCCTTGTGGTCCGTATTTTCCTGATTGAGCTGAGGCAGCAGCGTTAGCAGCAGATACTGGTCCTTGTGGTCCGTATGGTCCGTTTGGTCCTGTTTGAGCAGCAGCAGCAGCAGCAGCGTTAGCAGCAGCTTCTGTTCCTTGTGGTCCGTATTTTCCTGATTGAGCTGAGGCAGCAGCGTTAGCAGCAGATACTGGTCCTTGTGGTCCGTATGGTCCGTATGGTCCGTTTGGTCCTGATTGAGCAGCAGCAGCAGCGTTAGCAGCAGCTTCTGGTCCTTGTGGTCCGTATTTCCCTGATTCAGCTGAGGCAGCAGCATTAGCAGCAGATACTGGTCCTTGTGGTCCGTATGGTCCGTATGGTCCGTTTGGTCCGTTTGGTCCTGATTGAGCAGCAGCAGCAGCAGCAGCGTTAGCAGCAGCTTCTGTTCCTTGTGGTCCGTATTTTCCTGATTGAGCTGAGGCAGCAGCGTTAGCAGCAGATACTGGTCCTTGTGGTCCGTATGGTCCGTATGGTCCGTTTGGTCCTGATTGAGCAGCAGCAGCAGCGTTAGCAGCAGCTTCTTGTCCTTGTGGTCCAGCTGGTCGTTGTGGTACTGATAGTCCTTGTGGGCCTTGTGGTCCGTATGGTCCTGATTGAGCAGCAGCAGCGGCAGCGCTAGCAGCAGCTCCTGGTACTTGTGGTCCGTATGGTCCGTTTGGTCCAGATTCAGCAGAGGCAGCAGCGTTAGCAGCAGCTCCTGAGCTTTGTGGTCCAGCTGGTCGTTGTGGGACTGATGGTCCTTGTGGTCCGTATGGTCCTGATTGAGCAGCAGCAGCAGCGCTAGCAGCAGCTCCTGTTCCTTGTGGTCCTTGTGGTCTAGCTGGTCCTTGTGGTCCGTATGGTCCGTTTGGTCCTGATTGAGCAGAGGCAGCAGCGTTAGCAGCAGCTCCTGGGCCTTGTGGTCCGTATGGTCCGTTTGGTCCTGATTGAGCAGCAGCAGCAGCGTTAGCAGCAGCTCCTTGTCCTTGTGGTCCGTATAGTCCTGATTGAGCTGAGGCAGCAGCGTTAGCAGCAGATACTGGTCCTTGTGGTCCGTAAGGTCCGTTTGGTCCTGATTGAGCAGCAGCAGCAGCGTTAGCAGGAGCTCCTGGTCCTTGTGGTCCGTATTTCCCTGATTCAGCTGAGGCAGCAGCGTTAGCAGCAGATACTGGTCCTTGTGGTCCGTATGGTCCGTATGGTCCGTATGGTCCGTTTGCTCCGTTTGGTCCTGATTGAGCAGCAGCAGTAGCAGCAGCGTTAGCAGCAGCTTCTGTTCCTTGTGGTCCGTATTTTCCTGATTGAGCTGAGGCAGCAGCGTTAGCAGCAGATACTGGTCCTTGTGGTCCGTATGGTCCGTATGGTCCGTTTGGTCCTGATTGAGCAGCAGCAGCGTTAGCAGCAGATCCTTGTCCTTGTGGTCCAGCTGGTCGTTGTGGTACTGATAGTCCTTGTGGGCCTTGTGGTCCGTATGGTCCTGATTGAGCAGCAGCAGCGGCAGCGCTAGCAGCAGCTCCTGGTACTTGTGGTCCGTATGGTCCGTTTGGTCCAGATTCAGCAGAGGCAGCAGCGTTAGCAGCAGCTCCTGAGCTTTGTGGTCCAGCTGGTCGTTGTGGGACTGATGGTCCTTGTGGTCCGTATGGTCCTGATTGAGCAGCAGCAGCAGAGCTAGCAGCAGCTCCTGGTCCTTGTGGTCCGTATGGTCCGTATGGTCCGTTTGGTCCTGATTGAGCAGAGGCAGCAGCGTTAGCAGCAGCTCCTGGGCCTTGTAGTCCTTGTGGTCCGTATGGTCTTTGTTGTTCAGCATTCGCGTTAGCGTTGGCAGTAACGGTCACTTCTGGTTGCTCCTCAATAATGATAATCTCTTCTGGACGAGATGAGACAGTAGCAGAAGCAGAAGCGCCAGCTGAAGGACCTTGGCCTTGTGGTCCGTATGATCCGCTTGGTCCTGATTGAGCAGCAGCAGCAGCGTTAGCAGCAGCTCCTGGTCCTTGTGGTCCGTATGGTCCGTATGGTCCGTTTGGTCCTGATTGAGTAGCAGCAGCAGCGTTAGCAGCAGATACTGGTCCTTGTGGTCCGTATGGTCCGTTTGGTCCTGATCGAGCAGCAGCAGCAGCGTTAGCAGCAGCTCCTGGTCCTTGTGGTCCGTATGGTCCGTTTGGTCCTGATCGAGCAGCAGCAGCAGCGTTTGCAGCAGATACTGGTCCAGCGGGGCCTTGTGGTCCTGATTGAGCAGAAGCGGCAGCGTTAGCAGCAGCTCCTGAGCCTTGTGGTACGTATGGTCCGTTTGGTCCAGATTCAGTAGAGGCAGCAGCGTTAGCAGCAGATACTGGTCCTTGTGGTCCGTATGGTCCGTATGGTCCGTTTGGTCCTGATCGAGCAGCAGCAGCAGCGTTAGCAGCAGCTCCTGGTCCTTGTGGTCCGTATTTTCCTGATTGAGCTGAGGCAGCAGCGTTACCAGCAGATACTGGTCCTTGTGGTCCGTATGGTCCGTATGGTCCGTTTGATCCTGATTGAGCAGCAGCAGCAGCGTTAGCAGCAGCTTCTGGTCCTTGTGGTCCGTATGGTCCTGATTGAGTTGAGGCAGCAGCGTTAGCAGCAGATACTGGTCCTTGTGGTCCGTATGGTCCATTTGGTCCTGATTGAGCAGCAGCAGCAGCGTTAGCAGCAGCTCCTGGTCCTTGCGGTCCGTATGGTCCTGATTGAGCTGAGGCAGCAGCGTTAGCAGCAGATACTGGTTTAGCGGGGCCTTGTGGTCCTGATTGAGCAGAAGCGGCAGCGTTAGCAGCAGCTCCTGGTCCTTGTGGTCCGTATGGTCCGTATGGTCCGTTTGGTCCTGATTGAGTAGCAGCAGCAGCGTTAGCAGCAGATACTGGTCCTTGTGGTCCGTATGGTCCGTTTGGTCCTGATCGAGCAGCAGCAGCAGCGTTAGCAGCAGCTCCTGGTCCTTGTGGTCCGTATGGTCCGTTTGGTCCTGATCGAGCAGCAGCAGCAGCGTTTGCAGCAGATACTGGTCCAGCGGGGCCTTGTGGTCCTGATTGAGCAGAAGCGGCAGCGTTAGCAGCAGCTCCTGAGCCTTGTGGTACGTATGGTCCGTTTGGTCCAGATTCAGTAGAGGCAGCAGCGTTAGCAGCAGATACTGGTCCTTGTGGTCCGTATGGGCCGTATGGTCCGTTTGGTCCTGATCGAGCAGCAGCAGCAGCGTTAGCAGCAGCTCCTGGTCCTTGTGGTCCGTATTTTCCTGATTGAGCTGAGGCAGCAGCGTTACCAGCAGATACTGGTCCTTGTGGTCCGTATGGTCCGTATGGTCCGTTTGATCCTGATTGAGCAGCAGCAGCAGCGTTAGCAGCAGCTTCTGGTCCTTGTGGTCCGTATGGTCCTGATTGAGTTGAGGCAGCAGCGTTAGCAGCAGATACTGGTCCTTGTGGTCCGTATGGTCCATTTGGTCCTGATTGAGCAGCAGCAGCAGCGTTAGCAGCAGCTCCTGGTCCTTGCGGTCCGTATGGTCCTGATTGAGCTGAGGCAGCAGCGTTAGCAGCAGATACTGGTTTAGCGGGGCCTTGTGGTCCTGATTGAGCAGAAGCGGCAGCGTTAGCAGCAGCTCCTGGTACTTGTAGTCCGTATGGTCCGTTTGGTCCAGATTCAGCAGAGGCAGCAGCGTTAGCAGCAGCTCCTGAGCCTTGTGGTCCAGCTGGTCGTTGTGGGACTGATGGTCCTTGTGGTCCGTATGGTCCTGATTGAGCAGCAGCAGCAGCGCTAGCAGCAGCTCCTGGTCCTTGTGGTCTAGCTGGTCCTTGTGGTCCATATGGTCCGTTTGGTCCTGATTGAGCTGCAGCAGCAGCGTTAGCAGCAGCTCCTGGTCCCTGTCGTCCGTATTTTCCTGATTGAGCTGAGGCAGCAGCGTTAGCAGCAGATACTGGTCCTTGTGGTCCGTATGGTACGTATGGTCCGTATGGTCCGTTTGGTCCTGATTGAGCAGCAGCAGCAGCGTTAGCAGCAGCTTCTGGTCCTTGTGGTCCAGCT
The DNA here is from genome assembly GCF_947568885.1 of Cydia strobilella. Classification (NCBI taxonomy): domain Eukaryota; kingdom Metazoa; phylum Arthropoda; class Insecta; order Lepidoptera; family Tortricidae; genus Cydia; species Cydia strobilella. Next base: position 4,001,094 of record NC_086056.1, read on the forward strand.
GGTCGTTGTGGTACTGATAGTCCTTGTGGGCCTTGTGGTCCGTATGGTCCTGATTGAGCAGCAGCAGCAGCAGTGCTAGCAGCAGCTCCTGGTACTTGTGGTCCGTATGGTCCGTTTGGTCCAGATTCAGCAGAGGCAGCAGCGTTAGCAGCAGCTCCTGAGCCTTGTGGTCTAGCTGGTCCTTGTGGTCCGTATGGTCCGTTTGGTCCTAATTGAGCAGAGGCAGCAGCGTTGGCAGCAGATACGGGTCCAACTGGTCCTTGTGGTCCTGATTGGGCAGAGGCGGCAGCGTTAGCATCAGCTCCTGGGCCTTGTGGTCCTTGTGGTCCGTATGGTCCTTGTTGTTCAGCATTCGCGTTAGCGTTGGCAGTAACGGTCACTTCTGGTTGCTCCTCAATAATGATGATCTCTTCTGGACGAGATGTTACAGTAGCAGAAGCAGAAGCGCCAGCTGAAGCACCATAACCTTGTGGTCCGTATGGCCCGTTTGGTCCTGATTGAGAAGCAGCAGCAGCGTTAGCAGCAGCTTCTGGTCCTTGTGGTCCGTATTTTCCTGATTGAGCTGAGGCAGCAGCGTTAGCAGCAGATACTGGTCCTTGTGGTCCGTATAGTCCGTATGGTCCGTTTGGTCCTGATTGAGCAGCAGCAGCAGCGTTAGCAGCAGATACTGGTCCTTCTGGTCCGTATGGTCCTTTTGGTCCTGATTGAGCAGCAGCAGCAGCGTTAGCAGCAGCTCCTGGTCCTTGTGGTCCGTATTTTCCTGATTGAGCTGAGGCAGCAGCGTTAGCAGCAGATACTGGTCCTTGTGGTCCGTATGGTCCGTTTGGTCCTGATTGAGCAGCAGCAGCAGCGTTAGCAGCAGCTCCTGGTCCTTGTGGTCCGTATAGTCCTGACTGAGCTGAGGCAGCAGCGTTAGCAGCAGATACTGGTCCTTGTGGTCCGTAAGGTCCGTTTGGTCCTGATTGAGCAGCAGCAGCAGCGTTAGCAGGAGCTCCTGGTCCTTGTGGTCCGTATTTCCCTGATTCAGCTGAGGCAGCAGCGTTAGCAGCAAATACTGGTCCTTGTGGTCCGTATGGTCCGTATGGTCCGTATGGTCCGTATGGTCCGTTTAGTCCGTTTGGTCCTGATTGAGCAGCAGCAGCAGCAGCAGCGTTAGCAGCAGCTTCTGTTCCTTGTGGTCCGTATTTTCCTGATTGAGCTGAGGCAGCAGCGTTAGCAGCAGATACTGGTCCTTGTGGTCCGTATGGTCCGTATGGTCCGTTTGGTCCTGATTGAGCAGCAGCAGCAGCGTTAGCAGCAGCTCCTTGTCCTTGTGGTCCAGCTGGTCGTTGTGGTACTGATAGTCCTTGTGGGCCTTGTGGTCCGTATGGTCCTGATTGAGCAGCAGCAGCGGCAGCGCTAGCAGCAGCTCCTGGTACTTGTGGTCCGTATGGTCCGTTTGGTCCAGATTCAGCAGAGGCAGCAGCGTTAGCAGCAGCTCCTGAGCCTTGTGGTCCAGCTGGTCGTTGTGGGACTGATGGTCCTTGTGGTCCGTATGGTCCTGATTGAGCAGCAGCAGCAGCGCTGGCAGCAGCTCCTGGTCCTTGTGGTCTAGCTGGTCCTTGTGGTCCGTATGGTCCGTTTCGTCCTGATTGAGCAGAGGCAGCAGCGTTAGCAGCAGCTCCTGGGCCTTGTGGTCCTTGTGGTCCGTATGGTCCTTGTTGTTCAGCATTCGCGTTAGCGTTGGCAGTAACGGTCACTTCTGGTTGCTCCTCAATAATGATAATCTCTTCTGGACGAGATGAGACAGTAGCAGAAGCAGAAGCGCCAGCTGAAGGACCTTGGCCTTGTGGTCCGTATGGTCCGCTTGGTCCTGATTGAGCAGCAGCAGCGTTAGCAGCAGCTCCTGGTCCTTGTGGTCCGTATGGTCCGTATGGTCCGTTTGGTCCTGATTGAGCAGCAGCAGCAGCGTCAGCAGCAGCTCCTGATCCTTGTGGTCCGTATTTTCCTGATTGAGCTGAGGCAGCAGCGTTAGCAGCAGATACTGGTCCTTGTGGTCTGTATGGTCCGTTTGGTCCTGATTGAGCAGGAGCAGCAGCAGCGTTAGCAGCAGGTACTGGGCCTTGTGGTCCGTATGGTCCGTTTGGTCCTGATCGAGCAGCAGCAGCAGCGTTAGCAGCAGCTCCTGGTCCTTGTGGTCCGTATGGTCCGTTTGGTCCTGATCGAGCAGCAGCAGCAGCGTTCGCAGCAGATACTGGTCCAGCGGGGCCTTGTGGTCCTGATTGAGCAGAAGCGGCAGCGTTAGCAGCAGTTCCTGAGCCTTGTGGTACGTATGGTCCGTTTGGTCCAGATTCAGTAGAGGCAGCAGCGTTAGCAGCAGATACTGGTCCTTGTGGTCCGTATGGTCCGTATGGTCCGTTTGGTCCTGATCGAGCAGCAGCAGCAGCGTTAGCAGCAGCTCCTGGTCCTTGTGGTCCGTATTTTCCTGATTGAGCTGAGGCAGCAGCGTTACCAGCAGATACTGGTCCTTGTGGGCCGTATGGTCTGTATGGTCCGTTTGATCCTGATTGAGCAGCAGCAGCAGCGTTAGCAGCAGCTTCTGGTCCTTGTGGTCCGTATGGTCCTGATTGAGTTGAGGCAGCAGCGTTAGCAGCAGATACTGGTCCTTGTGGTCCGTATGGTCCATTTGGTCCTGATTGAGCAGCAGCAGCAGCGTTAGCAGCAGCTCCTGGTCCTTGCGGTCCGTATGGTCCTGATTGAGCTGAGGCAGCAGCGTTAGCAGCAGATACTGGTTTAGCGGGGCCTTGTGGTCCTGATTGAGCAGAAGCGGCAGCGTTAGCAGCAGCTCCTGAGCCTTGTGGTCCGTACGGTCCGTTTGGTCCAGATTCAGCAGAGGCAGCAGCGTTAGCAGCAGCTCCTGAGCCTTGTGGTCCAGCTGGTCGTTGTGGGACTGATAGTCCTTGTGGTCCTTGTGGTCCGTATGGTCCTGATTGAGCAGCAGCAGCAGCAGCAGCGCTAACAGCAGCTCCTGGTCCTTGTGGTCCGTATGGTCCGTTTGGTCCAGATTCAGCAGAGGCAGCAGCGTTAGCAGCAGCTCCTGAGTCAAGTGGTCCAGCTGGTCGTTGTGGGACTGATAGTCCTTGTGGTCCTTGTGGTCCGTATGGTCCTGATTGAGCAGCAGCAGCAGCAGCGCGAGCAGCAGCTCCTGGTACTTGTGGTCCGTATGGTCCGTTTGGTCCAGATTCAGCAGAGGCAGCAGCGTTAGCAGCAGCTCCTGAGCCTTGTGGTCTAGCTGGTCCTTGTGGTCCGTATGGTCCGTTTGGTCCTGATTGAGCTGCAGCAGCAGCGTTAGCAGCAGCTCCTGGTCCTTGTCGTCCGTATTTTCCTGATTGAGCTGAGGCAGCAGCGTTAGCAGCAGATACTGGTCCTTGTGGTCCGTATGGTCCGTATGGTCCGTTTGGTCCTGATTGAGCAGCAGCAGCAGCGTTAGCAGCAGCTTCTGGTCCTTGTGGTCCGTATTTACCTGATTGAGCTGAAGCGGCAGCGTTAGCAGCAGCTCCTGAGCCTTGTGGTACGTTTGGTCCTTGTGGTCCGTATGGTCCGTTTGGTCCAGATTCAGCAGAGGCAGCAGCGTTAGCAGCAGCTCCTGAGCCTTGTGGTCTAGCTGGTCCTTGTGGTCCGTATGGTCCGTTTGGTCCTGATTGAGCAGAGGCAGCAGCGTTAGCAGCAGATACTGGTCCTTGTGGTCCGTATGGTCCGTATGGTCCGTTTGGTCCTGCTTGAGCAGCAGCAACAGCGTTAGCAGCAGCTCCTGGTCCTTGTGGTCCAGCTGGTCGTTGTGGTACTGATAGTCCTTGTGGGCCTTGTGGTCCGTATGGTCCTGATTGAGCAGCAGCAGCAGCAGTGCTAGCAGCAGCTCCTGGTACTTGTGGTCCGTATGGTCCGTTTGGTCCAGATTCAGCAGAGGCAGCAGCGTTAGCAGCAGCTCCTGAGCCTTGTGGTCTAGCTGGTCCTTGTGGTCCGTATGGTCCGTTTGGTCCTGATTGAGCAGAGGCAGCAGCGTTAGCAGCAGATACGGGTCCAACTGGTCCTTGTGGTCTTTGTGGTCCGTATGGTCCTTGTTGTTCAGCATTCGCGTTAGCGTTGGCAGTAACGGTCACTTCTGGTTGCTCCTCAATAATGATGATCTCTTCTGGACGAGATGAGACAGTAGCAGAAGCAGAAGCGCCAGCTGAAGCACCTTGGCCTTGTGGTCCGTATGGTCCGCTTGGTCCTGATTGAGCAGCAGCAGCAGCGTTAGAAGCAGCTCCTGGTCCTTGTGGTCCGTATTTTCCTGATTGAGCGGAGGCAGCAGCGTCAGCAGCAGATGCTGGTCCTTGTGGTCCGTATGGTCCGTATGGCCCGTTTGGTCCTGATTGCGAAGCAGCAGCAGCGTTAGCAGCAGCTTCTGGTCCTTGTCGTCCGTATTTTCCTGATTGAGCTGAGGCAGCAGCGTTAGCAGCAGATACTGGTCCTTGTGGTCCGTATGGTCCGTATGGACCGTTTGGTCCTGATTGAGCAGCAGCAGCAGCGTTAGCAGCAGCTTCTGGTCCTTGTGGTCCGTATTTTCCTGATTGAGCTGAGGCGGCAGCGTTAACAGCAGATACTGGTCCTTCTGGTCCGTATGGTCCGTTTGGTCCTGATTGAGCAGCAGCAGCAGCGTTAGCAGCAGCTCCTGGTCCTTGTGGTCCGTATTTTCCTGATTGAGTTGAGGCAGCAGCGTTAGCAGCAGATACTGGTCCTTGTGGTCCGTATGGTCCGTATGGTCCGTTTGATCCTGATTGAGCAGCAGCAGCAGCGTTAGCAGCAGCTCCTGGTCCTTGTGGTCCGTATAGTCCTGATTGAGCTGAGGCAGCAGCGTTAGCAGCAGATACTGGTCCTTGTGGTCCGTATGGTCCGTTTGGTCTTGATTGAGCAGCAGCAGCAGCGTTAGCAAGAGCTCCTGGTCCTTGTGGTCCGTATTTCCCTGATTCAGCTGAGGCAGCAGCGTTAGCAGCAGATACTGGTCCTTGTGGTCCGTATGGTCCGTATGGTCCGTTTGGTCCGTTTGGTCCTGATTGAGCAGCAGCAGCAGCAGCGTTAGCAGCAGCTTCTGTTCCTTGTGGTCCGTATTTTCCTGATTGAGCTGAGGCAGCAGCGTTAGCACCAGATACTGGTCCTTGTGGTCCGTATGGTCCGTATGGTCCGTTTGGTCCTGATTGAGCAGCAGCAGCAGCGTTAGCAGCAGCTCCTTGTCCTTGTGGTCCAGCTGGTCGTTGTGGTACTGATAGTCCTTGTGGGCCTTGTGGTCCGTATGGTCCTGATTGAGCAGCAGCAGCGGCAGCGCTAGCAGCAGCTCCTGGTACTTGTGGTCCGTATGGTCCGTTTGGTCCAGATTCAGCAGAGGCAGCAGCGTTAGCAGCAGCTCCTGAGCCTTGTGGTCCAGCTGGTCGTTGTGGGACTGATGGTCCTTGTGGTCCGTATGGTCCTGATTGAGCAGCAGCAGCAGCGCTAGCAGCAGCTCCTGGTCCTTGTGGTCCTTGTGGTCTAGCTGGTCCTTGTGGTCCGTATGGTCCGTTTGGTCCTGATTGAGCAGAGGCAGCAGCGTTAGCAGCAGCTCCTGGGCCTTGTGGTCCTTGTGGTCCGTATGGTCCTTGTTGTTCAGCATTCGCGTTAGCGTTGGCAGTAACGGTCACTTCTGGTTGCTCCTCAATAATGATAATCTCTTCTGGACGAGATGAGACAGTAGCAGAAGCAGAAGCGCCAGCTGAAGGACCTTGGCCTTGTGGTCCGTATGGTCCGCTTGGTCCTGACTGAGCAGCAGCAGCGTTAGCAGCAGCTCCTGGTCCTTGTGGTCCATATGGTCCGTATGGTCCGTTTGGTCCTGATTGAGCAGCAGCAGCAGCGTCAGCAGCAGCTCCTGATCCTTGTGGTCCGTATGGTCCTGATTGAGCTGAGGCAGCAGCGTTAGCAGCAGATACTGGTCCAGCGGGGCCTTGTGGTCCTGATTTAGCAGAAGCGGCAGCGTTAGCAGCAGCTCCTGAGCCTTGTGGTCCGTATGGTCCGTTTGGTCCAGATTCAGCAGAGGCAGCAGCGTTAGCAGCAGCTCCTGAGCCTTGTGGTCCAGCTGGTCGTTGTGGGACTGATAGTCCTTGTGGTCCGTATGGTCCTGATTGAGCAGCAGCAGCAGCGCTAGCAGCAGCTCCTGGTCCTTGTGGTCCTTGTGGTCTAGCTGGTCCTTGTGGTCCGTATGGTCTGTTTGGTCCTGATTGAGCAGAGGCAGCAGCGTTAGCAGCAGATACGGGTCCAACTGGTCCTTGTGGTCCGCTTGGTCCTGATTGAGCAGCAGCAGCAGCGTTAACAGCAGCTCCTGGTCCTTGTGGTCCGTATTTTTCTGATTGAGCGGAGGCAGCAGCGTTAGCAGCAGATACTGGTCCTTGTGGTCCGTATGGTCCGATTGGTCCAGATTCAGCAGAGGCAGCAGCGTTAGCAGCAGCTCCTGAGCCTTGTGGTCCAGCTGGTCGTTGTGGGACTGATGGTCCTTGTGGTCCGTATTGTCCTGATTGAGCAGCAGCAGCAGCGCTAGCAGCAGCTCCTGGTCCTTGTGGTCTAGCTGGTCCTTGTGGTCCTTGTGGTCCGTATGGTCCTGATTGAGCAGAGGCAGCAGCGTTAGCAGCAGATACGGGTCCAACTGGTCCTTGTGGTCCGCTTGGTCCTTGTGATCCTGATTGAGCTAATGCTGCTGCATTAGCTGATGAGGATGCTGGACCATATTGCGGGCCAGGGCTGGCACCGGCGCTGGCTGCAGCGCTAGAGCTATCTAATGAGCCACCGAAACCTGAAATGGCGCGGCGTCCAGTGGTAGTAGATGTGCTGCCGCCACCTGGCACCTTATGGATGACCACATCCTCTTCGTAAATGGTCTCTTCACCATCAGCATCGGTTTCGATGACGAAGGTCCTCACAATCTTGTCTTCGCCTGAGATATTTGGTTTAGCAACTTGTCTGTGGAACTCCTTTCTCGTCGTTTGTTTTTCGTAAGTTGTTCCATTTTCGACGGAATAAGAATCCTGTTTGTCAAATGCGGTTTCACTCATTTGGCTCTCCAAGTTCCACATAGCCGCAAGAGCGTCATCTTCATCGACTTGTTGGGCTGCGGCATACTGTAAAATAAACGTTGGTTTTTTCATTTGCAACCTTTCAAAAATGCATTTGATATTTTTTCAACATTTCTAAAAAGCTGGAGGCGAAGGGTGTACTTACCTTAATTAAGGGTCGGTTGCACCAAACCGTCTGTCACCGTTAAAGCGTTCGCTAAATTTTATTGTATAGGAATTTTCATAGTACCTACTCGGTTGAGTGATGTTGATCAGTCTGTTAAATATGGTTGGTGCAACAGGCCCTTAGTGGTGAAAAAATAACCAATTGTTTTTTGCGAAAATTGGATTGATGATTATCTATTGAAGAAGTTTAATGCAATAATTTTAAGCGTTGGTAGCCTATCGGTGAGGCAAACGCTTTCCAATCCGGAGGTCCCGGGTTTAAACCCCTGCTCGAAATATATAAGTTTTTTCGGAACTTATGTACAAATTATCATTTGATATTTACCACTTTCCGGTAAAGGAAATCATCGTGAAACCGGACTAATCTCACTAGGGCCTAGTTTCCCCTCTGCGTTAGAAATTCAGGTGGCAGCTTTCATAAAAACAAAGTATACTTCATTCCAAATAACATTAGTCTAGAAGATCACCGAATGAGAGATTCAAATTTTATGCGATAAACGTAGCGATGCGTTTGCCGCACACGTTACGCACGTTATTACCCATTTTACATAAGGCGGTAAACTCAGCGGTAAGCGCATTGTCATTTTTCCTACATTTTGTGATCGCATGCGTTCAACGCTGTGTTTATCGCATAAATAAAACAACCGCGTGCTTAACCTTTCGTATGCGCATGCCACAAAATAGCAATCGTGACACTTCATGTTTTTGAATATACATATATGGAGCAGATCTGCTACTAAGCATACGAAAGGTTAAACCTTTTCTGTGAAGTTGTACAGCAAACAACTTCAATTTCGATACAATCTGAACAAAAGCAAATTGTAGACAGTGACAGGAATCACACTATATCGTGCGTTACGACCTCTGCCTAGTTCTTCCAGCTCCCCAATAAATCAATATTATTTATTCTCTAATCTAGTCACCTTTATAGAGCCTATACTAAAATTAAATGTGTTAAATTAAATGTACCAATTAAAATGTGTTAAGTGGGTACCTAGTTAACAATTAAATTGAATATGTACCTACCTAATGATATGAAAACCATCATGAAATGTAACTTGACATTATAAATAAAGAAGTTAATTGTATTTGTAGTGGAAGTAAGTTCATATATTTTAAATAAGAGTGAAAAAAAGCGCAGGATGTGAATGAAGGAAGTTCTCTTTCAAGAGAAAGCCCGTACCCAACAGTGGAGCGTATACAGATTGATAATTTAATAATATATGTTAAGGTGAAAACAATAGATATAAAATAAAATAGAATAGAAGGACTTACCGCCACCGCACAGCACAAGATCACGAGGGTGGTCGCTCTCATTGTGGTGAGAGTTGAAACCGAACTGATGCCGATGAAAAACTTCTGGGTCTTTTTATACCCAAAATCCTGTAGCCCAATGACGTTTTTCCAGCGAGTACAAATATTGACTCGATCGTAAGAAAAACAAGAACAATGTCAAAGTTACCTTGCGATTTAAAACAATGTAGTTTAATTGTGGATTGATTGAGATATTGTAGTGTCGTCGACAATAATAATTTTTGTGTACATAATGTATGCCACCTGTTTGCTAAATGCGCGCGTCGTTCTCTTATGCCCCGTACCGTACCATGTAGAACAATGTGTCAAAGAATATTTACAAAAATTGCAATTTCTTTCTCAATTCAATCTTTGATATAAGTATAGGTAAGGTTGTCGCTCTCTATTGGGGGGATAATACCAGCTTAATAAGGGCCACTTGTACCATTCACTAACCCGGGCTTAATTGGTTAAACGTGGAGTTACCATGGTCACCAGTACAATTAGACACTGGGTTAACGGTTAACCAGTTAACCCTGGTTAGTGGAATGGTGCAAGTGGCCCTAAATAAACGTTTGTAAAGAATGTGGAAGTCAATTTATCGTTAGATCCAAGGGAAAGATGAAGTTCTGAACTAAGAGTCTAAGCTACCCTCTATATTAGGGTGGTTCAAAAAACCTTTTTTTTTCGACAGGGACCCCCTTAATTTGTTAAACTTATTATGCTGATAAAATAAACCAAGTTTTGTAACTTGCTTAACTCAAGTCTCAACTACAAGGGGGTGCTCAACCACTGATTTTTTTTGGGTTGAATGAAATCCAATAGAAATAAGTATTTATTTTTAAGATTTTAATTTAATTATCTGTTTCCACACTATTTGAACATGTGATTTATAAGTTTTGAAGTAGAAAAACATTATTATTTCTATTTTTTATAATTTTTCAAGTAATTTTTTTTATTTCACCTATTAAAATTCATAAAAAATAGAAATAAAAATGTTTTTTTAGCCAGCCAGGAAATTAAAAAGGAACAAAAAATATGGTGAGCCGCGCGAAACTTGCGACTTGCGACAGAAGATTTGGCGATCGCGCGGGTTTTATATTATCTCCACCCCCTTTAACAAAGATGAACTCTGCAAGCCTTGACCTACCTAATACAACCTAACCTTAAAAAAACCGGCCAAGTCCGAGTCGGACTCGCGCACCGAGGGTTCCGTACTTTTTAGTATTTGTTGTTATAGCGGCAACAAAAATACATCATCTGTGAAAATTTCAACTGTCTAGCTATCACGGATCATGAGATACAGCCTGGTGACAGACAGACAGACGGACAGACGGACAGCGGAGTCTTAGTAATAGGGTCCCGTTTTTACCCTTTGGGTACGGAACCCTAAAAAGTGATTGCTGAAACCAAAGAGATTAGATTGGTGGAGAGGGCTGTTGTCGTGGTGAATTTTGTAGTCACAGATGGTCACAGTGAATTTGCAGCATAGAAACTAAAAATGAATATGTATAAAAACATCAAAAAAATGTATACAGGATGTCCCTAGCCATTGGACACAGCCGAAGGGATACCACCGTTTAGCCAAAATATTTTTCGCCAAATTTCACTTCCCAACAAACTTATGGCATCATTTTAATTTCCCAAATGAAATTTTAGCAAGTTTTTTACTTCGCAACCATTTCATTTCCCAACCCCATACTTGCGAAATGAAAATGACGTACTAGGTTGGGTTAGGTTAGGTTGGATTATGAAAATTTGCGAAATGAAATTTTGCCAAATGATAATTTGCGTAAAATAGTTTGGGAAGTAATACTTTGGGAAACGATTTTTGGCAATACATTAGTAAATCACAGCCGAAATGTACATAATATATGCATTAGGGTATTTAGAATCCGGCCGGACTGATGTCCGGTTTACAATCCCTATTTGCCCCTTGTAAAACGAATAACTGTTGTTACATCTTTAATACAGAAGCTATAAAAGCAGATATTCTTGTTCTTTAAGTTTTTTGACACCGATTTAGACGTGTCGTGTGTATCTAGTCAAATGATTTAGACATCGCTTCGCTTCGCGTTCGCGTGTTGTTCGCCTACGTAGTACGCTGCGTAAATGGCCTTCTCCATAATCTCCATTCTCTAATACTCGCATGCACATTAAGGACGAAGGGTTAAGAAATTCATATGCAAATTCTATTCTATAGCGAGCAAGTAATAGGGTTATCGCGAGCTTAAGATTAAAAAGTGGTCGATACTATCAGTATTTATTGATGGATATAAAACTCTGTCAATACATACTGATGTCAGTTTATTCCAGTCTCAGAACAGTTTGTTTTAGTAAACTGGTTGAGAATTCAGGTACATATATGTACATACAAAAAAATCATAAGCCACTGTGTACTATCATTTCTAGTACTATTATAAATGCGAAAGTATTTATGTCTCTTTGTATGTAGGTATGTTACCTCTTTACACTTAAACCGCTGAACAGATTTAAGTAAATGAAATTTTGTATAGTTTGAGTCCCGTTAAATGACATAGGATAGTTTTCATCGGCTAAGAGTGAATGCAATTTTTTTTATTTTTACAATGTATACGGTTTTTACCTTACTATAGGCAGCACTAAGTAGAATCGAGACAGACATTTTACACCACTAGATAACACACATTTACATTTTAAACTATTTATATTTCTACATTATGAAGAAGCACTACTCTCTTGAGTGTGATGTGTATTAAATTAAAGTGCCTGGCATACTATCCAAGTGTATAATATATGGTAAGAAATTTAATAGTACGTTTATTAAATAGTAAGAAATTAAATAGTAATGTTTCTAAATACTTTTATTTCAAATACCATTTTTATAATTGTGTCAAAAATATTCATTATTCACTCATTCAAAATTTGTTCACCGGGATCGGTAGGGTGCGGATTGTTTGAGTAAATATTTAGTTTATATAGATTCTGTTTTCTATCCTTAATAATCATAAATAAATAATTATAAACCCAGTTATAAATTTGAAAAAAAAAAGAAACACAGTGTTATCATTTACTTTAATCGATATTTTAATATATTCAAACCTTCAATAAATATTGACAGTGTACCGCGCCAAGACGACGTAAGTTTTATCATACATCCGATCTTAAGGGGGTTAATGAAATTCGTTTCTTCGAGGGTTCTATAAGAAACGACTTTTGTTCTTGAGCGTATGATAACAATGTATGAAGCCACACATTCCGGGGAATTGGATCCCGGTTGAAAGTGCAAGATGAATAGATTACGTCGAAAGATAAGGTAAGATTGAATATGGTAAGTATTTAACACGTTCACAGTCCATACAAAATGTTTTAATTTCCTCGTAATCCAAGCGAATTTCTTCAATCACACGCCCATGCTGCACATATTGGATTAGTACAATATATTTCTGAATGATGCTGTCTAACTGTTTGAAGACTAGAATTCAAAAGGAAGGTTGATTAAAAATATCAGAAAATTTGTCTTTATTATGTTTGTTTAGGTGTTTGTCGTAACTCGTATCTTAGTGACCCATACGTGGGGCGCGGACTTGTCGAGAGAGTACGTCGTTAACTCGTTACCCATATATGGGGCAATCACTGGACTTTGAAGGTATTAAATCAATAAGTTGGTACAGTAAACTGATTATTTTTATTGCTCAGGTAACATTGAACAAACAAAAAATTATATTGTCTTCGGTTACCGCGATAGTTACTCATGAAATAAAACTATGAAAACGGATTATATCGCGTATATTGAATTTATAATACATCCCGACGTTTCGAACCCTTTACAGCGTTCGTGGTCAACGGGTGACTGAGGAAAAATTACAAAGTGCAAAAATACCCACATACTAAAATAATGAACAATCATAGACTACAAACTTTAAGGCTGGTTGTACATGCAAAATCGGTTCATAAGGCTAGTTATACACTACAATTATTTTCAAGTAAAGATATATATATACGCGATAAAAACTACGCCGGCTCCAACCCTACACCACGGAACCGAGAAGATTTACTTCCCTCCTAAATTGTAGGAGGGTATCCCAATATGGGACCGGCAACAAACTCGGCGGGACACATCTTTTCAAAACATCAGAATGTCCAGCATCATCCAACACTAAGGTCTCACAGTCTATGTCTCGCTTGCTCCTTTATCAGATGGACTACAGGATCCCAAGCTGGTGGTAGAGAAAAGCCATCTTCCCTATTAAAGTTTGGATATTTCTTAATCTCAATGGCCTCGCGCAGCATTCTGGGTATGTAACGCTTCTCCTTGGCAAGAACCAGAGGCTTATCAAACTTGATTGAGTGATTGGCTTTATCCATGACATGCTCACAGACTGCAGACCTAGGTCGACGGTGCTTGACATCAGCTATGTGTTCCTTCACCCGAGTGGAAATGCTCCGTTTCGTCTGCCCGACATATGATAGGCCACACTCACAGCGCGCAATTCAATATACGCGATATAATCCGTTTTCATAGTTTTAAACAAAAAATTACTTAGAAAATTATCAATTACCTATCATACAGTGACCCATCTAAAAACCTGTTTTTAATTTTAACAAAAGAAAGAAAATATTATGTGTGTAACAAAATTAATTTATAAAATATCATTAAATATTATATACGGCTTAACATATCACTTGATAAAATCCTGTTAAAATGCTAAATAAAAAATAAGCTCATCCTCACTTCTTAGACACATGGCACACCATGAATAAGCGGGCATCCCGCTCGTTTCTTCCCAGAACGTGCAGAATGTGGAATGAGTTGCCTCCTGAGGTATTTCCTTTGTGCTACGACATGGTATTCTTCAAGAAGCGGGTATTTAGGGTTCTCAAGGGTCGGCAATGCTTAAGTGGCTCCTGTGATGTTGCTTACGTCCATGGGCGACGATGACTGCTTCCCATCAGGCGGCTCGTCTGCTCGTTTGCTGAATATCACATAAAAAAAAAAACCTCTATTTTTATCAAATCAGTTATTTTTAGAGTTCCGTACCTCAAAAGACAAAAACGGAACCCTTAGAAGATCACTTTGTTGTCCGTCCGTCTGTCTGTCTGTCAAGACAAGACCCTTTATCTCGGGAACGCGTAAAGGTATCGAGTTGAAATTAAAATCATATATGTGGTATTTTCTATAAAAAGGGACCTTATTGTCGATGGCTTACGCCATTATTAACGATGCTCCGATATAAATACAATGCCGCGCGACGCTGTGGGTATGCGCCATTGACAATAAGGTCCCTTTTCATAGAAAATGCCTTACATGTACTTAGGTCTGACAGTCCTTTGAAGCTGTGAAAAAATCAAACTTTTGAGTTAACATAAAAAAAGATACAGGCGTTTATACTTACGGCAAAAAACGTAAATTTAGCCACTCAATGGAATCAAAATTTATAGGGTAGGTACTTCCCGTTGACCTAGAACTATGAAATTTGGCAAATAATATCGTCTTATACTACAAATACGGAGGAAAATCTGAAAACTATTAATTTGTAAAAAAATAAAAAAATACTGTTTCAAATTTTGGGTATCTATGTCAAACGGTCTCTGAGAAAATCGCATTTAACTGATTTGCAAGACAAGTGATCCCATAAGTGTTCCGTTTATCAAAACAAAGTTTTGCACGGAACACTGAAAATTGTTACATTTGTACGGAACCCTCGGTGGGCGAGTCCGACTCACACTTGTCCGGTTTTTTAAAACACCATCTGTTTTCAACGGGGTACCGCACAAACAGCTGGCGTCTTATCTACATCTTGCCACTCTATTCTGACCCACGCATTTCAAACACGGTATCTTATTAACGTCAAAAAGATGTAAGCGCTATATAAATCTTACGCACTTAAGCTGTTTTAGCTTCAAAAGCTACAGCATAGGTCTTAGTATAAGCTGTTGGTAAATTATTTTGTCTTGACCCACAGTTGTTATAGAAGTTATATGTAAGTGTGAATAAGAAATGGGGTCTAATTTGGGTGGTTTTAGGACGCGTGCCATACGCAACGGTCGCTGGTAAGTCACCTGTAAAGACTGTCATTTGTTTGATCACGGACCGTGACAGAAGTAGGGTGGTTGAGACGATCGTCTTGACCATTTCGTAAAGAGTCAAGACGCGTGTTTAACCGAATTTCAAAAAAAGAAGTAACGTAAATTGTGCCTACTTTTCTCCCAACCGGGTAATTGTGCTCCAACAGATTTTATAATATATTAAAACTATATCACAACCTCGTTACAACATGATAAACTCCGATCACGCTAACTTTGCACAAACTTGGCTGTAAAAATACATACATAAGCTCCATACTTGACGTAGCACTTGGCATGAAAACTTGGCGTGGTCCGACCTTAACATATCATAAACTCTCTATGATGCCTTCAACATCCGTAAATAATGGCCAACATGTAAGATACTTACTGTTTCGTTATAGCAAATTTCTTATCTGTGAAAATGTTTGTAATAGCTTCATTATTATATCAAAATACGTGTGTAGATATAATAGTGTATGTAACTGTACATCATTAGGCATTAAAACACTCGTGTGATCCTTTTATGAAACTCACTTTGTTCGTTTCTTAAACCCACACTCGTCTTTATTATGAAGTAGTCACATAAACTACTATTAAATTTCAAATTTTAAGCAAAGTAGGTTACGGTAGTATTTTACTTGATAACCTACTGGCTATGAATATCATCACTTCAGCCATAGCCTAAATTAAATTCAATATGCATTATATCATAAAGTGCATGGGAAAAAGAACCTAATTAAGTACCTGTGAATTTTTTTAAAGTCACCGTTCCTCATTAACGAAACCCTTGAAAAAGAAAGTAACACAAAACCTTTGTCAAATTGATTAAGAAATGGTATAATAGAGTTTTTATTAAAGTTTTTGTCCAAATTGTTTCGGAACGACTATGCCAACTGTTGGGTCGATTCGATAATAAAGTAGTCTAGTCACCGTAGGAGACGTCATTAGGACGACAATAACTCGTTTCTCGATTTTAACAGTTTAGCTCGGTATGTAGTCAAGTGCGAGTCGGGACTCTGGGGGTTCCGTAGCCGCTGTAGTTTAAGGCCGTTTCATCGGTTTGCCGCTGTCACTGTCACATTTCGCAAGAAAGAACGGGAAAGATCATACGCGCCAAATGTCAATTTTGATCGAATTTTGTCGATTTTTATTTATTTTAAAATGTTACCTTACAATATCGAAATTCTAAAGCTATGAAATTACTATTTAAGTTAAGATTGTTTTTTCTTCTTTTTTTGTTTATCATCATCATCATAACTCTTAAGAGCCTGGCTCTTGTCGGTGGAGTAACTGCCACTCCGTTCTTCTTTCCGCCGCTGTTTTGAGCTCCTGATATGTCATTACGTTGATCTTCTCTTTGGATTGGTCCAAAAACGCACGTCTCCGTCTTCCTCTGCCTCTCCTTTTTTCTATTCTTCCTTCTATTATAGACTTTATGTAAGTATCGTGCCGTATCAGGTGCCCCAGCAAGTTTCCCCTTCTGTTTTCAATCATTCTCAGCAAAGATCGCTTCTCACCTACCAAATCCAATACTTCTGCATTCGTTTTCCTCTCCTTCCAGCTTATACCTTCCATTCTTCTCCATGTCCACATTTCAAAAGCGCTTAGTCTGTCTCTATCACGCTGGGTTAATGTCCACGTCTCGCTACCATATAACGCTATACTCCAGACGTAGGTCTTGATAGGTCTTTTTTGTTTATAGGATCACATAATAAATAACCGAGTAAAGTAGGATTAAAAGTCCGACTTAGAGGTTACTTTGGGAATTAATTGTATCGAGCGAAGTGTCATAATTTGTGTATCAGAAGCTATGTTGTTAAAGATAATATAGTCAAGAACTACATATATTTTTTCCACGTCTGAGAATATCAACGCCTCTTAGAAAAACATGATCATATAAGGAGATGTTTCGTCTTCTGGCTCAGAAACCGCCTTAAGTGTTCACTATGGTTAAGCAGAGCTTTATTTTCGGAACGACCATGCCAACTGTTGGGTCGATAATAAAGTAGTCTACTCACCGTAGGAGACGTCATTAGGACGACAGTAACTCTGTAGGTTCGTTTCTCGATGTTAACAGTTTAGCTCGATATGTGGTCAAGTGCGAGTCGGGACTCTGGGGGTTCCGCAGTTCACTATGGTTAAGCAGAGCTTTATTTTCGGAACGACTATGCCAACTGTTAGGTCGATAATAAAGTAGTCTAGTCACCGTAGAAGACGTCATTAGTTCCTTTCTCGATGTTAACAGTTTAGCTGATATGTGAAGTCAGCTAAGTGGGAGTCGGGAGCCCAGAGGGGGTTTCCGCAGCCGCAGCGTTTGTAAGCTAGCTAGTCCTTTCTACTGCTGACTCTATGTAAACATTGTTTAATTTTTCTTTTGGCTAACGTTATATTAAGCAAGCAATATATACAGTTTGAAAAGATTACAGTTTTAAAAGGCTAACATACGAAGGATCCATACAAAATAGCACTGAATACAAACAAATTATAATTATAAAATAGCTATCGTCAAAAGCACGTAACTTAAAAAAAATAGCAAAAATAGGTACAGTCAAAGATTTTATTTTCGAACCTATTTTGTACCTTGTCACAGTGACAATAGTATGAGGTCTCTAGCAACTTTCATATTGGTTGTCACTGTGACAAGGTACGAAATGGGTCATAAATTAAAACCTATAACCACCAAACCATTAAATAAAATAGATAATTCTAAATAGCCGGCTGTCAAAATTCTTTCACGGGATGTTTGTTTACCACTTAAGAAACTATTGCACCATGTGGTCAAACTAAAAAGGAACCATACAAAAAGGGAACCCTAAAAGTTTTATTTGCCATTTCGTCTGCTTGTTTGTCGTTTTGAAAAATGAATTGCATTTTATTTTGTCAGTTTATACGTTAAACCGTTACCAATATGGCGAAATTCGAACTATTTATAATTAAAAAAAAAACAATATGTTTGCGTCTATTGTCCCTAGGATTATTAGTAGCTTTCATAAAAAGAGGTGCAGTCGCCATCAGATATATCGGAGCGGCCAGGGTGCTCACAAATATCTGAACACGCCTCTATTGTCAACCCGCTAGTGCGTGATAGCTAGATATTTTTGAGCACCTCGTCCGCTCCGATATATCTGATGGCGACTGTACCAGCGCCAATTCTTGATATTAAGTTGCAAATGTTGATCCCAGGCTCCTTTGAATGCAACCGACTAAGCGGGGTTAACCGGTTAACCCCGGGTTAGTGGGATGGTGCAAGTGGTGCTTAATCGGTTAACCCCGCGGGTTAGTGGGATGGTGGAAGTGGCGCTTAAACGGTTAACCCAGGGTTAGTGGGTTGGTACAAGTGGCGCTTAAACGGTTAACACTGGGTTAGTGGGATGGTGCAAGTGGCGCTAAGAGAATCAGGACAGGAGGAAACATTTAAGAGTCAGACTAACTTAGCCGCCGGCAATGAACCGCATGACCGAATGACCGGGAATGAATTAGCAAGAACATAGTGGAGAACGGCTTATCCATACAAACGTGACCCATTATCCTCTCTGGATATTGACAATATGGCAAATATTTTTACATAATTTAATGTATATTAACCATAGATATGCTCGTTTGACTTTTCACGGTTGTTTTACTTTTATAAGATTTAGGAGCGAAAAGCAAATTCCATGCAAAATTTTAAAAGCTCCTAACGTGTAACTGGAAGAGATCCCTCAAAGGGATAAGTTCGCCTTCGTACAAATGTTGTGTGTTTTCCTGTTTTATGTTTCTTTTTGTACAATAATAGTACATTATTGTCGAGGTTCGGAAGTAGCTACTTGCTGGCTGAGGATTCGTTTTAAACGGACGACCTTGGGAGTCCGTTTAATTGAATCCGAAGCCAGCAAGTAGCCTTCCAGCCGAGTCATATATAGTGCTTTTCTCAAAAATGGCGCAATAAATGCAAATATAATAGAAATATTTTACAGAAGCAACATTCTTATGTATATATTTTCACAGAAAAAAGTAAAAAGATTTGCTTTGCCGCCGTTTTATTTTTTTATAATACGCCAACCTATTTGAGACACCTAAATAGTCGCGGTACCAACATTATAATAATAAGAGCTGATCATCTGTTTGGCTGTTTAATGGACCTATGCCTTCATTTGATATGGCCACTTCGACTTTTAAAAAGTTTGGAACTCGACAAATAATGAAATTTGTATGCAGTCCCGAAATCGAGACTGCAATGTTTTTAACTTTTTAATTTTTTGTCTAACCATAAACTACTCACTTCGCGACCTACTTTTTAACCGGCAACGTCGACTTTGCCGTCCATTTTTGAGAAAAGAATTTTACTACTAGAGTTAGACCAAGAAAAGTCTGCAGCGATTTTGATAGCACACGCAGTGCACGTGTTAATTATACGTCATAATTTCATAGAAGTTTGACGTTTAAAATAACACGTGCACTGCGTGTGCTATCAAAATCGCTGCAGACTTTTCTTGGTCTAACTCAACTACTACTACTACGTGTATAATAATTAGAAATATAGAAAAAAAACCCAAACAAAGGGGCATAGTTTTGGTTAATTAATATACATCAGATTGTGTAAAAATATTTTCCAAAATATCATTTGTAATTTATTATTTGTCAATATCTCTGGCCATATACTGATTTAAACTAACACGATTTTCACTCATAATTTTAAAAGTAACGTCACGTTCGAAACGTCAGGCCATAAATAACCGTAAGTTTGTACGCGATTAAGTCTCGTGTTAGTTTAAAAATCTCTGGCCATTTTCCGGACTACGTTTGTATGGAGAAGCTATCCTCCACTATCCTCTAAATCTATTTTTTATCAAAATATTTGCACCCTCTCGAAGGTTTGCCCAAGTCGTCGTAAATCTCGACACACTTAATTAGGGTTCCGTAGACAGAGGGTCCGTTTACGAGCGAAGAACCCCTAACGATGTGTACGGACCTCTCTAAACACGATCTAATGTTGTTTGGGAGATTTTGGTAATTGGTTTCGAAGTGTTTAAGAAATCGATTGCTTTCTTAAAGTACCCCTAGTACCTACTCTTAAGTAGTAGCACAGAACAAGTAATTATCATACAGAACGGCCACGCACCGCCCCGCCCCGACTCAAGTTACCTCGCCCCGCGACAGCAGATTGACGGCCGTTTGCCGGCCGCTCAGAACTATTTTTATGCAACTTACTCACACTATGACGCATGGCATGACGCGTGTACAGACGTGCCGTTCACACATAGAAACGCAAGTGATTTTTGATGTATAGCGTGTCCGCCCCGTGGTAGTAGTGTAAATTTCGTTCGATAGCGTGACAAGCATTCGCGTTGTCCCCGGCAAGCTCGGCCAAATTTCACCTTCCCATGCAAACGGAGTTTCGTTCTCATTTTAAAACTACGTGTTGGATTGTAATGAAACTTTGCACATACAATGATATGAAGTATATCTAGGTCTGTAATTAGTTTGTATAACTCTAGTATATCAAACAAACGAAATAGAACAAAAGCAAGCTTTGTATGAAAAACTTAAATTCGCTGTATTTTTTTTACTATTGCATCTGAAGAAATAAACTAATTACAGACATAGATATACCTTATCCTATTGTAAGTACAAAGTTTCAGAGTAATCTAGCTAGTCGTTTTAAAATGAGAGCGTAACTACGTTTGTATGGAGAACCGAGCTTGCCGGGGACGAAAGTGGAGGACCCGCGCGAAATCGCCTTTTCATACAAACAAAGCTATTTGTTAGAATGCGATAATGATATTCATCTCTCATTCTGTAGTGTATCTGTGTCCCTACTTACGTAAGTAAAACTTACAAGTGTATCTTAGGCCTGAGATACACTTGTAAGTTTCACTTGCGTAAGTAGGAACAAAGCTATTTGTTAGAATGAGATAACGATATTCATATCTCATTCTGTAGTGTAGCTGTGTCCCTACTTACGTAAGTAAATCTTAATCCTTATGCCTATTATCTTTGTCGTTTAAAGCATTATAAGTAAACTTGAACAACTGTTATGGCTACAGCATGTGTTCGATGAAATGTCTTCATTAGTGAGTCAACACAAGTGTTTAATGACATTCACAGTAACACAAATGAGGCATATTCGACGTATTTCAGTGATGAATTGTGATATGACGTTTGATATTTGGAAATACTGGCGATGTCACCAGCGAAATTGATTGATTAATTTATGCATTTTTTAAATAAATAATTATTTTTGCTATACAATAAGTATAATAATATGTAATGTGTAAGCTGTTTAATGCTTTGCCCTTACAAGGTCCATGTGAAACATTTGACATCTATACTGTACCATGCTTGGGACAATATTTTCCTTGTTTTAATAATAAGTTTTCCATACCTCCCATACAATTTATTATTATTAAAGGAAAGCCATGTATGAGCACTCTAAGCTTACTTGTTTCGCTATGACCAGACTGTATTTTGACAGAAAATTATTATGACACCAATCAGAATGCTAAAAGTGCAGGCCGTTATTCAAGACATGCGTCTTGCCACCATCAATGTGCCCGCTCTTCTTGAGCCACTGGCTTGAGGGATGATGGCAAGAGGCCCGATGTGGTGTCCTTCCCAAGTAGCATTTAGACGTCATTATGACGTCCTTTACGTCATTATGACGTATAAATGACGTCATTTTGAGGTCACAAGTACGTCGCTGACGTAACTTTGCTACCTGGGTTGGTTCCTTGGAGCTTGGGACGGATGTTGGTGTGGGATGCTACCTGCGTAGACACACTGGCACCGTCCCACCTCCAACGGACTAATGTAAGAGCGGGCGGAGCGGCGGAAAGCGCCGAAATTTTAAAACGTAATAAATATAAGATCCTCGGTAGAGAGTACCATTTTGTTCCATTTGGAGTTGAAACTAGGTCCATGGTCCCAGCGCGCACAAGTTGTTTGCAGAAATCGCGAAGCGTCTGGTTGACGTAACTGGTGACCGAAGAGCTGGCGGCATCCTCGCACTTGCATCATCATTGCGATACAGCGAGGAAATGCCGCCAGCATCCTTGGTACAATGCCTCAAGAGCCTATTTTAGATTTAAGCTAGTTAATTTCGTTTACGTAGTACAGTCGCCATCGGATATATAGGAGCGGCCAAGGCGCTCACAAATATCTGAACACGCCTCTATTGTGAAGGTGTTAGAGTGCGTGTTCAGATATTTTTGAGCACCTCGGCCGCTCCGATATATCTGATGGCGACTGTACCACTGTATATATCTTTTATGTAAATAAATATAATAAAAAAACAGTAGGCAACCTGTCGTCGACATATGTTCGTTAAAGTCTTCATTAGACACAAGTATCAGACACGGAGGCCAAAGCTTTAAAAGCCGCTCACAATTAATTTGTACGCCTGTCTGAGGGTTGCAGGTTCAATCCAGCGACATAATTAATTAGGCTGTTAACGGTTTAAGGTTTCTAGAAAAAGTCGGCAAAGTGCGAGTCGGACTTAGCAGATTTTAAAAAGTAAATATGTACTTATGTTTTATGACACAGAAGTGTCCAAAGAGTATGTACAGTCGAAGGCAAAAATATCGATCCAGACAAATGGCTCAAAAATATGTGAACACGACTTTATTGTCTAAGGCGTAAGCGCGTACACATATTTTTGAAACTTCGGGAATGTATATATATTTATGCCCTTGACTGTACCAAACAAGGCTACTTTCTTAAAATAGAGTAGATACGGGTTAATATAAAAAATAAATAAACTATAGAGTTCCTTCGATTGCTTTAGATCGTCCTGATCCTGACGTATAGGACCAACTGATCCTGACGTGATGACCTATAGGACCAACTGTGAATGTACAAGATGGAAAAAAATTATGGGCCCTGGAGGGAAAGTGCCTTAAAACCTTAAGTTAGCTAATATTACTAAAAGGAAACATTCTTTTATCTTTAAAAAGAAAAAAAACTGCATTCAGTTTTTCTTTTAATTTTGCTTGTCTAAAATTATTCTTGAGTACTAAATATTCGATTTTATGGATATTTTGTACCAAAGACGAGTGTAAGACCTACTGTTTCTTGGAGAAATGTTATCATTAACATTAACTGTATCGATTAGTAGAATAAAATGGAGGGTGTTTATTTTTTTGAGTTTTTAGTTCGATTCCCGGGCGAAACAAGCGAATTTAAAAACTCTTTGAATGCAGTTTTGTTTCTTTTTAAAAATTAAAGAATGTTTCCTTTAAGTAAAAGGTTTTAATAGTACTTTCCCTCCAAGGCCCATACATTTTTTTCCACACTTTATACTTTTAAAACAAAAAAGTATTTTCCAAATCGGTCCAACTATGTCCGTGAAATCAGTGATCATAAAAAAACAGCGAAAAACGTTATCTACTTCTCTGTCGCTCGAATATGCAAGAGCGATAGGAGGCAGATGACGATTTTCGGTAGGTCCTCAGAATTAGAACTTCCTTTTAGAAGTCGGTTAAAAATGGAATGTCACTGGCAATGGCAATTCAAATACTAGTTACCCTAATAGTTCTCGCCATACAAGACTTTTTAAAAACTCTTTCGAGACATCCTGTCTTGAAACCGCCAGACCCTATCGGCTCGTGCCAGCCGTCCTCGTCACTAACACGAAATTCAACTCTATCCTCCATGTGACTAGGTTCAAAATTTAACAGACGCAAAAATAACTTACACTTCTAGTAACCAACATAGTTTGCCTACTTTAAATAGCTAAATTGAGCTCTAAAGCGTTAATTTTAAGGTTGAATTTATGATGATATTAGGGTTGGCACGCTTCGGGAAATAAGCGATTTCCGTTCGTGTGTCTTGCACGTGGCGTTATGCTTGGCCAGGTGACGGTTGAATTTGAATTCAAATTAAGAAATACGTTTTTTTAATAACTAGGTCCTTGATATTCTGTACTTAATTGTAGGCCCTACTAATATTGTAGATACGAAAGTAATTATACATACTACTATAATATGTCTGTATTGTCTGCCTGTTTTCTCTTCACGCAACCGCTGAATCAATTTAGATGAAAGGTCTATAATAACAGCCGGAGCTTTAATTTAAATCATAAGTACGAGGTACAGTCAGCTGCTGAGATAACTGACCCCCTGCATATATATTTGTTACCCTCGTGCCCACCCGTTGAAACCCACGCAAAACTCAAGATTCCACTTTTCGAACCATGACAGTTTTATTTCGTGAACAAATAATTTCACTTAAACTATCGTGAGACATATTTCAAAATATTTATCAGTACGGTTTTTACTCACTATTATTTTTAGTCGCTTTTGGCGACATGTTTCGGATTCTTTGGGAATCCATCCCCAGGCACGAGTGTCCGCGGCGGTTGTACGTCGTGCACTCAAAATAATAGTGAGTAAAAACCGTACTGATAAATATTTTAACAAATAATTTGTTTAGAAATAAATTAAAAGTGGAAAAATTCACTGTCTTGGGTGGGACTTGAACCCACGACCACTGGATCACTAGTATACTGTACTACCGAAGACAGTGAATTTTTCCACTTTTAATTGGAGCATTATCAATGAAAAGGGACCTTATCGTCGATGGCGCTTACGCCGCACAGCGTCGCGCGGCATTGTATTTATATCGGAGCATCGTTTGTAATGACGTAAGCGCCATCGACAATAAGGTCCCTTTTTATAGAAAATACCACAATTTATTTCTAAGCTTAATAGCATTGTTCGCAGAAGTTAACAACGATAGACCCTACTAATAGTGTTGCGTTCCTGCCGGTGAGTAAGGTTGCCAGAGCTCGAGGGAGAGGAGTGTTATTGTCGGCAACGCGCATGTAACTCCTCTGGAGGCTACGGAGACTGCTTAACATCAGGCGGGCCGTATGCTTGTTTGCCGCCGACGTAGTATAAAAAAAAAGTTTCTGTTTGATACAAAATTAAATCATTTGTTGTTTCAGAGAGACCGTGATAGTGATAGTATCCAAGTCCAAGGTACAATATACAACTTTGAACAATTTGCCAAGTCCAGAGATAGTCAAACTTTAGAAACAGCTAAGCTAACTGCAATAAAGTAGTTTGTCACAATCTCGATCAGTCCGTTAAACTGGTTGCAACTAAGTTAAGCGCAAGTTTCCAGTTCGAAGTCGAGTAACTTGACAGTTGAACTGTTCAACTTGAACATAATTACTTGCTTGGCAGTTTAAGAGGATAGCGGACAACGCTTCTCCATACAAACTGTTAGCGGAGTTCGGAACGCGCCCCTTACTGACAGGACGGTTGTCATGAGCGCGAGCTGTCAAGATGGCTTGGCGCCGGATCCACGGAAGCGTCGGTCAAGCATTGTTGTGTCATCATTCGCTTGCCCTTGTCCTATTCACTTGGGGTCGGCGCAGCATGTCTTTTTCTTCCATACATCTCTGTCACCCGTCATCTCATCATTCACTTGCGTTAGTTTCAAAGCATTGTTGTGTATCGAGTTAAAATAAATCGTTTACTCAAGGCCTAGTGCGTTTTGCTGTTAATAAAACGTAGTCCCAATTTTCCTCCATTGGCATTTTCTGGGCACGCTGCCAAAAGACGGCGATTTAGGGCAAATTTTCTATTTATAGTTTATTTTCAAGTTTAGTTTTTATTTTTTATTTTAAGGCCTTTTATTGTTTGTTGTTTACTACTTGTTCTTAGGTAAATATAATTATTTAATGTAGGTATATTGAGTTATTGACCATAGTTATGCACCTTCGTAAGATTTTTTAGTTTTATTTTTTTTATTTATTAAAAGTTAGCTATTAAAAATTTGCATGGAATTTGTGGTATTTTCTATAAAAAGGGATCTTAGTGTCGATGGCGCTTACGCCATTATAAACGATGCTCCGATATAAATAAGCGCCATCGACAATAAGGTCTCTTTTCATAGAAAATGCCCCATTTGTTTTTCGCTCCTAACTCTTATAATGAACTAAAAATCAAACGTTAATAAACATACAATACAATACAATACAATACAAATACTCTTTATTGCACTCCTCAATAAAAAACAATACAGAGAGAAAACATCTAAACATCGAATTGTATTAAAATATTTTCCATAATGGCGCAGTGACGACCCTGATTAAAATGTACTTAGTTTATATATTATTTTATTTTATTTTTATTCATAACATTTCACAGCATAACAGTGATCCAAAGCACTGTGAAACCAATAGACATTTCATACACATAGTACACAAATCAAAATTAACATATAACAGAAGAAGGCCGTTCATTCCTCGTCTCGCAGAACCTCAAGCATTCATAACACACGTCCAACCATCCACTCGCAAACACATCACAGTTTGGTCATTGGTGCTGATTCGAGTAGCGAGTTTAGCAGGTGCAAGGCTTGAACAAGCGGTCGGAGGTTATAGAGTCAGCTGGAAAATAAAACACTGCCTTTTGTATTAGAACGTCACTTTCTGTAACTCGATAGCGTGACGTGACGTACGCGTTTGCGTTAAGTGTCATTTTGTATGGGATTTTGAGTTTCCAAAACGTCCCGCTTGGCGCGCTGTTCAAAATCCCATACAAAAATAGACATAACGCAAACACTCGTGAACACTCATTGTTTTCGAATTAAATTTATACTGGGGGTTCCGACGCCATCTCAAAATTGAATTCTAACTAAGCGGTCTGAAGATTTCTTTTAAAACAATTATTGCCAGCGATTTTTTTTTATAGAAACGTAAACGCTAAATAACATACATAATGGTGTAATATAGTAAATTGTTATTATAGTATAAGTACCTAATGTTTTTACTAAAAGTAAAAAATTACTTGCCGAATAAATAAAGAATTGTAAAATTAGTTCATCCTTCGCGTGAAAATATACGCAAAATAGGTTTCGTTTTGCTCGAGTGAGCTTTTTTGAATTTCGAAGACGCATAACGTTCAACGTACAAATTACAGGGGTTATCAAGCCACGGGTCGCTCATGCACATTATATATTTTCTCCAAAAAAAAGCTGTATAAAGTAAAAAGTAATGAAATAAATTCATTTGTATTTGTATTTGTAAAAGGTAGGTTACGAATATATAGTTGGTCAAGCAAATGTCAGTAGAAAAAGGCGCGAAATTCAAATTTTCTATGGGACGATATCCCTTCGCGCCTACATTTTTTAAATTTTCCGCCTTTTTCTACTGACAAGATTTGCTTGACCAAGTATAGAGATTTTCTCGCCGGTGGATAGATGTGAAATCATTATGAAAATAGGTATAATACCTTGTAAGAACACCATACAAAAATTTCCCATTTTTAATGTGAACCTTGTTGTATAAGTACATTGGAATAAATTTCGTTTGAAGAAGCAATGAAACAAAAAAATGCTACTTTATTTAGTTCATATTTTACCTTTGTACTGGATAAGTTAAATATCTTGCTGTGACTTATCTTACAGAGTGGTTTAGAGGACTTCTAAAACGCTCAAATAAATAGTCTAGCTATTTTTAAGGAAGCAAATTGATTTTCTGACCCTTTCGTACCTAGAGATTAAAACGCTTAAATGAAATCATATGAAATCTTTCACCACGACGCATCATAAAAAATAGCTAATATGCATATGATACTTCTAGTGCAAGTTCCCATAAGCTATGGTGTCCGCTAACCATGAAACCATAGACATAGTATATACAAGTTAGGTTAACTGGAAGAGATCCCTCTTAGGGATAAGCTCGCCTTTGTACTACTTTTATCTGATGTAACCTTGATTCCTCTCTTTTTCGTACAATAAAGTGTTTACTTACTTACGTACTTACTTACAAGTAGTTACAGTCGCGCCACCGAGCGACCGGGGGTAAGAGAAAGAATATTCATATTAAATTTGGGCAGCATAGGATTTTTTCTCTTTCACTCTTATAAATTTCGGTATTTCGCCATCGCCTCCTACATATATGATGCTACCCGGTCGGTGATAAGGACAAAGCATGGCACTATTTTCTCTTTCCTCTTATAGGAATCGTAATAAGACTATCTTTCTCTATCAAAGAGTGTGAGGCCCTTGCATGAAAGTATAACGAAGCGGGCCGCAGTTGGCAGTTGCACGGGCTCGTGCCAGAATGACCGTTAAAATAAGTCACCGTGCAATACTTCCGAGCACAGGGCCGGATTGTATGCATCCATAATAAACCTTTTTAAAAAAAACCGGACAAGTCCGAGTCGGACTCGCCCACCGGAGGGTTCCGTACTTTTTAGTATTTAAATAATATCACGGTTTAAACTCACCTGTTTTAGTCACTCGCGCGACATGTTTCGGAGAGCCGTGATATTGTTTGATGTTAGTATGTCTCACAACAGTTTAAATTCGATTTTTAGTATTTGTTGTTATAGCGGCAACAGAAATACATCATCTGTGAAAATTTCAACTGTCTAGCTATCACGGTTCATGAGATACAGCCTGGTGACAAAAAGACAGACGGACAGACAGATTGGGTATGGAGCCCTTAAAATGGCTTTCATCAAATGTATGTTGATTTCCCCAATGTCAATATAATAGTGTGCTCGTAGACGAAGAGCATAGCGTTGTTGGGTAGTTGCTTTTATTAAGAGGCCGGTGTCGATTTTGGAGCAAAAATTTAAAATTGATAGATTTAGTCGTTGAAATTATACACGTTTTGTTACGTAATATCTAAATAACAAGTATTGGTTTCTATTAGCACGTCTTCTCATCTTGCCTTTTAATAATGAGGTCGCGAGCGTGCGTCACCGGTAATATATGAAGAGAAGGGGCAGTTTTTAAAAATTCATCAAAAATTATGGTGGTAAATTATACAAATGGATGTATAAGAGTAGTTTCAGAAAATGTTGTAGATTGTTTAAGTATCAAAATTACGTCGAAAATAAGTAGATTTACGGAGAAATTGTCACTTGTTTTGAGGTCATTTCTGGAGAAAATTGAATTCATTTAACTTTCATTTCCTCGAACTCTAAGTCATATAACAAAAATGTAATCTGATAAAGGTCAAGTACAGAATAAATGTAATAAAAATTTACCAGTTTTAGTAGTGCAAACTTTACGAAATTTACAAATAAGAGCGACAAAATCAGTGCTTTACGCGCGTTTACCTAAACGTCCATCAGAAAAAAAAAAACATTACTAATTTTGTCTGTTTTCAAAAAAATTATCTGATAAAAGGCAAGATAAGAAGACGTGCTAATAGAAACCGGTACTTGTTATTTCAATTAGGTAACAAAAGGTGTACAATTTCACAGACTAAATCTATCAATTTTACATTTTTGCGACTAAAATCGACACCGGCCTCTTAACGTGATAGCTTACCTACAAATAGCCACGACGATGGATTGCCGGATTTTGACTAAAGAATGTTTTTTTATACCACGTCTGTGGTGAACAAGCATACAGCGCCGCCTGATGGTACTTTAGGAACTGCGGGTCAAAAATTTGTTTTGACTTCTAGTATGTGTGGGCTAAACGGTTAAACTGTACACCAATTTGCGGTTCATTTGCGTACAGCATACACTAAAATGTTGAACAGCATTTTCGAACATTTATTATTAAACAATACATTTAATGTATCTATAATAACTTATAGTCGGTCAAGCAAATCTTGTCATTAGAAAAATGCGGCAAATTAAAAAAATGTAGAAGGGAAAGGTTATCGTCCCATAGAAAATTTTAATTTCGCAACTTTTATACTGACAAGATTTGCTTGACCAACTATAATAACAGCATAGGTACAGTCGAAGGCAAACATATCGATCCAGACACATGGCTCAAAAATATGTGAACACGACTTTATTGTCTAAGGTGTAAGAGCATAATACATATTTTTGAAACTTTGGGAATGTATATATATTTATGCCCTTGACTGTACTTACTTACATACATCTGTATGTACAATAATTATACCTATTTTTTTATAATCTCCAAATTCGTCCCTGCGCCCTTTGTCGTCTTTTATGAGTACACAATGATAAGGAACAACAGTAGTGCTCGCTAAGAAAGCTTACCCTCCTCAATAGACCTTTTTTTTGCTACCTGGCCCCCAAAAGCTTATACTTTAACGCTCATAACTTAAAAGCGCATTTTGAATAACGAAATTTGAACTTGAGTTAACTGGTTGAATTTTATCGCATATGGGATTGCGACCGTCGCCTTTAGCGTTATTTTAATGCAGATACAAATGTTAAATTTATTTATTGTTATAGCCTTGTTTTTCTTATGTTAAATAAAAGCTACTTACACCAATTATTGTATTTTACTTGTTTCTTGAAACGAAAGTGAAATATGTCATCAATTTACGGGTTTAAGTAGGTATTTACGGGGGCAAGTGCTTACTCTATTAAATTGTGTAAGTTTTAAAATTGACGCCTTTAAGCAATTTTATCGTACTCACTTAACTATTTGGAAAATAATGAAAATACCTTTTTATATGCTGTTATTTTGGAAAGGTTAAATGTAATTGAAATTAATAATTGGGTTTCAAGCATATAAATTTCTTCAATTAAAAGTAAATTACTTCTTAATATTATTATTTAAATTAAAATATCACCGGCCACTTAAAAGCACCAAGCCGCAATCACCATACAAACTCACCGAAGGGGATCGCAGGGAACGTAACGTCTTTTCACCCTCAAGACGAGTTTCTACCCGGCCGCCCGCGCGAGCGGACTCCGGCCAAATTCAAATTTGGAATTCTTTATTAGAAATTCAAATATCGCTTTTATTCCAATTGTATTCGATACAGTGAGTTTTTTTTCTGTTAAACTTTTTAATCGGCCAGTGTTGGTGTTTTAATGTTGTGCAATATTTTTGTGAAGTGAAATCAAAAGTCTGATATAGTGCTTTAAAAGTTTAAGTGTTAATGGAAGTCATTTATTGGAGTGAAATTAAGGTAAGTTCAATCGTCAATTGACAACCAAAACCGGTAATTTTATTTTTATGAAAATACATAATTGCTATAATTCCCATATAAAAAAGTAAGTACCTACTGTTAAGTTTGTTACGTAAAAGTCAAGTGTTATTTACTTATCGTTAATTAACTGGTACCTACTTGGAAACCTCGTACACATTTAGTACATACTGAGATACGAGGTTTTAAAGGTTAGTGACTAGGGTGAATTTTGGTTGTCAACTGACAAATTAAAAATTAAGTACATAGAACAATGTAACTAACGTACTTTGGTACTAATAAAATAAATCAAAAGTAAATATAACATAATTCAATTCAATTGTAAGTGGCTTGATCCAACGATTGACTGGTTAGAGAATGCCTCAAAACATTAAGTCTGCCATTTGTACTTTATTGAATTGTGCAATGAAGGTTACATAAATAAATGTGCCGTTCTCAACCAAAAGGGTACTTATTGTCGGTTGTCAATAAGGCGCTATTTCCATAAAAAAAATATAGCTTCAATTTGAAATCAACCTTATCGACTAGCTACAAAGCCTAGCCTAAATAAGTCACCAAATAGTTTGTAACGGTCGCGCAAGACTTGGCGTGACATAAACAAAAGTCAGCTGTTTGTGTACGAGGGGGCGAGAATAGAATGTAAAAACCGGCAAGCGCGAGTCGGACTCGTCCACCGAGGGTTCCGTACTGTTTATGAGATACGGCCTGATAACAGACAGACAGACAGACAGACAGACAGACAGACAGACAGACAGACAGACAGACAGACAGACAGACAGACAGACAGACGGACAGACAGACAGAAGGACAGAGAAGTCTTCGTAATAGGGTCCCGTTTTTACCCTTTGGGTACGGAACCCTAATTATATATGTATTTTATGTAGGTAATACGCCTATTATAAATGTAACAGCAATGTGTTGTTATATCGTTGTTTTGCCGTAAACGTTTTGTCTGTCAGGGTTTATTTTTTATTTTACAATTTTTATTTATCTGTAAATTGGGGTAGAGTCAGAACAAGATAACCCTGCAGCTATTTTTATAGCACAGTCGTGCAAGTGTTATTTTTTTTTTTTTTTAACATTTATGGCGCAAGTGTTATTTAAACGCGGATGTCATTCCAGATCTAGAGCAGAGCCCAACTGAGGAGGTACCTCCACCTTACAGAAAACCGCAGCCAAATAACACTAGACCCTACTAATAGTGTTGTGTTCCTGCTGGTGAGTAAGGTTGCCAGAGCTCGAGGGAGAGGAGTGTTAGGGTCGGCAACGCGCATGTAACTCCTCTGGAGTTGCAGGCGTACATAGGCTACGGAGACTGCTTAACATCAGGCGGGCCGTATGCTTGTTTGCCACCGACGTAGTATAAAAAAAGGTCATAATTTCATAAAAGTTTGGCGTTAAAAATAACACGATGCAGAGTTACCTTGGTCTGACTAGAGCCGAGCCAAGCTGTGGACAACACGAGAGGAATTAGGCTATAATCCTTACACTAACCGAATGTGGCTTTGGTACTTCACACATACATTGGACAATTTGGACATAATAATATATTTTATCTTTTTATCTGTGACTCCAACACCCCCGCACTACGCGTGACGTCACATTAATGGCGCAACCTTCACCCAATTACGGGCGGCACAAAAAGTATTTTTAAACGTTAAGCGAAATAAAAAAGTAATCAGTTATTGATTCGGCCGGGGTCAATGCACTGCCACTGGACGTCATAACGTGTCAAGGTCGCAGTTGTTTACAGTTCTTTTTTTTAAATTTCGAATGTGGTGTTGTGTCACAGAATAAATAACAGTACTACCGTACAGAAAGGAAACTTCCTACAAAACCAAAGTTTGACAGCGGTTCAGGGATGAATCATGCTGTCTTTTTCTAATACGGTTCAGGGTTGTCAAAATTCAAGTCATTATCTTATCTCTGTATGCTCCGATGGCTCGGGCACGTAGTCCGGATGGGGGAAGATCGCGCAGTCTGGAGGGCGTACTCTGGAGTACCAAGTGGCCGAAGACCGTCTGGACGCCCTAGGTACCGCTGGAGAGACGAAGTGCAGAAAGACCTCAGCGAACTCGGCGCCGTCGACTGGACAGAAACGGCTTTGGACAGAGTATAGGTAGCATGGCGGTCTTTGGTGTCGGAGGCCAAGATCCACTTCGGGTCGTCGCGCCACAGCAGTAAGTAAGTATCTTATCTGTGGTCGTGCACGCAAAGGGATGTCAAGTTGTGTCAACCCTAATAATTGCTCGGAGCATAGAGTAACTTATACTAGAGCGGTACTGTCATAGTACATTTTGTAACCCCAGTAAATTCACTGCCATCTGTCGACACACTTTAAAACTAAAAATAAATATTTATAAAAATACGATAAAATGTATTTAAATATGTATAAATGATTTTTTTATTTGCATTAATTATTTTTATATGATTTTGACCCATGTTCTTTCACTGGTATGCGTTAAAATTATAAATAACAAACGAAACAGTCAACGCCCTCTATACGAGTGTAGGCCAAAACTAGTGGCGCCATCTGATCGAGAATCAAATTTTCGTGATTTTCGAGGCACGTTTTTTCCTTAGACTGTATCCATCTATTACGGAGTTATATCTATCTTTGCTCGGAGCAATGCTGAGCCGAACGGAGCCGAGTTTGCCCGAAGCGAGATGCCCGCTTGTTCTTAGTTTGCCGCGTGTCAAGAAAGTGAAGATGAGTTTTGTTTCTTTGGCGGGAGGTGCGGTGGTAAAAACGTGACGGTGGCACCAAATCAAAAATTTCTTCAGAACATTCCCCATAACATAGAGTAACTTATACTAGAGCGGTACTGTCATAGTAAATTTTGTAACCCCAGTAAATTCACTGCCATCTGTCGACACACTTTAAAACTAAAAATGAAGATTTATAAAAATACGATAGAATGTATTTAAATATATAGGTAGATAAATGATTTTTTTTATTTGCATTAATTATTTTTATGATTTTGACCCATGTTCTTTCACTAATATGCGTTAGAATTGTTAAATAACAAACGAAACCGTCAACGCCATCTATTTGACTGTAGGCCAAAACTAGTAGCGCCACCTGAACGAGAATCAAATTTTCTTGATTTTCGAGGCACGTTTTTTCCTTAGACTGTATGCATCTATTACGGAGTTATATCTATCTTTGGTCTAACTAAACCTTTCTTCATATAAATGCTCAGTAAGAGGTAAGCACTAATATGTCAGTACGAACTAGTGGTAGCCGTACTAGTTCGAATTAGCCTGTAAATTTAATTATTATTATTTATTTATTTTTTATTTTATAGGGACATTCTTACACAAAATTGGCTAAGTCCCACGGTAAGCTCAAGAAGGCTTGTGGGTACTCAGACAACGATATATATAATACTTATACAAATACTTAAATATCTACATAGAAAACATCCATGACTCAGGAACAAATATCTGTTGTTCATCACACAAATAAATGCCCTTACCGGGATTCGAACCCAGGACCATCGGCTTCACAGGCAGGGTCACTACCCACTAGGCCAGACCGGTCGTCAAAATTATCAATAAGCACATATAAGCATAATCAAATCAGGATCAGGTGTGCGCAAGCAAGGCGCAAGGGTATACGAATACACGCATTAAAATCAGATCCAGGGGTACACAATCTCAACGCGAAAGGTACACGTATTGTCCAGGGGTGGTCAACCGCAGCCGCAAGGAGTCCGGATTTATAGCTGCGTGTTTAGCCAAATTGAAAGTTCACTATAAATTTGCCGCGTGGACAGTGTGGTCTCGTGATTTATTTAGCTATGGCTAAGTGGTCTGTGTTTATACCAGTTATCTAAATCTAGGTTTAAGAGGAAAGTGGACGAACGCTTCTTCATACAAATGTAGTCCCGATTTTCCTCTCTGGATACGATACAATACAATACAAATACTCTTTATTGCACAGCTCATTACAGAAAACAATACACATAATACAGAAAAGAAGAGGTTTTAAACAACAGGCGGATATTTACATTAGAAAATAGTTTTTGCATAATTTGATGTATATTAAATTAACCATAGCTATGCCCCATCGTTTGACTCTTTTCGATTTTTTATTTACTATAAGAATTAGGAGCAAAAACTAATTACATACATCCAGAGGCCGTGAGTTCAAGTCTCACCCAAGGCAGTAATTTTTCCACTTTTAAATTTATTCCAAGCTTAATAGCATCGTTCGTAGACGTTTCTGCTTTTAAAAAAAATATTTACTTACATACAATTTTTAATAATTACTTAACAGAAATACGAGTATTATTAACAACTACAGGAGGGCATAGGTTTGTAGATGAGTCTCTACTTACTTAGCTTTATTTCGTTAGTTAAAGTAGTTTTTATAATTTATTTATGTTGTGTGTTTTATGTTGAAATTATTATTTTTAATAAAAAGTGTACGAAAAACGTTTATTTATAACTGTTAATTTAAATACTCAACTATACAATACATTTTAATATGGTTTTCATAAATATACAAAACACCATAATAAAAAAAACTCTTATACATAAGAATCGCAATAACTGGTACTTTTTATTACCACTCGAGGAACTTAATAAAAGAACTTCATTAAAAAGTTCCTTAAATCCTTCGTTAAAAATGTATTAAATTTCATTTAAAGATTCTATCGAGAGCATTGAACTAGGTTAACACGAAGAGGGCATATCTCCAGTAACTTCGCTGCAAAAATCAATCTTATGTTCTATACAGCAAGGTTGACTTTACATTGACTTTCAAATGTAAATTCACGTTGTGAAATATATTAGACTAAAAGAACCACAAAACCTTTAAGTTCTCTATAAGTAACCCTTTTTTTCTGAACACTTGTAATATTTTGCGGATTACTAACCCTTTTTTTGACATTTTTAATATTTAAAAAAGAGTATTCTCAGTGTTCTCATGCAATCCTTTTTGAATTGCGTAAGAAGGAAGGGTGCGTTTGATTTTATGGCAAATATGTGTTATTTCACCAAACGAGCACGAAGCGCGACCGAAATATCTCCGTTTTAGTATGGGCAAAAGTGCTTTGTCTGTCCGGTTTTCTTCTACAGGTCGCATTTCAAAATAATAGATTATTTTATCGATTCAGTTACTGTTTTTTTTTTAATGGTGAAGTTCAACTAAAAACACACACAAACAATACATACATGAGGAATATATGGCATCCTTTGACTGAGGTAGGTTTTAAACTTAGTTTTTTGCGTCAAACATGCCATTTGCGAACATGATTAAAATTAGCCTAATTTTTAAATGAAAACTGTAGTACACGAACTTTAAAGAATTATTAACTAACACAAAAATATTTTGTACACAAGAGAAAAAATTATAAATATGGACACCATAAAAATCGATTTCCCTTGTACACTTCAAATGTGAACGGGTACCTATAAATTACCTGTTAACAACATCCGAATTATTGTCCCACTTTACATCTCCATAAGAAACGTTTTACGACGGCGTTTTAAATAAAAACAACGTATAAAAACTTCCATTCGTTTCCGACCGACGCAGGTCTCATAGAAAACTCATAAAAAGACTTTAGGTTCATCCCTAACATTATAAGAGGATACGACATACTTCCCAAAACTCCCATCTTCTTAAATCATGCAATGTGAAAGCAACTTAACTATGGAATCAATAAAGTTCAATTTGAAAACAACGTAAAGGAAAGAAAATGTGGGTGACAAAGCTTGAATTCGCAACATTCCGTATACCCGAGACATCAAAAACGACAATTATTTTGAAACAAAATGTGCGAGTCTTTGGATTTCGAACGACAAAACATTGTCTCCAAACTCAATGATAGCCACGCTATATTAAACTTTCACACGACATAATAGAGTTCAAATTCCAAACAGCGATGAAAAAAGTTACGTCCTCAATGAAAAACAAATGAAAAAGTTTATATTTATTGACAACATTCAAATCTTATAAACGTGCAGGTGAAATTGAACGTTGTTATAAAGGGTTGGAGTTGAAAATTGAGCGTAGGAAACGGATGGTCACAATAAAACATTCTAAATTCAAAGTTGGAATGCTGAAGGCGAAGGTGCGCCAATAAAAAAGGAGTTAGCTTCTTATGTGACGTCATAATGTGAGGTGTGAAAAGTTATGGTGGGCAGAGGTCGGTCATAACGGTATTGTTGTGTCGTGCTGATTGTGTTACAATGTAGATTATTTTTTTACACCATTGGGTGGCAAGAAGGTAGGCATGACACGCAGATTGCCGGTCATTTCAATTCCAAAATTCCAAAATTGTCACATTGCGCGACGGATTGCGCAAATTCGGCTTTAACGTATTTCGAGCCAAATGAAGGTATTAAAACGATATGCAGCTTGCTGGGAATTAATTCCTCAAAACGCTTTTTATGGATCTAATTTGATTGGCCTATTGAAACGATACATATTCTTATATTATACCTAATTTTTTACATTTTAATAATTAATCGAATTTAATAATTGTTATGAATGTTATGATACGACCTGGACACGACTCGCATCTCGTATTTGATCTCGCGGGCGCCACCGCGAGCGATCATATCAACAAATATCATCATCAAAACTTTAGCAGATTTTAAAATTAGAATGCTTTTAAGCCAATTTTTTGGTATTTTTGTATGTTTTCAATGCAATAAAAGTTTTTTTAACTAGGTCAAACACTCCAATGCTGACAAAACGTTTTCTACACATATTTTTTTAATTTATGCTTTTATTTAACTTGATATGAAATAATGTATATATGTTCGGGTTATTGTAAGCTAAATTAGACGCACAACCCTTTATAGCAATGTTTTTTTTATTTTTTATTCGATTGAGCTAAAACTTTACATAGGTACTTATGTAAATTGCGTTACAATACAATTATTATGGTACCATCGAGCTGATCTGATGATGGACACAGGTGGCCATAGAAATTTTAATAAAACAACGCAACTTAATT
Source organism: Cydia strobilella (assembly GCF_947568885.1). Lineage (NCBI taxonomy): Eukaryota > Metazoa > Arthropoda > Insecta > Lepidoptera > Tortricidae > Cydia > Cydia strobilella. The sequence continues at coordinate 4,038,554 of NC_086056.1, forward strand.
GTGTTTGGGTTTTTAAGAATTGTCTCGATGAGTATTAGTTGGAGGGCAACGTCACTTTTTCTTTAATATATGACACCAATTTCAGTTTATTATATGCCTGTTCAAAGAAAAGTCAGCGATAAAAGAGAAATTGAAAATGAAACTTGATAAAAATGAAATTATTGACAAAAAACCTATTTCACACAATTTTTAGGGTTCCGTAGCCGTACCCAAAGGGTAAAAACGGGACCCTATTACTAAGACTTCGCTGACTGTCTGTCTGTCCGCCTGTCACCAGGCTGTATCTCATGAACCATGATTTCTGTTGCCGCTATAACAACAAATACTAAACACAGAATAAAATAAATATTTAAGTGGGGCTCCCATACAACAAACGTGATTATATTGCCGTTTTTTTTGCGTAATGGTACGGAACCCGTCGTGCGCGAGCCCGACTCGCACTTGGCCGGTTTTTTTATACAGTAGCTCTTACCCTGAAAAAGAATAAAGAACAATCCAATTATCATAAACCTGTATCTCATTCTTCGTAAGTCGCTCGTAAACCAGCGTTAACCGAAAACGGCTCGTAAAACTGTTGTCGACCCCTGAGATTGCTTACGATGAGGTTGACGCAAACCGCCATCTTATTATCTATAAAATAATTGTGAGCGTGAAATGGTAAGCTACTGAAGGTTCCAGTGTTAAAATAAAATAAAAGAAAAATAAAATAAATAAAAAATGTTTTATTGCCAATACCAGAAAAAATATATAAATGTGTTGTTACAGTTTTGATCGTATACGACCTGGAAGATCGCTCATATAGAAAAAAACCGGCCAAGTGCGAGTCAATCAATCAATAACGCAAAAAAACGACAAAAAAATCACGTTTGTTTTAATCGTGTGTCGATAGATGGCAGTAAATTTACTGTGACTACAAAATTTACTATGACAGTAACCCTCTATCCTATACTCTTTGTTGACCGTCAAAGGTCGTATCAAAACCAGTTCAAACCCGTTACAAGTTATTACATGTGAATCGGCCTCCCGGTAGGTAAAATACAGGTGTACTTACAGACGCGTACACGATACAAATAGGGTATTACACTGTATTTAAAATAAAAAAGTGTGTGCGTAACAAAAAAAAAAAATATTTAAAAAAAAATTAACTGTTTATTTTTTATAAAGAACAAGAGTTACAACATTCCTAGCTCGTGTAATCTTTACTCGCGATTCAAACATCAAACATCAAACATTTATTCAGCAAATAGGCCACAGGGGCACTTTTACATGTCAATTTGATAGATAGATAGATAGATAAATGATTTATTTGTACAGCTGCAATTACACACAATATTAATTTACAAACACATCAGAAGAAAAAAAAATACTAATTACTACTTACACTAACAAAGAAATAAAATTATAACGAAAATACCCTAATAAAAATGAAACAGAAATGGTGTAAACTGCTAATGTGCAAACTGTGTGCGTTGCAGCAGGACAAAAGGGTCACGGCTCAGTGATACGCTTCGCTCTTTGGAGCAAAGCACTGATTTTCTGCCTGGACCCGGGAATTTTTACAAGCAATACAAAACCAAAATTTACAAAAAACAATTACAAATATGGAATCAACAAAATATTAGATACTTTGTCAGAGATGTATCCAGTCTAAATGTCGAATTACACAAAAAAAAAAGAAAACTAATAAAAAATATACAAACAACAGGCAATTACTAAAATTGTTTAGAGATGTAAAAGCCTCAGGTGTCAGAGATAAAATATGTATAATAAATTTAAAAAAAAATATGATTGAAGTGAAACTTCTTTGTCGATGACGTTTATCGCTATGTTGGCACTTTGACGTGTGTCCTATTGTGCGTGTGTCACTACTGAGCGTTACTTCCGTCAGAAAAAAAATCTGAGACCCTCTAGTCGCGCCTAAAGAAGTTTTACTTCAATAAATGATTTCACACCATGCATGAAATAAAGCACCAGATAATTAGAAAAACATAGATAGCAGTCATTTTGAAACACAATTTCTATTTAATCAATTACTAGCTTAAATCTAAAATAGGCCCTTGAGGCATTACCAAGGATGCTGGCGGCATTTCCCCGCTGTATCGCAATGCTGATACGTTGTGCGAGAAAGCCGCCAGGTCTTCGTTCACCAGTTACGTCAACCAGACGCTTCGCGATTTCTGCAAACAACTTATGCGCGCTGGGACCCCATGGACCTAGAGTTTCAACTCCGAATAGAATGAAATGATACTCTCTACCGAGGATCTTATATTTATTACGTTTAAAAATTTCGGCGCTTTCCGCCGCTCCGCCCGCTTTTACATTAGTCCGTTGGAGGTGGGACGGTGCCAGTGTGTCTACGCAGGTAGCATCCCACACCAACATCCGTCCCAAGCTCCAAGGAACCAAGGACATTTTCAGTTATTAATTTCGTTTACGTAGTACCACTGTATATATTTTGTATGTAAATTTAATCAATCGGATTGAAGTATAAAAAGTAGGTGAGTGGACCGTGACGTCATTGTGTAATGTTTCATACAAATTCCATATTAGCAAATCGTTTTGACAGTTCTAAAAAAGAAACTGATTTGACTAGTAGGAGAATACCCTATGGTGCAGTAAGATGCAGGTGAGTTTTTGAAAGATCGTAGCGCTTTTTAGGGTTCCGTAACCAAAGGGTAAAAACGGGACCCTATTACTAAGACTCCGCTGTCCGTCTGTCACCAGCCTGTATCTCATGAACCGTGATAGCTAGACAGTTGAAATTTTCACAGATGATGTATTTCTGTTGCCGCTATAACAACAAATACTAAAAACAGAATAATATAAATATTTAAATGGGGCTCCCATACAACAAACGTGATTTTTTTGCTGCTTTTTTTCCGTAGTGGTACGGAACCCTTCGTGCGCGAGTCCGACTCGCACTTGGTCGGTTTTTTAGAGATCACATGCAGTTGTCAAATATTTAATTACCCATCTTGATACCTTTCTGTAGACCTTCATCGATTCAAAACCTGGAGGTCTAGCATGAGTTGCGTTCTCGCGCGCGAATCCATACTTGAAGTCGCGCTAGATGTATGGAGTCGCATGCGAGAACGCAACTCATGCTAGACTTTCGCTCGATAGAAAAACATCACGAACATAGGTCTAAAACGCAGATTAAAAATTTGTAACAATTTTTGCACAAAAGCTAAAAATATGAAAATTGCTTCTAAAAATGAGCAATTTTGTTTTCTAGGGATCGTTTTTTTTATTTCTTGTTAAAACTTACAAAAAAAAATCGTGAGTGAGAATATAACAAGAACCTACGGGTCCTTAAGCGATTGGGCCCCCTCTATGAAATTAATCAATCATTTATTTATTTGCAAAAATACAGTAACAAAAGGTGTTAGAATCGAAAGTATACATGTAATTTATATACAATGTTACTCTTTCTCGTTCTCATCTTCATCTTTTTAGCCGTGCTCAGAGGAACAATGCCACGGACACAAGTGTATCTTGTATACCTATGTGGGAAATAAATAATTAAATTAAATTAACCGCGAAAATCGAAGTTCGCAAATTGCGGGCATCTCAATACTCTATACTCAATCATTTATTGCACATAATCTTTCTCTGTCGCTCTAATTACGCCTTCATTGGACAATTTGCGAATTTCGGTTTTCTCGGTAGCCCCTCAGAAGTGTCTTACGTGGGCTGTCTCGCTGCGAACGCGAACGCCGTGGGCCCGCCGCGCCGCGCCGCTTCGCTTCGCTTCGCATTCGCGAGTTGTTCGCTTACGTGAGACGCAGTAATGTAACGGTTCTCAAACTTGGTGGTTCACAGACTCTGCATGGCATTTGCAATGACAAAGTGTGATAATGTCATCATTAATGTCAAATTTCTATAAAAACATGACGTCAGTAATGACACTGCCTCAGTTTGCTCTATTGAAATAAATAAAAAATATTTGACATATAAATTTTTACGTGATTTTTAGTGTTAATATGGTACCTACTTCCATGTTTAATTGCGTTGATATAATCTTGTTACACATAAATATAATAAATAAAAAATAAAAATAAAAATTGATGTCATTTATTTCAGACATACATGGTCCATATTTTGTTAGTTGTTAATTAAAACTTATAACTACGGTTAACTTAAAAAATAAACTTTAATAACTATCTTAGGTGCTAAAGATAAATGCAGAGAGGACCAGTGCCTTATCAGGCCAAGTATAAGGCCAATAAATGCTTATAAGGCCAATAAAGGCTTATAAGGCCAATAAAACAGAAATAAATAACTAATCTATAAAACTTAAAAACGAGATCTAAAAATAAATAAAACTGATCTTAAAATAAATAACTAAAAACTATTTCCCTGCGGCATTTAGCCGTAGACGTTGGCAGCATTTCCTCGTTGTATCGCAAGCGAGAAAGCTGCCAGCTCTACGGTCACCGGTGGCGTCTGCTATTCTTTTAGATTTAGACAATTCTTTAAATACCGTAGATGGCGTTAGTAGACGCATAGAGTAACTTATACTAGAGCGGTACTGTCATAGTAAATTTTGTAACTCCAGTAAATTCACTGCCATCTGTCGACACACTTTAAAACTAAAAATAAATATTTATAAAAATACGATAAAATGTATTTAAATATGGATAAATGATTTTTTTTATTTGCATTAATTATTTTTATGATTTTGACCCATGTTCTTTCACTGATATGCGTTAAATTTGTTAAATAACAAACGAAACCGTCAACGCCATCTATACGACAGTAGGCCAAAGCTAGTAGCGCCCTCTGAACGAGAATCAAATTTTCTTGATTTTTGAGGCACGTTTTTTCCTTAGACTGTATCCATCTATTACGGAGTAATATCTATCTTACGGAGTTATATCTATCTTTGGTAGACGCGTTCGGACCCCACGGGCCAAGGGTCTTACCGCCAAATTTGTCCTGATTTTTTATATTGTACTTACATGTACTTTTTTGTGTTGGTACCTAATTTTTTTTCTATCCTTAGAAACCACTTAATTGTTATTAAATTATACCAAGTAGTTGTTATTAAATTATAAGAAAGTAATTAACAGGTTAATACAATATTATCGGGCATCTGCATTCGGTAATAAGATTATTATACTTACCTACTAAGTTATTACATATAATTTTAAAAACTCGGGGTTCAAAATAATGTAAAGCAACAAGAGAATAAGCACCGCTAACGCCATCTACCAAGGGGATTGGTAAGACATCTTACTAGAATTTTAAGGCTATCTAAATTAAGTAAGTAATTTCTAATAAGAAACTTTCTTATGTGATAATAATGATTTTAGACGTTATGTAATGTATAAAATATCAAGAAATACAACAAAATTTTATGTCTATCTATAGGTAAAGACAGAGAGTAAGAAAAACAAATGTTGAAATCGCCTTAAATAAAAAATAAAGCAGAAATACATTTTATGATTATATCAAATGAAAACTGTTGCAAATTTTCCATAAAAATCTTAATACGTTTGCGTATTTCAGTGCATATCGAGATCTGATGTTACACGACAACGACGAAAGAAATAAAAGCAAATCGTACACTTTTGTGACTACTAGCGCCATCTGTTGAGAAACCTTGCAATCAAGTAATAATGAGCTCGTAATGAGGCATTAAAACAACGTAATTTGATATAACAGTAACACTAAAAAATAAGTAACCAATAGACCTTGTACTTAAAAGTTATTTTGCATATACAATGTCGATTACACCGATCAGAACGTGAAAATTTCAACACCTCGATCAAAACGTCTGCGAAAAAACCAATGGAAACGAAAAAGAAACCGAACGAAAATGGCCGATGAATGCCAAGCGAAGTGAACGTTGCACTTTCACGATTAATCGAAATGAAAAAAATAAAAGATGCGCCGAAATGAACCGACGCTCGTTCGCGCGGCCGCCACGCAACAGTGGCGCCGCCGCCTAATCAAGATTAGTTCCGCTATCCGACGCCGCAAACACTGGCAGCACTGTCTTTATAATTAGATTAGTTTTTTATTTTATTTTTTTATGTAATCTAATAAGTATAATTTTATATTTATGCATTTGAGTTTAGACTAATCAACACATTAGATCACAATAAGTTTAAATGGTACAAGTTTTTGTTTACTTAGGTCACACAAGGGTCTCTAAACACTTTTTCAAACATGACGTCTCCGCTTAGACCGGAACAGCCCGCGTTCAGATTTTTTGCTTACTGCTACTACGTCCCATTCAGAGCGCGAAAAAACTACGAACGTATCGAAAACCGTCGATCATGTGAGCACAACAGGTGAGTTGCGGGCGCATCAACTAAAAAATAAAATATCGAAATGGGGAAAATAATAAAAATGGCAAATGTAGTAAATTAAAAAAAGTATAGCGGCGTCACTGTCTAGTTGGGGTGTTTTTTATATTTTCGTCTCTCTCTGGGGTGCGCGCACGTGGTAGAGGCGGGCGGGCGGAGGAGACACTCCGCACATCCCGACACGGCCCGTGCCGACCGGCTGCGTTGCCCGTAACCTCCGAATGACCTCATTTTTTTTTCTTCAATGTAAATATTCGACTGCCGCATAGTCTATAAGTGGTATTAAGTTCCTGAGCGTTTTTTTTTTACTGTAGTCTAATTAGTGAATAGTGACTTTAAAGTGTAAGTGACTGAGGACTGCGATCTGTAAATAGTTTAAGTTTAATTTTATATTGGAACTCTGTGGTGCTATAGTTTCGACATCGACGAGAAAATTTTGAGAACATGATGGTTTGGATTTAGTGACAACAGGTAAAAAATGTGGTGATCGTGTTTATAACAAAAATAAATTTTTGTTCGCTTTTTCTTTATATTTTATAATTTTATATATTTCAAAAATGTTGAGTTCTTAGATATGTTTACTTATTAATGTTCTACTAGATACTTACTGTAATTACAAATTAAAATAACACAATTTTTACTCCAGAATTTTAATATTTAATGCCAGAAATTTATTTTGTAACAAGAAAAATAAACCAAAAATTGTTTAAAGTTATACCATAATATCGTTAGAAACTTGTAATTCAAAAGAAACATATTTTCATTCATTTAAATATAAATAGCACAATATTTCTCAAATTTATGCAAGGGTAAAATATTTTTATTTTTTTTTATTTTACGGCGATAGTTTTTTAATTTTAAATTCAAATTCTTTTTATAAAAGAAATGTTATAAAATGATTGATTGATAAAGTCTCTTGACCTACCTATATTTAAAAAAAAACATTCGATGGTTGGAATAATTTAAAAAAAAACTTAAAAGTAGTCGTGACAATGAATCCGCATCTTTTAAAAATCGAAGCCTCGTTAAAATCCGTTCGGGTGCGTTCACCCCGCGGTCGGCGAAAAAATCGTATTACTATTAATTTCGCTTCCCTTTACACACAGTTAAAGGTAAAACGGAATGTATCATTTTTGTTTAACTATTCGCGCGCAAATCATTTTATCAGGTACATGTTTAATTTTTTGTTTTTATCTTTTACAAGTTAATGATTTTAATTTTTTTAGTCTCTTGGCAAAAAAATCGATTGCGCCTGATAGAGCAAAAAAATGCTCTAAGAAAAAAATAAAAAACAGGGTGTAATGTATCTTGTAAGATGTAAAAACCTCTTAGATAAAAATACAAAAAGAGTGTGTAATGTATCTTGTGAGATGTAAATTTTGATGATTACCTTCTGGTCATTTTTATGCCCATAAAATTATTGGACTCGGCTGCCGAAAACATAAAAAATCTTCTATATTTTTTTTATAAATGTGAAAAACCAGTCTGGTTCCTATAAGTCTGGTAAGTCTAAGACAAAAGGTTTATTCAAAATACCCAATCGGTCATTTTGGTAGCAGAATATCGATGTGTCGTGTGCGTGTTAAATCGAATCGAAAAAATAAAAAGTTTAATTTGAAGTTAAAAAACCTCAGTTTTAAATTTCCTAGGAAAATTGCATTTTACCTCGTAGTACCAATTTTTTGGGTTACCAATTGTTTTTATTTGTTTACTAAAAAAACAGTTGTGTAACTAACTAGAGTTCAATAATGTAAAATAATTGTTAAGTAAACAGTACATAGGATAAATTTCCTGTAATTTAGATTTCCTAGAGCGATGAAGTTTCCAAAAAACACTATTTCATGAGCAATCTGTAGTCTTCTTATTACCGAGCTGTTTCGCCCTAAAGTCGGACCATGTTAACTCTGCATGGCATTTGCAATGACAAAGTGTGGCGATGTCATAATTAATGTAAATGTCTATGAAAATATGACGCTTATAATGACACTCCACTACTTTGTTCTGTTCAAATCGGTGCAAACTTAGCTTGGACGGACTCAATTAGATCTAGATTGTTAAACGTCAGTTCATCTCATTTACCTCAATTGGAGTAGTTGCTAATAATTGTTTTTTAAAACTATCTAGAAAAATAGCTAATAATAAAGAAATAAATAAATATTAGGGGACATCTTACACAGATCAACCTAGCCCCAAACTAAGCAAAGCTTGTACTATGGGTGCTAGGCGACGATATACATACTTATATAGATAAATACATACTTATATACATAGAAAACACCCATGACTCAGGAACAAATATTCGTGTTCATCAGACAAATAAATGCCCTTACTGGGATTCGAACCCAGGACCACCACCGGCTTCACAGGCAGGGTCGGCCACTAGGCCAGACCGGTCGTCGTACCTAAAAATCCGTACCGGTCGTCGAATAATGTACCTAAAGCCTTTTCAAAAATATCTGTTCGTAATAAAAACAGCCGAAAAGTAGTGACGTCATTGCACTCGCCCGCTCGTGAGCACTCATTGATATTGTCGGTCGGTGATTACGAGATTTTTTTGCGAATGATTGAATTTTATTTACAATTAAGCCGACCTCGGCGGTGAAAGCGAGAGTGACGATTAAATGCCATTTAAAAATAAAACAGCCCGCGTTACTACTGGCATGTCAATGATTTAACTTTTACGCGTTCCCATGTGTACGCGATTTTTGTTTTTATTTTTTTTGCTGAGTTGAGACAATATTTGTAGTTTGACAGTATTGAATGATTAAGTCCTAAATAGTTCTTATGAATGCTCATGAAATATGATTTACGACGTCGAGTGATGTGATTTCCGAGTAGAGAAAATGTAGCACGTAAGGCGGCAAACGTCTTAGCGGCAAGAAAACGCCCAAACGCTCGAGACGGTGGGGCGGGCGGCTCGGGCCTAATTTGTCTTAGGCGGAAAAATCGCTCGGCGATTACAAGTGGCTCGTAACGAAGTCGGGTCGGGCGGGGTGGGGCGGTCGGGGCGGCGGGCGCGGGCGCGGGTGGCGGCGCGGCCGGTCGCGGGGCCGTCTCAGTCGTCCGTCTGGAGTCGACGCGGCCGGCCGGGCCGCGCGGCGAAATATACGTTCCTCGTGCTCTTGTGATCATAAAATTTAAAATAATAACAAAATTCAAAATAAATTAACCGCGTCTAATCGAAAATATTTTTAGGCTAAAACCCTCGACCCTAAATTTTTTGACCTAAACTGTTGGTGGAAAAAAGTTTTTTGCAAAATTTTTAATATTTATGTCGGTTATATTTGTAAAGAGAATTAACGTTTGGCAGTTATCGAGAATATTTTTATTTGATATTTTATTTTCTTATCGGACCGAACTCGAGTGAACGATTGATAGCGTAGTTTAGCTTAAGCGTTGAATTAATGTTAAGGACTAGTTTGTAATTAAGACTGACACAAATATACTCGTCTATAGAGTAAGTTAGTTATTGGGACTCATGTGATACTTTGTGCGGACATAAGTGTTATACGTCATCATCTTTGGACCAAGGTTGTGATCTAAAGATTGTTTAATTATTAAATTGTTTTTAGCGTAGTTTTTTAGTGTTATTCTTTTTATGTTGTTGATATTATTTTGTATTTTTTTTGTTCGCTAGGTTATTACTTAAAGTGTAAATAAGTAATTCTTCTGTTTTTGTGATCGCAAAAAGAGCGGCTGAGCGCTAAAGTTAGCATTTTACAGAATCCGACGGGTTACTTACTTTACTACGATTTTTCTTAAGTTTGCTTTAGATTTTCTATAATTTATTTTTGTTTGATAGTTATAAGAATATTAATTGTAATGTGTGATTACGTGTACGCTATATTTATTGTACCTATATTTGTTGTTTCAAATGTTTTAAATAAATATTTTTTATTTTGTTTTATTTTTATTTTCTGTAGTCTGTAGGTGTGATTTTAGTAGAATCTTAGAAAATGCCTTATTTTTTATTCTAGATTAATACAGACATGCACACTGATAGAAACGTTAATGAAAAATATCAATTACAATGTCGTTATAGTATTGGTATATACTTATGCTAAAAAAGACGTTAATCCTAAAAAAAATAGAATATTTTTAGTTTTCTTTTCTTTTCTTAAGTTGTTTTAAACATTTCAAGTGAATTTATTAAAGGAAAAGACACTAAGAACCTGTTTTGGACCCTAAATGGAATAAATCACCACGAGAACTGGTTAGCGCACCCCAAGCCCGTCGGGACGGATGAATTCTTTCCAGAAAGCGCTCCGCAGCTATCTGGCTAGAATTTTAAAGATGGCTTCTTTTAGGTTTAGTTCATCACTTTACATTAAAAATAATGATAATTCTGTTTTACAAACAGGTATAGTGAGACGAGTATATTTTTCATGAAAACTAAATATCCGTTATTAAATGTTTTTAAGCGAAATCCGCAGAAGCTATAAAGACGTTTGCTGCTGCGATTGCTTGGGATATTTTGTTAATTTTTCTAGAATAAAAACTATTTTAGAGTAATTTAAATAAAATATACTTAAATTCATAACGTTGCTTGTCGTAAAACTAAAAAAGTTAGAAAAATAGATCAAATATTTAATACATTGCAATTTAATATATTTTAATTTGCATATTAAGGTATGATACAGGTATTCTGAACAAAAAAATTGTAAACCGTGTCTACTTACAAATACCTAAAATCTGATTTTCTTATTCCTGTTTAGTAGTGCTCGGTTTTTTTTTTGAGTAGTTAGTAGAATTTGATTGCTAGTACAATTTGACATTTTGTAAATGCTGGTAAGTTGTGTTTCCAATCTGTATGTACCGTTTTTTTTTCGTTCATTTCAAGGGTGCATTCCTGAGCTTAAATCAAGTTACTTTCTCAAAGACACCGGTATTCTAATTATTAAACTCCATTTCGGAGATTGGTTAGTGGTTAGTACGAGTTCATACATTTGCTAATAAACTTAAGTACAACAATTGATGTCCGAAATGACATTGATATGTCACAGTTTTCAAATTGTTGTTTGAATTAAATGTAATGCCCGTGTTACAACAACGCTACTGCAAATTGCAACATTAAATTACTATTTATGAAATAAAAATATAAAAAATTGTTTAAATAAACTATGCCATTTAGTTTTTTAAACGAACTTACCCATACCCCGAAGTTAACGGAATTAAATAAAAACACGATGTATAGAAGAGGAATCACTTGCTATCAATTTTACTGGAAGTCAAAGGATTTTTAAAACGCCCAAATGCAAAATTATAACAGGTACCGAGCAAACAGGTATCGAATATTTGGATCCTACATTTTTAAATATGGCTTGTCTCCTAACGAGTCAAATCAGTTACCCCTTATGAAACGTCAGAAGAATTGCTATTATTAATAAATTATTAATAAAAAATAATTATTAATAAAAAAAGAATCCACGTCATTTATGTTTTGCTAATTTTGTAATCGTTGAAAGCTCAATATTTGACTGAAAGTATTAGTCATGAATGTTCGTTAAATTGGTTTTACGATTGCTGTGGGATTCGGTCTGTGTTATCTCACCTCTCCCAGCGTATGAATTACAAAGACAAGTGATAGTGACCTGTTTTCATCCTTTGGTCTTTCTAAATTGCAAATTTCATCATAATCGATTCAGAAATAAAGTCGTAAAACAGTAAGATACGAGTAGATAGACAAAGTAAATTTTGAATTACAAAATATAATGTTCATAATATATTTGATTTATAAAGATCGATTGAATACTAGCGACCCGCCCCGGCTTCGCACAGGGTGTAGTATATTTAGTATCAACATTGCACCCTTGCGAAGCCGGGGCGGGTCGCTAGTTATACATATAAACCTTCCTCTTGAACCACTATCTATTAAAAAAAACCGCATCAAAATCCATTGCGTAGTTTTAAAGATCTAAGCATACATAGGGACAGCGACTTTGTTTTATACTATGTAGTGATTATTAATAATACGATAGGACTTGACTGACCAGTTATAGTAACAAAGGTAGATTTTAAAGCGTAAATAAAGCATTTTCAGCTCTTAGACAAGGTTTTAAAATCATAAAACTAGATGGCGCCATTAAATAAGAATATGTTTAAAATGCTGTTATTATGCTTTATTTATACTTTTGTGCATCATGCCATAAAAGCAGTAGGTGACAAATTTTATACCTACGTATAAGGCTAAAAATTAAAAATTTAATATATTAAAAAGCCACGCGAGGACCGCGGTATTGTAAGGAGATTGTTTGTCTGAACATTTACTAGTCTGTGCCTCTACGAAGCATTTTTGTTACATACCAGGAAACCCACGCTCTCGGCTACGACGTAACGCTATGACTGAATGAATACCAGTAAAATAAACGGGGGGCTTCTGTGATGCCCCCTACAAATTTAGCGAGCTCTAAATTGTGACGTTTTCAACCAAAAGGTACCACATTGTCGCTTGTCGATAAGGTTGATTTCGAATTGAAGCTATATGGAAATAGCGCCTTATTAACAACCGACAATAAGTACCCTTTTGGTTGAAAATGACACCTATTATCACATAATATTCTTACTCAAATCTCAATATACTCAGACGTTACGATTGTTTCGCAAATTTGTTTCTTTTTTATGCTTTAATAAATATAGGCGTATAATAAATATAGGTTTATATTAATTTATTAAAATAATTAGAACTTTATTTTTCTACTGAATCCTGGCGTCACACTGTTTTGAAATAAATATGTTGACATCGAAACCGTGCAAGTAAGCCATTAGGATAACTTTGAAAACGGGGTAATTTAGAAAATCGCAAATATCAACTAAACGAGAAACACTTCAGCAATAGCAAAGAGCGGTACTGTCATAGTAAATTTTGTAGCCACAGTAAATTCACTCCCATCTATCGACACACGATTAAAACTAAAAATAAAAATACCAAAAAATGTATATATACATGGATAAATGTTATTTTTATTTGCATTAATTATTTTTATATGATTTCGACCCATGTTCTTTCACTGATATGAATTAAAATTGTTAAATAACAAATAACAAACAAAACCGTCAACGCCATCTGTTTGAGCATCAAATTTTCTTGATTTTTGAGGCACGTTTCTTCCTTAGACGGTATCCATCTAATTCGGAGTTACATAGTTTATGGCAATAGTAACGCTGCGTCTTGCGTATGCGAACAACTCGCGAATGCGAAGCGAAGCGGCGCGGCGCGGCGGGCCCACGGCGTTCGCGTTCGCAACGAGATTGCCCACGTAGGACACTTCTATAGGTATCAGAGGATTGATTCACACCGCGCCGCATCGCTTCGCTTCGTAGTTCGCCTACGTAGTACGCTGCGTAAGCATGATTTGGTACCATGGTAATCATGGTAGTTTAAGTGTTGCCTAAGTACCCTAATGCACCTTACGGGGTAAAATGGACCCCGTGTCGTAAACGTCAATTCTTACAAAATGATTTCCTAGGACGGCTATTAATTTTATGCTCTAAACTAAAACTCGCACTCAATTCGCCTTTGTATACGAAATTAACTATACAGGGTTTCTAAAAAATTAGTGCATTCCCGTTGCCAGGGAGGTTTTGGGATTATACTGAGCAACTTTTACTATGGGATCAACCACGAAATCGCGAAAAAAAGATTACCCTCCCATAGAAAATGGACCAACCAAAATGTATGAAACAGCCAAATTTTTTTTCGCGAATTCGGGGTTGATCTCGTAGTAAAAGTTGCTCAGTATAATCCCAAAACCTACCTGGCAACGGGAATGAACTTATTTTTAAGCCACCGTGTACAAGTACTAAACTGTTTTTTTTTTCCTTTACCTTGTCTTATCTTTTTATGCGTAGGAATATTTTATCTATCATTATTTATCTATATCCCATATCAAAATAACTATCAAACTCTTTAAAACGGCATTATTCATCACTACATACGAAAAAATCTCCACAATTACAAATGTAGCATTTACTTTATCTAGAAAGCGTTTAAACTAAAACAAGGATTTTAATAATTAAGTTTACTTAAAAGCGCCACCTATAGCCGAATAGCGGAACTTGTATGGCAGGGTTAAGTATACCATCATAGTTAACGTTCATGCCCACTGCGTTTCCGTGGTTCGGGTAAGTTCACATAGATGGCGCTAATAGCAAAGCCGCACGCGCACCATTGATGTTTTAGGTTCATACTGTAGATGTCGCTTCTAGCTTCTAGTTAACATCTTACTTAAACAAATTCAGTCGAATTCTTCATATCAATCAGTTTACTGAAGATTATTTAGATTTTTACCCAATTGTCTTGATTTAAAACACAAATTATATATTTGTTTAGGTGCAGTTTTAAAATAAGTGATAGGCTAGTTTTAATATTGTATAAAATTCAGACCAATTCAGACTGATTAAAATTTATAAGTAAATAAAAAAGATAGCAACATAGCAAGTGTATACAAAACCCTTTGAATAGGAAAATGTGGTCATATATTTTGTGTGATTTTTATGCCATCTACATCTGAAATAATGAACAGAACAGAAGTAATAGTGAGCATATTCATTCATAGATGGCGTCACCGGTTCTCGCTGGGTGTATATTTTAGAAGCACTTTGGTTACAGTCGATATTAAATACAGACACGGACAAAGTGTCAAAAATATGTACACACGACCTTATTGCCCGTGCAATAAGATAGTGTGTACATATTTTTAGTCTTAGTTGCTGTCCGTATCAGCAAGTATCAGTACATATTTAATGCCTTGGTCATACTTAAATCTTTAATATTATGTACAGTTATATATAAATCATTTATATTTTTTGCTTTCATAAGTTACTAATCAGTAAGTTACTAATAAAAAAAGCGTTTTTAAATAACAAGACACGTCAATATTGTTTAACTTATTTTTAAAGGCAAAAAATAACCGGAAATAGTCGATCGCAGCCGAAGTTACCTAATGTCATTAAATAATTTCACTCGCACGCATGACTAAAACAAGTGAGTCTAAACCGTGAAATTATTTAATGTTTGTATGTCTCACAACAGTTTAAATTCGATTACCTAATGTCAGTAGGCGTCTAAGAAGTTTAGAGGGAGGAGCCTAACTACTAAGAAAGGGGGCGTGGTGGCAAGACGTTATTGGGCGCTCGCAACTTCACTTTTACGAATAAAATAAAAGCGTTTCTTTGCATTTTGTGAGATTGATCAATTTATTGTTGCAATTGAGTGTTTTATCTGTTTACGGAAAAGGCAAAATAAAGAGTTTATAAGTTATTTAACCTTTTCGACGCCGCGTCAAACACAACATAAGACTTTGTTTATTGTTAACCGCGTCAAACATGATGTTAAAATGATACATAGTACCAACGCCTACCGTTTTCGGGTATTATATTAATAAATTAAATATAAATGCGATAAAAGTTACAATTGATTTGGTGTGCTTTCTGATTTGCATGGCCCGTGTAAAGATATATTTTCTGTGAATTTATTTTATATTTGTATATTTTTGAATTCGTAGATTTGAAACACTGACAATGTCAACATACACTTATAGATATTTATGCAGCTGTCGTAACCTCCTTTCTTTTTTCCTCAGTTTGAAACGTAATAACAGCATTTTCCACAGTCCAATAACAACTTGAAACGTAATAACAGCATATACCCCGCCCGCGTCTCGCGACGCCCACGCGGCACACCCACTTTCTTACAAGACGTCGCCGCCCCTCTCCGATCATACGCCAATATTATAAATGTACCTTTGTAGCATCAAAAGTAGCGGATCAAACTGCGCGCCAAAAGTATCTACTCATTTCCTAACAGCTCGACAAAAAAAGATAGGTATATCTCTATAGGTATGTAGAACAATTATGGACCATTTTTAAATTTTTTAGTCGATGATTTTATTTGTCACATTTTGATAAAAATTGGTAGGTATGAAAGGCCCCTAATTCTGGTCGGAATAAATACGAAATCCAAATTTGGGACAAAAAAATGTTGTTTCTTCCGCTACTATTTAGGTATGCTGACTGTAGGTTATTTGATTCTCAGAAATTACGTAAAGTAAAGCTGAACTGATTTGGATTTAATTAGCTTTACCAATGATTTTAACCCAGAACTTAGATTTTGTATTACTTGTTGGTGCATTCCTAGACGTCAGGGGGTTATCTGTTATGCAAAGATTTCTTTGATTGTTAATTAACATTTCGTTAATTTATTCGCATGACATTGACAGTTCCGTTTTTTGACAGATAACCGTCGATCGGCATCCACAGGGCGACTCCACACTACGTAAATTAAAAAAAAAGGTAAGTGGATAATTAAATATCTTCTTCGGTAAAACCGATGCTATTAATAATATAATTATATTAGATCTATTGCCCTTAGATGTTACACGTATTTTTCTTGACGTTTCAAATTTCCCACTATGCCCATGGGCTTGAGATAACTTATTATAATTATGGCTATAGTGCGTCTAAGCTTACTTTGCATCAACTTTGACGTGACAAACTGTGGGAGTGCCATTATATCGCCATTTTGACGTTTATTGTAACTTTTCCACGGTCACTGCATAGTTTGTACGACTTAGAGTTAGCCAAGCTAAGTTGACAGCGGTTTTGATAGTTAAGACGGTGCAAGTGTAATGTCTATGCAGTTTTGCAGCTGGCAGTACATACTAACCTTGGCTTGTGCTGTAGGTACTTGTGTAACTGAATTATATTTGATCTTTGTATAAATTTTTTAAGTGAAAACCTGTTAATTGGCGCTGTAATTCTATTGTAGTTCATAGAAATATTTATAGCTGTTGGTTTTCCATTTAAAAATAAAATAAATAAAATAATCTCATAGAAGTTTGACGTTTAAAATGACACTTGCACCGTCTGGGCCTGCATATACCTCTCAAGTAGAAATTGAAAAAAAATCTGAATTGAATTGAATTTTGGAGGGAAATTGTATTTGGAGAGAAAATTTAACAATCTACTGCCAGTGAAAGCGAATCAATCGAAAGCCAACTCACCCCGTATCTGCATGTCGAACAGCTGGTCGGTACCGACACTCTCCAACGGCGAGCTGATGCTGTATAGTGGCTGCGGCGAGGGTTTTGAGCACACAAATCCACAGTTTTAACACATTTTGGATTTATCACGACGAACGAGCTTGCGCATACGAGAATGAGCGGCCATCAAATCTGTCTACGTTCAACTGGCTTTTAATAAACGTAAAAAATATTCGAAAAGCTTCCCTACCTACTGTCGCTAATAAATGTGTTCCATTTTAGATATATAGAATGACATTTCTCAACAAAAAAAAAAACAAAAAAAAAACTAAACTAGATAATAGATATGGTGCCCGGAACCATCAATAGTCTCTAGGACATTTCCTTCAAGTATATTTAGGTTGGGCTTAATTTAAAAAATAATTGAAGTAATATGTTTTTACCGTATATTACTTAAGTGTTACATTTCTAAATAAATTAATGTGCTAAATTATAAACTGAAATAGATATTTCTGTGGATATCATACACTAAAGAAAAAGTGACCAAGTCCACCGGTGGCCGAGGCGGGAATCGAACCCGCGTCTTCAGCTTACGCGGCTAACGTCCTGAGTCCTGACTATAAGACCGCCGGCCGCCAGTTGTTGGTCGAGTGGCAGAGGGTCTCGGCCACCGGTGGACTTGGTCACTTTTTCTTTAGGTCAGTTTATAATTTATATGTATATAGTAGTGT
Source organism: Cydia strobilella (assembly GCF_947568885.1). NCBI lineage: Eukaryota > Metazoa > Arthropoda > Insecta > Lepidoptera > Tortricidae > Cydia > Cydia strobilella. Next base: position 4,056,578 of record NC_086056.1, read on the forward strand.
GACTACTAAAAAACAAATCAAAAACTATTGTTCCCTAGTTGGATCAATGTGCTAAACTTCCGAAAAACGTTAGGCACCTAAATAGTAGCTAGGTCTAAATCTAGCTTATTTTATTATTATTAATTATGTATTTATTTTAATTTTGATACATATACAATACAATACATAAAAATCTCATATTATTATAAATAAAACTAAATACCTACTACTTTGAATCGTTTGTTCTTGAGTCGGATCCATCTTCTTATGACCAAGAGCATACGCATTTTCGTATTTAAAAGTTTATCATTTGATATATATAGTTGGTCAAACCAATTTCTCAGTCAGTAACAACCAGGAAAATTATATTCATCCCTTTCTTTTGGGCGCTAGTACTAGTGTAAGACAAAGATGGTATGATTATCTCTGTCTATGTTTGAAATGAGACAGTCCTTTCACAAACTATAGTTATATTTAAAAAAACAGTCTTTCTTGTTTCCTTGCGCTTTTATCGTCTCGGGGCTGTGGTATACTGGTTAGATCTGGTGTTAGTTTTCGAAATTCAAAAGTAAGTGTAGTATGCCCAACTTTCAGAACTAATAATATTGGATCCCTTACAAAATGAAGCGTTTCCAGATCGTTTTCTCGTCCAGAGTGGATCTTTTCTTTTCTCTTTCCCCCAATTCGCGCACGCGCCATCTGCCGGCGCCACCTGGACACACAGCACTAGCATAAACAATTATACAGTATATCATCTTGGATCTGACCCCTTATTAATTAGCGCGACTTGCGTTGTCGCGCGCGACTCCAACTTAAAATCGAGCTTTACCTACGTATGCAGTCGCGGACGGCAACGCATTGTGTTTCTTTAAAACGAATGGTATCTACAGTTTTTTAAATCGCGAAAAAATATTTGCCTGTTTCATACATTTTGGCTGGTCCATTTTCTATGGGAGGGTAATTTTTTTTCGCGATTTCGTGGTTGGTCCCATAGTAAAAGTTGCTCAGTATCCGAAAACCTCCCTGGCAACGGGAATGCACATATATTTATGTTTTAATGTTTGACTCTCACAGAAGTTTTATAGTTAAAATGTCAGAATACTGGTTACCACTGTACTGTGTCCCCTCTCGTGCAAGACGCATTGTTACCCACATTACATTATTATTATTATTGTAATTATGACCTTTCACAACCCCTGCCAGTGACATCTTGCAAGTCCATTTTGACGCCACTCTGAGTTTGATAATTCGTACGCGTGTGTACTATAGACATCTAAAATTTACCTTTCATCATCATCATCATCATGTCAGCCGATAGACGTCCACTGCTGGACATCTGCCTCCCCCAAGGCTCGCCACTCCGACCGATCCTGTGCCGCTCGCAACCACCGAATTCCCGCGACCTTCACCAGGTCGTCGCTCCATCTTGTCGGAGGCCTACCGGCAGTTCGTCTTCGTAATTTACCTTTATCTTATTTTAATTCATATTAGTTATTAATTTCGTTTACGTAGTACCACTGTATATATCTTGTATGTAAATAAATTAATTATTTTTATTCATATTTATTTTATATTTTATTATGTATTCATTATTTAGTTACGTACATAATTATACTTAGGTAGCACTTTACTTCGAGGATATTTTATTTCTAATATCATTTCTTAAAGACGAGTATGCGTACCATTAACACTTTCAGTGCCCAGCGCCCATTTCCAATAATAAACGAACACACCTAGCGTGTTCTTGATAGTGAATATATATTAAAAAACATTAATAGTATAAATACCTAACCTGCTCTCAAGAACAAAAAAAATGCGCCACTTTTCTATGGAAATTCGATTAACATTGGCCTGTTTTGTTTGCTTATTCTGTTCTCGTCAGAAAGCGTGCGGAAAGCGTCAACTTTCGGCCCGCTGCGCTAAACGAAGTTGCCGCTATCCGGCTCCGTTAAACAGAAAAATAGTATACACATTACACACCACAGCCAGTAAATAAGAAAGCCTCAAATAATTTCATGTACTGACTGACTGTAATGTACCTGTTATTGACTACTTACCTTATCTAATTGATTATCTACTAAACTGCTAATAAAACTAAAATCCCGACCGGATCTTCACCGTTGTATGTAAGTATGTATGTGTGTAAGTCCGAACCGTGACGCCCACCATTGGCTCACTTCCGCTTCCTGAAGCCACGGCAATTACCACGTTAAGGTTTGTACACCTGAATGTATGGAAATGTAGGAGGGGTCAACGGCTTGTCATTTGTTTACTATTTATGGAAAATACATAGTAGAATTAGGGAATCATTGATTGTGTTGATTATACTCGTATTCAAAGAAAACGAAATAAAGATCGTGTATTTCATGAAATTACCCAGTTATCTTATAAAATTATAAATCATATACTTTAATCATAATCATATAAACATAATATGTGACTTTTTCAACCAAAAGGTACCACATTGTCGCTTGTCGATAAGGTTGATTTCTAATTGAAGCTGTATGGAAATAGCGCCTGACAAGCGAAAATAAGTACCCTTTTGGTTGAAAATGGCACATAATTTATTTATAAAACCAATTTACACGTCAATTTACCTATACCTATAACATAAGGTTATTTTTATTTTTATTACTACTTGCCTTCATATTTTTTAATAAATTCTGGATATCAGCGTTACAGTTACAGCGTATTAGTGTGTCAAGAAAACTAATATATAATATTATAAATCCGAAAGTGTGTCAGTCTGTTACCTCTTCACGCTTAAAACGCTGAACCGATTTAGACAAAATTTGGTATGGATATCTCCATACCAAGTTTAGGCCCCGATAAAGGACGTAAGATAGTTTTTATCAATCATCATCATCATTCGCGGATGTTGCGGGCAGAAGCTAGGAAGGTGTTTTTTATAATTTTAAGTTTTCTATAAGCCAAAAAATTGGCAATTCACTAACACATCCAAACAAACACATTAAGCTCTTAAACAATACAAGATGCACAAAAGAAGCGCACAAACAAAGCGCCAAGTTGTCGCAAATTGCTCGCGAGGCGACGCAAATTGAATGCGGAGGTGCAAACAGGCGGAGGGGCGCGCGGTTGGGGGGAAACGCGGCGGCTTAAAAACGCAGAATAGAAGACAAGGATTTCAATTTAATATTCGTTTGAAAAATAGGAGAGGGCATATTTTTATGTGTGTATATTTTTGTGTGTGCTTTATTAAGGCAAAGTAAAAAGAAACAACAGGTCGTATATTAAAAAGTGACCTGCTTCAGGCAACGTTAGTGTAGTAAAAATAACTTACAGAACATGCTGAAAAGGTTACGCCTATAGTAAATTATAAAAATGATTTCACTTATACATATAAGCATAATTAAATCAATAAATAAAATGATAAAACCGTAATCTTATATCGTATTTATTATAATGTCGTTTGTAACGTTAGGACGTAAAATTGTAGCAATTTAAATACTAACAGGAATAGAGAATTCTAACATTGCAAAACCAAACCGGCTTGACAAAATTTTACGCCTATTCCCGAAACCTGGCATCTATCCCGTTTTTCAAGATTCTTATATTTATGTACATTTGTGTCACTCGATATGCGCCAAATAAAATGATTTTAACACAAAAAGATTTACGCGGAGCAACAATACACGACGAATTCGAATAAATAAAAAAGTCGAATTTCAAGAAACGCTTAGCCCAGTATCCGAGCGTTCCCGTCCAAATCGGCCACTCGTGTGTCCCCACCACAAGTGTGCTTACACGCCAACTTGCCTGACACTTCCGCGCCGTCACCCGCGAATAAACGCTCATAGTTGCTAACTTTTCGCATTACCCTCAAATGCCTGCGGCAAAAACCTAATTAACAAAGCGTCTTGGTTCGCAGGAATCTTAAAGTTTTAAGGCAATTTGTGCTTGAATTTTATCACATGTGTAAACTTGTGAAGATAGGGGGCGCCGATACGTAAACTACGCAAAGTATTTGGTAAAGTTACTTTCAGAAAGCGCGATCCAATTGGAGCAATTTTAACACCTACCACAAAAATATTTACAAAAGTTAACTTAGCTCACGACCAAGTCATTAAAAAAAAGCAAAAAATTAAAAGTGCAATTTAAGATATAAAAATGAAATTCCAACGATAATCAAATGACCAAACCACTATTTTTCAAGAACTTGGCGCTGCACAATAAAAAAATGTATTACAACCGAATTCTCTTTTCAAAAACCCAAGTCTATTCGTACGTTCCAAAGCATAGAAATATCTAGTTCACATTGAAATACATAAAGCGCGTTCCGTTCCACGTAATGATCGCTAAGATTCCCGCTCCATCGCGCTCGGTTCTTAATTCGAACGCTCTTTAATGAGATCCACCTTCGTGTCTACGTACAATGGATTATGATGCGTGAGGTTTCTTTTTTTATTCCTTTTTTCGACGTTGACTCTATTCACGCAGCGTTTTAAAAGATGGAGTTTAAGTAATGATTCTCGACTGAAAGGTTTAATTTTGTTAGTGCTTAGGTACGACTCGTTTAACCTAACTCTTAATTATGAACTTTTTTAATGCGACGTGACGAAATAAGAAATGCAAGGTGTTCTTACATGGGAGTTGATGGAGCTGCTAAAATTAAAAATAAAAACGCATTAAACTGATTTGCAAGACCGAAGTGATCCCAAAATGTGTCCAAACTGTAGTTTTTAGGGTAGTAGTAGGGTAGTAAAACGGGACCATATTACTAAGACTCCACTGTCCGTCTGTCCGTCTGTCTGTCACCAGGCTGTATCTCATGAACCGTGATAGCTAGACAGCTCAAATTTTATTGAAAATGGAGCGCGATTGTAAATAAACACATTGCATTATATTCGTAAGACATAATCAGAGTGACTTTTTTGTGGTTCGACTTTTCCATTGAACATTGTTTTAAAAAGATTAAGTACTAAACTTCGTCTTATTTTCTATTGCTTCTATGATTAATATATAAATTGATCCATTATCCATGCTATCTAAAATTAAAAAAATGTCTCAACTGCCTATTTCCTGCAAACTTCAGTAACTGAAGCGATCTACCTCTCCGCTTACTTTTAAAAGGTCTTAAAGACGTTCAGCGCCCACCGCTTAAAGTTTCGTATCTGATTGTACCGTTAATGTAGATTCTTAAGAATTCCTCACTTCAACAATACATCCTTCCGGATCTAAGTGTACTGTTCTACTATTACTTCCAAAAGGGCTTAAGAACGTAGGTTCATCATAAGTTTATACGTCGTTCTGGTTGTAAGCGGGCCGTTAATGGAGAGGTCTCTAGTCTTTGACGGGGGCCTTTCACGTTCCTTTACACGCGATGACGAGATAAAACACTCTGTCTTGCTTCCCATTGCTCTAAAAGTCTAACGCTTATAGTTGAACCAGTGTAAAGATCTGTTTACACCGGATGCGTGTATGCACGGGCGCGTTGTTATATATAGACGATTATGAGACATGGCACACCGCTTGCTTCACGTGTGAATGCACGGCTCTAATGTTTTAGTGTACTTACGTCTACGCACACGCAGTGTGCTCTGACCTTAGTCCTAAGATTTTTTGATTTACATTCCATTACTATTTTTAGGGTTCCGTACCCAAAGGGTAAAACGGGACCTTATTACTAAGACTCCGCTGTCTGTCTGTCCGTCTGTCACCAGGCTGTATCTTATGAATCGTGATAACTAGACAGTTGAAATTTTCACAGATGATAGAATAGAATAGAATAGTTTTTATTCGTAAACACACAGACAATAGACATACATTAAAAGAACATAGTGAAAATAAAGTGTCACGAAATGGCCCTGCTGCTGCTGCTGGCGACTTCCAGCGCTGATCTTCCGATGAGACCATCAAGTGAGAATTACGGAAGGATGGTATTTCTATTGCCGATATAACAACACATACTAAAAACAGAATAAAATAAATATTCAAGTATTTAAGCGTAATGGTACGGAACCTTTCGCGCGCGAGTCCGACTCGCACTTCGCCGGTTTTTTCATACTTAGACTTTGTACGACGATAACGGAATAGAAGAGACGAAATATGTAATGGAAGTTCAGCTTCTGAGTATCGACTTCGATCCTGATTCAAAGTAAAAATAACATAAAAATTCCCAAATCTGAGAAAAAATTGCCTCCTCCTTTTTGGTACGGACGGCTAAGGAATGGAATGCGCTCCCGCCATCTGTATTCCGTGATCAATATGACCTCGGTCTCTTTAAAACAAGAGTGAATAGGCTGTTACTGAACCGGTGAGCTCTATCTTAGGCCCTGTCTTCACTTTCCATCAGGTGTGACTAGGGCCAATCGCCGATCAGTTTATAAAAAAAAAAAAAACAAAAAAAAAAGTATAGTATACAACTTAAAATAAAACGGCTCTTATACTGATTGAACTGAGGGAGCGACTCGGTGAGCGGTTGGAATAGGAACACTCAGAAGATCCGCTCAGCCCGTCCTGGTTTTGAAGATTAAAATTTAGTTTTAGAAATAATTTCATAACGAGCTTTTCATGGTAGCTGTAGTGAAGTTGTTCGCGGACAATTTCACTTCTTCACTTTTTATCTTATAAGAAAAATCAGTACCGACAATAACTGCATTTTCATATGAATATGAAAATGCGGTTATTGCCGGTGCTGATTTTTCTTATAAAAAGTACAAGTTGGTTATCTTTTTTTGCTTGCTTGATTATGTTTAATCATCTTCTTCCTCGCGTTATCCCGGCATTTTGCCACGGTTCATGGGAGCCTGGGGTCCGCTTGACAACTAATCCTAAGAATTGACGTAGGCACTAGTTTTTACGAAAGCGATTACCATCTGACCTTCCAACCCAGAGGGGGAAACTAGGCCTTGTTAGGATTAGTCCGGTTTCCTCACGATGTTTTCCTTCACCGAAAAGCGACTGGTATAAATATCAAATGATATTTCGTACATAAGATCCGAAAAACTCATTGGTACGAGCCGGGGGTTTGAACCCGCGACCTCCGGATTGAAAGTCGCACGCTCTTACCGCTAGGCCACCAGCGCTTCTATTATTATGTTTAATGTCAGGCTTTATTAGAAATTAATTAAACTACATTATTGAATCTGCAGGCAAAAGCACCTAATTCAGTATAATAATATTGCTATTTTCTGGCTGTCGCATCGTAGCAAAGCCAATAAAACGAAAACGACACTGGTAATATTAAGTGTCATTTCGATCAGTATAGCCTTTTCGCAATTTGTCAAAAAATTCAGTTTTTTTTTATTCTCGAGTCAAATCGAAATGAAACAAAGATTTAACTGGCAGTTGAAACTTGTATTAATATTTTAAAAAATAATTTATCAGCAAAATAATATTAACTCGTTTGAATATACCTTTGATATTAAAAATACAATAAACGTTTAATCTTATGCAATAATAACGAGTGCGATTATACACGCATGAATATCACCCTAATCACCCACTTCAGATAATAAATGGCTATTATTATTTATTATTAAAAGTCTTATTAGAATCACACAGGGGCGCGTGCCTTGTTAATTGTTTAATAGTTCGTGTAACAGTCTTATTATTATTAATAATAGTGTTGTCAGACGGAAAATCACAGTATTAGAAAATTGTAGTAGGATAGAGATTTTGGAAATAGGAAAGTAGAAAAAAACACTAAATACGTACCGTAAGATGTGACGTGCCTGAATTGCTCCGAAATTTTTAATTTAATTTAAATTTTAATTTTTTTTATATTGTGGTAGATATGTTAATGTCCCTAAATGCCAATTTGTAACACTTAAATGGGGTTGTGACATAGTTTTCATATATAAAATCTGTTGGAGCACAATTACCCAGTTGGGAGCAAAACAGGCACATTTTAAGGTCTATTCCAGTTATTCCCGAGTCACTTCCGACTGCGTATAAATCCGGAAATCGCGCATACTTCTATCTTATCAGTCTTCATTTGCGGAATTACCCGACATCGACATTCAAACGTGATTTGGAATTACCCGTGCACACCACAAAATATGAATACTATATGTTTTCCTTTTCTTATAAGTAATTAAATATTTTTATATAGATATGAAAACAGTTACAGTTTTTGGAGGCTCATAGTTCCTTAAAAAATCTAGTTTTTCAAAATATTTAAGTAGGTATGTACATAAAAATTGTATTTTTTTATTGTATAAAACTATTTTCCATGATGACATTAAGTATATAGAGAAACGGGGAACTACGATTGCAAGTACAGGTTCCTAAAGGAAAAATATCCGTTTACTATTTTGGTATTTACGGCGCACTAACACGTGTAAATTAGTGTAAACTGTCTAATTTGCTACAAATATTTGTCAATACTTACGCGTCTTATTATTATTGTCTCTGGTTATAGCCACCGTCACCAGTTGCGTCACTATAGTATTATTCCTCGCGGCATATCGGTATAATAGTACATATAATTAAATCGTATATAATAGTGACTACATATCTAATTTGCGGCTACGATATTTGGCAACACATACTTCTTATTATTTTGTCTCTGGTTCCATCGAACACCAGTTGCAAGTACATTATTATTCCTCGCGGCATATCGCACCTCGGCAGCAGAAGCGCGCCAGGTGTGAGCTCCCCCTAATGCAGCACAATACAGTAGGGCATTTCTTCTCTTACTTAATGTTTGCTTGTAAAGCGAGTTTTAATTAGGAATATAGGAACAGGATTCTGTTGGTTTAATGAATGTCAATTATCTAAATTTAAAGGAATAATTTAGTTATATATTACTTCGATACAGACAGACATCTCACATCAATAACCACTCTTTGAAATTAGAAAAAATATCTTCAAATGTTGTAGAAATCTTCTAAGGAATATTTTTGGCAATCATAAGGCCCACTTGCACCATTCCACTAACCCGGGGTTAGCTTAAAGTACAATTTGCCACTGGGTTAAAGGTTTAACCGCCTAACCCCGGGTTAGTGGGAGGGTTCAAGTGGCGCTAAGGGGTTAAAATGGTTAGAAGCCGATTCGAATAGGTATTATACTGGCAGGTGTCAGTTTGGTCAATGAAACCAGATTTGGAATTGATAAATTAATTTTACATTTTTATTTTTACTCTTACCATAGACTTATGTAACTCCGTGTAACTCAGTATAAAATAAATAAATACAGTCTATAAGGAAAAAGCGTGCCTCGAAAATCAAGAAAATTTGATTCTCACACAGATGGCGCTACTAACAATATCAACCTTTGGCCTATTCTCGGCTAGATGGCGGTTCCGTTTGTTATTTAACAATTTTAACACATATCAGTGAAAGATCATGGTTCAAAAATCAAAATCTACATACATTTTTTGATATTTATACATTTCATATTTATACATTAATAATAATATATATACATATATACATTTTTGATATTTTCAGTTTTAATCGTGTGTCGACAGATGGCAGTAAATTTACCGTGACTACAAAATTTACTAAGGCTTTATCCTACATATACTCCTTGCTCTACAATAAAATTATTTTACGAAAAACACATCTACTGTTATTTTCCCAACAGCGATGAAACTTATTATAGCAAACTCCTTATTATTTCTTGTTTTAATTGTGCCCTTACCTTTTCCTTTTGTTTTCGTTTAATGGCCGTTATTGTTCGCTCTGCTGTCTGCAAGATTGCTTTAAAAGAGGTTAATTTTTTATTTTCCCGCGATTTTTAATGTCACTGGCAGTTTTTGTTTTTTCAAATTGGAATGTTGACTTTTTGCCGTAAATGCTGGCTATTTTTTAAAGCTGATTTAATAAAGTTGCTGGTCGTTTATAGATTTTTTTCTTTTAAAATCTGCTTCTAGTTTGCAAGCTTATTTTTGTTTTAATAATAGAAATGATGGATAAATATCAATCGTATTATAAAGATTTCAACATAATGAGAATATTCTAGTTTCACTATCTATCAAAGTGAGTTCATGAGTCTGTGCGGGCCAGATGGCCGGGTGTGGGGTGTCTTGTGTTTGTCCGTCTGTCCCGGCTCTGATTACATTACATTCCAAACAGGACAAGGAAGTTTTAATTAAAAACTTCTCTTTGTATTAAGTGAGTCATTAAAAAATGCTACGTGATTTGGAAAGCGGGGAGGAAAATTGTATTAATAAGGGTTAATGCATCAAAACAGGACTGTTGAGATATTACACAGATATATGATGATTTCAGTAGGTAAAATGTACCAAATCTACAGTTGTCGGTAAGCGCGGTAAATATACATAGTAATCGAAATATAAGTGTGTCTTCTTAGTTCTTACTTAATACAAAGATAGATATAACTTCGTAATAGATGGATACAGTCTAAGGAAAAAACGTGCCTCGAAAATCACGAAAATTTGACTCTCGATCAGATGGCGCCACTAGTTTTGGCCTACACTTGTATAGAGGGCGTTGACTGTTTCGTTTGTTATTTATAATTTTAACGCATACAAGTGAAGGAACATGGGTCAAAATCATATAAAAATAATTAATGCAAATAAAAAAATAATTTATCCATATTTAAATACATTTTAACGTATTTTTTTAAATCTTCATTTTTAGTTTTAAAGTATGTCGATAGATGGCAGTGAATTTACAGTGGTTACAAAATTTACTATGACAGTACCGCTCTATCTTATTATATCCTCATTGATGTAAACTAACTTGAAAACGCGATACACGAAAAAATATATCGTAAAATGTTTCCGAAACGAATTTATTCTAAATAATTTGTACCTATTTTAATTGGTATTTGGATCATTTGCAAGAAAATATAAAAAAAAAACTTTTAAGAACACCTTTCCTATCTACCCCTCTCTACCCAAATTTACTTAAAAAATAAAGTTCATCGTCCTACAAGGGCCGCCTGCGCATCTGTTTGTTGACAAATACTTCCATATGACGGTTGGCGTTTGAAGGGTTAAAAGCATCATACTTAACATAACTTATAAGCATTTAATTGATATCAAATTGCGTATTGTCCCGAGTCTTTCGATTTAATAAAACGATATTAAAGGACAATCTTAAAAGGTACAGCCTTGGTTTGCCGATAATTATGTACCTAATAGACGGCAATATAAATAAACGTTGAAATACATAAAAAACATAAAAGCAAATATTGTCAGTGTTGAAACTTGTTTTTTTATGCAGTGATATTGATACTTAATACTGTAACCTGTATTCGATGAAAACTGAACGAGATTATCGCTTTGGTCACAGAATAAATTATAGTACTAGGTACAGAAGTTTCACTCTCTAGCAAAACGCGTCTATTACGACAATTATGACCGCAAGATGGCGCAAGCGCGAGCAGGCATCCGTTCCTTAGCGGTGCGCGGCAACTACTATGACTAGACACCAAAATTGGTGTAGGCCGCATGTACTTTGGTCTACTAGCATGTAACGATTAGTCTGTGCGGAAAAAGAGTCGCGGAATGTATTCGTTTTCATACATTTCACGACTCTTCTCTTGCACAGACTCTATCATCTAGAACTTTTTTTATAGTAAGGAAAATTAACTGAGTAGCTGTCTAAATATATCAATTGTTTTTGTTATTCTTTTGTCTTCCTTTTTTTTAATAAACATATAACACGCCCACCGCACCATCCTATAGAGGGCTATAGATCATCGCAAAAGGTGTAATTTTGCAGCGCGGGCGCCATATGTTCTTTTTTTAAATTGACTTGCGCCGTCATGGTTTATGCCAGTAGCAAATGACGAGTGTTCGTTTAATATTTTCAAACGTATGAATGACAATCGATTCCTACCGACCCAGGCCAAATATATCACTTATCAGTTATCACTTATCAGATAGACAAACGCCAAACTAAAAGTAATAAAAAAACCGGACAAGTGCGAGTCGGACTCGTCCACCGAGGGTTCCGGAGTTTTTAGTAGGTATTTGTTGTTATAGCGGCAACAGAAATACATCTGTGAAAATTTCAACTGTCTATCACGGTTCATGAGATACAGCCTGGTGACAGCCAGAAAGACAGACGGACAGACAGACAGACGGACAGAGGAGTCTTAGTAATAGGGTCCCGTTTTTACCCTTTGGATACGGAACCCTAAAAATGTATCGAGTTGACAGATGCAACGAAAAGTGACGCGATCGTTTCTGTACGTTATTGAAGGGTTCGATTTGCGTTTCCTGTAAGCACTCGTTACTTGGCTAAGCTTTCTGTCAACATAACGTTATCAAACCTAACACGAACTTACGATCAGTTAATCATCACCCCGCAAAATATTTCTAAGTATCCATACTAAAAGCGTGTGATAGTTAAAATGAGTTTCCTCACAAAAGACCCCAATAAAGTAATGTCGTTCTTTAACAAGTTAACATAACCTAAGCACCAACATTAGCCCTCTCAAATCCAACCCTAAGTGTTTATAAAAGTAACCACAAAGGGCGCCCACGCCTTAAGGTTGCACATGTCACGCTCCGTGGGGCGGAAAAGGCCCACTTAAGGGTTTGGGTGGGGCGCCAGTGTTGGCGGTAAGAAAATATAAAACAATAACATTTTCAGCCAGTTCAGACTGGCACTCCACAAAATGTATGATAAATGATAAGATGAGGTGGGGAGAAACATAGTTTAGTTTGCTCGGGGCAAGAAAAACCGTATGAGAAAAGTCCTTCTACGTAAGTATTTTTAAGTTAAATTTTATTTATACATTCGTTTTATTTTTAGTATTATCATTTAATTCGTTAACGTGAAATAGGTCGTTAATAATAAAAACAACTTAAAATTACCATTAATCTAAATCATCAATCATATAATTTAGTTTTTAACATCTTTAAAGGGGCCCACTAAGTATCAGTCCGCCGGACGATATCGGCCTTTCAGTTAGAATTAGAACAAAAATTTGACAGTTCCGAGCAACTGACAGGCCGATATCGTCCCTTCATATCTCTAACTGTTTATTTTCCCTACAAGAGTTCCTCTTGCCGCATACTCTCCGCTCACACTGTCGCTTTGCATGCATGAGTTTCCCTCCAACACTGGCGCCCTACTCCTTCTTCAGAGGGCCCCGCCGACACTAGCGCCCCACGTCTTTCAGGGTAATCGCCGACAAACTGTTTACCGTCTTGTGCAGTAAGACGTTAGGGGAGCTAGGGTTGCCGCTAACAACGTGTTAACATGAACGCTTTCGGTGTTGGTTGATTTATTGAGACATGAATCACATGAACGTTTCATTCGTAAACATAATGATCATTGATGTGATTTATTATGAATTTGTGGTTAATTTTTTTTTTTTTTTAATTTTTTTAGGAAACAAACAGTCACATACAGATAAGTTTAAACTTGCAGATATACAATAAGACCTATAGTTCCATTAAGACGATTCTCGCGGATTTGGCCTTGAGCGTCTCAGCGTCTCTGTACCCGCACCCCGCTCACTGCGATCGTACGTGAATTTCGTCTCGGTGCGGCGACTGCGGCGGAACGAGGTTCAAAGAATAACCTACAGCCCAGAGGCGCGCGGCATTTGGCGCTATACCTCGTATTTGTGTATCTTTTGCAGATATTTTGTTGTTTGACTATGAGTAGATCATGCGTGTAGAGGTCGTAAATTATAATAAAAATATATTCCCTTATGCATTATACTTTACAAGCCTCAATTAGTTAATTTGTGTTTTGTCTGATTCTTACAAATAAATATCTAAGTCAAATTGACGGATTAAGATTTATAGCTAAAGCTTGGTATGTACTAAATTGAGGCGTACAGTGCGTTTATTTTATACAGTTTTTTTTTATCCGTAATAAATAAATATAAATAATGCCATTAATAGTTAACTTATAAAATTAAAGTACCTACTAGCTTCATATACTACTACAAATATGTTATAGTTCGAAGTTTTCTCAATCATTACGTGGAAATATCATCATTATTAGGGTTCCGTACCAAAAAAAAAACGGAACCCTTATAGGATCACTCGTGCGTCTGTCTGTCTGTCTGTCTGTCCGTCTGTCACAGCCTATTTTCTCGGAAACGACTGAACCAATTAAGTTGAAATTTGGTGTATATATGTAAGTTTGTGACCCAAAGACGGACATGTAACGTAAACAAATTAATTTTAAACACTTTTGGGGGGTAAGAGAAAATAAAATAAAAAGTTTTTCAAACTATATCGTGTTACATATCAAGTGAAAGAGCTCATTGTGAGAATCTCAAACGTATATTTTTTATAATTTTAGGATAAACAGTCAATTCAATTCAATTCAATTCAATATATTCTTTATTCAAATAGGCCTAGCAACAAGCACTTTTTTTTTATAATTGTTTAGAAGTTATTCAAGAAAGTAGGCAAAAAATGAGCATTCCCCCCCTTTATCTCCGAAACTACTGGGTATAAAATTTGGAAAAAAATACACAAAATAGATCTTTACCTATAGATCACAGGAAAACTTATTAGAAATGAGCAGTCAAACGTGAGTCGGACTTAATTAAAGACATTTCACGCACGTTTCACATAAAAAATAAATTGTTTAATTTGAGTAATGTACGGAACCCTTGGAACGCGACTCCGACTCGCACTTAGCCGGTTTTTATTACAAGCGCGCCACAACCAAATCAGCGCTTTGCAGTTATTTATTTTTTAGTGGTTAACGGCTATGTATGATGAACCCCTGTGGACGTCAGCTGCCGCTCCGTTGATGGGTTGAGGAATGGCAGCCACCGAAACACGCAAAAAAAATTGTTATCGCCTCCCGCTTGATACTGTGTCAGATGATAGTTTAGATGCTATTGTGAATTAAAAAAATGGTCAGCCGGTTGTATCTCGGTGGACCGTCAGCTGGTCACATGAACATGTAAAAAAATCTTATCAGTCATCGCATCCCATTTCATACTTTGTCAGATGGTAGTTTAGATGATATTGTTAATAAAACAAATCGTCGGCCGGTTGTATCGCGGTGGAAAGACCGTCAGCTATTAAAACATTATTGTTAGTTTAAAAATAATTTTAATTGATTTAGCCGTTTAGTAAAAATAACCAAAGTTAGCCGCAAAATGGCCTGTTTTATTATTTTTATTACGGTAAAACTATAAATATCAGGAAAAAAGTTTAATTTTATAATTGTTGAACAATAAATGAAGATTCATATATATTTTTTTCATAATTTATTGGCCGGGATTTATAGGCCCGTGAAATCCAG
The DNA here is from genome assembly GCF_947568885.1 of Cydia strobilella. Taxonomy (NCBI): domain Eukaryota; kingdom Metazoa; phylum Arthropoda; class Insecta; order Lepidoptera; family Tortricidae; genus Cydia; species Cydia strobilella. The sequence goes on from NC_086056.1 coordinate 4,071,721, forward strand.
AAGACAAACAATAATAAAATAATAAAACGTTTATTAACAGGCAAGGATCACCCATGAAAAATTTACAGACATAACTACAATTACACTATTTAACACTAATTACTACTTAACTAAACCTACAATAAACTTAATAGTAAGTTTTTCCCTAAATAAAAATACGATAGGCCGTTTTGCTAGTTCTTAATCGATTAAAATTATTTTTAAACTACAAAAACATTTTTTTAACAGGTACTATTCATACATACAACGTAATAGGTAATAGGTAGCTTATGTTAAATCAATTATTTATTGTTTCGAGATGGAATGGAACATTATTCAAAACGTAAAACTTGAATGACATTATAATATGTCGGTTAGAAAACATTTATTTATTTATTTCAAATGAAGTTTTCTCAAACATACGTATATTATAGTATAATATATACGGATATTATCATTACATTCATTGTAATAGACCGCAAAATACCGTGTTGCGCTCGCTAATGCGCGTCGCAACCAAATCAGCGCTCTGCAGTTATTTATTCTTTGGCCACAATAACTTCGATATTATAGCACTTTGCTTGTGCATAAGCGAACATAGTGCAAGGAAGGCACGGAGCGACGAGCGACACAGCCTCCTTGTCTCAAAGCTAGCACACGACTGCCGGCCACGCCATTTTCAGGCTGCATACGCATGAAATGTGGAAAAACGTTCGATTTCTTAAGAAAATATTTTTTGATTAAGAAAAGCTATGTTGCATTTGTAGAACCTGTTAAAACATTTTTGTTAGTTTAAAAATAATTTTAATCGATTAAGCCGTTTAGAAGTTATAAGCAAAGTTAGCCGCAAAACGGCCTGTCGTGTTATTTTTTTTTCGGTGAAACTACAAATTTCAGGAAAAAAGTCAAATGTTGCGATTGTTGTCCATAGAGTGAAGATACATATATATTTTTTTCATAATTTTTGGTTGACTCATTTAGAAGTTATAAGCTCTAAAAAGTAACAGTTTTTGGCTAAAAACTGCGCGAAGCGCCTTAATTATAACATACTGATATTGATAACAAGTAGAAACAGGGCTTGTTCGGCACTGCCTATAAATAGTATAAATAGGAAGATACACAGAAGTAACAAATTGTAGGTTTATTTCTTTAGTGTAAGGTTTAAAAAAATATACATACAGGTCCCACTGCTGAACATAAACCTCTATGAAGAGGGTTTGACAAATATCATAGTAACATCTTGAGGCGTATTCTGATTGTAATAACGGGTTATGAATTTTATCTGGATACGTTATGGATATGGATATTATCTGTCAGTGTCAAAAGTGACGTTTCTGGTTGAAGTAATGACACTTGACACTGACAGATCATATATTATCCATAACAAATACAGGTCAAATTCATAACCTGTTATTACTATCAGAATACGCCTCCTTGACACATTACGTGCTTCATTTTAGTGACAGTACATTCAGTTACTTATATGTAACTGTAGAGCGTTTTCACATTGTCCGATCCGATATCGGATGTCGGATGACCTTTTGGAGACACGCAGCTGCTATAAAGAGTACCCTATGAGATTAAGTAAGTTCTTCTGTTTTAAAGTTTTATTTTCTCAATAAACACTTATCAATGAATAAATAAACATAAAAACAATACACTCCTTTTTTGGGCAGTCGTGTAAAAATTGCACTTTTTACTATTTAGTTCTTTATGAACGACCATATGGAACAAAAGTGTGTGCGTGTAATCTTTACGCGCGATTGAAGTAAAACTTCTTTGACGATGACGTTTATCGCTATGTTGGTACATTGACGTGTGTCCTATTGTGCGTGTCACTACTGAGCGTTACTTCCGTCCGGAAAAAATCTGAGTTACCCTCTAGTCGCGCCTAAAGATGTTTTAGTTCAAAAAATCCGACATCCGCATCGGACAGTGTGGAAACGCTCTTATAGTAACTAGTTAAACTTGTTACACAGAACCATTGACATTACAGATCGTAAGACACTCACAGCAAGCAAACGTGTTGCATTCGATCAGTATTACTCATGGTACTATGGTACATCCACATCCATGAGTAAAGGGAGGCACCCGGCGCTCGATCTCGAGCCATCAAATATAGATTCCGGAACCTATATAGAGTACTTAAGTCGTACGGCTAACGCCAATGTGTCAAGATTGTCACAATCATCTAGGTACTAATTATTGCCTGCATTTTAGTTTTGTCAACTATGAACGTCACGCGTCTATTATTAATAAAAGGTCATTCGTATTACTTATGATTTGGTGACAACCCTAGGAGTTTCTTACCCCAACGTGCTAAGATCCACCCCTTGAGATTAGGGCGATCGAGATTGCTGTTTTTGTGATTTTTACGTCTAATTACACGTTTTATTAGAGTTAATTTAACTCAGTAAGTAAAAATCGCACTTAAACTATCGTGAGACATATTTCAAAATATTTATCAGTGCACGACGTACAACCGCCGCGGACACTCGTGCCTGAGGAAGGATTCCCAAAGAATCCGAAACATGTCGCCAAAAGGGACTAAAAATAATAGTGAGTAAAAACCGTACTGATAAATATTTTCAGTAAGTAAATTTGACCTATTTGAATTAAAATGAGAAACTAAAAGTTAGTTTTGAGACCTATCATGTCAGTCAGAAAGTGACGTGATTTTATGATCAAGCTTTGTATAACTAAATTCTCCAATATATTGTAAATTAAATACCTAATTATCTAGTATATTCAATAATGTTACCACCTAAAAAATAATTCTACAAAAAACTACCCCAAAAGTAATTTAAATGATTCCAGACCTTATAAACTTTCGATCAATAATATTACATTATACTTCCGGAGAAAGTGTTTTATCTATAATAAATCTACATTTTAACCCTTTCACCTTTCACTAGGTTCCTATGAGAGTAATCTCACCCCCTGAGTTCACACTTTTACTCCATTAATAACAAAGTGAAAGTTCTTATGTTATTAAATAATTTAAATATCAGCAAGATATTTATTAAAGCTTATCAATTATCAAAAATATATTTATTAAGAAGGGATGTCCAATTTGTCCAATAGTAATGTCGCTAACTCGGAATTGCATACCGCATACCCCGTAATGTCATTTTGACTTTACTTAATAGTTTACACAAATTACAATTCGTTAAAAATGTTAACGGCGTCATAGTTTTTCACATGGGTTTTCCAATTTTAGGCTAGAACAAGCTTCTACCCGCGACTTTGTCTGCGCCGGATGATGATGATGATTGATAAAAACTATCCTAATTCCTATGTCGTTCCTCGGGACACAATTTCATGTAATGCAGCGTCTTAAGTAAGCGAACAAATCGCGAACGCGAAGCGGCGCGTCGGGCCCACGGCGTTCGCGTTCGCAACGAGATCGCCCACGTAGCACTGTTCTATAAGTATCAAAGGATTGAATCACCCCGCGCCACATCGCTTCGCTTCGCGTTCGCGTGTTGTTCGTCTACGTAGTACGCTGCGTAATCGGGTCAGTGGTTTAAATACCTATGGAGAAGTTACAGACAGACAGGTAGAGTTACTTCCGCATTTATATATTAGTAGGGATTGTTAAGTTTTTTTTATTGTTTTCACATCATCATTCATTCATCCATTAATTTTTTCATTTAATAGATAATAGATATGAGTACGATACGGTATTACAATTTGTACATTAGATATATGCACAAAACTAGGTTAACAACATAACTACTCTCAATACGAAAAATAGATACGATACAAATATAGTGAAAATATCCAATGGTTGACCGACAAAGCTTTAATCACCAGCTGAGCAAAAAACGGCAACGTGTCAAAAAATAGCTAAACAAAAACCACAATGGCCACATTACAAGATCATAAAAACGCGAACAAAAAAACAAAAGGCATAATAGAAACAAAAACATGCTGGGAAAGTTTCGCGTGTGTGTAACATGCCGCTAGAGATGTGATACTAGTATCCGGTCAGCATTAAAACGGTAAAAAAGCACATTCACATATTTAAAATAGGGTATTTTAACGATTAGCAATAAAAACACTAACTTAACCTAACCTACATAATAATTTCACAGCAAACCAGCATTTTGATGTGGGAATTATTCTGCTGTACAAATTAGTATTTATTGATGAACTATTAAAAATATATCTTTAAAATACATTTTTTTTAAGTAAAACTTCTTTAGGCTCGACTAGAGGGTAACGCAGATTTTGATGGAAGTGACGCTCAGTAGTGACACACGCACAATAGTGATACACGTCAAAGTGCCAACATAGCGATAAACATCAAGAAGTTTTACTTCAGTCGCGCGTAAAGATTACACGCACACACTTTTTTTATTATTTCTAGCCTATTTTGCCAGAGCTAGATCCTAGGATTAGCTCTGCCGATAGGATGCTTCCTAATATCAGAAATGGAGGCACTATTTTGCACAAAAGCAACTCCCATGTCCCTCTCATTAAAGTGGAATCTACTGGTTTCCTCGCAATGTTACTACAAACATGTGACCTACACATCAAATAAAATTTCGTACTTATATGTATTAGGTGTTCGGTTAATATTGCAGGTGTTATATACGAGTTCGTCGTAAAAATAGAAACTGCCACCAACATACAGTAAGAGAATAATAGGCTATTAACTATTAGAATTAAGCCCAATTTACACGGCGCGAGAGCTTGATTACAATACATATGAATCCAGTCGTTAGACCAAATACCGCAGTACGTGTAACGAAAATATAACGTTATTGATCCGTCTAAATGGGGCCTTAGGCTGTGGCTCCTAGTTTTTAGGACGCATTTGAATTTATCATAGACATAGTATAGTCGTTATAGACATGAAATAGAGCGACCAGGGGTAAGAGAAATACATATTCATGTATTGACAGGTTAATGAATGGCCGCATAATCCTTTTTCTCACTCACTCTTATAAATTTTGGTATTTCGCCATCGCCTCCTACCTATGCTGCCATAACCCGACCATGAAAAAAAACCCGGTCGGTGATAAGGACAAAGCATGGCACTGTTTTCTTTTTCCTCTTATAGGAATCGCAATAAGACTATCTTTCTCTATCAAAGAGTGTCAGGCCCTTGGAATTTATGCTAGAATTATAACAGAACGTTGGCTCAGCACATCCCTACCAAAGACGGGCTCCGAGAGACAATCCTCTTAATCAGCGACAGACATTGTGTGGAACGGGGCCACGCATGCGTTGATTAGTCGTCACCATTGTGCGCTGGCTGTACCGAGTAATTAGAAACGAATAATTATATCATTAATATCTTTTAAGATGTTTATAAACACTGATATAAAAACACAGTTTAATTGCTCAATCTGCTACCTAATTTTCCCAATTGCTACCTGTTTTAGTATTAAACCAGATAAATTGGTTTAGGTAAATAATTATGATCTATGTAATATTTCTACGGCGTCGTATTATCCCTGTAATGGCTTTAAGACAACTCAGTTTTGCATAGACTTTCAAAAGACTATTTCGTTTTTAATTTTGTAGTTAAAACAACTACTGTAAAATCTAATCTGACCTAACTACAGCAAGCTCCCAACCCAACTATAGTTCAAAACTAATTCGATTTTTTTCGTTTACGTGTAAATAACGAAATTGATTAATATTATTAGAATATCGAAATAAAACAAAGAAAAAACTCAGACAACACCAACAATAAATTTGGTATTGATATGTTATTTCGTTTTGAACTTACGGACCACAGTTGCCGTACTTGACTATTTGTGTAGTTTTACAGTATTACGATTTATAGAATGAAGTAATCACAATTTTCTTTTTAATACAGATATTTTATGGAGTATATTCTTATTATGAATCTTATTTAACTACTCTATAACTAATAACTATAACAGTGAAGAAGATCTTGCGGCTCCTATTTCAAAACAAACATGAAAGCGGAATTATCCATTCATACTTACTTAAAGTTGAATAAACAATACCAAGCATAAAGGTAATACATTAAAGGTCAACTATAAAATAGCTGCACAAAACAAAGCCTCACATTAACAAACATATGAAGAACATCTTATATCAAAAGACATACGCAACGCACACTCAAAGGCCTCACAGCCACTAATTAAAAATAAATCACCAAAGACAAAGGGAGCTTTCGTTTTATTGCGCAAAAAAGAAAAAACCGCAAAAATACACAATAAAGACAATGTAAACAAGTTAGGGTACTTGAGTAGCTCATTATGAGTCAGATACGGTATTAGCTGTTTGAGCGCTCTGCCTCAACCATGGTTGAGCTTGTGCTCTGCTCTGAGCACGGATGGCTTGAAACAAAAGACATTAGTTGAGTCTTTGTTTAACCTATTTCGTCTACGCTTTTATTGTGATGAGTTGATTAATTAAGTCTTTACAAAGTTATTGTTTTAATGAGGCTGTTGTTACACGGTTTAGTTAGCGATAGTAGCGGGTCTTCAATTGCTAGATGCATTAACCATTTATAAATATAATAAAATTGTATAGTAAATTTTATTTGTATTAGGTAGCGTTTAAGTATGTATCAAAGCATACTTGTAAGCTTTGCAAAAGCTTTACCAATACATATATGTATAACAAAACGTTCGTAGACTCGTATTTTGTAATATTGTCATTATAGAATAAATTAAGCCTTAAATTATTAAAATGATAACAATTTTTTTATTAATACAAATACATGCTTGCGAGCGCCACTCGATTATCTTACAATCACATTTTATGCGTCTGAATATGCCTTTTAGATACACTAGGCATAAAAGCACAAGCAGTCCATCCCTATGCATAAACTACAGGAATACTCCAAGGGTCCAATTTAGGAACGTTACAATTATTTTTTACAAGTTTCTGTTGTTCTGTATTAGTTTGCCATGCCTACACTTGTCTCAAAAATTGTGCCTGGATCGGGCTCAAATTGAATTGATTCTTTTGTTTTAGACAACGAGCCTCGAGTGTGTTTTGTTTTCCCGAAATAGATTATGTCATAGGCTTCAGTATACTTCAGATTTGTTGGTTGCTTCGGGTTTCGTCGGGTAAAATCGGGAATGCATGGCTTGTTTGTAGTGTTGTACGTAGGTTAACTTTACAGGCTGATGATATTTTTATGCCTTAAAACATTATACCTTGGAGTTTCATGGGTTTTTAGTTGGCTATATGAATATAGGATTTAAATTGAGTTGATCTTGTTATGTATAATGTCCTTTTATTTTTTTATTGTCTCTTATTGTTAGCATTGCTTATTGCAGTTATTGTCTCTTTTATACCTACATTTTCTAGCACAAGATGTAAGGCCTATACTATACATATACTAAAAGTTTTAAAATATAACATATTCTCTTTTTGGGAAACAACAAAAATACACAACAACACAAACAGAAACAACAAAAACAACACAACACAACACAAACACCAACATTGTTGTTTTTAGTAACAAGAAAAAGTTTTATTCTCAAATAAAATATCGATAAAAGTGCTCGCATTTTGCAAACATATTTACGGACGTATTTTAAACGAATTTTTCAATAAAACCCAAAAAAAACACGCTAAAGTGGACACGAAATTCTCAGGAAAATTCGAATTACTCTATATTGTTTAATCTGTTAAAACCGTGTCAACACGGCGAGGGTGTGGCCATGAGGAAGCGGACGAACGGGCGCCGTAGAAAGATCGCGCAATGTATAGAGTCGAAACTTTCATTTAATAATGATTGTATTAAAAATATAATTTATTCCTTAAGTAAGTTAATAAGCGCTCTTTATAAAAAAACAATAAAGCAAAAAAAAGGTTCAAGCAAATATTTCTAACAAGAAAACATTTGATGCAATAATTTTTGCATTCATTTGCAGTATTTGTAACTACATAATATTAATAAAAAAAAGTCATCTACCAAATTAGTATTTTATATTTAAATACATACTTGGAGCACAAAAATAAGGTAGACCAAAACCATGTCTAATCATTCCTATTCTACGAACTAAAGACCACAGGATGTGCGCAGGACCATATCGCCAGTCTCATTCCAAATACCAAGCAAGCAATAAAGACGTCAAGCGAACCAATATAAGAGACATCTCCGCTTACCCATATTTGTCAACCATCTCAAGGTCAAATTTGACTGGTTTCGGAGAAGGTGCGCTTGCGCAAGGTATGGTTAGCCAGTTCCGCTTGTCACGGTAGGGCACGTGGGTAATGTGTTCCGCTGGAACCGGTAGTAAATGTTACAAAGGTTTAATTACTTCGGAACAAATGATGACTGGTTATTTAATTAAGTATATATCTGTTGCTAGTCGTTTTTTTGGTCGCTATTAGTTACAGATAGAAATATGCATTTTACTATGTTTTATTTAAATGGTGTTAAAATTTAAATAAATAGAAAACAACGCAGGAATCCAAGGAGCTAAGAAACAAATAGTCGAAATGTAGAGTCATGAATAATCACATCAAAATGGCAAAACCTAACCTACCTCAAATATAGTTTGTAAATGTTGATTAAACAAGAACATCTAGCTATGTAAAACCCCACACAATGTACAATTTTCAGGTTTAGTTTTAAAATATTTAAAAACCTATTTTAAATTTTTTTGATTTTCAATGCTGCTTTATCAGTATTTTTACTTAATTTCTACCAAAAACTTCTAAATGTCAGTGGTACAATGCTAAATCATCATCATTCAAATTAATATTGAATAAAAACCGGGATCGTATTATCAACATTGAAAACGCGTACAAACCCTATTCAATACTACCTTAAAAGGAAACAGCAAGTGTAAGTAAAGGAAATAGCAAGTGGCATCACACTTGCCATTTTCTTCGTATCGAGTGACAGATCGTCCGGTTATCGCGCGTCGCGTAATTATATGTTATCCGGTGTTTTGTGGCGCGTGCGGCGCATCCGGCGGGGAATCGGTATGTTGCTGGATGCTCATTGGTTTTCATTGTGGTTAATCTTATGAATATAGATAAAAAAAGAGGGAGGAATCTTGTATTTTCTTTATAGAATATTCTTTTTTGTGTTAGGTATTTGTTTTGAATTTACTCGGCTTTTAGCTGTTGTTTGTCGCATGCTATTATAAGTAAAATACTCTACAACAATGCCTTTATAAGAACGTTATTAGTAGGTAATTACTAATAATATTGAATCACTTTGCTAGCTGGGACAGGTATTAGATGCCGTTGTTCCTCAGCCTTTATCGTGTTTTTAATGTTTTGTGTGAATTAAATATGTACAAGTGTAAAAAATCTAAAAATCTAAAATCTAATCTATTAATAATATTTTGAAAAATCTTCCGCTTCCGCTCAACGCAAAGCCACACCTCACAATCACGATAGGTGTCATTTAGGGACAGCGTTTGGATTTATTGCATTATTAAATAATCGTCACTTAACACATCATTTGTCATAAAACAACAAAATTAAACATAAGCTTGAACTTTCTATCAGAGTCCACGATAATTACTAAACAAAATATTATCAATCTTTAGCCAGTTTTAAACATTATTAGGCTAACTTTTATAACTTGTTAAACAATGTGTTAATCTTTAAAACTTAACGATACTCATTCAATTCATTTAAAGGCGTTTATTATAATTATGAAGAGATAATTGATTTCACAGAAGACTAGAATATATAAAAGTCGCAAATAAATTAAAACATTCATAACCACGGAGTCCACGGAACCGATTAAAAGGCCCTTACACCACAATTAGAGCCCACCAAATGTCACTATGTTCTCAACAGATGGGGTCGAAACTTAGGGGTTGTTATCATCCCTTAAATAAAGCACTAACTGTGTATGACCCACAAATATACTTAGACCGTTTTTCTTTTAAAGTTAATAGAAATGATACTTATAAGAATTGTGCGATATTGATTCTTATTCGAAATAGTTATTGATTTCTTTTGAAGGGATTGTGTTGAGATTGATTATTATGTGATCATGATATTCATGATGCATTTGTGTTAATGCACACTATGCTGTATGAGAAAAACGTACTCTCCTCTTTCATAGAATAAAAAAAACACGTGAGGGATTTTAAAAGACTTTTGGAAGGTAAAAGACACTAAGTTACCTTCTTTTTTATACGTACCTTTAATATGTAGACCTAGGCATCAATTTATATTTAGGTAAGTACTCTATTAGTTAGATATGGTATTTTATACAATAGACTATTAATTAACAGAGTATGATTATTTCTTAAATAGGCAAAACTACACAAAAACAAACATGTAGCAAGATTTTATCTCTCCTTTGCAAGAAATATTGTACATAACACAAATGTATCCGTCAGTCGGTCACTATACTGTTTTATAGTAAAAAAAAAACTATGAATGACATACAATACCCTGAACAATTGAACATAGCGGGGTTGCGTCGATCGTCACCCATTCATTTAATTAGTAAGCAGTGACCTTGATATAATTAGCTGGGCAGTGCAAGGATATGATCAAAAATCGATGTACTTCCGCATGAATTTTCATTACATCATACTTCAACTGATAATTCCCATCGATATTATTTTAGTTTTTAGGAAATACGTTCCTTTGTCATAATAGGAGTTTATGTGACTGCTACATAATAAAAGGCATTAGAATACGAGTGTCGGTTTGTAAAACCAATAAAACGAATTAAATTGCTTGAAAAAAATAAAAGACAATCGCGGTGTTAAAAATATCCAAAGTAATATTTTTTTCAAGTAGCCATTACCAACATGGACCAACATGCTTAACGATCGATTATAGACATGAATCGATAGTTTACGCCGATTAAACTTACATAAATAACTTATCATTCACGCTTCTGCGTATTTTTTCAATCAAATAGAATGCCCCAATTTCTTTCATAGCAAATGTTCAATCAAGAATTGCAGGGCAAAAAACGAGAGCCCATGCGGGCAGCATATGTTCGCAAGGTGGAAGTGCACAATGGAACTCTTTCGAGAAAGGTGCAAATCTTCGAGAGCATCTTCAGTTTTTTCTAGTTCCGTTGTCATTTGTGAAGATAGCTTGAAGATTGATAAATGGTGACTTTTGTACTTTTCCCAACACACAGATACCTACAACTTGACGACAAAACACAAAGTACAAATTTAGCTAAGTCGGTCGTACACAACAGTAACAATGTGTAATATTTCTGGTAGGTAAATGCTTACCATAGAAATGTTATATCCACTGGTAAGTTACCCCAGGTAAGTATATAGAAATTCTAGAGATCTGCTCTGCTCGGTTGAGTAATCGCTAATCCCTTCTTTCACGTGCCAGTGTTTGATTTTCTCATAAGACGATCTTTTTCTGACGATTCTTTTTTTGACGACCGGTCTGGCCTAGTGGGTAGTGACCCTGCCTGCGAAGTCGATGGTCCTGGGTTCGAATCCCCATAGTACCCATAACACAAGCTTCCTTGGGCTTACCGTGGGACTTAGTCAATCTGTGTAAGAATGTCCTATAATAATGTTTATTATTTATTTTCACTTGGCTGAGATGTGTATAATTCTAAGCTTTTGTAGGAATGTCTGCTTCTCGTCTCTTCAATCCTGCCTTCCTTCTTCTTGTCGTGCCGTATCAGGTGTATCGAATAAATATTTAACCTAAGAGAAAATGGACCTCCTCTAAGATCGCTTAAAAAAATTAAAAAGCTGTTTCACAAGAAAACCGGTTTTCTTGTCACGAACTTTTGACTTAGCCTTTAGGCCCTTTAGCGCCCTGCCCGCGCAGCATGGTTTTCCCTATCACTAAGTCCGTCACTTTCGCACTCACATACTTGTTAGAACGTGACAGGCATGGTGATAAGCGTACCGTGCTACGACTCCTGCACGTAGGTATTTTTATTGTTTCGACAGGAGTCGTAGCACGGTACGCTTATCACCATGCCTGTCACGTTCTAACAAGTATGTGAGTGCGAAAGTGACGGACTTAGTGATAGGGGAAACCATGCTGCGCGGGCAGGCCATATACAAAATCAGTCAGTCAACAAATAAGCTCACGGTGACACACAATACTTTCACTAGTACAGTTATCACAAGGTGTCAACTCCAAAGCTCACATCTGCCTGCGCACGAGTCTCAACTCTCAAAGGTGCACCCTTTCTCCAATACATTCGATGTTTTTAAGTGTGTGTAAAGAAGGGCCTAAATGACGTGTTTTCAGTACTGATATAAGCCATTTTTTTAGATGCTGATCTTGCTGGAAGCTGATCGATTAGATTTATTTAATAGGGGTTTGTTAGTCTTCTGTTTCTATTTATTGAACCGTGAATTGACTATATGGCAGTTATTTATTTATATGTTGCTTTTTGGTGAAGGAAAAAGCAACTTGCAGACATTTGTAGAGGTATGTGTTGTTCCCAATTCGTACAAGTATGAGGATATAGCGTGGGGAAAGTTTATCTTGTTCAATTTAGTAAATAAATTATAATTTGCTCCAATAACTTAATGTCGTATTAAAAGTATTGCATACCTACGTTTCTCAATAAAAACACCTTGTCACGATGTAACCTAACATTCAAATATTAAAATCAACGCCAACAGACAGAAAAAAACACGAACAAAAAGTAATGCGTCCTTTTACCGCTGCACATTGTCTTCGGTTTCATACGTTGTCCACCATGCTAGGCCAGAACGTCGTATCTCATACAAGCCCGTTGGATACAAATGCCTTGTTGCCCATGACCATGGTCGCAGGGGTAATCAAAGGTACACAAAGCGTATCTGGCTCAAAGTCCTTTGCTTCCTTTTGTGGAGTAATTGGCTTTCGATTTGCGAACGCTTTTTCGGTTGTAAGATAATGATTTTTGGTTGAGTGTCTGGATTTAGTATTGGGGGCGTAAAGTCAAGAAATCAGAAGGAACAAAACTTTTTTAAGATATAGTAGGCAAACGAGCAGACGAATCGCCTGAGGGTAAGCGATTACCGTCGACTATGGACACCTGCAACACTAGAGAAACACCAGAGAATTTATGGGGCGCCGCGCGAAATTTTCGACGAAAGATGGCCGTCGCGTGTGTTTTTACCTTTTATCCCAATTACTTTTCTAACAAGCCAACTTTTACCTTTTAAGGTTTTGGTTAGATTCTGCCCTTGCCAAAATATACTAACTTAATATGAAAACTACATTCCGTTAGCGCCCAAGAGGGCCCGTTAAGAAACGGTGAGCCCTGTTCATGAGAAACTAAAAGTTTAGCTACAGGCTAAATTGTGATGACGTCACTGAAGTGGCAAGAAGACATGAGTTCTCGAGACTCAAGTGATATTAAATGCGCTCTAGACTGAATTATCTACTTACGATTTTTTTTAGTATTCTAGTCTGTTTACAAACTGCATCAACATAAGTATCTTACTCTATCTCTTCTTGCGTTGCCGTAATAGGTATTGTTTGTACGTTAGGTATTAGTTTCTTTTATCGAAGTATTCAATAAAGAGTATTTGTATTGTATCTTAATTCATTGAAACGATAACTTATTACTAAATCGTCTGTACCTATTTTACAAACAAAGCCACGTTTTACTTATATTATGATTAATTAGCAATTATTATGTAACTTTATAGATCGCAGTGTCATTGATGTCCAAGAATCGCTTTATCCAGCATCAAACATTCATGAATCAACGAATTTGCAAGACGCGTTCCAAAATTTTGAACGCAACCGTCAACGCCGACGCTCCCCTAGCGGCGCGGGCGCACGCGACGCAAAGGTGCGCACCAAAGGGGGCGAACCTCCCCTATTATCTTACCATTCAAGTCTGTTTGCAAGATAAAGGCAGGAACAGGGGGTGAAATTCTTTATTCCTCACCCGGATTTATTATTATTTTTTAGATATTATTACTGGTCGCGTGCGCATATGCCCCGCCACCCTACGTTTGTTTTGTTCGGGGATTATTGAAGGTTACATTAGTGGTTCGGGAATAATAATATTGATTCTGATGACAAGGTATCCTCTCATTCCTTTTTAAAATCAATATGTTACACATATTTAGCAGAAGCATGTACAAATGACTTAACCTATAAATCTCGGGGTAAAAAAACGGCAATCGCATCAAAACACCTTGCGACTTTGTATCAAAAGATCAATCCGATTCTGCATTAAAAAAAAATGCCTTATGTATTCATTTTCTTGACATTTATTGTCAGGAGATTAAAGCTCAAAATCGCACGACGGAACACTTTTAAGACGGCAATGGTGTCTTGAAAAAACCGAATTGCAACATTTGCAATATTTATTTTGCGGCGTCAAAAGCTGTGGTGTAAAGAATTAAAGTTCACTTTCGCGCAACCACGCATCGTCTTTAACTTTGTATCTCATCAAATGGAACATCCGCTCAGCTGATCTTACGCTCGCACCTACACTATATCGTAGTAAAAAGTCCCTTAGACAAAATCGAGTCATACTCTCAAGCATTTAAGATCTAAAACATCTTGAACGTATTCTTAAGACGGCATTAACTTAAAGCGCTGTTGTGTACGATTTAGAATCTTTTCACGTTTAAATTAGAGTTGAAATTGTGATGGTTAGCGAAGGCACGTGGATGATAAGATCACTACACATGTTGTTTGATCCGGTGTCAGAATGGGCGTATCAAATGTCTACGGTTTCATAACATGGCGCTTAAGACAATTGAATGGACCAGGTGGGTCTTTTTTCTGGTGTTACCTTCTGTGGTCTGGTTGTGGTTATCAATTTGTGTTCCGACGTTTGAATTTGGTAATATGTAGGAAGCTTTAAGATTAACAGTTCTAGGACTCGTATTCAGTAGTTTAGCAGACATACCTACTCGTACATCTGTTTCATTTTCTCTTAATAAAAGCAATTGCTCTCTAAAAACAAACCTAATATAACCTGTACTGTTTATTCTTTTGAAGTGCAAAACTGTAACATGTAGGTACCTAATATGCTCTATGTATCAGTGATTCTTAGACATTCTTTTCTGCTGTTTTATTTTATTTTCAATGTTCTCAATGTCTCCTGAGACCACAATATCTCAATTCAGAGCTGGATTATCTACAGGCCCTTTTAAATTCTCTGATGTCCATCTGGAATCTAGATAAACATCATACATATCTAAATTTATCAAGCGAATTGTCCAATCTGATTTTAAATTTTAGGCCAGACCGGTCTTGAATCGATTTCATTGCTACCAAGATTTCACTGGCTTCACTAGGTGGCCCTAAAACACTCAAAAATCGAAGAGTATCTATCCAATATGGCGGTAATCCGCTCGTGCCCCTCGGACCGGCGCGGGCGCAGCTGCAAGGCGCAGGCGCGGATCGATACGGCTTGAGGGTGCGAGGAGAAAGGGGATGCTATGCTTCTGTGGCTTGTTCGAGGGTACTTGTGAAAATACTATTAAGTACTTTATTGAGCACGATGTATATTCCGAGGAATAGGTACGTAAGAGGCAAAATATATCCCTAGAAGAAATTGATCTGTCTATATCTTAGGGTAATAATGGAGAGCGTTTTTGTAATGAGCCACATTCCTTTAAAATATGTAAATGATCAATTTTTTACGTAAAAAAGCAAGTAATATTTGATTTTGTAAGACGTAAGTTTCAATTGACAAAACATTAAGTAGACACAGGTACCTACCTACTAATCTACATAGTTACTTTAGTATAGCCTTAATTTATGAGAAAGGAAAGTACAAAAATATACCTACACTTAGGTTCTCAAATTTACCTAAATTAAATAATAAACACAAATATAATGAGAATTGTTTTTCGAATACGTACACTGTAAAAAATCTATAACAGACAGTTGTCAGACCTCTTCGCATTTTAATAATTCGCTAAAAAACTATTAAAAAAAGGAACAAGGTGTTAAAAAAACAAACATCAACAAACCATATTGGCACTACCGTATTCCAAAACCATTAATAACAGAAACCTGATCCAAAAACAGACATCCATCGATCATCGTATGCGCATCTTTGCAAACCGCGATCACTAAACATCCTATCTTAACTCGAAAATCAAAATAACATATGTCCTCGTATACATACACGCGATTCCAGACTATAACATCATCATAATAAAAAGTAATATGATGTAAAAAAAAACAAAAGCAACTCATGTCCGTTCTCGCGAGAATAGAATCGGAAAATTGTGTCAGTTAAGTCGTTTTGAAATGAAAATATGTGCGCACGCGTTGCAGATGCGAATCGCAGCCTTCGATTAGCCGTTTCGAATTTAAAAAGTTAAGTGGGTTCATTCATGCTTTGTGGCTCCTGTGTCGGCAGGGCAGGCTATTGTTTTGGTAGCATTTATTGTTTGTTTGGCTTGCTTGGTTTAAAGTAACACCGGTTAAATTAGTGTAGAGGTTGGCAAACTTAGGACTTTATGCCTAACGGGCTTTGCCAATCTAAATATCTGAACTGTGACACACTTTTATTGCTGACTGAACTTCTCATTTTCGTGAAAGATGTCCACGGCTGTTCACCAAGCCATTTCGAAAATCGGTTGCGTTTCCTTATCCAAGCCAATCTTACACCAGACCAGACAGACCGACCAGATCTACGAGATTTTAACAAGCTTTAACAAGAACCTACAGAATGTTACCTAGCTTTAACAAGAATCTACAGAATGTTACCTAGCTTTAACAAGAATGTACAGAATGTTACCTAGCTTTAACAAGAATGTACAGAATATTACCTAGCTTTAACAAGAATCTACAGAATGTTACCTAGCTTTAACAACAATCTACAGAATGTGACCTAGCTTTAACAAGAATCTACAGAATGTTACCTAGCTTTAACAAGAATCTACAGAATGTTACCTAGTTAGCTTTTAACTGATCCTTTGCCAAATTAAGACACTGATTAAAACATGTAGCGTTCTATTTCATTTAAAAGCCTTAGCCTAATCGGTAGTGCCTACGAAGCAGTTCCTGGTTCGAATTCTGGCAAGTACATTTATTTGTGTGTTCATCACAAATATTTATTCAAAAAAATAAGTGCATTCCCGTAGACATGGAGGTTTTGAGATTATACTGAACAACTTTTACTATGGATAGGACCAACCGCAAAATCGCGAAAAAAAATTTGGCTGGTCTATTTTCTATGGAAGGGTAATTTTTTTTTTCGCGATTTCGTGGTTAGCCCCATAGTAGAAGTTGCACTTATTTTTAGTCACTGTATAAGTATGTTTATCGTCGCCTAGTACCCATACTTAGTACAAGCTTTGCTTAGTTGGGGCTAGGTCGATCTATGTAAGATCATCCCCTTATATTTACGAGTATTTAAGTATAGCCTTAGGTATTTCAGAACATCGCTTCGCTTATGCTCAAAACAGATAGTCCACAGGTAACGAAAAACGTTACTCCCAACTGTTCAATACGACCACACTTGACCGCTCCTAGAACAATTGGACTTGAAAAACTGTCAGTCATTTCCGAATTTTAATGACGCGTTATCATTAATGACGGGAGCATTGGACCTTGTGCCAAAACCATAATACACGGAACCCACCCCATTTAAAAACCAACCTTATTTGTGACGATTTAAAGTTGGGATTGGCGTGGTAGTAGTTGCTAAGGGGAGGCCGGGCAGGTGTGAGGACAGATGTCTTGGAACTTGGTGCCATAAGGCCCAACGCCCTTAGCTCTGGCGTGTGCCGACGTTAATTTTATGCTTGATTACTGGTATTAATGAAAGATGAAGGGGATTAGAAATTAGATGGAGAAATGTATCGTATGCTGCGCATTCAAAAATACGAGGCGGGAATTATTAGGTTAGTATTAGTAAGTCAATGAAAACAGTTTTTTTAGCTTCTCTATTTACTAAGTATACTTCCTTTCTTACTGTGGTATTTCTGGTATTTATTCCTTACATTGCGGTAAAACGCAGCAGGAAAATACCCACAATAAGATGATCCGACGATCTGGTTAAGGTCGCGGGGAGCCGATGGATGAGAGCGGCGCAAGACCGGTCGTTGTGGAGATCCCTGGGGGAGGTCTATGGCCAGCAGTGGACGACTCTCGGCTGATATGATGATGATGATGGCTGTGGTATTTACTGTACCTACTGTAATTTAAAGACAATGTATAGATTAAGATTATCGAATGCGCATAATTTTTCTGTTTTTTTTTTTTTCAAATTAGAGATTTTATAACCTCAAAAGTAGTGGTAACTTTTTCTCTAAAATTAAATCTGAGTAACTATGTACTGAATTAGTGTAGTTTACATATTATTGTATCGCAATATTAGAGATCCCTAGCATTTGGGAAGAAAAATTACCAGTACTTTTTAGGTTAGAAAAAATCTAATCTTAAATAAACGGGGTAAACAAAATCAATTTGGGCATTCGTGAACATAATAGGTTTAAGTGACCTCAACCTTCTAAAATTGTTTTTTAAAGAGTTAAAAGAATGTGGCCAGCAGATACATAGTGCCCTAGATCTATCCTTTAAAGTGTCACTCTACTTATACCTACTAAAACGAGACTTGTAGTAACAGACAATCGTATTCGAAATCAACATATACACGAACCTCTAAAGCCTAAGATCAAATCCGCCTGTCGTGTTTGCCCATCTTACTCACATTGTAAACGTGACGTTTGGCCATTCACACACACACACACACACACGCACAACACAAGAACGTGTACGTTCATTCAAGAAACGCGTAGTGGGTAATGGTGAGACAGTAGTCTTGTTGTATTTCGTTGTATTGTCTCAAGGAGTGATACGAAAACTTAAACACTTATAAGGCAAATGCAATTTTATTTGTCAAAAAAAGCTACACTTTCTTCTTCTCCCTAGCGTTTGACCCGGCTTATTGCCACGGCTCATAGGAGCCTGGGATTTTCTTGGCAACTAATCCCAATAATTGGCGTAGGCACTAGTTTTTACGAAAGCGACTGCCATCTCACCTTTCAACCCAGAGGGGAAACTAGGCCTTATTGGGATTAGTCCGGTCTCCCCACGATGTTTAGCTACAGTTTAATAACTTTAAATGTTTTACAGTCGATTTTGCCTACAGCTTAGAAATCAATGTTACAACTCTTTAATTCAATGAAACATTTTTTCTGTTTTCTGACACAATTGAGCCTTCTGAGCGGCAGGCGACTAAATTTTATTAAACTTTTTAACAATTTATTGCAGTACCGGGACTGAAAGATATAAAACACAGGTAATTAGTAAGCGTACATCAAATTAAACATTAACTAAATAACTTGACTTGCACTGTCAGATTTTGATATAACATTACACAATTGATCCTTCTATTTTACTGTGTAACTCTGTGTGCTAGCAGTCTTACGTCAGTTCCTGTGACGTCACCGTCTTAAGTGGTCGTGGGACCGCCGTGAAGCGTCATACCTATATAATTACAGGGTATGATGTCATGTGATTCATGTTGCGTACGCGTTTGAATTACGTCTGACTTGTTCGTGTACAGAATTAATTGAATCAACAGACTTATGATTAACGTAATTATGTAATAGATTGTGTTTGCGGTTTTTTGGTATGGTTGTATATTTAACCTTTCGATAAGGATCCTGGCAATTTTTTTAAATATTTTTTTTGCTTTTTTCGAAAGCAATTTTTTTGACCGTTACACACGATTGTAAACCATCACACGCAATACAAAGATTCAGGATCAAATAGTTCCATAAACTTAACTGATTTTATCCCAAAAAATACGATTCTCATAGTTAACCGGGCATATTTTTCTGTAGTGATGCACTGGACTTTTTTTTTGGATATGTAAATTTAATGTTATTTGTGCCCAGAATCATGAGCTGATTCCATGCTCCTAGGAAAGAAACAATGTCCCAAAATTTTCATAAATTTTACGTACTTTCCATTTCGTTACCGCCGTACTCGGCCGTGCAAAGTGTTTGAAAAATGGTAACGGAATGGAAAAATAAACTTGGGACGCTTTTTTCCTCTTAGTAGGAACGAAGGAGCTCGTGATTCTGAGTAGGAAAAACATTAAATTTACCTATTTTGGAAAAAAAGTCCAATGCATCACTACAGAAAAAAATGCCTAACCACCAGACCACCACTTAGATGGTTGGCAGTCCTCGACTGTGCATTTCTCCAGAAACTTTCAGTCTCGCCCAGCTAAACTGTAGAATGAACTGTCGACTGCGGTATTCCCAGACCGAGACGATTTTCAAACCTTCAAGAAAAGAGCGTACTCCCATCTTAAATGCCGGCAACGCACTTAAAATACATCTGTTTCCATGGGTTCCATGGGGACGGTAATCGCTTACCATCAGGAGATTCAACTGCTCGTTTGCCTCCTATATCATGGAAAATTAAAAATTGTGGAATCATATTTCGTAACAACTCAAGGGCGTACCTTTTATCAATGAAATAGCACTATCACAGACACCCCAAACTCCGAAACCTAATGTTACATTCACAAGACAATATTATGACTACCACTGAAGGGGTGAAGATACCCTATAATTTGCCGGGTTACTTGATCAGGTCAAACGCAAGTGATTCACCGTCAGTGTGACTACAAATTGGTTCTTTCCGGTGGAAAGAAACGAGTCTGCTTGTAAACATCCGTAGTGCTAATACTGCTTTTGTGGTTGGGATTACGTTTTTTTTTTTGTAATTTGATGCAGTTTAGTTTGAATTAAATTGTAGATAGGAACAAGAACGGATCGGAAGACAATTTATAGGGCACAATAAGATATTAAGTGATATTGTTCTTGTAGTTGTATCCTTGAGAAGAATTTTTAGGACTATAAATAAAGGTAGCGTAGCAATGAGACTTGAATTGATGATTTCTTGATTTCTTATGATCTGGTACGTCAAAGGGGTAACTAATACATATTATTCTAGAGTAGATAATCCATAAAGAACATAGAAATCTAAGTATTGTTACTTATTTATTAACTTACCATAAACAGAATATGAGCAAATGTGTTCACATATTTGAAATTTGGTTCGATTTTGCTCATTTCATACAAAAGTTAGCAGTTTTCACACAAGACAGTTGTACCAATTTCGCCCGTTCACTATTAGGCTCCGATATATCTGAGAGCGACTGATGTTTTTTACTATCCGCGCGATGTGTAACTGCAACAGTAATGTTAACTGTTTATTTATTATTTCCTGACACACAAGTCGCGTAGTATGCCATTCCGCACACCTCGCTGGCTCCACAGAAAACCAGCGCCGTTGACAACGCTTAGTCGTGCCAACTGCATTGCTGAGTGGAGACCATTTCAGCCTCACATCATCCTTATCTGTTAGTTTTGTATTTTTCACACTTTCACTTTTTCTTTCTTGTTGTTATTAATGTATCTTTGTAATGTAATAATGTTGTGTTGCCTGAATAAATATTATTCTATTCTATTCTAACGCAACTGCTGTTGACATCCGAATGTCACCTTTAGATTTAATCCCTCCTCCTCCTTGCTTCGTTCTCCTCAGTGCTGAGGGTCGTGACCTCCTACGTGGAGCACATGATTCCGGATAGCAGATTTCCAGGCATTTCGATCTCTTGCGACTTCTAAGGCATCATGGACCTTGATGGATAGCGATATGCTATCTTGGTCGGACCTTTCCTACCGAACCAGGTTTAGATTTAATAAAAATAAAAAAAGCCTTTATTTCTTACAGAATTAATTAATTATACAGTTTCCAAAAGTAGTCTTGTAAGTAATATCATGAAAAAAGAGTGTAGCTATTTTAGTGTTAGTAAACTATGAGATAACAAAAAATATTATTAGAATATTAGAATATTATTATTTGATTCTTTTTCCCGTGAGTTATTCTGCAAGAACCCCTCTGCAGGTAAAGGCCTCCTCCAAGGTGAACCAATCGTCTCTGGATTTTGCAGTTTGCATCCAGCTTGGACCCGCTGTATGTTTGATTTCATCCTCCCACCGATTTCTGGGTCTCCCTTGCTTTCGTTTGCCTGGTGGTCCCCTACATTCGGTTTAGATTTAATACCGAACTAAAAACAAAAGTAGGAACATCATTCCGCACTCGTTTGTGTGCAACTGTATCACTTCAAACAATTCCACATCAATCACTCCCGCGTCTTGAGCTGTCAACGCAATTGGGCTAAAATTAAAGACATTTTTTTGGCCTGCGGGGGGCCAAGGATGCGGGAAGTATGGCCAATTTGGGCCAAGTAGTCCAATTCCAAGCTATTGTGTTGCAAGATCTCCTCGGCCCGCATGTTGGCGAAATAAATATTAATGTGTGCTTTGTTGTTTCGAGTGTGGGTGATTGGGTTTGAGACTGTTGAGTCTCTATTTGAGACGCTTATGGTAATAGGATTAGTTAGTTATTGTATTTTATAAATTTAATCATTATTTATTTATTCGATTATATATATATGTTTATTTAATATTTTTTGCTCAATACATGATGGTACAATGGCAGATCTAATGCCTTAAGGCATATATGCTCCACTATATATTAAACTAAATACATGCTTGACTTACACCTCTTTATATATATTTTTACATATTCCCAAACCACTCACTTCCACATCCACTTTCAAATTTTTCCTTGTATATTGTTTCTAATTTGTCCTAATTATTAGTTACTGCCTTTACTGTTCTGAGCTATCTTCTTGCCCTGGGCTCCACGGAAGACCAGCGCTGTAGCATATACCTATATGTTAGAGCATATGCTGAGTGGTGTCCATTTGTAGCCTCTATAGCAGCATCAATATTGTAATTATTGCATGTTAGTATAAGCTACTTGTAATTTTACGTGTTAGTGTATAAGATCTTCTTCTTTTTAAATTTGTATGGTGCTGTATGTAGATTTTTACAATAAACGTTTTCTATTCTATTCTATTCTATTAGAAAATAATTAAGGAGCGCGTAGCTTTCGGTGTTAGATTAAAATAATTGGTGTTGGTGAAAATGAACCTGAGCTTAGAAAACAAAATAGTGTAATTAGTCAGAGACAAAAATCTATTAAAAAAATTGCATTTATGTACCAGAAAGCTCCTATGAACAGAGAATGGCAGTGAATGTGTTAATTATAAAATAATTACCTACTGTTACGAAAATAATGATTTTATTTTTCCCCCTTATTCATACTTTACAAACCTCAATCAGTTAATTTATATTTTATATCTTACTTACAAATACATAAGTCAAAATTACAGATTAAGACAAACGATTATTAGCTAATTGAGGGTGTAGCGCGTTTATTGAATAACGCCATAAGTGTTCACTATTGCTTTAACATCATGCCATTCTTAAGATGTTTTCTTCAAAATTAACATTTTGCGCAAAATCCATCAGAACGCATAAAAGTCACCTTACGAAACGGTGTGTGCCTGCAATAAATTATTTAATCATAGATACTTAATTTGAATAAAACTTTTAAACCTTTATTATGTTTTCTGGAAAATGTGCTTAGTAGAACTAGTGCGTATCCACGAAATGTTATATAATTTTAAGGTATGGTGATTGATAATATTTGTTATATTAAGTTACTTATTAACAAATAATTAAACGGCAAATACGTACCATTTAAGTACCTATTACATATAAATTTAACAACATCGAGGCATATTGCACAGAGTAATAAACGACGAGCACACATTTCGCACTCCAAACCTCATAAATCAGCGTAAAAACGATACACTTACAAATTACTTCCGCTGCACAAGGGTTTCCTTTATTACCTAACCTCTTCTAAACGCAAAAAACGCAATAAAAGGTCAATGCGTATACGCACCTGGTCAGAAACATCTTTCGGTTTGTAAGCTGCGTATTGTTAATTTGACATAATTTTTATTGATTTCTTTTATGATGGTTGAGATGAAGAAATGGAATAAAGATGGTCAATTCAATAGTGTTTACTTAATCGTAGCCTTGAGTTGTGTTTGACACCTTGTCGTTGCCGCAAATATTAGTTTTTTCGATCTTGGACCTTAAAACCTATATTTTAAATGGCACCGAACAATATTTTTACACGAAAAACATTTCCGTATTTTTTTAATAATCTGATCAGATTTTCTTAGAATGTAACAATTTATTCTCTATATTTTAAAAGATAAATGAATTAGTACAATAAATAAAAAAATTGCAATTTTTTTTTACTTTTTCTTTTTCATACGGGCGAGAGGCCTACCTGACCTTTATAATCAAAAATTCTAATCTAAAAACAATAATTCCCTAAGATAAAACCTTTACAAAATTAACTATGTAAGAAACAAAAAACGGCGCACGCGCCGTCAGCGGGTGGTCCACACGTGCACCCCTATTGATCGATAGATCGATATCGATAATGCTAGTCGATAAAGGGTGAGGTGGGGTGAAACTTATCTTAGAGTTAACAAAATGTATTTATATCAGCTTTAGGTACTTGTTTGCCAAAATACTGATTTAAAGTGCTCATTTCTCTATTTAGTCATATCATATTAAAGGCCAGTCCAGACGGGACCATTTTTCGCCCAATCTGATTAAATTGTCAATTTAATCAGGTGGTGTGGCGTGGTGGCTCGCCGATTCCACCATGAAATTGTATACGTGTGAAAGCTTAATGAGATTGATGATTGATTTTTTTTTCTGATCATTTGTCAATTTGACCATTCCGGTCCTTTAGGCCATCTATCTAATACACATCTTATTCTATTGCCTAATATTTGTTGTTATATTTTTTTTATAAACAGGTTTTTCTTCTTTTTTCAGATCCATCGGAGGCCACGGGCATATTTTGGTCTAGATAAGTCTCAAAAATCACATTAATGGTAAGTTCTGTTTACATCTATACATTATTTAAGTAGCAACGTTCCAATACCTAAATCTTATTTTTTATATAAGCAACATACATTACAATCTATTCTTTGTACAAGTACACGTGAGTCGATCGTTCAGCTAATGATAGGTATAAATATATTAATGTTATACCTCATTGTTTGAATGACCGGATCACGTGTTGTTGTTTAAAATTATAGGTCCCAATGGACCATAGTTTATTTAATAAACTAAAGGTCTCCAAGTCAGCATTCAGCAGCGAAGGTAACTACGGGGCAAACGTACCTACATTCTAAAAAAACTTCGTAAAAAAGTAAATGTAAAGCAATTAGAATGAGAAATGTCGTGGCCAGATCTTAGAATTAATCATTTCATGATGTAGCTAGCAATTATTTCAGAAAAAGTCAAAGGTAACCTGCTAACCATATCATGTAGTGATATCAAATATTTATAGTAAAAAAGGGTCACTCACGTATTTTAAGTCGAAAACGCCAGTGGTTTTTAATATATTTAATATGTCTGTCTCACGGAAGTTTTGTTAATAACAGTGATATCAATTCTAAAATGGCATTTTATGAATCAAAATCTAAGATCTGGCCACGACAGAAATACCTATATATTTATTTGTACAACTATTAGATTAGTAGATACTTTTGCCACGTTATTTTAGTGTAAACTCAGCCTAAAGTGCAAAACCGGCCAGTCCCAGCGCTAACCGGTTTCGTCCACTTTTGTCCAGTTTGCAGCGGGATAAAATGGATCGGGTTTGTCTGTGGTCGGCAGGCGGGGCATGAATTTTGGAATAATCACGGGACGTGCTCATGGCGTAGGCGTGTGTGTAAAAAGCTATCTAGTACGCTAGTTGCTAGTGTACACTGTGCATAGGAAACAGAAACAAATTTGAAACGTACGTACGTCACGCTTTATGTCACTACGATGTCGATGATAATGGTGTTCAATAGTAAGTCAGAAGACTTCATAGCATAAGGAAGCTGTCAATTCTAGTATTGATTGCTAATATTTTTACCTGTTAACAGTTATTTAGACAGCAGGAGGAAAAACTAACCAATCATATAATCATGTTCTAAGCGATTTTAATAACAAAACTTCCGTGAGACACAGACATATTAAATATATTAATAACGGGTCACTCACGTATTTTAAGTCGTAAAACGCTCGACATGTTTCACCGTACCGAGGAGTGGCATCAGGTGCGGAGGGCTGCGGCCCGCTGTCTGCGCCGGTCCGTCACCGTCAACGCAAGCTCCTGATGACACTCCTCGGTACGGAGTGAAACATGTCGAGCGTTTTTCGACTTAAAATTCGTGAGTGACCCGTTATTAATATATTTAATATGCATGTTCTAAGCGTTATATAAATAAGACAAAGATAGGTAGAGTCCGTCCAAGCTAACTTTGAACAGAACAAAGTGAGGGAGTGCCATTATAAACGGCATGGTAGCTTATACTCTACAAAATTGATACAATTTAAAACTTTTCGCAGTTACAAATGGAGGTGGGGGAACGTGAGAAATAAATAAAATCGTTCAACCCTAACTTAGACGTCAGACGAGATGAACATACTGCTTTTATGATTACCTGTACGATATCAAATATATGTATACAAAATAAACCCTACTACAATCTAGCAAGGCACAAAAGTGTATAGTGTAACCATATCTTTGACGTCGATCGTAGGCTAGGGATGTCCAAAATTTCACCGTTTTTCATTACGCCTCCCCATTCGTAAAAGTTGTGAATATTTGAAGTCGAATTTTCGCGGCAACCTACCGCGGGCAGTAACTACATACATATAAATGTATGTCCGTCTGCACCTATTTTACTCGTGTATACGGAAGATTATCCGGTTATGTATTTTCACCGTCGTTGATGAACAGTTGAACACATGCAGGCTTTATTTTTGTAATTTCGTAATTTTATTAAAAAATTATCAGATTTTTTTTTAATACCTAGTGCTTATATGCTTTATTTATTTGCTAATTCCATTAGAAAATGCATTAAACCTAACATTTTATACCCAGTTACGTCAAGTCCAATTAGCTTATTATAAGTGCAAAATTGTGATGCATTTTAAATTCGACATTCAAAGTCAGCTGATTTGTTTTGTGAAATTATCAAAACTTTTAGTACAGCTATCCGATATGAATAGCTAACTATTAGACTGCTTTAGAACACAATACCAAACACATATTATTATAGTGATCCAGATCTAAATGAAATAAGATTTAATCAATTTTTGATAGAAAACGTCAAACAGTTAAAAATTCAAGAGATTCAAATCGGCCAACATTACTGGCTGGTAATCAATCAGTTTAAAATTCGAATCCCGAATTTCGCAGCCAATATTTTTAATCCGATAAGGCCAAGGCACGCGAACGTTCGAATTCCGAACGAAAACCGAACGTTGCAATTCGTCTATCTATGGTCTCCGATAAGACTTGACGCGGCCGTTATGAGTTTCTGATCACGCCTACAGGCCAGAATTAACGATCGTTCTTGTTCCCTTTTTGAATCGATTTTCGTGGAAATCAAAAATCAGTTTTACCACAGAATAAATAATAGTACATACTACGTTTAATTAGTAGTACTATGTCTAAAACCTATATTTTCTTTAATATATCTATCGATAGGTATTAGGTAGTTATACAGATGTAGGTATTGACTATGACTAACCATCTACATATATCAAAAGTGTAGAGTTATGTTGTTTATTAACTAAAAGTAGGTAGTCTTTTAATTAAGGGCACGATGGTAGGAATGGGAGGCAACCAGTTTACAAAATAAAAATATACAGACTACTGAAGCTTGTAAAAGATTTAACAATTTGCAAGCTAACAAAGTTCCAGCTCAGTCCGTTAGTGCAAATATTGATCCGTCTGAATGCACTTGATCCTGTAAGCAGTCTAATCAATATAAGTAGCCGGTACTTATCCCGAACGCCATAATTCCTTTAATAAAAACAGTGAAGCTCAAAGGGGGGAGGGGGGTGCAATGGGCTCAGAAAACTCACCCGTTGAATAGGAAAACGCGGCAATAGACAAATACGCTCGGGTCAGCCTACTCCCCTCACCCTCCCCACACATTTTCAAATAGTTAACGTTTTGCGCATCTGCGTTTTCGAAAATCGAACTTAGGTTCCAAATTTAAATTTAAACGGCAAATGATACTGGCATGAAATAAAGTCCTCAACTGTCAGATGCATACAGTCTTACTGGAGTTAGCAACGCAGAGGTTATAAATCTTGTCGATACGGGCTGACCAGCGCTGCTATTACCACCACTAGTCGACTCGGCCATCCAGTGTTTAACTGACCCAGAGAGATCGCTAAATCATTCGTCATAAAATATCATATTTAAACTGGTTTTGTTTGAACCCCGGTAGGCTACAGGAATACAGTGCCTCCCCCTGTAGTGGTATAGCTGAGCCTCTGCAAAAGTGTGCACCATAAATTTTATACAGATACGCGCGTGTGGTAAAACTGTGCGAGTGTGTGTGCGAAAATTCGTATTCGTAAGAGCAGTGGACATTGCCGCTTTGTATGCACCTAGAGTACCTAGCGTACCTAGGTCGGGCTAGGGTTCAGCACTAAATAAATTGATTGTACATACGTAACGCGTTTTATTGGCTGAGGTTAGTTACGTAGCCATTTTAAATGAGGTTTCACTTAATTACTTGAATCAATGAAGTCTGTCTATTGACTGTGGTTTTGAAAGTGTAAATGTCGATTGTTTTCGCGGTTTTGCTCATGTGTTTATTACAAACTAATCCAGAAACCAATACTAAAATCTTGTTTATAAGAATCTGTACTATTACAATATTTTTATAAGTAAGTAAATTATAATTTGATGATGATTGAAAAGACTTATAAGATCATTCATCCCGAACTATGTAGAAATTAAAAGAAATATATTAGTTAAATTATGACAACGAAAAATCGAAACATCGCTATCTACCCTTTATAGTCGTGTTTACTTTCCTCTAACAGCGAATCGGGATATATTTGGCTTTTTTTTCTCAGCTACCCTTGATGGTGGGTTTCCGTGCGGGTAGGTTCGAAAGAACGGGCCAGCGAGGCGTTCACGCTTGGCCGACGCCATTAAGTCTGCCAATAAAAATACTACCTTGTTTTATTTTTAAAGCCTTCCCTTACGCATAACACTACGCTGTCTACATTACACGACCAGCCTTAAGAGTAAATTAAATTGTGTCTATGCACAAGCTACTAAACCCCTTTCACAGAAGTGCGTATAATACGTAAATACGCTCGTAAGGGCGGTTTCAGACTAGCTCGTAATGCTCGTATATACCAAATGTAGGGAAAAGTAACGCGCGCGTAAGCTTGTAAAAACGCAATGTATGGAAATGCAACGCGCGTGTAAGCTCATACTGCCGAAACGACCGTATACGCGCAGAACACGCACGCACGTGGTAACGCACGCACGGACTAGAGCCTGAAACCGCCCTAAGGCTTGTCCAAATTGAAACAGCAAACTCAAACAACGACAAAGCAAATTTCAAATTTATCGCTGTCACTATGTGGATTGAAGTCTTGTCGTTTGCAAAAATGCATAAGAAGCAAGATGCAATAAATGTTACGGGTTAGAATTTTTTTCTCTAGATGCACGAATCATAAAAGACCAGTGTTCCGTGCGCGTAAGGCTTATGGTAAAGATATATCTACATGAGCGTGTTAGCCTTTTACAACCAGATATAAAGCTAGGTCTAGACGTGCGAGCAGTTTCATGAATTCAGCTTTGCGAACTTTACATGTAAAACTACTCTTTATGAGAGTTCTGTAGAACCTAAAAACTAAAACACTCAAAAATTCACCACCAATTCTTAATCTATACAAACTCCCAGCAAATAAGTCCTTTAAAATTCGACGTATAAAGTTAGCTGTAGACATGCGTCCGTTGTAAGCAAAACTAGCTCTAGATATGCGAGAAATTACAGCACTCACGGCCTATGGATGCGAGTTCGTCCTTTACGGCTAACAAACAAAGCGACTGCACTACGATACGAACTAGCCTTTTAGGGGCGAACGGAAATTACTGGACAGGAAGGCGTAGCTTTTCAGATTCCTAAATTAAAATCAAACGTAATAACGTCTAATAGGATGCTTGAGCAAAGTTAACAAATGTGAATAATTATTTTAAAAAGTTTAGACGTATGTCTTTTATTTTGATCGATGCAAAGAGGCTTAGTCTTGTGACTCTCGTGACATTTTTGTGTATTAACATTTTCTAAGATGTGTTTAATCAATATATCGATACCTGTTGCTGTATTTTTATACCTACGATAACATCGATTACCTAACTCAAATAGATTATCAGTGTGTCATGCAGGTGGTCATCACCAAGAAAATATAATCATAATTATTCACAGAATTTATTATGATTTTAGAAAGATTATTAACCAAAACAACAAAACCAACACAACAAAACCTCCCTAATAATCTACGAAATTCGTTAATCCCAATAGAATATCGACTCACGCACTTTTACATGCACTATATGCACAAAAACGCATCTCCAACCCCACCCCCCACCCCACGGCGGGCGGCTAGCCGTTCGCAATACCTACAGTACCACGTGTGTGTGTGTGTGTGTGCACACATGTAACTGCGTTTTAGCCGTGTATGTACAAGCTATTGGTTTTCTGTACTGGGCTTTAAATTTTGAATTCACAAAATGGTGATTGGTCGGCATTTTGTTTGGATAAGCAGACTTTGGTACGGTAATTCGTTCATCATTAAGGTGTGATTTGGATTTCATTTTTATAAAAGACAAAGATCAATTACCAATAAAAATAAATATAAAATAATTCCTACTTCGACAACACATTAATCATTGATACTATTTCATTAACATCATGATTAGATTATTAGATAGTTCTTATACTGAAAATAGTAAGTCAATTTCTAGCAAAAATAATACCAATCCTTTCTTCGGTATAATATTCAGTTGACCATTGCTTACGTTACTAGAAAGCGTCCCATAACTTTCAGTATAAATATTCGTTTACATTCTATATTTGAAATCGCTTGTTAAGTTTGTAACGAAAAATAATAGATAACTTTTACCCGTCGAAATATTACTGCAATTATCGACCTTTCCAAGTAATATAGTCATTATCTTGTGATAAATTCGATCATTACCACCAGACCAGAACACCTCAAGACAAACAGAAAACGATCGCTCTTCCTCATTATATCTACGAATGAAGTTATTAACAACGCACACTTCACTGAGCAACCGGACGACATACGACGTAATAGCCACCTAAGATCCTAATATCAATTTCGAAAGACAAGTCAAGCGAAAATTTCACATTCGAAGTTCGAAACCCGGAAGTGAGCCACAAAAAGTCAATCAACCTAAGAAATTTAAACTTGTCAATTCACGGTTCCTTTTCGGCCAGCATGACGAGCAATTTGAATTCGAATTTGGAACAATCGAATGGTTTCCTTTAAGACGTTTAATTGGATAGGGAGTTTGTAACTTTAGCAAACTCTGTTCTCCTTTTAGCATTTGGTTAACTGTAAACTTTATTGTGTGAAGGTAAAGGTTGATTTTGTCTTACACGTTAAGATTAATATGGAATTGCAAACATAGGTAATGAAAGTGATCACTGATCAGACAACACTTTGTTGTGAATAGAATTAGATATATGAATGAAAAAGCTATGTCATGGATAAAACATATGGTTACTTTTTAATGTTAATTCCAATTAGAGAATCAAAGATTCATTCTCGTTTCACCCCTTTCTGTTAACATGATTGTCCAAATTGTTTAAGACCAAAAGTATTTGTTGTCTGATAATAAATTGATTTAAATTTTACAGAATACCTACTAAAAACCAAATTAGAAAAATAATATAAAACTCTATATTCATTTGTAGAATCCTAAGAAATACACAAAATACTGTTTGGCATACAAAGTCACAAAGAGCCGTTTTAAGGTAGGTATCTAGATAATGTTTTCAAAGAATTTGCAACGCGAAAG
This sequence comes from Cydia strobilella, assembly GCF_947568885.1. Taxonomy (NCBI): domain Eukaryota; kingdom Metazoa; phylum Arthropoda; class Insecta; order Lepidoptera; family Tortricidae; genus Cydia; species Cydia strobilella. The sequence continues at coordinate 4,103,431 of NC_086056.1, forward strand.
TAACACCCAGCCCTGAAGTTGTAAGCGTCCTTAGACGTATGTCTAAATGATGAAAAATGAAAATGAAAATATGTTTATTGGTTCTTTACAAGTAGTTTACAGCATGGGATGGGATCTTCTTTTAAGCATTAGATATGCTTGTGAATGATAAAAAAGCTTAGTCCAAATTTGAATTTTTGATACGAGCTTTTATTGCTGACTGTACGTATATTTCAACAGGCAACAAATACTATGACTACTATGGGTGTGACTACTTAAGAAAACACAAATCAAAAATATCTAATAAAATAATTTGATTTGTTCCCAAAGTTGTGTAGGCAACTTATATTCATCGAGCTATTTGTACCAAACCCAAACACCGTCCTTGCGTTGTTCTATCACGCATCCTACGGCCACCTCCGGTGTTCATCATCAGATCAGCTCGATGGTATCATAATATTGCATTGTCACCCAACTTACATATTATATATGCATATGCGAAGTCTCAGCTTAATCGAATAATGAGAATTGAGTCTAATTTAGATTGTATGATACTAACATTGCTAGGTAAATTAAAGCTTGTAAAATTTAAAAAATGCAATTAAAACCGTATCCAAAGACGCTGCGTGCTCCAGTTTTGAACGTAAAGTAACGGCCAAGCAAGCTGTCGTGCCGTACCGGCCGGCATCTGGCGGTTTTCTGGCCTCGTGCAGTAACCGACTTTTTCTACACTACTGCCCCTAGAACGTTATTAGTACAACTTTATGACCTGAGGCCCATAAAAACCGTATTAGACTAATTATTAGGTACTTTACGAATTGTTAAATCCGTGGCAACACATGTTAGTCGGAAATCGTTTTAGAAATTGGTTCTAGAAAGCTTACAGGTTCCGATCTTCAAATGGGCTTGATTTACTCGTATACGGGCTATCTTGGAATATATGTTTAAGGTTCATTTGGAAAATAAGTACCTAAAGAAGGCCGTGCCGTGCCTACTTAGTGTGAATGGGTTCAAATTTTGCGTCCATGTTCGCTAGTACCTACCATAGATAAAACTGAACGTTCATATTAAACATAAGAAAAATAATAAAAACCGGCCAAGTGCGAGTCGGACTCGCGCACCGAGGGTTCCGTACTTTTTTAGTATCTGTCTAGCTATCACGGTATTCACGGTTCATGAGATACAGCCTGGTGACAGACAGACAGACGGACAGCGGAGTCTTAGTAACAGGGTCCCGTTTTTACCCTTTGGGTACGGAACCCTAAAAATAGAAAAACTATAAGCCTTCTTTAGCGCAGGTATAGTCGCCATCATATATATAAGAGCGGCCAAGATGCTCAAAAATATCTGAACAAGCACTTTATCGACGACAATAGAGGCGTGTAGAGGTGTGTTGATTTGTGAGGGCCTTGGCCGCTCCGATATATCTGATTGCGACTGTACCTTACATTTTAATGTAGGTGGTAAGGTTGTCATTTCATAAAGAATCTTAGAGAATCAGAAAAAAAAACATTCGATAATTTTCCACATGCTATAAGTATTAAGTACCTATAGGTTCGTAGAGCCGATGAAAAAAAAAACCCAATCCTTGTTCATGACACTAAATAAAAAATACTTATCACTTACTAAAACAAAAAAAAAGTTAAGCCGGACATTTCCTTGTAATTAAACATAAACATACATAAACCTTGTTGGCGCAACATAAGTACCAGCGAAGACCAGTTGACGGCACATGACGTCACACGCATACGTCACGGCTCCCCGTTCCGCGTACCTACATTTTAGACTGCACCGTACAGCCGAAGCGGCTACACATATCAATTATTTTATATAGATATATCGAGTACCTAAACGTTACTTGTACCTATTAGTTGTTAAGTTAATTAAAAGAAGATTAGTACTATCCTGGAGTTCCTTCATTCTACATCAGAAGAGCTTAATTGAGGAGTACACCGAACAAACCTAATTTATTTATTTACATATAAACATAATTGTATAACATCACACTGAAATTCGCTACACATATCCTAAAAGCAGCAGTCATTTATTATTTTTCCTTTTTCTTGTCTATTCAAAGCGTAATTAAATATAATCCAAACTGGGTTCACGTGTGGACACACCCTAATGACAAGCAAGCACGCGACCGGTAATCTTTAGACGCATCTTTTGCATTTATAATTATCTCTACGGAAATTTTATGGTGACGTAAATCATAAAAGATATAAATATGGCTTCAGGGTTTTCCATAATTATATGTTAAACAGTTCCGTGACTGATTAGACTAGTGACAAAGTACACTGCTTTTAAATCTCGCTGGTTAAGAAAAAAAAACTTATAGGACAGCATATTTTTTTGGTAAAACATTATTCTATATTTTATTAGAAGCTTATGGGAAGATTCCTTTCACACGATATTAAGAAATTAACGTATGTATGTAGGTATGTACATACCTACTTTTATACGTAAACAACAAAATATTACGTTTTTTAGGGTTCCGTACCCAAAGGGTAAAAACGGGACCCTGTTACTAAGACTCCGCTGTCCATCTGTCTGTCACCAGGCTGTATCTCATGAGCTTTGATAGCTAGACAGTTGAAATTTTCACAGATGATGTATTTCTGTTGCCGCTGTAACAACAAATACTAAAAAGTACGGAACCCTCGGTGCGCGAGTCCGACTCTCACTTGGTAGGTTTTTTTATCTAAAAGTTGTTTTTTTTTATATATAAATATTATTTGTGGTTAATATTACTTAAAAAAACTGTAAATACAAAAGAGAGAGAAATGTCAATAACTATTTAACTATAGATAGACCAATAAACAAAAAGACTACACGGGTTATTTTTTGTCGCCATTCTCGAAATAACATAATAATTCCCAAATCTCAAAAAAAAATAGTGTAAAACTTTAAATAAGAAGAAATAGTCATGTAGGTGTCCACAAAAATATGAGACAGGAAATAAATTCGGCAGCATCGTTAAGACACACGATATGACAAACAATATCCCCTAATTCCCACGGTACCCAGTTCAAATAACGTTAAAACAAAAGCCGACCTAAGACACGGCGACAATGGAACGTTAAGCGGCGAGAAATGACAAAAGAAACGTTTTCTGTAAGAAATGTAGCTGCTTGCGGTTTTCTGGGAGTTTAAGAAAATGGGTTAGGGGGAAAAGGTTGAGTTTTAAATCTGTGTTCAACATATGCTATATATGTGTCAAAAATGTATCCTTGAATAAAACGTGCATTTTGTATTCCAAGTCATACCAGGGGTGCGAAACTCCTTTCGGGTATTCTCGGCTCCGTTCCGCTTAGCATTGCTCCGAGCAATTATTAGGGTTGACTCACCTTAACGTTCCTTTGAGTGTACGACCACAGATAAGATAATGACCTGAATTTTGACAACCCTAAATAGCCGAAAGGGATAGTACCATGCATAAGAAAGGCACAGCATGATTCGTCCCTGAATCGCTGTCAAACTTCGGCTTTGTAAGAAGTTTCTTTTCTGTACGTTAGTACTATTACTTATTCTGTGGTCATACCTCTGGCGTGGAATGATAGTCCCTATGACAGTTAATTAAAAAAAAGCTGCCAGTCAAAATGTGTGTATTGTCCAGTCAAGGCATTAATAGACGACACACTTCACACACTAACATACATATACAGGACAGGACTATTATTCAGTAATCTTCGTCAAAATTATAGTGTCATCACTACTTCCATCTTCCTATGAATCATAACGTCACTTCCCATAACTTGACAATACCTCAAATCACTTACCTCAATCACCCACTCAATACTTCCTTCCTCAACGTCCCATAAGCCATGTCCCGGAGTTCCCAGGCGGTCGCCCGGGTAACGATAATGAGGTGTCACTTACAACCACTGTATGACCCTCCAAGATCATACGTTCGGATACTGTTGTAAAAGTAACCTGGCATGAAAAATTATGTTAACTGCAAGAGGTTATTCTATGAGTAATATTTAAAAAAAATTGTAGGGCAAGAAGGATTTTACTTTTTAATTTTTATGATGTCAACAACAAAATATCAATCACTCGTTACTTTTATGGTAAACCAACAGGACAGTTAGTGAAAGAGCTAGGCAAATTTAGGAAAAACCAAAGTAATTACGTAAAAGTGACAGTGAACAGTATATACGAAATTACTATATAAATATTTTGTAAAATGTATTACGTATATGGATATGTTAAATTAGTTTTAAGTAGTCCGATACTAAGTTACCACCTACTAGGAAATCAATACTGAACTATCTGACGAATCATCTGACTTAAGTGGTATAATAGAGCTAATAATCAGGTGAACATTTCGGTTGGGCTGATGTAGTGAAAAAAAGTTCATCTCATCATCTGACAGCCCACTATATTAAATCAGTTCGAGGAGACAGTATCCGAACGCAACCTGCGTATACGCACAGGAAGGAAGCGTAAGGCAAGCGCGTGTGAAGCGCGCATACGTCGTGAGAACCGAGACAGGTGGCTTGTTGTAGGAACTTAGTTTACTTTGACCACGAGGAAAATTCGAACGTACATTAATCAAAATTATCAGGGCCCGGAATTTTCGCGGCAATACTAGACTGTCGCAATCTTGCTAGAGTTAGAAACATTATTTTATCGATATCGATAGTTGTGTAATAGAAGAAAAAGACGGTCAACCAAATAAAAAGAATATTTCAACAAAATTAAATTGTGAGGTTTGTATAAAATTATATACAAACAGATACAATTAGTAGGTATACATAATTTAATAATATACATAATTGGCTTTATATTGATAAACGAGACTGTTTACTTCCATAAAGTTTGAGAAATTAATGATAATGATTTTCTACTCCTATCACTGTCAATAACCAAATATAATGTCATGTGCTGCTTTGTGCACTGACGTAGATTTCGAAGACGAAATTGCATCTGTTTCTATATAATATTATGAAAACCTTACGTAAATTTACTTATTAAATATATTTTTTAAATTAGTGGTGGGCCATTTTTTTTCTTCAATTACCCAACATATTTTTAGCTTCTTGTATAAAGCCGTAAAAAGTAAATTGATAATTAAGAAGACAGATTAAGGAGTTCTAATACTTGCTGGAACTAGTTATTTTCATATCAAATTAAATAACAGCACAGTTAAATATATACTTTAATATATTATGTTGTTAATAACAATAACGTTATTTTACGTAAGCCTGTTAGTACCTACTTAATAATTATAAATAAGGTATTTATTTAACATGTTATTCAACGTTTATCAAGGTTTGCCTTACCTTATTTGTGTATTATTAATTAAGTTGCATCGCAAAATGTTGACATAATAACATGTAAGTAGGTAATGTCAATCAAAATTTGCAATAAATAACTATAGGTTTAAATTGAAAAGTAAAAATGTAACGGAATGACAGATGCGGGACGATATTTATTTTTTTGTCAATTTTTAGTCAGAATTTGATAAAATTTGTGAATAAATATAGTTCCCTAATTATTAGACATAGACATAGACATAGACATAATTTATTGGTAATAAGGCATTACAGGTCACAATTTTTTGTTACTATTACATTACATGTGGTATTATTACATTGTACAATATAACGCTGCGTCTTACGTAAACGAACAACGAAGCGGCGCGGCGGGCCCACGGCGTGGCATTCGCGTTCGCAACGAGATCGCCTACGTAGGACACTTCTATAGGTATCAAAGGATTGATTCACCCCGCGCCGCATCGCTTCGCTTCGCGTTCGCGTATTTCACCCTGTGTCCTAAAAAACTTTATCTGAGTACGAAAACTTATGGTATTTATTGCACGTTGGCTACACACCCGTTCAACCTTTTAATCAACAGAAAACGCGAAAAGTCGTGAGTTCAACCCTCCTCGATGCGCAATAGTTGTAATAATTCTGGGTACAGAAATTTAAAAAAATGCTCAAAGATATCACAGTATCTTAGAAGTTGTTGAGTTAAGTGTTGAGACTCGTGTTTGCCATAGACGTAACCGTTTACTATTTTTTGCCACCGACGCAGTACATAAAAATCTCAGCCCAATAAAACAATGATTACCAGCATAGTGGAGGCCCCAGGATGATACATCACGATCACGAGGCAATGGCCACGACATCAATAAAAAGATCGCCGCGCCCGAAGATCGGGGAGCGACGACCTGGCGGTCCAAGGGAGGGGAGTACTCGGGATATCGTCATATTGAGGGCTCATGCAAAAATAGGAAAATGTGTAAGAAAATAAAACTTTCAAAAATAAGAACAAACAAGAAAAATAATCAAACGAAAACTAAAAATCACTCGTTGCCCGTAACATTAAGAATCTCAATATTTTCTATATTGATTTTAGAGAGCGCGCAACTCGCGCAAGACGTAGTCATCATGGTTAAAAAAAATCTAAATAATCACTGACCTCTGCGCGTGCGACTTACGCGCCGCCGGAAGGAATCAGGCGCACAATCTCGACGTCCGGAGCGCGCTTCCGGCGCGCTGTACCGTGTCCTGCGCGCGCGCCGGTGAAAGCCGGATCGAAAGCGTACGGAATAGGGCATCGGACTGCAATCTATATTATTTAACATATAACTATAGTTTTTTTTTAGCAATCTTTTTATTGAAAACGCTTATATAAAATATGTAGTAACTATTACTTATGAAACGAAGAAAATGTAAAGGATCATCTGTGATCTGAATAGGCAGAGGTATAAATATCTAAACTTAGTAGAATATATACAAAAAGTGGAGACTTCCTTACGACTACAATTTTTTGCTGTATAATGGTTACATATATTTGCTGTAACTTATTTTTCAAAAGTGTTTATCAATAAAAAGACACGTCAAGATTGTTTACCCTTTTTCTAATGCTAAATAAAACGAAGTATAGGAACTGAATCAAATTATTTTATTAAAATAAATAAACATTTATTTTATTGAAGAGCACCGTAAGATTTTAAGGATTGCATATACTCGGGAAATTAAGACGGGCATCTACCGTCGTGAATCGTGATCCAGGTGGCTTAGGGGTTATGTCGCCTGCCACGAATGCAGAAATTATTATTGATTTGAATGCGGAATGACTTATTTATTCATCAAAGAAATTAACAAGAAATTATCAATTAATTCTTGTATAGAAAAAACACAACACTAAATAAATAACCGAAAACGAAGCATCTAATAATTATAAAAATTTATTACTTACATTTCCAACAGCTGACGTCTTCGAATCACAGTACGAAATGAAGTAAAAATAGCTATTTCACCTTATAAATACCGGTACCGGTGTCCATTCTGCCCCGGTCTACCCCCACTAAGAGGAGACGGGACCGCGGGAGACGCCGGGAATAGACGTCAACAAAGCATATGGCAGTCCTTTGAGAAGGTCAGTTGTAGGTGGAATTAATTATAGAATAAAGTTTTCATAACAATGGAAAGTGATGGAAAGAGAGGGCGTCAGTTTGTTAAGAAGAAACTGTTCCTAGAAAAGGACACGAACGTCAGTTATGAAGAAACTGATACAAGGAGGAGGAATATATTATATTGAGTTTCACTCACACGATTTTCACTCATAATTTTATAACTAACACGGGACTTAAACGTAAGTTTGTACGCGATTAAGTCCCATGTTAGTTTGAAAATTATTAAGGAGGAGTATGTATGAACAATATGTACTTACATCAGGGTATACACGTAGTTCGGGCGCGCTCGGTTCATGATTGCAGGAAACGTTGAATTACAATATAAATGTCTCGTAAAATTACCTTTTTGAAGGTTTCTCCAGCAATGCAGTCAATTTTGTTTTGATTTGAATTAAATTTAATAGAAGTTGTACAGTGTACACTCGAGTTAATACACATCTTTACAAGCCAACTATGTCATGTTGGCTTGTACATTAATGTTTATGAACTCGACCGTACCTAAATTTGTTTTCAAAAACTAACTTAATTGATACATCATAATTATAGCGTAATTACCAATAACACATTCGTAATTCACAACACTTGTCCTATATACAGAACAAATCTCAAACTTACTCGCAGCAAAAAATCTGCATATACATACGCGAAATCCAAATATTTCAACGTATTTCAAAAAGACGAAAGTTCTAATAAACTTTTATGACATACGTCATTTGAGAACAGTAACGATAATGCGCGTCAATTTCTAAAAAGTCCCAAGTTACGTTAAAATCTCGGGACTTAATTCATTTTAAAATTAAGTAATTACGGCCACAAACACCTCCCTAATTGCTTTCCTTATAATAATAATTGGAGGTGTGAGCATTAATTATTCATTAGTGTGGGGCCTCAACTTGAGATACGCTAGTTTGGCGAAGAGGGCGTTTTACCGATTGCGGATAAGGTGGTGAAATTACCTGTATTTTTTTGCTAGCGAAACAAATTATCAAACTTGCTGTTATAGTTCTTCGAGTTTTTATACAGTGTGGTGGTACCATCGAGCTGATCTAATTAGTTGCCTGTTGAAAGAAAAGTAGGTACAGTCAGCGATAAAAGCTTGTATTAAAAATAGCATTTTTGACAAAAAACTTATTCTAACTCTGCACATACTTTGAAGTGACAATGTGTGGAAATGTCTCTATAAACTTCATATTTTTACATGAATTTCTCGTGTGTATGGTGACGTTTCCATACTCTGCCACTGCAATTTCGGTTCAGAGTTAGATAGGTCCGTCTAAGCTGTTTTAAGAATACTCGTATTAAGACATGTTTATATTCAATTTGGGCGGGGCACATTGCTCGCAGAACTGATGGCCGGTGGGGCCGGAAGGTTCTGGAGTGGCGTCCGCGTACCGGAAGACGAACTGCCGGTAGGCCTCCAACGAGATGGAGCGACGACCTGGTGAAGGTCGCGGGAATTCGGTGGTTGCGAGCGGCACAGGATCGGTCGGAGTGGCGAGCCTTGGGGGAGGCCTATGTCCAGCAGTGGACGTCTATCGGCTGACATGATGATGATGATGATGATGATGATATTCAACATATTCAGATATCTTGTAAATGATTCATTAATTCAGAAAGTAACGATTTTAAGGTTTTTTTTTACTCTTCAACACTGCAAAGTTAGACTACCATATTGTTAACAACAGTACTTTAAATGTCATGGCGAAACGAACCCATATTTACCAGAACTTTTCTCCTCTTTGAGAACCATCAACAATCTTAAAGTATAACAAAAAGTTAGCCCAAAAACCACATCGTTAGGGCTTCTGAGAAACACCGGTATAAATACAAATTTGTTTTACTGGAAGACGTGGAAATGTGTAAATTAATTGCCCTGGGTCTGAAACCGGGTATTTTCGTAAATAAAAGTCCGAAAAAGTGATCCTCTTGATTTCTGTACTTTGGAGGTTTATACCAATGATACAAAGAAACAGAATCGACACGAGGCAAAACAATAAAAAACCGGCCAAGTGCGAGTCGGACTCGCGCACCGAGGGTTCCGTACATTACACAATTTAAACAATGTATTTGTTATGTGAAACGTGAGTGAAAGGTAAATTGCGGTTTACGATTTATGACGTATTTAAAAAAACTACTTACTAAATCTCGTTCAAACCACTTTTCGGTGGAAGTTTGCATGGTAATATAATTTTTTTAGTTTTATCAATATCTTATTTTAGAAGTTACAGAGGGGGGGGGACACATTTTACCACTTTGGAAGTGTCTTCCGCGCAAACTGTTCAGTTTAGAAAAAAAAGATATTAGAAACCTCAATATCATTTTTAAAGACCTATCCATAGATACCCCACACGTATGGGTTTAATGAAAAAAAATTTTGAGTTTCAGTTCTAAGTATGGGGAACCCCAAAATTTATTGGTTTTTTTTTCTATTTTTGTGTGAAAATCTTAATGCGGTTCATATAATACATCTACTTACCAAGTTTCAAGAGTATAGTTTTTATAGTTTCGGAAAAAAATGGCTGTGACATACGGACGGACGGACAGACAGACAGACAGAAAATCACGTTTATTGTATGGGAGCCCCACTCAAATATTTATTTTATTCTGTTTTTAGTATTTGTTGTTATAGCGGCAACAGAAATACATCATCTGTGAAAATTTCAACCGTCTAGCTATTACGGTTCATGAGATACAGCCTGGTGACAGACGGACAGACAGCGGAGTAATAGGGACCCGTTTTTACCCTTTGGGTACGGAACCCTAAAAATACTTTGATTATAACTAAATAGTTACCTAAACAATACAGCCTTTGTCATTTCACCTACCAAGACGAATCGAGCGTCACTCATTAGTTAAACTCAGTTAATGTTTGGGCTATAGGAGGTGACAAATTACAGTAACATTTATAAAAATACAGGTATAAAAATACACCCAAAAATAATAGGTACGCTTTAAATACAACTTATTTATTTAAACTATGAATATAAATACGAGTATTTCACACGAACAATTATTCCAAGTCGAATTTAACTTTTTAGGTGTCCTTTTTAGGGTTCCGTACCCAAAGGGTAAAAACGGGACCCTATTACTAAGACTCCGCCGTCCGTCTGTCCGTCTGTCCGTCTGTCTGTGTGTCACCATGGCTGTATCTCATGAACCATGATAGCTAGACAGTTAAAATTTTCACAGATGATGTATTTCTCTTGCCGCTATAACAACAAATACTAAAAAGTACGGAACCCTCGGTGCGCAAGTCCGACTCGCACTTGGCCGGTTCTTTAAACTCCAATTTTTACGTGGTCTTAAAAAATTTTCATCGACATCATCACGAAGCGTCAGTGTCTTTATTTTCCTCATAATTTAGCAGCGGGTGGGGTGGTCGAGTGCCCCCCCCTGCAACCCTTCTCAAGAACAACATCGGGTTTTAATACAGTTCGCAGGGAGTTGCAGGGTTACGTGCAAAATTATATGCAGTTCTGTTTTATAACTGTAGATTTTGTGAAATAGTTTGCCGAACGATAACATAATTGGGATTGGGAATTTAGTATTTTTAATTAAGGAAATTGAATTAAAGATCAGATGGACATCGTAACATTCATAGGTTGGAATATAATGTCTACGTGTCGGTATCGGCATGTTTTTAACGCTTTCGAAAAAAAAATTTGGTACCTAAAAATTACGATTTTAAAAAATCTTGATACTTGCACTACTTTCTTTCTTAACTAGCATTAGAATGTAATAATGAAAGTTTTCGTGAGTATAAAAATCAAATTATATAATATTGTCTTCGGTTACCGCGATAGTTACTCATGAAATAAAACTATGAAAACGGATTATATCGCGTATATTGAATTTATAATACATCCCGACGTTTCGAACCCTTTACAGCGTTCGTGGTCAACGGGTGACCACGAACAGGTATAAACTGTACGGGTCACCCGTTGACCACGAACGCTGTAAAGGGTTCGAAACGTCGGGATGTATTATAAATTCAATATACGCGATATAATCCGTTTTCATAGTTTTATTTCAAATTATATCTTTTATTTTTCAAACAAAAAAAAAGGTTCTTACTTTTTATAAGCAAAATTAGCTGTACTCCCAGCAAAATGACTCATTTGTTAAAAAACCTTAAAATAATCGTCCAAAATGTCATCCAAGTTCAAGCCTCTTAGCAAAATTAAGGTACACAATGGCAACAAAGAACCGTTTACCGCTCCGGCTACAAAGGGCCGTGTAAAAGATATTATAGCCTAAATAAGAAACTAAGAAAGCGTATAGCTGACAAAGGAGCTCGCAAGGTGCGTGAAAAGGGCACAATGTCATGTATCAAGTTCACACCTAGCCGAGCGTGGGTACAGTCGGGCTACAAGGAAATAATGTTACTTTCTGTGTATTGCTTGGAGTTTTATTTTGTATAGGATCCGTCGTCTAACACAAAACGCACTTAAACATGTAAAAAATTATCGAATGTAGTGTTACTCTACATTTTGCATAAAAAGACTGTGTATTGCTTGGAGTTTTATTTTGTATAGGATCCGTCGTCTAACACAAAACGCACTTAAACATGTAAAAAATTATCGAACGTAGTGTTACTCTACATTTTGCATAAAAAGACTATTTGGCGGCACTTAAAAACAGGCAAGCCCTTTGCAAATTGGCTGTATATGTACAGTTAGAAGTTTTAAGAAGTTAAAATGTATATGTATGTATTGTATGTACCTAGTATGTACGTATGCATATATGTGCGTAAATAAATAAATAATAAATAAATATTATAGGGACATTCTTACACAAATTGACTAAGTCCCACGGTAAGCCCAAGAAGGCTTGTGTTGTGGGTACTCAGACAACGATATATATAATACTTATACAAATACTTAAATACATAGAAAACATCCATGACTCAGGAACAAATATCTGTGCTTATCACACAAATAAATGCCCTTACCGGGATTCGAACCCAGGACCATCGGCTTCACAGGCAGGGTCACTACACACTAGGCTAGACCGGTCGTCAAACGTGTGTATGTATGTAGTAGGAAGAACTCTTAAAAAAACCGGCCAAGTGCTAGTCTGGTTCGCACACAAGGGGTTCCGTACCATTATTTATTGTTTTTAGTATTTGTTGTTATAGCGGCAACAGAAATACCTACATCGTCTGTGAAAATTTCAACTGTCTAGCTATCACAGTCCATGAGATACAGCCTGTGACAGTACAGTGACAGACAGACGGACAATAGAGTCTTAGTTAAGTAATAGGGTCCCGTTTTTACCCTTTGGATACGGAACCCTAAAAAGCGTGAAAACGCTTTGCATATCTTACATACTGTTTGTGCGGAAAATACGGTAGCTGTACGGTATCTTATGTGGAATTACTGAACCCACTTAATTTAATAATATAATAATTATTGTATAACAGAGCATAAGGAACTCTCCTGCAATAGTTTTATTTATCTTTAACTTAAATATCGTGGTTTTCCTATAATTTATCCCAGCAGGATATTGGTTGGTAATACCCAATTAAATATTGCTAACTTAACTATTAAATTACTACATACTATACTTATAATATAAATCTCAACTTAATAGACAAAGTAAAGAGGGCTATCAATTTCCTCTCGCTTACATTTAAAAACGCTACAACAATAGTTTTTTCGATCCACCAACAGGAAAGTCTCTCTTTATTCTTCAAAAACAGATAGCAAGGTTGAATTTTATCCTCTGCAATTTGATGCAAATTCTGAATTGTTTATTTTACTGCACTGTACCTGAAAGCGACTCCTTCGCGGTAAGATTCCGAAACAAAGGAAAAGACAATACAAGTAATACAATATTGGTGGAGTGTGGGAAACAGAGCATTCCAGCCCTTTCCTTCAATTTGAGGTGGCAAGAAACAATGGAGACGCTTGAGGTTTTTTTTAATTGTTTTAAATTTTTGGGCTAGCGCAATTGTGGAGCGGTTATTGACAAAACTGACTTAGGATCAAAGACTTGGGCACTTTAAGGATAAAATTCAAAGAAATTTGACGACATAATTTGACCAAACGGTTTTCCTATACATGTTGGCTAAAAAATAAGTGCATTCCCGTTGCCAGGGAGGTTTTGGGATTATACTGAGCAACTTTTACAATGGGACCAACCACGAAATCGGGGAAAAAAATTACCCTCCATAGAAAATGGACCAGCCAAAATGTATGAAACAGCCAAATATTTTTTCGCGATTTCATGGTTGGTCCCAGAGTAAAAGTTGCTCAATATTTTAATCTAAGTATATTAGAAACGGCCTCCTAGCTAGGGTAGTGACCCTGCCTATGAAGCAGGAGGGTTCGAATCCCGGTCAGGCCATTTATTTGTGTGTTTATCACGAATTTGTTCCAGAGTTATGGGTGTGTTCTATATACAAGTATGTATATCGTCGCCTAGCCTAGTACCCATAGTACAAACTTTGCTTACAAGTAAGTAGCTAGGTAGTTTGGACCTGGGACCAGGTCGATCTAATTATCCCCAAATATTTATTTATATATTATTTAAAGTAATGAACTAGTCGTAATTAAGATGTATGTTCATAATTTTGTGATAACAATGAACGATGTTCCAGTATGAATGCTTGAATGCATCTCCCAGAATATAAAAACGCCTTCCGAATACGAAACGCAGAGCGCACTTTCCCCCAAATCGTTAGTTTACAATCCATCGCCGTCCCTTGCTTTTCTTTTTCCTTTTACAACTCTACTTGGGGGGTGTCTTACCCCTTTTGGGGGGTACTTGAGGCCCTTTATCTGTTGCAAGTTTGTATAGCGCAGCGGATGGACCCCTTCGGTGCATCTTGAGGGTCGTGGCGGTGAATACGGGATCTGGGCAGTTCGGTAAAAATCTGAAAGAATTATGTTTCTTAAATAAGTAGGTAAATGTAAAATATCGAACATGCATAATACACGCTTGGATTAGATTCAACGAATTGACAATTTTATTTCTTTATTGTACAACTTAATATTATTTTACACTCACCGTAAGTCATCGTGAAATTACTTGAAATTGTCAAATGAACGGAGATTCTGACCGACGTTTTATAACAAAAAAAATTTCGCACATTATTTACAAATAACGTCACTTTGACACAATTCCGTGATGTCAAGGGGCTTCAATGACCTAGTTGTTTGCACCTGCCAAACATTGCCACTGACAAAAATTATCACAATTTGTGATGTTCCTAAGTTTTTTTCCGTGTCATGGTATTTCACTCAGTCTCAGTACAAAAAGTACTGACGTTGGCTGAACTAGCATTACAAATAGGTACGAATGTTTCCAAGAAAATACGATGGTAGAAAATTATGCATTACAATCTGTATCTTCTTATTATCAAAAACGACGATCAATCCTCATTCCTCTGTCTTCGCTCCTAGTCATTTCAGAAAAGTCTGAGACCGTGTTTCCATAGTTTGCCCGCAACTTGCTACTACTTATGCGTGTATGCAAGTTAAGGGTATATTTTTTTTATTTCCTCCCCCTGGTCTGTCTGGCCATGGCCACAATACGTTGATTAATACCTACGTAGGCTGTTGAGGACTCTTTTCTTAAAGTTTCGCGTCTAGGTGCGAAGTAAGAAAAAAAATGGCGGTCGATCTTTGTGTTTTTTTATTTGAAAAAAAAATGTTTGATATTTATTTATGCCTTCGGGTGTTCAAATATTTAAGTGCATTTAAATTATTTACCAATTAGCAGTAGTTATTGAGTACGTGATTACATTGCTAAAAATAGACACATTTGTTATAGATAACAAGTATTATAGGTACTTACTACATAGATACCTACTTAAAATGTGTTTAACCTTACGTAGGTATAGAAAATACGTGTAGGTAAGAAGGTAGGTATTATTTACTCGTTATTGATTCTTAGATACACATCGGTGTACCTACACAATTATAATACATACCCATTATAATAAATAATAATATTCCTCATAAATTACTTTTATTATCTCAAGAGCCTAACTTGCGGTGAACAACCTGTCTAAGATATTCCACCCCATAACAAATAACTAAAACAATGAGAAAATATAATTATAAGCAGTAAAACGTCTCACTACAGAATGAAGTCGCTTACGCAAATAAAGGAGTTCATTAAGCGTGGTTACGCAGCTCTTTAACTATCCTCGGCTCTTTAACCATCGATTCTGCGAATTCCCGGCCGCGTCCTATTAAAACGGTGAAACTGCGGGAAATACGACGATCTTACGTTGGGTTCCCGATATTTTTGACTTTTTATTTCAGTACGCAAAAGTTACTTGTGCTGAGAGGACTGTGAATATTCTAATGCCTTGAAAACATATAATATTCTGTAATTGATACTTTAATAGATACGGATATATACCTATATTTAAAAAAAGTATTACGGACAAGGTGTAAACTTTTTTTTCTTATTTTTATTCTATCCGACTGAGCAGTTTATTTATTCTTGTTTCTTGCAAAAGTCCTTAACACATTAGGGCCCGAAACCCGCTCGGCGGGTTTTCTGTTCGTAGTAGATTTCCTCTACAAAGCGGGAAACGCTGGGATTGGCTACGAGCGTAGCGCTGTGAAAATATTGGCAGTGAATACGTTAAAATTACTAACAACACCACTCTAAATTGAACGTCGGTGGAACGTATGGCTTTGCAATTAAAGTTTACAAACTGTCAGTCATTGTTATGTGGATGATGATATTAGCAAAATTAAAATAAATATAGTGGACGATAAGATAAACCTAGTGTCAACTAAAATTTAAATCTCCCTGATAAAACCTGTAAGTTCTTGAAAACCTCCCGACCCCTAAATCGCAGGCTGCAAATAAAACTGTATGCCCACTAGCGTAACGGTAAGATTGACGGGGGGGTGGGTGGAAATTGTACGTGCGACGCGTCTTCAGGATGAGGTTTCATTTCATTTAGGAGACGAGCGACTTCATTTTGTAATTACTGTGACAATTAAGAAAAATAGAAGGTAGTGGCTTTTAATAGAAGTATTTAAAATGTCAGTAGATAGTGCGTATGTGTGGTACATTTTGGTGTAATTAGGTAGAGTACCTAAATAGCCTTATCGAATCGATAATGAAAAAATTATAAAACTAATATCTTAAATGTGTAAATACTAAATAAAATCCATGAACTAATGGCATAAAACATTTTAGCCTACATATATGAAAGATATGAGATGAGCTATATTAAAATCATCATAATATAACTTGGCTTTAAATAACAGCTTTTTAATGAAAAAAATTCCCATAACTATGAAATAAGTACTTCATTCGACTTCGTCCTTTTTGAAGCACATTCTCAGTTACGGCCTACAGCAAGTACTTATGAGCGTAGACTTTGCCGGGGAAGTTTCAAGCAGTTGTAGGCAAAGTGCGTTCTGAAATGGTTATTGCTATAGCAGCTTCATCGATTATGTTTGTGACACCATTAACATAATGGATTATCATTGCATTTATAAACACAAAATTTTCTCTCAATATAAATAAAAATTCATCGGGTCATACAAGCTGTTAACTATCGTCCAGAGGAGTTTTTTTTGGAAACTATGTATTATTCTTGTACTTTCGACGTCTACGAAGATACTCATGAGTTGCATGAATTATTAATTACTTAAGCTAATAAAAGTTTGAATGTTTTATTATAACATCAACGAAAATAAATATTATAATTATGTTACTTACCTACCTATGTAGCGGTACGTCACTAAATAATAAGATTGGAAAGAAAAATCCAACCACATGTTTTTTGTATTATTTCTTATAGCCAATATAAATAATAATGAATAAAAGGTCTTTTGACCTTAGTCACACCTGATGGAAAGTGAAGACAGGGCCTAAGATGGAGCTCATCTGTTCAGTAACAGCCACTCTTGCCTATTTCGGACACACATCCATAGTTGTTAGTTTTTACATCATACTTTCACTCGTAAAGCCTCAACTACTTAAAAAACATCTTAACCATGAACACTAACATAACTTGCAAAAAAACCTCCATGTCAACTCCTTACAGTTTCCTAAGTATGAATTATACCGCTCGGTTCGCTAAGGGGCGGATCCATTCATTCTTTTTGTAAGTACGATGAAGTCCACCCTGTGGGGGCACCCGACTTGAGAGGGAATATTTTTTTCTCGGATCGGCCTTGGAGGCTCGGCAATGATAGTTCGAGTTTCATTTTTTTTTTGTGTGTCGATAATGAGTGAATGGAAATCGGCAATTTCACGTTTTCTGTAAGGTGGGTAACTTCGAAAGCGGGATTATTTTGAAAATGGCGAATATCTATAAGAAGCACCTCATAATTTTGTAGTATTTATCGCTATAGCAACGCTTACCTAGGTATCTTGCTTACTGTTGCACCATAATAAAGTGCTTCTAGTTTAGTACATATTTGCCATATTCAAAATTACCTCGCTTTCGAAATACCCCAATGCACTTTACTTGTTAATGACAGTCAATAAAAACTATCTATTCAAATACAACGTTTATTTTATCACTTGAATGATTCAATCGGGTTGCAATTTCTGTGCAGATAACTTTATGCTCTATGAGACAGAACGAGCATGATATGGAAAAAAATGTTGCTATAAATGTTTTCTATAAAATTAAAGCTTATAAAAATAGATTGCGGACAAAAGATTAAAATAAAATAAAAACTTAAAAAATCGATAATTGTCATAGTGTCCCATCCCTACTCTCGCGGGCGGTAATGAACTGAATCTCTTAGAGTTCTTCACAGTTTCTTGAGGTGCATCTCTTAATGCAGCTTAGTTAACTCACATTCATCTTTTATATAACGGTTGAAAGATCACGCTTTTATGAAACTGTAATTATTTGCTGGAAAATACTGCCTGGCCGGTAAAAATAAGTCTTGTTATTAGTGCAAAGTGATAATTGTTGATAATTGGGGATATTACTGCAATGTTCTGCCACCAGAGTGCAGGGCTAGCCTTTTTAGTAAACCATAGAGTATATAACTTATACATACTGTACCTTTAATAGGTTTTTGACAAGTTTTCAGAGATAATAAAATATGACATTGATGCATCAAGGCGGTTTTGCTTACAGAGGACCTACCGGGAATCGCGAATCAGAAAATTCGCTATCTGCCTCTTTATCACTCGAATACGCACGAGTGACAGAGATGTTAGATAAAGAAATTTTCTTGTTTCACGATAGACCCTCAGATTATGGTAGTGGCGCCCTGGCGCCCCCTATGCAGAGTTTCGCGTAATATTCCCTGTTGGTGACAAGGCAATGTTGATTATATATGTATATGTTGAAGCATGTGAAAATCAGGACCATGAATAACAATTATTTGTAGTTTTAAACTGGTTTTGATACGACCTTGACAATCGTCTTGGTGATAGGCGCGTATCTCACGCCCGACTTTCACTTCATTTAGCATTAGCATGCACTAATCACTTCAAGGTCGTATCAAAACCAGTTCAAAACCGTAACAAATTGTTAAATTTGAATCGGATTCCAGGTTATTTTAGGAAAGAAAATAACATGAAGTACCTATGTTAGCATGTCTGACAAGTTTAACATACGTAAGTCGCAACTGCAGACGGGGGTTAGAACTTATTTAACCCTTAATCTGATGCGCTAAACGTTAGCGATCAACCGCCTAATTTGGACTATAGGGGAAATGTGGCCGTTGACATAGACATTAAACTGACAGCTAGTGTACATTATAAACAGACATATGTCTCATATATTAAAGAAAAAGTGACGAAGCCCTCCAGTGGTGAAGGCCGGATTCGAACCGGCGTCTTTAGCAATCCGGGCTAACGCCTTGAATCCGTAGGCCACCTCGCCACGGCGGTACCCTCCCAACTTGTAAATTCGTACGTAAGTGTGACAGGGAGGCAACACGTCGAACGTGGTTCGCGGTAGGCCCTCCTGATTTAGCAGTAAAAATCTATGGTAATTTTTTTTCTATCTGTCATTTTGACATGTGTTTGTTACAAAGAGACAATCTAAATTAAAAAATTCCAAATTTTACGATAATGACTGACGATGATGATGATTTTTTAATGTCAAGTAACTTGTCTGTAATAAGCTGTGCCCCAGGATCGCGTGGTAAGATAAGTGGCTGTTATCTTGTATGGTGCACTTACATCGGAGTTTAGTGTTTCCATCACGGCAAG
Organism: Cydia strobilella; assembly: GCF_947568885.1. Classification (NCBI taxonomy): domain Eukaryota; kingdom Metazoa; phylum Arthropoda; class Insecta; order Lepidoptera; family Tortricidae; genus Cydia; species Cydia strobilella. Next base: position 4,122,998 of record NC_086056.1, read on the forward strand.
TGCGTTTACAGGGTGTTTTCCCATTTGTCCCCGCCTCATGTATGACAACAAACAACTAACAATCAAAAACTAAAAATGTAACAACCTTCAAAGAAATCCATTTTTATATTGATTTAAACTAACACGATGTTCACTCATAATTTTTAACTAACACGGGACTTAATCGCGTAAAAACTTACGTTTATTTATGGCCTGACGTTTCGAACGTGACTTTACGTTCAGGCCATAAATGAACGTAAGTTTTTACGCGATTAAGTCCCGTTTTTGTTTAAAATTATAAATCCATTTTTTGTCTATTTTTTTAATTTATCTTGTAAATAATTATTTGAAAATAAAGTATATGTTCTGCTTCAAATCAAAGCAAATCTTGTTCATCATCACCATCACCATCAAAACAATTGTCAAATCTTGTAACTAAAATTGTCTACAATACTTTTGTGCCATTTCTGTTGACCCCAACTAAACGACTCTACGTATTGTACGAGTATTATATCACTAACTCTAGCTATTCTTACTAGTTCTAATCTAAACTGTCTCTAAATAACAACTATTACCAAGTCTGACCCAAGACAATCGCTCGTCTTAATCTAAGCACCAAACTTTGCACTTCTCTAAACTTTACCTGAGGGCTAAGATACCTTTTAAGTAAAGTCGCATTTGACTAGGAAGGTCGCATGTACATGCGACTTTTTGCCCTAACACGATTGTAGCAGAATTGTTGTGATAAGCTTCTTGTAAGTTTTGCATGTGTACGAGTACAACAGACATCGCGAAATGGTGTAAACAGACGAATGCGATTTTCAAAGCAGATCCGGCAAAGCAGTTATTTTTAGGGAAATTTTGTTAAAAATGTGGGATATGTAGTAGTAACGTCTTGCGTTACTTGTACCTTTCCCACATGATTAACAAAATTTTCCAAAAAATTTGATGTCAATTATTTTTTTACTTGAAATGAAAACGCTATTCGAAACATATTTTTTTTTTACAATTATGGCCTGGATGCGAGTCCTTTATAGCAAGACAATAATGGGAATGAATAGATGTTTTTCGTCGCATCTTTTTTTGCGATTTTTAATTTTTCGATTGTCGTTTGTCGATAAAGGATTTGTCACTTTTCTACAGTTCTAACTAAGTTCTAACTTTAACCTATTTTAAAAAAAAAGTTAAATTTTGATGACAGCTGTTCATAACAATGTGTTCACAAGATTTATCACCAGTAAGTAGTACCTAGGTGATTCATCACACTCGCATATGTGTGCCATATGACTTTAGTGCGTGGCCCAGACACCACAAGTAAATACGAGTATGACACATTAGCGCACGCAAATAGATTGTTCTTGGCTTAATTGTTCATTAAGGATATTTCCTTTTTACCAATTGTGAAATTTGTGACGCGTGTGCCGTGTTTACGACACTATAGTCTAGTCAATGAAGTTGCTGGTTTGAGATAAATCTAATCTTGTTCGCGAAATTGTGCAGTTAAAGTGTTAAACATGAAACATGAAAATGAGGCTTTATAAATATTTAAAACTTAATTTCAGAATATTTTTTCACTTTCATTCTTTACTGTATCATTACTTTCATTCTTATGGTCCTAATTTGAAAAACTATTTCAAAGACATATTTTAGGAGCAACGGGGCAATCTTTTATCATTTTTTCATTGTAAGTAATTTTTAATTAAATTACTATGAGTACATAGACACCCGCCGAAGCTGATAAAATTTTATTTCACAAAGAAAACCTGATTTTTACTTTATCTGAAAATCATTCCAATTAATCGCATCTCCTTAAAATGCATCAATCTTCAACTAACGAATGCCACAAAGCACTTAACACTTCAATTAAAATATGGGTCAATTAAAGTCGTCAAAGACGACGGATGTTGCAAAGGTTAAATCCATATCGGAGCGCGCGCGGCACAAGGACGTATCTGATTCGAGTGTGAAATGCAGATGCGACTTTTTTCAGCTAACGTTGTTGGGACATCCTCTCGCGTTTCCTGCTTACTGCTAATTGTAGCAAGTGTTTAATTCTCTTGGTTAAATTTGGCTAGGTCCGCATACGCTTCTAATAAAGCCGCGCTTTTTATAGCGAGAAATTCGAACTACATATATATACTACGGGATATGCCTGTTTTTGATATCTGAAATCTAATTTCAAACGTCTTCAGTGTCTTCGTTATTTTTTATTTAATGTTTTGGCTTATGCCGAATAGACAATTTTTAGCGCAGATTTTAATTAGAGAATTCTATATTAAAATGCAAGATTATACATATCCAGGTACTTAGATACCTACGTATATCAAAACGGTTGGTTACGTCACTATTTTTATAACTAACCTAGAAAAATATAAAATTTTGTTTGCTTTTTCACAATTACAGCTGACAAAAAACTCAAAAATTGTATAGAATAGTGGGGAATTAGCTCTAATTATCCTAATACTAACGGAACCTAGGTCACCAAATAACATCTAAAAATAATCGTCCTTGCGACTAGTCGCGCGACCGGTCGCCCAACTTCCGTTCTACTTAAATACTGATATTACTGTTGAAGCAAAAAGACATATGTAACAGTGAGACTTATATGGAGAAACGTCTTTATGCCTTAGGATGGAAGATACTGCCGAGGTGCGCGCATTAATTCAAGGAAAGTAAAATGCGACAATTCAGACGGTTTAGCTTTGTTGAAACAATTAGCTGTTAAGTTTAGAAGACAGCTGTAATAAGCATTTTAGTGAAACTTTTAACCTAAAAGCTTCCATATACTTAGAGGTACATGGTTATCCTACGCATTGTTGAATAACTTGAATAATAATGTATTCTGTCTTCGGTTACCGCGATAGTTACTCATGAAATAAAACTATGAAAACGGATTTATCGCGTATATTGAATTTATAATACATCCCGATATAATCCGTTTTCATAGTTTTATTTCATGAATAATGTATTCTGATTAATTTATTTTGGATTATTTTTTGTGTCAAAGCCTGCGTGTTACCCGGGTATGTCCTTTGGACCCGGGTATGTCCTTAAACTGCGTCCGGACCCGGATATGTCCTTAAACTACGTCCAAAAGAGAGGTATGGGCACTGTGAATGACATCTCGCTTTGTGTGGTAGGGCACAGGATAGCGGATGTCATTCCAGATCTAGAGCAGAGCCAAACTGGGGAAGTACCTCCACCTTACAGAAAACCGCAGCCAAATAACACTAGACCCTACTCATAGTGTTGTGTTCCTGCCGGTAAGTAAGGTTGTCAGAGCTCAACGACCGAGAGGAGTGTTAGGGTCGGCAACGCGCGTGTAATATTTCCGGTGTTGCAGGCGTCCATAGGCTACGGTAACTGCTTACCATCAGGCGGGCCGTATGCTTGATTGCCACCGACGTGGTATTAAAAAAAAAACCTCTTAAAAAGAAACGACTATGGTCCTACCAGTTTCCTTCACCCAGTAACCTCATAGCTAAGTTGTAGATACATCTTTTTTGCTAAGTTTAAGTATGTCTGTAATATTCAAACGTTCAGTAACAAAACGCATTAAGTTGCAAGCAATTTAACGCATAAATCGCCCAACATACCGGCCAACAACACAACACTAAGCCGCAGTTATTACCAGATATTACACTTACCAACAAACTACATTAAAACTGCAACAGAACTTGTGCCGTTATCCTACTCCATATGCATACGGTCATTTGAGACACACGGGCTAGAAGATATCAGGGGGCCTAGCCATCATGACAATCGTTAATAGAAAACGCCAATCAAAACTTAAATAATGAATGGAAATAGTCATGTGACTTTTCGTAAGATCTCTGTCATACCGATACATTTTTTTCTTTTCGTTTGGCGTCACCTTGGCTAGGCCCTATGTTCCTTTAAATCTCTTTTGGTTCGGAAGCTATAATATATCACACTATGTAGTATCCGATATAATATAATACACGGTTGCACAAGATCATAATTAAGTCAGCAATGTTTTATGAATTTTTTTTGTATCCTTCCAGTAATGCCAAAATTTCCGCATTTGAGAAAGTTCTGTAATCTCATTGGTTGAAAATGTCTATGTTAACAGTGATGTGTTTTCTCATATCCCTTGAACTGCATGTATTCTTACGCCCGTACACTTCAGTAGTTTGGACGGCGGCCAGGGATTTTGGCTTGAGGATGTCGTTCGCACCAACGTTTCAACTCAGTTAGTCCGCAGTTTGAACTTATGTCTTCATATTTTGCCAAGCGACGGTGGAATGGTTTTAGAAATGCGAAGCTATAAAATATGTAGCTTAGATAATACCTACTACAAGAATTGAGGTAGATGTCTGCAAATAGAGATTTTATTTCCTGATAGGTTTGATCGGACTAATCTGATCTAGAGATGATTCTTTACGGGTTCACAACATCGTGAATCACTGGGATAAATAAACCCAATTTGGAGTACGTATGCGTACTCTACGTTAGCTTTTAGATAGTAGTAAGGATGACTTACGTTAGAACAGGCCGGGTCCGATCCGGTTCAGCACGTATCTTTTGTCCCCTTCTAATTTCACGACTTAACGTTTATCCAATTGTCCCAAAAAACAAGTGACTAATTTGACATATCATAAAGACTCACAACATCCCGCGATCCTCAACTCACCAAGGATGTACGTCTGTTTAATGGCTCAATTGGTCTAATAGGAGCATCCTAGCGGCAGTCAAAACTTCCCTAACCCATTGCACTTGCACTTAGGACACTTCCATGTATGGCACAACAAATTGCTTCTTCCTTTCAAACAATCAATGTAAGGTGGGGATACACTGAAAGATATTTACGAAGTTTGAATTTATTTATTCAAATCCTGGTAAGGTCATTTCTTTGTGTGTTCATCACAAATATTTTACCTGAGTTATGGATCATTTCTATGTGTTTAAGTATTTATTTATATCTTTCTATAATATAGATCTGAGGCCGTCTAGCCACAAGCCTTTGTGAGCTTCTTCTTCTTCTTCAGTCGGTCCCTCAATGCTGAGGATCGTGACATCATGTCCTTCTGTTGAAGATCAGGTTCCTCCATAGGCTTTTTGAGCTTACCGTTGGTCTATCTCGATTTATGTAAGATTACCCCATAATATTTATTTATTTTCAGGGAAGTGTAGGGAAAAGTAGACGGGTGGTGCTTATGAAATTGCTGTAAAGCAAAAAAAAAATAGAAAAAAAGGAAAAAAGAAAAAAAGAGAAATTTTTGTTTTATTTTGTTTTGGGTAAGTACATTGACGCTTGGGGTAGTAATAAACTAACTTTTGGATTATATTAACTTAAAACTTACACAGATATATATAAAACCATTACACGCGGTAAAATATAAAATGTCTTTAATCCTCTTTAGAAACGGCTTATTTTAATTTTCCAATGTTTCGGCCTTGGTCTCAATAAATCTTATTTCATTTCGAAAGCCTACAAAAGAATAAATCGTGCGGCAGAATAAATCTTTTCCCTGTCGAAAATAATTAAATTCGTGAAATATGCTTATTTCTGTTAATGTTATATGACAACTGATACTGGTTCGTGCAAACCTACAGGAAACGAGTAAAATATCAATAGCAGATTAAGATTTTTTTCTCGAATTGGGCTCCAGGCAGTCGAACACACATACAGACATACACACGTACGTTTGTCTACATGATGAACTGTTTATTATAGTCATACACATCTTATTGTATGCTTAACTCGTTCGAGTCTTTCCTATACACATTGCAAAGTTAAGAGAATCAACAGTAATTTTTATGCTGCACCCATACACGTGGGATACATTATTTCAGTACTAAAGACTCAAATCAGTATATATGTATTCGAGTCGTGTAACTCGTGTATAGTCCACAAAAGAGACTTTTTTCTTTTTTTAGGGTGCCGTTAAAATTTTTACAGATGATGTATTTCTGTTGCCGCTATAACAACAAATACTAAAAACGGAACAAAATAAATATTTAAGTGGGGCTCCCATACAACGAACCTAATTTTATTGCCGTTTTTTGCGTAATGGTACGGAACCCTTCGTGCGCGAGTCCGCTCGCACTTGGCCGGTTTTTTTTTATACAGGAGGCAAACGAGCAGACAACAACCTGCAACATCAGAGGGGTGCCGGCCTTTCCCAGCTAGCAGTGACGTTAGCGACGTCATAATGACGTAATTATGACGTTGCTGACGTCATAATGACGTGATTACGACGTTGCTGACGTCATAATGACGTATTAATGCTACCTGAGTAAAGCTGTACGCTCTTTTCTTGAGGGTTTGAAGGTCGTATCGGTCCAGAAATACCGCAGGCGACAGTTCATTCCAATGCGCTTGAACCCTACCGTCTAGCATGAGTTGCGTTCTCGCGCGCGAGTTATGCTAGCAGCGGGCTGAGCACGGTAGCATTTTTATCGCCTGTCACCATGCCTGTCACGTTCTAACAAGTAAGTGCGAAAGTGACAGGCATAGTGACAGGTGATAAAAATGCAAACATGCTGAAACCGCAGGTCATGTGTCCCCCGCCTAACTCGCGCCGAGATTGACTAGAGTTCCGTCGCAAGCGGAGCGCGTGCAAGATTGTTTCCTCGTTAGGGGCCAATTGCGGCCCAGTTCCGCTCCTTGCGGGGCCCGAGGGAGATTGATATGTGACCAGAGATTTTATTTCATAGGTACATATAAACTAGTCGCTCTGTGAGCTGTAGACCTTGCGATAATTCGTAAAAAAATGTTACGACAAAAAATACTTCGTTGAGTCATTATCACAGCTTACTCTCAATGTTCTTAGGTGCCGTAGACCCTAATGACACTTAAGTCCGTCATACCAATTTCTACCATTTTGAACATTTTCAAATAAACGAACCGATATAAAAATATATTTAAATACTGAATCTGCTCACAAAATTTCACGAGAATCGGCTGAGAATTGCGACCTGTAGAGGAGAACATCCGGATACAAAAGCAGATTGCCCGAGTCAAAACGAAGACCTTCGCTAACGCTTCAATAAGTTGTTTCCAAAGTTCTGCTTCTTGCGGTGCTCTCGACCCTGGTATGTGACCACAAATTTTATTTTATAGGGACAATAGATATGTCCCGAAATCTGCCCATTGTGGTACAGTCAGGGTATTAAATATCAACAATTCAACATGGACAGTGCCAAAAATATGTATATACATATAAAACCCTATTGCCCGTACATTAAGGTGGTGGGTACCAGGGTACATATTTTTGGCACTTTGTCCGTGTCGATATTTAATACCAAAGATAGATATAACTCCGTAATAGATGGATACAGTCTAAGGAAAAAACGTGCCTCGAAAATCACGAAAATTTGATTCTCGATCAGAGGGCGCCACTAGTTTTGGCCTACTCTCGTATAGAGGGCGTTGACGATTTCGTTTGTTATTTATAATTTTAACGCATATCAGTGAAAGAACATGGGTCAAAATCATATAAAAATATTTAATGCAAATAAAAAAATCATTTATCCATATTTAAATACATTTTAACGTATTTTTATAAATCTTCATTTTTAGTTTTAAACTATGTCGATAGATGGCAGTGAATTTACAGCGGTTACAAAATTTACTATGACAGTACCGCTCTATCTTATTATATCCTCCTTGTTAATACCTTGACTGTACTCTTGACCTGTTCTATTGATATGTGGCCAGAAATTTTTTGTCTTTCTGATCTTTTATTTTGTCTAGTCACTCTAGACCCACGGTGCGACATTTTGTCCCTTTTTAAAACAAACAATCTATCAGCTCACACCGTCAGATTTTTTGCATACATAGATCAAGACAATCAAGGCAATGAAATTAATTATCTTCACGCATCTGCATACTTTTCTTAGGACAGCAATAACTTTTTACGGTGTCATTTTCGTATGCGTCAATCATCCCAAACCGGACCCAAATAAATATAGTTAAAATTTGACAACTGCGACCAAAAAATCTTTTGTGACATCGTAAACAAATATTATGACCGATAATGATGGGTTAACGAGTTGCAATAACAATAAACAAGGGTTATCCTTCAAAATAACAAAAACTAGCTGTCATTTCATTTCTAGGTTTTTACTTCACGATCGTTAACAAGAACGCCCAAAGTCCTATGAGACTTAAGTAAAGATACGGCTTTTTAGTGTGAAATGATAAAGTGATGAACGGAAATATGAGTAATGAGATAAAAATGTTTTCCTTCACAACAATGGCTGGTGTTACTGTCTTGATAAGAAACCCACCAGATGTGGTGTAGGGTTGTGTCGCGTGCGGATATAAGTCATGAGCGACTAGCTGTTTGCTTAGAAATAAAGTATGGTATTCACCAGCCTATTCCAGGTCCCCAAGTCACGAGTTCGAATCTCGCCAAAGACAGTGAGTTTTCCACTTTTTCTTTATTTCAAAGCATTGCAAACGTTTTTCCTTAATACAAAATTAGATTAGATATGTTTTCTATCTACTGTCGAGGAAACTAAGTAGGCTATATATGTATATATTATGCACGGGCGTGTATTGTTCCTAATTAGACATGATATTACCACGTAATAGTACCTATCTACAAATCAGCTGTCAGCTGTCAGCCATACATATAATTCTAGATACCTCTTTAGAGTCCTTTAGTTTAAGATTGGTTACTAGCTGTATTGTTTTTTGCCCGATTTTTGTATAAGACAAACTATACAAACAAAAAAATATATATTTATTTGAAATAGCTTTGAAAATCGATAGTATCTTTATGGAAAAAGTGCATAATTTTTTTGACAATTAGTACTATATAGTATAAAATATTAATTAGATGGTATAATAGCAGCTAGCTAAATCAGCTACCAAATTTCTTTGATTGTAGCTCTCTCTATACTTGCTGGTCTCTCATGTTTTATACCAAGCACCATGCAATATTAATTTGTAACGAGATATGTTTTATCAATTTTCTGTGCGACAGACGACGATAAGAAACAGTGTTTCGCAACAAATGATAAACATTGAAACGAGCTCGTAAGTGGGCGTAGTTAGGATTTTAATGGTGTTCATTATAGCCTTGATAACATTTGTGGGAGCAAATCTTTATTGGCCATTTTTATGAGTTTGTTGGAAACTTATTATAGGTACCTACTTAAAACACTTGTAGGGTTTAAAAAAAAGTTCGACTCGCAGTAAAAATACTAAAAGTTATGACTACAAAATGCTGTAAACTTCAGTATTTTTCCTGGATATTATATTTAAAATTTCTTCTGTTTTTCTTTTCAATACTTACGTATCAAACGACCTTTTAGGTATTTTTTCTTGAATATCCAATGCAAGGGTGACATAATTACTATATTCTGTTTTTTTATTCCGTAGACTAAAATGACATTTCATGTGGTACTAAGAAATGTCATGTCTTTCACATGAAACGTCATTTAGTTCTACGGAATAAAAAAACAGACTTTGGAGCTGTTAATCGGATTAAAAACTGAAATGTAAATGTATTTTTTGACTTCAATAGGTCGTGAATTATGTTATTACTATTTGAATTATAAAAAAAATGAGGTCGATGGATAATATAATCAGAAGATAACCTATTTCAAGGTATCATAATTATTAGGGATATAACATGCGATAGCATTTGTCTACCTCGCAGCATACCTTCTTACCTTAAAAGGGCGTTAGTACACCTAAGTTTACTAAAAACCCGCCATTTTCGCCTAACAAGTCTCCATGGCATGTCAAATAGCAAATAGCGTAAGTATGTACAGTAATTAGGATCGCATGTCGGCAGTGTCGTGGCCGTTCGTGGTCATATTCGTTGTATTGGCCATATGCCGTGTGATACCGGGTAGATAATGACGGCTAATAAGTGCCTGTCTTCCACGGGCCGTACGGGTGGGAACCTACCGATATCGATGCTCGATGAACTGATACTTGTTGCCGAACAGGAGCAGCCAAGTTGACAATCGATAAACGCCAAACGAAACGAACAAATGTATCGGGATGACAGATGCTACGAAAAGTCACGTATATTTCCATTCGTTATTTAAGTTTCGATTGGCGTTTCTATCAACGATTATCCTCTTGACTAGACTATGTATCAGGTTTCCTTAAGGGGCTACCCGAGGTTTTCATCGACTTTTGACAAGTTTTGAATCGTATCTCCTACTTTTGCACTACATACAGAATTATAAGACAAACGATTATCGGTTCTTTAATTCTTTATTTTGATTTTGAAAGAAATTAATACTTATGTATTTATGATTTTTTTAAGCATTGTCAAAAAAACACTTTTCGTATCTCGATTGCTTTGAAAGATCTTACATATACGAAATCTACATATTTGGGTTCGTATTAGACGTCTCTAAAAATTTGTCTAAGGTTTTAATTTTAAACTAATTATAATTAACACAAAAGTAATGGCCAGAAAACCAGTTTTTTGGCCTAATATTGTTCAACTTTGATGCCAAATATCTCGGAAACAATAAACTTTGAAGTAAATATGGGATGTGTATGGGATACTAGTTATATTATTTAAAACCGTTACTGTTAACATGATAAGCTACAAAAAACATTAGAAAACTAAGGGATTATTGGGTCATGGGATCCCCTTAACGGCCTCCTAGCCGAGCCGGTAGTGACCCTGCCTACAGAGTAGGAGGTCCCGGTTCCCTAGGTAAGTAAGTCTAATTTAGGTAGTTAAAAGATTGGATTTTTGAACACGATTTTTACACGGATAAAGTCGCGAACAAAAGGTAGCTTGAAGTAGGTATATTGAAACGGATCGCTTACGTATTTTAAGGCGAATCTTCTTAAAAAATCCTCCTCTTAAATTACGTGAGTGTCTCTGGTTTAAATATATTCAATGTGGCTGTGTCTCACGGAAATTTTATTATTAAAAAGCTAGCTTTTCTATAAAAAGCGAACTATCGACAAAGTGAAGTCCTGGTACATCCCTAGCCGATCTTATCGCCGGTTTTATTCTGGCGATACAGCGATAAGCCGGACTGTCCTTTTTCATAGAAGCCCACAGTAATGGCGCGGCACGAACACTTATAAGTTATGCATGCTGATTGCCGCTTCACCCTTTACTGCTCGTGTTTTGTCTGAATATTGATTTGTAAAGGTATCATATTAAAAATATCTACAAATAAGGAAGTAGAAAACGTTAGGAAAATTATGTGACACAAGAAATTTGTATTCATTTAATTTTAACAGTGCGCTTTTTCTTACTACCATTTTTATTTACTACTAAGCTTGAGCTAGAAGACCACCATTCTCGCATATGGGCCATACACATTTTATATTAAGCTTAACTCGTTCGCATCTTTTCTGTAGACATCGCAAAGGGAGTCTAAAGCTAATTTTAAGACTCCCAAATATAGAGAGTATTGGGGGTCGATTCTAATTTAACAATTTGTTATGGTTTTGGACTGGTTTTGATACGACCTTAACGATCGTCTCGGATCTAGACTCTATTTCATTTCGCATGCACCAGTAAAGCAACCAACCTTCCGTTCAGATTCTTGAAACAATGAAAATGTCGCGTTTTCATGCAACAAGATGGAAAAATTTACCATTTTTGTCAAGACTTAGAAATTATTCAATAAATGACTTGTTATTCAGAATACTCTTAAGGTCAGTAGTTCATGTCAAGTAGCTACCTATATCTACTTACGACGATTCGTATCATAGATCCTCTGTTTAATCAAAAAACGACTATGATTAATGATATATCCATCTCATACCGTTACAACAAACATCAATAAACTGTTTACATTAATACTGACGAGAGACCAGACCTTAAATTTTACAAAGCAATTAATCCAATATTTACACGATAATTTATGATTCTTCGCCGCCACGACTGTCAGCCATTTTGATTTTCGTTCGATTCTTCGCGCGCTTTATCGGTAAATCTAGCATGTCTAAGCGCTATTACCGTCCTGCGACCTTTGGCTTATTAAAAATGTAATGGTCACTTTTAATGCCCAGATATAATGATAGGGTAAAAGAACCTTTGTTCTATCTAGGTTTTTAACTTTACGTTGTCTAACTTTTACTAAGGCCGTTTAAGTTTATATACGATTATGTAACTTCCATTTGTGTATTACAATTCATTTGTTTTCACGATGACTCTATTGTGATTAATATAATACTTAAGTAACAGTCAGCAGCAGAAGTTGCAAAGCGGGCGAAGTTATCAAAATGAACTAAACGCTCAATAACAAATTATATCTACTCCCATAAAGAAAACTTGCCACCCGTTAAGACAATTTGCAATACCAATAATAATACAACATTGCACCACATGGTACCGAAAGGGGAAGTGCAGGAATGCGTGGGAACTGTTCACCCCCACAACCCCTCAATTATTCCCTTTACCCTCTATAATGACGTATGTACATAGTAAATTTAATGAGGTACACTCCCTTTCGAAGTAGAGTAATTTTAAAGACCGGTGACTTATGGTAACTGACCATATGGTCACAACGGTAGCGACGATGATTATCTATAGTAATTCTGTAGAATAATAAATGTGTGTATTTATTTATGAGTACTTGGCCGGTCAGAATTTAAAAACGAGTTTAAATTATTTAAAACTGTCTTCCAGATATATATCCAAATTTCGTATTGTTTACAACGTCAGTAAAAATTAAGCAACTTAACAGGCCGATATATAAATGCAGTTCACTCGATAGAAAATAACTAAAATACCACAAAATCTGTACCTCGCCTTAAAAATGCCTGTTGAAAAATCTTTTCTCATACTAAACCTCCACTTCCGCGCTAGCACCTGGTTTGCAAAGGGCAGGGAAAGCATTTCCGTCGTGCTGTCGACATCTCGTCACGCCTAATTACATGTCAAATATATTTACCTAGAAATTCTTCGCCTCATTATAAGGGAGTTCAAAAGTGAACATATATTTAATATTGATGTGGCTGTGGTTGACCACCGTCGACAGTGGTATGTCAAAAAAGTATGTATGTTCATTTGAGATTTTTATCGACATACTTGACGCCGCTTGAGGATTAGTAGTGCTTGATATGATGAAAGATTTTTCTTATGGTTTGATAATAAGACATTTTGTAAAATATCGAATGACAAATTCAAAGTAGGTTATCAGTTGTTACTTTAGTGTTAGTATTGACAAACCAATTTACGTATATTATCAACTGTTAAAAAAACAACATCAAGAAAGTCTGTATTACAAATTTTGCTGAGCAGGTTATTATATTAAACAAATTTTTATTCTGTCACGTAGGTACGGGAAGGCCGTAAATCTTAAAAACTTTTTCTTTTATCTGGCCTTGTCTTAATATTTTTCCCGCCAAACCATCGATATGTCGATAAATTCTAAGCACCAAACACACAACACTAGTGGTGCCCTAAGGGTGGATATCAACAGGTCGCAGGCCTGTGTGCCCGCTTTAGACAATGCTGGCTATAGTCTAGTCAACCTTTGGGAGCCAGTTGCTTAACCTAACATCTTAGGTTTTCTAACCGGAGGATGTGGGTTTGAATCTTAGCGCTTATAGTTTAGCTGCTAAATATAAGGAGAACTTTTTTCACTCACCATCGCCACCATCCCAAGCCGAAAAGTTCATATAATTTGAGCTAAACTATACGAATTTCTTATAATTTACGTACAATATATAATTCAATTGCCAGTTCCTAAGGAAAACATCGTGAGGAAACCGGACTAATCCCAATAAGATTTACATTCCTAAGTTGAAAGGTTTACCTATCGCAACGTGAAAATATTTTTTACCCAATGGTTCATTTGATCGGACGCATTTTTTTTTACGAAAACCGTCAGATTTTCAAAACGGTGGCAAAGGTAACAACCTACCTAACCCAATTGTTTCTCCAGGATGCCTTTTTCTAAAGTTTAGAAAATATTACGACTTTTGAGAAAAACTCGTTCGGTCAGAAAATAAAAATTTGGCAAATTTAACATCGGACAAACACTTGTCTGGGTGGACCCTAGGTACGCGTCTACTATCTTTGGATTTGAAATTTACTTTTTTTATGTCAAAATTGTTATGACGATTTGCTCATTTTATATTTATTTAACTGTACTTTTTTTTTATAATAAATACAAACACTTTATTTACATACAATATATATACAGTGGTACTATATTTGACTGTACTTAATTTGTTTTCAAATTCAACATGTGTCATCATCCCAATTGCGTGCACAGTGTCACGGGGACAAGACTATCTCCGAATATTTACGCATTTAATTTACTGGCCAATACAAGCAGCCGTTAGAAGTCCTCCACATTGTTGAAAACTAAATTATACCCTACTTAATTACGACTTTGCGTACAGGAATTAGTTGCAGTAGGGTCAGACACATTGCTTATTCATGGTGCCAAATCACCGGAACACACATTGCGATAGAGGGGAGTTGTTTTTGTTTTATGGTGCGATATGGAATCCATACTGGGGCTACACCGTTTTAAGTTCCGCACCTTAAACATTTTGTCATTTACGTGCTTAATTTTTGATACAAGTTTTCTCGCCGACTATAACAGGCAAACGAGCAGATGAATCATCTGATGGTAAGCCCTCGCGTCGCTCATGGACACCTGCAACACCAGAGGTACCTTTAAGATAGGGTTACGCCGGAAATACCGCGGGCGTTCATTCTACAGTTTAGCTGTGTGAGCCAGGAAGCTTCTGGAGAAACGCAGTTGAGGACTGCCAACTGAAGATGGAAATGTTCTCGCGTAGAGCAACGGCAGAAGGAACCGCCTTTATGAAGTTCATAACAAGGCAATGATAATATACCTAACTAGTACCAACATTGCAATATCAAGAATTGGCTATGTGTCAACAAAGAGGAAATAATAGGATAGAGCGGTACTGTCATAGTAGCCAAAATAAATTCACTGCCATCTATCGACACACGATTAAAACTAAAAACAAAGATGTATAAAAGCACCATAAAATCAATTTATATATGGATAAATGTGTTTTTTAATATTTGCATTAATTATTTTTATATGATTTTGACCCATGTTCTCTCACTGATATGCGTTAAAATTGTTAAATAACAAACGAAACCGTCGACGCCATCTATCCGAGTGTAGGCCAAAGATAGTGGCGCCATCTGATCGAGAATCAAATTTTCTTGATTCCGTGGCACGTTTTTTCCTAAGACTATATCCATCTATTACAGAGTTATATCTTATATCTTAGGTGTCAAGTTGGTGATGGGAGAAATACAAGAGACGCTGACGCACGACATGATTAAAATATGAACTTTTGTGATACATCTTCATACTATTGGCAAGCTGCCAATTGTCAAATAAGCAATATGTTGCAAACCAACTAGAGCGGCCCCACGGTCTTGCACGAAGCGAATAAGCGCATGCATTTTATCCTCAATCTGAAAAGCTAGTTAATACCTTCCATAGTTTTGCAACCGACAGTCCATCGACCTTAATAGAAACCTGAGCATAAAGCACCGGAAACACCGGAACAATATGAGACGCTCCACCGGCCATTTTGTTCAATCTCCACCGAAATGACCACAAATTACAGGCAAAGTTCATTACAATCACTATCTCGACACGCTGTATACTTCAACCGGCTTACACCCTAATTTAGACCTTAAGATTGAGCTGTTTAAGTTTATTTTTCGTTGACGCGATGAATTATGTTACGAGTATTCGATAGTTAGATGGTGATGGTATTATTTGGTTAAGCTAAAGTGAGTCATATTTGTATGGGGATAAAGAATGCCGTTTTTCGCATAGATCTAAGAGTACCTGCTCGTTTGCTGGTACATAATAGGCGTAGTGTGAGAAATGTAGTGGCAATATGATAAACTAGTATTTTTGGAAAACGGACAATAACAGATTGTAATTGTAAATTGTAATTCATCATTTAATTTGTACAGCTGTTCAAAAAATAAGATTAGTATTTAGTAATCCTTTTAAGATAGTATAAGTAAGGATTACTTTTTGAACAGCTGTACAAATTAAATGATGAATTACATATTGTAAATACTATTTACAAAATTGTGTATATTCCAGAAAATACGGACTACCTACTTATAGTACCTACTGATTGACTTTTAGCAATCATGATCTAGGCCGAACCAGATGCAATTGCGAAATTAAGTTAATTTCATTTCAGTTCATTCATTTAATGAACTGTGACCGTACTCCCATCTTAAAGGCCGGCCACGCACTTGCAACCCCTCTAGTGTTGCAGGGGTTTATAAACGTCGCTAATTGTTTACCAATTTTACCATCAGGCAATTCATTTGTTCATTTGCATCCTGTTATCCTATATCATAAAAAAAACCGGCCAAGTGCGAGTCGGACTCGCGTTCCAAGGACTCCGTACATTACACAATTTAAACAATGTATTTTTTATGTAGAAATGTCTAAAAAACCCGTAGGGGTCGGATCAAAAACTAAGTAATTAAGTCCGACTCACGCTTGACTGCACATTTCTAATAGGTTTTCCAGTGATCTATAGGTAAAGATCTATTTTGTGCATTTTTTTCAAAAAATTTGACCCAGTCGTTTCGGAGATAAAGGGGGGGAATGGTCAATTTTTGCCTATTTTCTTGAATAACTTCTTAACTGTTTATCTTAAAATTATAAAAAAATATATTTGAGATTCCCACAATGAGCTCTTTCATTTGATATGTAACACGGTATAGTTTGACAAAATTTATTTTTTAATTTTCTCATTTACTCATAATATAAGTGGCCCCCGTGTTTAAAACTAATTTGTTTACGTTACATGTCCATCTTTGGGTCACAAACTTACATATGTGTACCAAATTTCAACTTAATTGGTCCAGTAGTTTTGAAGAAAATAGGCTGTGACAGACGGACAGACAGACAGACAGACGCACGAGTGATCCTATAAGGGTTCCGGTTTTTCCTTTTGAGGTACGGAACCCTAAAAACAAAGAGGTGAAAATGGGGTTGACAATTCTGTTGCGGAGCCTAGTTGTTACATTTTTTTTATAATGAGATGTTGTTCGGCAACACAAGCAAAGCCCGTGACGGCGGTCGCAAGTGGCCGGTCACGCCATCGGAAGCAGCCCCATTGATACCATCTCATTGTCATCTAAATTGCGGATGTTGCCAGAGACGCGAGATGATGGAGTTTCCACTGTGACACGTTTTTCAGTCGGATATGTCCACTGTGTCACGTAATTTTTCAATGGTCCATTGGAGGAAATAGTGTCCACTGTATCACTAAAAGGTTGGTAGATGATGACAAGAATATAGGTAGGTATGATATGGTTTATTTATATGCATTGTTTTTTTCTTATTACCTTTTTTATTGAAACTAAAACCTTTATCCAAAACCCATTTAATACAACGGAATTCATTGATTCAATAGTTACGAAAAATGTTATTTTTTATCAGATACATTTAAAAGTCCCTTGATTTAGAATTCTTCATTATAATGATCTTATTGATAGGTAACTTATGCTATTAACAGCCCACTGTAATCAAAGCGCATTGGGTGTCCAGTTGTCCACTGCGTCACGCTTCTTTGAGGCCATACGAACGTAAGTACACTGACATCAGTATGTTATCATTTGGTACATGTACAAACAAGTACGAGGGAAATGCACGATAAGTTAATGACATCATTTGGATGTCAGTGTACCTACTTTCGAATTGACTTGTTTGTCAACGCGGGTATTTTATTTATCTTTTTTCTGTGGTGCTTGGGGGAGGATTTGTCAATAGAGGCGACTAGATAAAACCTTACCAATGGATAAGAAAATTATATTATCATACTTTTAAAAATGCATTTGCTATAACATATGGCTATTAAACGCTTCTGGTTTAAATTATTTCGCTTCCGAAGTTAACCCAATGTACCTTGCGTAATTAAGTATCGACACCAATTTACTTTTCGGATTTTTCTCTCATTTATAAATACATTTCGATCCACAATTTGGTCATCCAAATTATAAACAAATACACTCGAGTTAGTTGTGGACAATAATTGGATGATTTTGGACTATAGATAGATGCTTGGTTGGTTAATTACTTAGTTTTTCTGAATCTAGAATTTAAAAAGTGTAGTGGAAACACGGAAACACGGCGTGTCTCACAGAATTATTTCTGACATTTTTAGCTTCATTGTCCACTGGCAAACGGAGTCACGCTCCAAAAGGAATTAATGTCTGCTTTGTTAGGTGTGTCCGCCATTATCTGACATCTACTTACCTAGCACATAATATGGTTTTCATTGGTCGTTCATTTTAACACGCACGGGAGACTTTTTATAGTTTTTAAGATTTTATGCGTCGTGAATAGTAAAAAAACTGCCTAACATAAATACTGACTGAGTTTACTAATACAAGTCGTTCCTTCTAGATACTTATTTATACAAATCTAGGTATGGTCAAGGAAATTGATTTCTGTGTCAAAGTGCCAATAAGGGTGATGTTCGGATGGCAACTGCAGAGCTGCATTACGTTCAATCTGTCACTCATTTTGTCAAGAATATTGAAAGATACAGTGCCCGAGTCAAAGCCGCACCAGTAATGTCGCAACAGTAATGATTTCATAAATAAGGCAAGTAAATTAGATATATTTTGTTATTAAAGTACACGAATGATAAAAGTTATAGTCACAGCCAAAAAAGGGACGATTTTGTAGTCATTAGAAGATGACTCGATTTTCGTAACCGGTTATTCGAGTTGCCAATAATCGGTTATGACGAGCTTTGGTCAAAATAATCGGTTATAACCAATTATTTTGGTTACGGTTATAATCGATTCGCATTCTCTAATCCGAACGTCACCTTAACAGGAATGAGATCCCTAACCTTCCTATTAATTATCACTCCGACAAGACACAGAAATCAATTCTTTGACTGTACTTCCAATAGGTATTCTCGGTCTTATAGGAAAATCCAAGAAATCTTTCAAAGAAATATATCATAGTTTTGGCTTCTAATTCAAAGTAATTATACTTACCTGGCTACAATTCATTCAATATTAGTGTATTTCAAATTACAAGTCATTAAGAATTATCGGAACTATTATATGTGAATTGGTATCGATAGCGTGCAGTTTAGATCGCTTCGATAATAAAACGAATCTTTCTATGTAAATTTAACCACGATCGATGTAAGAACTATTTGAGAATATTAGTGATTCGATTATATCAGTTTATAAATGACTGTAATTTGTTGTTGGTACCTACCTACTTTTGATAGGAAAATGAATTTTCGATATTATTAATCCGCTTATTTTGCCATATATTGTAGGTATACCTAATAGGACTACAGAAAAATTAAGATGTTTTCTTTAACCTTCTTCAAAAATCTAGATTAAACACATTACTTAAGTATGGTTACTGAATGTACTATTGGAACGTTGCTACTTTACATTTGACTTAATACTTATAATATTCCTACTAATTCTACACCGAATGCATATTGCACGCCTTTTATAAAGTAAGACATTGTTCGGTGCGCGTGCGTCGCAAGGCAGGTGCTCATCGCTCCCCTCTCTTACAGAACGGGCAATGCGGCGCAAGTAGCGCGGTGGGGCCCAGCCCGCCGCCCGCTCGGCCAATCGCGGCGCGTCATGACATCGGAGGAGGAGGATACCCCCTACTCAGATAAGCTCCTAAAGAAACAGAAGCGCGCCAGACAGCGCGTGGACGCCGGCGAGCCGCGCAATTCTTACTCGACTCTCGCGACGAACGGTCTCGCGCCCGCGCGCTCCGCGATGAGTGGCGGTATTTACGGCGCCATTTTCGAGGGCCGACAACACTTCGGTCTGTTCGGTCCCGGCTACGCGCAGGCCGAGATGCTCAACGAGCTTCTCGGACGCCCGCCTAAACAAGAAGATGGCAGCGACGAAGCTGCAGGCGGTGGCATCGCTCACAGAGTGCTGCGAGATATTCTACAGAGCCGCAAGGAACTCATGCGGCTCTCACCGGACAACAATAACGTGATAGCGAATAATAACAATGACGAACCGAAGAATGAGAAGCGGTCGCCCGAGCGACCGACTTCCAGAGATTCCCGGCCGGATCTCGACGATGCTCTGCTCGCGTTGGACAGTGCCGGTGATTCGCGGACGTCGCCGCCGCCCGCGCAACCTCCGTCTGAACCCTTGCTGGCTCCTAAGTCGGAGCCCGAGGACCGCGACAGCGACGCGCAGCGCTCCTCCCCGCGGCCGCAGGATGTGAAACGTGCCCGTGTTGAGAACATTGTGTCGACCATGCGCGCAAGCCCCGCGCCGCAGCCACAAGTGAACGGATGCAAAAAGCGAAAACTGTACCATCCGCAGCAGCACGACGGTGCGGCTGAGCGGTACGGCACCAGCCACGGCAGCAGCGCGCAGACCGTGTCCGACGACTCGGAGGACGACGGCGACCGGCCCCCCATACAACAAAAGTTAGTAGAAAAGAATGCTTTAAAATCACAACTTAGAACTATGCAAGAACAACTAGCTGAAATGCAAGAGAAATATATGCAGTTGTGCAATAGAATGGGCCAGGACTCCGAAACGGCCGATAACGATGGCAGTGATGTAGAACAGACGGAAGATCCCGTTCCTAAATCGGAGCCGGCTTCGCCAGTGAAAGAGATCCCGCCTCCGATACCGACCAGTGCTCCTCCAAACATGCTGTCACAGGTTATGAGCAAGATGATGAGTGCGAAAATGCACGCACATGCGGCAGCGCACTTCCCCCCGGGTCTCAATGGCACGCTGCCCATGCTGCCGCACCTCCCAACCGAACATATGCATCCCCCACACCCGCATCAGCTCAACAATGCAGCCGCCATGTACCTCAACGTCAGCCAGAAGCTGTTCCTAGAACAGCAAGAGGCCCGTATGAAGGAAGCGGCTGAACAGCAACAGAACATGCAGCAGCAGAGGCCACAGTCCAACCAGCATTCTCCTCAGCAGCGGCAACTCGGCCAGACGCCCAAGCCTCCCTTGTCTTCAGAACTAGCTGAAAGATTAGACGCAATACGTAGCAATGCCGGTTCAGTCGGACCCGTCACTGGTGCCGACTTGGAAGGTCTAGCTGATGTCTTGAAAAGTGAAATCACGGCGTCACTGGCAAGCCTCATCGACTCCATCGTGACTCGCTTCGTGCATCAACGCAGAATCATGGGCAAGCAATCGGAAGCGGCGGCGGCGGCGGCGGAGCAGCTCAATAAGGACCTGATGAGGGCGACGCGACTGATCGAAAGAAAGTCTCCACAGCCGAAACCCCCAGAGAGACCCGCAGGACCGATGCCAGGTAATCCACCCGTCCATCCACCGCCGAACGGCATGCCCTTCCTGACGCATAACCCAATGCTTATGAATCAAATAAACGGTTCCCGGCCGCCCGGAGCGTTCCCGCTCCATGGCGACGGGCCCGGACACGGCTCTCACGTGCGGCCTCCGACAGGCATGTTCCAGACGCCGCCGAAGCCGATGAGCGCCATGTACCCGATGAACGGCCACTTCGAGCGCGAACCGAACCCCGAGCAGAACGAGGCGCTCAGCCTCGTCGTGACGCCGAAGAAGAAGCGTCACAAGGTGACGGACACGCGGATAACGCCTCGCACCGTCAGCCGGATTTTGGGAGAAGGCGTGGGGCATTCGCCGGAGAGCAAGTTTCCGGAGTCGCCGTCGCCGAGGCCATACCACGGAGGGATGGCGCTGCCGACGTCGGTGGCGATACCGAACCCATCGCTGCACGAGAGCCAGGTGTTCTCGCCTTACTCCCCGTTTTTCGGGGCGGGCGGGGGCCTGGCGCGATCGCCGCCGGCGCCCGAGCGCGACTCGCCGCCGCTGCCGCACGCACCGGCGCTACTGCACCCGGCGCTGCTGGCCGCGGCACACCACTCCTCGCCGGACTACCTGCGCCACCACCACGCACACGTGCCGCACCACTTGTCCATGCCGCACCATCCCCACATGGATGCTCAGGATCCTCACTCAGACTGCAACTCTACAGACCTGCCTTACGACGGAGTTCAGCCTACTATATCCTTTTCAAATAGAACAAAACATACTAACCATGTATCTTTCTTAACCATTTACAGCAAGAAAGTTTATCTCAATAGATAAAATATTAGTCACTCTATGTAGCTATAAAGAACTATGAAGTCTTAAATTTACTTACTAGAAGAAAAAAGTAGGACTCGACCATTAATTACAAGAGTAGTTTTTCTAAAAGCGGCTATAACAAACTAAATAAACACAACTATCATAAAACCTTTAGTAAATCGTACAATTAAAAACCGCACATAAATAGGCCCTAAAAACCAATTGTTTCAAAACTTGAGTACCTAACGTTAAACATTTATCCTTCTGATTAAACTTACGTACAAATGGTACAAATAATATGACGATAGATTGCGTTTTCCTTCAACTACACATATTAAATCACATTTAAAATCGGGTCTATCGCGAATTTATTTTGTTACCTTTATTTGCCGACGTTTCGACACAGGTTCCTTCAACTAGTCACGTATCGCTCGAAATTTCCTCAAAAGGCCGGCTGAAACTCGACTCTAAATACACAGTAATATCTTATTTCTTCACGAGGTATTTAACCTTTCGCTTCCTACTTAGCTCAGTAACCCCACAAATGCTGCGGTTACGCGTATTCTACGATTCCCACACAATTTAATTCAGTTTCAATTCTGCTTAGCACGCTAGAAAACGCAATACTTATTCACAATACCATATTGACATTTTTAAAAAATCAAGCAAAACTATTTAGCCAATAAAATTTGACATTTCACCACTAATATTCCTAAAACCCTTGATGTCCTTTATAAAGTACATCCTTAAGTTAAGTCTCGCCAAAAACTCCCAAAACAAAAAAGGCGTCGAAATATGACTGAATTGAGAATGCAACAAAATTTCAACAACTTGTTTTTTTTTTGTAAGTAGGTAGATGTATTTGTATAAAATAGTTTATCCTCCATTGCCCGTAACGGGCTAAGGCACATTATAAGATTAGATGCAAATGGATTAGGTATTTGTGGTGCTTCATCAGTACGATACAGGATAGGCCATTTAATCAGATTTAACCGCGCTAAGGAACTACGCACACACCGGCCTTGCCAGTCGAAGAAATGTTACGTTATACAAATACTGTCCTACAAGATCTGTTATATTATTTGACTGAGGAAAAACAATCATTACTTCTACTTATTATTTTTTTATAAAATGTCCATCCTACTGAACAATTTTTTTAAAAAAATGGAAAAAGGCGCGAATTTAAAAATTTACATGGGAGATCAAATCTTAGCGCCTAAATTTGCCGCCTTCTTCGATAGAAAAAAATTAAAGAAAGACTATAAATGTTTTATTAACTTAACCTATGCGATAAA
The DNA here is from genome assembly GCF_947568885.1 of Cydia strobilella. Taxonomy (NCBI): domain Eukaryota; kingdom Metazoa; phylum Arthropoda; class Insecta; order Lepidoptera; family Tortricidae; genus Cydia; species Cydia strobilella. The sequence goes on from NC_086056.1 coordinate 4,146,321, forward strand.
CTCCAGATTATTTAAGGTTTTTTAATAGGAAACGGACACAGTTGCGCAATGCCACCATTATGTAATCCATTTACAGTGGCTATTTATTTCGTGAGACTTGTTTATTTAATCAGCACGATATAATTATAACGATCGCTATTGATGGTCTTGGGTTATCTGGGGTCGGTACAAAGAACTGATGAACACATTTTAAATGCCACTTAGAGATTTAATTATGTATAATGTTTAAAAATAACTTCACGGTAATAAAGTGATAAAAAGTAATTTATCATGAACTATTAACATTTAATTAAACCACATCCTGTGATGAAAGTTTACTATTTTAAATCATACAGCCGAATAATTCTAATATATTTTCCTTCTTGCTGATGATTTATTGAGTTATAATATATACCTCCTATAATCTTATATATTGACATGAAGTATATAAACTGTGAATTAAAAAAAATATGATTTTTAGTACATTTTCCCATCACTGCCAAGTTTTTACTTGTACCCAATTATAAAAAGTGAACGTTGGGATTTTTGACGAATTCGTTTTGGTATTTTTTTGATAAAGGAATAATAGGTGAAATATATCACCGCGCTTCGGGCAATAGTCAATATTCGGTATTTCCTTTATTAAAAAAACATTCGAAAAAAATTTGCATGTACAAAATGTATGTTATAACGAACATTCCCGAAAATTCCTTTAACTCCACTGCACTCCTCAACGCTGACGCCGATGCACCTGCGGAAGGCGAAGCTGATGTTCTTTTGGGTGCGGTACCCCAGCTCCGCGGTCCTCAAGATGTACTTCCCCGACATCAAGTTCAACAAGAACAACACGGCTCAACTAGTCAAGTGGTTCTCCAACTTTAGGTAAGTCTCATCATACATTTATAACTTTTAAAATATACACTGCAGTTCTTATTTCTGCTTTCAGTATCCGAGGGCCGACTTCTATTTATTAGTCCATTTTTGCCATTTTTAGATAAATATGGTTTCTTATTTATCCCGCCCAGAATGAGCTCTTCAAACCAGTCAAATTTTATCCAAATACAACGAAAAAAATCTACAACAAGATAACAATCGGTCCATACATTACCTAATGCGTTTGTAACTAAATAAATATATATTTTTTTAATAAATGCTATATTAAGTAAACAAATCTTGAAAGTGTTCGAAATCTACGTTTTTAATGCCATAGAAGTAGATAAATAACATCTAACATCAGTAAATAGTAACTTAACTACATTTTGTACTTTCCGTGCTATTTCTGATTCTTCTGGGTTTTCCACACTTCCTTCTTTAGTTAGGTAACAATAAGATATATTTGTAACGGAAAACACTGAACCCAGAAACCGTTTTCATTTCAAGTGAGGATATGCCTACGAAACATGTAATAATTTACTTCTTTAAAACCGCATCGTATGTATTTATCGACATTACTCATGCGTATAATACGATAATCCACATAACAGGAAGGAGAAGTACCTAAATGTATGAAGTATTAACTGTACCTATTAATTATCGGAAGGGAATAACAAACTAAAGTTGTTTGATATGTCATGTCAATTGCCGATTTAGGTAATAACACTATATAATAACTAAACTAACTTTAAACACAGTTACAGTAACATACGTAACAAATTTCTAAGAAACGACCTACTTATATAAATCTACAATTAAACGCAATCCTAATTTCTAACTAACACTCACGAAAAACATCATGAGGCCTTTAACATCTTGACAGATGGTTTATACAGCGTCTGTATGCAAGGAACAACGTCTCTCGTGGCTGTATAAGCCAATGCGGGACGCCATTTGCTACCGTATTTATGGCAGCTAAAGTAGGGAGCCATTTCGGCAGTAGCATCAGGTGGATTGTGCGGAATTTGTGCATTTTTGCGCGTTTTCGAGCAAGGTCTTGAAACCATGTTGTCGTGAATTTCGCGACCTTTCGCGACGTTACCCCTCCATCCATCGCGATCTGACGCGAGCTACTCCCAAGTGTTCCTATGATGTCAAAAGTGACAATCCGGTCAATTCGAACAACGTAATAATTACTAGATACGAGAACAATACGAGATCTAATAGAAACGTTATAGTTTAGTTCTCAACTTATCTTTTGCATTTCTATTCGAGAAACCAATTGTCATTTCACGCTACAATTATTGTGACGTTTTGGGATATCCATTAGATGTCCATTGGATGTCTAAGTAATATTTTAAGCAAATCTTAAAGAAATCGTTCAAGAGGACATTCGGAATAGCGGAAATGTCAAATTTGACATGACTTTCTTAAATATCTCGTTATCGTTTCTGTTTCAAATCTAGTGGTTCATTAGATATGAGTTCAGTAGTTCATTGTTCGAATTGGCCCGCATGTCGCTTTCACGTAGTCTTTGAATCGCATCAAGGGACGAAAAGCATATTCTTATCCTAATTACATTAAGCCAAACTTATTAATTTTTGCTCATACCTACCGGAAAGCAGATATCTGTATAGAGACCGTCAAAAAGTTATTTTTTATTCCATTAAACATAGCATTTACATTCATAACAAGTTACTTTAAAGACTGACGTAAAAGTATTAGTCCCAACTCCTTTTCTTACAAATTAAACTACAGTATTAAAGCCTACACCAAAATAATATTTTTTCTTTTCCCCCCTTATATTAAAGTTCATAATTGAGTGATTTCTCCGAATCCCACGTGCAAGCTAAAATTTGTAAAATATTACCCCTTTAATAGGGTAAAACGATTGATTAATCCCAATCTGTGTAGTTTGAATCTAATAATAATGCTAGGGTTGTCAATTCACTATTTCCTGTTTACACGCGGGGTGCCACCCCTGGATTGCGTGCAAGTAAACAAATTAGAAAAGGAAACGGTTGTCTTAAATGGTTATTATGGAGTGAAATGTTAGAAAAGTTATGACATAAACTAAACGTTAACTAAACGGTAGGTTAACTGGAAGAGATCCCTGAAAGGGATAAGTTCGCCTTTGTACAAATGATGCGTTTTTCTCTTGTTTTATGTTTCTTTTTGTACAATAAAGAGTTTTACTACTACTACTATTACATAACGTTAATTGTGGGAGGAATATCGATCTTCATTTCGCTTCGGTAATATATTCTAGCGACGCCATTAGTCATACAAAATAATTATGTAAAGAGAAAAATATATAATTAGGAACTCATAATGTCGATTTAGATTTTACAAAAAAAACATTTTTTTTTTCTAAGATTAATAGCATCTTTCGCAGACGTTTCTGCTTGATATTACTTGATAGGGATGTCAGTTAGAACTTTGATCCAACGCCAACATTTTTTGTGATCCTTCCATAATATACTAAACACTTGCTTAGCACTCGTAGCCTCTCCATAGCCGTAGCTGTCGTAGCATTTCGTAGGTCTGCTACAAAGCGTAGACCATTTATTATAATAGTGTTGGTACTATTTTAGCTACATAAAAAAACTAGTTTTTTTTTTCATTTTAATCTGAATAAAAAATCTACTTTCTTTCAGATATTTTAAACGATTTAAATATTGTTGTTTGTTTGTTTTTCTTTGTTTTACCTAATTAATAAATACATATTTAAATATAATAAAATATTATTTGGAAGTTGCTAAAATGTTACTAGCTTTAGGCAAGTTTGTATTTAACCCCTACATTGTATTTGTCCATCATACGGTACATTTCGAAAACTAGTAAAAGGGTGAAAGCTTAAGTGTAGGAAAAATCCTATGTATTGATTGTGAGCCAATTTCCTCGTTATCAGAGATAAGAGTCACCTGGCCGACACGTGCCAGATAAGTCACCCTTCTTTGTATCAGTATGTACACAAACATATGGATTATACGAATTTATAATTGCTTCATTTGTTTTGGTATTTACACACTATTTAATGAACGGGGTATTTTTATGGCTTTATATTCAGTATATTGTGGCCTGTTTGATGTAAATCAATAAAAAAACAATGAACCACGTTTTTATTATATTTGCGTAAATCGAATGTCTTGGCAAATTATAACTATCCAACTGGTACCAAGGAAATAACTTGCTTATTAATACATATTTTTAATTTGGAAACCCAATTTATACAACAGCTTCCCAGGTAGCATTTATACATCATTATGACGTCGGCGACGTCATTATTACGTCATAATTACGTGACTATGACGTCGCTGACGTCACTTTGCTACCTGGGTTTGTATATTGCTGTTTATTAACACCGGTTTAAACTCCCTTATCCGCAACGTTTGTTTAAAATACTTCGTGTGTTGGGAAACCGAAAACTTGATGAAAAAATTTATATATTTAAATTTTTGAGTTATGCGGTTTACTTATTTATATTAATAGATGTATGTTTTCCGTTCAAAAGAGGAAAATATCAGAGATAAAGTGTTTATTTTCAATAAAAAGGTTTTCCCATTTATTCAAATTTTAGCCTGTATTATTTAATAGAATGTAAATCACAATAATTAAATAAACGTCTCTTAAATAAATACAAACAAAATTAGAAATGACAGATAACAAGTGTAAATGAAAATTGTACCACCAGATGGACATCAACATCATAAAATAATGGGCTAAGTTTATAGACTATATATTCATCAAACGACTAGTCGTTTTTAGGGTTCCGTACCCAAAGGGTAAAAACGGGACTCTATTACTAAGACTCCGCTGTCCGTCTGTCCGTCTGTCTGTCACCAGGCTATATCTGATGAACCGTGATAGCTAGACAGTTGAAATTTTCAGAGATGATGTATTTCTGTTGCCGCTATAACAACAAATACTAAAAAGTACGGAACCCTCGGTGCGCGAGTTCGACTCGCACTTGACCGGTTTTGAGTTAATCGCGAACATACACGCAGACAGACGAGGCGGGGACCTTACTTTATAAAATGCAGTGATAATTTAGTCATCGGACCGTGTATTTAAATTTATCAATGACAAATACATTGCAAAATAGCTCTGACGTACAAACAGCAACACTGTTAACTGTCCATCGGTGGACTTTATGCCTTTTGTAATAAGGTCCATCTATGAACAGCAGTGTGGGCGATGGTACGTGATCGTTACGATCAACTAAATCAGTATCAGTATCAGTAATGTCAAAAAGAAGTATCCACTTAGGGCGGCACATACTGCAACCCTGTGAGGTACAGAACATTACGGCCCAAAGAATCTGGAATTTTCTGGACTCAACGGGCATTAGTAACGAACTTTAAAGGGCCGTCACAATAGATCACTGCTTGGTCGACGTGACACTCACAGGCCCACAACACCCCAACAATAATAATAATAAAAACTAAATCAGTGTGCGATGTAACTAACGTATACATTTAATTTAGGTGCGTGTCAACAAGATGCCAATATCTAGTTAGGGTATAAAAGTACGATATCGATTGTAGTCTTTAGCAAACACTCGAAGCTCCGTTATCACCGACATTTTATATTAAAGCTTTCTGGTGCTATCTCAAGCTAGTATTATCTTTATCTAAGTGCGATATAGGGAACTTGGTAAAAGCATTGATAGCATATCTCCACAAGTGCCACTATCTAAAGTAACGATAATATTAATGAAAAACTTAGCTGTATTGCGAAATACGTCTGAAATTATTAAACATATAATGTCCTTTAGGATGGACAGTAAAAATATCTGTATTCCGTGATCAATATGACCTCGGTCTCTTTAAAACAAGAGTGAATAGTCTGTTACTGAAAAGGTGAGTTCCATCTTAGGCCCTGTCTTCACTTTCCATCGGGTGTGACTAGGGCCAATCGCCGATCAGTTTATAATAAAAAATATATATATATATATATATCATAAAACTTGCTTTAGAAAGAACAACTTAAGATATATTCGGGTAAATCGGAATGTTTAAAACGTCGAATAATAAAGAGACTGTACAAATAATGAAGTGAAAATGTTTAAATTCTCCATAAAATTTAAACTACTAAATTTAAGGATTTCAAAAAATTCCGTACCTTCATGACTTTATTATCTTTATTTTAAATCCACCTTCCAAGTCCACGATGGCGGACTTAGTCCATTAGTATTGTCCTCTAATGGCGGTATTGTGGACAACGGAAAACGGTCATTTCCTTCCCGATAACATCTCTGAAAGAACTGAAAGGGCGAGGGTAATTCTACAATCGCACGAACGTAATTACAAACTGAGGTGCCCGGTGCAAACTTACCCGATGGGGTTATTTTAAATTTATGACATCGATTTGAAAAAGTGGACATCGTCGTTTGTTTATTTTGAACTTTGTCGTAGATACCTACTACGACGAAAAGGAAAAAAGAAGGAAAAAAAAGGAGGAAAAGGTAGATGGACTGTGTGAAAGATGATATGAAACTAACGCAAGTGAATGATGAGATGACGGGTGACAGAGAGGTATGGAAGAAAAAGACATGCTGCGCCGACCCCAAGTGAATGGGACAAGGACAAGCGAATGATGATGACCTACTAAAATAAGTGCGGACTTGATGCCTGCAATTTCTTTTTTTTTTAAATAAAAGTATTGCAAGAATAAACAATCCAGTGAGTTTTTACATTTACAAACATACTACAGATATTGACAAAGGAGTTTCAAAATCACAAAAAAATGGTTGTTATCAAAAATGCTTCAATTAGGTAAAACGGCACCATTTATTTATAATATTACCCAACCGATATGGTATCGATCTTCTAATTATTAATTAACTAAATTAGCAGCACTCTCACAGATTACAGAAGTCAAACCTTTCGATAGCCTTCGATAAGGCACGATAAATCGTAACAATTAAAACGAATCCGTTAAAAACGAGCTGTTAGCTTTTAAAACGCTCGATTCCAAATTCAATACTTAAACAGTTGACAAACACCTAAAGCCCTCCACACACGACGCGACTGTCCACTTGTTAATGAGTATACGTGAAGAGTACTACATCAAAGTGCTCTTCTATCGTCTTACCAAGTAACGCCTCGTCGCGCCGTCTACCTTTTAAAAACATTTTCCCACCTAAATCTTTTCCAAGTTTTAATACGATTAAAGAAAAATATGACAATTTGGTAAGTACCTCAAAGGTTAAGAAAGGCTCAAAAGCGAGTACCTATTTAAATGGCGGCCAAATTCTTTCGTTTATTTACTCATCTTAAATATTAAGAATGTAAGCTTCAAAGTGAAGCAGCCGCCCTTAACCGCAACGCGAACTTTTCTCGGCCGCTTCCCGTCAAAAGTCTCTGGGGAGAAACAAACATCCTTTACGCAAAAGTCTGCAAAGACAAATTCTTTTGGCGTGTAACTCAAAGAAGTGCAGTGCTTTAACAAAGAGCTACTCGTAGAATTAGCCAGTAGCACTAATTAGTGAGTCGTTTAAGTTATTTCACTTAATTAAGTGGTGAAGTGGTCTAGGCCGGCCGGGTACGGCCTGCAGCTAGCGCTACAGTAAATTGTTAGGCACTCCAATTAATCTTTTTTACGTGCAAGTCGCGAGGGCGCGCTCACACGATCGACAACGCGTTTAGAACTGTTTAGTAACTTAATGCATACCAGACTTTACTTATATGACGTTCAAATAAAAAAAACCGGCCATGTGCGAGTCGGACTCGCGCACGAAGGGTTGCGTACCATAACGCAAAAAACGGCAAAAAAATCACGTTTGTTGTATGGGAGCCCCACTTAAATATCTGTTTTTAGTATTTGTTGTTATAGCGGCAAATCATCTGTGAAAATTTCGACTGTCTAGCTATGACGGACAGACAGACAAACAGATAGACAGATAGACAATATAGGGTTCCGTTTTTACCCTTTGGGTACGGAACCCTGAAAAGTAGTCATTTAGATTTCCTTACTTATCACATTTTAAATGTTATTTATAAATAACATCTGGGATGTTGTCCTTTTTGCTCAATGTTTACCAAAGAACATTTTTAGTGTGTAGGTATTATTTAATATTTATAAACTGAACTAGATATTTTATGTAAATCCTTACTTACGTGAGTTGCAAGTCCAAGGGAAACTTTATTAAATTTGTCATATTACTTCGGAAATATGTAAATGTACATTCACATTTACCCTTTTTAACCGATAAAGTTAACTTGAATTAAAAACTAAGGTAATTTCTGATAAGCGGTTGATTTCGTAAAAGCGAATGAAACCTCCAAGGACTCTTACAGAAACGTTACAAGCCGTACGTCGCAATTGCCACACGGCTTTTTAAGTTGCCATGTTTGCTTAATGCTAGTTCAATCATTTTAATTTAAAAACTGTATTTTACTAAAGCACGCTTTTTCACGCTAGTAAAGATACAGATACATGTACGTTTACTTTGCTTTCCTCACGAGAAACTTATTCTATAACCTCTTAGATTTAATTGGTTGGCTAATACACACTAAAACAGTCTTAACTAAATTGCAACCACATATTCGTGTTAAAAAGTGCATTAGAATTTCCGTCCTTTATAAAGGACATTTTTGATAACGTATAAGTGAGTAAGCTTTAGCGTGAGATGTGCCGTTTTTAGTACAGGTGTGTCAGAGTCTAATTTACGTGTTAACATTTTTAATAAGGCCGTAGGGCGGGAAGTGGCCGGCAGTTTTTACACCACGCTCGTACGAGCGCCGTAATTGCTGCGGCCCTCACGAAGGAAGCTTATGAGTAGTTTTCCTTCAAATCTCTGCTAATTACTCACAAGTTGACACTTCTTATTAGTAGTTTTTCTCGTGTACTAATTAAAGGACAAAACGTACTTCATGTTTCCTCCTTAGGTAATGCGTGATGGTTATTTATATTTTTTGGGAATTCTACCTTTTCGTACGTGTTAGGATTGGAATAATTGCTACAAAAATATTTTTAAATTAAACTTAAGTTAATACTATTGATAAGATTGATAAGATTGATAAGATTGATAATCAATTGAATTACGAATTTCCACGTGGTGATATTTTGTGAAGTAATTGAATTGAGACATTTACTGTACTTAGCATTTACCCGTTTTCATTTTTGATTACGATTAATCAAATTGAGAATTCTGTAAATGCTGAAATAATGAAAACAATTATGTACTCATTTTCACTAAAAAAGAACCAATTTCGCTAAGAAGACTCCAATAGCGTGAAGAACGTCACACCTCACCACTAAATTCCTGCTCACCTCCGAATTAAAGTTCAAACTCACGCGAGCATTGTCTAATAGGAGGGCGCGGCATATTTACATATCATGGCGATATACGCCATGATAAAATATTCTTTCACCAGCCTTTGCCGTTAATAATATAATTAAAACGACGCGCCTTACTTATCACTGTCATCAAGAAGCGGCCATATTTTTTAGTTCTAATTTTTAAATTCGGAACCGTTTCGAATCTCCATTTTATTGCTCGTGTCATTTTTATCACAAAATCATTTTATACCTGCCTAAAACAAGTTTATTTTTATACACTAGAATCTATCTAGAAATTCAAAATTTGTAAGGGAGATACATATTTTAAACTTTCCGCCTTTTTCTACTGACAACGGTTGCCAGAGTACATATATATTATATTTCTGATTAGTATGAGTAAGCGAACTTTTAAAGTAATGCTTAACATACCTGCATCGTCACAATCACAAATTACGATACGTTTGACTAAAATTACCTAATGGTTATTAATACTATATTCCTATTTAGATATTAGTAAGTGTATCAGCAAATAGAATCGCTTTGTCGATTGCAAACTACGCTAAAACGCCGTAAGTACATTCATAGACAAATATCCATTTTGTCCTTTATTTAGGACATAAACTGCTTACGTGCTTTACGTAGTCATGTTCATCAGCTAATGAAAGTGTAATTAGAAGAGTGGTGGTTTCTTCCGGCTTATCTTGTCTTCGGGGCATTACGTTTTTTAATTACCACGCCCTGGGCAATTAACTTTAAGTAGTTACACTACAGTTTTATTGCGGGCCCTACTTTGTGTTTCAAACGTGAAATGCAAAACTTGTTCATAATACCTATCCTATACTAAACTATACTACTATACTATACACATACAATGTACATTCGACACAATATTATTGTTTATAATAATAAATAATAAAAACAAAGACAGGAGGATCTGATCAGAATACCTACAATTTATGTATACCTACGAGATAATGGTAGAATTGTTTATTTATGAGATATTTTTAATACAATGTTTGGAAATGATGGATTCTAAGCAATATTTTTTTTTATATCTAGGCTAATTCTGAAGTCGTTATTATAATAGAAATCGTAGAGTATATATATGTAAGATTAAACAGCGGCATAAAATAATTTAATAGAAAAAATATTAACAAAATAATAGCATACCTACAAACTCACAATAATACTTATGTCCTATAAAAAGGCCACAATCATAATCATCTATTTAAAAAGAAAACTACATATAACCATCGAGTTATCACACATGCGAGGCCGCGCCTACAGTCTCGAAGGAGCGGGCTTCATTAGAGCTAGTGTACCGCGTACCTTAAAAAACTTAATATTGTTCTAATGAACACACGTTTGGGCGTGTTCGTCACGCGACTGGTCGACTCAGTGTGGGTAAGCCGCCAATTATATATATTTTTTTGCAAAATCTATGGTTTTTTTTTTGTTTAGTATGATTTCAAGTTGTTCTTAATCCTTAAGCTATATATGTACTTTAAATAGTTCATGATTTTTAGTTAACTACATAAATTTCAGTAACAGTTTGTCAAAATTCTAGCAATATATGTTTTTATGTTTATTATCGTTTAATTTTTTGTTATACGCTGGCAAACCCACCTTGTCAGTAGAAAAAGGCGCGAAATTCAAATGTTTTATAGGGAGGGCAACCCTTCGCGCCTCCTTTTTTTAAATATCAGCCTTTTTCTACTGACGGAAATGGCTTGCTAAACTATAGTTCAGAACTCTATGACTGGCAAACCAATTTATCAGTAGAAAAAAAAGGCGCGAAATACTATGAAAGATCGAACCTAAATGTAGGCAAACATATTTTTTTTCGCCATACTCTACTGAAAAAATGGTGAGTCAACATAGAAAAAAAAAACCAGACAAATACCAAAGACAAGTTCACAAACAATATTTTTCTACATTCTTAATAACCATAGCCGCTATCAATATTATCCTTGCCCACTGACGGAAGTTCTCTTATCTGTGGCACAGAAAACTGACCAATCACAGGAGATCTCTTACAGACCATCGCACTTGCAACATTCGTTTGTTCTTTCAAGTTTAAACAGGTCACGTTACGTTGGCGAAGACGGTTATTATTATTTTAATGTGGTTTGGTTTCCTTTTCTGATATGTCCTTTTTATATGACATTAGCGACGAATATGGTTTTCGTGATAACACTTTACCGTTAGAATAATGTGTATTTACCCTGTGATTATGCTAAGAAATAGTTAATTGTTACTTTAAAAGAATATAAAGACATAGAATTAAAGAATTACATAAAGGCATCACAGACTTCGATAAAAATGGTTCAAAAAGTAAATTTGGATGCAATAACACTTCACAGCAATGACATTAAACTACGTCAAAATGTATTTAAAGAACTGGTAAACTGTCTAAATGGCACTGACAGCTGTCATCGCAAGGAAACACCACGGAAAAACTGTAAAATTCACATACCATCAAATTTAGTACGGAAATTTTAAAATCAGCAAAATTAGCCAAAGCTAACTTGTATTATATATATTAATAAGGGGTCACTCACGTATTAAGTCACGTATTTTAACTTTGGCTTAAGACTAGTATCCAGATGTTTAAAAAAGCTTGTATAGCCGATCAAACAAGCAGTAGAAGGCGCGAAATACAAATTTTCTATGGGGCGAAAACCCTTCGCGCGTACATTTTTAAAATTTGCCGCCCTTTTTACTGGCGGAAATGGCTTGACAGACAATAGCCCGTTAAGAAGGGATCTTTGGCTTAAAAGACTAGTATCCAGGCCATCATGTTTAAAAAAAACTTGTAGATGCGTTCCGAAATCATTTTTTTTACCTTCATCGGTCTCGCGTATCCACATTAACTCATAACGATTTGATGACATCAACCTCCTTACGAATCAGCAGTAAAAGGCACGGCACGGGCCACATGGGAAATTATTCCAAGTGCCACGCTAACTGTCTCTCGGCCCGCCCTAAGACGTAATTAATTAACGCATGTGTACACACCTTTACTTCACGTTTTTGTTAATGTACACACGCCTTTATATTTTTGTGTCATGCACACATATGAACAGTTCTGTTGGAGTTTTTTATAGGGAGTTTCTGTATATATTAGGGATGTGTATAATTATGTTCTGAGCCTGAAGAACTTTATCAGTGATGTTTTAATTAGTACCAAAAAAGGTCGAGATTCACTTAAAACTGTCTCATAATCAGCCAACTAATACAAAGTTCAGGCAACCATGAATGGTCAGCTATGGCCTTAAAGGGACGTTTTAACCCTTTTTTCGCTTAACGCTGGTTGGGGTAATAAAATCTCGGAGGCACTCCAATGAGCTCAACTTTTGAAGCGCGGTACAAGACAGCGGGTCAGCAAGGGGGAGGCGCAGGGACGGAGTCGGGCGGGATCATTATTAGCCAATTATTATGTCTGTTTTTATAAAGCGATTAAAAATTAAAAATTAAATACGTGAAAGATTTTCTTGCTTGAGTAGGTACTTAGCTAATAACACTACCTACTCTAAGGGACCGACCACACCGGAACTAGTAATGTGTCTTATGCGTAGCGTATTTGTCATATACATATTTTGCTGAGTGACCGGTGCGTCAACGTTTTTTAAGGGGCCCACTGATTACCAGTCCGCCGGACGATATCGGCCTGTCAGTTGTTCGGAACTGTCAAATTTTTGATCTAACTGACAGGCTTATATCGTCCGGCGGACTGATAATCAGTGGGCCCTTTTAAGCAGCAGCGTGCCTGGTTTTTTATTTAACATGCATTTTGATTAAATACAATAACACACAATTTATATAAATACCGTAATAATATTTTTTAAACCTGTAAAAGTATTCCGCTGCTCTGCAGAACCATTTTTATCAGCGACCCCAATAAAATAGAATGCATAATACTTACAAAATATAATATGTCTATTTGATCGATATTTCGTTATGGTTACATCATTCAATACGCCGTAATTTCCTGAAACTGTAAAGAATAACTACTAATAAGCATAGTTAATATTAACTACGAAACATGTCGCCGATAAAAAAACAAAAATTTACCTGGAAACCTTAATCATAAGGTAAGCACAATATAAGCAGGCGGGCCGTATACTTGATTGCCACCGACGTGGAATAAAAAAAAAAGCAGGACGTTATATTAACCGGTTAATTTCATACGTAACTTGTACTAAAAGTGACTAAGATTGACAATACGAGTATGTAATATTTAACCAGATACGACTTGAGATTGAACAACAAATGTTATAAGTAATATTAGTCGTCTGATTTTCCTTTTATATGATTTCTATTCCGCGTTACTTTTTTAGGCTGACTGAACATTTAAAAATGTCTTATTTTACGATTCCATTAATCATCTCATATTATATTAATACCGTAAGTGTATTCGCGAAAGTGAGAATAATGCAAAGTACCCGCATTCGGTTGCTTAGAACGAGCGACCGACCGATAAGAAAGCAAAAGGTGTTTATGTGAAGACAAGTAGGTCAATAATGGCACTTTATCTTTTTTATAACTGTTAAGGCTTGAAAAAGCAGCATAACTGTGCATGTGTTTAGTCTTCACTGCAAGGCAACAAGTAGGTACACGAAAACTATGAAGATGTTTAATATTTAATAAAAAAATATTATTTTGAGGGATACAAACATTCTTCATAATCAATTCATAAAAATAAAAATTAACAAATAATTGCCACTTATAGTACTATAGTTACTATAACCATCCCAATATTAACCAATTGTATTGCCTTAGGAATTTTTACGAAATTTAATAGTGTTTGTCGATATGAAAATTTTTAAGCATTACAAATCAATGAAATGAGTCAGAAACGGTTATTTATTGCATAATGCAGCATGATTTTTGACGAATATGAAAATAGGTGGAAGAAATAACTAAGAAAAATGTTCACGCCATGATAAATGTACAAAAAATACAACTATAAGTGTAGACGCGCCAAAACCTGTCCGCAAAGGCTAGTAACGTGTCAATATAAAAAACCACCTCAGTCCACCCCTGGATCGGACGATGCAGTCTGAAAAAAAGTTTTTTCACTAACTGAAGCATTAATCCGCCCGGTATTAGTTTACTCGCTTTTACTATGCATGTGTGTGTACGTTGTGTATGAGTGCGGCGCGCCGTGCAACTTTCAGCACAGACTGAAAAAAAAAAACAGAGAGATCAAAGTTGCCGAAATTAACTTCTTTAATAACGACGAATATTTGGTAGTTGGATATGCTGGAAGTTTTATATTGAGGTTGATTTGACCGCTGAGTGTTACGTCGGTATTTGGAAGTTTGAATGTGGCAACTTTGTCGGTTGATGTGCAGCTGTTAACACATTGGGATGAAGTTTATATCGCTGTCACAGTGTATTTGCGTATAACGTAACTTAACAAAAAATAAGAGACACACAGATAACATCACAGTTTTCCTTTAAAACATTACAAAGCCTTTCCCTTCACGAATAGATACCTAATTGTACCAAGACAATGTTACACTTACAATTTTAAAAAAAATATTTCACCAACCGTCTATATTAGTTTTATTCCACTAGTAATTTGTATATCTCCTTCACCTTCCACATAATTATACTCTCAATTATTTCGGACGTACAGTGAGTTCATAAACATCTATACAAACCAACGTCCGAAAATATATTTACACGCGTCTAAAACACTGACAATAATATTAGAGGAAGTCTCTTTCTAATCAAAGGAATTGGAGAGAGACTTCCGCTAATATTATTAGTTACAAATTATCATGCAATCGGCCCATGGTCGTGTAAATATATATTTAGAACATTGGCTTGTAAAGGTGTTTGTGAGCACATAAATATAAATCCGTAAAAAGGTAGAGACTACACCTTACATACTCTATCCATTGCAGTCATCGGCTCTCCTCGAAAGCTGGACCGTCCACTCACACACACAGACGCACACACACAGGTGAACTCGCTTTAATAACCATTGTATTTGGGAACGATCGAAATGAGTGTTTCGAAATTCAAAAAGTCAGTGGTGTTTGGAAACTATTGCATTGGAACTAGAAGGGCGTAAGTTGGTTCGAATTTTGAAGTTATAACGCGTTTCGTTTTGAACGGTTCTAAACAAACGGTTATGAGTTTTGACGTTCATTATGTTCGGTTGGTTGGTAGGAAATAAGATGATATTTATAGGTTTATGTATCGTCAATTGTTCTTCTGCAATCACGTTTTCGTGTGTTTTGATGGTAAAATATGGCTGGCAAAAAATTAAAATTGGAAGATGGTTAGGACTATGCAAAATATAGTTTTCCTTAAGTTTAAAACATTACCTATAGAATAGGCCATACCGCGATGGAATGAAATAATGATTTATGACAATTAAATACGAAAATGAAGTCATAAATAGGTGGAAATATTAGCCGGAATCGGGTAGAGCGGTGCCTAGCCAAGGTAACAATCGCTTGCCTACGACAACGAAACGCTTTGTGTCTCTCTATCACTCTTCCATATTAGTGCGACAGTGACATTTGCGTTTCGTTCGTGATAGAGCATAAGCGATTGGCATGTTGGTTACGCACCCAGAGCCGCCAAGTAGGTACCTACTAATCCCACCCGAAATTACATTTTATTAAAAAAATTGTAATTTATTTATCGGCATTGCACACTAAACGTCCATTCCCTAAAAGTAATGTGTTCTTAATAACCCACAAACTATTTAATTCTTCGAACATTATCTCAGTACTGCGAATGCAACGCCCCTAATGTTATTATTAATAGTTAACCTATTTACGAAATTCCCACATCTCCCATCTCCCAATGGCGGTAAATCGGGTTCTGAGTGTAAGCAAGTCAACAATGAGCATTGTCCCCTAACGTCTTGGGGAAGACACGGGAATCTTAGAAGCGGCAAAATAAATTATACCTCTAACTTACACTCGAGAGCAGTGAAAACGTGTTACTTTGTATGTAAATTTCCATTGAGTGTACTAGTTGATTGTAACTGATTATTTGTAGGTTAAAATTGCTTCAACTACCGAATATAGAGTTTTGTATAACATTGTAACTTCGCATTTGAAAGTAATAAATACAAAAAAAATTTTGTTCTATTAAAAAAAGTTTTTTAAAGTTTGGTAAAACGTTATTCTCATACGTTTTTATTTAAGATTTATTTTAATCGTTACTGTGATCGGTTGAAGACGTTGATATTTACTGTAATTAATTAGCTTAGTACCGATAGTACCAACTTTACTTAATTCGGGATATTGATTCATGTAAGATTGTCCCTAAATATTGATTTATTTTATCTGATTTCTTCCCATATGATAAGGTACCTAAGGTACTTCGTAACTTCGTAACTCTATGGTCCCTTAAACGGAGTTCTCACGGGAATCGAATGCCTTGAGGGGGACCACAAGACGGTCTCCCCACTTTGCACATTGTGTTTACTTTTTTATTTTCTTTCTTGGGCATACATTATCAATTGACTTTAAATTTGCAATGACTCAAGATTTGGTTTTAAACGGATGGACTGCTTACAGTTACTAGGTACTCAGATGTTAATAAAATAGTGTCAGACCAAGATAACTCTACATGATTATTTTTAATCCTGGCCATTTAGAAAATGTAAATAACAATTTAAAGAGAAAAAACTGTTCTAATTTTAAAAACGGTCTATCAAAAATCGCGTCCGGATTCTTTTTAAAATTCGAAGGAACACAACTGTGACCCACCATCGTCTTTCAACTATAGTTTTTGCAAACGGCCAGCATCAAACAATGTTCCCCAAGACGTTGGCACATGCAGGTAGCAAGATGCGTTTTCTTAAGAAATCCCCATACATTTTTTGCACCAAAATCGAGTAAACTCCGAAGAAATTAAAACCGTAAAACTATATGATTAGAGTTGAATTTTAAGAACCGCATCAATTACGAGCGTTGACAATTGTTATATTTTATTTCGCTATATTGAATCCATCGAGCCATTTTAATTTAGACTATATAACCAACTATCAAAGATGATTTCACCTTGAACTTAGCTTTGCAAAGTCGTTGGATTTGAAAAGGTTGAATCGCAAAACGAACAGCTGATTCGGAATGTAACGGTTTTCGTTAAAAAAATACTTAATCAAACCAGCCAAACCTTGTGTAAGATTATTTTATTTGTATCTTTAGATACATTTTATTTGTATTTATAGTAAATGTGGTATTTCAAGATACGGTTTATCGTATCTTGAAATACTAGATTTACTCCGTTTTATATTTATCGAACAGAGATCCATGAGTCCATGATGCATAACATACGCTTTGGAGTTTATCTCCAAATCTACCATAGGTCCATAGAAGACCTAATGCTAGCTGAAAACTATGAGAGTACGTATTAATAATCTGTTTAAATGAAGAACTAACTTCAACTTTTTTGGAAAACAAAAGGGTTGTTCCACTTTAAGTCCCGTATCGTAAAATTGGGTACTTCTTTCAGCCCGCATCGGCCATGTGGGCACGCGAACGCTACTTGCTTACAAATTGCTTGAACGATCGTTATCTTGGTTTGTTATTATCTGAGTAGAAAGTTTGCATTTCCATACGAAGTTTGTGAAGGTGAAATTTGCAGTTTTCGCAATGCAAAGTCAATTTTACACGACGGGCGACTGATTGTGAGTGAGTCTAAGTGTGGTCTACGTAGACTGATGGGATACGATTTTTTCTTTATAGCTTATAGCATGGATCTATTAAAATCTACATAAAGTATTCTGGTGGGCATTAGTAGACTAAATTTAGACATAAAGACGAGGCATGTACGAGGGGCGTTCAATAAATTCTCGATATTGATATCTTACAACCTTTTTGAGTATTTCTTTTGTTACTGGCCACTAAGAGTCATTCATAGACTTTTAAAAAAAAAGTAAAATTCAAACCGATATGTTCTTGTTTTTCTGCAATTGCCGAACAAACGTGAGCACCATGAGCGATTTAACAATGTTAATTAAATTAGAGCATCGAGCCGTAATAAAATTCTTGACCAATCAGGGTAAAAATCAAAAAACTATAAAAGAAGAAATGGATTGTGTTTACCGTGAGTCTGCTCCTTCTTTATCTACCATTCAAAAGTGGTCAAGTGAATTTAAACGTGGGAGAGAGAGTATTGAAGATGATCCTAGACCAGGCCGGCCTGTAGTAGCTACTTCACAAGAAAATATTATCAAAGTGGAAAAACTTATATTGGAAGACGGCCGAGTGAAGGTAAAATCAATAGCTCAAATAACCGGTCTTTCTGTTGGTACCATACATGATATTATCCATTACCATCTTAATATGTCAAAAGTAAGTGCGAGATGGGTTCCGCGAATGCTGACACCGGTTCAGAAAGATATGCGAGTAGCTTGTTGTTCCGATTTTATTGACCTGTGCGGTGAAAATCCTGATGAGGTGCTGCAAAAGATAGTTACTGGAGATGAAACCTGGGTTCATTATTATGACCCAGAAAGTAAACAGGAGTCCATGCAGTGGCACGTTAAGGGTACAGCTCATCCCAAGAAGTTCAAGGTCATCCCTTCAGCTGGCAAGGTCATGGCCACAATATTTTGGGATTGTGAAGGAATATTACTGATCGATTACAAACAAAAGAGTGTAAATATCACAGGACAGTACTACGCTAATATTCTACGTCAATTAAGGGGTGCAATCAAAGACAAGAGGCGAGGAAAATTAACCAAAGGTGTTCTGCTTCTGCATGACAACGCCCCTGTGCATACTGCTCATATTGCCAAGGCGGCTATTCTTGAATCTGGGTTTGAAACTATTACTCACCCACCGTATAGTCCGGACTTAGCCCCCAGTGACTTCTTTTTGTTCCCCAATCTTAAAAAGGATCTGCGTGGAAATCGATTTTCTGACGATGAAGCGTTGAAGGCGGCAGTGGAGGAGCATTTTGACACCAAAGATAAAAATTATTTTTATGAGGGATTAAAAAAAATAATAGATCGATCTTTTAAGTGTATCAACATAGGGGGGGAGTATATTGAAAAATAAAAATATTAAACTTATCGTATTTGTTTGTTTTCATTCACATACCGAGAATTTATTGAACGCCCCTCGTAACAATACAATGTATAAAACGAGAAGAAAAATCAAAATGGAAAATCAAGACAGGCAGACACCAAAAACCCGACAGGTAACTATATAATGAACGTTGACTCAAAACTCAAACTATGCGACGTCAAACAATTAAATTTCAACTGACGAAACGCGAAACGAAGGCTAATGAACGATATCACTAGACGTGTGTCTGACACTTGAGTCACAATGAGAATAAAAAGTAAAAAGTACCAGGCTCAGGGGCGTCGAGGATTTGATTAGCCAGCTTCGCTTCGCTCAACTCGCTTCGCTTGCTTCGGTTCGCTCTTCGCTATCTTCGCTTCGCTTACGAGGGCGAATCGAGCATTCGAGACTCGCGAGGCTAATTACTTACGAGTTCGCATTCAGCCTTTTTCACTTTTGAAACTTGTGACGCGTAGTCTCGTGCGGTTTGTAATTGATTTGTGTTGGCTTTATTAAATTGTGCTCAGTTTATTAGCAAAGAAAAAAAATCTTATCGCGCAAGGAATTTAAGTTACAGAGCGGAACAAGGAAAACTTAATAAGTATTTCATTACCCAAATGTTTAATGTAGGTAATCTTGTTTAAAAGTATATTTTACACATGGCCACTAATTATTTTGTTTCATATTAGTCATTAAAATTCTAAAGTCCTTGTGACGCACGAAATTATCAGCATATTAGAATCATATTTCATTTTTACTTATGACGCACTTAGAGCCCACTTGAACTTTGTCCGACATCTGTTTATCGGACAAATAAGCTGAGACATCTGAAAGTAATTATAGTAAAAGATATCGAAGTATTACGCTTTACACTCGATACAAAATAAAATCAACTAGCGACCCGCCCCGGCTTCGCATGTAGTAAAAGCGTGATTTTTTCCGATATCAGTAGCAAACATATATTTCAACCAATTTATACAAAACCTTAACAAATTATACACCTAAAACCTTTCTTAAGAATCACTCTATTGATAGGTGAAAACTGCATTAAAATCCTTTCGGGAGTTTTTGAGTTTATCGCGAACATACAGACAGATGCAGCGGGGGACTTTGTTTTATAAGATGTTGTAGTGATGATATAGTTGGTCGAGCAAATGTTGTCAGTAGAAAAAGGCAGCAAATTTAGAAAATGTAGACGCGTAGGGATATCGTCCCATATAAAATTTTGAATTTCGCGCCTTTTTCTACTGACAAGATTTGCTTGACCATACATAATGTGACACATTAAATAATACTGCCCAAAATAAACAAATGACAAAATGCATGCAGTTTTTCTTATGAATCTTAAATACTTGAGGAGACTAGATACGAAAAGTGACGAACAAAAGAACTTAAAAAAAGATGTATGTATAATAAAACGTAAAAGTCTAGTTTTTTTAACACCAATTATCCAAAAGGCACATAGCACAAAAACGTCCAAATATAGTTCTATCAATGCGGTTAATCCCCTAATTAGGGCGGAACATTTCAACAGCGAAAAGACATCTAATTATTTAGGCACTTCATTTACTTAGTCAATTAGTGCCTTCGTCAAGTGCCAATTAAAAAGATAAGTGCGAGCGAGAGGTTCGAGCATCGACTCGACTCGACTTAGAGATACACGTACGGCTCGATAAACATTCGAGTGTTATTGGATCATGTGTCATATGATTGAGAGTGAAATGGTTGAGATTTTATTTTAGGTGATACAAATATACCCTTTTGTGGGTGGCGAATGGTTATTGAAATTCTGTCTAAAATTGTTAGTCATTGCTATTGTATTAAATATTAGGTTTTCCTTCTAATTTAATTTATACAAACAAAATAAATATTAAATACCTTCCTACATATTTCTGGGCGTTATTTCGGTTAGTAAAAAATAATCCTACCTATCCTTTATAGGTTATGGCGATTTTTTATTTATTTATTTAGATTTAAATCTTTTTTCGATTAGTTGTATACCTACGGTGGTGTTCGATTTAGACGATTTAGAAGTAACATCGTTTATAGATGAACTGCCTATTTTATCGGAATCAGTTGCAATAATATTTAAGCTTGTAATATATACTTTAAAATTTCAAATAGTTTTTGTCGATATTATACATTGACTTATTAAGATAATATATTTACACTTAGTAGACGTATGTTTCTCTTTATACATATAAAGTCCTCGAGGGTGCACGGAATTCGTGTTCATACCTACTGTATCTATATGTTAGTGTACGTTTCTTCAATAATAACGGTTTTTGCTATAAGGAAACAAATTCATATTGTTTTTATGAAACTATCACCAGAGGGCGCCATAAGCTCTTAAGGGATTACATATACCTACTTGAGAAAATTAGGCTCAGGCCGCCGTGGCCCGGGTGGCCGAGCAGTCTAGGCATCTGCCGCGAAGGCAGAGGACGCTGGTTCGAATCCAACTCTAGGCACTGGGCACTGTAAAATGTATTTTATATATGAAATCTATTTAATCGAATTTAAACTATCGTGAGACATATTACCTAGATTCTCCGAAACATGTCGCGCGAGTGACTAAAAATACGTGAGTGAAACCGCTAAGTTAGTTAAATCTATTTAAGTTAATAACGTTTTTTTTTCTTGTTTCCAGGGAGTTCTACTACATCCAGATGGAGAAATACGCCCGGCAGGCGATCAGCGAGGGTCTGAAAACGGCGGACGACATCCATGTCGCCGGCGACTCGGAGCTCTACCGGGTGCTCAACTTGCACTATAACAGGAATAACCATATTGAGGTGAGTTTTACACCAAATAATCACAGATACAAAAAAATCGGCCAAGTGCGAGTCGGACTCGCGCACGAAGGGTTCCATACCATTACGCTGAAAAACAGCAAAAAAAAACACGCAAAAAAAACACATAAATATTTATTTTATTCTGTTTTTAGTAATTGTTGTTATACCGGCAACAGAAATATATCATCTGTGAAAATTTCAACTGTCTAGCTATCACGGTTCATGAGATGAGACAGCCTGGTGACAGACAGACAGACAGCGGAGTCTTAGTGATAGGTTCCTGTTTTTACCCTTTGGGTACGGAACCCTAAAAACGACTTGACAAAACAGTTGTGTAATCGGGTAATTCCGAAAGGAAAAAACACTAAAAAAGTGGCGGATACTTTCGAAAAGGGACTTACGAGTACTTATTTTTAATTTTTATTATCGGGATTATGAAATTCCTAAATTACCAGAATACACTTGTCTTTACCTTCGTATGCCGTCATACGAAGGTAAAGACAAGTGTATTCTGTACAAAATAACAAAATCATTATAAAAATAGTTAATAGTTAAATTATCAAGCAGAAACGTCCGCAAACGATGCTATTATTAAGAGGCTCATTGGCTCATATATGGTGGAAATATTCGCTGTATTGAGTTAGGTCTTGGTAGCTCAGATGGCAGAGCACTGTACTAGTGATCCAGTGGTCGTGGATTCAAGTCCCACCCAAGACAGTGAATTTTTCCACTTTTATATTATTTAGTTTAGAGTTATCTCGATTTGCTTTCCTTCGGTTACTGAAAGTTTTTGACCACACAACGCCGTGTCATACCTTGGACTTATCTTCAACTAAAAAAGTTATGATATAAATAGTAAAGATTACATATGCCGGCACTATTGCAAATAACTTAGTTGATTGTAACCCTTCTGCAGTGTGAAAATAAACGTTCTGAGTTAAGAATAGGTTAAAAATATGAAAGGTTAGGGAACAGAGTTGAATGACATATTTAGAATATCACGTTAAATATAGTTGGTCAAACCAAATTGTCAGTAAAATAAGAACAAAAAAACTATACTCATCCTTTTCTTTTGGGTGCTAGTACTAGTGTAAGATAAAGATAGTATGATTCTATCTGTCTATGTTTGAAATGAGATAGTCCTTGACAAACTATAGGTATAAAACGTGGAAGGGTTGGATAAGAGTATATTAAGACAGCAACTTAAAACCAGGCTCCTATCCAAACCGAAAGACAAAGCGAAAATTGTAACAAAAAATGGAAAACTCGAGATTGCACACTTTACGTACGAGTACCAAAAGTCTTAACAGCTCAATTAAACAATAACAATTAGGAACATAAACGTGGCCCAGAGCGTATCTTTTGGGCGCCTCCGCCTCTCCGTCCCTCTGCGTCTGTTGCAAACTGAAAGAGTTCTCATATACAAACGAAAAAGTGACAAAGGGCTTAATAATTTTGTCTGTAAATTATATTATCTTGTACTAAATATACACATGCTAATAAGCACATTGTTTTATTTCCAGGTTCCGCCCAACTTCAGATACGTGGTGGAACAGACGCTGCGCGAGTTCTTCCGCGCCATCCAGGGCGGCAAGGACACCGAGCAGAGCTGGAAGAAGTCCATCTACAAGGTGATCTCGCGGCTCGACGACCCCGTGCCCGAGTACTTCAAGTCGCCCAACTTCCTCGAACAACTCGAGTAAGCCTCCCCGAGGCAACACGCCTCGAGCGGCCAGCTCGAAAAACAAAACAAAACTTTTGGAAAAAATGTTTCGCACACCAAAATTATACGACACTCGCATTTAGGCCTTCAGAATCAAAATTATTAATAAAAAAAAGTTAAATTAAATTATAAATTTTGAAGTTGGACGTGGGACGCGCGCAAGCGCTCTAGACAATTCATTAGGTTATCGAGTAAGAGAAAATTTAAGTCACCTAGAATTTTATTTCTGCACATAATATATTTCGCTATATATAATTATTATTATATTATTATTAAGTATTATCTTAAAAATGGTTTTATAGTTGTGTATATTATCTTAAAAATCATTTATTGATTTATTCTTTAAGAAAAAAAAAACGATTAATATATTAATTGCTTAAGTTTTGATTTTGGTTGTTTTTATTTTGTTTTCTATCCTTTTCCTTTCCTTCGGAGCAAGTTCCAGTTGCGTTGCATGTTGCGTTGGTTGTTGGCCATCGGAGGCACAAAATTGTCAACCCTTACCTCGTCTTAATTATTTTAGGGATATTTAACGTTAACCATAGTTATTAGTACAATAGAGCAGGGTTATTTTTCGATCCACAAATAAAAATAATATTTAACAAATTATTTTTATACTGATAGCCGGTTTTGTGTTCTTGCAGAGGATTTTACGATAAAATAGACAGACACAGAAATTCAAATAACATTACACATCTTTCGTTGATATTACAGTAAGCATCCTTGTTTGTATTAAAGTCTCGGCAGGTCGGTTCAAGTTCAGTTGTCTGACGACAGATAGGGTTAAGTTTATATTTGTTAGAAGAATAATCTTTTCCAAAAACGCGCCGGGCTTTGCGACGCGCGCGTCTTCCCCTCGACACTCAAATATACAATATGCTAATCCAAATCTTCATATCTATAACAGTTAACTGGGTATTCATGTAGTTCAGGTATTTACGTTTCCGAATTCTGTATTACATTTAGGAGTTTTTACAGTCAAGAGGGAAGCCGTCCGCCTCGCAGGCGGGCGCCTCGCGCCGGCTCTCACGCACTCATAGACATTCGAACCACACCCAAACAGAAAACAATAGTTGAAGGCAACACACAATAGACCAGACCCCATCAAAAACAATACAAAATCATACTACACCACTTTCGGCTGACATACACAAAAATCCACTGGGCCACCTCGTCCGATCAGAAGTGCCTTCAAAAATGTTGATTTTTTACAAGAAAAACTAATAAAATTAATTGAAAAGGGCCCTCAATAGTACCTACTGCCCAACCTAAGCCGGCGCGCGGCGTCCGCGCGACTTGCGCGTTCTAACGAACAGTATACATACACACACTATTATACTATAGAAGATTAATTAGTTTGATTCGTAGATATATGTAGCGCGGCGCCACGAGCGTCGCGCGGCGCGAGCCAGTCAAATACAGAGTCTGCCTCGCAAAGGCTAGCAGCAGTGCGAGGCAGCTCGGCCTCACCTGGCGCGTGCCGCGCGAGGCAACCAGCCCGCACAACTCGATGTATTTGTTATAACATGTAGATGCCGGCCGTCCGCCCCACGCAAGGAAACACTTTCCTTTTCACATCCTTGTTTCGACAGAAGACAAATTATTTTCACGCTTCCTATAGATATATTGATAGATAGTGTACAGAGATGTATAGCCATGTACATATACGATAGTTTTAATACAGATGACAATTATCGAGTTAACTATCTAGCCACAGTTTTAAGTGAACCACAATAGAAACGGGAGAATTGCGAATTGATTTGCGGAATTGTACAAATGTTATATCATCCTGATTTTCGAGTATGTAACCCGAGTCAGGCAGGCGGCCGGCCTAGCTAAGCAGGTGTAAGCATTTTTCATTTGATATTGACACGTTTGTT
The DNA here is from genome assembly GCF_947568885.1 of Cydia strobilella. Lineage (NCBI taxonomy): Eukaryota > Metazoa > Arthropoda > Insecta > Lepidoptera > Tortricidae > Cydia > Cydia strobilella. Next base: position 4,171,906 of record NC_086056.1, read on the forward strand.
ATCGTTTAATTTGTAACCATTTGAACTATTACAATAATATAAGAGTACCTCAGTTTAGGACGGACCAGGCGTCGACTGGTGTGCTTAGAATAGCGTTCAGGTTAGGTGAGAGATACGGATACTTTAAGACATCACATCAAACACGCAGACTCCTCCTTTTGGCAGCCGGTTTTAAGTTCCAAATTTCCCTAGTTGTCCGAATTCGAAGTTCGAATTCCCACCCATCAAACAGGCCAGCAATAGCCCGGTTTCAGTTCCCTTGAGGTTCTTCCCGTCAGTCGCCGCAGGGTGTCATATGTTACGTTACGATGTTTTTGTTAAATGTTGTCTGTTCCGTTCTTACCATAAATAATGACAATTTAGAGCTAAGAAGAATTTTCTAAAAGCTGACTGACACATCTTCAGCCATGAATTGAAGAATGGAATTGATTACGTTTACTCTAAAGATTTAAGTACAGACGCATTAGATTTAACTTTTTAGCTCTAAACTGTCAGCCGGAGTAATCCTTTAGTAAATAATGAATCCGTTATTCCGATCTCTCCATAGACTTCATATGTACTAGAAATATTCGCAGGCTACACACACACATTACAATAGAATATATTGATTTTCCATCGACAGTACTCAACCGAAACCGTATTTTCAGACTAGGAGCCGTGAACTTTTAGGATAGGTTTATAAGACAGAGGAACCATTTGAAAAAGTTTTCAAGCATGTTTTATCCGGATTTTTTACTTGAGCGATACACTGCGCAAGACCACAACGGATCGCGCGGTTCTTTATATCTAAGTTATTGGTTGACAATTTTCTAAATTAGTGTAAAGACTCAAGTTTGAAACATCGAAATATTAGTCCACAGTGATGCTGGGAGCTATCCCACGGAAAAAGTACAAAATTCGGTGTTGACTTTAAAACTCATGTTTGTATCTATAATGTATGTAGATTTATTGAAATTGCCCTTTCGGCAACGTCAGTTGGTTTGGAAGCTTTGTAATGTAGAGATAGAGTATTCTGTTTGGTATATTGATGTATGGGATATTTATGTTACTTACTCTTTTAGTACTTCGATTCCGTCTAAAGGTGTCGTTGGGCTATCATTATGAAAGATATATGTAATTATTTTCAAAATTAATTATAAATAAAAAACAATATAGAATGTATTTGGTTTCACGTTTGGGTATTATGGTTCCTAAATTTTCGAAAATTGTAATAGACTCTATTGTATGTAGCATTTCATTTTTGGAAGTTAGAAGACATATAGATGTACCAAATAGTTGTATCAACTTTTCTATACTTGAACAAATCATTAAGAAATGCTGAAATTTAGGTGATAATGTACTTAAGTATCATTTGTTTGTATCAAATAAACGTTTTCAAAATTGAGCACGGAATACTATTAGATCTCGAAACTGACACTGCCGACGCCATGTAGCGAGGCGTGTCCTCTTAATGTTTACACGATTCGTCGTAAGCAAAGATAATTTTGTAATGAAATTAAATTTAAACGAGTAAATGGAAACATATTTTCAATATCCTTGTGGTCTTCATCGACAGCGATCCACGTTTTGTTCGGCGTGCGCGCAGGCGGCGGGCGCGGACTCAGTGATAAATTAAAAATTAGTTACAAAATTTAAAAAAAAAACGAAATTATTTTAGTAGCGGCGCTCGGCGTACGCAAGTTTGACTAGTGTTTAGGCGTTCTTTCGGTATCCTCGCATTTCGGCTAAGTGTGGGCCCGCGGCCGCCTCGCCTGATATATTTAGTACAAATTTCATGATGTTAAGGTAACGAGGCTCAAAGCGTTTCTTTCGGGCGCCCCCGCCCCTCCGTCGCTCGACGTCGTGTATAAAATTTTATTCAAAAAGAGTATTTTTGTATTGAATATTTCTAAAGTGGGTGTAAAGATCAAAAAATTCATAAATTATAGTGTTGACAAAAATACGTTAGGTAAATTTAGAAAGTCATGCGTTTTTTGTATTTAATTTTAAGAATAGCGTCGGGATATTAAAAGTTTAGGAACAACCATTTGTAAATATGGGAGAGACGGGGCGAGGGGGGGCGGGGACGCATTATAGATAAAACAAATATTATAAATAACTTAAAGATGTTTATATGGTTCTGGATGTAAAAAAGATAAATTTAAAGGCGATTTTAAGATGGAATAATGTCGGTATTGGTCTCGGAATGGCTACCGGTCACTATTGTAATCTGTGGGCCTCAGACTCGAACCTAGTGTAACGACAAACCTAACCTAACTACGCATTAATATTACGGTTCTTAATACAATACTTATACATTAATATAATATCACATTGTCATAATGCTTTAGTTACGAGCGTGTGTCTTTTGTCCGTGAATGTTTAGCTAACCACTGTTGGTGTAATTTAGAGTAAAGTGGATCATTGTGGTTGGAAATTGTATCAAAAAGTCTAAATTGTCCCTCGGGGCTATCGCGAATTGCGACTCAACATTGGAAAACAATTGGCTATACTAAATCTGATCAAAATTCTGGAAGTAACGGTGATAGAGCATGGTGACTTGTTGATACCAGAGGGGTGTTTCTTCGTCAATATAACGAGTAATAACTAATAAAGCTAAGCTTTTATTTGACTTCTGTATTTTATTTATTGTCCTTCCCTTTTTACTGCTAAGATAAATCATATTATTATGAGAACTTTACACAGGAGAATTAAAAAGAATACGTATGTGAATACACAACTTTGGGAACAAATCAAATTATTTTATTAAGTACCTAGTCACACTACTATAGGTATATAAATTATAAACTGAAATAGATGTCATAAATATATTAAAGAAAAAGTGACGAAGCCCTACAGTGGTGAAGGCCTTCACTTTTTCTATCTATTTCAGTTTATAACGTATGTGAATAATAATGAAATTGAAAAAAAGCCTATTGAGACCTCAGTCAGTTTAGCCGACGATAAATGGAATCAGATCAACATTGACTGCACGAGCTGCCTCACGGAGCTCGTCTAGCGGGGCAAGCGATTGCCACTGACCCTGTACCAAGGTTGCCACGCAAGGCAACGGCCTCAGCGAGGCAACTCACTTGTAGTCACTCTGGCGTTTGGGGCTTGCAATTCGATTATTCTAATATGTCGAATGTTCGACCTGTTTTGATATTCGAATATTCAGCCGCTAAGTTTTCGAATATTCGAATATTTTTTTATTATTAGAAAATAGTTATTTGTTATACAAGGGTGCAAAGTTGTATTTTACCCGCGAGTGTGGAATTGAAACACGAGCAAGCGAAAGGATTCTATAGTTGAACCACGAGCGAAGCGAGTGGTTCTAAAATAGAAACCTGAGCGTAGCGAGTGTTTTAACACACGAGGAGTAAAACACATTTGCACCCGTGTGTAACACAAAACTTTTCACCTCACTATAGCGAGGAAAGTGCAACATCCACAGGCGTTAGATCATCTTTATCACTGGAATCACTCATTTTTTTACGATATTATAACAAAAACTCTGGAAATTCTGTATTTTACGTGAGAAGTTATTAAGTAAAAAATTTGTTGACAATGTTGACATTTCTGACGTATTAAATGTCAATGATGCGTTTTGAAATTGCATCGACTCAACTTGTGCGTTCAGAATTATACTTAACATCATTATTAAAAAACAAACATTTCTTATGGAACTTTAAGGTTTATGACATAGAATCATTAAATAAAGCTAAATTTAGATTTTTTTATTAGATTCTCAAACTATTCGTTTAATGATAATTAATATCGAACGAACCATTATTATGAGCGTTTTACGTTTTGTTATCTGTCAAGCTACTTAAACACGCTCCATCCAAGGTCAAATTACTTTCCCCACTAGTGGATAAAATGCGTTTTTCCGCGCTTGTTTTAAAGGATAAAAGACAACTTTCCGAGCTAGTGAGGGGAAAAATATCTTTCATCCGCTATAGTTATAGTTGATGTATGTTTTACCGGGTATTTACAGTGAATAGGGAACGGTAGGTACCCAAATGCGAAGAAAATAATATTTTACTGTGTTCCTCTCGATAGGCTTCGTGATATTACAGCTAAATCTAATAGTTTAACTACTTCTACCTGTGTGTGGTTACGCGAAACTATGAAAACTTGAGATAACTAGATAGGTATCCGGACGAGGTAAAAATAACTGCGAGGAGTTACGCATCTTAACTTCAGTCATAGAGTAACTTATACTAGAGCGGTACTGTCATAGTAAATTTTGTAACCCCAGTAAATTCATTGCCATCTGTCGACACACTATAAAACTAAAATTGAAGATTTGTAAAAATACGAAATATAGATAATTTTTTTTTTTTATTTGCATTAATTATTTTGATGATTTTGACCCATGTTCTTTCACTGATATGCGTTAAAATTGTTCAATAACAAACGAAACCGTCAACGCCATCTATACGACTGTAGGCCAAAACTAGTAGCGGCCTCTGAACGAGAATCAAATGTTCTTGATTTTCGAGGCACGTTTTTTCCTTAGACTGTATCCATCTATTACGGAGTTATATCTATTTTTGCTTGAGTTGAAAGAGATACGCATAGCTCAATCTCAAAAAAATCAAAAACGTTTATCTTAAAATATGGAATATCTCAGTTACTAGACATATTTTGTTTTTTTTTAAATAATTATGTTAAGCGTAATGCCTAAATTCTTTTTGCACTGGATATGCATATCTGTTATCTAAAGCAAAGATACCAAATATACGTCTGACACGCCAGTGTCGTTATGACAAACTATTATTTTATCATAACGACATAGTTCACGCTTTGCATCACAGATGGCGCTTTTATTAAAACTTATTATTGCCACCTGGCGACGGTTCGACAAACTAAATAGAACGCCCAAAGACAACGGTTCTTAGTTCTTACTTAATACAAAGATATATAACTTCGTAATAGATGGATACAGTCTAAGGAAAAAACGTGCCTCGAAAATCACGAAAATTTGATTCTCGAGGGCGCCACTAGTTTTGGCCTACTCTCGTATAGAGGGCGTTGACGGTTTCGTTTGTTATTTATAATTATATCCTCTTTGCTTAATATAATAAAATTAAAACACTTGTTTATTCAAGTTTCAAGTATGTAATAATAAATCTAGAATAAGAATCTTATTTTTCGTCATCTTATCCCCAATATTCTATCGTACTTATTCATGCAAATTTTAAGTTTCTTATTCTCATTAGGCAATAACTAGTCACCCCAAGTCCTTGAGTAGGTACTTTTGAAAATTCAAATGAACCAATTTGCCTAAAGGCAGGTTTTCAGCTGACAAACCTTCAAGGTGATCGGGCAATTGAGATTCACTACTTGAGGGTTGATTACTAATTTAGAAGGGGGAACCTAGGTACATATTAATTAGCAGCTAATACAAACGGATCGAAATATGTTGAGCGATTATGCGCTTAAAATAAATTGAGCACCTAAAACAGTGTGTAAATCCAATACGGGCAAAAAATAAACCAGAAATTAAAGATGCCTGCGCCTGCACAGCGTTCTTGCCCTGACGCGGGCGCTGACAAGACGCTGGAAAGACGTTGACGTTCGAAAAACGTTACTGACGTTGCATCGTCGCTGCGTGGCGCTGGTGAGACGCTGGCCCTCGATAAATGCTGCTGCCATCGCGCCGACGTTGACGCAACGCAAAAGTTGCGTCGCCGTCGCTGGCAAGACGACGACGCTCGAAAGACCGCCGCAGTTTGTGCGATGATAACCTCTTCTTTTGATTTTGTAGCCCCCATGACGAAAGGTGAATCAGCAACAGCGTAACTGCCCGCACGCGCGACACCGTATATGGCAGGATCGCCATGTAAGGTGAGGATTCGGAGTTAAGTAGAAACGAGTGTTCAGCTTAAACGATGCTTTATTACTGCACTGAATACATGAGTAAATGGTCCTTATATATATCCTATAAGCTACATACATAACTATATCTAGTATACACTACACGTTAGTGTGGGGTGGCCCTTAGTTCGTAGACACAACGACCTTCACGAAATAAGACGCCAGTATTCCAACAACCCCATAATGACTGACTGTATTGTATACTCTTCCTTAATTAAATCACGAAATATGAATAAGACGCGAGTTGGTACAGTGGCTGTTAACAGCCACTGAGTAGAAAGCGGTGCACACCGCTCGACACCCCTGAGCCGCTATACACCGGTGTTGCCCTTGAGCCATCCTCTATGTCGCTTTTTGTGGGGGCCCATCTTGTGAGGGCGAGTCACCGTCTGCCGGAAATAAAATTGCATTGCCATTTTATCTCAATTTTGCTTAGATGGCATTTCTGGTAACATTTTCACAATAAAATGTGCTGTCGGAATAAATACGAGGGCTGGGTGGTCAAACCCGATTAGTCTAGAACGTCTCTAACTAAGCACGTCACATGTAGTTCTAATTTCAAAAACCCATTTACTTATCGGGTTTTACCTTCGGATAATCGGGAATTGAGTGACGCTCGGGGTTAGCGGAGGCGGGGGAGGGGCGCGCTCACCTATCTTATGATAAGATAGGTGAGCGACTAATTGCAATTTGCATTGGTCAAGATAAGATTCTTATCTCGACCAATGCAAATTGCATTTAGTCGCACGCGCATCTCCGCATGACCGGTCGTGCGCTTCCGTGTTGCATTAGATCTCTCGTACACGCACGATCGCGAACGTGACCGTGACACACAACAATGTTTACAAACCGGGGGTACTATGAAATGGTGCGGGTATTCGTCAGTAGTGGCAGACCTCGCAGTGTACGTGAGGCTCAGAGACTTTACGAAGCAGACAGTCTTCCTCGACTGCGGAACGCTGGGCTACGAAATGTGTAGGTCTCTTGATAATCACAATAATGTGGGTAGGCCAAGCGATATATAAATAAAGTAGTCTATATGCTCGGTAATGGTCGTTTGTGTTTCTCCTGGCATGGCGCAGCCGGTTTTTATGGTTTAAAGTGATTAATTTCGTGATTCTGACTACTCATCAAGTGCAAAAAATAAACTGTGAGTGATTTGCGATGGAGTCGGCACAAATCCCATCACAGAATAAGTAATAGTATTATCATACAGAACGGCCACGCACCGCCCCGCCCCGACTCGAATTACCTCGCCCCGCGACAGCAGATTGACGGCCGTTTGCCGGCCGCTCAGTACTGTTTTTAAGCAACTTACTCAATGACGCAAGCCGCGTGTACAGACGTGCCGTTCACACATAGAAACGCAAGTGATTTTTGATGTATAGCGTGTCCGCCCTGTGCCTCCATCTCCGTTTTGTTTTTAGAACGGTATCGCGAGTGTAACTACGGGCAATCTCAGCAGACAGTGGTCAAAATGGCGGAAGTCCTTTGAAACATATTCAAAAGCATGTGAATTCGGCAAAAAGAGATGTACAACTTGACATATTATTGCATGTTATCGGGGAATAGTGCAGAGAAGTATATGACCAATTCACAGAAACGTTTGCAACAACAAAGGCCCTATTAGACAGATTTGATAAATATTTCTTACCTGCGAAGAACTTAACAATGGAGCGACAGAAGTTTTTTATGCGTAATGAATTTGACGGTGAATCGACTGAGCAATATACGTTTGAGCTAAAAAGATTGAGCTATAAGAAGAAGAAAAGATCACTGACTGCCGCCGTCAAAAACGACTCGGTTACGGCTACAATGGCACAATCAAGGCCAGCTTGAAGAAACTCAGCTTGGTGTTAAAACCGCCCCTTACATTTTGATAAATTAGATCCAGTTAAAGTTTCGAATCAGGATTCCGGCTATTACCTACTAGTTGGTTTTAGGTTGACTCTCATTAACGTTTGATTTGCGAAATGACCACGGTCGAACGCGAGCATTAGCGAGCCACATAGTTGGACATAAAAAGGATTCATACATTGTGGCGGGTACTCCTATTTTGAAAGACTTGTAGTCCCCTTTGGGCTTAAGTTCGTCCACAGTGCATGCTTGAGTAAGAGTAAGCAGATATGCCCGTATGTCCTCCGATCCTGAAGCCAATTCCACAGATGCTCTTGAACTTCCGATGCTCCACTTTGAATAGTATCCGGCCCGGCAGTGCAGCGGACGGAGGAGAACCGCTTTTTACTGCTGTTATCATCAGTTTTCTGAGATTTATCAGCAGACAGATCCTCGTAGTTTGCGACCTACCTTGATTTCTGGCCCGCCAGCAACAAGCTTGGGTAATTTAGTGACTTGGATGGCACGTCGCAAAGCGGCATGGATTGGGAATTGTCGCTTTGCAGTATTCACTCCGATGGCGGAGGGACTATTATTGTCTATGTTCCTGTAGTTTCTGCCTCTCATTCCAAACATTTGCCCCGTTCTCTACCTTATCATCGACCAGCAGCGACGCCGTCAACCTTTTATGGCCACATGGACAGGTATCAGTTGATTCCCACTCACTTAGTCTTCTGCGATAAAACTCGCAGCACATTCCTTGAGAGTGGTATAGAATTACATGTAGAGCGGCAGGTTATGTTAATCTACTTCACTCGAGTAAATCTAAAAAATCCCTAATTGCGCTCCCCTAGTCATTCATACAGTTTTAAATGGGTTTATAATATTTATAATAAATTATCTTTCTATTAAACGCACTGCTTTGAATATATTATCATTACCTTCTTAATTCGTTCATTACCTTCCCTAGTAAAATTGAAAGGAAAATAAATTAATGAAACAGATATCAATAATCATAATCATTTATTTGCACATAAATAGTAGATTGTTAACCAAGGGATGAAAGGCACTCATTTTTGCCGAGGTATTTTGGTGCTCGAACGCAGTGAGAGCGCCAATAGTCCGAGGCTGAAATGATGCCTTTCACCCGAGTTAAACACTCTACTTTTCATTTCGAATACGAGAAAAGTAAAGTGCATGTGTTTTTTTTTAAACATGAATAAGTATACATTTTTATAATATTTCTTGAAGGTACTTTCAATTAACAATTAAGGCAAAAGTATCGTTATTTATGGAATGAAAAGTCAAATATCGGAATGGAAATTGTATAACAAATCCATTTAAACTCTAATTTCAATTGTTTATCGTACAAAATATTAAAAAAATCGTACTTCGAACGTAAAATGCTCTAGTGCAGACACGTATCATTTTCTGCACACCTTTTAGAACAACAATGACCCTCTTTCAGAGCATGAGAAATGAAAAAGAGTTTTACATAGATATTCGAATGAATGAATGAATGGGAATGAAGTTTCGGAAGTTTTTGTCACCTAAGTCGGTTGACATCAGACCTTGATTTTGCAGAATAAACCACCTGAAAGGCAACACTAAAACACCTCATTTAAGTATAATTATAATAATGTACACTTGGCACGGCATCGGCACTTAGTGTATAAATCACTGGATGGCGATGAAGATTTATCTGAACCACACTCCTTTCCGACACGAGAGAACGTAGCTATTATATATAGTTATTTACGATACAAGTGCGAAAAAGAGGACATTCGAAACGAGTGGCGATAAATTAAAACACGACCGCCGGGAGTGTTTTAAATCGACACGAGTTGCGAATTACCTATTCGCACGTGTATCGTACAACGTTTTACAGTACATATGGCCCTTTAAACTTTCGACATATGCACGAAAAGTGCTCATTCCCGCACTAGTGCGAAAAAGTAGCACCATATGAACTGTAAAAGCTATTTTCGCCAACGCTCTTCACTGTCGTCGTCGTCCATGTTGACTTTATACCCGCAGCATCCTCAAGTCCACGGTCGCCATGTAATAGGAACTCAGTGGTACTTGGCTATAGTTTATGATGACATTGGGTACTTCACACTAGTCACGTAGTCACTTCCAATCCCCTCCATAATGCTAATAGTAATATATAGAGAGAGGAAGTCCCTTATCGGATGGAGATGTGTTTTATCCATTTATTAATCTATTAATCTGTAAATCGCTTAATACGTGGTATACGAGCAGGTAAGTACGTGTAGATAATGTAGATTGTCTACACGTGTACGTTTGCCTATCACAATGCGCAGTTAATATTAGGTATACTTTGAAAATTTATTGATACAGTCAATTTTAATCAATCCAGGGGCTCAAAACCCACTTTCCGAGTGGGTTTATAAATGGTGGTGGGTATTGGGTAGGTATGTAAGGATGAATGATAAAGAAAAAGTATAGGTAAGTAAAATAAAATCATAATTGATCATTACCAAAAAATAAAAGTTACTTTAGATTCTTACGTAATAAATAATAAATAGGGGGAGGGGGCCAGCCTGTTCTTATTTTTTCTTACATAGGGGCGGGAGGGGGTCAAAAACTGGCAAAAATCGTCTTACGTAATAAATGAAAGGCGCCGGAGACTCACAATGTGGTGTACAAAGAAATATTGTAAATTATATGTTTTAGTTGTGGATACATAAACATAACTGTAAATAAAATGTAAACGACTCGACCAACTCTCGCTGGGTGGTTGGACCAAGGGTCAGATGCAGAAGGCGGTAATTTTGGAGACGGCGCGTATAGTACGTCGGTTCCTCACTCTGCCTGCGGCCCTGATAGCGGAAGCCGCTCGACCCCTAATTACAAAGAAATACCGCAAATCGATGTACAGGTTAGCCGTTTGGCACACGCATACTAGAGGTCAAAGCAAAATTATTGACCCGCAGTTCCTAAAAAAATTTCCCCGGGGGTGGGAGTGGTAAAACATTATTTTTTTGTATGGAAAAAAAATCCAAAACCTATCGTGTGTGGTATCATACGAAAGGGCTTTTTGAGGCGATTCTAAAAATATATCACATCATTACATTTTGCTTTCTTGGGTTGGATATGAGGATATCACGTATCATTTGTGGTATATTGTACAAAAAAAATCAGCCATATCGTATCTGGAGGAGCCCAAACTTGGTATGTTTCGAAAATTATTTTTGTTTTAATTTAAAAAAATGGCCGAAATGTAATTCCCCGGAGGGGGGAAATTCTTTTAGGAACTGCGGGTCAAAATTTTTGTTTTGACCTCTAGTATGCGTGTGCCAAACGGCTAACCTGTACATCGATTTGCGGTTTTTTAATTCGAACGGGTTACACTATGACCACCGGCAGCTTTGGCCCTACTCCGCTGGTGGCGGCACCCATAATAGGTTAGGTTTTTTATAATGTCTTTATATGTTTTTAGGGTTCCGTAGGTACCCAAAGGGTAAAAGCAAGACCCTATTACTAAGAATTCTCTGTCCGTCTGTCTGTCTGTCCGTCTGTCTGTCCGCCGATAAATAAAGAGAATATTAAGTAATCAAGGTTAATCATGGTAAGACAACAATTTAATAATTAATGTGTAAATGTAATAATTATGTTATGCATGTTAAATATAATTATGTACCTGGATTGATTACTCATTATGGAAATAAAGAGGCTTATTATTGTTATTATATTTGTCCTCGGATTACATGGGCCTATGAATCCCGGTCTTTTGATAGGCTTGCGTGGGGATATAGATCCAACACGTAGAGGCCCCTTGGAGAGCTTTAATGTCATGTAGAACGCCTGCTGGAACCCGTTCACAGGTGCAACAATAGACACCCATGAACCGGTCGCAACAGGCATTGTGACTATTGTAGAAAAAGTGAACAGTATACCGGTCTATGGATTGAAGTTTGGGTGGACAATGAGACTGGGCTATTGTAAAGAAGTCCGGACACCTGCCATAACAATGCTAACACACGTTATCGAGGCAGGTGGTGACTTTTGCCGCTGACTAGATGGGCCCCTGAAACTGCCGTCGTGAAGACGACCAGGAGCAACACCGGTGTGAGCGGCTCAGGGGTGTCGAGAGGTGTGCGCCGCTTTCTACCCAGTGACTGATGTTAACAGCCACTGTGCCAATTCGCGTCTTATGCACCTTTCACTTCCACCCCTGGAGCATATAGCTCTTACGACTCCCCTCTGGACGGCCAATGAAGGCAAGCCAGAGCTGAGAGTCCTGCGGGTCCCCTTGGGGTCCACTCCGACCGACGAAGACATGCCGGAGACGGAGACCCTGACCGACTCTCTGGAGCACTCGGGTCCGTGGGGTCGTCACTACCCATCAGCTCGCCACGAGCTGCCCTGCAGGTTTATTATTATTATTATTAAGTAATCAGATTAAGCATATCATTAGAGAATTAGACGATAGGGATAAGATTGCAAATTGCAATACTGTGGAAATTGTCAAAGGCATTTGTCATCATTAGCCACGAATTACTGCTCAATAGATTAACCTTTTGGACGCCAATGACCGATTAGATATATATAAAATCGGTCATAGACCACAAAGCAACATAGACCTACATGCGTATGCATAAAGTTCAATTTCAGTTTTGACACTTCGGTGACGTGGCGTCTGGATGACAGCTTTTGTGTTTGACGCCATGGAGACTGTCATCCATAGTTTGACGCGGCGTCGAAAACGTTAAAAATGTACGGAATCGAAATCACTGCCCATGAACTATTTACCTCATTCTTGTCAGACCGTAAACAACAGAGTAAGTCCATTTTGACACAAATTTATCTCCCATTGAAAAACCTCTGTCAGAGCTATAGGTCCATAAAAGAGCTAATGACCTTCCACTGTCACTTAAGCGAAAACTCGTCGACATGTATATACTGCCTGTCCTAACCTATACGGCGCTCAATCTTGGTCACTTACAGAAAATCAGAAGTCCAAACTAAAGGTTCCAATCCAAAGCCCAAAATCGGGAGTTATGAAGAACCGGGAGAGGCCTCTACCCAGCAGTGGGACACTCAAATAGGCTCAGAAAAAAGGTCTATATGTATGTATGTATGTATGTAAACACTTTATTGTACATAAGACATTGCCCCCATATCAACTACAAAATCTGTATTTGCTAAGAGACAATTTGGAGCGCAATCTGCATATGTGTACAATAAAATAAACAAAATACTAAATATATACAATTTACAACTATATAAATGTAAAAAGTATTAACCGAGTGGCTTAAAATACTTAACTACGAGGAGACAGAGGCTCTGATATATTAAATTAAGTTGATATTAACTTAAACTCTAAAGTACCTACTTATCAGTTTTAATATAATAAGTAAGAAAATATGACATTTTACTTTACAGTACCTATTGTATAAGAAAATACCTATTGTGTAAGAAAAGTACGATATATAGTTCTATGCTTTACAGTACCTATATATAAGAAGTGCCGATTAGTACATCACCTCACCACCTGCACTCACACGATCTCATACACCTACACACACACATACACACTCACACACACACTCACACACACACACACACACATTTAATGTAGATAAAATTGTATTAGCTTAAGTTTTCTTTCTGCTTTTGTTAAACTAAAAACTACTTGTTGCTACGGAGGAGCGGGGCTTCCTGATACAGGTATAATATACTTAAAAGGAAGTCCCAACCTACTACCTTGTAATGTAACTTTTTATTAATGAAATAAAATATTTTCATTTTCATTTTCAAGACAGGTTAAGATACAATGTACAAAGGCGAATATAAATTAAGGGATAACCCTGTAAGGCAGTGTTTTTCAAACTGTGTACTTATCCAAAATTAAGGGGGTCGCGAAATTCAGCTTCGATAGAAGATTAGATTTTTGTAAATCCTAAAATTTTAAAGGATGTAAATGTACTTACAACAAATCATTTTTAGGTAGGTACATAAACTGAATTTATTTAATTATATTCAGTGTCTGTATTCAGAAAGAGCTTGTTTGATTTACATTTGTTGAAAATGTCAGCTCGCATAAATAAGAAGTAGCAAGGATATCAAAATTTTAAGGGCTTATTTTGCTAGATTAAGATATTTAGCCATTCTTTAAACCCAGAACGCACCAATCGAGATGGATACAAACTTCAATTTCAGCATCCTTCCCTTCCTGCAATTTCCAAAAGTATTTTTTTCAGTCGAGTTGAGATCAGCCACCTCAACGTACCTATTAAAAAATCGTATTTGAAATAGTCATGGTAATTTTTTCTAGTTTTTATTTTGTTCTGGGCGAAAATGTGGCTTCAAAATCTAACTTGCTTAACAAACATAGCGAAGAGAACTAATCGCCAAACGTAAACTATGCGTCGTTGCAGAATTCCGTTCGGATTCATCAGCAGCAGTTCCGCTTCATCAAATGTCACTTTTTTAATGTAAGTGTGTAACATGTATATTAAGCTGTGGACTATATGTAGGTTCTCTCGGAGTCGTGGGCCTCGACGCTGCTATCACAATACACGTCTGGCAGTTTCCTAAGGTGTCTCCAAGTAGATAAAGTATGTTAAGCTAAAGAAAGACTGGGCGCCAGCACACATAAAGCGTGCAAAAGAAGGAAGATTAATATGAGATGAAATAAACTATTGGTTGAGCTCAGTTACACATTTAATTACAATCCTTAAATAAATAGATGACGGGCAGTAGGCCTGATACAGAATCTACATACTTATGGTAATTATACTAGAGTGAACTATGCTATAATGAAACGTTAAACGTGATAAAGTCTATGAAGTTCCGTTTCTACGCTTAACACTTCACACTTGAAATCAAATCTAAGAGGCCACTATTATGTGTTCCTTGCTAGGTTAATTAAGTCTTAAAAGATCACTAAGAGAAATTAGAGTTGACCACACCTGAGACACGTGTTGCTACAGAGGCAGCAGAACTGTGGCCACGTGCCATCCCAGCGGCGCGCAGCAGACGGCAGGAGTCGCGACGATACGAAGCGAGACCGTCGTTGTGTATCCAGCCAGCCGTTCTACTGGTACGCCACAGTCGCGATGAACAGCACGGAGTCACAAGGACGATACCGCAAGAGCAGGCTGCACTAGCACGTTCCAGAAGACAAAGCCAGGTGTGCAGGGGCGTAAGAAAGGATCCCGTGGGGAAGGACCGGCTTTCAAGCTACAAACAAAATTACACATTGAAGCACATGTTGGCAAAATTGCATGGCCATGTGCACCTCGATTTCATCTTCCACGAAAACAGACCAGACAATAATTAAAACTCCTACATTACTCTACTACTCATGAGAAAACTATTAAATTTGACCCATGGTCATTATTGCCACGTATGCACAAAGACAAAGGAAAAAAACTACACTTTTCCATATTAAATCACAGTTCCTTACCCGGACTCTTGATGAAATTGTGGGTATCAACCTCTAACATGTTGACCCGAAGCCCATAAACCCTCCCTCGGTGGACTTGTTGTAAAAAGTAGTACCTAACACAAGTCTTTCAAATTCTGAGTGTCATTAAGGGATTGTCCAATTTGTCCATTTGACAGCAACGAAACGGCCAAGCCGTACTGTACGTTTGACCAAGATGTTGGCTTTATACAGTTAGAGCTTATAAAGTTAGGACTTACAGAGTAAGTCTTGGTACCTACTACGGGATCTGATAGCTTTTTAGTCTAAAAGCTTTATGCGCCTAGTCTTGGCATCACTTTACATGAAATGTTTTTGGTGGGATCGTATAATCCGCCGGATTACATTATAGCTAGCCTTTCAATAAAAAAAAACTTCAAAATTTTAAATTAAAAAAACAACTGAATTTGAGAACCTCCTTTTGAAATCTTGAAGCCAGTCAAAAATTGGTATGCGTATGCGTACCAAAACGCATATGTAAGTTATGTAACTGACTGAATAATAGAAAGGTGCGTTCCAGATTTTTTAAACAAGGTTTTTTGAAACAGTGTTGGGGTCGCGAAAGAATTTTAATGATCATAAAGGGCCGTGGCACCGTAGTTTGAAAAACACTGCTGTAAGGGATCTCTTCCAGTCAACCTTTGAGCAATATATATACAGATTACTAAAAAATAAACTGCCTCTTAATTAGCAAAAGATAAAAAAATATACCAGATAATTCAATGCTACTGTTTTACTGAATCACTCTTTATCAATCTATCTACACTTTATCAAGTTACTAGGTATATAAGTCTTGTTGTTTGCAAATCTCTCACAATTATTAAAAAAAAACTGGTATAGTATCAAACTATTATGAATTAAGAATTAAAAAAAAATACTTATATTATTTTTAATGAGATTTGAGTTCTTTAATTTAGAGTTAGTTGTGTATTTTGAATTATATTTATTGTAAGTTTTGACATTATCGGCCTGTTCTGAAAATAAGGTATGTATAGTATTTGACTGTATTTAAAATAAATTATTTTACACCATGCATGAAATAAAGCACCAGAAGATTAATAGAGGAACGTACACAGCTGTTATTTTTAGACACAATTTTTATTTTAAAACCCGTATAAAACTATAAAGAGTAGGTAATTTGATTGTGACGTCACATGCTAGTGTTTCATATAAATTCCATAGTAAGAAAATCGATTTGACAGTTCGAAAAATGAAACTGATTTGACTAGTAGTCAAATACCCTATTATTGTGGTATGCGTTATGCAAGCTATATCTGGTTTGTATAAAATGCTTTTTTACTCCCTTCTTTTTTTTGTATTCTCTTTTTTCCACTTAGTTATTGCATGTTAATTGTACTTTTGTGGACATCTGTTATTAGCTATGTTTTCTGTTCACTATGCTATGTATTACTTTTTCTATTGCTGTTGATTCCCCAAATAAATTAAACAAATAAACAATAATTAAATTACATTAGTAGCATAACATTGAAACTTTTTTCGCCGACTGTACCTACGTTTTTTCTACAGTCATCTACTACTTTTTGAGACGATTTTAATAAACCCAAACTCAACGAAGTAACGCTATTTTATCATTAATTTTCTGGGGCCATTTAAAGGGTGTAAACATGAGGAAACCGAATAATTTTAACAGCGTATTCCTGATCATGTTTAAAGACTACAATGTTCTATAAACTTTTCTGTAATTCACCTAGTTTCAGTTAATACCAATAAAAAAAAACAAGTTTTTATTGTTACATAGTGCAAAAGGCAACTAGGTTTTACGAAAAAAAAGTTAAAGTCGATTAAGTGACAAGTTTAAATTTACTTTTCATGTACATTGAAAAAATCGAAAAAACAAAACAAAAAAATATTTTTGCGACTGACCTAAACTCTTATTACATTTTTTCCTTCTTTTGGCCTTAGAAAAGCGTGGTTAAAATCTTTCGGGTTCCTCGTGAACACCTTGTATATGTCAAAATACCTACCACAATATAGTAAATTCATTTTGTATCAAGCAGAAACGTCTTGAAATAAATTAAAAGTGAAATAATTCACTGTCTTGGGTGGGACTTGAACCCACGACCACTGGACCCCCTGGACCACTAGTACTGTGCTCTGCCATCTGAGCTACCAATACCGTTACTGGTGAATTTCTAATTACTTATAGTTTCAACCCTTATAGTAAAGTTTCGCCATGTCTGTCTGTTCGAGGCTTTTCTCCGTGATCGTTACTGTAGTACTGTAGCCAGATAGACATACATACACATGCATTTTTAGTCTAAGCTGAAATGGAGACTATAGTAACTATAGTAATATATCCGAACCTCACGGAGTAAGGTACTATTTAAAATTAAAGTCCAAGCTAACTCTGTACTGAGAAATATTCCAGATCGTAAAAGATGCCAAGTGCGATTAAGGACGTCGCATCGGAAGTTGTGCTGACAGGACTGTCAGGCCGGCTGCCGGAGAGCGGCGACATAGAGGAATTCGCGCGGCATCTCTTCGCGGGCGTCGACATGGTCACCGTCGACGACCGCCGGTGGACGCCAGGTAACCACTCCGAACATATTAATATATTATTAAACCGGGTCACTCACGTTTATAAAGTCTATGATAGCTCGACATGTTTCGCTCCATAACGAGGAACATTTTCATAGAGCGCGAAAACGAGAGCAGTTTCTCGTCTCCCCTGCCGCCGCCGCGCGCCGAGTAAGCGGTCGCGGACATGCCGCGGAGGGCTGCAACCCGCAGCCTGCGTCGGGCCACCAACGCGGCCGCTCTATGAAAATAATCCTCGTTATGGAGTGAAACATGTCAAGCAATCATCAACTTTATAAACGTGAGTGATCCGGTTAATATATGTATTAACATGTCAGTGTCCCACGGTAGTTTTGTTATTTATTACAATAACCACTCCGAACTCGCCAAAAAGATTTAGGCACGTGAGAAAAGTGGGAGATCCGAAGTGTGTTTTTTTCTATAAAATTTCACTCTAGGTAGTTGTAGTGTTGCATCCACGAGCGTAATGTTTCAGGACTCTATGGATTGCCAAAACGGGGCGGAAAACTAAAGGACTTATCACACTTCGACGCGGCGTTCTTCGGCGTATCCAACAAACAAGCTGATCTTATGGACCCGACACTGCGGCTGCTCCTGGAGGTGACCCACGAGACCATAGTGGATGCAGGGCTCTGCCCCGCCGAGCTGCGCGGCACGCGCACGGGCGTTTACGTCGGTATCAGCCGCTCGGAAACTTTAAGCACATGGTGCATTGACTTTGACAAGATCAACGGCTACGCTATGACTGGCGGTGCCAGCGCTATGTTCCCCAACCGAGTTTCCTATGCCTTCGACCTGAAAGGGCCGTCGGTTGGTATAGATGCTGCCTGTTCTAGCTCTATGTACGCACTGGCACAGGCCGTGCACGACGTTCAGACGGGCCGTTGTGACGCCGCGATAGTCGCTGGCATAAACATTTGCCTCGACCCGGCAACGTCATTACACTTCCTTCGGTTGACCATGCTCTCACCGGATGGTCGTTGTGCCTCTTTTGATGAAAGCGGGCAGGGCTACGTACGTTCCGAGGCGGTGGTGGCCGTGATGTTGCAGCGCCGTCGCGACGCGCGCCGTGTGTACTGCACGGTGCGCGGTGCGGGCGTCAACAATGACGGCTACAAGCCGCAAGGCATTTCCTATCCCGCCGGCGCCATGCAGCGCCGCATCGCGCAAGAGACCCTTGAAGACGCCGGCCTGCACCCGCATGATATCGTGTATGTGGAAACGCACGGCACCGGTACCAAGGTGAGAATAGGATGACTTCACTCCAGTACTACATTATTACCTCGTAATAGGCGTTTAGTTATTCTGATAATACATTTCAGGTGGGCGATCTAGAGGAGGTTAACGCAATTGCGGAGCTTTATTGTAAGGACCGGGAGAAGCCGCTATTAATAGGCGCGGTCAAGTCCAACATGGGGCACGCGGAGCCGGCCTCCGGGCTGTGCTCCGTCGCCAAGATGGTGTTGGCAATGGAGCGTGGCGTCATCCCCGGGAACCTGCACTACAACAGCCCCAACACCGGCATCCCCGCACTCAGTGATGGCCGCATTAAGGTATATTATAATTATTATGAATGAATGATATCTTAGTCTAGGTTAAAGGTAATTGAAATCATTAGTTAATTGGGAGTAAATTAATTAAAACGATCATTTTGTTTTTTTGTTTTCATGCCATTAGTTTACGTCAATCAATAAGTTTTGTACGTATAATTAAGGATTATTAAACACTAATATAAGGATCAATTTATTACAATACGCCAGCTTTATTCGTTTTCAAGATACATATTTATTAAAGTAAATGCTAGACCGGGAACTTTTGCTCTCGAGGTATGAATTTTTGACTAAGTCGGATCGTAAAAAGAAGCATACTTAGGTATTTCTTTTGTTCATGAGTATTCTATGATACGTGTAGTATATGAGCAATATAAAAATATGCTATTGAATCCTCCATGTGATGCAGGTGGTTGACAAAAACACAACGTGGCAAGGCGGACTGGTGGCAGTGAACTCTTTCGGGTTTGGCGGCGCCAACGCGAATGTGATCCTAGAAGGAGGGCACGGGGGGCGGCCCCTGCCCGCGGAGTACCCGGTACCGCGCCTCGTGCTGGCCTCGGGCCGCACCGACGAAGCCGTAGAGAAACTACTCCGGCTAGCGGTGGATCATCCACGCGACGCAGAACTACACGCTTTAATAGACGCCGTGCATGCACGCACCATCGCTGGCCACCCGCGCCGCGGGTACGCCGTGTTAGACCAGGCGGGGCCTGTACTTGAGGTGCTTGAAAACGAAGGTGAACAGCGGCCGGTCTGGTTCGCGTTCAGCGGCATAGGCTCGCAATGGGCCGGCATGGCGCGAGAGCTATTACGGTTGCCGACATTCGCAACGAGTATCGCGCGCTCGGCTAAAGCGCTAGAGCCGTACGGCGTGGACCTGACGTACGTGATCGCTGAGGCATCGGAGGACGAACTCCGCAACCTTATCTATTGCTTCGTGTCCATCGCCGCCGTGCAGGTGGCTATGGTCGACGTGCTGCGTGAACTTGGCGTACAACCTGATGGCATCATTGGGCATTCCGTTGGCGAAGTTGGTCAGTTCCTTGCTCACAAAGTTAATTATTGTAAATTTTATACACTTAACTTTGTGACTTGATCCCGTTGACTTCCATTTATCTGTATAAACAGCTTGTGCGTACGCGGATGGGACGCTGACGGCTGAACAGACGGTGCTGTGCGCGTACTGGCGCGGGCGCTGCACGCTGGATGCGGCGCCGGTGCCGGGTGCCATGGCCGCCGTCGGGCTGTCCTGGGAGGAGGCCGCGCGCCGCTGCCCCGCAGACATCGAGCTCGCTTGCCACAACTCCCTTGACAGTGTTACGGTGAGCACGAACGACAAATCACGTTATTTTAATAATCGTTGAATTGACCAATAGCCGGGCTAAAAGACGTCCGGTACTGGACAAAGGGTTTTCATAACGATCGATAGTGCGCTGGCCTTAATGGTTCTCTGTGATTTTGTCTTTAAATCATCTTGTAGGAGTCTTATTGAATACTGTACCTACTGTGACATTAATAGTGTTTAATTAAAGTATTACATAAGAATATATTTGCAACAGATCTCCGGTCCATTAGCGTCTATGGAGAGATTCATAGAGCAGTTGTCCGCTGACGGCGTGTTTGTACGGATGGTCAACTCTTCAGGCGTGGCATTTCACAGCAAGTGCATCGCGGGTGCCGCGTCGCTGTTGCGCGACCGCCTTCAGCAAGTAATCCCTAATCCGAAGCCGCGCAGCACCCGCTGGCTTTCCTCATCTATACCACCGGACCAGTGGAACTCAAATTTAGGTGAGTGTCTAAATATACCTACCGCATGTGCCAGACCACAAATTAGAGAGTGACGACTGACCTCGGACCGGTTTACAGCTCGGCTGAGTGACGCAGCATACCACGTGAACAACCTAGTGTCGCCGGTGCGGTTCGCCGGCGTGCTAGCTATGGTGCCGAAACACGCGCTGGTAGTGGAGGTGGCGCCGCATGCGTTGCTGCAGGCAGTGCTTAAGCGCGCGCTGCCCGGCGCCGCGCACGTGCCACTCGTACGTCGCGACGCCCCGGACACGCTGCTCCATCTGCTGGTCGCCGTGGGCAAAGCCTATGCCGCCGGCGCGCAACCTCAGGTAACAGAAGCTTGAATTCTTTTCGACACTGTAGACAACGTTTTGGCTGAAATTGTACTTATATCAATATTAAAGTAAAATAACGATTTTTTTACGTTGTAAGGTATCGCGTTTATACCCGCCTGTGTGCTGGCCGGTGTCGCGCGGCACGCCCGGGCTCGCGGCGCATATCGGCTGGGACCACTCCGCCGAGTGGTGCATCGTCGACTTCAAGACCCCCGCCCGCTCTGGGGAGAATATCATTGAGTGCGACCTCAACAAGCCCGACGACGCATTTCTTGCTGGACATAACGTCGATGGTCGGATTATATTCCCCACCGCCGGATATCTTGTGAGTTTTGGCCCACCTGTTTAAGTACTACTAAATAAGAGTGTTTAAGTGAATCTAAACTGGTAGAAGATTGACTGATATTTTTTATTTGTTTGAAACAGACATTGGTTTGGCGTACGGTGGCAAAGATGAAGAATCTAGATATGGAGCAGGCGGCGGTGGTATTCGAAAATGTGAATTTCCATCGCTCTACCATCTTGTCACGCGAAGCGCCATTGCGATTCCTTGTCTCGCTGCTGGATGGCACGGGGGAATTTCAGGTCTGCGAGGGCGGGGACGTGGTGGCCACGGGCACGGCGAGACTCACCGCCGACCCCGCCGCCGAACGCCTGACTACAGCCGCGCTGGCCCAGGCTGAAGAAAAGCAAAACGATTCACCAGATTTTGACTCTGAAGACATTTATAAAGAATTTCGCCTCCACGGTTACAACTACAAGAGCGTGTTCCGCGGGATTAAGTATTCGAACGCACGCGGCACACGCGGCTTGCTCAAATGGGAAGGCAACTGGATTTCGTTTATGGACACGGTACTGCAAATGTCTTTTATTGGCGCGTGCACGCGTGACTTGCATTTGGCGTCACGTATACAGCGTGTAGTCATTGATCCTGTTGCGCATCGCGAGGCGGTGGCGACTGCAGAGGCCAGTACTGTGCCTGTTAAGCGTTACCCGACAATTGATGCCATTGTTGCTGGTGGTGTAGAGTTCAGAGGTTTCAGCACGTTATTAGTGCCACGTCGTACAAATATTCAAGCCCCTCCCAAGCTCGAAAGACATGCATTTGTACCCTACATCGGTGCGCGTTTCGATGACGGGAACGAGGAGCTCTCCAAAAGACATGCGCTCACTGCCACAATACAATTGGTGATAGAGAACTGCGGACTGCAGCAACTCGAGCTAACGGAGCTGGCGCTGCAGCGACCCGTGGACGCACTGCTGCTGCCGCACGCTTTACAAGGTATTAAAAATCAGATGCTACTCGTATATTAGGTATATCTTTTAGTTACATTACCGTTTAGTGACGTCACTTAGGATGCGTTCTGCACACTCGTGTTTTTGATTTATTTTTTTGTAAGTTAACAAAAAAAGTAATCGATGAGTTAGATCAAACATAATATTGCACATTTTTAGAAGCAATATTTTTAGTTTTTGTGCAAAAATGGTTAAGTACAACATTTTTTAAGTGCAAATATCTGCAAATATCAAGAATTTTTTTCTGGCAAAAAATCATGTAACTCGCAGTTAAGTACATTATTAAGTTACAAAATGAAATTAAATGTAAATATGTGTCTAGATTAAAATACGGCAACATATTTGTGTCAACCGTCTAAATAAGTACTATGAACAAAAATAAAATTATATTGTTTATTTAATATTCAAAATACAAAGATTTTGAAAGATCTCACGTTAAATTAGGGATGGGGGGAGAGGATCAAGGGAAATCTCGCGGCATCTCACAAGAAGGGCGGGATGGTCAAAAATCCTCAAATACACCTCACGCAATTAATGGACGCCCCTAATATTTATGCATTTCCATTGTTTCCATATTTGCGCAGTACTGGAGGTTCAGCCAGGTCTGCGCGTGAGCGCCACGCTGGCGGCCGGCGCCGACGCGCCGCAGTACGCCGCCGCCATGGACCCGCTGCGAGTCAAGGTACTTATCGATTTTCCAAAGATTTCAAAAGTAAAGATATAAGTTTCGTTTGACTTTTCTGTAACGATTGTCACTTGTCTTCTCAAACATTAACAAGATTTTATATCAAACATAACGTAGTATTCTATATGTGCAAAATCATTTCAGCTGTCGAAAAGGGATGCGGTGGGCCTAGAGAAAAGCCACTTGGTGCTGGGTGCTGACGTATTGAAGCGACACGGGACCGTGCTGGGCCCGGTCGCCGCGAGCTGCCACTTCCTGCTTCTGGATGAGGCCAAGCACTCGCTCGACTACCCTGCACAACAAGCGCTGGTCGCCGCCGCTGGCCTTTCCCTGGTGCTCTTTCACTACATTTTTTTTTTTACTTTATTGCACAGTAAGAATATACAGTGACAAAAGGCAGACTTAATGCTACACGGCATTCTCTACCAGTCAACCTTTAGGCCAAACAGAGAAACATAGTTGGTGCGGGGTATGTAAAGAACACTAAAACTAAATGCTTTAATAGACACAAATATAAATGTAATATGTAGATAAAATAAATATATAGGTACAACAATAAATATATAAATATAAATAAATATGTATATATATATATATATGTACCTGCTACTAACTTTACTATGCAGATACTTAATCGTGAGACTTTTCAAATAGATACTTGCGCAGCTTGCGCTTGAACGTCAACTTAGTCTCGGCTTGTCGTATGCTGAGAGGCAAATCATTCCAGAGACGGGTGGCTTGCACGGTGAATGAATTGGTCGTAGCACCAGAGCGGTGGTGCGGGATAGCTAAAATAAGTTTACGAGCGGTGCGAAGTTCGCATCCTGGTCGAGCAGTTACAAATTTAAATTTAGATCGCAAGTATTCTGGCGCCACTGGGTCAAAAAGAATGGAGAACAGGGTGCATAAAATTTTGAGACTTCTGCGCTCACGAATGCGAAGCCAGTTGAGTTGTCGGCGAAAGGCGGTTACGTGGTCATACAAGCGAAGGCCATAAATGAACCTAATACAGTTGTTCAATACTCGGTCGAGCTTGTCCAGTAATCCTTATTGTCAAAAATTCTTGTAAAAATAAGCGACTTCTAAAACTTTTAATGTCTAAAACTAACAATCCTATTCTAAATGACTATTATAAGCGATATGAAAAAATACTAAAAATATTATAGTAACAAAATCAAAAAAGCTGCACCATGCTTATGCCCATTCCTTGTTCCGCTACGGCATATTGCTTTGGGGCAACAGTACAATTGTAAACAGTCTGTTTATTGTAGTAAAAAAGGTGTAAATTATTAGGCTATAGCAAATATAAAACAAATGCAGAGCTGCCGTTCCTATTACAAAGAATCTTGACACATGCCTGCTTATAAATCTTTGAAGTATGTATGTTTGCAAAAGCCCATAGCCGTTTTTTCTTACAAGCCAAAGAACGACACACAAAGCCGCTAAACCTGCGACAGAATAACATCCGCGATATCCTCATCCAACCTAAAGTTATATCACTCAGGACCTCACATGATGTACATTAATATATATATATAAGTAACAAAATTCCACAAGCAATAAAATCAATAGAAACCCCCAAATCATTTGAAACCACCTTAAATAAATACTTATTAGATAAAAGTTATAACTCTCTGCAGGAGTTTTTCGATGATACTTCCCGAAAAAAGTAGAATGTTAGTTTTTTTTGCAATTAATTTTAAAATAAAAATAAAAATAAATAAATAAATCATTTATTCAGACGAGATAAACCCTATCTTACATTAATTTCTTCTGCCAAACTGCATGACAGTTTGTTGGCAGAGGGGACTCCCTTAAAACAGGTGGGTAGTCTTATCTAATTACATACTAAGTTAAACATAGCCTACTTAGGTACATCTTAGTGTTTACGGTAACTTCAATTTAACTTTGTCTAACAGAAACATTTTTATTTTACGCTTAAACATCCTAAATGACTTACATTCCCTTATATCATACGGTATATCATTATACAATTTTAAATATAAGTATGTATAAAAATAAATTGCTGTGCCCTTACAGGGTCTGTATTCCTGTAATACTATGAGCAATAAATATGTTTGAATTTTGAAACCGTGTAGCCAGTCCCCTATTAATGTATCATGTCGCGCAGGTATCACGAGTGCACGCCGGGTCGCGCGAGTACGTGCTGCTACGACGCACTCCGGCCGTGCCGACGACTAGAGTGGTGCTAGAGGTTCGCGATGACGACTTCGACTGGCTAAAGCCACTGCAGGATGCCATGAAGCGCGCCGAAACCGAGGACATGCGCGTGTATTTGTGGTCACGCGCGCCCGGCTCCGGCGTGCTGGGCCTGGGCAAGTGCTTGAGGCGCGAACCCGGCGGCGACCGACTCCGTGTTTACTACTTGCCTGGAGCGGACGCGTTTGACCCTGACTCGCCGGCGTACAATGAGCAAGTACGACGTGACCTAGCCTTCAACGTGCTGCGCGATACCGTCTGGGCCACTTGTCGTCATCTGCCGCTGGACGGTATTGCCGACCTCCGGGTACAGGTATGGCCAAAATTTTATCTAAGATTTCAAACCTTTCCTTTATCGAGCTACTTTTAAATTTAGTTATTGGGGGTCATCTATAATTTATTTTCTGACTAACTGTCAAAGTAGAACTTAATTACTTACTTAACGATTGAAATCGATAACTCATATAGATATTAGATACTTTCAAATCAAATGCTTTAATGTTTAGGTTTACATACATTTAATTAAGGAAACTGTAAGTCTACAATATTACTAACTACCCTTGTACCTAATGTTACATATACGAGACTGTTTGTTTCTTAATAAATAAAATAAAAATTAATAGCTTGTATTCAAATACTTACGACAAGTACATCTATAGGTGGAGCACGCGTACGTGGATACACTGACGCGCGGCGACCTGTCGGCGCTGCGCTGGATCGAGAGCGACCTGCGACACGCAACCGACCCTTGTCGCATATATTACTCGGCGCTCAACTTCCGCGACATCATGATCGCTTCCGGCAAGCTATCGCCCGTAGCAATAAAGGGGACGCTGGTTGAAAAGGTGAATTTCATAGTTACATGCCCCTTTTGTATATTTTTAATGTTGTTCTCCAGTACCAGTGTTGTTGTCCAGTTTGTGTTGTGTTGTCCTGTCCACTTCCACCATATATACCTTGACTTACGACAATAATTGTCTTTGCAGCAAAGTTGTATCCTCGGCTCGGAGTTCAGTGGCCGCTTGTCTACTGGCAAGCGCGTCATGGGCGTAGTTGTCCGAGGTTTGGCGAGCTCCGTAGTGCCTGACGTGAACTTTATGTGGGACGTGCCGAAACACTGGTCGCTGAAGGAGGCAGCCACCGTGCCGGTAGCGTATGCGACGGCATACTACGCGCTGGTAGTGCGCGGTCACATGCAGCGCGGCGAGGCTGTACTGGTGCACGCGGGTGTAGGCGGAGTGGGGCTGGCGGCCATCGAAATCGCGCTTTACGCCGGCTGCACCGTCTTCACCGCCGTGGACTCGCCCGACAAGCGCGCCTTCCTGCGGCAGCGTTTCCCGCACCTGTCGGATGCCAACATCGGAGACTCTCGCGACTGCTCGTTCGAGCAGCTTGTGCTACATCACACGCAAGGTCGGGGCGTCGACCTCGTGCTCAACTCACTCGCGGGCGACCAGCTGCAGGCGTCGCTCCGATGCCTCGGGGAGGGCGGACGCTTTCTCGAAATTGGCAAGGTGGACCTGAGCTCCAACACGGCGCTCGGTATGGCCATGCTGCAAAACAACACTACAGTACACTGCGTATTACTAGACGCATTGTTTGGCCGTGATCACCCCGAGAAGGCGGAGGTGGTGCGCTGCGTGGCTGACGGCATTGCCGCCGGAGCTGTGCGGCCGCTGCCTTCCACCGTTTATGATGACACCCAAATCGAGCAAGCCTTCAGGTATATTCAAACAAGCAACGATATATGATTACGGACCCACCCAACCCTTTTTAATTAATGTTTGCCTCGCAGGTACATGAACACGGAAAAACACGTCGGCAAAGTGTTGATCCGCGTGCGCTCGGAGGAGGTGAACAGCGAACTGGCGCCTGCGAAACTGCTGTCCGCGATGCCGCGCACCTACATGAACCCTGGCAAGAGCTATGTGCTCGTCGGTCAGTACCACTACTGCTAGTGGGTGTTGGTATCGTAACGATTTCCGCAATTTGGCCCGAAAACGTCATGCTATATGTTATAGCAATTAACTATTCTAGATTATATTAGCCATCTTACCATGTTAGAGATTTAGGGGCCCTTGCAAATACACTTCGTGCTTGTTCGATTCGATCATCAACATGTGTCGAATGATGGAGCTCAAGGGCAGCGCTTTAGATTCCTTTGGAGCCAGGTACTCTGTGCCAGTGTTAATTCTCTGTCTGGCGAGGGCGTAACATTTACCCTGTAGGTGTTGTACTGTCTTTCCCACGCATCACTTCTATAATTCGTCGTCTCATACATGTTGCAGGCGGGCTTGGCGGGTTCGGTCTGGAACTCGGCAAGTGGCTCGTACGCCGTGGCGCGCGCACACTCGTTCTTAATTCGCGTAGCGGCGTACGCACAGGATATCAAGCGTTGTGCATCTACAAGTAAGTCACGCTCCGACCCTTAATTCAAATAAGTAGGTATACAGTTTGAATTAACTTGCTAAAGGTGAAGTAGGTTCAGAGGTAAAAATAGGCGTTGCAAGTATTTTCATTTGACCGAATGCGATTTTTCTAAAAGACCGTTGAATTTTTAACGGGGTCACCAATCTAACCTGACCTAACCCAATGGTTTCTACAGGATGCCTTTTTCAAAAGTTTGGAAAATTTAATGGTTTATGAAAAAAATGCGTTCGATCAAATGAAAATTCGGCAAATGAAATATCGAGCAAATATAATTTGAAGTGCTTGTTGCTAGGCCTACATGAATGGATTATTCGACGTTCATGCCAATATCGTTTCTTCCTATTCGCAATTCTGCATTTCTGCACAATCTGAATTCGACACAATAGTATTTCACCACATTAGCTACTGTGCACAGTCATTATTTGTGTCAATTTGTGTACGGTAGCGATTCTTCCTGTTCGCAAATCTGCACATTCTGAATTCTACACAATAGTATTTCACCACATTCGCTATTGTGCACAGTCATTATTTGTGTACAGTAGCGATTCTTCCTGTTCGCAAATCTGCACATTCTGAATTCTACACAATAGTATTTCACCACATTCGCTACTGTGCAGTCATTACTTGTGTACAGTAGCGATTCTTCCTGTTCGCAAATATGCATTTTCTGAATTCCAGTAGTAGTTTGGCGCTTGAACGCAGTGAGAGCGTCAACAGTCCGAGGCTGAAATGATGCCTTTCACCCGAGTTAAACACTACTTTTCATTTCGAATACGAAGAAAGTAAAATGCATGTGTAACACGACTAAGAAAACACAACACACACATGTGGGAAACATGACTAAGTATACATTTTTATAGTATTTCTTGAGGGTACTTTCAATTAATAATTTAGGCAAAAGTATCGTTATTTATGAAATGCGGAGTTAAATATTAGAATGGAATTTGTTTAACAAATCCAATTAAACTAAAATTTCAATTGCTTATCGTAAAAAAATTAAAAAATCGTACTTGAAACGTAAAATGCTCTATTACAGTAACGTATCATTTTCTGCACACCTTTTAGAACAATAATGACCCTCTTTCACAGCATGAGAAATGGAAATAGTTATTTGTTATACATGGGTGCAAAGTTGTATTTTACCCGCGAGTGTGGAATTGAAACACGAGCAAGTAAAATATATTTGCGCCCGTGTGTAACACAAAACTTTTCCCCTCACTATAGCGAGGAAAGTGCAACATCCACAGGCGTTAGATCATCTTCATCACTGGAATCACTCATTTTTTTACGATATTATAACAGAAAACTCTGGAAGTTGTGTATTTTTACGCGAGTCGGTGAGAAAAGTTTTTAAGTAAAAAACTTGTTGACAATGTTGACATTTTTGACGTATAAAATGTCAACGATGCGTTTTGAAATTTCATCGACTCAACTTGTGCTTTCAGAATTATATTTAACATCATTATAAAAAAACAAACGTTTCTTATGGAATTTTAAGGTTTATGACTTAAAATCATTAAATAAAGCTAAATTTGGTATTTTTTATTAGATTCTCAAACCATTTATTTAATGATATTTAATATCGAACGAACCATTATCATGAGCGTTTTACGTTTTGTTATCTGTCAAGCTACTTAAACACGCTCCGTCCAAGGTCAAATTATTTTCCCCACTAGTGGATAAAACGCGTTTTTCCCTGCTTGTTTTGAAGGATAAAAGTCAACTTTCCGAGCTAGTGAGGGGAAATAGTTATTTACGATACAAGTGCGGAAAAGAGGACATTTGAAACGAGTGGCGATAAATTAAAACTCGACCGCAGGGAGTGTTTTAAATCGACACAAGTCGCAACTCCTCCTCCTCCTCCGTCGCAATTACCTTTTCGCACGTGTATCGTACAATGTTTTACAGTACATATGGCCCTTTAAACTTTCGACATATGCCCGAAAAGTGCTCTTTTACGCACTAGTGCGAGAAAGTAGCACCATATGTACTGTAATAGTACATTTTACAACTAGTGTGAAAAGAATGTCTTTTTACCACTAGTACCGAGGTATCTTGCCACGAGCTGAAACTGAAACTATTGGTATTGAGCTATTGGTCCATGAAACACCTCATGAAGGGAGACCTACCTCTATCACTCAAACGTAGGCTCATGGACATGTGCATACTTCCAGTCCTCACCTACGGTGCTCAGACTTGGTCTCTGACGGAAGCTCAGAAGTCCAAACTCGGGGTTTGTCAGAGAGGTATGGAGCGCAGCATATTAGGTGTGAAACTCGGGGATCGCATCCGGAACACCACGCTGCGCTCTAAAACCCAAATAATAGATGTAGCTCGGAAAGCGGACAAGTTAAAGTGGGACTGGGCTGGTCATGTCTGCCGCATGCCGAATGACTTGTGGGCCAAAATAACCACAGAGTGGGTGCCCCATGAGTCAAACCGGGGATCCGGCAGACCTCGTCGGCGATGGCGGGATAACTTGGACTCCTTTTTGAGCGACTGGCCAGATGTAGCTCAAAACCGGGAGGAGTGGAAGAAGAAGGGGGAGGCCTTTGCCCAGCAGTGGGACACAATAGGCTCGTAATAAATAAATAAAATCATTAGTAGAATCATACCACCAAACCAAACCAAAACCAAAAGTACCTATACAGCCCGCGATACGCGAGCTGCCGCAGCCCGCGATACCTTCATACTCGTGCGCGCCCCGGCCGCGGCCGCCGCGGGCCCGGCGCGGGTTGGTCAACGACACCTCCTCATAACTCATGAGGCCCTGGTACCTGCTCCGCGCTAAATTCAATGTTAACTGCGTTTCGAAAGTATAGTTTGGAACTAAAAAGTAAAAAGCACTAGTTCGAGAAATTGAGCTTCTCACACGCTACGCAGCCACAAAAAGTACCACTTTTTGAGCAACTGTATTAAAAAGATCTTTATCTCTATCTCTTGTTGTAGATGGCGTTCTGAGGGCGTGCACGTAGTTGTGTCATCGGAGGACGCGACGGCGGCGGCGGGAGCGCGCGCGCTCCTGCAGGCGGCGGCCGCGGCCGCGCCCATCGGCGGGATCTTCAACCTCGCCCTGGTACTGCGGGACGCCTTCCTCGAGAATCAGTCCCCGGAATCCTTCGAGGCCGTCGTCAAGCCCAAGATTTATGGTTTGTATCACGATATGGCAGTACTATAACCCTTTAAGGACCATGAACCTACGGGAAGTTCATGGTCTCACTGAGCGTGAGCGAGATTGATGTGCGTGCTCATGAAAGTAATCGATGAGTTTCCTCGAAACTGAAATTGCGCATTTTTAGAAGCAATTTTAATATTTTTTAACTTAATGTGCATAAATTGTTACATGTAACCAACTGGACCAATGTTCGTGATTTTTCTATGGATCGAAAGTTAAAAAAATAGTATTTGTGGAGTATTTGTCGGTTATATAGTACCAGACTACTCCTTCGTCCATCTTGAGCGTCCACCTCGATAATCGAGCTTGGACCCAGGTCTCCTTGCTAATTCGCCATGGCAGCTTGTATAAATAATCTACTTACAGCGACACGTGCGTTGGACATGGCGTCGCGAGAGCTGGCACCCGAGTTGGAGCATTTTGTGGCATTTTCATCGGTGACTAGCGGGCGCGGCCTCGCGGGCCAGAGCAACTACGGGCTCGCGAACAGCGCCATGGAGCGGCTGTGCGAACAGCGGCGCGCGGACGGGCTGCCGGGGTTAGCCGTGCAGTGGGGCGCTGTGGGCGACGTGGGGGTCATGACGACCATGCCGCACATCTTGGAGGTAGGCGGTACCGTGCCGCAGCGCATCGCCTCGTGTCTACAGACATTAGAAGCGTTGCTGGCGCTGCCGCACGCCGTAGTCTCGTCCATGGTGCTGGCCGATGAACTGCGCGCGCAGGACAAACCAACGCAGGCGCAGGACCTCGTGCATGCCGTTGCCGCTATAATGGGTACTTTTTTTATTTCAATTCAACTCAAACAAGAATTTTGCTTAAGTGCGTAATTCAATTTTGCTCCAAGCGTGAGATAAATTTACCTTGATTTTAATCATTTAGAGTGGAGCCCAAAAACTAAGCACAAATTTAAGTTCTATCCACGATTAGTTTCAAAGATAAAGGTTTAGGTTTTTTCGTCCGCAGGCATCAGAGACATTAATAAAGTGTCGGAAACGGCGACTTTAGTCGAATTGGGGATGGACTCACTGATGGGAACGGAGATTAAACAGACGTTAGAACGAAACCACGGCGTTGTGGTCAGCGTGCAACAAGTTCGCACGTTTACGTTCGGCAAGCTCCGCACTATGGCCGATGCAACCGCGCCCTCTGACTTTGTAAACCCGTCTAAACCTGAGAACTCGCTGGAATTAGGCTCTATAGAGCTTATACCCAAGCGAGTGCTCGTCAAACTTCAGTCGCAGCCAGGAATTAGTCCAAATGACAGGCCGGTATTTATGGTAAGATTTCGTAGGTATTTTAATCATTCGTAGTATATCTATGAGGATGGATACATAAAAAAAATGTACCTAAAACTTGTTAAATTCACTTATGAGATGCATTATTATTCCAACCTGCCTATTCCATACAAACATCAGCAGTCAACTTGTTTAATATACTCTCACGAATACAGTACAGACACGTTGGGTTGTCAAACGACAACAGTGATGGCTTCCAGAATTTAGTACTTTTTTTTATTTTTTATTTATTCTATATTAAAATCTTACATTACATCAGACAGAAAAGTGCCGTGAAACCCTGTCGGGTTTGTATCGATACTGCATTCGTGGATACATTTTACATTTAAACATTGTTGTGGTACATAGGAAAAACAAAAATTATATAAAGTTAAAAATGAGATTACCTAATTACAATAAGAGTTAACTAGGTACACTACGAGTAACTGGAACCACATACTTAAGCAAGCCCAGGATTTGGAATTGGAAAGCGATAAAATAAAAGGTTGAGCTGAGGAGGTAACAGTTATATCTGTCGGCAGGTACATACGACCGAAGGCTCAGTAAACATTCTCCGCCGGGTGGCGGCAAACGTGCGCGGCACAGTGTACGGGCTACAGTGCGCTAAACCAGCTCCATTGGACAACATGGTCGCTCTCGCAAGCTTCTACTTGAAGCAAGTACGCGCCACGCAGCCGCAGCCGCCATATTTTCTACTTGGCTTCTCTTTCGGCTCCAGCGTTGCCTTCGAGATGGCGCTGCAGCTGGAACAAGATGGTTGCGCAACACACCTCGTACTCGTTAATGGCTCACCTGCTTTCGTCGCCATGCATGCCACTAACGCCATAATGAAACGATCGATCTTGCTGCAACCAGACGACGCTGACATGCTTGCTTATATGGCAAAATTATGTTACGGCCTCGACTTGGCTGAGGTGGGTATATGAAATGGTAAAAGTTTTGCCATAAGCAACCTAATTCTACGCTACCGTACCTATAATACGAAACGTAGTAGACGCACTTATTATCAGCCGACGGCTTATTATTCACTTACTGCATAGCGTTACTGAGGTTCTATTAAACTTTTTTTGCTAAGTATATATTAATTATATGTGCATTGCATTGTGCATTTGGCAGGTGGCGAACGAGTTGGAGGGACTCCCTGATGGTGAGGCGCGTGTGTGCCGTTTATCGGAGATCATCACCGCTCGCGGCGTGCGCGCGGATAAGGATACGCTACGTATTGCGGCGACCAGGATACATCGCAGGCTGTCAATCGCCTGCCACTACAAACCTTCGTCGCGTCTGCGGGCGCCAGTCACACTCTTCAAAGCGAAAGGCTACCACAAGTCGTTGGGCGAGGAGTACGGGCTAAATGCTGTATGCGAGGAGTTGAATGTGCGGAAGATGGAAGACATCACGCACGACAGAATCCTTACCGGCGACTCAGCTGTCGCTATCGCGGATCACGTGTCCGAGCTACTTGCGCAATACTAATACCCGTAGTCCCGTATAGATTATAAAAACCGGCCAAGTGCGAGTCGGACTCGCGCACCGAGGGTTCCGTACTTTTTAGTATTTGTTGTTATAGCGGCAACAGAAATACATCATCAGTGAAAATTTCAATTGTCTAAATAATAAATAAATAATTGTAAATTGAGAAACCTTTTGTTGGATAACCCTCTGTACTCTATAAGTGAGTTCATGGAATTGAATTTGTAATGATATATGTGACGTTTTCAACAAAAAGGTACCACATCGTCGCTTGTCGATAAGGTTGATTTCAAATTGAAGCTATATGGAAATAGCGCCTTATTGACAATCGACAATAAGTACCCTTTTGGTTGAGAATGGCACATATGTAATTTTATTTGCTTCAAATGATTTTTTGTATTTTAAAAATGACATTTACTTGTTTTGCGATATTTTCACTATCACGGTTCATGAGATACAGCCTGGTGACAGACGGACAGCGGAGTCTTAGTAATAGGGTCCCGTTTTTACCCTTTGGGTACGGATACGGAACCCTAAAGAAAGCCGACTGAAGACGATTAGATCCCCTGAGTGTGTATATTAACATATGTACCTAGGTATTTTTGAGATGTGGGTCACAACGGCTCAACTACCTACATAGATTTACCTACTAAAATTGGAAGGCTAACTTAACAAGTTAACCTCGAAATTCTATATTTTTACACATAAAAAATTTCGATTTTGTTGAAAGCGTTGTTTTGTTAGATATAAGTATTTTATTTTTTATTCTAATATGGTGCCATTTATTTATTACATAAGACGAGTTAGGGGGTGAGGAGGGGGGTCGAACATGTCTTATTTTTTCTTACAAGGGGGTGGGAGGAGGTTTTCGTAGTTCTTACATAAGATCACAAAGATCACTGGACATACATTTTTTACAACTCTTAAGATAGTGATTGATTTTGTTTGCATAAAACAAAACTTTTCTGAGCTAAATATATTAACATACTTTTCACCACGCCAGCTTGTAAAGGCTGTCTTTATTTTTCAAAAACTGTGCAGAAAGTTGCATTTTATCCACAAGAGTTGTTTTTGTTTCCTCATGTTGGCTGATGGAATTGCCTGAAATAAATGATTATTTAATTTAATTTTATTTTATTTTTAATTTTAAGTATTCTGATTGATAAATATTAAAGCATTCATCGATTTGATTTGTAATGTTTCACAACTTTTACAATTAGTATTTTCCTTGGAATGGTGTGGTGAAATGTGCAGCAAAGTTTGTTTAACACTTATGCCTTGAAACCCTCACAACAGTCAAGATTTCACTTTTCAAGTCACTTGCTATAGTTGTGGCTTAGTCAATTTTAGACTTTTGATTGCTCAGGTATCACTAATACAATATTAGCGTAAAGGTTTAACGAACAAGTTTGTCCCCTTGTAAAACAAATAATAATAGTCTATGTTAACCTTTTGGCTAGTATTTATTATTATTCTAAAACACTATTTAGGCGACAAAAAGGTGTGGCTCCGTTGAATCATCCAGTCTTGTGTTGTGTTGTGTTGTGGTCCGGTGTTGTGTTGTGTTGTCTTGTGTTGGTCTTGTGTCTGGTGTTGTTTGGCAATGTGGTTAAGTCGGCCCATTTCTACTTAAAAAGTATACAGTCACTTTGAAACTCCTAGTGTTCATTGTGTTATGGCTCGACAACTACAAATACTACAAAGATAAAGATAAAGTGTAGTAGTGTAGTGTAGTGTGTAGTAGTAGTAGTAGTGATAAAGTGATTACTACTACTACTACTACAACTTATTGTAGAACAGCAGTTAGCTGTTTTTTGTAAGTAAGCTCTCGGCAAAGTGGTTCTATGAAGAAATGTAACTTAATTACTTTTTAGCTGCTTTTTCCTGCAGCTCCCCAATACCAAACAACATCAGCTTGACATGAGCCTTAGTCTTAGCACTCTGGTCTTTCAACTCCTCCGCTTTTCTCTCATACGCCTTTATTCTCACATCTAAATATTTCACAGCCTCTTCCGCAGGAAATTCTAGAAAATGATTCAATCCAACGTTTATTAGCATTCTAGAAGTGTCCGGAACTGAGGCCTCCATAAAAAAGTTGCATCCTAAGTTCACCTGAGTCTTGAAACCTTCAGGATGTTTTTCTTTTGAAGTCACCACCTCCAATGTGTGTTTTTGTTGAATCAAGTCGGTGATTTCAGCGTTGATTTGCTGCAGCCGCCAATCCACCTTTTTTAGATCTTCTTTCAAGACGTCGTTGATGAACGCTTCGTACTTTGCGATAGATTCGTCGATTTGTGTAGTGGCCATGGCGTTTAACAAGTTTTTAAGTACTGC
Organism: Cydia strobilella; assembly: GCF_947568885.1. NCBI lineage: Eukaryota > Metazoa > Arthropoda > Insecta > Lepidoptera > Tortricidae > Cydia > Cydia strobilella. The sequence continues at coordinate 4,208,200 of NC_086056.1, forward strand.
TAAAACTTTTAAAATACTAGTTATTCTTTTAGTAACAACGCATTTTTAATTTCACACATTGCACCAAATGAAGATATCAGATTCAGATAGTACTAAACGACCATAGTAAAACTGAAACTATTAATTTTGAATATTAAAATGTACTAAACTCACTGCCTCAACAGACTTCACAAATCATAACACGGACGACATGTACAGTAGTGACACTAGTGACAGACAGTGACGGTTAATGACGTTTCTTGTTTTCTGACATTGTGACAGGTGTCGCTACGTGTGCGTACTAGCCCATAAGGGCCCTCCACACTCATGCGCGAATCACGGCGCGAAACCGCGAACGCGAATGTGGAGTCTAGTTCGCTATTAAGCGAAATCGACTCCACACTCGCGTTCGCAGCTACGCGCCGTGATTCGCGCATGAGTGTGGAGGGCCCTATAGACTTGATGTAAGTGACAAAATAGTCGCGGCGACAAAAGTTGCTCATGCGCGCATACCCCCTGTCGTCTACCCAGATTAAAACCCAGACCCAGACCCAGAACGGATTGTTTGTTGCTAATTGTTTGCTCCGGTTGCTCCGGCCAATTTTTTGTTGCCTAGTCTCCCGCTCCCCACCCGCGTGGGCGACCCCAGATTTGTTAAAACCAATTTTTTTTTGCACCCGAGAAAATTCGCAGTTGAAAAGCAGCTTTATTTTGATTTAAAAAAAAAACAGCTTTTCGACTGAGGTTAAAATGGCCGTAAAATACGGCGCACAAAATACTGGACGGAGATCTCCGGCCGAGGTAGATTTAGGGGTTTAGGGGTCTCTCTTACTCTCTATACCACGGATATAGAGTTAATAGTGTCGACATGAGAAGTCAAACTTGAGCGCTGCATCTCGTTCTAATTAGGGTGACCATAAGTCATATGTATATGGAATATAAGGATAACATGGAATATATAATTTGTCAAAGGACTGTCTCATTTCAAACATACAGAGAGAATCATACTATCTTTGTCTTACACTAGTACAAGCACCGAAAAGAAAAAAGTTTTTTTGTTCCTATTTACTGACATTGGTTTGAGTTTGACCAACAACTATATTAGTAGGGTGTGTCATTTTCTAAACAAATTGAAATTTTAAGTGGTCACGTTTTTTCATTTGTAGTCTCCCTCTTTCGCACACTCATGGTATGTTCATAAAGGAGGGCTTCCCTTTTGCACACTTCAGCTATTTTTAAGTGCGTCATTGTAGATCTGTAGTTGCAAATTTTTCTAATTTGCCAGCATTTTCTATTGACAGAAATGTGTCCTACCTATATAGAATCGATTACATTATATATAAATAGTTTGACAAACAGTTTCCGTAACAAAATATTATGTTAAAAAGAACGGCCCATTGACATTTTATTCACAATTTCTAATACCGTCAAACAAGCTAACTGCCTACAGGGTAATCGCCCCAACGTGAACAAATATTGAGGTAATTTTTACCGATATTGTATCCCCACGTTTATGACGTCATCTATGCAAAGAGTAGTATAATATATATCTATGTATATCCCTTACGGGCACATGCGGTAGGCCGCATCTATAGAAATATACTAGATCTATGGTTGGCCCAATATCATATAGGCAGACCAAAGGCAGAGTTTCTGTAGATCAGCCTTTTGTGCTTGTGTGGTGTGGAAAGGCCCTAAATCTATAGCCCGCTCCAGAGTGTGGAGTCTAGTTCGCTAATCTGCGAAATCGACTCCACACTCGCGTTCGCAGCTTCGCGCCGCGTACACGAGTGTGGAGGGCCCTTATTGTAATTAATGTTTACGAAGTTGGCTGAGATATTGGCGTACAGTACATTTAAATTAATTATATTATGTATTTAGAGCGATATCAATGTCAAAAGCATATAAATAAATAAGAAGTAAAACACTTATTAGGTTACATTTACACCGTCCGAAACTTTACAACATTACGTAATCATTGCTGAAAGGTGAAAACGTAAACATTCAGGAATCGTAACCATTTCCGAGAATGCGCTACGTTTATCTGTCAAAGAGGCCGTGGTTGAAGTGGACAAAGATTTGGAGTCGTAATTTACAATATTTACCAACGATGTCTGCCAATTCGCCACCCGGGACTAGCGATGGTAGCTATTTTTTCACCTATTTCTTGCCGGTACGCATAGGTTGAAGATTTAATTATGTTATTGACTTTCAGGAGAAGATTCTTTAGATGCGTCGACCGTCCCGCCAAATCATATAGAAACTATGGGCGCCCGCCTTCGGGATTTGGATGTAGACTCTATCCGTAGATACTTGGCTCAAAAACTCGGTTTCTATGAGCCTACGGAGCCGGCAGCGCCGGTAGAAAAGGTTTTAGATGAAGTCAACCTAGACGGCATCGTGAAATGGATCAAAGGATCGCGATGCAAAAACATTATAACATTGGCGGGAGCGGGCATTTCTACGTGTAAGTACCATTTATATTCAATCTGCATAACTAATTGAAGAGAATAATTTATGTAAATAAAATACATCATGTTTACAATCAGCTACTAAAGTGGAATATTTTGGTTACATACTGTTTATGTACAAAACAAATTCAAGGTCAATCAGTCTGCGCGTCAAATATGGAATTGTCCAGTTAGATTAGATTGCAAGCATTTAGTTACTTATTGAAGTATAGGTGATATACAACATTTTATTTGAAGGTTTTAATTTATCTGATATTTACTTGCTTACTTTGAGTCATGTTTTGTTTATTATTTTGGTAACTTCAGGGTTCGAAATTATCCAGATAATTATAGTCTTTGATAATTATCGCGATAATTATCTGATAAATATCCCAGGTATATTTATTTTCTTTGATATTTTTAGTAAATCTTCGTAAAGTTTAGGTTATTATCAAATCGATAATATTCAGGTATAAAAATCACGATAATTATCAAGATAACTATCATTGATAATTATCCTTTACTTTCATCGAATTTGACAACCCTAAATAGCCGAAAGGGATACTGCCATATATTAGAAAGGGATAGCATGATTCGACCCGCTGTCAAACTTCGGTATTGTAGGAAGTTTCCTTTCTGTACGGTAGTACTACTATTTATTCTGTGGTAATGCATCGCAAGTCGCAACCATGATGTGTTTTTCAGTTTATAGTTTTAAAATATATTGTTTGTAATATGTATGCTAGTTTTAACCTCGTAAGGCCCAATGTGCATTACTATGTACACTTTGTTTCAATCTAATTTAAACCTTACAAAAACTACATAAAGTAGTATTTCTTTTGTTTCATTACTTTGTAAAACAAACCAAAGTCACCCTAATATATTATACAACAAGGTTCAAATTATAAATAGGGAAACTGTGTATGGTGGGCCTTACGAGGGGTATTTATCTATGGGCCACTAGTTGCCTGGAATAAAGTTTTTTATTTCAATTCAAAACTATATTTAAATCTGCCTAGTAGTTTTTTAAAAGCACTACAAGTTTAAAGTCTAAAGCCAGCAAGAAAGTAAAAAAACGGCCAAGTGCGAGTCGGACTCGCGCACGAAGGGTTCCGTACCATTACGCAAAAAACGGCAAAAAAAAAACTGTTGTATTTGAGCCCCACTTAAATATTTGTTTCATTCTCTTTTTAGTATTTGTTGTTATAGCGGCAACAGAAATACATCATCTGTCAAAATTTCAACTGTCTAACTATCACGGTTCATGAGATACAGCCTGGTAACAGACGGACAGACAGACGGACGGACAGCGGAGTCTTAGTAACCCGTTTTACCCTTTGGGTAAAAACTATAAATTTTAAACATACCTATTTTCTTCCAGCGGCTGGAATCCCAGACTTCCGGAGTCCAGAAACGGGTCTCTACCACAACCTGCAGAAGTACAACCTCCCCGAACCGCAGGCCATTTTTGAAATCAACTTCTTCCGACAGAACCCCAAACCTTTCTTTCTGTTAGCCAAAGAGTTGTTTCCGGGAAGCTTCAAGCCTACTGTGTCTCACTATTTCATCAGGCTTTTACATGAGAAAGGTACTCATACTCATATACTGATAATTCCGCTACTTGACGCTAGATGTTGACTACGAAAATAATAGTCTTTCTGGTAACAAAACTGATCTATGGAGTGACCACTCTATGTCTACTTAATTCTCTTTGGTCTCAGACGTCTCAGTACAAAAAGTACTGAGGTTGACTGAAGTACAAATACGAACGTTTCCGAGAAAATACGATGGCAAAGGATTTTTTACTACATCTGAACATCTTCATCATCTTCCTCGCGTTATCCCGGCATTTCGCCATGGCTCATGGGAGCCTGGGGTCTGCTTGACAACTAATCCTAAGAATTGACGTAGGCACTAGTTTTTACGAAAGCGACTGCCATCTGACCTTCCAACCCACAGGGGGAACTAGGCCTTGTTAGGATTAGTCCGGTTTCCTCACGATGTTTTCCTTCACCGAAAATAGACTAGTAAATATCAAATGATATTTCGTACATAAGTTCCGAAAAACTCATTGGTACGAGCCGGGGTTTGAACCCGCGACCGATTGAAAGTCGCTCTTACCGCTAGGTCACCGGCGCTTTTTTTGTTCACTACATCTGAACATACAAGTGTAACTTAAAAGATAAATAAAATTCCAGGTCTTCTCCTCCGCCACTACACTCAAAACATTGACACTCTAGAGCGCGGCGCCGGCCTCCCAGAGGAGAAGCTAGTGGAAGCCCACGGGACTTTCTACACGTCCCACTGCATCGACTGCAGGAAGGAGTACCCTCTTGAGTTCATTAAAGGTACAATACTCTTCAAACACCACACGTACAGTATCAATAGTAGCGATGAAACAATTAAAAGATGTGTCCCGCCGAGTTTGTTGCCGGTCCCATATCCCCCCGATTTAAATCTTTTCGGGGCGGAGGTGTAAAGTTATGAACCGCGAGCCAGGCGCAAATTTCGTCAGTCATCGCCTCCCGGGCGAAAACTCGTATATAGTGGTTAACGGCTATGTATGATGAACCCTCGTGAACGTCAGCTGCCGCTCCGTTGGTGGGTTGTGGAATGGCAGCCACCGAAACGCGTAACACGGTCTTTCCATCGCGATACAACCGGCTGACGATTTGTTTTATTAACAATAGCATCTAAACGGCAATCGGTAAAATTTGGATAAAAGCTCTTGAAATTCTGTGAAAAATGTGTAAAGCAACATTTGAATAACTTTAATAACAACTTACTTGTACATAAAGTATGTACACAAATCCCAATGCCACTCGCCAAAGATCTATACCGACCAATTATTTTATATTATGCAATAGTACCGACAAAACGTCTCTGATTCACCCAGCCAGTTATGTTTTCATTTCTTATCACTGATCAGGGGCCTACCGCCAACCTTCTCGGTACGTTCGTGTTTTTGTTGCCATTCTATTCGATGATGAGATGATTTTCATGCACTGCTATTGATTGTAAATGAAGACTTAGGCTCTCCGAAACATGTTATTTCCACAGAGCATATATTCTCGGACCAAATCCCCATCTGCACCGCCTGCCCCGGCGTAGTTAAGCCTGACATTGTGTTCTTCGGGGAGAGCCTGCCAGACCGCTTCCAGGACTGCCTGCAGGAGGACTTCCAGCGCTGCGACATGCTCATCATCATGGGCTCGTCACTGGAGGTGCAGCCGTTCGCTTCCCTCATCGACATGTGAGTGACAGATCTGTAGTGAGGACATAGATAGATAAAAACTTTATTCATTTCCACAACATACATGGTACATAGAAAACATAGTGTTTGGAGAGAGCCTGCCAGGCTTCCAGGACTTCCAGCACTGCTAAAGGTCGATTTATATCTACAGAGTGTGCCCGGCACGTTTCGTGGCAGTCAAAACAATATTTTTCTATACAGGTGTCTGTCGGCGTCTGTGCGGCCGTGTAACGATAGATATAACATCCTTTCTTTTAAGATACTATGTTACTTAAGAAGAATTAATATTTTTTGTCCATTCTTTCGATCGGCATCATAAAATACGGGTGATTTTTTTTTCACATTTAAGTCGGTTCGATTCCCAGACGAAGCAAGTAATTTTGAGAAAATCTTTGAATGCAGTATTGCTAACTTTTAAAAATAACATAAAGTATTTCAGCAAAATATCCTATCTACGATATTTAAGGTACTTTTCCTTCATGTCCCATAGTTTTGGGACGCCCCGTATACCTGGCATTATTTTTCGTAAAATCGTATGTCGCGCATTATGTACGGTCGGTGCCCCAACTTAAGTAACCAAGTTGCCATACTAATTGTATAGAAAAGTGGATACTCATGTTAGGGAACCGACGTTCACATTCGGCTCATAAAAAGCACGCAGTTTATGAAACCTCCCGGCATCGGCAGGGTCCCCGACTGGTGTCCGCGCCTGCTCGTGAACCGCGAGAAGGCGGGGCTGCGCTCGCCGCTGCTGCGGCTGTGGGGGCTGGCGGCGGGCGGCCTGCAGCTGGACGGCGACGGCGACGCCACCAGGGACGTGGCGCGGCTCGGGGACTGCGACGCCGGCTGTCGGGAGCTGGCCGTGAAGCTCGGGTGGGGGGTGAGTGCTTTTTACATTTTAACTACGGATTGCAAACCGGACTGATTTTCAATTCAGCCGGATTTTGGCCATAATCCACAATAACAAATATACATGGTTCCTCTGTCTTTAATAGTATTTATGAAGTAAAGGATTTTTAAAATAAAATTTGCAACTACTACAATAAATTACTTTTTTTTTTTTTTAATAACCTGTATTATCCCACTGCTGGGCAAAGGCCTCTCCCTTAGATTTCCATGACTCCCGTTGTTGAGCTGTTTCCGGCCAGTTATTAGTGAAGGTGTCTAAGTCGTCCCGCCATCTCCGCCTGGGCCTGCCACGTCCGCGCTTCTTTTGCGGCATCCACTTGGTGGCTATACTAGCCCACCTATCCGGATGCATGCGGCAGACGTGACCTGCCCAGTCCCACTTCAGCCTAGCGGTCTTCTCCCCTACGTCAGCTATGCCTGTTCTGGAGCGCAGTGTAGTGTTTCGGATGCGATCCATCCTTGTGACACCTAGAATGCTGCGCTCCATTGCTCTCTGGCAAACCTTCAATTTGGACTTCTGACTCTCGGTGAGACTTTTTGTTTACGAGTAAATAATGTTAAGTGGGGTAAAAGAAGTTATGGGGCACGAGAAACACTTATAGGGAAAATAATTGTTAATGCTAATGTGTTAATTTGTTTCCAGGAGGAACTCCAAGCCCTGGTAGCCTCCGAGCACGCTCGGCTAGAGCAGGCGGGCTCGCTGTCCGCGCCTTACGCCCCGCACTCCCCGCACGCCGCGCACGCCTCGCACGCCGTGCACGCGCCGCACGCTGCGCACTCCCCGCACGCCTCGCACGCCGCGCACGCCCAACACGCCCCGCACGCACCGCACGTGTCGAAGCCGGGCGTCAGTTCACCGCTAGACCCTAAACTGTGAGCGTAAAGCTAAGGTCTGATGTATATCGAATACTTTACCGCAGCCACAATGTTCGTTTGCTCCTGAATGTGGATGTGTGCGTGTACATTTTCATATAGTTGAAATTCTCTGAGGTGATTCTTTGGCCTTAAGCCTTCGTCTGTTAAACTAGAGGCATTGTTTATTTTAAGCGGCGCGGTTAGCTCAATCCGTCAAGAGTGAGGAGCAACGAGCCCGTTTAAAAAGCAATTTTGCCTGTTTTTTTGGTTTAAAATCATGTAACAGCTCATTCGGAGATGACAACACGGATACGATCTTGGACAAAAAATTTTTAGCATGTGAGGTATTTTGCGAAGAAGCGCTGGTGGCCTAGCGGTAAGAGCGTGCGACTTTCAATCCGGAGGTCGCGGGTTCAAACCCCGGCTCGTACCAATGAGTTTTTCGTAACTTATATACGAAATATCATTTGATATTTACCAGTCGCTTTTCGGTGAAGGAAAACATCGTGAGGAAACCGGATTAATCCCAATAAGGCCTAGTTTCCCCTCTGGGTTGAAAGGTCAGATGGCAGTCGCTTTCGTAAAAACTAGTGCCTACGCCAATTCTTGGGATTAGTTGCCAAGCGGACCCCAGGCTTCCATTAGCCGTGGCAAAAATGCCGGGACAACGCGAGGAAGATGATGATGTGAGGTATTTTGCGATCGCCCTATCAATTTTATCGCTTTTGCGCAAATACGCCATCTACAAAAATATGAAAAATAACTGACGCACTTCGATTTTAATAGCGGATAATGGCGTTTAAAAGCTGAAAAGCAATTCATTCTGTCAATAAACAGTGCTTGCATAGAAAAAAAAGAAGTACTGTCTAATAAATACTTACTTACTTACTGCTGTGGCGCGACGACCCGAAGTGGATCTTGGCCTCCGACACCAAAGACCGCCATGCTACTCTGTCCAAAGCCGTTTCTGTCCAGTCGACGGCGCCGAGTTCGCTGAGGTCTAATAAATACAAAAGTTTAAGAGTGATCACAAATCGTATAATACGTCATATGAAAAGAATGACCAGGAAATTAAATATTTGAGATATGGCAATATGGGAAAACTGACCCCATATCAACCTATGGAAAATAAAATACACAAATGCAATGTTAATTTGGACGTTTATGATCACAATTTTCGCGTCTGTGTTAAGTAAGTTCTTGTTTATTTTAAATACATTTATTTATTTTTTGACTTGACCATGATTGTATCAATAAAATCAAATTTATTTTCGTATTTGGTTTGCAGTGTGGTTGCGCTTTCACCAATATTTAGACAAATCCCGGTAAAAAACCAAATAGTGATTGATTGAGTGTTTTTATTAATTGAGTAATATCGTCACTTTGTTGAACTGAATTTAGAAACTTTTTTACCTCGAAATATGCTACAAAACTAGCCAAAAATGAATTCAGCGCAACTTTTGTTTTAACTTAAAATTATTATTTTTAGCAAGCATTTTATTAATTGACCAATTTTACGCCTTAATACGATGGCATAAGGTTTATTTATGACCAGTTAAACGTGTCTTCATGGACTGGTAGACTATTAAAAGTCAATAAATGTATGATTGATTTATATAAAAAATATTAGAATTAAGTACTTATTTAGTCACCTTTGCTTAGCACTAGGACGTTATTTGGAATAGTTTTTTGATATTTCTCGACATTAAAATCATAAAACTTAGGAACAGTCTTACTTTAAAAATAGGTATACAGATGTAGTGTATAATTGTTTTCTATCCTATTTTCTCGGAAACGTTCGTATTTGTCATGCTACTTCAGTCAACCTCAGTACTTTTTGTACCGAGACTGACTGAAATAGCAACTATAGCAAGACATGTTCGTACGTTTCCGTGAAAATACGATGGAAAATAATTAGGCACTAAATCTGTACATAGTTTACTTAGCTTAGGCACACTGTTAAATATGTAGCTTCGTTCGCCATGGTATATCATAGTGTGTGAAAAGCCTTTCTTTCATCTTAGCGTATATCCCGGTTGCATCCCAAGCTACTGCTTTGCAATCCAGGGATCGCTGTGTGATTCGCCTATATCATGATAATAGTGCATCGTAATATAACTTTAATTTAATCGAAATTAAACTATCGTTAGACATATTTCAAAATATTTAGATCACTACGGTTTCACTCACTATTATTTTTAGTCGCTTTTGGCGGCATGTTTCGGACTCTTCTGGAGTCCTTCCTCAGGCACGACTGTCCGCGGCGGCTCTACTCCGTGCACCGTAGTGATCTAAATATCTTGAACTTTAATTTATTTTATTTTAGGACATTGTTTAAATAAGCGTTGTGTCAGTTTTAATAATGGATGAGAAAATAATTAATTTTATAAAATATTAACATCGAATTGGGAGTTTGTAATAACACATTCGCTGCCAGCGCGAGCGTAGCCGATACGTGAAAAACCGTATGTAGCGAAAAGCGCCTACGAACAGAACGCACCCATAATTAAGAGCGAGAAAGAGATATTGCTGTCTCGCTCTTAATTATAGGTGCGTCTTACACGCAACGCTTTTTAAGCTCTCGTGCGTATGGGGCCTAACGTTCGCTAAATTTTATCGTATGGGAAGTGTCATAGTTTTAATATAAAAACTTCCTTGAGACACAGACATATTAACCTTTTCGACGCCGTGTCAAACACAAAAGCTGTCATCCAGACGCCACGTCACCGAAGTGTCAAAACTGAAATTTAACTTTATGCATAATGCATGTAGGTCTATGTTGCTCTGTGGTCTGTGACCGATTAATCGGTATTTGGCGTTGAACCTACGGTGCGTATATATCGGTCATTGGCGTCCAAAAGGTTAAATATTTTAAAATGGATCACTCACGTATTTTAACCTGCCGCCTACGTCTACCAAATGCGGAAATTACCGATCAAAAAAGCCAAATACATTTGTCAAATTTTTTAAAATAAACGTATCCTCTATCTACCGCGGCCGGAGATCTCCGTCCAGTATTTTGTGCCCCGTATTTGTTACGTACGGAGATTACCAGTCTTGATACCCGCAGTCAAAAAGGGGCCCACTGATCACCAGTCCGCCGGACGATATCGGCCTGTCAGTTCTTCGAAATTTTTTGTTCTAACTGACAGGCTGATGTCGTCCGGCGGACTGATAATCCGTGGGCCCCTTTATAAGCATCAAAATACGTATATACGGTACGCTAGTCTCCGTCCTCGGTAAATAAAGGGGTGCTTTTTTTGCAGTTTGTAGATGACAGGTTAAGTCGAAAATTGCTCGACATGTTTCACTCTATACCGAGAAGATCATCGAGAGCTCGCGTTGGCGGACCGGCGCAGACATGTCGAGCGATTTTCGACTTAAAATACGTAAGTAACCCGTTTTAATATATAACCAACCTTCTTGGAGGATATAACCAACGGAGACGCCTTGTCTGTAATTTTCTGTACAAAAAAGTCTGCCAATTCTTGCAGGGCAGGGGAACGTCAAATCATAGAGTAACTTATACTAGAGCGGTACTGTCATAGTAAATTTTGTAACCCCAGTAAATTCACTGCCATCTGTCGACACACTTTAAAACTAAAAATGAAGATTTATAAAAAACGATAAAATGTATTTAAATATGGATAAATGATTTTTTTATTTGCATTAATTATTTTTATATGATTTTGACCCATGTTCTTTCACTGATATGTGATAAAATTATAAATAACAAACGAAACCGTCAACGCCCTCTATACGAGAGTAGGCCAAAACTAGTGGCGCCATCTGATCGAGAATCAAATTTTCTTGATTTTTCGAGGCACGTTTTTTCCTTAGACTGTATCCATCTATTACGGAGTTATATCTATCTTTGGTCAAATGTATAATTACATATGTAACGTCAAAATAGCCATGTCAGATAAACGTCAGTCCATATATTGTGTATGACCATTGGCCGACTATTTTCGACAGAGGGGAACGCCTGTTAATGGCTTCCCGCGTTTGGTTATATCCTCTTAGTATTTAATAGTCATAGTTCACTGCGGATGTGGTTAAATATCCAAGGTATATTATAGATGGCGCCAGCATAGATTTCCCCTGTTTCTAGTTTTGTTTGATGGTATTTGGGTTAAATATAATACTATTCGTTATTCGTAGGATTGACAGGTAAAACCTATGCTAGCGCCTCTGTGAAATACTTTTACCGGCCAATTGTGGTTGGTGCAACTTGCCTTTACAAAAATATTGTTATTATTCACAACGACGGGACTTAATCGCGTAAAATAAGTTTTAAATTTTAAATTTACCTACGGAAATATTGTTGTTTGTCAAAACGCTTTGTTTTACTTTTGTTGTTTTTTGTCTAAATTATATGTAATTGATCTGCATCATAAGACATTTGATGTAATCAAATGTCTTATGATGCAGATGTGTATGTATACTATTATAATTATATCTAAGATTTGTATAATTTATATTATTACGTATTATGAACATGGAATTGATAGTTGTATTAACTGTATCCTGGCCCTTTTAAATTAGTAGTGCTTAAAGTCATACCTACTTAGATATAACTTTGTATATATTCCCTGACTGGTACTATACAAGTTGATTTTTTTATGTCTGACTATATTCTGAGGGTTTGATATGTAGGTGATATATGTATACTGAACAACTTTTACTATGGGGCCAACCCAGAAATCGCGAAAAAACATCTGCTGTTCCATAGAAAACATTAACATGTAATAGGGAATATTACGCGAAACGCTGCGTAGGGGGCACTACTACCGCAATCCATCACAATCTGAGGGTCTACCGCGAAACTAGAAAATCGAAATTTCGTTATCTAACCTCTATCACTCTCGCGAGCGATGTAGAGGCGAATAAATAAATTTCGATTTTCTCGTTTCCCGGTAGGCCCTTTCTAAACGACTTTCTAAATTATCTGTGAAAACTTGTCAAAAAACAGTTTGAGGCACAGTATGTATAAGTTACTCTATGGTTTACGATAGGTGCTAGTGCTGCACTCTGGCGACAGAACATTGCAGTAATACCCCTCGCCGACATGTATGAGCTTTTTTTTCGCGATTTCGGGGTTGGCATAGTAAAAGTTGTTAAGTATGACCTACCCATTCACCCCTCAGTATCGTCAAACAAAATCAACCTGCAAGATTTAAAATGAATTATAATAAAATAATGAAAAATATTCTACGATACATTTTCGTTTGATTAAGAAAAACGTTTATTTTTATGTACTTGACTGTAACTTTTTTGTTGGTATCGGATTTTTACTTATACAGGGTGATTTTGTTAAGTCTATCATACTCTGAAAGGAGAACTTGTGGTACATACCTACTGGTCAACCTTGAAATCGAAAAAAGGGGCATAGCCAAATGAAAATCATTTGTAGTATTTAAAAGCTAATCGAAATTTAAATTATGTATGGAAATTGTGACTCGCCAAACTAACTAGATATAGCAAGGTCACCCAGTATATTTCTAGGTATATTCAAGATTCGAGTTACCTGGGTGCATAGCCAACCTGCTCTTTTACGCTCGGCAGCGAACGATACGCAACTGTCACTGTCGCACTAATATGAAAGAGTGATAGAGACATAAAGCGTTTTAATTTCGTTGTCGCAGCGCAGGCGAATGTCACCTTGGCTAGGCACCCTGCTTATGAATTAGGAGCCACTAGGCCAGGCAAATTTAAGTGATGTTTATATTACTATTTCTAAACAATATAGAGTATGTGAGTGAAATAATTTTCTCACAAAAATGTGTTCGTTCGTCACGGATAAAGTGCCAAAAATATGTGCACAATGTATGGGGAAAAAGGTCGTGTAGACATATTTTTGGCACTTGGGCCGTCGCGATATTTAACACCTTGACTTGACTGTACAGTCGCTATCTGAGATATCAGAGCGGCCAAGGTGCTCTAAATAATCTGAACATGCACTCTAAAGACAGCCTTAACAATAGGGGCATGTTCAGATATTTAATTCAGTGAACCGTACTTATAACAAAACAAGGTTGATTTTTGTGCAATAGGGAATATTACGAAAAACTCTGCGTAGAGGGCGTCACTAGCACAATCACACGGTCTACCGCGAAACACGCAAAAACGAAATGTCGGTTTCTGCCTCTCTTTCACTTGCTTATTCGATCGATAGAGAGGCATATAACGAAATATCGACTCGTCGCGTTTCGTGGTAGTCCATCTGTAAACAAACCGCTTTGGTGAAAACTTGTTAAAAAAACTGTTTAAGGCCTAGTATGTATAAATTACTCTATGGTTAAGTATGTGCACTAGTGCTGCACTCTGGCGGCGGAACATTGCAGTCATACTCCCCTATTAGTGAGTTTTGTCACCTGGCGATATAACTGTAATTATATTCTCATTTGTATATGTAATAGATGTGATTGTGTATAATGGGCTAGTTTTGCTATTTTTCCTATCTTCCAAAAAGGGTCAATCAATATATTATAGTTATTAGCGTATTGTAAATTGATAAACTGGGGAATGCTCGACCATTATGTTATGAATCTTTGTCAAAAGAATGTTAACTCGGCAAAACAGCTGAGCGGGTGAGATATGTTCAAAATGATCTATACAGCCAAAGACTTTTATTTTCGTAGTCGACATCTAGCGTGAAGTAGCGGAATTATCATTACTGCTACTCTCTTAAGATCATTCTGAACAAAACCCGCCAAGTTACTTTTGCTGCTAACTATAGTTGTGTGTTGAAGCCTAGTCAAAAGTCCCACTTTGTCGCTTACCATAAGGACGAGATTTGCTTATATCTTTTATATCTTAATACGAATAACCTGTCAAAGCGTCCTCATGGCAAGCGACAAAGTGCAACTTTTTGCTTGGAAAGATACTTTTAGACGTTATATTGATTTATATTTATTTCTTCCTCTTTTCAACCTTTTTGATTATTTTTGTGGCACATATAAATCTTGAATATGGAGGCAATTGAATTGAATTGGAGCCAGAACGTAATATTTTTAATTTTAGATGATTTTATTTATTACAAACGGTCGAGTATAAATATAAATCCCTGTAGGCATCTTAAACTTTTTATAAGCAAAGATGAATTGTTCGCTCGTTAGTCACATACGCATCGCCGATCCTTTAACCTTTTCGACGCCGTGTCAAACACAATAGTCACACTGACGCCACGTCACCGAAGTGTCAAAACTGAAATTGAACTTTATGCACATGCACGTTTTTTTTTTTCAAGCATACGGCCCGCCTGATGGTAAGCAGTTACCGTAGCATATGGCCGCCTGCAACACCGGAGATATTACACGCGCGTTGCCGACCCTTTAAAAACCTGTACACTCCTTTTTTGAAGAACCCCATACTGCAGCCCCTCGGGAAAACCTCGGCAGGGAGCTCATTCCATAGCCGAAGGTTACGCGGGAGGAAATTCCTCTTAAACCGCACAGTACGCGACCATTTAGGTGCTAGGGTGTGAGGATGAACACCCTGCCGATGGCGAGCGGTGCGGTGATAGAAAGCGGCCGTTGGCATCATGTCAAACAGTTCTTCAGAGCACAGCCCATTGTACAACGTAGGTCTATGTTGGTCTGTGACGGATTAATCAGTCTTTGGCGTTGGACCTGCGGTGCCGATATATCCGTCATTGGCGTCCAAAAGGTTAAAATATGTACAGTCAGCAATGCAGCTTAGCACCTTTGCATACAAACATCTATGCAGGGGGGTACCTTTTCTCTGCAGCTGACTATACACTCCTTTTTAAAGAACCCTATTTAAGCCCATAAAGAAAACTACCCCTTAACAGCTAGTTTTCGATTTTGCTTATAAGTTTACCATGACTAGGGCATAGGGTCTTATACCATATTAGGATTAATGGTTATAGAATTATTTATTTATTGTTTTTGATACTATTTGGGTAATGATTAGAAGCAATCTTGGTTGAGATATACGCCTTGTGCTTTATTTACTCATAAATGAACTGAATTCCACTACCATATAGGCCAATTGAGATTATAACGAAGTATAAGGTCAATACGGGTGTGACTGGCCATTGGAGCATTGATTAGTGTTTATTGCGAGTTCATACATAATATACATTCGCCGCTAAACGCAGTAAATGTATGAACTTGCAATATATACTAATCAATGTGTAAACAGGGCACAGTGTGAGGGCCCTAGTGAGTATTATATTCTTTGGTGAGGGGCCCGAGGGCCAGTCACACTTACCCGTTAGGAATCCGTATTGACCTTAGGCCTGAGATACACTTGTAAATTGTACTTACGTAAGTAGGGACACAGCTATGGTACATAATGAGAAATGAATATTATTACCTCATTCTCATTAGAAAAATAGCTTTGTCCCTACTTACGTAAGTAAAACTCAATCTTAGGCCAGGATTACACTTGTAAGTTTTACATACGTAAGTAGGGACAAAGCTATTTGCTAGAATGAGATAACGATATACATATCTCATTCTGTAGTATAGCTGTGTCCCTACTTATGTAAGTAAAACTTACAAGTGTAATCCTGGCCTTAGGCCTTAGTTATTATTTCGTTTGGAGCTTTTGTGCAATGGACTAATAGATAAAAATACACGATTAAAAGTATATCTCAATCAAGAGGAACTAGAAGTGTATTTAATTTTAGCGTTTTTAACAATACGAAGATATAAAATATTTTTTCATTGGATTATTTATTCAATTCTAATGAAATATAATGCTGAATGCTTCCGGCTTGTCATTTATGATATACACTTGTTGAAATATAGAAAAGCAATAGAAAATAAAGTTCAATTTATTGTCATATTTAAAATGTGTAAATAAAGGATTAATTCGTAAATACTTGTCACTTTTTATTACCTTTAAAACATCGATTTAGTCAACTTAGGTATATTTGTAGGATATAGAAATACCAGTGTATAATTCATATTTTTATTTGTCTAGCTGAGAATTACAATTACGTATTTACAATAAAATTAAAACGAGAAAATGGGACTAAAATAGCTAAATAATCAATATAGTTTGCAGCTTAAATTACAGTTTGTCCATAAAAAACAAATACCTACTACATTAAATGTTGTAGGTATAATTTTTTTATCAAGTGTCATCGCGCGAGTGCGCAGATAGACTCATGGTCAGCCTTTTGATTTTCTTTTCATACGCATAAAATGTCTTAAATTTTATCTTGAGAAATATAATTTAACTTATAGTTAGGCACTTCAGACAGTCTGTTTTGTTACACTTGAGGTACCGACGCGTTTGGAACATAAGAGGTAAAAGCCCCATAAGGGTTCCAAATACATTACAACCTCGATTATCCGAACCCTCAATCATCCGAACTCTGACTTAGTTTATCCGAACATTTTTTAGGTGTTTTATATCCCAACGTTAATTTGTACGTCAAATATTATTATAGTGTACTGTTTTTATGTAAAAAAATAGTTTTTGTTTCATGTCATCTCAAAAACCCGATTCTATTATCCGAACTGGTCTCGTTCCCAATTAGTTCGGATAAAGGTTCTACAACGACGAAATGTCTATTATCATTGCTTCTCAAGCTTTAAGAGCGGCCGCACACTAGCGTTTCCCGAGCGTCAGCGTCTAGTCAACTATGGCTGCTGCTCGACGCAACGTTGGCGCAACTGCGCAGCGACGCGATTTTCCATAACGCTGACTTGACGCCGACGCTAGAAAGACGCTAATGTGTGTGTTGGCCCCACAGAACACCTATTTCTAAAGAACTCGTATAGAGCAATGAGGGCTACCGCGTTTAATTTCGCCGCTAGCGCTAGTGTAGATAGAGGTCTTTCAAAATATCAAATGCATAAAAGTTTTGGGGGTTTCAAGCTTTTTTATCGGGAATTTTCACTCCTTATTCATAATTGTGGTACATCTTTGTCCATCTTCTATTTATCATGGTAAACAATAGATATAGCTCAATAAATGTTAGTGGTTTAAAAAAAGTGCCAACTAAAATATATGCAAAATAAAACAGGTTGAAAAAATTACACATTTAGACGTTAAAATACCTTTGCGTATATTAGAACGTATTGATTTTATAAAAATAAGCATAGAAGAATTTTGAGATCTGATTTTCTGGACCTCCATCTACAGTGGCGCCAACTGGTGAGCACAAAAACGGTAGCCCTCATTATTTCATGAAACCGATGCTGCCAAAAATACAGGGGTGCGGGGGACGTGAGCGAGTCCCGTGCCGTGATTGGTCCGTTCAAAGAAATGTGGTCCGCCGACTGAAGTAGGATTGGTGGCGTGATTCGAAATTTGAAAATTTATCGAGTAAAGCTACAGTATGCGTGGCAGAGGGGTAGCGGGACTATGCTATGTCTTTAGAACGTGGTCTGTGGTTGGGCCTATGGGCCTTCATCTACTCCTTGGCGTCCGTGATGCCCTCGGTGCTGATGCCGAACATGGCCTCCGTCTCGGGCAGGCACGGGCTGTCGTAGATCTTGCAGATGCGGTTGTCGCCGCGGCCCTGCATACACCAAATATTATAATTAGTGTACAGTCAACACTTTATACCTCTCTCGAATGATGGTTCCTATGGTTCTTTAAAGTCTCTTTTCGTTGGGATTAATTAAAAAAATATTGCAGAAATATGTTTTACCGTATTTTTATTACTTAAAACATAATGTTCTAAACTTCCAAAAAATATCTCCAAACATTTTATGTGACAGCTTGGGGACCATTATTCCATAAAAAAAAACGAAGACAATAGCTGTGTGTGTGTGTGTACATCAAATTACTTCAAATTGTATAAAAATATATATTGTAGATTTATCAGTAGGTAATCTAGTAATCTGTGGGCGATGTTGTTGGTTTCACACTTCATTATTCTTTGTACTCTATATTTTTGGGCCTAAACTACAGGTGTTACTGTTTTTGTGCCCCACATAAATTAAAAAAAAAGCGTAAAAATCTTGTAAAATCGGGACAACTTTGGATGGAGAAGCGGTCACGTGACTTCGTCCCCTTTCCGAACTACACTACTGATTTGACCCCCCCCTTCTCTTTGAAGTCTGCCTCATGTGACAGGCGGGCAACTACGGAGCCCGCACGGTCCGACATGCACTTGGCCGGTTAGTTTTTATATTTGAACGGGGTTTCTATTGTTTCCCATATAGTTTTCAGTCATAATACAAATGCGATCGTGGCCCACAAATGGACTCGCCGGAAGATCAGCGCCGACACTTGGGTCGGCATTATGCTGAGGCGAGCCCATTTCGTAAACACTACAAATATGATTTTTTAATTTTCCTTGTAATGCTAGTATGTAAGTTTATCACGAAAATAAATGATTTATGATTTATAATGTATTGTTTGTCCACATTTTCGTTAGTCATAATTTGGTTTTTCTCAGAAACGCGTAACTTTTCAGGATTGCCATGGAACAAACCTAACCTAACCTATCTATAGGATAACCTGAGAAAAATCCTGAATAGTTAACGGTTTCAGAATTATGACTAATGATAATATGACAATCATTATATTATGACTTTCAATAATTATGTCAAACAAAGGGACCCCATTTGAACGACCTCACCTTCCGCAGGTAGAGCCTGGTGGTGGAGGCGTGGGCCAGCACGTGCCCACCGATGGGCTTCTTGGTGTCCGCGTTGAAAACACCAACGCTGTCCACTTGAGCGACCACTTGATTGGTTATTATCACTGCTACGCCGAACTGTAATAATTATTACTATTTATTATTACTCATAATGACGGGACTTAATCGCGTAAAATAAGTTTTAAATAAGGTTCAACATTAGCGCCCCTGCTCTTTAATTTGTACACCAATGATAGCTAGCCATTACACGCACGGATTGGCCCGTCGGATCTGCCTGAAAGATGTCTGGCGGACACATCCGTCAATGTGTGGCGAGAAATAGACACAGATGGGCAGCGGACGGGCATCCGGCGGACAAATCTGTGTCTATTTCTCGCCACACATTGACGGATGTGTCCGCCAGACACATCTTTCAGGCAGATCCGACGGGCAAATCCGTGCGTGTATGGCTAGCTGATCTTCCCGATACCGTGTCACCGGGCGGACACGCTATACATCAAAAATCACTTGCGTTTCTGTGTGAACGGCACGTCTGTACACGCGACATGCGTCATAGTGTGAGTAAGTTGCTTAAAAATAGTACTGAGAGTACGCCAGAAGTCCGCCAGATTTGTGTCGCGGGGCGAGGTAATTCGAGTCGGGGCGGGGCGGTGCGTGACCGTTCTGTATGATAATCAGGCATCGTAAACTGCGAGCGAAATCCATTGAAGTACTAGGGTTGTTACTTAGTCAAGTGAAGTCAAAGTTCGTCATTTCAATGGATTTCGCTCGCAGTTGACGATGCCTGATGATAATACTATTATTTATTCTGTGACGGTGTCCAGGAAGTTTGTTTATGCCGCCGACATCGCCATTGCGCACCAACACGTGGGATTTCAGGTGTCGGAACAAACTAGCAAAGACCTAGAAGAGCTAACCCACTACTTCAATATATGGCGTCTGCGGCCTAATGCCAACAAAACGGAAGTGTCCACTTAAACAATAAGCTGCCTGCATACAACCCCAACGTTATTTTTGAAGGGAAGCTCTTCGCTACAACCCACACCCCAAATATCTAGGTGTTACCAGTCCTATGGAACTCTCCGCGCGAGATCGGATTTATACCTTCGAATCGCGTCCCCTTCACGGTACCAAGCCAGTTGGTTGCCACATGCGCTAACGCACGCACGTCACCGCGAGCTTTGGCTAAACAATGCACACACTGAAAAGGTCGATGTCCAACTGCGGAATACCATGAGGTGTATAACGGGGACAGTCAAATCGGCGCCTATCCGTTGGCTGCCAGCTTTGAGCCACATTCCACCTCCTCACCGATGACATAAATCACCAACCAATAGGGTTGGCAACCGTCAAAGGTTTGCATAGATGGCACCAGCATAGATTAAACCTGTTTCTATGAGATTTGGCTTAAAGGGCAATACAGGTCATAAAAAAAAAGATAATTTGACAAAATTCACAGGTAAAACCTATGCTGGCGCCTTCTGTAAAATACTTCGACCGGCCAAACCCATAATCAGTAATAATCCATGTTTTTAAACCAGTTATATACAAAATATATTTTATCAAAGCTGACATTACCTCATCAGCCAGACGGAGCAGCATCCGCATGAAGCGGCCCAGATGCTGCTGTCTCGGATTTAGCTCTCCCCGGCCTGAATAGTCGGTTCTGTAAAGGGCTGTGGCGCTGTCTACTATTATGAGTGAATATCTGTAACAACAGGCAAAATAATAAATGGTGTCCTCTTAAGTTCTCTCTTTAGTAGGTGGGCGTTGCCTAAAATAACACTGTATGTGCCGTGTGCGTGACGTGGTGGAATGTGCTCTAAAGAATTGTTTGACATGATCCCAACGGCCGCTTTCTATCACCGCACCGCTCGCCATCGGCAGGGTATTCATCCTCACACCCTAGCACCTAAATGGTCGCGTACTGTGCGGTTTAAGAGGAATTTCCTCCCGCGGACGCTCCGGCTGTGGAATGAGCTCCCTGCCGAGGTTTTCCCGAGGGGCTACAGTATGGGGTTCTTCAAAAAAGGAGTGTACGCGCGTGTAATTTCTCTGGTGTTGCAGGCGTCCATAGGCTACGGTAACTGCTTACCATCAGGCGGGCCGTATGCTTGATTGCCACCGACGTGGTATAAAATAAAATGTAAAATTTTCATTAAAAAAATTCGGACATTTTTTTTATCATCACGATTGAATATGCTAGTAATTCTGAGTTGAAAGAACCCAAAAACACCAGAATCTGTGAGAATCAGGTTTTCAATATTTACTTTAGAAAACGCCCAGGTGCACGTCACTATTTTTTTTTTTGGGGGCGTCCATTACGTGAGGCGCTTTTAAGGATTATTCGATCCCTACCCCATCGTGACTTCAGCATTTAACGTCGCTATCGCTAGAAGTTAGAAGCCGTGGAAAGCATGGAAAATGCGATTTTGTCGGTGAAATATTGCGTTTATGTATTTTGTTGCCATACAATTATTTTTTAAATAAAATGTAAGGAATCGAATGGTTTCATTCTTTTTTTCCTATTTAGAACTTAATTTTTTTTGTCTTGTATTTATTTATTAAACCCATATATTTTTTAAGTCTCCAATTTATTGTGATAAATTGCTCATTTTCTATCTATTTAGTTTTAAAATTCAACATGTGTAATATACCCTATTGTTAGCGACGTGCTCATATTTTATTATTTTGTATTGCTAAATGCTATGTTAATATATACTTAGGTAGATTAAGAAATCTAAACTTAAAAAGGGTAGTTTTAACGGTGGCCGCGAGCCGCCATTCTGGTTTTGTATGTGCGCTGTATGACGATTCAGTCGGTCCATGCTATCCGCGCGAGCGCACGTACACACACTGTCATTTTGAGTTCTTATTTTGTGTACGTATTGTGTGTGCTTTTAGAAATATAAGCTGTTAAAAGTTCTACTGTGTTCACCATTTCGCCGCGGCGAGACCCTATACCCAACACCTATTGTAACGTAATCTAAAGTATTCTATTAAGTCTTGATCAGGGACCGGACAACCCTTTCCGCGATAAAACCCTTTCAATGGGCGACACTTAAACACGGCTAACACATTGAAAGACTTTCCCTATTGAACCTTTGACTAACCCTTACCGAAAAGCTAACCAAAAATAAGGCTAGCTCTTAATCCCCTTTTCTTACCCTTATCTTTAAGCGCTTTTTATAAAGGTTTCCCTTTGCGTGAAAGAGACAGGATTAGTATATATCTACGCTACGGTAGTGTATGAAAAGGAAAGAAAATACGTGTCTAGTCAAAGAACGCCGCCGTCGCCGCCGACGATCGCTCGGATTCGAAGTAGTGTGTGCTTTATGAACAAGGTAGACGACTTAAATTAGCACGCTTATATGCTAAAAGGGAAGCCCTTTATAAGGCTAACCCTTATAAGGAATATGCAAGGTGTTGGTGAGCGGATGATAAGGGTTTTGTAAGGGTATTTAGGCTACCGATTACTCAAATGTGGTAGCTTTATATAAGGGTTTTTAAAACCAAAACAAAGGGTTTCGTCTGGCAAAGGGTATGGTGAGTTAAGCCTTATGCAATACCCTTATAAAACCCCGATAAGGGATAGCGGGCCGGTCCCTGGTCTTGATGACCTGTCTGGCCTAGTGGGTAGTGACCCTGCCTGTGAAGCCGATGGTCCTGGGTTCGAATCCCAGTAAGGGCATTTATTTGTGTGATGAGCACGGATATTTGTTCCTGAGTCATGGGTGTTTTCTATGTATTTAAGTATTTATATATTATATCGTTGTTTAAGTACCCACAACACAAGCTGTATTGAGCTTACCGTGGGACTTAGTCAATTTGTGTAATAATGTCCTATAATATTTATTATTTATTTATTTATTAAAGTACAGCAGGTACCTGGACTCGGCCATCATGGCGCAGGCTTGCAGCAGCAGCTGCGTCTGGTGGTCGGTGTTGTAGGCGCGCGCGTACGCCACGTTGTCCAGAACAGCGCCGCCCTGAATAAAAACCACAAATCGGTGTATTCCCATTTGTCCCCGTGGTGTAAGCTATTCGAATAAAAAAAACGCAAATCGATGTATTACAGGTTAGCCGTTTGGCACACGCAAAAGCAAAATTTTTGACTCGCAGTTCCTAAAAAAAATATCTTAGGTGCTGAAACATTTTTTTATGATTTTTTTTTTAAATCTATTGTGTGTGGTTTCATACGAAAGGGCTTTTTGAGGCAATTCTAAAAATTTCAGCCATTTTTTATTATTAAAACAAAAAGAATTTTCAAAACATACCAAGTTTGGGCTCCTCCAAATACGATATCGCTGATTTTTTTTGTACAATATACCACAAATGCTACGTGATATCCTCATATCTAACCCCAATTTTGAAAATAATTTCATTGTTTTTTTTTTTTTTTTTTTTTTCAATATTACAAAGTGAAACAGTTCTGCTTCAATACCAATTTTACGAGACTTATGGAACTATACTGCAGATACACGGTACATATTAATCATAAAATGATACGTGATATCTATATATCCAACGGAGAATACCTGTTTAACCCTTTAACTGCGCCTTTTCATCAGTTGGTATAGTTTGTTTAATTTTGACACAAAATATCAAGGTTAGGCTCAAGATGTGACGATCCACCTTATGGCGGTCGGCGCTTACGTCACTTAGCACCGCATTAGTATTGGTGCGTCGTTAATAATGGTGTAAGTGCCAACCGCCATAAGGTACCTTTACCCATGGAACGTCACAAATACTTATTATAGATTTATTTTAAGTTAGTAAACCGGCACCCTTACCTCCATGCCGTAGCGCTGCGCCACGGCCAGCAGGCGCTCCGGCCGAAACGTGCCCTCCGTGTCGATATACATGCACTTGCCCTCACCGCCCGACTGCTCAATCGGCAGCTAGAGAAAAGACAAAAATTTACAACAATAGGGTATTTGACTGTATTTAAAATAAATTATTTTACACTATGCATGAAATAAATCACCAGAAGATTAATAGAGAAACATAGACAGCAGTAATTTTTAGACACAATTTCTATTTTAATACCCGTATAAAACTATAAAGAGTAGGTAATTTGATTGTGACGTCACATGCTAGTGTTTCATATAAATTCCATAGTAGCGAAATCGTGTTGACAGTTCGAAAAAAGAAATTGATTTGGCTAGTAGTCAAATACCCTATTAAACCAGTGATATTTCATTTAAGTAATAGGGTAGTTGACAAATTTTTAAGTAATAGGGTAGTTGACAAATTTTTTTTAATGGTATCAGTCGATCAGGTTTGTTTTGAGGATCAAATGTCTGTATGGGACCTATTGTCTTAAAGCAATACAAGTCACAAATGATGGTCAAAGTCTGGCATTGCCACTTTACAGAGCAAACGCTCTAACACAAATGGCAACACATTGTGACGTCATTGTGTCACTTTGCTTAGAAGTCGTTCCGATCTACGGAAAACAAGGAAATTGCGATTTTGTCGGTGAAATGTTGCATAGATTCTACTGCTCACTGTTCTGTTGCTACTCACGGAACACTTTGCTGCCGCAGTTGTGACTACGGGCTTGGCCAATTTTTTTGTTTAATACTTAAAGCAATGTTTTACTGTAAAAGTGTAAAATTCCTGTTAGCATTTGAGTTACACTATATGTAAGTGTTTAAAATAATTGTATGTGTAATATTTTTTTTACAGATATTTTAATGTTGAGGACATTTCTGATTCTGGAAAGTACACTTTTGGCATTTCACTCATAGGAGTTCCATACTAGTGTGATACTGGGGCAGGAGTAGAGGCCCGTGGAGGGTTAAGAAATATTTTAAATATCATCAGATTTTTTAGTCTGATCAGATTCGCCCTGTGATCTGTTTTGCCTGTCTACTATACTTCTTCTACCTCCTTCCCTTAGTCCAAGTTTTATCTGGGGTCGGGCCTCCTTGTACGGCGGCGCCAGGACGCTCTATCCTGGGTTGTCATAGGGGTAAGGTTCTGGGCTTTCATCTCTCGCTTGATATTGGACCACCATGTGTCAGGAGGTCTTCCTCTTCCCAGGGATTTAGTGGGGATATTTCTCCTCGGTCTACTATACTTAAAAATGCAAAATCGTACTGTTTGCATTGTATTACCTGACAAGTGACTGCCAAAGTATGGCAGATCTGTGTTTTGCCCGTGCGGAACTCTCCAAATATCTCCGTGATGGAGCCCGTCTCAATACCTCCACCAAGCAGCCTGTCCAACTCTTTGGATCCTGTTGTTAATTGTATAATTTCTGCCCTGAAACATTTCGGTTATATGTTTAATTAATTACTTAGCTAGAAAAGTATACTTATCAATGAACATGGGGAAACAAACCCTGAGTAACTTTAAGGCTGATCAATAAAATAGTTAAATGGGTGAATCAACTTTTTCTTGTCACTCGTTGCCACGGTTACATTCTCCTGGGTCACTCTTTAAATTCCGATTTTATGGTAATTAAAATAACCAACCATCCATTTTTGTGGTAGATATAAGGCCTTTCCACTGAGCTACCACTAATAAGCATGTTTGTGGATCGTTATACAACATTCCGTCTAACAAACTGTGCTAATATTGTTTCCTGCCTGACGGGACACAATAACAACAAGAAATTGTTGATTCACCCAAATACCTAAAGTATTTAAATAATTCAACAATCACGGTTAAAATTCGGATTCAGGTACATAGTTGAAACTGCTGTTTGTATATGTACTTTTTTCTAGGTTAGTTAAATCAATACTTAAAGTAAATAAATCATAAATTACACATAATTAAAGCACATCAAAATACCTTTTCTGATGAAACTCTGTAGCAGTAGTAAAGCCCATGGGCACAAGTTTAGAAGCCTCTGCCAGTATTTTGTCCGCCTTTTGCTCCGAGATGCCTTTGATGGTAATCAGCCATTTCTTCGGTGCATATGCCACTGACTCAACCGTGTGGTACCCGGCTTCCTCCAGTTTTTTTATGTCTCCCGATGTGACACCATTGCCCTGAAAAAACATTATTATCCTCCTGAGAGCCAGGCGCAGTTGTTTTGATTTCGAATTTGCACCCATTTGCTAACTGGCTGGCTACACAGATTAAAGACAAATCTAGAGAACATCATAAGATCATAACAGATACTCAAGTCGTAAATGTCAGAATAATTAACTAAATATACCTCTAATTTAGATATCAACTGCGGTCCACACTCATCGGCATCTTCGTCCACTGACACAGTGGCGGCGGAGGCCGTGGCTATTGCAGACATCGCTCCAGAAAATACAACTAAACATCGAAATAAGTCCAGCAGCTGCTTGTTTCACTGTAGGACCCAAATGTATCAAATATCACGTCCACATGCACATATTATTCACAGAATTACGACTATGTGATAATCTGGCGATTTTGCAGTCAACTTGTAGTATTCCTGATATTTATAACACGTTTTCCACTATTTAAGTATTTTTCTTCGTAGCTATTGTTTAGTTCTGTCAACTATGTAGTGATTATATGCTCTTTGGCCACTATGGTCGATTATGGCATTTTTGGATTTTTTGGCCAAAAACATGTTCCAACCGATTAATCCAGAAAATATTGCAAAAAATAAAGTGTCAAAAGTTTCCCTCCAAAAAAAATCAAAGCCGAATGTACTTTAATTTATTTAAAAAAAAAATTTTCAGTTCAATAAAATTCAACCTTAATACACTGTATTAAAGCTTATTCTAACATAAATAGAAAACTAAAGTGGAAGATTTGTAGCAAAACTTTATTAGACCTGTGCTTTTTATTTTTATTCCAAATGGTACTAAAAAGTTTATAGGAACTCGCTAATCAGCGAACCAGGCTTCACACTCGCGTTCGCGGCTTCGCGCCGCGATTCGCGCATGAGTGTGGAGGGCCCTTATCAATTTACATCAGGTATAGTCGGTCAAACCAAATTGTCAGTAAATAAGAACAAAAAAAACTATTATAGTTGGTCAAACCAATTTGTCAGTCAGTAACAACCAGGAGAATTATACTTATCCCTTTCTTTTGGGTGCTAGTACTTATGTAAGACAAAGATAGTATGATTCTCTCTGTCTATGTTTGAAATGAAACAGTCCTTTGACAAACTATATATATTTTTATATTTAAATAAAACAACGAATTTGCTACACATGCTCAAATTTGTATAGTCAAAAGCTCGTAGTATACACATATAGAAATTGTCACACATTTATTTTAAATTTTATTTTATCTTTTATTAAATTAAAAAAAACTTTAAATAGAACGGACCTTGTAAAAAAAAATATTTATATACTATGTCTATGGAACGGACCCATAACGGACCCTCAACGGACCACTGTTAACATACTGTTAAAAATATTATCTTTGATTAGCCAATCATTAGGGACTTCCGGTTCGAGCGCCATCTTGATAGTTAGCATCGTGATTAATTACTTTGTTTTTTGCTTATTAATATTGTTTAAAGTGTAATATCGATAGCTTATTATACAGTAAACTAATGTGGTAGTGTGCAGTGAATGGAGAATTAATTTTGAAGCGCGTTTAACCACCATCTTGGAGTCAACGGCCGGTGGTCCACGTGCTTCTTGTAAAGTCTAGCTATCGATTTACAAGAGCTAACAAATCACCGTACACTGTCTTGTACAACCGTACAATTTTTGTCGTTTGTAAACCTCTCAATACCTTGATACTGGCGAAATAGTCCCACTGGGCTGAAGCCATAATTTTAAAAGAAGAAGAAGAAGAAGAAGCCAATCATTAGTGACATGGAGACTATATAAAGGAGCCAAATCTCTATGTATGAAAAGTGTCCATCAAAAAACAGTAATTAGGCGGCGCCACTATACACCGAAATACTACCAAAAACAACCTACGTAATTTGGTCGGGTTATTTCTTGCCTTATATGTGGTTCATGACGTTCATGTTATACTCATGTCCCAGAGCCTAACTAGCGCCACCGGAGAGATTATGAACTATTATTTAAAGCTGAAAGCGGTCACTTTTGCAACAATTCTGCCATAAGAGATTGGCGTCCTTTCTATACCATCCATAATTAGGGATCTTGGATGTCGTTAACGTAGTGATTATATGCTCTTTGATTTTGATGTCGTTGACGTTGACGTTTACCTAGTCGGTCGATTTGCAATTTTGCATATTTGCGCTGCATTGCATGTTGTTGCCGATGTTATCCTGTTTTCAATGAGAATTTCGTGAATTTATCCCAGTTTAAAGAACAGGAGTATTCTTTTGTCCCAAAGTAATATTCGTGGTTTAGCAAATTTATCTTAATAAGATATGGGGGAAGTTTCTTTGCTCATCGACGGCCAGGTGTTTAAAACGAAAAAAGAAGTTTTATCTGAGCACAGCGATTATTTTCGCGCTATGTTTAGCGGTAACTATGTGGAAAATGAGAAAAAAGAAATATCCATAGACGTAAGTATACTCACGGGACTTAAATAAAATAACAAATCTTTGATTCATCTTGCGAAAAATATTTAATAATATTTTAAGTATTCATTTGCAGGTGATTGACGCTGAATCTATGAAAATAATATTGCATTACATGAACATAGGTTTAATAGATCTCACAGAATATTCCTTATCCACTATTGGTGAGTTAGTAACTGCTGCAAACTTCTTACAAATCACAGAGTTAATTAAGCAAATAGAGTATACTTTGGAACTCCAAATATCACCAGCTAGCTGCATGGAAATCATGAATATCGCACAGAGTTCAGCATTTACTCAGATAGAACAACTATCCGCCACATGCGGTTTAATTTCATTTAAGTCTATGAAGCCAGATTACATTCCGAACTTAACCAAACTTTGCTGGTACCTGTCACACCCATATTTAAATGCTTCAAGTGAACTGGATGTATTTAACTTTGGCCATAAATGGCTTTTACAAAATGAAACTGGTGGTGATGCTTTACTAATTATTCTTGGTTGTTTAGACATTAAAAAACTCAATCTTTCCGATATAGCACAAATCAAAACTTGTATGTTAGAATACCAGAACAGCTTAGCTGCTAAAGTTGTTGAATGTCTTCACAATTTGGCTGTTCTTGACATGGAGTTGTCTGTAGTCTCAATACAATCGCAAGAAAATATGTTGACGCATACATATACAGAGAGAGTTTATAACGAAACCTTGAATATGGTTAAGGAAAGCCGATCTAGATCTTTAACTTACACTCCAGCTGTGCCAGTTTGGGCGATGAAGGACTCTAAGTTGGAGATGGTACCGCACCATATGTATACATTTAGGGAAAAAGTTGGTTTTGAGAACTGGTTGGAAGTTGCGGAGAAGAATCTTTGGGGTTGGAGCGTTGTGGGCTGGGGGCCGACGAAGATTGTGGTTGTTTGCGGAGAACATGGGCGAGGCACAGGGTTATTCATGAAGGATGTGAAAGTTTACGATGTGTTGAAGAAAGAGTGGGCTCGGCATGGAGTGGAGTTGCCTGCTCGCAGACATGGAGGAGTAGCCATTGTGGAGGATTCCCTTTATCTTATTGGAGGCGTAGGTGGGTTTAGGTTAGTTTTTGATAAATTAAAGTTTTGTGTTGTCCTTTATTTACTATCTGGATGACTGTCATTGTTGTTGTTGTTGTTTCTGTGAGTAAGTGAATCTTATTATATTATATTTTCCCAGAAATGAAACGCTGGAATATAATGATTTCTTTTAAAACTCCAATTAAAATAGTAAAATAATAATAATTTGTTTATTAAGAAATCTAGTCGAAAAAGGGACACCCCCCCACTTGCCTAAACCTTACTTTACTAATCTTCCTAAATCCAGTTGTTGTTTGCATTCCAAATGTTCCAGTTCAGACTCGTACTATGTTTTTGTTCTCTGGTCCACCATTCCTTACTGCAATAAAGTGGATTTCTCAATGTTGAACTTATGTAGAATTATAAACTGTAATAGATGTCATATATTAAAGAAAAAGTGACGAAGCCCTCCAGTGGTGAAGGCCGGATTCGGCCTATATATAGTAGTGTGACTATTTAAAACACACAAATCGAAATATTTAATAAAATAATTTGATTTGTTCCCAAAGTTGTTTATGTAGACTTCCGCATGTGCGGAGTTCAGTACACAAATGTTGATCAAATTAGACTAAGTGATACTGATATCACATAAAATATATGTAATTACAATTTCAGGGTGACATTGGATACTGCAGTGGTATACAACTTGAAACAGCGCTCACACAGGAAGATCGCTAAACTACCGGACGCCATACAGAACCCAGCCGTGTGCGCTCACGAAGGCACCATATACGCCGCGGGACACAACAATATATATAAGTACGAGGACTTGGGAGACACAGGTACTAGTTATAATTATATTTTACCCTAATTAAAGTCAGTGAAGTCAGCGGATGGAACAAAGCTCCAAAAGTATCTTCCATCGTGGAATACTTTTGCAGACAACCGTCTTATCTATTTGAAAAACTTAAGTTTTCGAAAGGTCATTTACGTGGTGCTCTCAGACTTCGGTACGCAACACAGTACGTCCGCTTTTCGTGGCAGCTTCCAAAATGCTGCAACGAAGTGTTGGAACAATTTACCGCCACCAATCAGAAACTGCAAATCCATTACCTCTTTTAAGTACAACCTTTAAAAGTATTTACTCACAGCCCAACAAGTTTATGTTCCGTTTCTATTCTGTTCTGTTTGTGTTTAGTTTAAATTTTTAATTTTGGGTGCCCTGAAATCCAGTGCCATGTCTAATAGACACGGCCTATGCTGAGCGGCATCCTTTATTGGTGTACTTTGTTGTTTTATGTATGTTTTTATTATTCCAAATAAATATTGTTCTATTTATCAGTACGGTTTTTACTCACTATTATTTTTAGTCGCTTTTGGCGACATGTTTGTGTAGGACGTATAACCGCCGCGGACACTCGTGCCTGAGGATGGATTCCCAAAGAATCCGAAACATGTCGCCAAAAGCGACTAAAAATAATAGTGAGTAAAAACCGTACTGATAAATATTTTGAAATATGTCTCACGATAGTTTAAGTGCGATGAAATATTGTTCTATTTCTATTCTATCTCTTTTACAGTTAGGGATATATCTCTACAGTTCGCGTTACAAAGTATCTGTCATAGTCATAGTCCAATTGTTAAGTTATTCGAGAATGGTAGGTGAGGGTGCTTCATAATCGCCTCTTTCTCAAATAACTTTTTAGCCTCTAAATTGCTATAAAAAATCAAACGAACAATTTCATTTGATATGTCACACGATATAGTTTACAAATTTTTGTCCTATTTTTGTCGCAAAAAGTGGCGCCCATGTTTAAAATTACGTTACGGACGTGTAACGTAATTATCCTTATACATATGGGCGCCACTTTTGGCTGCACCAACTCTCATATTTGTATCAAATTTCATTTCAATCGGTCCAGTTATAAATAAATTAATATTTTATACTTCGTCGGTGGTAAACAAGGATACGGCCCGCCTGATGTTAAGCAGTCTCCGTAGCCTATGCACGCCTGCAACTCCAGAGGAGATAATCTTACACAGATCGACCTAGCCTCAAACTAAGCAAAGCTTGTATTATGGGGAGTAGGCGACTATATACATACTTAGATACATATAAAACCGGCCAAGTGCGAGTCGGACTCGCGCACCGAGGGTTCCGTACTTTTGAGTATTTGTTTTTCTAGCGGCAACAGAAATACATCATCTGTGAAAATTTCAACTGTCTAGCTATCACGGTTCATGAGATACAGCCTGGTGACAGACAGACAGACGAACAGCGGAGTCTTAGTAATAGGGTCCCGTTTTTACCCTTTGGGTACGGAACCCTAATAATAAGATATAAGATAAGATAATATTTATTCATTTAAAACTTATGCTAATTGGTTTTATACAGTGGTAAATATACAATTTATACTAGTACATTCATAGATTCAACTCAAAATAGGTACAGGTCCCGGGTATGTCCTTAAACTATGTCCAAAAGAGAGGTATGGGCACTGCGAATGACATCTCGCTTTGTGTGGTAGGGCACAGGACAGCGGATGTCATTCCAAATCTAGAGCAGAGCCCAACTGGGGAAGTACCTCCACCTTACAGAAAACCGCAGCCAAATATCACTAGACCCTACTCATAGTGTTGTGTTCCTGCCGGTGAGTAAGGTTGCCAGAGCTCAACGATGGAGAGGAGTGTTAGGGTCGGCAACGCGCATGTAACTCCTCTGGAGTTGCAGGCGTACATAGGCTACGGAGACTGCTTAACATCAGGCGGGCCGTATGCTTGTTTGCCACCGACGTAGTATAAAAAAAAAGGTCAAGTTAAAAACTTTAATACCGAACGAATTTGTATTTTCTGTCGCTCATGGAAATTTGATAACAATACCTAAACTAAGTAAACAAATAATATCCATAATTCAAGCAAATATTCGTAATGAGATGAACATTCGATTCGAACCCGGGACGTCCTGCTTTGTAGGGTCAAACTGGGCTAGGAGCCCGTTAGGTTAGGTTAGGAGGGAGGGAATTGGCTGAAGTGATAGTGATACCCATACGGGTTTTGTTTCATAATTCTAATATCTACATTTTGTTTTTAACACAGATGGATGGATAACGGTAGTCGGCACACAGATCCGATCGAGCTGTATGGCGTCGTTCAAGGGCTACGTTTACTGCACGCAGAGCTACTTCAGCCACCTTTACCGCTTCAGGCCCGGAGTGGACGACCGGCTGTATGTGGTCACCCAGTTTACCAATCCACCGGCTACTTTTTGTAACTTAGGTAAGAAGGGTTATTCCCAGTAGTTATCACCAAGTTATTACTAGAAACAAGAGATAGTTGTTTGAACGGATACCAGATATTCGGCCTGACCGTCGGCCGAATATCCGGTATCCGGCCGTCGAATGTTCGGCCAGCGGAAGCTGTTGAGTTTTGCAGGTGTGCGTCGTGCAGGTTTTGACCTTCGCGCGGACTCATTTCTTTCTGGGTTCGTAACGAGTTTTAATATGATATTACGGAGTAACTTTGTTTATAGTAGGTACACGTGCGCTCGCGTATTTTGCTATAAACAAATAATACGTTGGATGTGTTGATTGAAACGTGTGGATTTTTAAATTATAATTAACACTACGATTATGACTGGGACTGTTTTTCATCTAATAGATCCAATTTGTTTACCCCAAAATCAAGCAAAATCACTATTCGGTATCCGGCCGGATAATAAAATAAGGGCCGGATACCATAAAGTAACCGAATATCCGGTGCATCTCTAGTTATAACCTCACTTTGGTCGAGCGCAATGTATGAATTTGCCAATCCTTGATTTGCCACTCGTCGCGACGCGCGCCGCTTGCATCCAGTCCGCGACCTTAGGAATAGGAACAAAGGTTTCTATGAATTCCAATGGGTCCATAAAATAGGTTTTTCACCTCACTCGCTCGCAAAACCTCAGTTTATAGCGCGAAATCTGCGTGCAAAAGTCTATTTTATCCGCTAGCGTGCAAAAGTCATTTGAACTTCGAACACGATGAATTACGGCAATATTACTTTAAATTTTTAATATGTGTGCTTTTCTTTTGTTTATTTTGTTTGGATTTGAGTGTGTTATGTCTTAAGTTTGATATGTTAAATAGAGGGCAAAATTAAATATAATTATTTT
Source organism: Cydia strobilella (assembly GCF_947568885.1). Taxonomy (NCBI): domain Eukaryota; kingdom Metazoa; phylum Arthropoda; class Insecta; order Lepidoptera; family Tortricidae; genus Cydia; species Cydia strobilella. The sequence goes on from NC_086056.1 coordinate 4,241,884, forward strand.
TATTGTTTTTCTTGCATCTCGCATTTTCCTCGCTGTAGTGAGGTGAAAAGTTGTGTGTTCCGCACGGCTGCAAAATTATTTGGCGTCTCGTGTCTTGAAAGCCTCGCTACGCTCAGGAATCTATCTTTGAACCATTCGCTTCGCTCACGGTTCAATCTTAGATTCCTTCGCTCGCTTAGCTTTCAGTTTTAACACTTACGCCAAAACTATTTCTAGCCAAGGAAGTAATTGACTTAATTTTATTTCATGAGTAACTATCGCGGTAACCGAAGACAATATTAATTTTATTTACTTTCTTTCAGGAAACCGTCTACTATTCTTCACTCGCTCCATGTGCGGTCAAGCCGACGTCCTAAACGTAGAAGAATACCTCGGAAATAGCACAGAAGAGAAGCCAAAGGTCATCTGGCGACAGAGCGAGAGCGCGATAAAGCTGAACGATGTAGCTGGCTCCTGTTCATTGGTGATGGCTGTACCACCATTATGGCCAGATAGTTCGAATTATACTAAGAAGTATTTAAAGAGGTATGAAACACAGTAATGTAACTGTTTAACGTTATTAAAATGTACATACAACTCATACAAGTCACTTCATACTAGGGTATTCTAATTGCTCACATAAGAGGATAGTGGACGACGGCTTCTACATACAAACGTAGTCCTCATTTTCCTCCCTGGATATTGACATTAGGGAAAATATTTTTACACAATTCATTGTGTATTAACCACAGTCATGTTTGGACGTTTGGATTTTTTAGATTTTTTTAATTTTTATAAGAGCGAAAAACTAATTTTATACAAATTATTAAAAGCTCTTAACTCTTGTAAAATAATTCTAACGAAGGGGCATAGCTGTTGTTAATATACATTTACTATGTTATACCTAAGTATGTAAATAAATAAATTTAAACTTTTTTGTTTTTTCGTTTTTTTAGGGTTCCGTACCCAAAGGGTAAAAACGGAACCCTATTACTAAGACTCCGCTGTCCGTCCGTCTGTCCGTCCGTCTGTCCGTCTGTCACGAGGCTGTATCTCATGAACCGTGATAGCTAGAGAGTTGAAATTTTCACAGATGTATTTCTGTTGCCGCTATAACAACAAATACTAAAAACAGAATAAAATAAATATCAAAGAGGATATAATAGGATAGAGCGGTACTGTCATAGTAAATTTTGTAGCCACAGTATAATGTATAAAATTTAATGTTTTTGTTGTGTAGGCTTCCATCACTATGCATTTAAGGATCTTAAGGGTTAAGAAGAAAGAGAGACCAAATAAAAGTATTACTCTTATTTAATAATATAATTTCCAATTCGAGCACAGAACTTGAATTAACCGTACGACGAAATAATAAACGATTTCGACTACGCTTATTATAGATAATCCGACGAGGATGCCTGCAAAACCGCCGACGTTACCTGAAGCAGTGCAAAAATACAATTTACATTTAGAAAAAAAAGAAAATCAATTTATTCAGGACGCTTACAGTATTGAATACAACACTTTTATTAATATAAAACATAAACACTGAAAAGGTCTCCCCTCAGCTTGATGTCAACATATATACAGATATACAGATCGTTATTGGTAAAATAAAATACATTTTGCAAGTCACTCAATTCTTAAAAATAAAATTATTATTTACAACCTTTCGGGTATCTTGACGCTGGTCTTCTGTGGAGACCTATCCAAGCGATCGCGTCAGTAACCGTAAACTTAACTAACTAACATTGGTTAAACTAAGAACAAGTTTGGAAACAAATCAAATTATTTTATTAAATATTTTGATTTGTGTTTTTTAAGTAGTCACACTACTATATATAAATTAAAAACTGTAATAGATGTCATATATTAAAGAAAAGTGACGAAGCCCTCCAGTGGTGAAGGCCGGATTCGAACCGGCGTCTTTAGCTATCGCGGCTTACGCCATGAACCCCTAGGCCACCTCGCCACGGCGGTACCCGTCCCAATTTCTCGACTATGCCAGCTCTAAGGGCAAGCAGTGCGCGCTTGCACCTCCTAAACGAATTCCTTACGTTGTAGCGAGAGCTTAGAGCTGGTCAAAGACGCCTAGTCTTACTAAGATGGCATATAGTCGTGAAATTGGGACGGGAACCGCCGTGGCGAGGTGGTCCCTAGGCCATGGCGTTAGCCGCGATAGCTAAAGACGCCGGTTCGAATCCGGCCTTCACCACTGGAGGGCTTCGTCACTTTTCTTTAATATATGACATTTATTACAGTTTTTAATTGGTTAAACTAAATTGAGATCAACAGATATTACAAATAAATATTAGGTACCTATTTCAATTTGACTTATTAACTATATATAATGTATGGCTTATTTAATAACATATTTGTAACTTGAGTTTATCACGTATTGCCAGGGGGGTGTCACTTCGCAGTTTAGGTACCTTTGGCCGGCGCGCCTCCCGGGCAGGCGTAAGGCAATGGGCTGCCACTCGACTCGCGCAAAATTTAAGATACATATAATGCCTTCGAAACCTAAATCTATAGATATTGTTCTGTTTACGGATGTCTGAATAAACGGAAGAACAAGGAAGCAGAAATAACATTTTTTTAAATTCCGAACTATATTGACCGACATATTTTCAAAGGAATAAGTACTTCTGTGGCATACCTACTTCCGTGAGAATCAGACATACTATCTCCGGATAAAAAAAATATGTTTACAGAATCAACGTTTGTAATTCCTACATATTTATCTTAAAAATAATAAATCAGTAGGTATAGGTACATAAACTTGTCAAGTGACAACCCCGTGCCGACACTCGCAGCTCGGTCATAAAACTGCGGCGCGCAAAGAAGATTCACGGTTCGTGCGCGGTTATAAGTTTCTAATTTTGCTTGCAGGCGGCGAGTATAGGTATAATATTATACCTAAATCTGACTTTTGTGAAGGAGTGAATTTTCTGTACGGTAGTACTATTAGTTATTCTGTGGTATTGCATTAAACCTTTGACTGAAGTCAGACAAAACTTAAAGTAAAGGTTGGCACTTACGAGTGATCTACTTCTTTGAACATGAACATTTCACAATTGCAGCAAGATTCAGTCAAAAACAGAAAACAACGGCACAAGCCCTCGAATGATGATCCATATGACAGTTCATTTTTAGGGTTCCGTACCCAAAGGGTAAAAACGGGGACCCTATTACTAAGACTCCGCTGTCCGTCCGTCTGTCTGTCACAGTCTGTCACCAGGCTGTATCTCATGAACCGTGATAGCTAGACAGTTGAAATTTTTACAGATGATGTATTTCTGTTGCCGCTATAACAACAAATACTAAAACCAGAATAAATGACCTTCAAACCTTCAAGAAAAGAGCGTATTCCCATCTTAAAGGCCGGCAACGCACTTACAACCCCTCTGGTGTTGCGGGTGTCCATGGGCGGCGGTAATCGCTTACCATCAGGTGATCCGTCTGCTCGTTTGCCTCCTATTTCATAAAAAAAAAAAAAAAATTAAGTAGGGCTCCCATACAACAAACGTGATTTGTTTGCCGTTTTTTGCGTAATGGTACTAAACCCTTCGTGCGCGAGTCCGACTCGCACTTGGCCGGTTTTTATATATGGCTTAGCTGTCACGTAAAATGTTTGTCGACGTTTTTTTGAAGTTTAACTCGCAAAGTTTAGAAATGTAACATTCACGTAATAAACTACGATGGAAACATATTTCTTCCATTATATTTTTTCTTTACCAACCAAAAGAGACTGGAAGGAACTGTCATAGGAACCATAATGCGAGAGGTACCTATAGTACTGTATTTAGCTGTGTGTGTAATCATTTACCTATACCACAGAATAAGTAATAGACTAATAGTATTATCATACAGAACGGCCACGCACCGCCCCGCCCCGATTCGAATTACCTCGCCCCGCGACAGCAGATTGACGGCCGTTTGCCGGCCGCTCAGTACTGTTTTTAAGCAACGTACTCACACAATGACGCATGCCGCCTGTACAGACGTGCCGTTCACACATAGTAAAACGCAAGTGTTTTTTGATGTATAGCGTGTCCGCCCTGTGCCTATACTATACTTTATAGCAGTTCTATATCTATGGATACGTACTCAGTATTTCATACCAGTAGGAGACCACATCGAGTCGGTCCAAGACTCCATCGTTGGTCGGTTGATAGATATACACAATCGCTAGATTACTTGATTGTGTGACGTTCAAGCCTTTCCTGGGGGTATGATAAAAAAATGCAACTTCAGGGACAGTCTTAAATCCTGGACTATTTTAGTCTAGCACCGAGCTTTCTTCTCCATACAAACGTAGTTACGCTCTCATTTTAAAACGACTAGCTAGATTGATTTGATACTTTGTACTTACAATAGGATAAGGTATGTCTATGTCCGTAATTATAATTTATGTAGCTTCAGATAGTTGAAAAAAATACAGCGAATTTAAGTTTTTTATATAAAACTTGTTTTTGCTCCATTTCGTTTGTTTTATAAACTAATTACAGACCTAGATATACCTCATGTCAGTGTATGTGCAAAGTTTCATTACCATCCAACACGTAGTTTTAAAATGAGAACGAAACTCTTTGTATGGGAAGGTGAAATTCGGCTGAGCTTGCCGGGGACTCTTACGGTGAGTAGAAGCGAGTTTTTTTTCAGTGAGTCTGAAACGACCCACTGAGCAGTCATGTATGGAGACTTTGACTAGTGGAGTTTAGCCAAAAGTTGAAAAAATACTCTGTATACCTAGTCCGCTTTTTTTAAAATGACTTTTTCGTTTAAGACGGTAATCTGTTAGTTAAACAGAATCCTTTGTTTCTTTTGTGCGTGCGGTCGCCCATTGTGTACCATTGAGTCTGAGCGCGTGCTACGGCGCGTGCCATTGTCAGAGACAATGGTACACAATGGGCGACGCACGCACAAAAGGAACAAAGGATTTTGTTTAACAGATTACCGTCTTAGACGAAAAAGTCATTTGAAAAGATGCAGACTATATCTCTATGGATAGATAAAGTTTTTTTGAATTATCTATTGCAAACAATTTAATTGCCGCGAAATCTGTGGCTGAACTTTCTGCGGTTTTCTGAACTATACTATAGGGTTTCTTCAAGAACGGAGTGTTGTTAGGCTTTTAAAGGATTGGCAACGCTTATGTGACGCCCCTGAAGTTGCAAGCGCTATCGCTATCTCGTTAATTTGCTCTCGAAAGAAGTCCATAAAATGATGGCATTTTAAACCGAAGGCGTTTCTTTTGGCCGCAATCTACTCACGCAATATTCGGCAGCACTGGCTGGTCTCCGAGTCCTCGATCCCTGATCGGAATCACGGAGGACTTGGTGTAGTGCTTCGTCAATTCGCAGTCCGGCAGACACTCGGGGCAGTAGAGTGAGTCTAGGCGCTCCATCTCTAGCCCGAACTTGGCGTTTGAGTTGAACGGGTAGAAATAGAGAAGTTTTTCTGAAACGCGTTTTGCAAATTGGGTATATCTTAAACCGAAATAAATGTATATGATACAAAGAAAAAAGTGACCGAGCCCTCCAGTGCCTAGGGGAATCGAACCAGCGTCCTCTGCAATCGCGGCAGATGCCTAAAACCGCTGGGCCACCCGGGTCACGGCAGCATGGGTCGAGTTTTCCCAAGTATATGCAATTCCTTAAGAGTCCCTGGCAAGCTCGGCCGAATTGCACCTTCCCATACAAACGGAGTTTCGTTCTCATTTTAAAACTACGTGTTGGATGGTAATGAAACTGCACATACAATGACATGAGGTATGTCTGTAATTAGTTTATATAGCTCCAGTTTATAAATGAAACGAAATAGAGCGAAAACAAGTTTTTCGAAAAACTTAAATTCGCTGTATTTTTTAACTATGGCATCTGAAGCTGCGTAAACTAATTAGATATACCTTATCCTATTGTAAGTACAAAGTTTCAGAGCAATCTAGCTGGTAATTTTAAAATGAGAGCGGAACTACGTTTGCATGGAGAACCGAGCTTGCCGGAGACCCGGGCTTACGGTCCCAATGGTCCCATTAAGGAATGTAGGTATGTTGTGTTTCACTTTGGGAGCATTCCATATGAGTGTCGCTTTTGAGAGTCCCAGGTAGCAAAGTGATGAGTGAGTAGCATAATGACGTATAAATGTTACCTGGGGTATAGTGCTGTGCTCGTTTAAATGCAAAGATCGAATATATGGGTATTGATACCTCTGTACTTGTTGAGGCACCACAGATCCGACAGTGAGCAGACAATCTCGCCATTGTTGCCGGCAGGCAAGAAGTAAGGCGTGCACTTGCAGAGAGAGCGGATGGTCTTAATCCTGCAGCGCGCAATGCATGCGCTATATGAGTACATGTCCCCGAAGTGTTCGGGAACCTCGTCGTGGAAGAGACATTTCCTCTGGAAATAACAATACAATATTTATTGTACCTATACCTTTTAAACCTAAAATATCTATACCTAAAAATAAATAGGTATAGCCAAAGGAAATGAAAGGTAAAAGTAACAACAGGCGGTCAATTTCTTTCAGACAAAAGTGGCACGACGTATTAGAAAGAAGACGTAGCGTAGAAAGTTCCCAATAAGGTGAAAAAACTTAAAACGCAGTATGCATGCTTATAGACTACTTGAAAGTTGACTCACAGTGCTAAGGGGGTACTTCCTGACTTCAGTCGTGGCGACCTGCTTGACTGATCGCAGCTCTAACACCATTACTTCATTAGGCTGGGACACGCGCTGCAGCACGCGCCCACCACTTGGATCCGCGAAGTGAGTTGGGTCGAACAGAAATACCTAAAACAATCAAAAATCTACTTTGTTACGGTGACAATATATAATATGAGATATTAGCGGCTCTCAGTTTGCCGACGTGACAAGGTACGAAATTGCACAGAAAAAACAAATTCCTGCACATACCTATTAGACAACAAATAAAATGTTTAGGCTCCATCAAGCACGAACTTAGTACGCGTAAGAATTATTTTTGGAAAAATAAGTACGTCATACGTTAAATCCTTCGATTCGTCCCAGAGCTACTCTTAGTCTTCGCGGAGGAGATCTAAACCACGATGCGTCCACATTTCCGAACAGATTCTAATAGTCGCTGTCACGAGATGACCAGACTACAATCTTACATCAAAACCTTCCACGCTCCGCAGAGGATAGGTATAGTCTCCCAGCAGCGGGTCTAACACTACGATGAGCCCGTGATACATGCCCGCCTGCTTCTCACTAAGTCATTGTCGCAGTCAGAAGATAACCAGACTACAATCTTACATCAAAACCTTCCACGCTCCGCAGAGGATAGCATAGTCTTCCAGCCGCGGGTCTAACAGTACGACGAGCCTGTGATACATGCCCGCCTGCTGCTTCTGACCAGGTTCTAGTCGCTGTCACAGGATGACCAGACTACAATCTTACATCAAAAACTTCCACGCTCCGCAGAGGATAGCATAGTCTTCCAGCCGCGGGTCTAACAGTACGATGAGCCTGTGATACATGCCCGCCTGCTGCTTCTGACCAGGTTCTAGTCGCTGTCACAGGATGACCAGACTACAATCTTACTTCAAAACCTTCCACGCTCCTCAGAGGATAGGCATAGTCTTCCAGAAGCGGGTCTAACACTACGATGAGCCCGTGATATATGCCCGCCTGCTTCTGATCAGGTTCTAGTCGCTGTCACAGGATAACCAGACTACAATCTTACATCAAAACCTTCCACGCTTCTCAGAGGATAGGCATAGTCTTCCAGCAGCGGGTCTAACACTACGATGAGTCCGTGATGCATGCCCGCTTGCTTCTGCCGCATCGCATTCCCGATCAGGTTGTTGCTTTTGTCTGGCCTGAAATAAAGGTCTTTGATAAAAAACCATGCAGTAGGTAAGAACTTATATCGCCGGTTTTCTTAAGTCAGTTCTTTACTCAATGAGATATTGTATTTGCAGATTGAAGCTAACTCTGCGTGGCATTCGTATTGACAAAGTGTGGCTATGTCATGCCAAATTTCTGTGATTATATATTATGATGTCTATAATGACACTGTTTCACTTTGTTCTATTAAAATGGATGCAAAGTTAGCTTGGACGAACTCTAAATAATAAACGATTTCAATGACCGATTTATAATTTTGCTTAACTTGTCTGTTGTAGTGCAAAATCAGTCTCTTTTTTTATGACAATTATGACGAATAAAGAAGAGCGAATAATGGCTTGTATTCTTTCCAACTTAAACGTTTCAGTTTTTGCGTCAAAATTCAATACCTAGGTAGGTACAATACAACTCAGTCAAACACGTTGGCACTAAAATACATTATAATAAAATCACCAGAGCCCGTATTATCATTATTTTAAATTTTCAATACCTTTTTGTAGTCTTAATGCTTCGGCCACGAAAAACGTACCAAACGAGCAAATCCTTGACGTGCTGGCAGCATCGACCGCAAATACGGCAGTACATTTTTTTCACAAAAATATGGTGAACGATGCTTCCGACGTTAAGCTGTTGAGCATATTCGCTTGGAGCGTTTTTCGTGGCCCTCGCACGAGTCTGTGAAAGATTTTACGAATAACAATAACCGTATGCGCATTGCTTGGTCGACGTAGCACTCAAAGGCCCATTATTATTATGTTCGTCCTTTACATAATCTCGGGACCATGAGGTCCCGGACGCGGTTTCGGGGCGTTCGTCCGCTTTCGTCTTAACAGCAATCGGTGGGTTCACATGGTTATGTGTGGCTACCATAAATATCAAATTTTGTAAACTTTTTTCACTCCACCAGCCCAAGCCCACAAGTTCACTACTACCAGCTCTATATACTGTAGCTTAGACTGTAAACGGATTCTAATAGAAGACGACACAACACAACACACATCGGATGACGCCAACACATAGGCACGACGCACACGCCAGCCTAAGCTGCCGGTCGCCTTCACTGCGGCCCCGAGACCTGGCCCCGCTCAATCGGTATCCCCAGGCGGTAAGGGTCGTGGAGTTAGATAACGGCCGGTAGCGATAAAGCTGGCCTACACCAGATCACACAGCCGTCCCCACAATGACGGCGAACTCATGCGGTGACTACTCATGCATGCTCCACAGCAGGGATGCGAAAGAGCCCCCTCACACCCTCCCAAAAGGGTGTCGAGAGAGAAACTCTGACTGGGATTCTAATATATATACCTGCCCATAGAGTTGTACTTAAGCACGTAGTTGAATGCGCAACAGTGCCCCAGAACAGTGCGCCGCATGGTGAAAATATGGCTGCAGTTCACTTCTTGTCCGTTCCAGGAACAACGCAGGAGCATTTCCTCGCATGATGGAGCCAGCTGTCAAATGACAACATAAATTACCAGACGTAGAAATATTCGACGTTACCTTAACTTAACGTTATAGGGATGAGAGGGGGATAATGTTATAGGGGGTTATATATTAACATTATAAAGTTAACTAGCGTCCCGCCCCGGCTTCGTACGGGTTACCAACAAATTATACACCTAAACCTTCCTCAAGAATCACTATTGATAGGTGAAGACCAAATTACGATAGAGAAGAGATATTATACATACACCAAATTGTGTAAACATATTTAATAATAAAAAAAATAAAAAATATTTTGTATAATGTTAATATATCCAGAGAGAAAAATGGAAAACGTTTGTATACATGGAGGTCGTTTACTATCGTCTTAAATAGGTAAATATCTTACCCGTTCCATTTCCTCTATATTTTTTTGTGAGTCCTCCGCGGTCTGAGCGGAAAACTTCAGGAGACGTAGTCTAAGAGATTCGTTGTAGGAATAGTCCAAGAGCCGACCGGCTTCCAACAGATACCATTCGATGTCTTTCAGGGTGGCGTTTGGTTGTTTTTGCCTTTGGTTTTGGTAACTGAAACGTGTCATAAGTATCTTAATGAAAGATTTCAATTAACAGAGTTTAAACTCCAGCGCAAGCGGTAGATGGCTTAATTTAAACCGGATAGGTGAATGCGTATGTGTGTGTTTATTAAGCATCGGTTTAACATGCAGTCACAATTTTGTCTTAGGCCTAAGAAGTTCACTTGTAAGTTTTACTTACGTAAGTGGGGACAAAGTTATTTAAAGTTTTCGTTAAGCTCGTTTTACTCAAAATCATGGGGCCTTTCGATCGTTTTAAAAGAAAAAAGTATACGTTTTTCTCATTCCGTTACCATTACTAAAGGGGCCCACTGACTTTCAGTCCGCCAGACGATATCGGCCTGTCAGATGTTCGGAACTGTCAAATTTTTGTTCTAACTGACAGGCCGATATCGTCCGGTCCATGGAGACTGTATATAGGAGCCAAATCTCTATGTATGAAAAGTGTCCATCAAAAAACAGTAATTAGGCGGCGCCACCATGCACCGAAATACTACCAAAAACAACCTACGTAATTTGGTCGGGTTATTTGTTGCCTTATATGGTTCATGTTATACTCATGTCCCAGAGCCTAACTAGCGCCACCGGAGAGATTAGGAACTATTATTTAAAGCTTAACGCGGACACTTTTACAACAATTCTGCCATAAGAGATTGCGATCCTTTCTATACCATCCATAGTCCGGTCCGGAGGACTGATAGTCAGTGGTCAGTGGGCCCCTTTAGTCTAATATGGTAAATATTACTTACATTTAGGCCTAATAAACCGAGAAAAATAAGTAAATAGCCATATTCTAAGCTAGAGTCCGTCAAAGTTGAACAGAACAAAGTGAGGGGTGTCATTATAAGACTAGAAATTTGACATTAGCGCTTTACCACAGAATAAATAATAGTCCTACCGTACAGAAAGGAAACTTCCTACTATCTTCCTACAGAACCGAAGTTTGACAGCGGTTCAGGGACGAATCATGCTGTCCCTTTCTAATATATGGCACTATCCCTTTCGGCTATTTAGGGTTGTCAAAATTCAAGTCATTAATCTTATCTGTGGTCGTGCACGCACAGGGACGTCAAGTTGTGTCAACCCTAATAATTGCTCGGAGCAATGCTGTGACGAACGAAGCCGAGAATACCTACCCGAAAGGAGGAGTTTCGCATCCCTGGCTTTACCATGCTTTACAAAGAGGCAAAGCTCGAGATATCGGGTCAGAGACATTGTCTTTGCAAATGCCATGCAGAGTTAGCTTAGTGCAGCGACAAATTGTGGCATTTCTATTACAAAAGTCACATTTTCAATGGACGATTATTGTGGCACTTTCACATTCTGATGCTTGCTAAGTCGGTGCATGGCTTGAATTCTAGCAACGCTTACATCTCCACCGCACGCTTCTTAACGGACTTCATACTAATCCGGTTAATATTGCACACGGCGACGGCAGGGAAGTCAATCTCGGCGATGGGGTACGTGGAAGAGTCCATGGTCACCAGCAGGGGGTTGCTTAATGTGGCCTTCCATATATTCATCAGCATGTAGATGAGAGCGGCGTAGGTGAGGCCGGTTAATATGGTCCAGAAAATTCTACAGGAAAGAAAAAAAATGTTAATATATCATCCTGTCTTGACCGGCTATGGCGACTGGATTTGTACTGGTTAGGCTTCGTCAGTCAGCTCTCAGAGGTCGCTGACAGTCTATTTTAGCAGCAACGAACGACCGCAGTCAACACATCAGCACTCCTCCGAAAAAATTGTAATTGATCATCAGCGCAGGTGGTCGGGCCTTTCACCTTCATATGGTATCAGTGCAGTGCAACATATCTTTATGAATCAAATCACGCTAAAAAGGAAATTGGTTTACGTTGGTTATGATAGGTAGGTTAGGTATAGGTAGGTAGGTTAGGTAGGCTTCTTTCGTTAAGAAAGTTTATCTTGTTCCTTTACCACCACTTTGGTTTTACCAAAGATAGATATAACTCCGTAATAGATGGATACAGTCTAAGGAAAAAACGTGCCTCGAAAATCACGAAAATTTGATTCTCAATCAGAGGGCGCCACTAGTTTTGGCCTACACTCGTATAGAGGGCGTTGACGGTTTCGTTTGTTATTTATAATTTTAACGCATATCAGTGAAAAAACATGGGTTAAAATCATAAAAATAATTAATGCAAATAAAAAAAATCATTTATCCATATTTAAATACATTTTATCGTATTTTTATAAATATTTATTTTTAGTTTTAAAGTGTGTCGACAGATGGCAGTGAATTTACTAAGGTTACAAAATTTACTATGACAGTACCGCTCTAGTATAAGTTACTCAATGGTTTTACCAAAGCACCGCACGGCATCACGGCCTTCTTTTTAGTTTATGGCCGGTGAAGGACGTGAAAAGAAAACAAACATCACGACACGCCACTTCAGATTACTTTAAAATGACATTTAAAAGATACAAGCACATCTGAAAATAAAATATAAAATTAATTACAAAACAAACGTTTTTTTAATATACTTTTAACCTGATTATAGTGAATCTAGTGAGAAAGGCCTGCTCAGTTGTGTCGCAAAATGCACAAAAGGAGAAGGTTCTAAGAAGAGCAAGGAAACCTGATTGGTAAGTCCGTATTTTTTTCAGTTATATATATTTGTCCTAAAGGTTAAAGTGACCAACGTGGACCACAAAACGGTGGACGGAAATGTTCTCAACTAGAGGATCAAATCAGATCTGGGGAATATTGTAACTGAAAAACAAAAAAAAACTGGTGGATATTAAACCTTTTGAACGCTTTTCCTTAAGCGTCAAGATGTGGCCTGTACATGCCAATATCTAGACTAGTGAATAACGAATCTAAACCTTCTCTGTCAGCAGGACAATTGCTTTGACAGCGTCCGCCATGACCACTTTAGTGGTCGCTGGCGTGCCGGGCACGCCAGCACACGACCTATTTAGAGATTCTTGGCGTCCAAAAGGTTAATACAACGCACAGTCTGTCGTCATGGAGATCGTCAGCAGGGAACGTGTTTAATGCAGATGTCTTTTTTTTAATAAATTTTAGTAAATTGTAATAGGTAGAGTTAGACCGTTCTGTGACTACACCAGCCAGCAGTTACTGGAAGGACTAAGAGGCGTTGGTCACAGAAGAGAGGGAGGGGAGGAGAGGCTCATCGAGCTTGCTTAAATGCACGTGCTGACACGATCCAGGCCGTCGGTCAGAGGCGTATGTCGTATGTGTCATGTCTGTCGTCATGGAGATCGTCAGCAGGGAACGTGTTTAATGCAGATATCTTTTTTTTTTACAAATTTTAGTAAATTGTAATAGGTAGAGTTAGACCAAGAAAAGTCTGCAACGATTTTGATAGCACACGCAGTGCAAGTGTTATTTTAAACGTCAAACTTCTATAAAATTATGACATGACGTACCTATAAATAACACTTCACGTGCACTGCGTATGCTATCACAAAATCTTTGCAGACTTTTCTTGGTCTACCTAGGGGCCTAGCTAGAGGATATGGCGCCCGGGGAGTCGTCATCAAATTTGCGCCCCCTTTTGCCCATTTCGGCGCCCCCCCCCCTTGGATAGCGCCGGGGCACTTGCCCCCTCTGCCCCCCCCCCCCCTCGTTACGCCACTGGGTCTAACTCTATATACTTGTAAGAGTTGTAAGTATAGACAGTTTGAGAATTAACTAAATATTTGTTTCGAATCCTTACCGATGCTTGATCGGGATGTCCCGCTCGCACACCTGCTTGATGCCCCCGAGTGAGCAGTGCTGCACATAATCCCTCAGCACCTGCGCAAAGCTCCGGCGCAGGACCATCTCCATACTCAGCCGGTTGGGATGGTTCTTGGCGTGTCTGTATTTTTGCCACCACGCGGATTTCATGTTGAACTTTTCCATGTTGATGCAGGTCCTGTAATATAGTTGAATCCGACCACGTTAAGTTTCCACTGACTTCGTAGTGACAATGCATTTGGCATGCCCAGATCATAGATTTTGATCATTTCATGAAATGCCATTTTAGAATTGATCACTTCATGATACGGTTAGGTTAGGTTTGACTTATTCATGATGTGGCCAACCGATTATTTTATGAAACGATATCTACATCATGAAATGATCAATTCTAATATCTGGCCCACAGATCTAGATTTTAGAATTATGCCTCGCCCCGTATACGTCGCTGACAAATTTGGACTGTGAGTAATTTACAGTTTCAAGGTTATTAATTCAGTAGCAAATTTTTGAAAAAGGCATACGAAGGGTTAAGTTTATACATAACTAGCTTTTGCCCGCGACTTGGTCTGCGTGGAGTTGGTAATTTGGGTAGCTTATTTTTTATCCAATCTGCTTTTTATCGATTCCCCATACAAACTTCCACCCCCCTTTTCACCCTCTTAAAGGATGACTTCTGGGATAAGTACTACCCTATGTCCTTTCCCGGGACTTAAACTATCTCTATACCAAATTTTAACTAAATCGGTTCAGCGGTTTAAGCGTGAAGAGGTAACGTACAAACAGACAGACAGACACACTTTCGCATTTATAATACTAGCTTTTGCCCGCGACTTCGTCTGCGTGGACTTAGTAACCCAAGTTAGAGTAAGAATAGCGCCTGGAGAAAGTCTTATAGCAATTATTCAATTTGAGCATATTATGCACACAAATTAGCAGACACTTCATTAATTATCTCAATTCCACCCCGCTTTTTACTTTCTTAAGGGATGATTTTCGGGATAAAAACTATCCTATGTCCTTCTCAGGGACTCAACCTATCTCTATGCCAAATTTCATCTAAATCGGTTCAGCGGTTTAAACGTGAAGAGGGAACACACAGACAGACAGACAGACTTTCGCATTTATAATTTTACTAGCTTTTGCCCGCGACTTCGTCTGCGTGGACTTAGTAACCCCAGCTAGAGTAAGAATAGCGCCTGGAGAAAGTCTTATAGCAATTATTCAATTTGAGCATATTATGCACACAAATTAGCAGACACTTCATTAATTATCTCAATTCCACCCCGCTTTTTACTTTCTTAAGGGATGATTTTCGGGATAAAAACTATCCTATGTCCTTCTCAGGGACTCAACCTATCTGTATGCCAAATTTCATCTAAATCGATTCAGCGGTTTAAGCGTGAAGAGGGAACACACAGACAGACAGACAGACTTCCGCATTTATAATACTAGCCTTTGCCCGCGACTTCGTCTGCGTGGACTTAGTAACCGCAGCTAGAGTAAGAATAGCGCCTGGAGAAAATCTCATAGCAATCTAAATTTGAGCATATTATCCACACAAATTAGGAGGCACTTCGTTAATTATCTCAATTCCACTCCGCTTTTTACTATCTTAAGGGATGATTTTCGGGATAAAAACTATCCTATGTCCTTCTCAGGGACTCAACCTATCTCTATGCCAAATTTCATCTAAATCGGTTCAGCGGTTTAAACGTGAAGCGGGAACACACAGACAGACTTTCGCATTTATAATATTATAGTATGGAGTATGGATTAGTTTAGTATGGATTTAAATGTCATGTATGCAGTATGACAATGTAAACAGTATGACAATTTCATGACTTTCATGTTTCTAAAAGAGGCAGACTACAAATGAAAAAACGTGACCACTTTTATTTTACTTAAAAAGTCAAATTAAAATATTCAATAAAATAATTTGATTTGTACCCTTGTTGAAGTTGCACATTATTCTATGAACTTACACAGTTGACGATATGACGATTAATAGAGAATCATATATTCCATCGCGTGTACAAGCGCCGGACTATTTTAATTTTTTAATTTCGTTGTTAATGATAAAATCAATTATAAACATTTAAAATTCTATGACATTCAGTTAAGTGGGGGCTAACGCATAATTGTATTTTTTCTACTCGTCGAGTATACCTATAATCTGTGCATTACAACTTCACATGCAACACTACAACCGTACTCTTTTCAACGTTGGATAGTCTATGGCACTCACTCAAGCATAAAAAATCATTTATTTATTTAGGGACTTTTAATCTTAACATTGCCTCTTCTGAGCTTAGTGCCGCCAAGATGCTTTGAAAAGCCTATTAATTAAGCCTATTAAGATTTAGTGACTTCATCAACAAACAACAATTCGTTCCGCACACATTCCATTCCACCGGTAACCGGTACATTGAACATCCTCTACAATATTACAAGCTTCGCAGTTCGAGGATTGCGCTTTTTCATCATAAAAGCGAACTTCTTTAGAGGAATGTGTCCTGGACGAAGTCTTAATCCTATCTCTTTTGAAATCTTAAAGTCGGTTAAAAAGTGTGGCCGAAGCAGTTAGCTGGGCGCCGAATGCCAAGTGGCACGTGCACGTTCCATACATTTTGCAAACAAATTTGGGATTGTAAAAGGCAAATTATGACAAAAAAATTATTTTGTAAGCTGTCGCTCTGTTTGGCGTATGTGTGGCCGCCTTTAAAGCGAGGCCGACCGCATCATTCGCATAATTGGCACTTACGTTGACAGCTCGATGTCTAAACTATGGATGGTATAGAAAGGATGCACATCTCTTATGGCAGAAATGTTGCAAAAGTGACCGCTTTCAGCTTTAAATAATAGTTCCTAATCTCTCCGGTGGCGCTAGTTAGGCTCTGGGACATAAGCCATATAAGGCAACAAATAACCCGACCAAATTACGTAGGTTGTTTTTGGTAGTATTTCGGTGTATGGTGGCGCCGCCTAATTACTGTTTTATGATGGACACTTTTCATACATAGAGATTTGGCTCCTTTATATAGTCTCCATGGTCTAAATTATATATGTGAGAACGACGAAAAAATGTATGAACACGATCTTTGACGTGATACTTTTTGAACAAAATGATGCATGTGCAATTTACTTACTGTACATAATTTCAATAGTACAGTGGAGCTACTTAAATTGTATTTTTTTATTAAATGCATATCAGTTATCACCACAGTCTTTCTGAAGGGCTAAATAGTGAGAAAATATTATACCTATACGATTTTCATTTTTCTTGCACTAGACTTATATTGACCGGGATATAGACCGTGATTACCTTTTGTATTATTTGTGAGCTCCCGATATTTCGACGCAGTTACATGCATCATGTTCACGGGGGGTTTTTCTTGCACTAATCCGAATTTTTCGTATGAAAGGTCCAAACGCTGTGTCTCGCTCCAACCTATGGCTGCCACTCGCCGCTGCCCCCGCCGCGCGATGTAGTGGCCGGGCCGTGTGGCTGCTACCCGACGCAACGTTGGCACAACTGCGCAGCGACGCCATTTTCCATAGCACTGACTAGACGCCGACGCTCAAAAGACGCTAGTGTCGTCTTTCTGAAGGTGACATTCGGATGGCAACTGCAACAGTACTATTGTGACAACTGGCGTTGATGCCGCCGCTGTATTTGTCAATTTTTTTTGATCAATTTCCTTTTTGAGGTCAAAATAGTGGATCTAGTGCCCTAGTCTACCTAACCCTTTTTTTTGTTATGAGGGAAAAATGCATTACGCATACCACTCGGGTGCGGGGGGTGTCCCAAATGGTTATGTGGGACTCCCGTCTAGGCTAATGAGGCCCACGGTGTATATACCCACTAAAAAACCCCTCATATGCCGCCTCGCCGCCCTATTGGTGGGGTTACGGGAACGCTTACGTACTCATCCGCGACTCCACCGGCGGCAGCCGCCCACGAGCGGCTCCTTCTCGAATGCCCGAAGGCCCTTCACGCTAGGCGTGCCAGATGGTACGACGCGCCTTCCTCCTCGGCTTCCGTTCTGTATTGTAGCGGACCCCCCCCCCCCCGAGCCCGCCACAAGGAAGCCACGGGCGCCAGAAATTTCCCCGGCGCCCGGCGACAGATCAGGTCTATGGTTCTGCCGCAAAACCACAACTCGGCTGCAGAGGTCAGGGAGAACGGCACATCGTAACACTGACACTCCTCTTCCTCTGCAGCCCCACCAACGCCGCTACAGCGGAACGGCCCCGCCAAGTTCGCAGGGGATAGGGAGAGTGGCGCATCGAAATACCATCACTCCTCTTCCCCTGCGATCCCACCTCGGTCGCCGAGGATAGGGAGAACGGCTTACCGCAATACCGACACTCCTCTTCCTCGACGGTCCACCTTCGGCGCATCACAAGCGGGCTAAACCGGCCCACTTGGAGCGTCCTCCTCGGGCCAGCCCGCGACCCAAACAGGCCGGAACCTAGGTGGGAACCTATGGCCGCCGCTTGCCGCTGCCGCCGCCGCGCGATGTCGTGGCCGGGCCGACAGAGTTGACTAGACGGCGACGCTCGAGAGACGCTAGTGTGGGGTGGCTTTTATAATGGTCGTGGGTGACCATGAACATTCTTTTACACTTTACCCCGCTTTAGATGCATACAACAGATAAGCTAAACCGTTAATTAGGTACATGTTGATGTAAATCTCTCCCCTTTGGCCTTGACATTGCATGCACGAGTACCTGTACGTACTGCATGGATTTATAAAACAGTAAGTTTTAACCTATACAAAGAAAATTACCATTTGAATTTAAAATCAATAATTAAGGGAATACGGTTGAATTTTGTTTTCACCACACCAGCTCGTACAGACTCTTTGTTTGTCAAAAAACTGATGAGGGAGTTGCTTTTAATCTACAAGAGTGGCAAAGTAATTAGATGTTTGTTTCCATGTTGAATGGTGGACTCTTTTAAGTGATGATTTGCCTTTAAACCCTCGCAACGCTTAAGATTCCATTTGTCAAACCACTCGCTACACTCATGGAATCAACTCAATTTTGGTATCTTTCGCTTGCTCGTGTATGAAGGTTATCAAGGAGTCTGTTATCAATGAGTCGCTAGCAATAGGTGTATGTGTGCAATGATTAAATTTCAGAGCCAACTGCTGTTTGGTGTTTATGTCCCATATCTTTTTCCGACTGGTTTATGGAAATGAAATCTAATATTTTAAACTAGTTTTTTATAATATGGCTACGATATTTTTGAACATGAATATTTTCTAAACCAAATGATATATCTGAACTGTACATTTATTAAAAATGAATTAGTAGTAACAATACAAGTTAGCTTACACAGTCTATATTACATAATTAAAAATTACATAAAATTACAATATTAAAATTTAATTAATAATTAAATCATTCAAGTATCCTTAAATGACTCGCATATATATGTATATATCTAGTTAAACATAATGACATCAGTTTTAACCTCTAACCTGATGTACCCTTCTTGTAAATGTAATTTTCAGTTTTTGCATGTTGGCTTTATGTCGACTCTACTGACTCTAAAACTGTAATTGTAACGTATTCTGGCAAATAAACATTTCTATTCTATTCTAGCTGAGCCGCCCAGAGGCCAATAAAAGGTCTCCTATTGCATTATATTTTGAATCTTTATTTTGACAAATCAAAATTGCATTTGTCTTGGCAAGTTTTGACTTTAGGAAACTAGAGGTTATAGGAAAATTCTTGTGACTTTCGAATCCATCATTTTACTAATGATTCATTATACGGGTGTGGCCTGTAATACGAGCAAATGGGGCATTTTCTATGAAAAGGGACCTTATTGTCGGTGCCGCTTACGCCGCACAACGTCGCGCGGCATTGTATTTATATCGGAGAATCGTTTATAATGACGTAAGCGCCATCGACAATAAGGTCCTTTTTTAAAGAAAATACCACAAATAATTAAACTGTAGGCTGTACTCCTCATACTGACCAACATTTGTTTAGCGACTTTTTAAAATAACTTGTTTTGATTTTTAATACACTAAAATTTATTCTAAGACGCAATGTTTTGCGAATTTTGTTATGTTTAAGGCGTGACAAGCGTGGCGTACACTAAAGATAATATATATATTTAATTTGTAAAAAAAATGGAAAGTCCAAAGACTTCATCATTTTTAAAAGTTATACCGAAATACCGGGATCCCGTCTTTTTTTGGCCATTTGCAATACCAGTATTTTTAAATGCAATACCGGGATCCTGGTGTTTTTAAAAACGTGCGAAATGGGCAATATAAACCCTCTATATCCATTAAAATAATCAATTTCGGCACACGTCAGTCGCATCAAACTAGTATCTCACTCTCATTTGGGACATTTTCTATGAAAAGGGACCTTATTGTCGATAGCGCTTACGCCGCACAGCGTCGCGCGCAGCATTGTTTTTATATCGGAGATTCGTTTATAATGACGTAAGCGCCATCGACAATAAGGTCCTTTTTTTAAAGAAAATACCACATTTAATCATTATTGAAACGCGTACCTATCTGAGTAGATCGTCATTCGTCGTGAGATAAATATCTGGCGATGAATATTTCTGGAAATCATGATAGTGATATGAATATAATTAGTTACCTATTTAAATATTGGCAGATACGGTAAACAGTAGAAAAAGAGCAGAGGACTGTATTAAGTTTTAAATTCATTGTAAGAAGTAAGAACTAAGCAATATCTTCTTTTTATGTAAAACATATCTATGTATTTCGTATTTTAACCAAATTATAATAATTTGCTAAAATTGGAGCTATGAAACGTTTCAAGCTTTAAGAAATATGTTTTGCCGACCACTATGTACACCAATAATTATTGCATTTTTAATTGCAAATATATGCGTTTTTTATAAATTATATATACTTTAAAAAAAACTAAATGCATAAAATAAGTCGTTTTAACGTTTTTCTGTTTTATCAAAACATGTGTTTAATAAAGTACACAAGCAACGGCATTGTATTATTCTGTATATTTCTTTGCCACCCATTGTACCGACTAATAGAATAAACATGTAAGTGATGTAACGTGTGACATTAAATTAGTTATAACAAAGACAGATATAACTCTGTACAGTAATAGATGGATGGGTACAGTCTAAGGAAAAAACGTGCCTCGGTAATCAAGAAAATTTGATTCTCGATCAGATGGCCCCACTACGTTTGGCCTAGTCTCGGATAGATGACGTTGACGGGTTCGTTTGTTATTTAACAATTATACCCTCTTTGGTTATAACGTTGAACTAAAAATCCGTAGCAGGCTAGGAGGATATAACCAAACGGAGATGCCACGTCTGTAATTTTCTGTACAAAAAAGTCTGCTGATTTTTGCGAGGGAGGGGGTGCAGATAGCGACATTATCTGATTTGATTGTCCATTGTCCTTTAAAACTATTAGAACTTATGTGGTGTAATATTTATCCTTTTTAATTCCCAATTTTTAATAAAACTCCGAATTCATAATAAATACCGGGATCCCGGGATTGATGAAGCGTTTCGGTATTAATACAGGTATTTCGAGAGGTGCGGTATTTGGAAGCCCTAGGCCACACCCGGTATAGCCATTGCGTACCTAATCTCATCTCAACTCACCCAAAAACATCCGAATAATCCCAGTACACCTTTAAAAATAAACGTAGTCAATTTAAAATCTTTTCATGTTTACTTGTAGCCAAAGATTATGTTGTAAAATTCAACAACCAGGCTCAAAATAGGTTCACAGTTTTTACCAGTTGTCATATCGGTATTTACTTTGACGGTACCGTCGTCGATTTTTTACTTGTCGATTGTTTCGCATGGTAATACCATGATGGGTGCTGTCGCGAGATGATTTGTCGATGGCGACAGCGATAAAAAATGTTATATCACGTATTCAGTGAAGGTAGACGGAGAGCTAGTAGAGAGATTAGCCGCAAAAAGATGCTATAAGTTAGTTGACTAAGATTGAGACCCAGGCCCAAACCTCTACTTATTGCACACCTTCAAATGTGACAACCAAAAGGTACCACATTGTCGGTTGTCGATAAGGTTGATTTCTAATTGAAGCTATATGGAAATAGCGCCTTACTGACTAGCGACAATAAGTACCCTTTTGGTTGAAAATGGCACAAATGATTTAACAACTCTGCCGGCCCGCCACTCTGAAGGTTTACCGCGTAAATTGCAAAATGAAATAGTTTGTTTAGTTTTTCACACAAAATATCAAGTTTGGGCTCCTTCATGTGATATATTTTTAGAACCGGCTCAGAATGCCCTTTCATTGAATACCACACACGATAGGTTTCCGAACAAAAAAATATTTTTTCCATACAAGATGACGTCATAACTCCTATCCTATTTAGGATTCCGTACTCAAAGGGTAAAAACCCTATTACTAAGACTCCGTTGTCCGTCTGTCTGTCACGAGGCTGTATCTCGTGAACCGTGATAGCTATACAGTTGAAATTTTCACAGATGATATATTTCTGTTGCCGCTATAAAAACAAATACTAAACAGTACGGAACCCTCGGTGCGCGAGTCCGACTCGCTCTTGGCCGGTTTTTTTATAAATTTTTTGGACTAAAGATTAATCGTGCCGATTTTCATAGCTTTAACGCCATTTGCAGCGTTTTTTGGCTATTAACCGCTATCACTATATGTGCCATTTTCAACCAAAAGGGTACTTATTGTCGCTTGTCAGTAAGGCACTATTTTTCCATATAGCTTCAATTAGAAATCAACCTTATCGACAACCGACAATGTGGTACCTTTTGAATGAAAACGTCACATATGTATAACTCGGTATAAGTTAAATACATGTCTAAGGAAAAAGCGTGCCTCGGAAATCAAGAAAAAAATATTCTCGGACAGATGGCGCCTGCACCTTTGGCCTATTCTCGGCTAGATGGCATTGCCGGTTTCGTTTGTTTAAAAAAAATTAACACATATTAGTGAAAGAACATGGTCAAAATCGTATAAAAATTATAAATACAAATAAAAAAATCATTAATACATATGTATATACATTTCATGACTCTTCAAAGTTAAGCACACCTGTAGTGATTTGGGTATTTTTTATAGCAATAAGTACGAGTAGATTTGTTCCCGGTTAACACTATTTGGTGAAGCTAAAGAGCATTAATCATTTTAATAACAAAACTTTCGTGAGACACAGACATATTGAACATACTAAAACGAGTCACTCACGTATTTTGAGTGGAAAATTGCCCATATTTCGCTCCATAACGGGGATCATCAACGGGAGCACGCGTTGGCGGATGCTCGTTATGGAGCAAAACACGTCGACATTTCCGACTTGAAGTACGTGAGTGACCCGTTTCAATATATTCAATAAGCATTTAATAATAATGGAATTTTAAACTGTTTACTGAGGTCGGTTCTTTATTGTTAAATAAAATCTTACAAAATGTTTAAATGACTATACAAAACCGACTTGCACTTACACAATTTAGCTGATTGCTATTAACAAGAAACGTGAAAATGTTATAATGTTTAAAAAGTTTAAAAATAATTACGCGCTAACGCACACATGAATGGGGACACATGCGATAGTGCGTGTGCCCGTGTATTAATACAGCAATACGCTTGTCGTTTTTTAGTGAACCTTACTGCGTCGTAATACGGTTTAGGAATGGGCAATTAATTGTGCCCACTATGGTACGCGACGGCACTTCACGCGCCCGCGATCCGCGTAGAGTGCACGCGGGAGCATTTGTTGCCGTGCGCGTTGCAGATGCGAAAAATCGCAATTATTTGTGTTTTTATATGTGTCTTACGCGCTCGACAGAAACCGGTGGAAGCATATAATACGCTCCAGATGTAATCCTGATGATGTCCTTAGACATGAGGGACCGACCCAGAGAGAGAGAGAGAGAGAAATGTGTTTAAATATCTTAATTGGATTCTAAAAATGGTAGTTCGATTGGCTTATCAACAACTCAATTTGTCTGGTCTTGAACTAATATGACTTAGACGATATTGGTTAGTAAATTGACAAATCGAACTGTTATTTTACTATCTGCTCAGTTAGACCAAGAACAGTCTGCAACGATTTTGATAGCATACGCAGTGCAAGTGTTATTTTAAACGTCAAACTTCTATGAAATTATGACGTATAAATAACACTTGCACTGCGTGTGCTATCAAAATCGTTGCAGACTTGTCTTGGTCTAACTCTACCTATCTACCTACGTGTGTCAGTGTCATCATCATTCGCTTGCCCTTGTCCCATTCACTTGGGGTCGGCGCAGCATGTCTTTTTCTTCCATACCTCTCTGTCACCCGTCATCTCATCATTCACTTGCGTTAGTTTCATATCATCTTTCACACAGTCCATCCACCTTTTCCTCGGTTTTCCTCTCCTCGTACCTCCCTCCACATTCATTCTTAATACCTTTCTCGTCACATGACTTTCATCCCTCCGCATCACATGCCCGTACCATGCTAGGCGATTTGCCCTTACCACCTTACTTATTTTTTGTGTGTCAGTGTAACATATTAAAATTTTATAAATAGGTAATGGTTTACCTACCTTTTATGAGTTATGCTAAGTTGGTGGTCAGTTTTTATAACCCAGACACCAAAAAGGACAGATTTTGGCAATCAGACTATTATTTTAGTATCTGAGGTATAAAAACAAGGTTAAGTTGCTATGCTATACAGCGATGCGTATTAAAAATGGCTCTAGAGTTGCGTAAGTTTACCAGTTCGCTAATTTGCTCGCGTGTATTAGGTAATACGATGTGCAACATGCGTGTAGTGCGTGAGATTCTCGGATGGCGCGCCAACGGTGCATTTGCTAAATGGGGATGCACCTCACGCGCCTTTACGGTTTATTCGATCGTGTGCAAACAGAACATCGCTATATAATGTTCATGGCGCTTTCTCGCTTACACAGCGGATTCGTAAGCGGATCTGCGTCCGTGTGACCGACGCCTTAGAGCGTCTGATTGTGACTCCACTTTTCAGGCGAGTGCTATCCTAGGTAGCTAACGTGCCAATCGTTTACGCTCTATAGCGAACGAAACGCAACTGTCACTGTCGCACTAATATGGAAGAGTGATAGAGAGACACAAAACGTTGCGTTATCGTAGCGCAAACGATTGTATTGTCACCTCGGATAGGCACCTTGTACTATATGACATTATCCTGAACATGAAACTTCCTAGCGTTGTGCCAACAAATGCTACTGCTCATTGCTAGTTGGGGCACTAGCTTTACGAAAGCAACTGCCCTTTCAAACAAAATTGGGATTAGTCATAGTCATAAATCCTTTACAATTACATATTATTATATCCAGTAAGCAATGCAAGCATGCATTAGTACGTATAATGGCGAATGGCCAACTGAACTTTGTGTATGAATGAATGCATGTACCGCATATGCGTACTATTTCCTACTCATATTCTCTAAAATAAGCTTATTTCATGATTTTTCTTATCATTTTTTTTTAAATATTTACCGATAATTTAATATAATATAAATATGACGGTTAAAAAGGTGGTTTAAAAACTTTGTTATTTCTTGCTTTTTCTATTTTCTATTGGAATTCTAAGTGCAATTTAAGCATGTTACCAACACTGACCGTGACCTAGTAAATTTCTTAG
Organism: Cydia strobilella; assembly: GCF_947568885.1. Taxonomy (NCBI): domain Eukaryota; kingdom Metazoa; phylum Arthropoda; class Insecta; order Lepidoptera; family Tortricidae; genus Cydia; species Cydia strobilella. Next base: position 4,267,129 of record NC_086056.1, read on the forward strand.
TGACAAGTAATGATTTTAAAGCCGACAAAAACAGTGTGACAAAGGGGATGGACTCCGGTTTGACACAAAACAAGCCGCAATACAGCTTATTGTTATAAAATATTAGATATTGAGAGATTATACCAGAGATTATCTACGTACCTTAAAATGCAAATGTGTGGAAGAAAGGGCACGGATTTATTTGCATGACAAGAATCATTAAACCCAATATCGGAATAATGACTGAAACGATTTCTCAAACTTCCGCACCCTATAATTTGTGAACACGAAATCCGCCGACCGCGTAAAAAAGTCGTAACTACATATGGATTCCAAGGGCGCTTATGGCGTTTTTCTTTTGAAAACTAAAGTGCATCTGCACGGGAGTAAATGCTCCGCAGACGGGGAGGGGCGCGGGGCGGAGCATGCACGGCAGTCACATTGTGGCCGCGCGCCGGGTCGCACGTGTTTCGCGTTATGGTGTCCGTAGGGCCGTGGCGGCGCCGCGCGCCGGACGACGACGACCGGTCGGAGCCCGGGGCTTCCAGCTCCGGCGTGCCGCGCGCCCCGCCGAATTGCGCGCGTTGCCGCAACCACCGGCTCAAAGTGGAGCTGAAGGGGCACAAGCGCTATTGCAAGTACCGGTACTGCAACTGCGAGAAGTGTAGACTGACGGCCGACAGGCAGAGGGTGATGGCGCTGCAGACGGCGCTGCGGCGCGCTCAGGCTCAGGACGAAGCTAGAGCGCGAGCGTCGGACTCGGGGCTCCACCCTCCGGGGATCGAGTTAGATCGGCCTGAGCCTCCTGTTGTGAAAGCGCCGAGGAGTCCCGTGATCCCGCCGCCGCCGCCGCGCTCCATGGGATCGGCGAGCTGCGACTCCGTTCCGGGATCGCCCGGGGTATCGCCGTATGCGCCGCACCCGCCGTCCGCGCCTCCTCCGCCGATGCCGCCGCTCCCGCCTCCGCAACCAGGTCTGTACGAAATTTAACTTTTTATGGTAGAGCTGGGTGACGCGTCCTAATTCAAAATAAGCGCAATAAACAAAATAGAGCTGCGACATGACTGGTTTAAAAACTTTGAATAATAAAACAATAGAGTTACAAGGTCCAATTTTCTATTGGAACTCCATAAGCTGGGTGCTGGGTTGGTGAATAGTGACGTAACCCAATTCAAAATAATTCTAATGTGCAATGTGCAACATAAAAATAATAAATCCAGAAAGAATGTTGATATTGGGGTAGACCATGTAAGTACAATGTATAGACAAAAGTGGAATTCATATTCCTTCAACTTTCCTATTAAGAGAATGTCCCCTGAAAGGTTATAAGCGCTAAATCTGGATTCAGCAAGTATTTCTTTTCTAAGAACATATATTTTTTCCGCAAAAGTGTTGAAGACTTTTTTGTGTAGATTTTAATCGACTAATATTGTCATAAAGAACTTTGATTCCGAGTAAAATGCAAATTTCTCCAAGATGGGACACATTTTCCAAGATGGTAGAGCGGTTTCCAAAATGTCAAATAGTGTGAACATGCAAAAGAGACCTTTAATTAACATACTTACCAAATTTAAGGACTGTTCTAGAGATTTCGAGGTTAGTCCTAATCCGATTGTGCTGAGCTGCGAAACAACCGGTTTAAAAATATCGAATAAGTAATAAAACAATATCGAAATTAATGTTTAACAACGTCTGCGAACGAAGCTAACGATGAACGGTGTCTCGCACAAGGCAGTAATTTTCCACTTTTAAATTTATTCTAAGCTTAAAACAATATCGAGTCTTAATCACCTTCTTATTAGACCACCGTATTAATTCCGAGTTATGGGCTAAAATTCGAGATTCGTAACAATCGTTTTTCCTCTCTGAATATTGACATTATGGAAAATATTTTCCTATTTTAACGTATATTAACGTTATTAACCCATAAATGCATAGTGAATGTATGTACACAACAAAAAACTTATAATTTTATGCATATAATTAGATAAAATATATTTTTCCCCTCACTAGCTCGGAAAGCCGTCTTTTATCCTTTAAAACAAGCGGGGAAAAACGAATTTTATCCACTAGTGGGGAAAGTAATTTGACCTTGGATGGAGCGTGTTTAAGTAGCTTGACAGATAACAAAACGTAAAACGCTCATAATAATGGTTCGTTCGATATAAATTATCATTAAATAAATGGTTTGAGAATTTAATAAAAAATACCAAATTTAGCTTTATTTACTGATTTTAAGTCCTTAAAATTCCATAAGAAACGTTTGTTTTCTAATAATGATGTTAAATAACGCGCAAATTCTGCACGCACAAGTTGAGTCGACGCAATTTCAAAACGCATCATTGATATTTCATACGTCAGAAATGTCAACATTGTAAACGAAATTTTTACTTTAAAACTTCTCACGTAAAAATACAGAATTTCCAGAGTTTATTGTTATAATATCGTAAAAAAATTAGTGATTCCAGTGATGAAGATGATCTAACGCCTGTGGATGTTGCACTTTCCTCGCTATAGTGACGCGAAAAGTTTTGTGTTACACACGGGTGCAAATGTATTTTACTTCTCGTGTGTTGAAACACTAGCTACGCTCAGGATTCTATTTTAGAACCACTCGCTTCGCTCGTGGTTCAACTATAGAATCCTTTCACTTGCTCGTGTTTCAATTCCACACTCGCTGGTAAAATACAACTTTGCACCCTTGTATAACAAATAACTATTGTCCTGTCTAATTATTTTGATCGTAAATTAATACACTTTCCGTTGTTTTATTCAAATGTGCGCAGTATTTAAGTTTAAAAAAAATACATTTCTTTTAAGACGAAATGGCAGAAAATTGGGAAAATTTGGAAAAGTTGATGATTTTTAGTATGTAATTTAGGCGGTTTTTTCGGGGTTTGCAATTATTTACATTTAAAATCTTTATTATAGGTATATTACAAATAGTATAATTTTCTAATGGTAGTAAGTATTTTTATATATCTTTTACCAATAATTGTATAAATTTACATAAATTATGATTTACCGTATGTAAATTCTAACACTGGTTTAGCAGTAAAAATCGATGTTTTAATTTTTTTTCTCAGAATCAGTAATCAATTATGTAAGACATATATTAATTTCAGGCAAAAAGAAAAAAACATGCAATTAAGGGCCATTTATGCATAGGTTCGTTTTTTCGATTAGGATTTTTTCATGATTGATTTTTTCTTATAAAAATTTGGCGCGAAAAACAAATTCCGTGCAAAATTTTAAATGTTCCTAACTCTTATAAGTAAAATTCAATCAAATTGTGCCTAATATTTTCAAAAATATTAATACCCGGAGAGGAAAATGTGGACTACATTTGTATGAAAAGGCGATTTCACGCGGCCGTCCACTTTCGTTTTAATATTAATACCTACGAGTAATTAAGGAATATGAGACAACAAAGAACAAAACTTATAAACTATTATTAAAATTAAGTATACACTAAATAAATTAAAATTTATTAAGTACCTATGTATAAAACTATATTATTTTTAAGGGGTCGATAATAGCGAACTTTTCTCTCAGGCAAATATAATTCAACCATCTTAAAATACACCTTTGGCAACGTCAATGTTTTTACGCTCTACATTTTTTTTTTTAATTTAAATAGGTATATGTGGAATGTGAATTGGTAATTATATATAGTTTGTCAAAGGACTGTCTCATTTCACACATAGACAGAGAGAATCATACTATCTTTGTCTTACACTACTACTAGCACTAGCACCCAAAAGAAAAATATGAGTATAGTTTTTTTTTTGTTCTTATTAACTGACAATTAATGGATGACCCCTTTAGCTACGGTGTCCCACCGGTCGGCCAAGGTGCACACCTTTCAGCTTGGGCAAAAATATATGAGACGTTTTCAACCAAAAGGTACCACATTGTCGCTTGTCGATAAGGTTGATTTCGAATTGACACTATATGGAAATAGCGCCTTATTGACAACCGACAATAAGTAACATTTTGGTTGAAAATCGGCACATATATGTTTTCGTATGTCCGGATGTTCTCCTATAGTTGCAGGTAGTGAATCTGAACCGATTCTTGTGAAATAAGGGCTACCGCGTTTAATTTCGCCGCTAGGGGCGCTAGTGTAGATCATGTAGATGGAGGTCTTTCAAAATGTCAAATGCATAGAAGTTTGGGGGGGTTTCAAGCTTTTTTATCGGGAATTTTCACTCCTTTTTCACAATTGTGGTAAATCTTTACAATCTTTCTTCATCTTTGATTAAACATGGTAAACATACTCATGGTACATCAATCAATAAATGTTAGTGGTTTGAAAAAGTGCCAACTAAAATATATGCAAAATTAAATACGAGACGGGTACGAGAGGGGAAGTTAATACAGCCCCCAGCGGTCAACTATTATGGAAGAAGGTTAAATAAATATTTAGTGCCTAGGCTGTTTAACGAAATAGGGTGGTTGAGAGATAAATCTAGGTTTAGTAAGCCGGTCCTTAAAAAGAGACTAAAAACATACCTTTTAGAAAATTGAACATTGGGAAAATTTATTTACTTATTAGGTATTTGTGCATGTTAGTTTTTAGTAGTAGTAGTAGTAAACTCTTTATTGTACAAATATACACATTAAAAATTACATGGTACAAATAATAAGATGTACAAAGGCGAACTTATCCCTATGAGGGATCTCTTCCAGTTAACCTTTGAGTAGATGAGAGGAGAAAGTGAAAAGAGGGTGACAAATGTAGCAAAATGTACAACAAGGTACCAGAAAGATAAAGGATATAAATACATACAAAATTAATAGGATAAACATATAATATATTACACAAAAAGGAATGGGGAAAATACACTAAAAATTGGAAAGAAGTAGAAAAATATAAAGCAACATACAATACAAATATAGGCATAGGTATATTTTTATGTTATATATAAGGATTACTGTCTCAGCTGTTAATTATTTTGTTCAGGTGCATGATTCCATTTTGTTATTGAGCGCTTCAATCGCCAACAAACTGGTTACAGTTTGGCGATGCATAAATTTTGTTTGTAAGCATGTACCCTTTGTGTAAATAAAAAAAAAAATAGTTTGAAAAAATTGCACATTTAGACGTTAAAATACCTTTGTGCATATTAGAACGTTTTTTTTTATGAAATAGGAGGCAAACGAGCAGACGGATCACCTGATGGTAAGCGATTACCGCCGCCCATGGACACCCGCAACACCAGAGGGGTTGTAAGTGCGTTGCCGGCCTTTAAGATGGGAAGACGCTCTTTTCTTGAAGGTTTGAAGGTCATATCGGTCCGGAAATACCGCAGGCGACAGTTCATTCCACAGTTTAGCTGTGCGAGGCAGGAAGCATTAGAACCTATTGATTAAAAATGAGCATAGAAGAATTTTGAGATCTGTTTTTCTGGACCTACATCTACAGTGGCCCCAACTGGTGAGCACAAAAATAATAGCCCTCATTTTGTGAGCAGTATCGATGATTAATTTATTTTTTTGTCGATTCAATTTTTGGTAATTTTTCAAAATGGCGGAGTCATAGATATTATTTATTCCGTTTTAAGCTGTGCTTGCGAGGTCTACAGCTCACAAAGCCTGTGTTTTATGGTTAATATTTTTCTCGTATCGGTGTGGTTTTTGTGTTTCACTCGGGCGGGAGCAAAATTTGTCGTAGCACGAGGAGTTAAGCAACAACTTTGCCCCCTTGTAAATCTTTGTGGGACACACTTATCCCACGTACGCAACGTATGCAATGCATTATGACAATCTGAACCCTGAAATTTGTATGCTTTTTCTTAGAAATATACTTTATACGCACAAATTTCAGGGTCCAAATTTCATATTACATACATTGCGTTGCTGGGGCTCAGTTTGTCCCTGACTGAGGTCCCTTTAAACCACTGAACCGATTTAGTTGAAATTTGGCATAGAGGTAGTTTGAGTCCCGGGGAAGGACATATGATAGTTTTTATGTCTGAAATCATCCCTAACGAGAGTGAAAAGGGGGGTGAAATTGAGAGATTTAATAAATTGCCTGATAATTGATGTCAAGCAATTAAGCTTATGCTCAAATTGAATGACTGCTATTACACTTTATGCAATAACTTAACTTACTCTAGCTGCTGTTACTGATGCCACGCAGATGAAGTCATTTAATCATTTATTTATTTATTTCTTGAAGTCGCGGGCAAAAGCTTAGTCATATAATAAACAGAATTTGGATCGACGTCGTTCACCCAAATCTTAGGTATAATATATTCAAATGACCTACCAAGGACGCTTATCGTCGCTTAGTTTATGATAAATGTAGCCAAACTTATCTGCGCGACCTGCCTCATTGACTCCCGAGTTGTGTCGCATGATATCAGAACGAGTACAATTACCTACTTTGTATTTATTTACTACACGGTATTTTACAAGATTAAATATTTATAGTGTCGGATCAAGTCTGCACACAGACATTGCGGTGACAGTAATCATCATCATCTTCGTGTTGTACAGTCGCCATCAGATGTATCGGAGCGGCCGAGGTGCTCACAAATATCTGAACACGCACTCTTCACACCTTGACAATAGAGGCGTGTTCAGATATATGTGAGCACCTTGACCGCTCCGATATATCTGATGGCGACTGTACCGGCTTTTTGTCACGGCTCATGGGCCCTGGGGTCAGCTTGGAGACTCCCAAGAAATGGCGTAGGTGCTAGCTTTTACGAAATCGATTGCCATCTGATCTTTCAACCCAGAGGGGAAGCCAGGCCTTATTGTGCTTAGTCCAGTTTCCTCAGAAATTTACACTATCTGTTATATACCTATAATAAAGATTTTAAACATATAATAATTGCAAACCCCGAAGAAAACCGCCTAAATTACATACTTAAAATCATCAACATTTACAAATTTTCCAAAGTTTCCGCCATTTCGTCTTAAACCAAATGTAATTTTTTTAAACTAAAATACTGCACAAATTATAATAAAACATCGGAAAGGACCAAATTGATTTTATTTAATAATGCATAAAATTATATATTTTTTGTTGTGTAGGGTGCATTCATCACTATGCATTTAAGGGTTAATTCGGTTACTTACATCCAAAAATGGGGAAAACATTCTTTTAAACGTATTTCTCACAAAACAGAATAATTAATAGAGTACTTACTGGAAGCTGGAGCGTTACTTTGTGGAAATCCATATTATGGCTGCTCTACACGATGGCCCAACGTAGGCTATAAGTGACGTAGCACGCAGCTATGCGGTGGAATGAGATAACATTATCACTTGCTCACTCTAACGCATAAATGCGTCCATTAGATTGGCCTACGTTGGCCATCGTGTAGAGGAGCCATTAATTAAAACAAAAATATTACTGTCCATTTTGGCGTCCGGGACGCGAGACCGTCAACATCTCCAGCATCTTCTGGCCCAAGATACACTTGTAACTTTAACCATAGAGTAACTTATACTAGAGCGGTACTGTCATAGTAAATTTTGTAACCCCAGTAAATTCACTGCCATCTGTCGACACACTTTAAAACTAAAAATGAAGATTTATAAAAATACGATAAAATGTATTTAAATATAGATAAATGTTTTTTTTTTATTTGCATTAATTATTTTTATGATTTTGACCCATGTTCTTTCACTGATATGCGTTAAAATTGTTAAATAACAAACGAAACCGTCAACGCCATCTATACGACTGTAGGCCAAAACTAGTAGCGCCCTCTGAACGAGAATCAAATTATCTTGATTTTCGAGGCACGTTTTTTCCTTAGACTGTATCCATCTATTACGGAGTTATATCTATCTTTGCTTTAACTTACGTAAGTAAGGACACAGCTATGAATGAGAGATGAATGTCGTTATCTCATCTCATTCTAACAAATAGCTTTGTCCCTACTTACGTAAGTAAAACTTACAAGTGTATCCTCTTAGAGAAACGAGACACTACGTGTCGAGTTTTGTACTTTTGGTACTGGTTATATTTATTTTTGCGGTAGGAGGATGGGAACTAATTGTACATATGTAAAAATACGCAAGTTAGTATAACGGATTGACACTATTGACTAGCACGTTTTTATTTCGCGGATTAGCAAAATAATGTTTTTGTTTTAACAAAACATTGAAAAGAGTCTTATAAATGTTATATTTGTCTACAAGATGGTATAACAAGAACATACAAACCTTCACGTATATAAATGTGACTTGTGTACAATGAATGTAATAATCAATAAAATTATTACACTGCAGTGATAAGAGGTGATAAGATAGTGTTGCACGAGCAAGGAGAGGAACTGACAAAGATGACATGGATCACATGGACAAGGACGGAGTTTTTATCTGCCCGTTGTTTTTTTAAAGTCCCTTATTTTCAAGGGTGCATTCCTAAGCTTAAATTAAGTAACTTTCTTAAAGAAACCGGTATTCTAATTAACTCCATTTAGGAGATAATCAATGATTTATTTCTATCTGATAAGGCCCCTACTAGCGTGTACACTTGCCTTAGGGCCTATTTACATATTGAATTAGTGTACATCTTAACCCTTAAACAGGCTAAGGGATATATATATTTCCCACATTACGGCACGACAAACATGTGTTCTATTTTCGATGAGTAAGACTGACATTCGATTGTCATTTTTGAAATTTCAGCCTGGTAAAGGGTTAAATGGACGCCCATTGAAAGGCTTTTATCGAGGAAAGGGTTGTCCAGTCCCTGGTTGGGGCCGTCTCTTAAAAACAAACTACGGTTGCATGACATGCGTGTAAAAGTTTTTACTTCGAGAATTCGGCAATGCCATAGACAATCAAATTGACTTTTGCCTTTCCCATTACCTGAACGTGTACTGTACACCTAACAAAACTGAACGCACGCCGCACTAATGCGTCATTTCTGATGGAATCAAAGCGGTGCCAATAACATTATACCCATTATCATTACCGGACTAGATCGCTAAACCGTTGCCAGATTAGAGTGCCAGTACCATTAGTTTCCGACGGATCCTTCATTCAGCGGGTGATCAGGAGGGCTAAGATGGTCGACTCTTTATCATTTGTCACCATGCTTGTCACGTTCTAACAAATATGTAAGTGCGAAAGTGACGCATGGCATGACAGGTGATAAAAATGCGACCATGACACCGCTGCAGTACGCAATTGATGTTCTTATTTGTCTACGTGACAGCGTGATAAAAACAATGTCAGTTAAAAAGTGCCACTTATTTTATCACGTGGATAAAGCTATCTTTAATTCGCCTGCTGACGGTAACCCGACATCTTAGCTTAGATTGTATTGTAGCTAAAAGTCACAGATAATGGTACAAGAGTTGCGCGGTTCAGAAACTGGTCGGCCATTTTGAAATGGGATTCATTCATTAAGTTGATATGCACTTTTGCAACTGTTTGTACATTATTCGGTAACTCTATCTGTCAAACTTGGCGGGATAATCTTTCTTAAACTAAATATCTTCGAGACACTTTTTCTCAAAGTTCAAGCTCTTTGGTATAATAAATGAATCACTTTATAAATTAAGTAGGGTACGCAAGCCGTCGGGAAAAGAGCGTCTTCACATTGTTCGATTTGTGTTTTGCATATCGGACTGTACTAATGTACATTAGCTGTACCTATACCGGATGTGGGATACGACGAGAAACAACTAAAATTTAAAAAGTGCCTTTATATTTACATATTTATCCATTTCATTAATAATTATTGTTCAAAATAAGGCTGTTTCTCTAGCGCGGCTGTTTTTTTCCATCCATCCATATTGAATCGGACGATATGAAAACTTACTCCTCAGAAATCTGTTTGTAATCGATTTCAGTTTCTAATTTAAGTATATATTTACCTAGTAGTGTGACCACGGCACACAAATCAAAATTCAATAAAAATAATTAGTTTTATTCACTAGCTCTGTAATCTGTGTTTTGCATATTGATAAGTATATTTACCTAGTATGTAGTGTACACAGAACACAAATCATAATTCAATAAAAATAATTCGTTTTATTCCCTAGCTCTGTAATCTGTGTTTTGCATATTGATAAGTAGTTCATAGCAACTGCAAACATTTACAATAATTATCAATTGGTGTAAACATGGATGTGTGTGTGATTCGAGACCAGTCTGCAAGGTAATCTGGAAGATAACGGCTCACTGCTGATAACAATGTTTGCGAATGCATTTATATTTGCTATTAGGTATAATTTTATTCATCTCTCGACCTTTATGTGGGTCAATTGTGACGTTGCACGGGTAAAGATACCGTATGTTGGTTTGAGCTTTCGTCGCGTAGCACCGCGTTAGTAATGATAACGGAATGGGAATAAACGTATACTTTTTTAGGGTTCCGTACCCAAAGGGTAAAAACGGGACCCTATTACTAAGACTCCGCTGTCCATCCGTCCGTCCGTCTGTCACCAGGCTGTAACTCATGAACCGTGATAGCTAATAGTTGAATTTTCACAGGTGAGGTATTTCTGTTGCCGCTTTAACAACAAATACTGAAAACTGAATAAAATAAATATTTTAAGTGGGGCTCCCATACAACAAACGCGATTTTTTGCCGATGTTTGCGTAATGGTACGGAACACTTCGTGCGCGAGTCCGACTCTCACTTGGCCGGTTTTTTTCCTTTTAAAAGGATCGAAAGGCCTCGTGATTCTGAGTAGAACTATCAGTTTTCAAAATTTAAAACATCAAAAACACACAACAAAAGAACAACAACAAAACAAAAGTGATAAAAACAGCTTCCAGTAAAATAGAGCAAGAACACCGTTTTCTAAAACACCTCGGCCTTTCTGACATATGTGTGTATGTATTACCGTCAGTATCAATAGTAGTAGATGTGAAACAATTTGCCAAAAGTATCTGCCACAATAGAATACTTTTCTAACTAATAAAATCTCTACGGTTCGTCTTCAATAGTTATTTGTTTAAAGGGGCGATATTATCAGTCCGCCGGACGATATCAGCCTGTCAGTTAGAACAAAAATTTGGCAGTTCCGAACAATTGACAGGCCGATATCGTCAGGCCGACTGATAGTCAGTGTCAATAAATAGTCTAATAGTCAGTGGGCCCTTTAAAAACTGACCTCTGGCGTTCCCCGCCTCGAACGATCTCCATATCCAAATTTCATCTAAATCAGTTCGGGTTCGGCGGTTTAAGCGTGAAGAGGTAACAGACAGACAGAGTTACTTTGGCATTTATAAATTTAATAATACATAGAAGGGATTTATTGACGCAACTAAAATGACATGAAAGTTAATTAAAACTGGGTTAATCTAGAAATAAAGTCTTATTTATTAACACCCTTTCAGTAACATTAACAATTTAAAGAAAGCTAATGCAGCACTCAAGACATTAAAAAAGCTATAGCCGCCATAGTTATAAACTTTACCCTTAGTCTCGCTCGCTCCTGTATCCCCGTCTCGCTCTCTTAAGGGGTGTAGGCCGGGGGTGGGGGCTATAAAAACGCGCCTATGGGGCGGGTTTATGTAAGGTAGCCGTTTATAGTAACCCCCGCTTATGTGGGATGGCGAGGAGCTGTCTTAGTATACAATGGAATATATAGGTACAGTGTGGAAAAAAATTATGGGCCCTGGAGGGAACGTAGCTTAAAACCTTCAGTTAGCTCATTATACTTAAAGGAAACAATCTTTTATTTTTACAAAGAAATAAAACTACATTCTTTTTTAGCTTTTTAAACATCATAATTACCTCATAGGTGATTTAAAATGCAGTAAGTATGTGTCACATGGTAGCAAAATTATTTCCATCTTGGGCGTGGCACACTTGAATCCCTCACTACGCTCAGTATTCTACTTTAGAATCCCTCGCTACTCTCGGGATTCTATTATAGAATCCTTCGCTTCGTTCAGGATTCAATGTACGCCCTCGCCGTAAATATGAAATTTTGCTCCCTTGTGACACAATCTACTATTTCTTCGCAAACGCTCTCTCTAGTTTCACAAGAAACAAAAACCTGAACCAGTCGCGACTGTTTTTAGATAATACCAGTAAAGCATTACCAACTATACCCCTATAAGTTTAGAGTATAAACTTGACTGTCACCGCATATCGAGGAAATGAGAGATGGAAAATTCTGGAAAACCAACGTTGCATTTACAAACTAGTTCTAGATGTTGAGGGTTTCCGTATTTTACCGATATTATGGCTAGTGTTATTCGTTTTCCTAAAGGGGCCCACTGACTATCAGTCCGCCGGACGATATCGGCCTGTCAGTTAGAACAAAAATTTGACAGTTCCGTACAACTAACAGGCCGATATCGTCCGGCGGACTGATAGTCAGTGGGCGCCTTAATGAACTCTTTAGGGCACTACTTAAACATGGTTCACGAGGAACCCGAAAAAATTTAACCACGCTTTTCTGAGGCCAAAAGAAGGAAAATTTGTAATAAGAGTTTAGGTCAAACTAGGCGAATTACAGAAAAGTATATAGGACATTTTAGTCTTTAAATATGATCAGGAATACGCTGTTAAAATTATTCGGTTTCCTTATGTTAGAATCAGAATCAGAATCAGAATCAAATGTTTTATTCGTGATAATCTTAAAACTAAAATTACATACAAAAGTATAACTAAAACATGGGAATTTATAAAATAGGTAGGAGTTGAAGTTGATGTTACACCGTGTATTGAACGAGATATGGACCGTAATTACCTTTTGTATTGTTTTCGAGCTACCGATATTACGCAATGTTACCCGTGAACAAGATGCATGTAACTGCGTCGAAATATCGGGAGTTTGAAAACAATGCAGAAGGTAATAACGGTCCATATGGGGGTTTTCAGAAAAAATGACTTTTTTTCAAAAAAACATCAACTTTTGTGTTATTAAGAAACTCAGAATCACGAGTACTATTGAATCAGACAAAGAAAAAATTGTCCCCAAACTTTCCCTTCCCATTTTCACCCCCATAAATGATAATTTCTGCGATAAAAACTACCCTTTGTCCTTCCCCGGGACTCAAACTATCTCTATACCAAATTTCAACTAAATCAGTTCAGCGTTTTAAGCGTGAAGAGGTAACAGACAGACATACTTTCGCATTTATAATACCTATTAAGTATGGATGTATGAACTCGCACAGCACGCTGCTTAAGGTGACATTCAGGTGACGACTGCAACCTGAATGTCAGCTTAAAGTAAAATAGGGGTTGGATATACAGGGTGATCAATCCAAATGGGTCAGTATGGAGGTCAGAAACTATGAGAGATAGCGAAATCTTTTCTTAGGAACCATGGCGTCGATTTTAGATGTAATAATAAAGACATTCAATCTTTTTTTTAAACTCTCATACATAACCGGGAATTCAACCTGGTCAATATGCTTTATGTAATCGCTTGTAGTATTTGTTTGTATAATTTATCCTGAAATTTAAATAAAAAATTAGAAAAAATTGAATGCCATCATCATCTTCGCGTTGTCCCGTCATTTTGCCTCGGCTCCTGGAAGCCTGAGGTCCGCTTGGCAACTAATCCCAAGAATTGACGTGGGCACTAGTTTGCTATCACATAAAAAGGCCTTATTGGGATTAGTCCGGTTTCCTCACGATGTTTTCCTTCACCGAAAAGTGACTGGTAAATATCAAAGATATTTCGTACATAAGTTTCGAAAAACTCATTGGTACGAAGCCGGGGTTTGAACCCGCGACCTTATTGCAAGTCGCACGCCCTTACCGCTAGGCCACCAGCGCTTAAAAACTGCCATTATTATTAAATCTAAAATCGAAGCCATGGTTCCTAAGCACAGATGTCGCTATCTCTCATAGTTTCTGACTTCTCCCTACTGACCCATCTGGATTGACCATGCTGTATAAAATTAAATTTAAGAAAACTACTTAAACGTGACTGTTTGTTCTTTTTACGTTATTTGAAGATATAGGCGGCGATACTCGATTTAAATTGTCTCAGAAGAAACAAATCGCAAAGTTAGATTTGACTGCATTATTTTGCCTAAAAACTTACACCATTTAATTATTACTATGTCTAATATTAATTTTTCTATCTTATATTTAATTATTGTACGAGATCCATTGAGTTATTATTACTTTAGAGACGACATACCAAACAATGAAATTGTCGCAATCGCAACATGTACCACGCGACTAAAATAAGCGTCGTAAGTGCCCTAAAATTCATGGCGCTTACGCGTTTAGGTCGCGAGATTCACGCTCCGCTTGGTGGTTTGTTGTCAAAACAACAACAGCTCAAAGATTTATCCATAATTTTTAGTCAGTGCGGAATGCAGCCTTTTAAGGGTCCCCCGCAAACTCGGTTCTCCATACAAACGTAGTTCCGCTTTCATTTTAAAACGACTACCTAGATTGCTCTGAAACTTTGTACTTACAATAGGATAAGGTATATCTATGTCTGTAATTAGTTTATGTAGCTTCAGATACCATAGTTAAAAAAATAGAGCGAATTTAAGTTTTTCATACAAAACTTGTTTTTGCTCTATTTCGTTTGTTTTAAAAACTATATAAACTAATTTCAGACCTAGGTATACCTCATGTCATTGTATGTTCAAAGTTTCATTACCATCCAACTCGTAGTTTTAAAATGAGAGTGGAATTACTGTATGGGAAGATGCAATTCGGCCGAGCTTGCCGGGGACTTTAAGTAAAATGTGTCGGTGTGGAATGCAGTCTTAAGACTACTTATTATTGACTTGTCTGCCTTCATTCGTTCATCCATTCCTTCCAAACATCGTCTTATCTTTGCAGTTTTTAATTCAATTAACGTTTGGCAACATTCGTCGTTCATTCACGAACCGATTTCCACTCTACCGCTATTACCAGTACAACCTGACCCATAAGTATTTTACAAACAGATATTATTTAGGTTCAGAGATATACTGGACTCCATTTGGAAGTTCTCTCAGCTTTACGACTGTGCCATTTAAAAATCACTTCTCGTGATTGCGGTTCCCAATCTTTGACAGTAAAAACTTAATTTGCTGCGCCAAATGCTGCGGTGCTTAATTCGCCGAATTCTGGCTGATTGTGATGTAACCAAATACTAACCCTACCACCATTTATAACCACTCACATTCAAACAATAAATAATTTGTATTGTATTGTATTGTATTGTATTGTACCTATTGCGGTAGAAATGTTTTGGTTACAGTTTTTAAGGCTAAGAGCGTTTTCACATCGCCATGTCGGATATGACATATGTGTTTTTCTTTATTTATTTATTCATTTCATAAATCATTTTTATAAAAAAATTATACCTATATACGCCAAAAAAGGCGAACTTATGCCATATGGGACTCTCCTGCAGCTGTGTTTTTCAAATGTGCCTTCCGACTTCCGATATCGGAAAGGTGCTTCCGATAATTTCAGCATTTTCAGCCATGTCGGAGCCCCCCGTCAGCTGTCGGACCGATAATATTTATTTGTGTGCGTATGTGTAGGCATAATGTTGTAGTGTGCGTGACCACTAAAGATGGCGCCCCCGCAGCCTGTCTACGCAGATGTAGGATCCTACATCCGATATCGGATCGAACAATGTGAAAACGCTCTAAGCCCCTTACAACAATGACTCGCTAAAAACTTAGCTGTCGAGTGAAATTAATTGACAGGTGGGACTAATAAGTACGAGCGAGATCCCGTAATTTTGTATCACACCAATAATAAATCAAGTTGGCATTTTTGGGGTTCCGTACCTCAAAAGGAAAAAACGGAACCCTTATAGGATCACTCGTCACCTGTGAGGGGGAAGTTGGAGCTTAAACACGACCCAATAGTAAAAGTGTCTTAGACAAGCGAAACGGCGGGCCGAATCACACAGTCGGAAAGGAAGAGCTTTAATCCTTGTGCTCTGCTAATTAGACTGCAAAACATTCTAAAAATTACCTACTTAGGTATATGTATTATGACTTAAATTGTAACTTTCTTCTATAGATAGAGATGATGTAGAATTGTAGAGTTACAACTCTACATCATCTCTGTAGATTCTATTTGTGCAGTGAATGTAGGATTACTAAGGTTAGTCTAGAAACTATTCTGGAGGCAGCCCTGCTCGCGCCCCGTTTACGACCACTCGTCATTAAAGCTTCCCTGTTCTGGGCGATAGGGGTGGCGCAAGGGCTGAAATTATCATTTATTTTAAGTTAGATATATAACTGTCAGAACTTTAATTTATTTTTTTACGATTTTTTCAGAACGTTGAACGTTGGGTGGTGGGTACGTAAATCGTTATAACCTATCCGAAGATAAATTTTGTTTTCTGCTGTAACTATTAATAATTTTCAATAAAGAGAGACGTCAAGATTGTTTTGTGTGACGTAAAAAGCGAAGTATAGGCTAGGAGGCAAGAAGACCGTCAAGTAAATAAAAAATGAAGTGGAAAATAGAAGTGACAACCCTAGCAGTAGGGTTGAGTTTTATAGCTCATAAAAGATTCGGGAGCGCTGGCGGGCAAGGTTGCTGCAACCGGACGAATGCAACCCTATTTTGTTTTCATCGCAGGTCGGTGCTGTCATCTTAGTACAATTTAATCTTACAACTAGAAATTGGACAGGTAGGTATATATATATATAATATATATATTATGTATGTATAAGTAGTTTTAATCTGTAACTTTTGGCTTAGAACTCATTCATCGCACTTCTGCCTGCCTGTTCCCCCTTGGAGGATGAAACCGCGAATCTAATGATACTTATAATAATTAATGAATATAAATAAAACAGCCCATTTATTCTATAACCAAAAATTATATTAATTTAACATATCAAGTTAAAACCCGGACAAGTGTGAGTCGGGCTCACCCACCGACGGTTCCGTACTTTTATAATTAATAATTTTTTATTGCATGAAAGTGAGTACAAAAGGTGTTAGTATATACAAAAGTCCATCACTATCTGCCGAGATCCAGCACACAATATATCTTAATTCTAAAACTACAACTAAATTAATTTAGCTATAACTTTACGATAGAAAATTAATAAATAACAAAACAGTCATTAAATTATAAGAACATGCTACTACAAACCTTTACATGCCAAACATTTTTTAAGGGAGTAAAATTGCTTGTTCATAAGCCATTCATGTAATTTTCTAAGGAATAGTGGTATTCTGTTCTTTTTAGTATTTGTTGTTATAGCGGCAACAGAAATACATCATCTGTGAAAATTTCAACTCTCTAGCTATCACGGTTCATGAGATACAGCCTGGTGACAGACAGACAGACGAACAGAAAAGTCTTAGTAATAGGGTCTCGTTTATACCCTTTACCCAAAGGGTAAAGTGACCTGTAACGCGCACTACAATTGTATTGCGGGTTACAAATACAACATTATTACTTTCCAGCGACGATATGTATGACAATAATGTGGGTACCTACGTATAAAACGTCAGTACCATCATGTCAACGACCATTTTCGATGACTTGATCGACATTGTCTTTTGGAATGCTACGCAATCCTTCGGCCTTTTTTGATTAAATATTTTTTTGTATTGATAATAAATTTTCTTGTATCTTTGGGAATCTTTTGGCATTTTTGTGGTAGGTAAAATCGTTCATAATTACGAAATTTTTTCTCCTTGTTTACATCGGTGAAATTCGATGACATTCAACATTTCTTGTCAAAGAGTACCTTGCCATTACAATTAGTACCACTGGAAATCCGCAACATGGCGAAGGGTATAATTTTCATCTTTATTTTGACAAATTTGAATCTGTTTTAATATGTACGAATACGACCGGTCTGGCCTAGTGGGTAGTAACCCTGCCTGTGAAGCCGATGGTCCTGGGTTCGAATCCCGGTAAGGGCATTTATTTGTGTGATGAGCACAGATATTTGCTCCTGAGTCATGGGTGTTTTCTATGTATTTAAGTATTTATATATTATATATATCGTTGTCTGAGTACCCATAACACAAGCCTCCTTGGGCTTACCGTGGGACTTAGTCAATCTGTGTAAGAATGTCCTATAATATTTATTTATTTATTTATTTATGTGTTGATTTGTGGGCGGCTAGACTACTAACTATAAACTGTGTGCTAAATTGCAACCAATCCGGTCTGCTGTTTTTACGTCAAAGAGTAAAACACATAATTATACCCATTCATTAACAACCTCACAAACATTCACGTTTGTTTCACGTCAACCGGGCCAAATCGGTGCGTATTAGAGTTAAAGGAAATTAAAGCTTATCTACTCTTACATTAGCTACAGTCCATATTCCATCGGAGTCTATCTCGCCCAGTGTTGTCAACTTAAAAAATAAATAACATGAAATAAATAAATATACGACAGACGAAAAGATAAAACCGGCCAAGTGCGAGTCGGACTCGCGCACCGAGGGTTCCGTACTTTTTAGTATTTGTTGTTAAAGCGGCAACAGAAATACATCATCTGTGAAAATTTCAACTTCCTAGCTATCACGGTTCATGAGATACAGCCTGGTGACAGACAGACGGACAGACGGACAGCGGTGTCTTAGTAATAGGGTCCCGTTTTTACCCTTTGGGTACGGAACCCTAAAAATGGTTACTCACTCACTGGAAATCTCAAACGAAGCGCAGTAATTTTTTTTTAAGTCATTCAATCAATCAATCTTTTATTGATAACAAGCGTTACACGTCATTTAACATTTTCATTCGTTTTTACAAAAGCAATTCCCATCTAACCGTTTGGTAATTTGACGTATTTTATGTAGCTAATCTTGACATCCGCGTCCGCGGATGTCCAGAAATCTGCATCCGCAACATTTGGTTTGTACGTATTTTTAGCACTTTGTCCGTGTTGATATATAAATTACAAGATGTTTTTAAGGCGAACGTTTTACCGCTAACCCATCAGATAAGCGTTATAAAAGTGAAAGTGAAAAGTTGCTAAAATATTAGAGGACGGTCTTTTGTTACAGAAAAAGTTGCCAAGTTGCCAAGTTCAAAAGTTGCTAAAAGCATCTAAGCTCTAAGCTGGTGGCAACCCTAGCGCTAGGATCGAGTTTAACGATTAGTAATTCGGGCACTGTCTCTATCGGGCAAGGTCGGTGTATTCATATTCCGATTGCTACTCAGCACAAGCGAGACGAAGGCCAATTAAAACTTGCATTTTGACACTAAAAATGTTATTTTGTTATCATATTAAATTATATCACATGAAGTTATTGTTACCATACTTTTAAATACTAACAAAATATGGACAACAATGTTCTAAAATAAAAACATTTTTTAGTTGGGGAAAAAAGTTGCCAAGTTGCACATTCCGGTGCTGTGCCTTCAAAAGTTGCTAAAAGCTACGCTGGTTTCAACCCTAGCGCTAGGATTGTGCTTGAGGTTTACGATAGGGAATTCGGGCACTGTCTCGGGCAAGGTCATTCATATTCCGATTGCTACTGAACATAAGCGAGACGGAGGCCAAATCAAATTTACATTTCGACATCAAAATTATACCTAAATGATGTCCTTTTGTTATCATTCGTCCGTGCGTCTCGCTCGCGCTAGTACTCGTACTTACATGTCCCTACGGATAAGTACGAGCGAAATGCACACGCGAACGATAGCATTCATTTGTGTCGTTTCAAAGCAAAAAGTCCCACTTTGTCGCTTGCCATAAGGACGCATTGACAGGTTATTCGTATAACAAGCAAATCTCATCCTTATGGTAAGCAACAAAGTGGGACCTAATGACTAGACTTCGACACATTTAGATATCATTTTCATTGCAAAATGTAAGTTTGATTTGGCTCCACGGACTCAGAATAACTGGCATTGTTATTTGCAAACTTTGTTGGTTGCAAGCAAACAACAACAAAAAGTTAACTAAAATTCGCCATTGAATAATAATATTTATTTATTTACATTAAGAGTCGTATATGAAGAGTCATATGTAGAGTCGTCAAGTTCCTCAAATTCATATTCATGGATATCAAAACTGAACTTTTTGTTTGGATAGGAAAAAAAAGTGTATGAGTTCTTTATGTTGGTTCTTTATGCTGGCATACGTGACATGACAAGCCTGGAGAATACGGTCTCATGTTGCGAATGGTGTTTTTCTCGGTGCTGCAACTTTGTAGCCCGGCAGTGTAAATACACTACGCACACACAAATGCGTTGCTAGAGGATCTTAGCTTTTCGAGAGTTGCTACATAAATATTAAAAAATATTATATTTTAGATACATTTATTTGTCTACCCCGAACATTTATATAAACTAATGTCGGGTAGTTTAGTGTTGTTTACCAATATCTCAATTACATTTTGGTGGGACGTCGGTCTTCCGTGACCACAGCTAGTGCAACCTAGCTGAAACGTTGGAAAGAAGGTAAAATAATGAAATTTAATCGCGTTTTAATTTTATTATGTGTACAAAACGCGAGAGTTTAAAGTGTTAAATATTAAGGTTGAATGTATGGGGACAATTTTTTTGGTTGCTATAATATATGAAATGGAAAATCTTCATGCTAATATACGAAAAAAATGCTGTGAATATGGACAGACAGACGGGGGTCCGTAGCTATTTCGGACCCCTTAAACTTCTGGTACGGAACCTTAAAATCAACGATGCATGACAAGTCAACCGCATCAAAATTATGGTAACCGAGATATAC
Source organism: Cydia strobilella (assembly GCF_947568885.1). NCBI lineage: Eukaryota > Metazoa > Arthropoda > Insecta > Lepidoptera > Tortricidae > Cydia > Cydia strobilella. The sequence continues at coordinate 4,287,697 of NC_086056.1, forward strand.
TTACAGACGGACAGACGTTACGGATGGTATCTCGTAAGGGCAGCGTAATGAGATAAAGATAAATTATGTGAACAAACTATTTTACTTAAGAGGGGGCTAGGCTAACGCTAAATTGTAGTTTTTATATTGAATCTTTACATGTTTCAATTTAACCTCGTGAGTCTAAATGTACATATTCGTTGCAATCTAATTTGAACCTTTCATGAAACAAATAAAACAAAAACAATTTCTATTGTTTCACTGCGTTGTAAAACAAACGAAATTCGTTCCAATTTATAGAACAAGGTTCAAATTAAAAATTTGAAAACTTTATATGGTGGGTCTTACGACAGGTTGAAAAAAATCAATCGAAAAAATCACGAAACGTCTAATTTTCATTTTCGTTTTAGTTTTATATCGTTACCCTATCGTTATCGTTGCCCATAGCAGTATAATTTGAGTATAATATAGTTAGTTATATTGCCGAGCGATCTGACAAGCAAAATTTAATACAAAAGTATATTTTCAAAGTAATTGAAATAAAAGGTAGAAAAAAAACCCCGCGCAATTGCCATTTCTTCCGTCGCAAATTTCGTGCGACGCGCCATATCTTTTGTCTCCTTATACTTTCCTGGCTTTACGCCCCCTCTTAAGGCTAATAAGGTCCTTTTCCCTTTGTTACCCTACACGGACGGTACCCTAAATATCCAACCTGTATATTTTACTTTAAATTACGGATGTTGGCAGAAAACCAATGAAGATAAAGCGACCACACGCGATCTAATTTTAGACTTTACGACTTTGGTGACAGGTTTTAGAATCGTTTGGCAATTCCGAACACCTGCTACGATACATTCAGATCGCGTGTACATTTGCATTATTTTATTATAAAACGTGTTTATGCAATCTTAGTTCTGATAACCTTTTAAAATGTATTGAAGATTGTAAAGAGGCTGGGACGAGGAATGTGAGAGTATTATATCTAAGTGTCTTTATTTAAAACAAGATTTTAGCTAACATTCCTTGAAATGGGTTTGAGAACTATCAATTGCATCATTCCAGGGCAGCTTCTTCAGCTTTACGTAGCTCAAGTCCGGTCGTGTACTGCAGCCACCTTTGGGATGGATCCGTCAGCCAGCCGCCTTAGATTCCATAGACAAATGCGCTAGGAAGCTTATTGGAGATGCGGGATTGCTAGAGGCTAGAGTGCAGAGCCTTGAACACCGTAAAAGATAGCTTGTTTATCGGTATTCTACAGGATACATTTCGGGGAGTGTGCGATGGGATTACATAATCTAATCCCTCCATCTCCAGTCTGCCACCGTGGGACTAGAATCGGACTTGCGTTTCACCCTTACGTCGTTACTCTGCCACTGATTCATCATGCGAACGGATAAGGAGTGGAATTCACTTCCTGCAAATCTATTCCCAGTCGACTTTAACTTGGATCTTTTTAAATCGATAGTGAATAGACATATTTTAGGTAATCATGATCCATCCTAGACTGCATCGGCACTTACCGTCAGGTGAGATTGCGATCAAATGCTTGCCTTTTTGTAATAAAAATAAAAAAATGCTTTCTTTAAGGCTGTTAGGGCATATATATAGACTCAGTTTTACAAGCTTTTATTTAACTAAGTAAGGAAAACGATGTATGAGTGAGCACTATAAGCTTACCAATTTTTTTAAAGTTATATTTGTCAGTTGTTGACAAAGAGCCCTTGCTATGGATAGTATGGATACGGGCGACCCTTTGCCCGCAGTGACTTAATGATAATTTTGCGTGGTTTTTACTTTTTACACACCATAATTGGGCATCACTATCACAAGAATAGAGATGCTCGGTTTGACAATTAGGCTTTATATTTGTGATTTACATGAAAGACATAAGGTCCCCGCAAAGATACGGGCGGCCAGTGTTGGCCGAACGCTAATGCCATTAACCATTAAAAATTAACAATTAAAAAGGTTAATGGCCATTAACCATTAGCCATTTAATTCGGATTAAAGTTAATTCGGATTAAAGTTAATTCGGATTAAATTTTTGAGACATTAATGGCCATTGAAGTTAATTCGGATTAACTTTAATTCGGATTAACTTCAATGGCCATTAAAGTTTCAAAAAATTTATTAGAATTACTCTCAATTGCATCAACGTCTAATAAAATTACATTCGTGATATTTTAAAATGAGACAGCAAAATGACCCTGACTGAACCCTGGCAGTAGCAGCAGTACCTACCTACTACCTAGTAGAATTCTGGTTTGGTGCAACACAGACATACGCGGTTTTGGTCATTTAAATCGTCTTGATGAGCACTTCGGAGAGCCGTACCCACGATAGAGCTGATGCTGAACCCTGGCAGTACCTAATGGATCTAAGGTTTGGTGCAACATAGGCACACGCTGTTTTAGTCATCCGACTCGTCTTGATGAGCACTTCGGAGAGCCATACCCATGATAGAGCTGATGCTGAACCCTGGCAGTACCTAATGGATCTAAGGTTTGGTGCAACATAGGCACACGCTGTTTTAGTCACCCGACTCGTCTTGATGAGCACTTAGGAGAGCAGTACCCATAATGGAGGTGATGCTGAACCCTGGCAGTACCTAGCGGAACTAAGGTTTGGTGCAACATAGGCACACGCTGTTTTAGTCATCCGACTCGTCTTGATGAGCACTTAGGAGAGCAGTACCCATGATAGAGCTGATGCTGAACCCTGGCACTACCTAGTGGATCTAAGGTTTGGTGCAACATAGGCACACGCTGTTTTAGTCACCCGACTCGTCTTGATGAGCACTTAGGAGAGCGGTACCCATGATAGAGCTGATGCTGAACCCTAGCAGTACCTAGTGGATCTAAGGTTTGGTGCAACATAGGCACACGCTGTTTTAGTCACCCGACTCGTCTTGATGAGCACTTAGGAGAGCAGTACCCATAATGGAGCTGATGCTGAACCCTGGCAGTACCTAGTGGATCTAAGGTTTGGTGCAACATAGGCACACGCTGTTTTAGTCACCCGACTCGTCTTGATGAGCACTTAGGAGAGCAGTACCCATGATAGAGCTGATGCTGAACCCTGGCAGTACCTAGTGGATCTAAGGTTTGGTGCAACATAGGCACACGCTGTTTTAGTCACCCGACTCGTCTTGATGAGCACTTAGGAGAGCGGTACCCATGATAGAGCTGATGCTGAACCCTGGCAGTACCTAGTGGATCTAAGGTTTGGTGCAACATAGGCACACGCTGTTTTAGTCACCCGACTCGTCTTGATGAGCACTTAGGAGAGCAGTACCCATGATAGAGCTGATGCTGAACCCTGGCACTACCTAGTGGATCTAAGGTTTGGTGCAACATAGGCACACGCTGTTTTAGTCATCCGACTCGTCTTGATGAGCACTTAGGAGAGCAGTACCCATGATAGAGCTGATGCTGAACCCTGGCAGTACCTAGTGGATCTAAGGTTTGGTGCAACATAGGCACACGCTGTTTTAGTCACCCGACTCGTCTTGATGAGCACTTAGGAGAGCGGTACCCATGATAGAGCTGATGCTGAACCCTGGCAGTACCTAGTGGATCTAAGGTTTGGTGCAACATAGGCACGCGCTGTTTCCGTCATCTGACTCGTCTTGATGAGCACTTAGGAGAGCGGTACCCATGATAGAGCTGATGCTGCACCCTGGCAGTACCTAGTGGATCTAAGGTTTGGTGCAACATAGGCACGCGCTGTTTAGGTCATCCGACTCGTCTTGATGAGCACTTAGAAGAGCAGTACCCATGATAGAGCTGATGCTGAACCCTGGCAGTACCTAGTGGGTCTAAGGTTTGGTGCAACATAGGCACACGCTGTTTTAGTCATCCGACTCGTCTTGATGAGCACTTAGGAGAGCAGTACCCATGATAGAGCTGATGCTGAACCCTGGCAGTACCTAGTGGATCTAAGGTTTGGTGCAACATAGGCACACGCTGTTTTAGTCACCCGACTCGTCTTGATGAGCACTTAGTAGAGCGGTACCCATGATAGAGCTGATGCTGAACCCTGGCAGTACCTAGTGGATCTAAGGTTTGGTGCAACATAGGCACGCGCTGTTTAGGTCGTCCGACTCGTCTTGATGAGCACTTAGGAGAGCAGTACCCATGATAGAGCTGATGCTGCACCCTGGCAGTACCTAGTGGATCTAAGGTTTGGTGCAACATAGGCACGCGCTGTTTTGGTCATCTGACTCGTCTTGATGAGCACTTAGGAGAGCGGTACCCACGATAGAGCTGATGCTGAACCCTGGCAGTACCTAGTGGATCTAAGGTTTGGTGCAACATAGGCACGCGCTGTTTTGGTCATCTGACTCGTCTTGATGAGCACTTAGTAGAGCGGTACCCATGATAGAGCTGATGCTGAACCCTGGCAGTACATAGTGGAAGTAAGGTTTGGTGCAACATAGGCACGCGCTGTTTTGGTCATCCGACTCGTCTTGAGGAGCACTTAGAAGAGCAGTAACCATGATAGAGCTGATGAACCCTGGCAGTACCTAGTGGATCTAGGGTTTGGTGCAACATAGGCACACGCTGTTTTAGTCATCCGACTCGTCTTGATGAGCACTTAGGAGTGCAGTACCCATGATAGAGCTGATGCTGAACCCTGGCAGTACCTAGTGGATCCAGGGTTTGGTGCAACATAGGCACACGCTGTTTTAGTCATCCGACTCGTCTTGATGAGCACTTAGGAGAGCAGTACCCATGATAGAGCTGATGCTGAACCCTGGCAGTACCTAGTGGATCTAAGGTTTGGTACAACATAGGCACACGCTGTTTTAGTCACCCGACTCGTCTTGATGAGCACTTAGGAGAGCAGTACCCATAATGGAGCTGATGCTGAACCCTGGCAGTACCTAGTGGAACTAAGGTTTGGTGCAACATAGGCACACGCTGTTTTAGTCATCCGACTCGTCTTGATGAGCACTTAGAAGAGCAGTACCCATGATAGAGCTGATGCTGAACCCTGGCAGTACCTAGTGGGTCTAAGGTTTGGTGCAACATAGGCACACGCTGTTTTAGTCATCCGACTCGTCTTGATGAGCACTTAGGAGAGCAGTACCCATGATAGAGCTGATGCTGAACCCTGGCAGTACCTAGTGGATCTAAGGTTTGGTGCAACATAGGCACACGCTGTTTTAGTCACCCGACTCGTCTTGATGAGCACTTAGTAGAGCAGTACCCATGATAGAGCTGATGCTGAACCCTGGCAGTACCTAGTGGATCTAGGGTTTGGTGCAACATAGGCACACGCTGTTTTAGTCATCCGACTCGTCTTGATGACCACTTAGGAGTGCAGTACCCATGATAGAGCTGATGCTGAACCCTGGCAGTACCTAGTGGATCCAGGGTTTGGTGCAACATAGGCACACGCTGTTTTAGTCATCCGACTCGTCTTGATGAGCACTTAGGAGAGCAGTACCCATGATAGAGCTGATGCTGAACCCTGGCAGTACCTAGTGGATCTAAGGTTTGGTACAACATAGGCACACGCTGTTTTAGTCACCCGACTCGTCTTGATGAGCACTTAGGAGAGCAGTACCCATAATGGAGCTGATGCTGAACCCTGGCAGTACCTAGCGGAACTAAGGTTTGGTGCAACATAGGCACACGCTGTTTTAGTCATCCGACTCGTCTTGATGAGCACTTAGGAGAGCAGTACCCATGATAGAGCTGATGCTGAACCCTGGCACTACCTAGTGGATCTAAGGTTTGGTGCAACATAGGCACACGCTGTTTTAGTCATCCGACTCGTCTTGATGAGCACTTAGGAGAGCAGTACCCATGATAGAGCTGATGCTGAACCCTGGCAGTACCTAATGGATCTAAGGTTTGGTGCGACATAGGCACACGCTGTTTTAGTCATCCGACTCGTCTTGATGAGCACTTATGAGAGCAGTACCCATAATGGAGCTGATGCTGAACCCTGGCAGTACCTAGCGGAACTAAGGTTTGGTGCAACGTAGGCACACGCTGTTTTAGTCATCCGACTCGTCTTGATGAGCACTTAGGAGAGCAGTACCCATGATAGAGCTGATGCTGAACCCTGGCAGTACCTAGTGGATCTAAGGTTTGGTGCATCATAGGGACACGCTGTTTTAGTCACCCGACTCGTCTTGATAAGCACTTAGGAGAGCGGTACCCATGATAGAGCTGATGCTGAACCCTGGCAGTACCTAGTGGATCTAGGGTTTGGTGCAACATAGGCACACGCTGTTTTAGTCACCCGACTCGTCTTGATGAGCACTTAGGAGAGCAGTACCCATAATGGAGCTGATGCTGAACCCTGGCAGTACATAGTGGATCTAAGGTTTGGTGCAACATAGGCACGCGCTGTTTAGGTCATCCGACTCGTCTTGATGAGCACTTAGAAGAGCAGTACCCATGATAGAGCTGATGCTGAACCCTGGCAGTACCTAGTGGATCTAAGGTTTGGTGCAACATAGGCACACGCTGTTTTAGTCACCCGACTCGTCTTGATGAGCACTTAGGAGAGCGGTACCCATGATAGAGCCTTACCACCTACCTTAGATCCACTAGGTATTGCCAGGGTTCAGCATCAGCTCTATCATGGGTACTGCTCTCCTAAGTGCTCATCAAGACGAGTCGGATGACCAAAACAGCGCGTGCCTATGTTGCACCAAACCTTAGTTCCACTATGTACTGCCAGGGTTCAGCATCAGCTCCATTATGGGTACTGCTCTCCTAAGTGCTCATCAAGACGAGTCGGGTGACTAAAACAGCGTGTGCCTATGTTGCACCAAACCCTAGATCCACTAGGTACTGCCAGGGTTCAGCATCAGCTCTATCATGGGTACCGCTCTCCTAAGTGATTATCAAGACGAGTCGGGTGACTAAAACAGCGTGTCCCTATGATGCACCAAACCTTAGATCCACTAGGTACTGCCAGGGTTCAGCATCAGCTCTATCATGGGTACTGCTCTCCTAAGTGCTCATCAAGACGAGTCGGATGACTAAAACAGCGTGTGCCTACGTTGCACCAAACCTTAGTTCCGCTAGGTACTGCCAGGGTTCAGCATCAGCTCCATTATGGGTACTGCTCTCATAAGTGCTCATCAAGACGAGTCGGATGACTAAAACAGCGTGTGCCTATGTCGCACCAAACCTTAGATCCATTAGGTACTGCCAGGGTTCAGCATCAGCTCTATCATGGGTACTGCTCTCCTAAGTGCTCATCAAGACGAGTCGGATGACTAAAACAGCGTGTGCCTATGTTGCACCAAACCTTAGATCCATTAGGTACTGCCAGGGTTCAGCATCAGCTCTATCATGGGTATGGCTCTCCGAAGTGCTCATCAAGACGAGTCGGATGACTAAAACAGCCTGTGCCTATGTTGCACCAAACCTTAGATCCATTAGGTACTGCCAGGGTCCAGCATCAGCTCTATCTTGGGTACTGCTCTTCCAAGTGCTCATCAAGACGAGTCGGATGACTAAAACAGCGTGTGCCTATGTTGCACCAAACCTTAGTTCCGCTAGGTACTGCCAGGGTTCAGCATCAGCTACATTATGAGTACTGCTCTCCTAAGTGCTCATCAAGACGAGTCGGGTGACTAAAACAGCGTGTGCCTATATTGCACCAAACCTTAGATCCACTAGGTACTGCCAGGGTTCAGCATCAGCTCTATCATGGGTACTGCTCTCCTAAGTGCTCATCAAGACGAGTCGGATGACTAAAACAGCGTGTGCCTACGTTGCACCAAACCTTAGTTCCGCTAGGTACTGCCAGGGTTCAGCATCAGCTCCATTATGGGTACTGCTCTCATAAGTGCTCATCAAGACGAGTCGGATGACTAAAACAGCGTGTGCCTATGTTGCACCAAACCTTAGATCCATTAGGTACTGCCAGGGTTCAGCATCAGCTCTATCATGGGTACTGCTCTCCTAAGTGCTCATCAAGACGAGTCGGATGACTAAAACAGCGTGTGCCTATGTTGCACCAAACCTTAGATCCATTAGGTACTGCCAGGGTTCAGCATCAGCTCTATCATGGGTACTGCACTCCTAAGTGCTCATCAAGACGAGTCGGATGACTAAAACAGCGTGTGCCTATGTTGCACCAAACCTTAGTTCCGCTAGGTACTGCCAGGGTTCAGCATCAGCTCCATTATGGGTACTGCTCTCCTAAGTGCTCATCAAGACGAGTCAGGTGACTAAAACAGCGTGTGCCTATGTTGCACCAAACCTTAGATCCACTAGGTAGTTCCAGGGTTCAGCATCAGCTCTATCATGGGTACTGCTCTCCTAAGTGCTCATCAAGACGAATCGGATGACTAAAACAGCGTGTGCCTATGTTGCACCAAACCTTAGTTCCGCGAGGTACTGCCAGGGTTCAGCATCAGCTCCATTATGGGTACCGCTCTCCTAAGTGCTCATCAAGACGAGTCGGGTGACTAAAACAGCGTGTGCCTATGTTGCACCAAACCTTAGATCCACTAGGTACTGCCAGGGTTCAGCATCAGCTCTATCATGGGTACCGCTCTCCTAAGTGCTTATCAAGACGAGTCGGGTGACTAAAACAGCGTGTCCCTATGATGCACCAAACCTTAGATCCACTAGGTACTGCCAGGGTTCAGCATCAGCTCTATCATGGGTACTGCTCTCCTAAGTGCTCATCAAGACGAGTCGGATGACTAAAACAGCGTGTGCCTACGTTGCACCAAACCTTAGTTCCGCTAGGTACTGCCAGGGTTCAGCATCAGCTCCATTATGGGTACTGCTCTCATAAGTGCTCATCAAGACGAGTCGGATGACTAAAACAGCGTGTGCCTATGTTGCACCAAACCTTAGATCCATTAGGTACTGCCAGGGTTCAGCATCAGCTCTATCATGGGTATGGCTCTCCGAAGTGCTCATCAAGACGAGTCGGATGACTAAAACAGCCTGTGCCTATGTTGCACCAAACCTTAGATCCATTAGGTACTGCCAGGGTTCAGCATAAGCTCTATCATGGGTATGGCTCTCCGAAGTGCTCATCAAGACGAGTCGGATGACTAAAACAGCCTGTGCCTATGTTGCACCAAACCTTAGATCCATTAGGTACTGCCAGGGTTCAGCATCAGCTCTATCATGGGTACGGCTCTCCGAAGTGCTCATCAAGACGATTTAAATGACCAAAACCGCGTATGTCTGTGTTGCACCAAACCAGAATTCTACTAGGTAGTAGGTAGGTACTGCTACTACTGCCAGGGTTCAGTCAGGGTCATTTTGCTCTCTCATTTTAAAATATCACGAATGTAATTTTATTAGACGTTAATCCAAATTGAGAGTAATTCGGATTAATTATTTGACTTTCATGCCCATTGAAGTTAATCCGAATTAAAGTTAATCCGAATTAACTTCAATGGCCATTAACGTCTCAAAAATTTAATCCGAATTAACTTTAATCCGAATTAACTTTAATGCAATTGGTTAATGGCGGAACTAATGGTTAATAAAATTGATCAATGGTTAATTAAAATTAACAATTACGGCCAACACTGCGGGCGGCCATATAGTTTACCTACTTATTACTCTATGCCCTTGGGTGAAAAAGTTTGGCGACATCGGGTCGGGATATCTCTGCTAGCATGCGTGAAATACACGCCCGCAAATGTCAGGTTAATTATAGACGTTTGTAATTATTATTTTAATTAATTGTTGAATGCGATGCCTCGGTCATAATTCATAATGTATTCCCGGCGAAAATTACCACTTGTCTACTTCGTTAGACTTCATTGGAGTAACTATAAATGTATATGCAATAGTTGTAGACTAATTCTGGTATTTTCTATAAAAAGGGACCTTATTGTCTATGGCGCTTACGCCATTATAAACGATGCTCCGAAATAAATACAATGCCGCGCGACGCTGTGCGGCGTAAGCGCCATCGACAATAAGGTCCCTTTTCATAGAAAATGCTTCAATTACAGTACCTAAGTAGATACTCGAAAACTCACGTAGCTAAAAGATGTTGATGTCAACTTTAGCCAATCTTCTCCGAGACCACGGGACAATGCCGACCTCGAAACGTCGGAGGTAGTTTTAAAAATTATGTATACGCGATGAAGTCCCGTTTTCGTAAATAATAATGTGTAAAAACCGACCAAGTGCGAGTCGGAATCGCGCACGAAGGGTTCCGTAACATTACGCAAAAACGGCAATAAAATACGACTTGCGGCTCTTTGGATCTGCAATTGCGGCTCTTTAACACACCCTAAGTACTTTTGTAGCCGCTATAACAACAAATACTAAAAACAGAATAAAATAAATATTTAAGTGGGGCTCCCATACAACAAACGTGATTTATTTTGCTGTATTTTGCGTAATGGTACGCAACCCTCCGTGCGCGACTCCGACTCGCACTTGGCCGGTTTTTGTTTTTATTTAAGCCCAACTAAAAGAGAACTCGATGAAGGAACTATCATTAGGCGCGAGGGTAGCGGTACCTAAACTCAATAATTAAAGGCTTGTGATGACGATGACCGTTGTGTACCTACAACGTGGCCGTTGGCACACGTGTTGATGTTAAAACAAAATTAAAATTTAATGTTAATTATTTACGACTGTTTAAACTTACTCATTGTAAAGTTAATATCTGACGCTATCTGTTAAAATACTCGTATTGTATAGGTATTTTTGTCATTGTACTTCTATAATCCGCTTACCAACTTCACATTCCTCACCTATTCATTGTAACAAAACACGCATACAACAAGATTGGGAAATCGTCCGACGCAAACTCGTAGCAACAAATAAATCATGTAAGGGCGATGTAGGAAGCTAAGAAGGTCTTACCAGCCTAGGGAATGCAAGCGGTACATTAAGGTGCAGTAATAGGGTCATTTCATTTCATTTATTTTGTTAAACATAGGTTACATGAAAGATGGTAGGGGAGACCGAGGTGAATTGTGACATAGTAGATCTTTTGGAATCTATTAACAAATAACAAGCTCGCGTTTGTTAGTTCAAGTTACTAGCTAACAAACACGTACTGTTGCGAGCTCGCTAACAGGTTTCAAAAAATCGACAATGGCACAACTCTCCTCTGTCACAAGTTACCTCGGTCTCCCCTAGAAACATAAATCGTTTGATCTCCATGTTTTTACCCACTATGCAGGTGTACAAACTTGTCTCGTGCGGTTATCAAATAAATGTATGCTTATGTTTAATGTCCTAACTGAAAACATAGTCATTAATATTAATACTAAGATTTTTTAAATGAGAGCGGAACTAAGTTTGTATGGGAAGGCGCAATTCGGCCGAGCTTGCCGGGGACTCTTAAATCGGCCCTGCAGTAGCCATCAGTAGCCAACTCGTAAAACCTACATTGCATTGGCTCACTGCGTTTACCGTTTCGCTTATGTGACTACTAATCACTGTTTAGTGTCTCTATGTTCATTTGTTTACTAGTAATTACCAATTACACGTAATAACAACACAAGTGATACTTTGGACGTATTTTGAATTATGTAGTTGCAGTTTAGTGCAGTTTGCCGTTGCACAAATGATAGTTACCGTCTATTGTTAAGTTAAACTTAGAAACAAATCACAAGTGGAAAAATTCACTGTCTCTTAAATCTTTGTCTGTATTTTGTTTCTAAGCTTAATAAAGTTAGACCAAGAAAATTCTGCAGAGATTATGACAGCACACGCAGTGCCAGTGTTATTTATACGTCATAGTTTCATAGGAGTTTGACGTTTAAAATAACACCTGCACTGCGTGTGCTGTCAAAGCCTCTGCAGACTTTCCTTGGTTTGACTCCTAGCATCGTTCGCAGACGTTTCTGCTTGACACCAAATTAATATATTATATAATCTATGGATTATAAATATTATACAAAATGCAAATATTATATAATATTTATAATCCATGCAGGGAGAGGTAGAAACGGGAGTTGGAAAGGCCAGACCTCGGCGGACTTTCTCTGATCAGATCGGGGAAATCCTGAAGAAAGGTCAGGTCAAGAGCACCCTAAACCGGCGAGCGTGCATGAGGAATGCTATGAAAGCGAAGGAAGTGAAAGAGGTATGTCAGGATCGTAGCAAGTAGAAATCCGTGGTCTCTGTAATCTATGCCCCTCCTTAAACGAAATCCTGGATACGCGCCTGTGTAACTGCTGCTGCGGTCACTAGGCGAATATAACTTTGATTTATGAATTCGCAAATTTTGACAGCACATTTATTATTTATTTATTTAAACTTTATTGCACAATACATGAAGGTACAAAAGGCGGACTTAATGCCATAAGGCATTCTCTACCAGTCAACCAATGGGTTAAATCAGAAAGATTAAGTACGTGCAGTGACTTTTAAAGTAAATGAATTTGTAACCACGACTAAATGAATATAAACTTATACAAATAAACATACATACATAGATACTAAACATATTTATGTACCTAGTGTGAATCACTAAGTTGACGAAGAAGAAAGTTTGTCAAGGAAATACTTGCGCAACATGCGCTTATATGTGAATTTGGTTTGCGCTTGTCTGATAGAGAGTGGGAGATCGTTCCAAAGTCTGATAGCCTGGACAGTGAAAGGATTGGACATGAAACCCGTTCGATGTTGGGGGACAATGAGCTTAAGGCTACGGGAAGAGCGAAGATCTGTGCCTAGACGAGGGGTAACAAATTTAAATTTTGAGCGGAGATAATCAGCACATTCTAGATCTGCTAAAAGAGAATAGTTGAAAGTGAACTTAATTAACTCATTACTGCCACGCCTCAATCAATGTGCAAATCACTAGATAAAATCAGTTGCAGCATATTTAATCAACCGTTACCTACTTCCGATTTTTAATATGATATTTTCGATCTCACTGTCCAAGGCCCTAGATCATGCAGCCGCGGTAGGCCTAAGAAGCGCTCGTCGAAGTCGTGATAGCGGACATGCAAGAGAACAAACCTGAGGATGCCGAAGACCGGGCAAAGTGGAGAAGATTTAGTAGGAAAGCGGACCCTGGCGCTAGGCCGGGAAAACACTAGGTTGAAGAAGAAGATTATAGCTGGTCATTTCAAAATAATAACTCAAAAATCCTCGCCATGCAGACTAATAAAAAAAATTAATACCTTTTCTTTGTAACCGAATAAAAAGCAATAACAAACACGAATAAAAAGGTTTCATTTCGCATCGCCCAGAAGTTACAAATCAAGGGTTATGTATTGGTTATAAAATTGCAACAAGTATAGTACGCTCGTAGGTATCTGCACTTGGTTTTATAGGTCATAAAAGACGTTTACGATTGGCATAATACCATCCGGCTAAAAGGGTTCGGGCGAGCACTAAAGTTGCATCGCGTACGTTAATTATAAAAGCAGACTTTATAGTTGCATATCTGCCATTCTCTTTTTTTAATTGGAAAATAAACTTTCGTTTTGCTGTGTGAAAAATGCTTTTGTGCCTGAAATTCTTAAGGACTCGTATACTTGAATTTTTTTAAGCTGACCGTATAGAACTATGAGCTCATCTCATGGTCCTAAACAGTCAGCTTAAAAAAAATCAATTATTTAGTAAAACTGCTCGATTTTACGTTTCTTGCAGTGGCGGAGCGTCATACTCATCTAAACGCACGCTAAATCTGATTTGTGATAAAAAAAAATTAAGAGCATGTAGAATAAAGTGAATAAACCTTCTTATGGCGTCCATTTAGTGGGTACTTCAGCCCACCGGTCCAGGTGCATTCGGCAGACATCTTACCTAGTCCCAAAAAAATCTTCATAGTCAGATATTGCCCATTGATAAATACCTTAAAAATGCATACATATCATTAAGAAATAATAACTTAAAACTAACAAAGAACTTGACACGAGTTTAGCGACCAGAAGTCCACATTCTGAATCGTCGTCTTACGTATAGAAAATTAAATAGAGCAGTATCCTAATGAGCCAACTAATTTATTATTTTTGTCTAAAGTGTCTGGGGGCCACTGACTATCAGTCCGCCGGACGATATCGGCCTGTCAGTTAGAACAAAAATTTGACAGTTCCGAACAACTGACAGACCGATATCATCCGGCGAACTGATAGTGAGTGGGCCCCTTACTCATAAAAACGTACGTTGTGACCTGTGATGTAACTACGTGCTGCGCCTGCGGTCCTCGATCGGCTAATCAGAATTCGTTGTATTATTAAATATCTTTTAAAATATTGATTTATTCAAATTTGATTGCACAAAATATATAAAACAATGTACAAATGGCAGACTTGATGTACCATTCTCTAGCAGTCAACAGTAGGATCAAACAGGAGAAAAAAAATATTGTGAAAGAGTGCCTATTTTACAAGAATTTATTTTGTTTCAGGTATGTTTCTAAAGTTACCAGAGTTCAACCATTACAGGTAAGTAGTGTGCTCAACGTAAAGCAAAGTAAGTGTGTAAAATAATAATTTACTAAAATAAAACAGACTGCTTTCACAATTGTATTGTACACACAACACAAGCAATGAATTCAGTACGACAATAAGACACGTGTTCTAAGTTACGAGTTGGCAGAAGTTTTAAACGTAAAAGTTTTCTCGTAAACGCGATATTCCTTAAACACACCTCGGAAATATGTACACGTGTTTCGCCGTATTGCAATTGCATAAGGTTGAAAAATGCATACATATTGTTGATGTCAACTGTTCCTAGATAAAGCTAAGGACGAAATTTCCGAGCACATAAGAAGTGTGGATCACTTCTCTTGATATTCATTAGACTTGTAAGAGAATATAAACGTACTACAAACAAGCCTAGTTTACCCCAAACAAGAATGTTGTCTGACGTGATACTATGGAAATTAAAAAAAAAAAAGTAATTTATTGTCGCAGTAAAAAAAAATAGTAGTAGGTACAATAAGCTTAAATTACTGCAGTATACAAACATACAAGGAACTAACTATATATATGACATCAATAAAGGTCAATATTGAGAAGACCGGCATATTAAATTTATTGCAGGTAAGACCGTAATAGGGCAAAAACTTGTATACTTACATCGCTTAGTCCAGTCAGAAAGGAAGAGCTTTACTTCTGCTCTTCCTACCTTCTGTAAGTGGAGTATGTGTACAAACGCAGGAGTTAAATGCGATGAAAGAGCTTGTAGACGGTCTTCCCTTATAGACGGTCGTCCCCACATTACGTCACTGTAATATTATTAACCCAAACGTCTCAACATATTCAAATGTGAATTTAACGAACTGAATTACAGTTTTTCATTCATAAAAAATAATTCTTCGACTACCTAGCCTACCTAGAAATAGTATAGTAGGTAATATATAGGTAATGATGAATGAGACGACATATTCATCAGAGCGTTGATCTTAGCGGGCTCGTTGTCTGTGGCACAGCTGCCTAAAGACTCGAACGATTGTTCCGTTTTAGGGTTCCGTACCCAAAGGATAAAAACGGGACCCTATTACTAAGACTCCGCTATCTGTCTGTCCGTCTGTATCTCAAGAACCGTGATAGCTAGACAGTTTTTAATTTTCACATATGATGTATTTCTGTTGCCGACGTAACAACATATAATAAAAACAGAATAAAATAAATATCTAAGTGGGCCTATACAACAAACGTAATTTTTTTGCCGTTTTTTTGCGTAATGGTACGGAACCCTTCGTGCGCGAGTCCGCCTCGCACGTGGCCCGTTTTTTTTTCATTACAAATCACGCCATTTTTGCGGAATCGTGAGCCGGGGACCGTCAACTGTCAGTTAGGTATTTTAGCCCAAGGCGTCGGTAATTTGGTGGTAATTTACCTTCACATTATTATACTAAACTAGTTATTTCTTTAAGTAGGTTGGGATTCGCTCTGGGGTATTCACAATTGTAATTTATACGTCTTTGCGATTTTTAAATACTTCTACTAAGTAATGGTAGAGAGACCTATTAAAAAGTTTGAGGACAGTGAATTTTTTTATTAGCAATAAAATGACATAATTATGTACCTACCTACATAGAGTACTTACATAGAGTCGGTCTAACGCAGCGTACTAGATAGGCGAACAACACGCGAACGCGAAGCGAAGCGATGCGGCGCAGGGTGAATCCATCCTTTGATACCTGTAGAAGTGTCCTACGTGGGCGATCTCGTTGCGAACGCGAACGTCGTAGGCGCGCCGCTTCGCTTCGCGTTCGCGAATTGTTCGCTTACGTAAAACGCACCGTTAGTCCGTCTTTGCACCGATATAAATAGAAAAAACCGGCCAAGTCCAACCGTCCACATACAGCATGCAAAAAATAGGTAATTTTTTTTTAAATACTACGTCGGTGGCAAACAAGCATACGGCCCGCCTGATGTTAGGCAGTCTCCGTAGCCTGTGTACGCTTGCAACTCCAAAGGAGTTACATGCGCGTTGCCGACCCTAACACTCCTCTCCCTCGTTGAGCTCTGGCAACCTTACTCACCGGCAGGAACACAACACTATGAGTAGGGGGATTTAGAGTTATTCTAAATAATCATCGAGTAAATAAAACATTTTATTATATTTGTAAAAAAAACATGTAGTGTTTTCATATGGAATGACACGTATTTAATGTGAGGTGTCAACTTATTACTTTTGACGACCGGTTTGGCCTAGTGGGTAGCTGGGTAGTGACCCTGCCTGTGAAGCCGATGGTCCTGGGTTCGAATCCCGGTAAGGGTATTTATTTGTGTTATGAACACAAATATTTGTTCCTGAGTAATGTGTGTTTTCTATGTATATATAAGTATGTATATCGTCGCCTAGCACCATAACAAGCTTTGCTTAGTTTGGGGCTATGAGGTTGATCTATGTGAGATGTCCCCTAATATTTATTTATTTACATTTCTACACATATTACAGTGCAATTTTTGTTTTGGTTTTGTTTTGTTAAGTATTATCTCATGCAACAAAAAAACTTATTTCTGACCCAACAACTTGGCATCGCCTAGACATCGTAAACGCGCGTGAATTATGATAATTGCAAAATTCTTCAATATATTACGTTTTAAACATTGGAGATCCCGACTTTTGTAGGGCCATAACCGAGTTCGGAGAATGTTGCGTCTCGCTCGCACGCGCACAGGCCGTAGTGCTCACGCGCACTTTAATTGCGCGTGCGTCTGGCATGTCATATTGACGTTTATTATTGCAACATTTTCTTATTGGGACTATTAGAAGAGGGTCTACGGGTCTGAATTGCTTAATTCAAATAAGGTACCTACGCCAAAGAGAAAGAAAAGGAAAGAAGAAGAGAAGAAAAGAGAGAAGAGAAGAGAGGAGAAGAGAAGAGGGGGTTCTAAACCCCCTAACGGACAAGATTTAAAAAAATATACGATTTAAGCCCGAAAAAAATACAAAGAGATGATGTTATAGGGTGGTCATTTTTGTCATAGAAAATCTAAGTGCCTTAGCGCCACTTGCACTATCCCACTAACCCGGGGTTAAGCGGTTAAACCGTTAACCCCGTGTCAAATTGTACTGGTAACCATGGTAACTCCAGGTTTAACCGGTTAACCCCGGGTTAGTGGAAAGGTGCAAATGGCTCTTTTAAAAGTTTTAAAAGGTTAACCTTGCCTACTTTCAAAATTGTATACTTTGCGTCCATGTTCGCTAGTAGTCGTACAGTCACCTGCAATAATATGTTACACAACTAAGGCTTCGAAAATGGCTCTGCAAATAAGATGGTGTCAGATATTTTTGCGGCTAAACAGTTGAAATTTTCACAGATGATGTATTTCTGTTGCCGCTATAACAACAAATACTAAAAACAGGATAAAATAAATTAAGTCGGGCTCCCATACAACAAACGTGATTTTTTTGCCGTTTTTTTGCGTAATGGTACGGAAAAAAATGGCAGCTTACAGGGTCTGTATTCTTGTAACTTGTAATACTATGAGCAATAAATATGTTTGAGTTTGAGTTTGAACCCTTCGTCCGCGAGCCCGACTCGCACTTGTCCGATTTTTTATTTCCAAACGTTTCATATTATCATATTTCATATTTATTTATTTGCAACCATGGTATTATAGATATTATATTACAAAGTCTGGATAGTTCCACATGGACCCTGTGAGGGCATAGCAATATTCATGCATACTTAGAATCTAATCTTAAATCTATGTTTGCGCTTACTACTGTTAAAGTAATACACCAATCATCATCAAATAAAGGATTTAATACAATAAAAACAGACATAACTTGGGAAACTTATGTCTGTTTTTATTGTATTGTAAAAACCAATATGTAAGACCAGTATTTACAAATGAACATGATTACAATGGAATAAATGATATTATATGATAAAAAAAAATGATATGATATGAACTCCACTAGGCGACGCCATTACGGCCCGGCCACGACATCGCGCGGCGGCGGCAGCGCCGAGCGGCGGCCATAGGTGGGAACGAAAGATCCGATCGCTGTGTCTCGCTCCAACCTATGGCCACCGCTCGCCGCTGCCGCCGCCGCGCGATGTCGTGGCCGGGCCGTTACTGCGATGCTCATCTGTCCAGTCCTTGCCGCGCTGTACTCGTAGTGATGTATCCATTTCCAATACCGATTGTATAGCTGCACTCGCGAAACTCATATCGGTTATTACTACAAAATCAATTGTAACTAGTACACAAACAAACAAACATTGAGAATAGTAGTTGTAAAGCAATCAGGCCAGGTTTCGCGACGTCACACATAATTTGCTGCGATACAATCGCTGCTCTACTAATTGCAAACATGCTCGTAAAAAATTAATTAACGCTATCGCTGGACTTAATGCGAATTACTGGCATACACCGTGGGCCCGAATAGACCGCTTTAAATTTTGATTAGATTTTGAAAGAACGAAAGAAAAATATTTTTCATTTCTCATGCTCTGAAAGAGGGTCATTGTTGTTCTAAAAGGTGTGCAGAAAATTATACGACACTAGAGCATTTTAAGTTCGAAGTACGATTATTTTTTTTACGATAAGCAATTGAAATTTGAGTTTAAAAGGGTTTGTTATACAATTTCCATTCGGATATTTGACTCTCCATTCCATAAATACTTAACGATACTTTTGCCTAAATTGTTAATTGAAAGTACCCTCAAGAAATACTATAAAAATGTCGTATACGTAGTTATGTCTTAAAAAAACATTCATTTTACTTTCCTCGTATTCGAAATGAAAAGTAAAGTTAAGCAACTCGGGCGAAAGGCATCATTTCATCCCTCGGTAAACAATCTACTATTTCTATTCTCATGCTCTGAAAGGGGGTCATTGTTGTTCTAAAAGGTGTGCAGAAAATGATACGTGTCTGCACTAGAGCATCTGATATTTGACTGTTCATTACATAAATAACGATACTTTTGCATAAATTGTTAACGAAAGTACCCTTAAGAAATACTATAAAAAATTATACTTAGTCATGTTTTAAAGAAAACACATGCATTTTACTTTTCTCGTATTCGAAATGAAAAGTAGTGTTTAACTCGGGTGAAAGGCATCATTTCTTCATCTTTCATCCCTTAGTTAACAATTTACTATTATTTACGAGCACGCGTAAACCAATTGGTTAATAACGTGTTAACAACAAATTAACTGAGCGAATAAATTTTTGTTCTGATTATATTAACAAGCTATTTTTAATATGATCTGTCAGCTGTTAAGTGAGATTTCTGGTTGAAGTAAATTTAAAGCTGACAATTGACATCATATTCATAACAAATGCAGATCAAATTCATGACCTATAATTACTATCAGAATAAGCCACTGGACTACATTTTTGGTCCTTAAGGCTCGCGGCCCGGCGGCTAAGGGCTCGCCCTGAAGGCTTGTTGTTCCATTCTTTGCAACCTATACAAAAAGTATTGTGAAATATTCAGTATTCAGTTTCCGATGAATGTCAACAATTACCTACCATGTGACAAGAGGGGCGAAAGCCTTATGTCACCTGAGTGTCTCTTTTGTCATCGATACAGGGTGAATTTTTAGACGACACACAATTTTTAATACTTATTTTCATTGCCATCGTCCACACAGTCAACACATTCACTGCGATTTCGTAGCGCTACGCTCGTAGCCGATCCCAACGTTTTCCCGCTTTGTAGAGGATAGTGACTACGAACAGAAAACCCGCCGAGCGGGTTCCCGGCACTAAAAGTGTTACCGACAATTCGTAAAACTATAGGTATTAAAGATCTATGTAACTCCGAAGAAGATGAATACAGTCTAAGGAAAAAAATGTGCCTCGGGAATCAAGAAAATTTGATTCTCGCGCAGATGGCGCGATGGATACCATCATTTGGCCTATTCTCGGCTAGATGGCGTTGACGGTTTCGTTTGTTATTTAACAATTTTAACACATATCAGTGAAAGAATATGGGTCAAAATCATATAAAAATACTAAATACAAATAAAAAAATACATTTTTTGATATTTTTATTTTTAGTTTTAATCGTGTGTCGATAGATGGCAGTAAATTTACAGTGACTACAAAATTTACTATGACAATACCCCTCTATCCTATATATTCTCTTTGCCTTTATGCAAACATAAGTCACACGAACGTAGCGTGGTTCTCCATACAAACGTAGTTACGCTCATTTTAAAACGGCTAGTTAGATTGTTTTGAAACTTTGTACTTACAATAGGATAAGGTATATCAAGGTCTGTAATAAGTTTATGTAGCTTCAGATACAATAGTAAAAAAAATACAGCAAAATTTATTTTTTCATAAAAAACTTGTTTTTGCTCTATTTCGTTTGTTTTATATACTAGAGCTTTATAAACACATATAATTGTATGTGCAGTTTTATTACAATCCAACACGTAGTTTTAAAATGAAAACGAAACAATTTGTATGGGAAGGTGAAATTCGGCCGAGCCTGCCGGGGACTTTAAGCAGAGCATTTAGGTCATTTATAAATCGTGTGCTGTTTAAATTCCCACCCTGTATTGCTACCTCAATGGTTTTTGCAGTTAAATTTGCCTGGTGGACAATTAAAAAGGACACCGTAATTTTACTCCAGAATTACGGAAAATAGGGCGCATGCCTGCCCACCAGATGGTCTTTAAATTTAAAGCTTTGTCTGACCTTACGCCATTTATAATTAGTCTCTGATAATTCAGCCAACATAATGTTTATTTGTCCTTATAATATGCTGTAGTTATCTTGTTAATGTGTTAGTTAATTAGCTTTGAGAAAGGGTTGTGAAGTTTAACGGTAGCAATAATTTCACATCCCATAACCTTTTTTTTAAATATGTAGTACATATTTATATCTTTGACAACGACATTGCCGCTTAACCTTTTTTTATTAAGTAGTTGTAATATCTACGAAAAAACATATTTTAAGAAACTGCAGTCATTTTAAATTATTCGGAATTAAAGTATGAAAATCACCGGGATCGTTACTTTTTAATTTTTTACTTTTTCGTTCTAAAACTGCCAATAGTCAACGGCATTACAATTATTTTCTTTCAGAGCGATTATTTCCCAAAATATTCACGTTGTCAAAAAATGTTTGTTTGTCAAAGGACCTCTATTCGTTTTGACAGACCTATCCAACGATATCCCACTCTGTTGAATTAAAGCGAAAAAAAAATCACACCTCCACTTTACGCGTAGGGCCTCCCCTACCTAAAAAAATTTTTTTTATTTATTGTACGACTGTCGGATTAATTCATTTATATATCCATGCCAAATTGCAGCTTTCTAGCACTAAGGATCACGGAGCAAAGCCTCGGACAGACAGACATACACAGATAGACAGACAGACGGACATGGAGAAACTACAAGTGTTCCTAGTTGACTACAGAACCCTAAAAAATAACCAAACCTAACATTAGAATTGAGATGTCAAACATTGCGATGTAATCTTAGTTCAGCTAAAGTTCAGATACGAGTAGATAACAGAAACTGACCTAATCTTCGAAGTTAGTAGTGAACCGTTATTATTATGTAGCTACCTACTGATCCAACTGTTTGGATCTATCAACCGACTTTACCATTTAACAGTGGTCAAATTACCTATAACAATACAATTATTATTTCCTAGGCTATCTAACAATAGAATCCATACTATCCATACTAATCCATACTAATATTATAAATGCGAAAGTGTATCTGTCTGTTACCTCTTCACGCTTAAACCACTGAACCGATTTAGTTGAAATTTGGTATAGAGATAGTTTAAGTCTCGGCGGTGAAGGACATAGGGAAGTTTTTATCCTAGAAATCCTCCTTTAAGGGGGTGAAAACGGTGGAAGTTTGTATGAGGAATCGTTAACGCCATTATGCGTAAAAAGATCATGTCCATCAGAAGCAGAATACAGGGGAGTGCCAACAGCATACTAAATATGTTAGCGGACAGGCCAGACAGTCTTTTACAAAGACATTGGATGTCCTCACTTATAAACCCCCATTCAGGGGATATATATTTAATAAATTAGTGTGTAATAAAAATAGTTTTAATATAAATAACCTAGCTTTTAAGTAACAAACTAACAAATTTGGAACACCGTATCTGAATAAAGAAATTATTTATTATTTATTTATTATTTATTTATTATTATATTGTCTTCGGTTACCGCGATAGTTACTCATGAAATAAAACGGGTGACCACGAACGCTGTAAAGAGTTCGAAACGTCGGGATGTATTATAAATTCAATATACGCGATATAATCCGTTTTCATAGTTTTATTTTATTCTCTTTATTTATTCTTTTTCTTATGTTAGGTTTTTTATAATATGCATATAAAAGTAAAATATAAAAACACTTACAAAACAATACAAAATACATATAAACAAATTATAAAAAACCTAACCTAGGGTGCCGCCAGCAGCGGGGCAGGGCCCAAGCTGCCGGTGGTCAGGGCCGCAGAGAGAGGAACCGGCGGACTATCCGCGCCGTGTCCAAGATCACCGCCTTCTGCATCTGACCCTTGATCCAACCACCTAGCGAGAGTCTCTCAAGGTGTTGGTCGAGACTCTTCGCTATGAGACCGTTCGCTGAAACGACTATCGGGACAATGATCGTCGAATCAACATCCCACATGGCGGTTATCTCGTGAGCCAAGTCTAGGTACTTACTGGACTTGTCCTTCTCGGCTTTCACGAGATTCTCATCATGGGGGATGGTGATGTCGACGAGCACGGCCCGGCGCTGCGATCGATCTATTATCACAATGTCAGGCTTATTGGCTACAATAGTCCTGTCAGTGATGATAGATCGATCCCAATAGAGCGTGGCACGACCATTCTCGAGAACTGGCACAGGTAAATACTTGTAGTACGGTACTTCGCAGTCCACAAGGCCGTATAGAAGAGCAAGCTGCTGGTGAATAATCCTGGCTACGAGATTATGTCTGTGCAAGTACTCGCCGTTAGCAAGATGAGAACAACCGGAAATGATATGCCTGAGTGACTCTCCGGGACGGCGGCATGCCCGACAAATGTCGACCGTACCGTCCTTCAGGATATATTTCCGATAGTTGTTCGTCATCATAACTTCGTCCGCAATTGCACAGGCAAAACCCTCGGTTTCTCCGAAGAGGTCCCCGAATCGTAACCAGTTCACCGACGCGAGCAGGTCTACATCGGGTCCCGTGAGGGCCTTGTAGAACCGCCCGTGTAGCACCTTACTCTCCCATACCGCCTTGCGGCCCGCAGCACTTTGTACCACAGGTTTGTGCCAGTTCTCGTTTGCCAAGGAGAGCGGCGTGAAGTGCCTGTCCACTGCCACCACATCACGATGCATCCCACACTCGTTGTTAAGGAAATAATTCCTGAGATTGCACACCTCGCGGTTGTGGAGATCTTTGGCGTTAAGGAAGCCTCGACCTCCACACTTCCGTGAGATGTACAATCTCATAACTGACGAGCGTGGGTGTAGCATACGGTGTGTGGTGAGCAGTAGACGGACCCTCCGATCCAGGGCGTCCAGCTCGGTCTGAGTCCACCTTAGTATGCCAAAGGAGTATATGAGTATGGGCATTACCCAGGCGTTGAAGGCGCGCACTTTATTGCCTCCTGACAAAAGACTGTTAAGGACTTTTGTGAGCCGACTGAAAAAGCGCTCCTTCACCGACCGTCTAATACCCTCGCCCTCAATACCCAACGACTGTGACATACCAAGGTATTTATAGGTTTCTGATTCAGAGATAGATCTGAAAGACATTGTCTCAGAAAGTTGTAAATTTGTTGAATTTACAACCTCCCCCAGCTGTACATGCATAACTGCACACTTATCGACACCAAACTCCATTCTGATGGCGGTACTGAAAACTTCTGTGGTTTTCAATAGCACCATCAAGTCTTGGTTATTTGGCGCAAATAGCTTGAGGTCATCCATGTACAGAAGGTGAGAAATGACTTCACCCTCTCTCCGAAGCTGGCAACCTAACCCTGAATCCTTCAGCAGGGTGCTGAGGGGATTCAGAGCTAGGCAGAACCACAGGGGACTCAGACTGTCACCCTGAAATATTCCTCGCTCGATCCTTATAAAGTCCTGCGGGCCAGGGCGGTCATCTCCACCTCCTGGTTGACGAAGGACTGTGATCCACTGCCTCGTACACGCACTTAGGAAGGATATTAAAGCTGCATCAAGTTTATACAGCTCCAATACCCTTCTCAGCCATGAGTGAGGTACCGAATCATAGGCCTTCTTATAGTCAATCCAGGCGGCCGAGAGGGCCCCCTTGTTCCGTCGAACTTGCTGGCATATGGTCATGTCTATGAGGAGGAGCTCTTTAGTACCACGGGACCCAACCCTACATCCATTTTGAGCGGAGGCCAAAATATTGTTAGCGACAATGTGCGCGTTAATTTTTGCTCTCAAAATGGATGTAAGGAGCTTGTAAAGTGTAGGCAAGCACGTGATGGGTCTGTAGTTCTTTGCTTCCGTGGTACTACCGGACTTGTGGAGCAGGAAGGTTACACCAGTTGTTAGGGAAGGTGGGAGGGAACCGAGCTCTAGGGCTTGTTGGAACTGCGTTGCCAACCGTGCGTGCGAGCATCGAAACCATTTTAGCCAGAAGTTGTGCAATCCGTCCGGTCCAGGACTTTTCCAGTTCTGGGTCGTACGGATGGCACAACTTACGTCATCGGGGCTGATGGTGATAGCCCCCATAGGTTCGATGTTCTCGCACTCACGTTCGACAACGTCTATCCAACCGCCCTCCGTGTGTTCCACAGGCACTGACCAGATGCTACGCCAGAAATCAGTCATGGCAGTAGCATCCGGTAGCCGCACGCCGGACACACGAGAGTCGGCTTCCTCCCACCTTCGGTACACCTTCCTTTGGTCACTTTGAAAAAGACGATTCTGCTGGAATCGATCCACACGCTTTCTGTAGCGGCGAATACGGTTTGCCCATGCATAGACTTTCTGCTTTAGAAAGTCGATGCGCTCTGTGACATTGGCCATGTAGTCGCGGGGCCTGACATCCGTCCCCGCGAACGCCTGGTTCACAAAGCGCATTACTCGGGGGCGGTTGTTGCCCCCCCTAAAGCAGATCAGCTTTGCAATGAGAGTCCTAAACGAGCTGATACGTCGCTCGATCCGCGCTTGCCATGCAGGGACACCTCCGGCGGTCCTAGGTGCACGTTCAGCGTCCGGAAACTTGACTCGAGCAACACGGCACGCCGCGATGGCTCCGCAGTACATGATCGAGTGCGTATCATCTAAATCTTTACTAGTCCGTAAATGTGGCTCTAGTAAAGCGTTTAGGGCTCCCACTAGCGCTAGATTGCGTCTATTTATAGGCAGACGTGGTAATCGTGGCCTAGAGTTGGTTGTGGCGCGATACTGCGTAATCGCCTCTTCCAAAGTCCTCCTCAGTTGCTCATTGGCAGATGTACTCACGCTCTGACTCGCTTATTTTATTTATTATTATTATTAAAACGCAGATTGGAAAAAAGTAAGCTACCCAAATTACTAACTTGTGATTCCCTAATAAATATTTGGTTAAATGGTGCTCTGGTGTTTTTACTCTTACAGTAGAAATATGATGATGATTGATAAAAACTACCCTATGTCTGTCCCCGGGTCTCTCTATACTAAATTTCATCTAAATCGAGCATTATTATTGTTTTAATTGACACCAGATTTCCGCAAACTAACATCGGATACAGTATATTGCTTCCTATCGAGTTGTGTTAGTAGCGCCTGTTTACAATGCAAGAATGGACACTGGTTTTGATGGAATTGCGAACTCAATCCCCGACCGAACGTATCACGGACACGGACACTGGGTCACTGCCGCCTTAATTGTTCAGGGACTCCCCACTCTATTGCCTACGCGCACACTATTCGCAACTTTCTGACTACGTGATAGAGTTTATATTCAAATTTCTATGCTCCTTGTATTTGTTTCGCGTAGCTATCATAATAGACAATTATTATTGTCAATTTGACGACATATGGAACATGGATGGTTATGACGGTTAACAATATTGTCGTGAATTTTAAATTGCGTTGTTAAGGTTACCTATGCACTTTGCTTTAATTATGTTTAAAAGGTTATGTGAAGTTTTCAGGGAAATGCCACCACATTGTCGGTCGTGTATAAAAAATGTTTTTGTTTTCGTGTTTTTGATGTTACTCCTGTTTGTCACATGGGCGAATTATTGTACATATTATGTATGTTTCATGTCGCCAATTTTATAATAAATAAATATATATATACCAGTGGCTTTGTGTACCGTAGACCTAGCTATAGGCTTCATAAGCTTAAAAAATGTAAAATAATTACGTCGGAAGTAGTCGGAATAATTGCGTTGCGCCAGTAGAGTCTACGTGAGTTCGCTTAGATTATTATCACAGCGAACTCACGATAGTCTTAAGTGCCATAGACTACTGGCACTTAAGTCCTTTATGACAATTTCCGTCATTTTGAAAATTTTCCAATAAACGAAACGACAAAAATCCTACCGAACTACCGAACCTGTTTACAAAATTGAGAAATCGCCGCTATACTTACTCACCCTCGTATCTGCAACACTCATTTGATGACAAAAACACCCGTATTCCGAATGAAAGAAAAGCGACATTTCCATCAAATGATTGTTGCAGATATGAGGTTGAGTAAGTATAGCGACGAAATGCGACCTGCAGATGAGAACATCCGGAACGAAAGCATTTTTGCCCATGCTGAAACGGAGACCTTCGCTAACGCTCAATTCGGTCAATTAAAAACATGCATTTAATAAAAATGAGTTATGGCGTTTTCTTGAATCTGTATGTACCTCAAATAAAATATATAAATTCTTATTGTAGTTGTTTTTATCACATTGTTATAGGATCGTATAAATAAAATGGAGGTGGTTCGTTTTACAGGCTCTATGTGGTCTGTAAGCACAAATAGGTCTCTTTAATACTTACGGTTCAACAGTCTGTTAACAATTGAATTCGTGTAACAGACCTCACCTCAACAATATAAGGTCCATAATAGGTCACTGAAGTGGGTTCCTTATCGCTACCTTCGGACTTAAAATACACTTTACGATTCATAAATTCACTTTTATATGAACATTAAATTCAACACATACTTTTATTTGTGATATATTTTACTCATTAGGTTCTGTGGGATTTAATTACTATTTTTTCTCTAATTAAAAATGTACATACTTGTGTTTTTGTTACTTTCTTGTAGGCGTAACGAAGAAAAGTAGATTAATTGTAATAATTTGATATTAAACGTTATGTCGTCTAACTCGTTAAATGAAAAATGCCTGTTTTTATTAGTACTACTGCAATTATTTTATGAACCTATATTATTTGCTCCGTGCCTTTTTATTTTTTGTTAACAATGTCTATATAGTCCTCCTCGACGGTTTCGATGACGGCGACCTCAGCAATTATGGATTACGCCTATTATGGGCTCGAATGTGGCTGGCCAGGCCGAACTTGGTCTTAAAGACTCTATTGCAGGTGCCACAATAGAGTTGGCCAGACGCGTTATACGTATACGCGTACGAGGGCTTCGGTCTTTCTTTACGTTGTTGGCGTTTGACATCTAAGGTATGTCTAATAAGAGTAATAAGGCTATTGATATACATAAGTATATTATAATTAATATTTTTATGTTAATTGTTGTTTGCTTACCAATAAAAAATAGCAATTAAAATTATAGTCAATAAGTATACTTTACTCAGCTTTAAAATGGTCGTTATTATACTTAGGTAACAAAGGTTTTTAAATCATTAGTTTGAAATTGCGTATTTTTAATATTCTACTTGCGTTCACAATCAATCAATATTTTTCTCTTAGTGTTTTTATTTCCTGTTGACTATGTCTAATTAGCTATTAGATGAATATAATATAAATTATTCTTATGGTTAATTGTTGTTTGTTTATTGTTAATAGTTTATTTTTATTGTAAATAGGTAAGTACTACGAGTACGACAATTAACAGTTTATTGTTGCTTAACCCCTTTGAATTAACTAAATAAATATTATAGGACATTCTGACACAATTGACTAAAGCCCCATCCCATAGTAAGCGTATTAGGCTTGTGTTGTGATTTGATAATATGGTATTTGACTGCTAGTCAAATCAGTTTCTTTTTTCGAACTGTCAAAACTATTTTGCTACTATGGAATTTATATGAAACACTAGCATGTGACGTCACAATCAAATTACCTACTCTTTATAGTTTTATACGGGTTTTAAAATAGAAATTGTGTCTAAAAATAACTGCTGTCTACGTTTTTCTATTAATCTTCTTTCCTATTCATGCTGAGTTGCTGTCTGTACATTCGCTATCAGATATATCGGAGCGGCCAAGGTACTTAAAAATATCTAAACATGCACTTCACCATCTTGATAATATAAGCTTTGTTCAGATATTTGTAAACCTTGGCCGCTTCGATATATCTGATGGCGACTGTACGAGGGTGACACAGACACACTCATATTTAATTTGTATTATATTATTATTGATTTTTCGTTCTAAATACGGCCCCAGGAACAGTTTTTATGGCTTTTTTACTGATTCCGCAAACTTGACATTTATTGTCCAAATAAACATGTTTCGTTTTGACGTATAATAAATGTGCCGTGAATTAATCCCCTGTTCGTTGGATACTGACTTCTGCTTGAATAGTTTAACTGTTTTTTTGGACTCGAAGTTAACAACCCTCAGGTTGATTTGTGGTATTTTTCTTACTTTACGCAAACACTTGCCCGTCCTACCCCCTCATTCATAAAACTTAAAATACTACTGTCCTTGATAAAAATGTGGTGGATAGAACATTCTAATCGGCACAGTAATGCGGCAACGAACGTCACTCATTTCATGAAGGAAATTAGTAGTCACAGCGCCCGCGCCAACGCAGCGGCAGCACGTCAGTACGAAATGTCACCTTTACGGCAGTCATAACAGCTGATTCAGAAGAATTTATAAAACTGGTGTGATATTTATATACATCACTTAATTTTTATTGACTTTTAACGTCAGCACTGTTGCACTATCTAACCAAAACAAAATTATACTATAACATAAGTATAAATAACGAATAAGACCAACAAAACATGAAGTAATAAAAAGGATGCGAATTTAACACCGGCAACTATTTAGGCATTTAGTTAAAGTTATCAGTAATGTTCGGATTATTGCACTTTATCACTGAATCACGGGGGTTTATGTCGCATTTGCATTTTATAGGTTCGGCGGTGAAATTAAAGTATTATAAAATGCGATTCGTTGCATTGCTCGTAAAATAGTTGGCGGTCGTAAAAATATTGGGAATAAAAAATATGCGTCATGCGGTTAAGGGCCTCGCAGTTAATATTATTATAAGTTTTAACAAAACAAGCAAAACTACATATATACATAATGCGGAAAGTTTCCAAAAAGTTGGAATAGTTTTCAGATATTTCTGGAAAATTTCGCAAGAAAAGAAAAGTTTCCGTTTACTAAAATGATTGTGGTCAAAATTATTCCATACGGAAAATTCGTAATTTTGGACACTTTCCAACGACACATCAGTAAGCAAAACGTTTGATAAACATATCATACCAGCCGGGCTAACACATGATTGGCACGAGAGTATCTCGCCGCGACATAGACTTCCCGTCCCCCTTTAATTCATTCAGTAAGTAAAAGACGGATGTGCTTGGCCTACAGTTGGTGTAACGCAAATACTTCAATAAGATAATATTGTATCCTGTTTGAAGTCGGTCTTCTTTTGTTTCTCTTTTTCTAATCTTGAATAACACTATACAACCCTCGCATAAAACTACTCCTAATTAGCTATTGTACCTCAAACCTTAATTGTGTCCATTAGTTCCAAAGCAAATTGATACTAACAATTGCCTAAGCCCACTTACCCTGTCACAGCTTAGAACAGTGAGAGCGATGTTCTCGTTAAATGCGGCGTCGTAAATCGTACAGCACGGTTCCGCAGTAGACTTACTGAGCACTTACTCTGTCGGGCTGGTCATTGTGCCGTCGTTGCGCGTGATTTCTTGGATAACCAAAGTTACTTGATCTCAGAAAACCGTAAGTAAGTAAGTAAATATTCTTTATTGCACCAAAATTATACATTTTACATACATGTAAAACTACAAAGAAATATTTAAAGAAAAAATAGAACCAGGTAACAACAGGCGGTCTTATCGCTAAAAAGCGATCTCTTCCAGACAACCTTTGGGTAGCAGGAAATGTAGAACTCATACAAAAGTCAACAGGTAGTGCAAAGAGCTAAATATGGAGACTATTAAACACAAACACATACTACAATTACAACTTATACATATAAGTATTAAAACAAAACCTAACACACAAATAAATATACAATACAATATATATATATATATATATATAATATATATATTATATATATGATCATTTACATTTTTTTGGTTTCATATGTATATGGTTCGAATTCATTAAACAGGCCATTCGGAAATAACACGTTTTTTTTACCTTCAAAGTAAAGTCTACCCTGATTGTTCTCTGAATGAGCTTTTTTGGAGTAAAAGAGTAAGATTCCCGCAATTTGCGAATTTCGGTTTTCGCGGTAGACCAGGTAATTGTGCGCAGGCAATTGGAAGGTCTGAACGAGTAATTGAGCTGGTTATTAAGGCATGTTTTATCTTTGTTAAATCTATATTTATTGTACTATTGTGTAAACACAAGTTTTTAAAGGTACCCTTTGACACCTGTCAAATAGCGAATGTATCCCATAGGGACGTTAGGGACACATATTAATTCTGAATTTAATACTTCCATTTCCCATTGACACTTGAAATAATTCTGATTTACGTTGCGTTTTTGATCGTTGATAGGAAATATTGTACATTTTACACCTAGTTCTGTAGTAGCACACAGTAAGGGAATGCAATCTCGCACTCTAAATCGAGATTGGGTATTTCGAGATATCTACCGTCAGACTTTCGAGATCGAAATTAATCTCGCCGAGATCGAGATTTGCCAAAGTAATTAAAAATGTGTTATTTTGATCAGGAATCTCTAAGAATTCCGTATATATTATACTACTTAATTAGGTAATGAGTGGAGCCAATCCTTCTAATCTAGGCTGTCATTCCGACATTAATTGTTTGTATGCGCGTTGACATGGATACGTCAAAACATTTTCAAACATACAGCGACTGACTGCCCTCAGCAAATTACACACATTGATACGTAAAGAGACATAAACCCTGTAGGCCGAGCACATGATTGACGCGACTGTATCTCGCCTTGAGGAAGACTACCCGACTTTTACTAACTGTATGAATTAAAGGGGGACGGGTAGTCTATGTCGCGGCGAGATACTCTCGCGCCAATCATGTGCTAGCCCGGCAGGACAGTTTGAGTCAGCAAAATCCTAACCACTTGGTTTCGTGATATTATACTTTAAACTTTGTCAACTTGTTCAAAAACCTGAATACTGAATATTACACCCAAACCATGCATTGCACATACACGTGTGGGGTTTAAATAAAAGCAGATTAAATATACATACACTCTCTTATAAAATACACTACAGTTTAAGAGCTGCCTACTTACAAATAAATCAAAATGATGTTAAAACATGTTTTTTTTTTGTGTTTTATAACCAAACCAAAAAGTCTGATTTCAAAGATAGTCAACTAATATCTTTAGGGGGTCAATTATCTCTGCAGCTGATTGTACTACAATATAAACAAAAACTTGTCAAGCAATATATTGATACAGCAAAACAAGAAATTGACCAAAATGTGGAAATTATGCTGACAATGTAAAAGTACCTTAGAGTAAAAAAAATCTATTTTTTTGGAAAATCCGTATAAGCTTCTAGTATTATTCGCAATATGGCCTGGATCCTAAAACTGTCAAGAAACCATGTTTATAGTGTCTGAGCACATACAAATGACCACTGCCTAAAATTGGAAAAATGTAAATTATATCTATACCAAGAGTCACACATACGAGTGTGTTACATCAAATGAAAGTTTATTAAATGTACTATGATTTATTGATACAGTATATATACAGCAAATTGCAAGCACGTTCGCACACATGCACGCACGCTCCCACGAACAGTTTGATACTTAATAAATAATATTTTTAATTACCTATCTCTAATTCCGTATTTTTCTTGCTCATCGAGCATAGAGTTTCGAAAGTATTACTATACTGTGGTTACGATAGGTTAGAAGTATTAAAGCCGTTGATTGAATACGTAAGGGGTCCACTGACTATCAGGCCGCCGGACGATTTCGGCCTGTCAGTTGTTCGGAACTGTCAAATTTTAGTTCTAACTGACAGGCCGATATCGTCCGGCGGACTGATAGTCAGTGGGCCCCTTTAGGTTTTGCGTTCTACGAAGCGTTACTCTACAACATAACTAAGCCAAACGGTTAGGAAAATAATAACTTAAAACTCCCCGTGGCTAAGTAATGATGTAAAATACTGACAAGTGTGTGGGGAGATTTTGGAATGTCATGACCAAACTGGACCGAACGTTGGAATGTCATGACAAGTATGCATAATAGTGTCGGACCCGTATAAGCTTTATAACCTTGCGCCGACTTGAACAGAAAAAAGTGAGTATAATACCTAATAAAAGTCATTTTTCATAGATATTTTTGATATTAATGATGAAATTGTCACATTTTGTCTTTGCAAATGCCAGCTTAGCTTAGTCCGACTCTATAGGTACTTACAGGCAATAGAAAACCTTATTGGAATGAGTTAAGGTTCATTTTAAACTACAATTGTTGACATGTATACAGTTCAGTGGCGGTCAAAATGTCGAGAAGGAAATAAAATTAACATCTAAAGTGCAATATTAATTTATTCGCCGGTGAAAATACGAGTAAAGTGGTATTAAGTAAGTGCCATAATGGGATCAGTTAAATGAGTTAAATTATAAACGGTATTAGATCTGTTGACCGTACAATATTTGCATATTTTCCCTATAGAAGCCCTAAAGGGTGAATCGCAATTTATTGACCGAGCGATAGCGAAGGTCTCCGTTTCAGCTTGGGCAGAAATTCCTTCGTATGTCCGGATAAGAACATTTTCGCTGTGATAATGACTCAACGAAGTAAGTATTTTTTATGTTTACATTTTTTCAGCTTAATTCGAGGTTGTAGACACTACCACAGGGCGGACACGCTATACATCAAAAATCAGTTGCGTTTCTATTTATGCGTGAACGGCACGTCTGTACACGCGGCATGCGTCATTGTGTGAGTAAGTTGCTTAAAACAGTACTGAGCGGCCGGCAAACGGCCGTCAATCTGCTGTCGCGGGGCGAAGTAATTCGAATCGGGGCGGGGCGGTGCGTGGCCGTTCTGTATGATAATACTATTACTTATTCTGTGAAACTACTACGGCTTACTATGGGTGACAACGGTCGAAAAGAGGACATTCGAAGTTTTGCGAAAATTAAATATTGTATACGTGTTTTCGAAATAGGGCGTAAAGAAATGTTTGTTTTGTTTCATTGCCGACAGGCGGGCGCCACTGTCGCACACACAGCCAATTAGGCCGCGGACTGGACGCGTGCGTCTTATACCATTAGAGCGTTTTCACATTGTTCGATCCGATGTCAGATGTCGGAAGGAAGTAAAATGTAAGCTATATGTTCTTCTCTGTATTGATTTATGCATTTAATATATCATTATTACCAAAGATAGATATAACTCCGTAATAGATGGATACAGTCTAAGGAAAAAACGTGCCTCGAAAATCAAGAAAATTGGATTCTCGTTCAGACGGCGCTACTAGCTTTGGCCTACTGTCGTATAGATGGCGTTGACGGTTTCGTTTGTTATTTAACAATTTTAACGCATATCAGTGAAAGAACATCGGTCAAAATCATAAAAATAATTAATGCAAATAAAAAAAATCATTTATCCATATTTTAAATACATTTTATCGTATTTTTATAAATCTTCATTTTTAGTTTTAAAGTGTGTCGACAGATGGCAGTGAATTTACTGGGGTTACAAAATTTACTATGACAGTACCGCTCTAGTATAAGTTACTCTATGTTATTACTAAAAAACGATAAATTACGCAAAAAAGGCGGACTTATTGGCACTCTCCTGCAGCTGTTTTTGTCATAGGCGCCTTCCGACATCCGATATCGGAAAGGAAAAGGCGCTTTCGATAAATTCACCCATGGAGCCCGTCAGCTGTCGGACGGATAATATTTGTTTGTGTGCGTATAGGCATAATGCTTGTTATAGTGTGCGTGACCTTTAAAGACGGCGCCCGGGCGCTCACCCGCGGCCTGACTACGGGGATGTAGGAACCTTAGTGTTGTGGATTTAAGCTTTGAGGCGTAAACTACAAGACTTGAGTCGCGACTGCTGAGCCTTGAAGCCTCGAACCTTAAAGCCTCGGAACCTTAACGACTCGAACTAAGAGTTCGTGTTGCTGCTTACGAGCAAAGAAACCTCGAGTCTTTTGGCCTCAAGCTTTAAAGACTCCTAAGCTTTGAAGGTTTAAGTCTGTAAGGTTTTTATTATAATATTCGTAAATTCTGTACACAAAAATAATCTGCAAAGAGAGCTCAACGTATTAGCTCTAAGCTTGACACAAGCTTTTAAGGTTCGGGGGCTTGAGCTTAAGAAAGCTAGAGTTCCCTATGAGGCCCGAGTCTTAAAGACTTCATTTTGACAAGTCATAAAAAGTTTGAGTCGTTAAAGGTTCTAAACCGCTTTGTGAGCAAACCTTTAACGCTCTAGCTTTCAAAGCTTGAGCCTTAAAGGTTCGCGAGTCGTTAAGGTTCAAAAGTCTTAAAGACTACATCCTGGATCCTACATCCGATATCGGATCAGACAATGTGAAAACGCTCTTACTTATAAACTGTGCATTTCAAATCCATAAATATATCTAAAACATACCTCATCCGAGTGTTCGTCAATAAAACTGTCAGTGTTTCCGTCTGTCCGTCACAATGTAACGTCTCAATGCAATTGGCGGGGATCTCGTAAATCCGACAATTAGGGGTAATAAGGGCAGAATTTGCGGACACACGGACGGCAAGTGCGGTCAACCACGTAATAGCCATGGTTACTTGGAATGCACCTTTTTAGGGTTCCGTACCCAAAGGGTAAAAACGGGACCCTATTACTAAGACTCTGCTGTCTGTCTGTCCGTCTGTCACCAGGCTGTATCTCATGAATCGTGATAGCTAGACAGTTGAAATTATCACAGATGATGTATCTCTGTTGCCGCTATAACATAATATACTAAAAACAGAATAAAATAATTATTTAAGTGGGGCTCCCATACAACAAACGTGATTTTATTTGCCGTTTTTTGCGTAATTGTACGGAACCTTTCGTGCGCGAGTCCGACTCGCACTTGGCCGGAAACGCACAAATATCAATATCAGAGATTCATGAGTTATAAAAATATTAACTCGTTTCAAAACTTGTCATATTTAGTGCCGCTCCAGCCAATCCTCAAGTAAATCTCACAACAAACATAAGTGCCTTGAGAGCGGCTCTGAAATTTCCTTCGCCAGCCTATTTAACCAACACTTTCAAGCTAACCAACCTAAGCTTAAACTCAAGACTCATGTATGTTGTACGGTAACAGAGATCACTATTAAATGGGTTTTCTGGACACAGCTGGTGGCAATAGCAACTGTTATCAGTTTATCACCTATCAGCAAACATAAGGGTACGATTAAGTACCTTGGTGAAATACACCGGTAGGAAATGACATTCTAATACCTAGTGATGGTATATTTTACTTGTTATTATAGTGAAGTAATTTATTTTAAGAGACGCCATCGTCAGCGTCATCCATTAAGTTTGACGAACATTTTCGAGCATACGGGGAAAAAAGTTTTATTATCAAATCAAGACATAGCTGTTTTAATCGATTCGGTCCGTGTGTCACGATTGGAATCCTTTGCGGCGTGGGAGATTCGTAAATCGCACAAGCATTCGCACTAAAGAAGCGTGCTTGGAGCTGTCAAACAGGCCTATTCGAAAGTACGCTGACATCAGAATGATATCCGAATCATGTTATTTAGTTACCCTGCATTTCGCTCGCACTTATCCGTACATGTATTGGCGCGGGCGAACGAAACGCACGATAACTTAACATGATTCAAACATCATTCTGATGTCAGGTTACGTTCGAATTGGCCTGATAGGTCTCGCAATTTAGAGAGACGAGTGGAAGTAAGACGCTAGTGGAGGACGCGTTCTCCACACGAACGTAGTCCCCGTTTTCCTCTCTACATTATGGAAAATATTTTTACATAATTCGATAGGGAATTTTCACTTAAAAGTGTACCATTTACTTTTTTTCGATAATCCACCAACTCAGAATTACTAGGACTATCGATTTAAAAAGAAAAAAAAAAGTCCCCAAAAAAAGTTTTGTAACGCATTTTCACATACATTTTGAATGGACCGTTACAAAACTGACACCCAAAATTTTTATAAAAAACTGGGGACACTTTTTCTTTGTCTCATTCATTAGTACTCCTGATTCTGAGTCAAAATAACCCAAAAGTTGATGAGTTTTCGAAAAAAAGTAAATGGTACCATTTACGACGGGTTAAACATCAACTTTGCCCCCTTCAAAACCATATAACTTACACAATTTGATGTAAACCAAACCAACCATTGCTATTATCGGAGCGGCCAAGGTGCTTACAAATATCAGAACACGCCTCTATTGCTAGAAAGCGAGTTTAGATATTTATGAGCACCTCGACCGCTCCGATATATCTGATGGCGACTGTACTGGACTATAGTTGGGTGGTTTTACGATAGGTACATGAGTCAAGTGTATAAATATTTCTCAAAAATATGTCCTATGGCCGCTATGGGACATATTTTTGAGTATGATGTGTGCCAGTGACGTAGCTAGGCGTCGGCGAATGGGGCCTTCGCCCACGGCCTCGCACTCAGGGGGGCCTCGCAAAGCCAACCTTTTTATTACCTTGGGACCTTTCCCAGGCCTCGCAGATGTGGTTTTCGCTCACCGCTAGATTGGTTCACGATATTGTGTGTGTATCTTTATACTTGACTATAGAACTATTATATAATCTGTGACTTTATAAACTACGGCGTTTGCACACGAAGTTACCTAAAATAACGAACTACGTTACGTAACTTGTAACGATTATTATTAATAAACTTTCATTTTAATTTTTTTAAGCGTGTTAAAAAAGATTTAAGCCATTTTACATACATGAGTGAACTTACGATTAACATGTCTCATTAACTATATATATTATTAATTCTCATTACTCAGTGTTAATGGGATTATTTTTGTTCGATATGTTGAATTACGTGGACTGTATTTTAATAATTTTTTAAGACGAGAAACGAGAAGTTATATCGCGGAACTTAGAGGATAGGCTGGGTCAACCGTTAGAAGCACTCACCTTGCTGAGCTGTAGATGATGGATCAGCTCTCGGCGATGACTGGCTTAGGATCCTCAGACTCGCGGCTTGCCCGGACTTACCTTGAACCCGAGTTACCTTCACCAGTCCAGCGTCGATGCCGCAATAAGCAGGATCAGCACTTCCTCAATTGAGCAGCCTTCCACAATGTTCCCACACGATTTGCACATAAAATTAACCTTTTACGTAAACGATACTATATTATTCCACGAGATAATTTAGCGCTGCACAATGCGCGATCCGACATGATACGTTGACGAAACGAGAAGGGAGGAAATCCTTTTTTTTTTTTTAAGTTTAAAACGATAGTGTTGCCATGCGAATTATTTTGAAGCTACAATCCTTAACATTTTCCGCTCACCAAAATACAATGTATTTTCCACAAGTTCGTACTGTTATTGACAACTGAGGATGAGATGGAAACGCTATGGCTTAGGGTTTATGTTCGTATTACTATTATTATTTTTTTACTTTGATCTACATCTAATTAAAACTAATATTTATAACTATGCAATAGTGAATATGCACTTTAGTTTTGCACAGGTAAAGGACACAGTTTAACTACCGGACGTTTAAGTTCGCCCGATTCTGTGCGAATTGTGACAACTCGACAAATCCCGTCACTCCCTGGATGGAGTTGAACCACCCGGCCAACTTTCCACTTCATGGGGCTACATTGCTCATTGACAATGAGCACGAGCGTCCCGACGACAATGTTTTTTTGGCTATCGAACCACTTGTGGCGCTGCTGCAATGTGTGCAGATATTCGAGGTGCCACTTGCGCCAAAAATCTTGATGGATCTTTTGCAACAATTTCCATCTCTGAAGTGGACCTAATTTCGCATCGACCATGTTGCTTTCAGGCAATATGGTGAGCGGCTCCAACGTAAGGAAATGTCCGGGGGTCAAAACTGACAGGTCGTTGGGGTCTGAGCTAATTGGGGACAAAGGCCGTGAGTTCAGCATCGCCTCAATCTGGGTCAAAATAGTATAAAATTCCTCGAATGTAAGGCGCTGAGAGCCCACGACGCGAGCGAGATGTGTCTTTACCGACTTTACACCAGCTTCGGCTAACCCAGAGAAATGTGGGCTGCCGGGCGGGTTAAAAACGACATTAATTTGTTCTGCACGTGAAGCCTTAGCCATGAAATCTTGGAGCATATTGGCTGCGCCAATAAAGTTTCGACCCTGATCGGAGATCAGCCTTGAGCATCGGCCGCGGCGCGATATGAAACGGCGCAGCGCTGCAATATAGGCCTCTGTCGTAAGCTCTGAAGCCAGCTCAAGATGTACTGCTTTGGTGGCAGTGCATACAAAAACGCAAATATACGATTTGAATGTGCGTAGACCACGGCCCCGAGCTAGGCTTGTGTCAAAGGGACCAGCGTAGTCGACTGCCGCTGACGAAAATGGTTTGATTTGATTGATTCGAAACGATGGTAAATTGCCCATTATTGGAGGAGATGCCGCTTTAGGCCGAGCGCGAAAGCATTTCATACAAGATGAAATAACCGTATTTATAGCCCTTCTTGCCGATAGAACCCAGAATTCTTGGGCTAACAAATTTTGCAACGTTTGCAATCCAGGATGCATAAACCGGTGATGGTAATCCTCAATAATCAGCGTGGTCAACCTATGATCACGAGGCAATAACAGTGGATGTTTCACATCGAACGACAGGTCTCCTTTAGAGAGGCGACCGCCCACCCTTAGCAATCCACGCTCATCCACGAACGGCGCCAATTTCCGCATGGGTTTCGATAGAGAGTGGGTGGACTTATCTGTCAACAAGCACCGCAATTCTGAAGCGAAGGCTCGCTCCTGGGCATGTTTCACGAAGAAATGAAGAACCTTCGTAATTTCTTCAGCCGACAGATTCGGATCTGTAATTTTCGACGATGAATTTTGCAAGTTATGCATGAACCGAAAACAATAAGCGAAAATACGCAATATGCGTTGTAAAGACGAGAATCGATTCAATATGTTATCGATCAACGATATATTAGAGGCTGTGAACAAACTGTAGATTTTTTGCTCGTTCGAAGCGGCTTGATCTGAAAAGATCTCAGATTGTGGCCAAGATTCTTGAGGATTAGACAGCCAAGTAGGCCCCGCCCACCATAGCGTATTCTGGATTAAATCAGCAGGTAACAAACCGCGGGAGCCGCAATCCGCTGGATTATCCGAACCAGACACGTGGTGCCAATTTTCAGGGGGGATGTTTTCCTGTATGTGTGCAACCCTATTAGCCACAAAAGTTTTCCACTTTGATGGACACGAACGAATCCAAGTCAGCGCGACAGTAGAATCTGACCAAGCGTGGATATCATCAAAGGTGTGAAAATCTTTCAAAGCTTCTGTAAACGAGACAACTAAATCCGACAACAAGACAGCAGCTAACAGCTCACATCTCGGAATGGAACATTTACGAAGTGGGGCCACCTTCGTTTTAGCGCAACAGAGACGCACGACAACGGATCCGTCATTTTGAACGACACGAAAATAAATGACAGCACAGTAACCCTTCTCCGATGCGTCACAGTACCCGTGAAGCTGTAACGATACGAAAGATACAACCATTCTACGGGGAATAGACAACGAACTCATTTCCGCCAATTGCAATTTGAATTTACGCCATTCTTGATCGATAGCTATTGGAACCTCACTGTCCCAATCGACACCAGAAACCCATAGAAGTTGAATTAAATATTTTGCGAAAAATACGACAGGCGACAATAGACCCAGAGGATCAAAAATACGAGCGATGTCCGAGAGGATCGATCGCTTCGTACAGCGACAATCATTCAAGGAGGTCTTGAATGTGAAAGTATCTTCCTTGGGAAGCCACGACAAACCGAGGATTTTTAACGATAGATCATGAACGTTTTCGAAATTGTGAAGTTGATCTGAATAAAGCTCTGAACCAGGCAAGCTTCCTAAAAATTCAGGGCTATTAGAGGTCCATTTGCGCAGGTGAAGCTGAGCAGACGATAATATTTCCACCAACTGTTGACGTAACACGACCGCATCCTCGACAGAGTCTGCACCTGAGACAACGTCGTCGACATACGCATCCCTAGCCAACACTACAGCACCTTGAGGAGCGCGAGACGAAAATTCCTTGGCTAATTTGGATATGCACCAGAGCGCCTGATATGGAGCACAGGACACGCCATACGTCACTGTGAGCAAACGATAATCTTTCACAGGGTCATCAGGTGACGGACGCCACAAAATGCGCTGGTAGTCGCAGTCCTGCAAATGGACAAGGAACTGCCGGTACATTTGTTTGATGTCACCGGTGAACACTACTGCATGCCATCGAAAGCGAGCCAACAAGTCAAATATGTTATTTTGCAATTTAGGGCCGGGCAGCAGTGTATCGTTCAAGGATTTCCCTGAAGAATCTTGGGCGCTGGCGTCAAAAACGCAGCGAAGAGGAGTAGTGGAGGAGTCAGGGCGCAAAATTCCGTGGTGGGGAATGTAGTAAAACTGCCCTTCAGACGACAAGGGAGGATCAACTTCCACCATGTGACCACAACTAAGGTAGTTGTCCATGAAATTGACATAAGCTGTCCGAAACTGAGGATTCAATTTGAATTTCCTCTCTAAATTAAAGAGACGCTTGAGAGCTATCTCACGAGAATTTGAAAACCTTGGTTTATCCTGAGGGTCGACATAAGTTAATGGTACTACCATCCTACCCTCGGGATTGCGACAATATGAAGTTTCCATTTGGTTTTCACACGACAATTCTGATTTCGACAAAACATTATTTTTGGGAGGATCTACGTTTTCCAATTCCCAAAAGCGCTTGATATTATTGTCTAATGAAAGACTCGACACGAGAAAGCACCTCTCCGTATCACCTTCTGAACCCTTATGACAATGTGAACGAGAAGTGTTAACGTTTATAGGGCACTCACCCATCACCAACCAGCCGAAAACAGTGCGGACAGCTATGGGCTCATCTGCGTTGCCCTTGACAACGCCAGATTGTAGTGCAGAAGCGAAAAGATTGACGTTAACCAACATGTCTATTGGTCCAGATTTGTGAAAAGACGGATCAGCGAGATCTAAATCCTTCAGATGCCTCCAAGAAGACACATTCAGTGGTTCTGGTGGCATATCAGGGCAGATCTGGGGAAGCACGAACGCTTCAAACGAAAATTTGCATGAGGAGTCCCCATTCGAAGGGACTATCTCACAATCGACAATTCCAAAAGTGTCAGTCGACGATAGACCAACACCGTTCACTGATGGTGAATTATTTCTAATTGGTATTCCAAGTTTTTTAGCGCACTTCAGTGTTACAAAGTTACAAGCCGAGGCATTGTCCATCAACATTCGAATCGGTACAAAATTATTAAATTTATTTTTTATCAGCACGATAGCTGTCGAGAACAAACTTGGTGCATTTGCATTATGCACAGCCAATGCCAATTGGGTCGGCAGAGTTGATGGTTCAACCTCTTTATCCTTTTCGAAATGCAATAATGTATGGTGTCTGTGCTTACAGATGCCACAAGTCACCAACGATTTACAATTTTTAACTGAGTGGGATGGCCGACAACAAAGTATGCAAAGTCTCCTCTCCTTAACTTGAGCGAACCTTTCCAATGGCCGCAGCTCCAAAAATTTAGTACAGTTATCCAATCTGTGTCCCGGTGCGGAACACATGACACAGTTGTTTACATTAGACACTGGCGGCACAAGGAGAGAAGGCTTAGCCTTATTCGACACTGGCTTACTATACACTGGTTTACTAGACAATGTTAAAGACTTACCACAGCTGTTTTCCAACGCCTGACTCCGCTTTTCAATAAACGACATTAATTTTTCAAAACTAGGAATTTCTGTGTTAGACTCCAGTTGCAACTCGAATGCTTCCTTAGTACTAACATCTAATTTTGACCAAAGTGTATGGAACAACATGAAGTTATTATCAGGCAATTGATACTTTGATAGAATTTCTAAGTTTTCCTTAAATGTTCGACATATTCTAACTAACTCCAATGCATTCTTGGACTTCGCTGCCTCACAGTTTAATATCCTTTCATAGAATATACCCGCAATGACCCTTTTCTTCTCAAAATGTGTTTTTAGTGTGTTATAGGCAATGAAATAATTTTCATCACATAATGGGTAATTTTTAATTAAGTCAAAAGCATGGCCGGTTACACTCGACAACAAATAGTGCAACTTTTCTACTGCTGGGATATTTTTACTGTGTATTAGCGAGTCAAAAATCTGGATAAACGATACCCAGTTTTCAATTTTCGAATCGAAAGGAACTATATTAATTTTAGGTAATTTAACACTCGAGCTTGAACTACAACTGTCACTTTTGTTTACTATATCTGGCTTTATTTCCGAAAAACGTATTTTTATGGACTTTACCATTTGTTCGAACTGTGATGATATTTCCAATTCACTTGACCTATCACCATTTGGAATCGCAGAAAGCAATTCAATTTGAAAGGCGTGAAATTCACTTTCAAGTTTACTTACATCTTGTAAACAATATCCTTGCAAATCGGAACTCTGTATATACTCCATCCGCACAAACGCATAATCCCGACCTACACGGCTCTTGTCGAAACTTTCGGTAGAATTCGCACCATTTGCCATGTTTATTTTGTAACAATATTTCTTATTTTGTATATTAATTCACTAAACTGATAGGTTATTTTGATTGGTAGGTTGTCAACAATGAATGACAATGACAGCTAAAAGTTGCGTTCAGAAATGTGACTAATTCGACACAAAGTTTTAGTCTATGAACTACACGCTCGCTAGTTTAACCACAGAGTTTAACTAACAGAGAAACGCCCGAGCCGAGTTTTCCAATCTTACCCTCAGATGTTTTTATATTACAATGAACAATTTATTCACAAAATTGGTTTTTAAAAGCGAAAATAACCACGGTCACCTTACAAATTATCCGGGTCGTGGACCAAAAATGTTAATGGGATTATTTTTGTTCGATATGTTGAATTACGTGGACTGTATTTTAATAATTTTTTAAGACGAGAAACGAGAAGTTATATCGCGGAACTTAGAGGATAGGCTGGGTCAACCGTTAGAAGCACTCACCTTGCTGAGCTGTAGATGATGGATCAGCTCTCGGCGATGACTGGCTTAGGATCCTCAGACTCGCGGCTTGCCCGGACTTACCTTGAACCCGAGTTACCTTCACCAGTCCAGCGTCGATGCCGCA
Source organism: Cydia strobilella (assembly GCF_947568885.1). Classification (NCBI taxonomy): domain Eukaryota; kingdom Metazoa; phylum Arthropoda; class Insecta; order Lepidoptera; family Tortricidae; genus Cydia; species Cydia strobilella. Next base: position 4,331,729 of record NC_086056.1, read on the forward strand.
ATAAGCAGGATCAGCACTTCCTCAATTGAGCAGCCTTCCACAATGTTCCCACACGATTTGCACATAAAATTAACCTTTTACGTAAACGATACTATATTATTCCACGAGATAATTTAGCGCTGCACAATGCGCGATCCGACATGATACGTTGACGAAACGAGAAGGGAGGAAATCCTTTTTTTTTTTTTTTTAAGTTTAAAACGATAGTGTTGCCATGCGAATTATTTTGAAGCTACAATCCTTAACACTCAGCAACTGCCGCAAACATATCAATCCATAATAGTGCTTTTTTTTTTGTTACATGTGCATTTCACGCAAATATGCAAATATCGATCGGTTACCGTTACGGGCATTTTCACTTAAGGCGGTTCCCTGAGCCAGAAGGCGAAAAATCTCCTTATATGATAATGTTTTTCTAAGAGGCGCTGATATTCGTAGACGTGGAAAAAATATATGTAGTTCTTGACTATATTATTATCTTTAATATCATAGCTTCCGATACACGAATTATGACACTTCGCTCGATACACTTAATTCCCAATGTAACCTCTAACTCGGACTTTTAATCCAACTTTACTCGGTTATTAATTATACTACTATAAACAAAAAAAGAAGAAAAACCAATCTTAACTTAATTAGTAATTTCATAGCTTTCGAATTTCGATATTGTAAGGTAACGTTTATTAAATAAATAAAAATCGACAAAATTCGATCAAAATTGACACTTGGCGCGCAAGATCTTTCCCGTTCTTTCTTGCGAAATGTGACAGTGACAGCGGCAAACCGATGGAACAGCCTTAAGTGTACCATTTACTTTTTCACGAAAATCTAGCAACTTTTGGGTTATTTCTATCACGAGGACTATCGATTTAAAAAGAAAAAAAATATGTCCCCAAAATATCAGTTTTGTAACGCATTTTCACATACATTTTGTTTGGACCGTTACAAAACTGACACCCAAAATTTGTATGAAAAACTGGGGACACTTTTTTTCTCTGTATCATTCAATAGTACTCTTGATTCTGAGTCTAAATAACCCAAAAGTTGATGATTTTTCGAAAAAAGTAAATGGTATTTTTTTTCTGAAAACCCGCGAAAATTTTTACCGCGCCGAGCACACTTAGAAACGCACTTAGTTATCTGGCGACAAGGTTCAAAATGAATTATACAATTTATACATAAATATTTGTTACGCGCCGACATAAGTTTTGCTTCCAGTATTTTAGAAAAAAGTTATCCAGCCGTACAATCGGCGGCCAAGGTGCTCACAAATATCTGAACACTCCTCTATTGCCAAGGCGCTATAGTGCGTGTTTAGATATTTTTGAGCACTTCGGCCGCTCCGATGTATCAGGATCGTATCAAAACAGCGAAAACTAACAAATTGTTAAATTTTAATCGGCCGGTGTCTGGCCGGCATAAGGTTTCATTCATAATTTTACTATGTATACAGGATGTCCCAAAAGTACCACGTCACAGTGACAGCGAGGTAGGTCAACTCAAGGGAATCTAACCAGCCTAACATGACCCCAGTAAAAGTTGCATGGTTTTCGAGTTATTACCGAAATTAAAAAAAAATATTGAGAATTTAACATTTTTAGTACCTAATAGTAGCATCGATCACTCGAAAACCATGCAACTTTTACTGGGGTCATGTTCGGCTGGGCGGAATGCCTAACTGGATTACTCCGCGTAAAAACGCTGGTTAGGTTCCTCTTCAGTTGACCTACCTCCGGTGTCACTGTGACGTAGTTGTTCTGGGACCTGTATATAGCTAATTTGTCGCACCTTCGCTGCAAAAATTGGCTATGTCAGTCACCTGAGAGCGCACCAGCGGTAGAACACAGTCGCTGTGGCCGAAATGCGGCTAGGAGGAAAAGATGATGATTATGATGATACCACAGTTTGGCCAGTGCTGTTGCTGTTCATATCGATATTTTCAAAAAAGTTTGAATTAGAGAATATCACGAGAAATCACCGCTAGTGGCGTTACTGTTGCGCGATCAGTTCAAATGTAACTTTTAGTAATTTTATAGTAACAAAGACAAAGATTGGATAAATATATTTGAATTAAATAAACGTTTTTTCTCCTGATTCGGTCGGTAACGTCAAATCTTACAATCGAATCACCCACTTTTTTGTGACATTCATAAATCGAAATCGTTGACCCCTTTATAATTCTCACATGCGTAGTAATTGCAATATCTTACTTATTGATATCATTTTACCGATATATACTCGTGTCAATTTTTGCGTTGCTATAGGGAGCGTGCATAAACTGTAGGGGGCAGCACAGGAGACGTCAGATTTTTGGCGCGAGGCGTAAATGTGTAGTTTTTGCTTTCAAAGTAGCCCACAAGATGGCAGCACTTGCTTTGGCGTGAAGTGTCAATGTACATATGATGTACATGTTTATGGTTCCGATTCAGGCCACAAGATGGCAGACCCTCCAATGCGCACGGTCCCTATTCCTGGTATCATTTTATCTGTCAATCTCATGTCAATTTAGTTTGCCTGATTCTGGAGGCAAGTTTGACTTCCGGTTCGAGCGCCATCTTGATAGTTAGCATCGTGATTAATTACTTTGTTTTTTGCTTATTAATATTGTTTAAAGTGTAATATCGATAGCTTATTATACAGTAAACTAATGTGGTAGTGTGCAGTGAATGGAGAATTAATTTTGAAGCGCGTTTAACCACCATTTTGGAGTCAACGGCCGGTAGTCCACGTGCTTCTTGTAAAGTCTAGCTATCGATTTACAAGAGCTAACAAATCACCGTACACTGTCTTGTACAACCGTACAATTTTTGTCGTTTGTAAACCTCTCAATACCTTGATACTGGCGAAATAGTCCCACTGGGCTGAAGCCATAATTTTAAAAGAAGAAGAAGGAGGCAAGTTTAGTTATATAATTACATACATATATGTAAATACATATGTCATATGACGGTTCATCCGTTGTCTCAGGGCCATCCGGTGTAGAATTCGTGTTATAGTTTCAAAGAACCTATATTAGGTGCCCGTAATGTTTTGAATGTAAATTAGAGTCGGATTTCGCATAAACACAGAACAACGACTCTTGATACGGTTGAGACTTGCGAGAAATATGAATAAAAATATACTTTAATTTTTATCGGTGTTTGTAAGTATTTCCTTTAGGCAATAAGCCGGGTACCATTTAGGTTTTAACCCTTAAATGCATAATGATGTATATATGCATCGTAACAAATATATGTTTTTTTAAATACTATGATTTTTTTCTTTATTTTTCCCTCAATCTATACAACATGACACATCTATTTCAATTTATTAAAAAGTTATACAAAAAATCATGCATTTAAGGGTTAAATGAGAGGAATGAAATTCGGCTTAGTAAAAATTAGGCTATTTTAAGAATACACGATTCTATGTTAAGTATAGGTTAAGATACAATGTGATATGCAATAAAGATTATGAGTATGAATATATAGGTATCCAGGGTGGGCCCGGTAACACAAGCAGTTTTTTTTAATAGGCTTTAAGACAGCTTGTATTATTTGTGATTATTTTCAGATATGTATTTACAAAAAAAAAAAAAAACGAAAAAAGATTTATTTTATACCAACGTGCTGGATGTCAAAATATATTAGTGGCTTTATTTATTTATTTATTGAGAAGTTCCACAGCGTTTACATTAAATAATATCCAAAAAACATGAGAACAAGCATAGCCAATGAGCATTTCCATCACAGAAGGGTCCTTTAAAACAAAACAACAAAACAATTAGAGTTTTGAATGATTCACGGTTAGTTTCACTAGACTTATATTGACCGGGATATAGACCGTGATTACCTTTTGTATTATTTGTGAGCTCCCGATATTTCGACGCAGTTACATGCATCATGACCCGTGACGGGTGACCCGTGAACATGATGCATGTAACTGCGTCGAAATATCGGGAGCTCACAAATAATACAAAAGGTAATCATGGTCTATATCCCGGTCAATATAAGTCTATTGACAACAAAACAAATTCTTATTCTTTTTCTTCAAGTGCAATGAGGTCCTTTTTAGCTGAAAATTTTCTTGTTATTAGGGTTCCGTACCCAAAAGGTAAAAACGGGACCCTATTACTAAGACTCCGCTGTCCGTCTGTCTGTCACCAGGCTGTGTATCTCATGAACCGTGATAGCTAGACAGTTGAAATTTTCACAGGTGACGTATTTATGTTGCCGCTATAACAACAAATAATGAAAAGTACGGAACCCTCGGTGGGCGATTCCCACTCGCACTTGTCCGGTTTTTATTTTTAATGTTATTATGTCACTATATCACGTCACCCACAGTTAGTATTAGTTTTCTACTAACACGCTTAAAAGATGGTCCTTTATGGCCCCTTATATGTAAATGCAAAAACCGGCCAAGTGCGAGTCGGACTCGCCCACCGAGGCTTCCGTACTTTTTAGTATTTGTTGTTATAGCGGCAATAGAAATACATCATCAGTAAACATTTCAACTGTCTAGCTATCACGGTTCATGAGATACAGCCTGGTACAGCGGAGTCTTAGTAATAGGGTCCCGTTTTAACTCTTTGGGTACGGAACCCTAAAAACGATGATTCACCCGAACCAAACCTATATAAAACTAAGCTGCACAGACTTGGCGCCTGTACAGTTACCATCAGATATATCGGAGCGGCCAAGGTGCTCACAAATATCTGAACACGCCCCTATTGTCATGGCGCTAGGTGCGTGTTCAGGTATTTTTGAGTCCCTCGGCCGCTCCGATGTATCTGATGGCGACTGTACACAGGTGTGATCGAAAAGTTTCCCGGCACCGTTTAGCATGGTAATGGGCGTAATGATCCACTCCCGCGCATACGCAGTGCGCAGGCGTGCGCGGAATGTTTAACGCCCGCTGTGGACACTGTGGGTGGCTGTCACGAGTTATCGTGGCTGTAAGGTTCGATTAGTTTTTTGGCACATTTTTTTATCTTTATTCAAATATTGTAAGTTACAAGGATCTTTAAAGGGTAGAATCGTCACAATCACAATCAACCGCGATGCGGCGTATAATGTTATACTATACTAAAACTAGAAACTGACCCCTTATTCATACATACAATTGGCTCCATGCATGAATTTATTTTTATTTTTGGATTCATAATTTATATCGTTGGAACACCGGAAACCTTAACATTATTTTATTAAAAAATATTTAAAATGTTGAAAATTTTTGAGCGGTTGAAACGCTCATAATTTTTGGCGCGAATTCGACAGAGCGTGATGACGTGACACGTTGGGCGGCCCAACTGACGTTTGCTACTAATGACACTAATCTGTCGAACGCGTGACGTCACGTGGCGTTTCGAGCGTTTCGCTCACTAGCTTTTCGTGGGCAAATTTTTGTACTTTTTATTTATAATTTTAAGTAATTAAATGGTAATTTAAAAACGGAAATGCATTTGTAACATGATATAACGGTAACAAACATCCGAATAAAACATATTTCGTTCAAATATAAACTTCATGCATGAGGCTAATTATACAAGCCGCATTCGTTATGTTTTATTCCTTTCTTACAAACACATAAGTCAAAATGACAAATTAAGTTAAGACAAACAATTAATAACTAGGTAATTGACGATGACGCGCGTATACCTTAATGTTATCGAATAACGCCATAAACGTATTGTAACATCATGCCTTTACATGTTATGTGAACTCTTATTTGATACAATATTAGTAAATTATTAATATAAATATGTCCTTCTAATCGATGCTCGGTGACTTACCCTTTATAATAATATTTCATTCAGATTCATAAAAATTTGCAAAACTTTGTAAAATGTTGTCCCTTTCTAACAAACACAAATGGCGAAATGACGGATAAAGATAACAAATAACGAAAGCACAAACGATTATCAAGGGCTTGTTAGAGTTGCTAGACTTGATGAATAGGGATGGCTGGGGTGAATAAGGACAAAGCTTAAAATGTGATTTACCTGACAATTTCTTAAAAAATATCCACACAAATTGAATGATTCGATTGAAAATAATAGTAGATTTAATATGATACAATCTTTGTCGGTATTTTTTAAGAAATTGTCGGGTAAATCACATTTTAAGTTTTGTACCTATTCACCCCAGCCATCCTTATTTACCCCGGTTGACGGTATTTTAATTTAATTTGGCAAGTGGTTAAATGTGTTAACAGACATTTAACCACTTGCTAAAGGTGTTACAATTTGTCATGAAAATCATTAGTACAAGCTGTACGAGTCGGCGTTCAAACCCGCGACCTCTGGATTAAAGGTCGCACTTTAACCGCCAGGCTACCAGCAATTAGCAAATTAGCAATAAACCAGTATACGTACATAAGGCTTTATGTACCGGTTTATTTGTATAATAAGGTCAAACAAGAAATAATCATACAAAACAACAATTACTTCTTCTGTCGCAGATTGTTTAATTAAAATACAATGATAATGAAATAAACAATTCGAAAAGAATTGAAAAGGTAGGAAAATTTTTCTCATTCTCAATACAGCATTGTACTGAAATGATAACATTTTTACACAATACTTGGTTAAAATAGACAATTCCAATAAAAGGTAGGTTAGGTAATGATTCGCTCACTCATTGTTATAGTCCGAGGGATAACAATAGGAATTGCGACATCGTCCTTTTTTTGTTTACAAATATTGTAAGTAAGTTAGTACGCGTGTGCAAAGTAGTAATCAGCGAGGCCTTTCAAGGATAGCATAGATCATAGATAGAGTATAAATGTTGTACTATCACAGAATCAGAAATAGTATTTTCATAAAAAATGGCCACTAATCCGCCCCCAATTGAATTATCTATTAGATACTCAAATAAATAAAATAAAATAAGCCTTCATTGCTATTATACAGTAGTAACAACATTATTTTTTCCCCTCACTAGGTCGGAAAGCCGTCTTTTATCCTTTAAAACAAGCGGGGAAAAACGCATTTTATCCACTAGTGGGGAAAGTAATTTGACCTTGGATGGAGCGTGTTTAGTAGCTTGACAGAAACAAAACGTAAAACGCTCATAATAATGATTCGTTCGATATTAATTATCATTAAATAAATGGTTTGAGAATCTAATAAAAAAATACCAGATTTAGCTTTATTTAATGATTTTAAGTCATAAACCTTAAAATTCCATAATAAACGTTTGTTTTTTAATAATTATGTTAAATATAATTCTGAACGCACAAGTTAAGTCGATACAATTTCAAAACGCATCATTGACATTTCATACGTCAGAAATGTCAACATTGTCAACAAAAATTTTACTTAAAAACTTCTTACGTAAAAGTACAGAATTTCCAGAGTTTTTTGTTATGGTATCGTAAAAAAATGAGTGATTCCAGTTGATGAAGATGATCTAAAGCCTGTGGATGTTGCACTTTCCTCGCTATAGTGAGGGGAAAAGTTTTGTGTTACATACGGGTGCAAATGTATTTTACTTCTCGTGTGTTAAAACACTCGCTACGCTCAGGATTCTATTTTATTTCAACTATAGAATCCTTTCGCTTGCTCGTGTTTCAATTCCACACTCGCGGGTAAAATACAACTTTGCACCCTTTGTATAACAAATAACTATTACCACACCATCTGGTAAAGGCTCTCTTGATTGTTCAAAAACTGAGAAGGAAGTTGCATTTTGTTCACATGCGAGGCAAAGTAATCAAATGCAAATTTTGAGTTGTTTTCTTGTTTGCTGGTAGAATTGACTTTTAAATAATGATATTGAATGATAAATATTTAATAATATTCATTTTGAATCGATTTGCTTTGATTTTGTTTGATATTTTACAGTTAGTATTTTCCTTGTGTTGGTGTCGTTAAAACCGGCCAAGTGCGAGTCGGACTCGCGCACGAAGGGTTCCGTACCATTACGGAAAAATAGCAAAAAAAATCACGTTTGTTGTATGGGAGCCCCATTTAAATATTAATATTATTCTGTTTTTAGTATTTGTTGTTATAGCGGCAACATAAATACATCATCTGTGAAAATTTCAACTGTCTAGCTATCACGATTCATGAGATACCTAATAGCCTGGACGGACAGACAGATAAACGGACAGCGGAGTCTTTAGTAATAGGGTCCCATTTTTAACCTTAGGGTCATAGGGACCATCAATTGACACGAGAGGTATGAAAGAAAGAAAGAAAGAAAGAAAAGACATTTATTGTAAAGACCTTCTACAAACAGCGCCACTTCAGTTACAAAAAAGAACTTACTCACTAAACACTTAAAGTTAGGTACAATGGTAGTTATAGAAAAAGGAGTAAGGTAAGGGTTAATGAATAACAACAAATTTTGGCGCCGCTATAGTGGCTACAAAAGGACGCCACTCATCATATGCTCTGGTTTATACCACACACAACATGGTTTATATATAAATACCACAGCGCTGGTTTTCTGTGGCACCCCGGGCCGGAGGGTATCTTAGAACTATTTGGTATAGTAATAATATAAAAAAAAAATGTTTACTTCTCTGATATTAGCGATATTATATTTCCCATGGATTGTCCTATTAGGCTCCGCTAAAATGTGAGAACATTTTAATGTTTATTATTAATAAAACAATTAATTTTATTCTACTTGTATAATTTACATGTTAATGTGCTGGATTCAACAATTAATATACTTGATTGCATATATTATAATGGAGTTTGTCATTCTAATAAGATTTATTACGTTTTCTGCCTAGGGTTATTGCGATTTTTGCTATTAAATATAGTTTTTAATTATAACTCTTATAACGGGTCTCGGAAGTAATTACGGTACAATCAAGTGTTAAATTGCTCTTTGAAATTAACAAAAAAACTTAACATTCCGAAGATTCCATCTTAGGCCCTGTCTTCACTTTCCATCAGGTGTGACTAGGGCCAATCGCCGATCAGTTTATAATAAAAAAAAAAAAATTCTAACGGCATAAAACGTTTCAATAAAATACTCTACTTGTTTGCACAGATTTTGTACGACAGACAATATTCTGTGTGCTGATTACATCAATTTCAATTTCCTAAACCCTACCCTACCCTTATACTATAACTAAGAAAAGCTGTAAAAAGTAATGAAATAAACTCATTTGTATTTGTATTTTTATTTGTAAAATCGATCGAAGTTACCCCAACGCACCTCTCTGTGTAGTAAAAAATATAGACTAGAAATTTACAAAGCAACCCGCTCAATTATCGACCTTAATATTTAAACATGAAGATTCAATCTATGTCTACAACTATCTCGATCGCACAAGTTGCAGTTTCTACGCAATATAGCGTGCGTAAATGTTAATAAAAGTTTTTTTAATATCCGCCTGATTAGCAATTACAGACATAGTATGAGTCGTTGAAAAGCGCATAAACATTCCATATTGCCCATGTTAAAGATGGTAGTTTCATTAAACGCATATAGATCGTAAAACATTTATTAGCATTGCCTATAGCTTGTAAGAACCCTCTACCAGCTATTATTTAAGTAGCTACGAGTATTATACGTGTGTAATCAACATCAGAAACTTTTATTGACTTTATGAATAGTAATGGTCAGTAACATAAAACCAATTCAGTTCTTTTATACATCCATACTTAATATTATAAATGCGAAAGTGTGTCTGCCTGTCTGTCTGTTACCTCTTCACGCTTAAACCGCTGAACCGATTTAGTTGAAATTTAGTATAGAGATAGTTTGAGTCCCGGGGAAGGACATATAATACTTTTTATCCCCGAAATCATTCCTTAAGGGTGTAAAAAATGAGGTGGAAATTTATAGAGGGACCAATTTGGGGGTGAAAAAAGGATGGCTTTAAAAGCAGATTTGTTTAAAAATTAAGGTAAGTACCCAAATTACTAATTCCACGCAGTCGAAGTCGCGGGCAAAAACTAGTATTTAATAAAATCGTCAATTTATGTATAGGTACAGTCAACAATACTATTCGCTTAGCACCTTTGCATGCAAACTTCTATCACAGGGCGGACACGCTATACATCAAAAATCACTTGCGTTTCTATGTGTGAACGGCACGTCTGTACACGCGTCATGCGTCATAGTGTGAGTAAGTTGCTTAAAAATAGTACTGAGCGGCCGGCAAACGGCCGTCAATCCGGTGTCGCGGGGCGAGGTAATTCGAGTCGGGGCGGGGCGGTGCGTGGCCGTTCTGTATGATAATACTATTACTTATTCTGTGCTTCTATGCAAGGGGGTCCTTTTCTGACTGTACATATAATGTAAGTACTAACCCCCTCAATCATAAAACTTAGTAACCTCATACTAACATTAAGCTAATTTTATGGTTTAACTCGCGTATTTTTAGTCACTCGCGCAAGTTGAACAGTAAAATTATACAGTTCGTTGAAATCCCTGAGATCCACCCGCCATCATCTTGACGCTCACGATTGCTTAGGCAACTTTCGCAAACTCTAAGGTGGTCAAACACATTTAAAAAAAGTCTCTTCTGTCGACAATACAATAAAAGTTAACTACTCGTTTATGTTATTAACTAAAGCCAAGAACTAAAAAAAGAACTGAAAAAATGTATCCCGCCTGTAAGGGAAAAAATAGCTTTTGATTTTTTTTGCGATGTCTACAGGAAAGACGCTACCGAGTTAAGCATACTATAAAATATGTATGACCAAAGGGCGAGCGGTACACGCTTAAACAAAGAATTATATTTCCGACCTATTTCATTGTCACAGTAACAACAAATATGAAAGTCGCTAGAGACAGTAGAGACATACTATTGTCACTGTGACAAAGAGCAAAATGTGTAGGAAATTAAATTATGTGACTGTACCTCCATCCTAATCAACTTAGGGATTCTGGTATAGCGAGAGACGGATCGTTATTAAAGCGTGTGAAATTGCCACAGTGTCACGGCTTCCAGGTTTCCTGGGGTTATAAAAAGGCTTTACCGCCGAGGCACTAAACTCAAGTTTATCCCGCTTTTACGACGCGGGCAAGTGCCTCGGGACGAGGCAACTTGTCGAGGCAGGGAGAACAGACGTAATATTTAGAGCACGAATATTCTTTATTGCGCATTTGTAAAAAAGTGAAATAGCAGTGTTTGCATATCCCTACTTGCATAGGTACATCACTACATCAGAATCTAAACACAACCGAACAAACAGAATCTAAAGAAATCACAAAAAGTGTGAGCACCACGGGCTGCGTGGCCCTGTATTAAGTTTGATGTTCGACTTTTTAAAGGCAGGCCATTGTCTCTTTCGCTTCAACACGGACTCTTCTAGCTAGTAAGAAAAATTTAACTGATCTCCGATTAATTTGATCGAGGATGCATCCTTCCATATGCTAGTCACGTCCCTTTCGTACAGCTTCACTAATGCCTATGGCTATAATACACCAGATTGATTTATTGTATCCGAACCCTACTTACATAACCTTTGTAAATGCACATACTGCACATCCCATGCTAACCAAGTATTAGCCAGAAAGAATCGTAATAAAAGCAGTATAAGGTTGTTTTCTGTACGTTCTCAGCCGCGCTATGGGCGGGCCGAGTCTGACAAGTATTAATGATTATTATCTCTTAGTAGTGGCATCGTGTAAGTTGGTTTTTTATTTTGTCCTTGGTGTTGTTAAAGTAACTGTAATATAAGGTAGTTGTAGGAGTCAACACAGTTTTAGTTAAGAGGAAAGAGGACGGCCCGTTCTTCATCTTTTTCTCTGGATAATTTCTACACAATTTGAAGTATAGCTAAGCCCTACGTATGACGTTTTTCTATTTTTTGATTATTGTAAAAATTACTATTTGAAATTACCTTCAATGAAATTTAAAACTGTATCAAATGGAACAGAAATTGCTTTTGTTTTGTTTCTTTCGATTTTAAAACGAAACAAATTGAATTCTATTCTAAGACCATTGATTCAAATTTGACTGCCGAATTTTTTTGTATGGTGGGATATAGAGAATAAGTTATTGTGCTAATTGCTTAGCTATTGTATCGACCATTTATAAACCTTACTGCAACGAGATACGGTCCACCACCGGTCAAGCTGATTACATACTCCATTAAAACTGTGCGTGATTGTTCTAACCAGACGGTCATAAAGGCTAGTTCACACGTCCGGTGATAGCGCACAAGGGTCCGTGTTGGGAACAAGGATACAATGTGTAACAAGTGCTATTCCAATTGATTGCTAATGAGTGCGAAGACCAAATGCTTAGATGAAACAAACAGTTCATGTTTACATAAGTTACGTATTAGTTTCATTTTTCTTGTACAAGTAGCGGATAAGATTACGCGTTAAAATATCTATCTTTCTCTATTAACAGCTGAACAAACAGATATGTCTCTATATATACTCGTATGTAGAACAATTAGTCTGTAACAAATACTTTTACACGCGAACTGTAGAGATTTATCTTTATTTGGGTAAAAAATTAAATGTGGTAGATACTTTTGACGCGTTGTATCATAATATTGATACTGACTCTACCTACAGTACACCCTGTACAAGGTAAACCTGTCTTATAGGGATCAGGGAATAAAATATATAAGCAACATTAATAACACATCACGGCGGTCATTCTACGATCGTTTTACTACTTTATTAGACAGGTAAGGGCGGTTGTTTATATAAAATGGCTGAAAAAACATCGAACGTGGTGTCCTAACCTTAGTGTAAGCAAGTACGTCAAGCCAAAATCTCGAGGACACTAATACGGTTATAGGATTTTATGTTACATTTACCCCCCTAACTTCCAGTCATTATTGCAGTTCTGAATTTGGAACCTTCAAACGTTCCATTTGAATTTGTTCTTTTAGAAGGACATTGGGACTTGGAGCTCGTCCAGAAATCATGTGATCATATTTGGTCTACTTTTAATAATAATAAATAAATTTATTTGGCAGGCAAGAAACCCAATTTTTACAATTTACAAAAAAAACAAAAAATACAGTGCAAAATACTAAAACTTACAACCTAAAACAATGAAATAAAACATTTACAAACTTATGGTCTAAAGATGGCCGTTCTCGGACCGGTGCAGTTTTCGCCAATGTTTGTTAAATTCCCCGGTTTTAACCCCGGTTTGGTGATATTTGGCAATTGTAACGATGTAGTTTTTGGCCCACCCACTCCCACTCCCACTGTAGGTATAAAAAAAATCTTCCGCATCTTCAAGACAAAATTTGGTTTTGCGAGCTACATTAGGGCATTTCATAATCTGGATATGAATTGTTGATGGGGTCGCTATTGCTGGATGCGGCAAGGAAGATTGATTGATTGATTGCTAAGTTACACGTGATATCTTCTCTGACTCACCCCTATCCTTCATGATATTTTTCTAACCCCCATCCCCCATAAACAGTCACATGCCCTCAGGTTACACTGGTTCGCCTCGCGTCCGACTCACGCGCACTAAGCTTCTAGAACACTTGGCTACGTGACCGGCGCGCGCGCAGGATGCGATAACCGAACGAACAGGCCATTGTTTACCTTGTTTCCGATTTGCTGGGGATACTTAGCTTTTGCACACGTCACGCAGGAAAGTAGGACATTGCTGATTTCAGTGCTAAAAATCGCATGTACTCTATAACTCGCGTCGTATGATGAACCTATGGCAGTTCATACAAGTATCTTTTGGTTGTGCTTTATTAAAAAAAGTGGGCAATATAAGTTTTTACCGTATTTTTATTACTTCCTCCTCCTCCTTGCTTCGTTCTCCTCAGTGCTGAGGGTCGTGACCTCCTACGTGGAGCACATGATTCCGGATAGCAGATTTCCAGGCATTTCGATCTCTTGCGACTTCTAAGGCATCATGGACCTTGATGGATAGCGATTTTAAATGTTACATTTCTAAATAAATACATCGTGAGGAAACTGGACTAATCCCAATAAGGCCTAGTTTCCCCTCTGGGTTGGAAGCTCAGGTGGCAGTCGCTTTCGTAAAAACTAGCGCCTAATACGTCAATTCTTGGGATTAATTGTCAAGCGGACTTCTTGTTCCCATGACTCATGCTAAAATGCCGCTTAATGTTTCGCGGTAGGCCCTGTGATTGTGCTAGTGACGCCCTCTACGCAGAGTTTCGCGTAATATTCCCCATTTCACTTCTCACAAATAGGTAAGTAAAACCGCAATTAAACCAAATACCTTGTTATCTTTACAACCAATGGGAAGGGAAACTGAACGCGTTCATAATTATAAATGTAATTATATTACTTTGAAGCATAAAACAGTGTCTGCATTGATGAAAATATCTAGTCATCTATTTTGACGCTTAAGCTATTTTGAATAAAGTGTTGCTGTTATCTAGGCAGCGAAAAATTATAAATGACGTATGTTCAATTTATACTAGTCTGTAGTCAGGTTGTTTCAGTTTGTTTTCTTTAAAAAGACGTAAGTGATTGTTAGATCCATGTGTAGATACGTCTTTTGTGTATAAAAGTTGTAGTGACCATAAAATTCCAATTAGAGAGTTTATAACTGGGCGTCCGCTTTCGTTCAATAAAAGTGTATGAGAAAATGTGCATGTACGAGATAAGCTTCAGTTTATTGCGCTAAATTGGAATGGGAAGCTGCAGAAATATCTACAATGCTGATGCTGCGAAAATATCTACACAATATCGTTAAAGAAAAGCGTAAACGTTGTCTTTCGTTAAAGTAACGTCCAAACGTTGACTTGTGGATGTTTTTTAACGATACTATTGTACAACTGGAAACAAATCAAATTCATCATCATCATCATCATCATGTCAGCCGATTGGAGTCCACTGCTGGACATAGGCCTCCCCCAAGGCTAGCCACTCCGACCGATTCTGTGCCGCTCGCAACCACCGAATTCCCGCGACCTTCACCAGGTCGTCGCTCCATCTCGTTGGAGGCCTACCGGCAGTTCGTCTTCCGGTACGCGGACGCCACTCCAGAACCTTCCGGCCCCACCGGCCATCAGTTCTGCGAGCAATGTGCCCCGCCCACTGCCACTTAAGGTTTGCAATTCTGCGAGCTATGTCGGTGACCCTAGTTCTACTGCGGATATCATCATTTCTGACTCTATCACGCAGCGAAACCCCGAGCATAGCTCTCTCCATTGCCCTTTGCGTGACCTTGAGCCTTCTTATGAGGCCCATCGTTAGCGCCCACCCCAAATCAAATTATTTTATCAAATATTTTTATTTGTGTTTTTTAAGTAGCCACACTAGGCGCTATGTGTGAATTATAAACGGAAATAGATGTCATTTACTACTAAAGAAAAATTGACCAAGCCCTCTAGTGGCGGAGGCCGGATTCGAACCGCCGCCGTTTTTAGGGTTCCGTAGCCAAATGGCAAAAAACGGAACCCTTATGGATTCGTCATGTCTGTCTGTCCGTCCGTATGTCACAGCCACTTTTTTCCGAAACTGAGAACTATACTGTTGAAACTTGTTAAGTAGATGTATTTTGTGAACCGCATTAAGATTTTCATACAAAAATAGAAAAAAAACAATAAGTTTTGGGGGTTCCCCATACTGAAACTCAATTTTTTTTTTCATAAAACCCATACGTGTGGGATAGGTCTTCAAAAATGATATCGAGGTTTCTAATATAATTTTTTTCTAAACTGAATAATTTGCGCGAGAGACACTTCCAGTGGTAAAATATGTGTGTGTAGAGAATGATAAAACTAAAAAAAATATATGATGTACATTTACATTACCATGCAAACTTCCACCGAAAATTGGTTTGAACGAGATTTAGTACCTAAGTAGTTTTTTTTTAATACGTCATAAATCGTAAACCGCTTTTCTCCGTTGACATTTGGCTGGGACGTCACGAGGTCACGACGTCAGTCATCCGTGACCACAGCTGGTGAAACCCAGCTGAGACGTCGGATTTCTGGTAAAAATAATGAAACTACTTATAGCGCGGTAGACCCGTTCGTATCACTAGGTAAATGTGTGTACCTACACCCGTTCATACGAACGGGTCTACCTAGGTAAATGTGTGTACGAAACGCGAGTTTAAAGTGTTATTATTGTAGTTTGTAGCCTGGTCGTAACGTTAAGTTTATTTATGTTATTTTTACTTACTTATTATCAAGATTATCTTGGTACAGACTTTTTAATAAGATCGTTTTATTACAAGATAATTACTTAGGTAGGTACATATTCTCACACTTTGTGGAACCAGTTTATGGTTCTCTGCGGAATGAGCTGGCTGTATTTATCATTCAGAGGAGGACTACCGCTTCTCCTTAAAAACGTAGTCCCCATTTTCCTTTCTTGATATTGACTATGTGTATGGATTTTTTTTACTCAATTAGATGTATCAACCATAGCTATATGACCCTTCATTTGACTTAATTTTTTTTTATGAGAGGAGCAATAAAAAGAATCACACAATTTTTTGTAAGCTTTACACTCTAATAATAATTTAAAAATGACGTAAGCTGTACGTTGACGTCGCCTTATAGTTAGGTATCTATTAAGTTTGTGCAAAATAAGTAACCGTTACCTACTTATAAAAATATTTTAGAATCTTGTTTTAGTTATCATTTTAGTTGGCATTCTTCAAGAAGCGGTTATTTAGGGTTCTCAAGGGTCGGCAACGCTTAAGTGGCTCCTGTGATGTTGCTTATGTCCATGGGCGACGATGACCGCTTCCCATCAGGCGGCTCGTCTGCTCGTTTGCTGACTATCACATAATGAATGATCCTTCCGGCCGATTTCGACCATGGCGACCACTTCGACTCCTAGTAACTAGGAGCTAACTGTTACAGTTAGCACGGCGCTCGTGCGCCCGAATATGGCTGATGTAGCCGATCTTCGAGACGAACCCCCGTGCGTCCTTTTACTATCACATAAAAATAAGTTATTTCGACTATATTAAGAATATGACAGAATACAAGTTCAAAACTATAATAAAAGATACTTTAATAAAGAAAGGCTATTACAGAGTAGACGATTATTTAACAGACAAACACGTATAGTCTGATACCTTATCTACAGTTAAGCGTGGCATATATGTAATAATTTAAAATTTATAGACCTATATAAATATATAATTTTAATAGACCTATATATTCAATGTCAATTATTTTTAATTACCTGTTCTCTACAATTTTTTGACTTTAATAAAGTATTCTGTCATCAACATCTTCCTCGCGTTGTCCCGGCATTTTGTCACGGCTCCATGGGAGCCTGGGGTCCGCTTGGCAATTAATCCCAAGAATTGGCGTAGGCACTAGTTTTTACGAAAGCGACTGCCATCTGACCGTCCAACCCAGAGGGGAAACTAGGCCTTGTTGGGATTAGTCCGGTTTCCTCACGATGTTTTCCTTCACCGAAAATAGAATGGTAAATATCAAATGATATTTCGTACATAAGTTCCGAAAAATTCATTGGTACGAGCCAGGGTTGCAAGTCGCACGCTCTTACCGCTAGACCACCAGCGCTCTCTGTAAAAAAATATTCTGTAAGAATCTATTTAAAAAAAAAATTGATTATGATTGCACCTACACTGCCTACAGGTGGCCCAAAAACAGTACGTTGACAAATATTTTTACTGCGGCATTTTGTTGATGACTTAAAATTAAATTTACGCAAAATTAAATTAAATTAGAATATTATTGAGAAGATAATACGTTTTGTTTTAGTTAAATAATTGTAATTTTTAATGACATTTTGATTATGATTAAGTAAGAAAATTATTTTTTCAACGTATTTTTGGGCCACGCTGTAAAACAAAATAACTAATGTAAATCTGAACCTATTTGTAAGTAGGATTTTAAACGGTGCGTGGATCGTTACGGTCCGCTCGGCGCGGAGGCGCACCTCTCCCTTCCGCGCAAGCTGCTTGCCTTGCCGCAGCCGCGAAGGCGTTAGAAAAAAAAGCGGTTCTATATTCAAAGTTACACGTACGACCAATCGCGGCCGCGGTAGGCGTGACGGAGCGCGCTCATTGGCCGCCGCGTAGCACGTAGTGATGCGAACTCGCTCCATTATTCTGCGTTCTGCGTACTACGTAACGACTTATTGTGACGTTGTAGCTTTCTTTAATTGCTGTTAAGTTGTTAACGTTACGAATGTCTTTACAATTAATAAATATTTTGGTTATTAACTTAATATTTATTATGTTATAATGGTTTTTAAATTAGATAACGAGCTTTTTTTAAATTTATAACGTCGAAGCGGAAGGTTATTTTATAATAATATTGGCAATTTAAAATTGATAAATAATTAGCCATACGTAGATACTTACTAGACTCGCGTAAGTAATAATATTAAAGCGGTTTTTTTTCTGCGTATAAAAATCTTAAAACATATTGGCACTTGCATCTCTTATAACATTACGAAGTAGGTACTAATAGTATTGAGAGCCAATAATAAACAGTAATTTATATCCACGTTTCCATTTAAAATAAACATATAAACGACATTTTAAACTACAAGTCGAGATTTACGACCACATTAATTTTCTTGGTCATGGCTGCACTTTATTTTATACATTTTCTAAGTCGTAAATTTCAAATACGTTTTAATGGTAATTTTAGTTTGCACAGGTTATGACTTGTGGGTATCAATCATTTTTAATATTTTTTGCGGGTTGAAAAAATTGTGACATTTAGGTACCTCTGCCTCTAAGTAAAACATTTTTAGTCCGTGTTTATTCAGCTCCCAATCCGAGCCATTATCACCGATTAGGAAAAAATATCACAAGCCACTTCTCATACAAGATTACTTAGTGCGCTGTTTGCTGGTATTGGGTGGCCTCAACGGTTTTTGAGAAGAAAAGTCACATGGGAAATAAAAATAAAACATATACTAAAAGTAAGAGTTAATTTATGGCTATCTGTCCTGTAATGGTATGGTCATAACCCATTTTGTATGGGAAAATTTCTCGCTCGGAACGGCACAACTCTACTCCCGGACACTTCGGGAAAGATGGACAATTGTAAAAAAATTGAGACTTTTCAGGCTAATCTCAGTAGAAATAATTTTATATTCGTTTCATTTTAGAAAGTCAACTGTTCGAACTTTATGAAGAAATAAAGATTTCTTTAAATACATGTAAACTTATTTTTTTATCGTGTTCTAAAAAAAATCTAACTACCCCGGACTTTCGCTTGTTCAGTAATGTGTTATTTTTCAATTCCTGCTGATCTTTTTCGCAACTTGGCTAAGTTTTATTAGATATTCCCTGCTTTCGATTGGATTTTACCAGAATACATCCCTGTCGTGGCTAAGGTGGATATGACTTCACAAAAGATTGAATATGATATTATCGTTTTAGACTATTTTAACCGCATTCAACAAGGAATAAGGTTAAAAATTCAATATACATGTACTTCTAACTTATTTTGTAAATAAGTAACTGGTTGGCGGCTACGAGAACAAAAGCAGATAATAGGATTGTAATAATACAATGCCATTATTAGTACAGGTAAGTGAACAAGCTCAGTTCAATAATTTTTGACTATACCCTAATATTGCTAGCTTATTGCAGTGAACTAACGTGGAAGTGCACAGCTCATGAAAAATTATTAGTCTTGAAATGCGTTGTCAATTTGTCATACAAAGAAAATAGAGCAAGTAGAAGTTTTGTAAGTATATAAAATTGTTGTTGTTGTGTTGTGTGTTTGTTGTGTGTGTTGTGTTGTTGTTTGTTGTGTGTGTGTGTGTTGTGTTGTGTGAACCTTAAGTGGCAGTGGGCGGGGCACATTGCTCGCAGAACTGATGGCCGGTGGGGCCGGAAGGTTCTGGAGTGGCGTCCGCGTACCGGAAGACGAACTGCCGGTAGGCCTCCAACGAGATGGAGCGACGACCTGGTGAAGGTCGCGGGAATTCGGTGGTTGCGAGCGGCACAGGATCGGTCGGAGTGGCGAGCCTTGGGGAGGCCTATGTCCAGCAGTGGCCGTTTATCGGCTGACATGATGATGATGATGATAAAATTGTTTGTATTAATATTTCTAGCAACGAAAACTAGTACCAGACATAGATATATGTTACTTGAATGTTCATGTCACAATTCATAAAATTTCAGAATGTCGTTTTAAAATGGGACAGTAACTTCCGTTGTATGGCAGCGGCAGAGTCGTGACTAATTGCTACTACAAATTATTCAATAATAAACTGGAACTTTATTTAGCAAGAAAATAGAATATCATGGCAACAAAAAATATAAAAAAAAAAACAACTAAATACGCAATTAGGGCTAAGTGGGCTAACGCGTATGAATTCGCCGCTAGGGGCGCTAGTGTAGATGGTGGTCTTTTCCATAGTTCGAAATGTCAAATGTCACTTGTCACTTCAATGACTGATAGCTGTTCTTTAGTCTTTTGGACCACCATCAACAGAGGCGCCAACTGGTGAGCAAAAAAACGATAGCCCTCATTGAGACATCACGAATGTCACGATACTCATAATTACATCACGACTCATACGGGTTATTAAGATAAGATAATTTTGTTAGATAATTGTTCAACTCTGTACAATAATATTGACAGTTTCATAATTAGAACCAACAGTTCGTCAATGGCGGACATAAAATATGTCCCCTTTCGTCATAAAGGATAGTATTAACAAAGTCCGTAAAATGGATTACTTACTTTGCGTCCGCTATGTGGTGAATAACTTCAGTTTTCTACAAAATGCTTAAACAAGTAAATGCGTGAGGTTCTGAATAGGTACAATAAGTATAGTGCGCATACCTATTCAAAAATGTATTTAAAAAAACTCATACCGTCTAGGTTCCAACTTCTAAAACGAAACAATTGCCTCCGGAGCTTAGAAAGCTACCATGGTTACGTACCTATCTGTGTTACAATATGACATTCTTCTTTGGGGCATTCCTTTGTTACCTAGTGGAGTAGACGGTCATTTTCTGAGAATATGTCTGCGGTTGCGTCTAATTACCACGACTCTTTTCATACATTTTGTATGGGTCGCGTCAATTAGACCGCAGACACTTTTTTTTTTTTTGAGACACTGGAACATAAGTTCTTGAGCATATTAATATACGACAGGCGTGCTATACCCATGTTAGTACATGATTAATTGTACATAGAAAAGAAACACGAGAAACACAGTTACATATTCAATTAAGTACCTACATCAAAAAGAGAAACTTATCCGTGTATGGCAATGGGATTTATGGGATACATATGCATATGAATATTCAATGAAAATTATTGAGATATCTACGTGTTTGTAGTCTTTAGTTTTAGTACCGGTAGTTAAACAAACATTGCGCATCCAACGTGTCTAATACTACATTTGACACGTTGCTATAAACTAGAAACTTCGCGATTAGTTCCATAACCATAGCTAACTTTATATCCTTTGCCATTGAAGTGAAACATTTTAAGTTTTAGCCACAGAGTTGAGATATAGACAGAGGATCGCTTAAGACAAAATCTTCACCACTTAGATGGTTGGCAGTCTTCAACTGCCTTCCAGGCGCTTCCTTCCTCGCACAGCTAATCTGTGGACTGTGGAATGAACTGTCACCTGCGGTATTTCCGGACCGATACTGCCTTCAAAGTCTTCAAACCTTGAAGAAAAGAACGTTCTTCCATATTAAAGGAAAGCAACACACTTGCAACCCCTTGCACGGCCGCTTATTTTTGTAGGAAACACAAATCTAGAGGCGGTGTAGGCATATATTCAATTTTCCCCATTATGTAGCTCTTGATTGGATCTCTGCTTTGTCAGGCGAAATAGATTTTGAAGTTTGTGGTATTATTATTCCCGAAATAAATAGTATTTTTGTTTGTATTTATAGATTACCAAATAGTAATTTTAATGTATTAATGGAAAAGCTACAACTTCTGTTCAACAAACTAGTTTTACGTAACCGTAGATTAAATAACAAATATTTTATTGCAGGTGACTTTAATATAAATACGCTAAAACACGATAGCATGATGTACTGTAAACTACTCAAACAAGTTATTCGTTCATCAAAAATAATAAGCAACAATAGGTATTAACCTACGCGATTACGCAGCACTAATAAAACAGAAGCTACTTGGAGTCTGATTAAGCAATACATCTCCTCAACCAATTCTATAACAACTACAGTTGAAAAAGTTAAACTAAATGTTGAGGTTACAGACCCTTTAAAAATGGCAAAACTATTTAACGATTTTTATATATCACGTAACTATAATAAAAATATATCAAATAATAACTTCAAACCAATTTCGCCATCTATTTGTAAAAGTATATTTTTAGATCCAGTTGATGCATTTGAAATAAAGAAGGTAACGAGAGCACTAAATAAAAACCGGACAAGTGCGAGTCGGTCTCGCCCGCCTAGGGTTCCGTACTTTTTAGTATTTGTTGTTATAGCGGCAACAGAAATACATCTGTAAAATTTTCAACTGTCTAGCTATCACGGTGCATAAGATGTATCTCATAGACTAGCCTGGTGACAGAAAGACGGACAGCGGAGTCTTAGTAATAGAGTCCCGTTTTTAACCTTTGGGTACGGAACACTAAAAACACAAAATTCGGGTTACGACAAAATACCTGTAAAAAGAAATTAACGCATCACTAAATATATGTATAGCTGACCCATGCACTTGCTCATGTGATTAATCTGATTTTGCAAACTGGGAGTTTTTCAGATATGAAGACATTTTCCAGACAGAAACTAATATGAAATCCCAGCTATTGTACCTCTGCCCATCTTTCGACTCTGTGATTCTAACACATTTCCATGGCTTAAGAGCGTGACCAAGTGTCTGTTCTGACGTTGAATAGGTTTTTAGAGTCTGACAAAGGCACGTCGTAAAACGTCAATGTCCGGCGATGCGCGACCTCCTGACTCTATTTTATGACTAGTGAAGATCATAGCCTTTCCCCCGTAGACTGCGCATTGTGCAGCGTTTGAAGTCCAGGGTGCGTAGCCATCATGCCAATCTTTTACGGTCCGTAGCGAACGAAACGCAACTGCACACCGCACTAATATGGAAGATTGATAGAGAGATGACTTACGCTACGCTACGGAGCGTTAACGAATGACATGTTGGCTAAGCACCGAGCACGCATAGGTGTTATAAATGCGAGTCCTCTGCACCTTAGTTGAATCCTCCAGCATTTTATGTTACTGAACCGCATGTCATAGTAATAAGTAGTACTTTGTTTATATGCTTAATCAACGATGAAAAAAATTATCTTCATAAAAATCCTACAGAAACAAAATTTGTAATAGCCATACATACCTGAAGGCATATATTAACGATATTTTGTTGGATTCTAGTTTGTGTATAATACTAGAATCATGATATATTCGTTTAACTAAAAACATCAGCTAATAAAATTTATTTCCAATGAGGGCTATCGTTTTTTTTGTTCACCAGTTGGCGCCTCTGTTCAATCAATCAATTTTTCAAGTAGTATGGCTCCATCGATACTGTCGATGATTTCGCCAACGTCAAAGTGGGATCCACGTGGAATCGAATTAATATTTCTTGATTAAAACATATCGGCCATCGGCCATAGCCAGTGTACGGTAAACAATAAAATTATGGGCCTCTAGGGCTCTAGCCAGACACGGTTAGTGGTAGAAATACCAAATGCTCTTAGAGCACGACGTTGTTCGGTGGTTGTTGTAGTTGTCTCGTAAAACCGATAGCTGGATTTTACGAGAAGCACGTGGACTACCGGCCGTTGACTCCAAAATGGTGGTTAAACACGCTTTGAGATTAATTCTCCATTTACTGCACACTACCACATTAGATTACTGTATAATAAAGCTATCTATATTACACATTAAACAATATTTATGAGCAAAAAACAAAGGAATTAATCACGAGGCTACTATCAAGATGGCGTTCGAACCGGAAGTCCTCGGCGCCTCTGTTGATGGTGGTCCAAAAGACTAAAGAACAGCTGTCAGTCATTGAAGTGACAAGTGACATTCGAGATTTCGAACTTTGCGAAGACCACCATCTACACTAGCGCCCCTAGCGGCGAATTCATACTCGTTAGCCCTCATTCGCCATACTTCCGGTCATTAAAATGACTGGAGTATCATTGTAGAATATCTAGTGGACAAGTTATCTGCGCTTGTGATGTGCCGCGTCGATTATGTTTCTTAATCCTTGTTTATGGTCGTCTATTGTCGATATCTTTGTTTTGCTTTGTGTTGGCAACTGTGTGGAGTTCTTTCAGTTATTTTATGGACTTAGTGTCTCTGTGAAGACTTTTAATGCTTCCATGAACCGAATTGTCGGATAGAAAGATATAGTTTAGAGTATCCAGTTATTTTATTTTACAAAGTAATCTTTGATGGGTTTAAGTTATAGACTCAGTTACTGCAGTATGACGACTGGTCAAGGGGGATACCATGAACATCGATATTCGAAGATAGTCTTACTTCATTTCTAGTTTTTGCTGTGATTGAAGAGCATGGAAACAACCAGCTATTTTGTTTGATGTTTGAGTTGTCACAAACAACCTACAACGGCCATTTAATGTTCGGCAGGTACCTAACCTAGCGAAGGAAAGTGGGGACTGCGTTTGTAATGTTTATATGGAGAACCGGTCCTCCAGTATCGTCTTAACAAAGTGCTCCCAGGAACAATTTGAGTGTTTATTTTTATATGAATATACAAGTGGCTCTGTTTCACAGTCACTTCATTTTGTTTATAACAATTAACATAAACAAGGCCTTGACGTAAGTTTTAGTGACGTATGACGGTTCTACGAAATATTGTAAGGGCCATGGCGTAATTTGGAGCGTTACACTTAAGTCATTGAAGTGTTGGGTTGGGTACTTACCACTACTTACTTACTACTTACTAACCTAACCTAACCTAACCTAACCTTAACTTAACCTTATTGGATATATCCTATATCATTTCCTATTGATTATATTAGAAATGGATCGGACAGATGTGTTTTTAGGTCCGATAGATACTTATGAAAAATGGTAATGGAGATGTTGTAAATAAAAATAAGAATTAAAAAATAGTAAAATTAATAAGAATATTTCATTGTTCTAGTTGCTCTGGACTCCTTGGTAGAAAACTGCCACAAGCTGCTGGAAAAATTCCACTACAGCTGGGAGATGATGCCTCTCGTGCTGGTCATCCTTAACTATGCCGGCTCCGATCTGGAGGAGGCCTCGCGGAAGATTGATGAAGGTAAGTTTAAGTTTAAGTTTGCGTACAAATTTACCGACATTATAATGCTTACAAAATGTGCATGTGGAGCAGCTAATCCACCAGAATATACATAGAGATAGTGCGCTAAGGACTACTAGCAACGGACGCTGTTATTCTGGCACCGCCGTTGACGCCGCAGTCTTCTGGTAGTGATAATTTAAGATCCGTAATACTACGCTCACTTCCATTCGCTTATGTCGTACGGAGTATTGATATGGGGAAACTCGACGATTACGAAAACACAGAGTAGGTACTTTAGTCGGAGAGAAGTATTTGTCTAGCAAGATTGATAAAGGTAAGGGGCAAGTTGGGACCGGGTTCCACTACAGTCATCCTCAGGCCGGCTCCGACTTCGAAGCTTCATGCTATGAGGTACGTAATAAGCAGCTGGAGTTCCACTACAGATGGGATGAAGCTGGTGCTGGTGATTCTCAAGCTGGCTCCGATCTCGAGACCTCGCGCAAGATTGACGAAGGTACACCCTAGTTGTAACGAGGGACGGATGGCACAGTGGTGAAACACTACTACCCTGTTTATCAAAAGCTTGTAGCTTATAATACAAGCGGAACTCACTTTGTAACAGTCACTTTTTGAATTTTTTCAGCTTTTGTTAGAAAGGGACTTCCACTTGTATTACAAGCTACAAGCTTTTGATAAATAGGGCATAGGTATGTATAAGCTTTTAGTTATATGGTTATTTGTATTCTTATACTTTACTTTTAAATGCTGTGTTAAGCTGTAATGGCCAATGTCTTTTGTGGTTATAACGACTATGAAACAACTTGCACACTTAGATATGTCTTTTCGTTTAGCTGTGTCCTATGCATTTGGTTTTACAATGGGCGAACACTTCACGAAATAGACGTAATTCTAAAGATTATGCTTCTGACAGAAAACAGACATCAGCCCTTATTGTTTAGTACGGTGGCACTGTAATGTAAAACTGACAAGCCAAAATGTCAAGTCGATTTCAATATCCAAATCAACGAACTAGAATAACCCCAAGGGAATTGTGCCGGGAGTATTTAACAAATATTGTAAAGCCGCACAAGAGGTTTGACATATAGAATTTTATTTTAGCCAATCAAAACATTTATCGACCAATCACGATTTTTTTTTAAATAGCGGCGGGATATTCTATGGAGAAGGGATTGATTTCAGTGATATGTTATATCAGCTAATTGTCAGTCATATGGTCAGTCATAAGTCAAAAATGCACTGAGAGCTTCGTCTATATTTATTCCGTCACTGGTCCAAATGTGTAAATACAATATTTGTTTTTTTTTTATTACGTCTAGGACATTTTGGCTTCTTACTTTTTCACTATGTAATATAAATATAAGTACTACACATAGATGTATTGCTGCGCGTGCGAATGTCGGAGAAATGGGTTCGGAACATTTGAAATTGTGATTTAAGGTCATTTAAGGACGGTTACAGTAGAAAGTATAGAGCAGGGGTCAGTTTCTCAAAAACTTGTAACTTGTAATACAAGTGGAAGTCCTTTTCTAACAAAAGCTGTAAAAATGTGACACCCGCTTGTATTACAAGTTACAAGCGGTTTCACTTTTCGACAGCTTTTGTTAGAAAGGGACTTCCACTTGTATTACAAGTTACAAGCTTTTGAGAAACGGGCCCCAGGTAGAATACGTTCATACACAGAGAAGAAGTTCTTGAATTGAAATGCTTCAAGACAATCATAATTGAAAGTGAACTGGTTATGTGTCAACTTAATAAGGCGATTGAAACGTTAAATAAATGAGCCGGCATCCCGGCATCAGTGGCGAGGTGCCAAATGCGTAATTTATGTAAATATCCTGGTGCTTCACACTGAACTAATGGTCGCCACCTGCAATATTAATTCATAATAATCGTGATAAAAAGTAAGAAATAAGCTATTATCTAATGGAATTAGGCTGTGTCAACACTAACACCTCGCGTCGAATGATGGTGCCTATGACATTTATATCCTCTTAAGTCCCGCCGTCCATTTAAAGCTACTGTTACACATGCTGATTACTAGCACGAAAGCATGCTACTATTAAGCAATTGCTACTTAGTAGCATGTGTTTCTAAACGTTGCTAATAATGAGCATGCTCATTTTGAGTTTGCTAAAGAACTATAAAACTACAATGAAAGAAAGTTTCAAGTTAAAAAATGCGAAACTCAGGTTATATGGAGTAGCTGTCACGTAAAATGTTTATAGATATATTTTGGAAGCTCATCACATTAAAATTATTTGGACTTGTAACATATTGAGTAATAAAAACACGGTAAATTAATATTTTTGCCATATATCTTTTTTACTTATTAATTAAATCACTGAAATTATAATAATTAAGAGTCCACAACAAGCTCGGCCCAATTTCACCTTCCCATACAAACGGAGTTTCGTTCGAATTTTATAACTACGTGTTGGATAATAATGAAACTTTGCATATACAATAATACTTGTTTATACACATGGCTCCAGCTTATAAAACAAACGAACTAGAGCAAAAACAAGTTTTGTATAAACAACTTAAATTCGTTGTATTTTTAAACTATGGTAAGTATCTGAAGCTACATAAATTAATTAGAGACCTAGATATACCTTATCCCATTGTAAGTACAAAGTTTTAGAGCAATCTAGCTAGTCGTTTTAAAATGAGAGCGTAACTGGGGGTTTTCTGAAGAAATGGTACGTACTGATTACTTTTTTTTGCGAAAAACCATCAACTTTTGGGTTATTTATACACAAAATCACGAGTTCTATTGAATGAGACAAAGAAAAAAAGTGTCCCCAGTTTTTCATACAAATTTTGGGTGTCAGTTTTGTAACGGTTCATACGAAATCTCCGTGAAATGCGTTACAAAACTAACATTTTTCTGGGTTTTTTTTTCTTTGTGATCTTTATGATTCTGAGTAGAAATAACCCAAAAGTTGATGGATTTTCGAAAAAAAGTAAATGGTACACTTTTAAGTGAAAATGCCTAACTACGTATGTATGGAGAACCAAGCTTGCTGCGGCCTCTTAATTGCAGAATATTGAAGATTCTTTTAGCGGTTGTAGCGATAGGTTAGTTATCTTGGACCAACTAGAGATGTTTTTCTGTGTATCTACCCTTCATTAAAAAAAAAAAATTTTCTGTATATCCTTACTAAAGTTAGGTTAGGAAATTTTTCTCTAGAGTGGTCTAGACCAAGATGAAAAACTGGTACAAAAAAATCAACTCTATATTATATCATATAATTTAACCTAGGTACTAGGCCCCGTATGCACTAGGCGGACGCTTAGGCGGTTCGTTTGAGCGGCCAGCCGCCTGATGCGGTTGTCATAGCGGCTGACCGCTATGGCGCCAACCGCGATGAAACCGCGTTAAGCGGCTGGACCGCTCGGCGTTTTAGGTCCATTAAATTATTATTAGTTATTTTTTGCTTTACTATAAAAATTAATCACAATATTTTATTCTTAATCATTAATAAATTATTCTATATCTACTTGCTTAATAATATTGTAGTGGACGGACACGTCGGCGTCGACTACAAACTCATCGGCGGCTCGCCGCACACTGAATCGCCAGTGCGTATAAACAGGATGGCGGCCAGCCGCGAAGCGGGCCGTAGCTCTTTATTCAATCGCCGCGGTTTTGTGGCGGTTAAGTGCGTACGATTACAAGCGGTCGCATATTAAACTGGAAAAGTGGCTAGCCGCGCGGTTAGCCGCCTCCGCGGTTAACCGCTAGTGCGCAATGGCCCTTAGTTATAATACAAGGTTACATAAAATAAATGTTCCCAGTCCATTTCTTAATTTTTGTTGTGTTTATTAAAATTTTAAGGCTGCATTTTGTAATCATTAAATTTAATATAAAAAACATATTGATACAACTTTTTGACTATTCAAAAATTATGTAGAGTCAGACCAAACTATCACTGCATGGCATTTGAAATGGCAAAGTGTGGCGATGTCACCATTACTGTCAAATTTCTATGAATGCCGTTTATAATAACACTCCCACACTTTGTTCCGTTAAAATCGGTGCAAAGTTAGCTTGGACGGACTCTATGTAGCAAAAAAAATCCTACCTTAATCTGTCATGGTCATAAATGAACGAATTACAAAGTTTTTTTATTGTATTGACAGCTTATTACAATATGGCTTCTCCAAAATGCAGTCTCCGCGCCGCCATGCGAACGTTCAAACTGTGCGATTTCCATTGTCCCCAGGCAAAATGATCATCAACGATTACGCGAGGAAGCACAATCTGAACATCTTCGACGGGCTTGAGCTGCGAAACTCGACACGCCAGTACGGACTTTAATACAGTAATATTAGTTGTTTCCAAGACAAACATGGAAATATTGCTGGAACAATACACACACACTAACACTGTTAAACTGAAAAAAAAAAAAAAAACAAAAAAAAAATAGACCGACTTCCAAAAATCCATTCTCAAAAAAATCTAAACCGCTTAAAGAAACAGATTTAAAAAAAATTGTTTAAAGATTATCATATATCGTTTTTACGCAGTAATCGAATAAATTACTTTTATAATTTTGATATTTGTGAAAAATCATGAACCTCAATGAGATAAAATTAAAAAATAGTTTTTAAAATGTGAACTTAAAAATAACATTCCGTTTAGTCATTAAATTTATTTGAAAAACATATAGAAGAAACCTCTACCTATCTAATCTATCTATTTATCACCTGTAGCATCACTCAAAGTTAATCTGAAAAAGCTTTGGCTTTCCCACGAACTGTGATTTGGTTGAGTACTAATATATATATATATTATTTATATATTATATATATATTTATTTAATATTTATTTAGTACTATATATTTATGTATGCTAGTACATATTTATTTTATTGCATAATGCAATTGATGTATTTTAGTTATTCGTAGACGTTAATATTGTAGTTTTCCTTCTTAAATATTATTGTACGTTCTGTAAGTTTGTCTATCTATCTAATTCGAATTTTCCACTCATTTACTCTAAGGTTAGCTGGAAGAAATCCCTTATAGGGATAAGCTCGCCTTTGTACCTAAATTTATATGAATTTCATGTTATCAATTTTTGTTTTGTACAATAAAGTGATTTACTACTACTACTACTACTACTATTTATTTGTATATTATATGTATCGTTGTCTGAGTACTCACAACACAAGCCTTCTTGAGCTTACTTTGGGACAATCTGTAAGAATGTCATATTATACCTAATAAATAAAACATAAAAATTAAGAAATATAGTCTATATGTATTTGTAAGCTAAATGATCTGGTACACGCAATAAATCTTTCTATAAAAATATTGAAAACGAATTTCTAATAAACTCAATCATAAACCCTAGCATAAATCCAAAAATCAATATTTATTTTTTGATGAATATAAATTCAATTTCAATGTTATAACGATAATTTGTGATAATTTGATGCTCCTAACTATAATTTTTAATTTTTTTATAAGTTTTATTTGTAATTAAATATTTTAAAATTCCTTGTAGCTGTGTTGGCGTAAGCTCTAAACTTATAAAAGTATCTTCCGCAATAAACAATAAATAAACAGTGATGCGTTTATAAAGACAACTGCAATAAATACACCAATGTATACAACAAAACAATATAAACAGGCATTAATCCTCATGGCATTAAGCCCTTTTGTACGTTTTGTGCAATAAAGATAAAGTTGCGGGCGACTAGCGACTAAAGCCACTAATGACACTTCATAGACGCCATTTTATGAAACGTGAAGCTTCAACACTCAACAGTTTATGCTAATAATGACAGCTGGCACCTTAATATGTACGAGGAAGTAATTATCAGTAGATTATCAGCCAATTTGTATGAAAAATGTTTGTGTGGTTTCAAAAGGAATGTCGATCGGGTTGAATTTTATGAAATAGAATTGAATTAGATACAATTAAATATCATACAAACTAAAATACACCTAAATTATATGCTAACATTTAAAAATATAATACAATATACCAAAAATGTAAGTAAGTAAGGTATTGTAGGAGATTTATTTGCTTTAAATATTTATTATTATCTTTTGCTTTTAAATGCACTCGAGTCACTGCTAAATTGACTTGTTTCTAAGCCGCTTTCTAAATAGATTTGTATATAAAACTGTTTTTTTTTTTAAATGCATATTGGTCATAATATCGTTACGTTTCGTGTTACATTACTATAACATTATCCTAAGCACTGTAATGAGCATCTTTAAACGATTATTTAAGAACACACAAAGTCACAACCGTCCTCTGGCGTTACGCCAGCCCAGCCGAGTCACAATGTGATAAAGATTCTATACAGTAAGAACACACAAAGTCACAACCGTCCTCTGGCGTTACGCCAGCCCAGCCGAGTCACAATGTGATAATGATTCTATACAGTAAGAACACACAAAGTCACAACCGTCCTCTGGCGTTACGCCAGCCCAGCCGAGTCACAATGTGATAAAGATTCTATACAGTAAGAACACACAAAGTCACAACCGTCCTCTGGCGTTACGCCAGCCCAGCCGAGTCACAATGTGATAAAGATTCTATACAGTAAGAACACACAAAGTCACAACCGTCCTCTGGCGTTACGCCAGCCCAGCCGAGTAACAATGTGATAAAGATTCTATACAGTAAGAACACACAAAGTCACAACCGTCCTCTGGCGTTACGCCAGCCCAGCCGAGTCACAATGTGATAAAGATTCTATACAGTAAGAACACACAAAGTCACAACCGTCCTCTGGCGTTACGCCAGCCCAGCCGAGTCACAATGTGATAAAGATTCTATACAGTAAGAACACACAAAGTCACAACCGTCCTCTGGCGTTACGCCAGCCCAGCCGAGTCACAATGTGATAAAGATTCTATACAGTAAGAACACACAAAGTCACAACCGTCCTCTGGCGTTACGCCAGCCCAGCCGAGTCACAATGTGATAAAGATTCTATACAGTAAGAACACACAAAGTCACAACCGTCCTCTGGCGTTACGCCAGCCCAGCCGAGTCACAATGTGATAAAGATTCTAATGATTATATACAGCTACAAGTAAATTGACTCAAGGGAGAAGAGACTCAAAGTAAATATTCGAGCATCAAATACGATACGTCTTTTTCAGTTAGTACTATAAATTAAATTTACTACTAGATGAAACGACGCTCAGAGTACGTTGTGTTTCAAATTTCAATCAATGTATTAGATTGAGATATAAAATAAGACATGCGTGCGAAACGGGCTAATTATAAGAGGTTGATGACGCTGAGTTGATTATTTCAGTAGGTAACTAGCTAACTTGTTTCACTTAAAGGCAACACAGAAAAAGAAAAATGTCTGTACCAATTTGTAACAATCAGTTTAACTCAAAAATATGACCTACTTCGTCGTTAGTCGGGTAAATATGAGTATTTCCCTGCTGCATTGCAATACGCTCACGTTAAATAACAAAATTGCTATTAGATTAATAAAAACAAGACAAGAATTTAAATTCTTTAAAGACTTTTATTAAATCTTTATAGATATAGATAACATTATAACAACAGTAAGATGTTGGTAAAAAAAATACGCAACAGTCAATAAGTTTTTCTTAAAATAATATTTTTACAATCTACAATACTAGTAAAGCTACTTAAAAAATACGAGTCAGGCCAAGATAAGTGTGCAACGATTTTGATAGCACACGCAGTACATGAATACAAGTGTTATTTTAAACGTAAAACTTCTATGAAATTATGACGTATAAATAACTGATACTGCGTGTGCTATCAAAATCGTTGCAGACTTAACTAGGTCTAACTCTAGTTACAATTTAAAAAATATTTAAACGTTTAAAAAAGTTGCAATCGTAGTTCTGAGGTAAAATTACGTATCTTTTTTTGAAGTCGGTTAAATAACAAATATGGTAGGTATATATCTAAATCTATCTCGCTCCATATCATATAAAAAAACAATCAAAAAAATAATATTGTCTTCGGTTACCGCGATAGTTACTCATGAAATAAAACTATTATAAACTATTAACCTATTATATTAAACTATTATTAACTATTATAAATTCAATATACGCGATATAATCCGTTTTCATAGTTTTATTTCAATCAAAAAAATAATAACATCATGGAAGTCGGTGTCAAATCGGATAAAATAGGTAGCGGCAAAGCTTATAATTTTTAGGTACACTTTCACCAATTCATTTATCATGTTTCATATACTTATTATACCTACATTGTTGTCAATATCACACCTTAAATGTTAACCAAAATTCATCACACGTTGGATTTTAACCAAAATTCGACGAGAAACTTTATAACTTCATATTTTCACACACGTTTCTGTTTTAAAGCTTTTTTAACTTATGTTTTTTTTTGTTTGTATCAACCTATGTTAGTTTTTTTTTGCTTTTGCGAATGTTGTATAATGTTTTTGTTAATTTCAGCTCCATTTCGGATGGCGATGAAAAACGCCCACCGCAACCTAAGCAAGTTTCAAAGTAAGGTTCCATTTAAATCATCCAAAAATCGTTACAAAACACAAAATAATAAAAACGTAAATTCATGTTCCGAAACTGACCTTTGGTTTCTACACACACAGACCGAATTTGCAACGTTTTACCCCCTTTTTCCTAAAACTAATAATACCAATCAATCAATGTTAGGGCAATATATGATGCTGGCCGATGATTTAGCCAACGTCAAAGTGGGATCCACGTGGGATCGAAGCAAATAATCCAGGTTATAAATAAATTTCAGCCAGCGTACGGTAATATATCAACATTAATATTTAAAATGTTAAATCATGGTCTCTAGGGCTTTAGCCAGACACGCTTAGAGGTAGAGAACACCAATACAAGAGTAAACAAGTATACAATAAACAAGCACGGGTAAATTAATTTCATTCATTCATTCAAAACGACGCGAAAAAATCGAAATTAAACTATCGTGAGACATATTTCAAAATTTTTAGATCACTACGGTTTCACTCACTAGTAATTTTAGTCGCTTTTGGCGAAAAATACTAGTGAGTAAAACCGTAGTGATCTAAATATTTTGACGCGAGAAAAATTAAGTTTTGTCTCTTTTTAACAAAGGGGCAACAGCATTTTATAAAGATAAGGATTATTTCGCGTTAACGAGTATTTCACCTTATCGACGTTCCATTGTATTATAAACAACTTTCATTTATCCTTTAGCCGCCCAGAGACCTATAAAAAAGACACTATAATTAGATTTTTTATTCTGCCAAATTAAAATTGGCTACTTGACAGTTTTTTGTAAATAATGTCAATCGATCTTGATTTTCCTGAGGATCAAATGTCTATATAGGACTCATGGCATTAAAGCAACACTAAGGTCAGACATGAGAGTTAAAGTCTAACGCTCGCACTCGACGATTGAAACGCCTCTATCATGATATTGTATTGTGACGTCACATTACTGTAGTCTGTCCTAAATATATCAGATCAAGAAAATTGCTATTTATTTTTCCATAAAATCTAAGGAATCGAATGGTGCCTTTTTTCTATTTGGAAGCTTAAAAAAAACTAAAGTTTGAGACAGGAGCCTTGTATTTTTTTATAATCTCAATATCTTTTTAAATTTCACTTTTTTTGTAATGGATGGCTCATTTTCTATCCATTTGTCTAAATCTTGTTATAATATTCAACATGTGTCAAGTACCCAATTGCATTTGTCTTGACAGAATTTTAATTCGGGAGCGGCTAGAGGTTACAAAGACTTATAATTGATAAGAAATATGAGTCACGCTTATATCACTTGCGTACACTACGTATAGTAGCGAAGCGTTTACATACAATGTACCGAGGCTACAACGTTGCAAGTTCGGTCCACACAACACAATGTGTCATAACACATTAACAACAATGTTACACACCCACACATACTAATTTGCTAAGTTGATAAAAGAGTGGTGTGTCAGCCGACGAATCAGAACATCACTAACCCAGTCGTGATTTCATTTCCACAGTGACCGGACGAAGGTGGAGAAATTCGAAATTTAAAAAAAAGTGACCACATTTTATTTATAGTGATGTGCAAGTGATACAATTTTTATTTTGTTTTCTCTTGTAGGAAAATGCTGAGCGAGATTAATAATTTTAGTGGTGTGCTATCTTCATCGATGAAGTTGTTTTGCGAATGATACTATGTTTTTCAAGTGCTGTGTTTTGTGGACTGTGCGGTGACTGTACCTGTAAATAAGCTTCGTTGGACATTATGTCTTACAAATTGGATCTCATGGTAAGTGCTAGCATTACAACTTAACTCTGAGCGAATTCCTTTGACTCTTATGTCACATGAACCTATCCGCCGCCATTCACTCCAAGTTACGCTCTCGTAGATATAAACATTAAAATAACGTATATCTATGTCTGGTACTAGTTGTCGTTGCTAGAAATATTAATAAAAATAAATTAGAGCAAGTAAAAAAGTTCCACTCGCTCGTTTTCTTATATAGGAGCTTTTTGGCGGTTCGTGTGACTGAGTTATTAGTTTTTACGCTCAACGTCAGCGTCAAGGTAATTCGCTTAGATTTTCGTACCTAAGTCTACGTTAAAGCCTCGGTTTAAATCGACAAACGTGACAACGCGATACGACAGGTGATTTGACAAAGCAAGACTTGTCAATGGTATGAGTCGTATTCGCTTTCGTCGCTCATTTAGAAGAACGAGGCGTTTTCACTATTAACTATCTTGATAGTATCATTTACCCTTATTTATAAAGAAAAAAGTTAAACTTGTACTTTTTTCCCATTTATTGTTTTTCAGGTACCTATTTGAATAAAATACGATTTATCTGTCTATCTCTAAGTTACATATAAACTTTTAAAAAACTAGGATATTATGGTGGTGTATTGCACTGTCATCAAAAACAGTATTAAAAACACGAAGTCTTGAATCTTGTGTAAAAAAACTTGTAGTCTGGCAAGTGGCAAACAAGTTTTTCACTAAGTAGAAAAAAAAAAACTATAAATACGTAATTTTTTTTGAGTTTATAATACTAAGAAAAAATACAGTAAGATTCTCTTTACTTATGCTCTGTTGACAAACGACTCTTGCTCTACCTACCTACTTATAAATTTGTGAGAAACCAAGCCTTACTTTTCTTTATAGTTTATATACATAGGCCGGTTTTTTTTGGGGGGGGGGGGGGAGGGGGGGGGGGGCAAAAACTAACCACCCTGTAACGTCATTTTTCTGTTCTGTTCTCCTTAAGTATTTTAGGACTGGTGGTGATGGCATTATGGCTTGAATTGAGGATTTCTTATATTCGTAATATGGTCCGTAAAGTCCCCGGCAAATTCACCTTCCCATACAAACGGAGTTCCGTTCTCATTTTAAAACTACTAACGAAATTTTGCATATACAATGACACGAGGTATATCTAGGTCTGTAATTAGTTTATATAGCTCAAGTTTATAAAACAAACGAAATAGAGCAAAAACAAGTTTCGTGCGAAAAACTTAATATCGCTGTATTTTTTTACTATGGTATCTGAAGCTACATAAACTAAGTACAGACCTACTTTATCTTATTGTAAGTACAAAGTTGCAGAGCAATCTATTTAGCTAGTCGTTTTAAAATGAGAAACCTACCTACCTAATAAACACGAATATAAAACATATTTATATTCGTGTTTATTAGGTACTGATTATTAACAAATAACAAGTTACATTAATGAAACAATGTTGGAAACCGACGGTAACCGGCGCTATTAAAATTATCTCTTTAATTTTAATTACGCACACATATACATCGTTATAAAATATTTACGACTAAGCAACAAATAAAAATTTATAATTGCGAGCGTAGTAGTTATTTAATTAAATTTTGGGTTTCTGGACGTATTTTGCAAATTGCAAAAACAATTGTACTCAACTTTTTTGTGGGCAATTAAATATGAAATACCTTTATGAATGACAGATATGAAATATTGTTTTATTTTGCTTTTCAAAATAAAACTATTTAATATTAATAGGGCATCGTCCGTCCAGTGGCGCCCTCATTAGGGGATTGTGGTTTCTAATATACTATCGTGCCCCCGCCAAGACGAGCCAAGCGAAGCGCAACCTACCTTTTCTCGAAACGCTTCGTCGTTTTTTGAACCCTCATAACTTGGGTTTGGATTATACCAGATTAACAAAATTCTCGAGATATGATGTCAATAGTGGACTTATTAATCATAAAAAGTTTCAATTGCATAGCTCTTATATTTGAGATTTTATTGATATCTAAACAAAACGATTTCGTCACTCACTCACTGATGATCATTCATTAAAATTCTTAGGGTACTTCCTGAAGTCCTAGAAAGCTGAAATTTGGTATGTAATCTAGTATTAGGGCACAAACAACAGGAAAAACCCTAAAACATGAAACTTTTACCTCCCAAACCCTTAAACTAGGAGATGGAAGTTTGTATGAGACTTCCGCAAATTTTGATGCTAGAGGTCTGAAAATTGATATAGGGACTCCTTGTTATAAACAATAAAATAGATATTTTAGGATTGTTATTAAATCACCCCCCTTCCTTTAAATTAGGGGATGGAAGATTGTCACAGTAACCTACAAAAACTTGTGTAACCCTACCAAAAACATTTTCATGTAAAATATTGCCAAGACGACCTCGGCTCGACGATATGGCTCGCACCGGCAAAAATTTCGACTGGTACCGACGCGACGCCGCGATCTGGCCGCCGCTTGCCGGGTGGTTATGGCGTTTACCGCGAATGCAAAAGCTTTGGGTTGGCACCCCATCACTGGAGGATTTGGTCACTTTTTCTTTAGTATACGATATCTGTTTCAGTTCTGAATTGGCAATTCACGATTTTTTCTTATAGCACAAGATATAGCATGTAATACTCGTAGTGTATTATACTGCCCTAACCGCTTCTAATTATATGCAAGAAAAGCAAGACTAAATACATCATGCTTTTTATTTTAATACTTCATTTCACTGGTTCACACGCAAAATTGACGGACCGTAGAATTCATCAACAATAAACATCAATATATTATTATATGATTATGAATTTGAATGCAACCGATGCGTAACTTTAAATCGTTGGCACTGTTTCAAAATGAGTTACTGCTCTTATGCTATAAGCGCGGCAGTTTGTACGCGCTATTTTTCCTTTGACATACATATATAAGCTCATTTAATTAACATTTATTGACATTTGTAAGTGTTACATTTAACGGTGTTAAACGTACACCACGAAATGGGCAACTCAGCAAAATGCCGACTTGGAAGCCAGCGCTGGTTTTCTGTATCACAAAATACTTTACAATTGTACAAATCGACAATATTGTTACGTTGTAGATAATGTGTTACATGTACAATTATTACATACATATCAAAATACATACATAGCTCATTTTAATATGCCTAAATTGAAAAAGAAACCGGCCAAGTGCTAGTCGGACTCGAGCACTGGGTTCAGTACCATTACGGAAAAAACGGCAAAAAAATCACGTTTGTTGTATGGGAACAATATTTATTAACTTTTATTATTTGTTGTTATAGCGGCAACAGAAATACATCATCTGTGAAAATGTCAACTGTCTAGCTATCACGGTTCATGAGATACAGCCTGGTGACAGACAGACAGACGGACAGTGGAGTCTTAGTAATGTGATACCATAAATGAATTTGGCACTCCCGATTTATACGAAAACGATACCAAACCTGGCCTAGTAGCTTCACTGATGTAGATATCAAGATACAATTGAGAACCTCAAATAAACTTTCAATTGATGATATCTCGAAAACTATTCAAGACATCGAATAATTTGACTAAATTAAACTTGTATCTAATTAAATTAGATCGATATCGAATCGAACCGAAATCGATTAAATTTTAATCATTAGGACGCAGAATAAACGATACCAAATAGGTAACATTGTGATTGTGGCCCTATTACAGACAGACAAAATTTTCTTAGTGAGGCTATAGGTACTAATAGCCCTTAATGTTTCATTTTATGCTCAAACTATAAAGCTATGAATGAAACAATTTTACAACAGTTGTCATTTACTACATATCACTATATTATTCGATTCAGACAAGGACAGACAGAAAACAATAGTTAAAGATGCAGACTTTTTTTCAAACAAGTTATGCCCGCGGCATCGGCGATGTGAATTTGGGACTATGCCATGTTAAGATGGACTTCTTAAAATAAAATAGCCTAGATTCATCCTTAGAACGTTTTCACATTGTCCGATCCGATATTGGATGTCGCATACGACCACAAAGGTGCCAAATTTAAAAGTGCCTTTTTATATCTGTTTATCCACTTAATTATTACCTAATTATTGTTCAAAATATAGCGTTAATACAAAAAATTACGTACTTGCCGCCATAGGATGCTCTCTAGCTGCTGTTTTTTAAGGGTTCATCCGGCGTCCGATATCTGATTGGACAGTGTGAAAGCGCTCTTAGGGTTGAAGATTTTCATAGATTAACCGACCAAGTAACGAATTAGCTAAACCATCATATTTAAGAAACAAATTTATGACGTTTTGTAACCTTTTTATTTTGGCAAATATATTCCGACACACCCGGGCATGCATATTGCGAAGGGTGGTATTCCATCTGTCCAATCTTGGTCCAACGTGTATTTGCGTTTCACATTTTGCTTAATGAGAGAGTGAGACGCAATGCACATTGGACACAGATTTTCAACAAGTGGAATACCACCCCAAGAGCAATGGCTTGTCAGGAGGCCCCGGGATGTCAGGCCTTTGCACATAGCATGACCGGCCCGGGCCAGTACCGTGCCCGCACCGTCGCACTCCCGAGCCCCGGTCATGACGTAATGCTTTCCATAGAAAACAACGCGCCGGAAGCTCCGGCCCGGACACGGCCCGGTCTAACGTGAGTCATCCTTTATGCAACAGACATATAGTAACTTTCGTATTTTTCTTATATTCTTATACAGCACATTTTTTAAATACTTTATAAAATCAAATCAAATCTTTGTTTGTTTGCAATTGTATTTTACTGATCCGTACGAAATTCCAGAATCTCACGCACTCATTTACCGTTTCTTTACTAAATTAGCCACTTACTACATTGACCTTTTATCATCAACATCATAACTTAAAAGCTTTGCTCTTGTCGGTGGAGTAATTGCCAGTCCTTTCTTTCCTAAGCCAATCTTTTGATTTGCTCGTACGATGCATTCTCTTTTACTTGGCTCAGATATGAGATTCTAGGCTTTCCACTGCCTCTCGTCTTTTTCAATTTTGCCTTCCAGGATGTTTAGGAAAAGGTTGTCGTTTCGTATTAGGTGTCCTAACATCTTGCCTCTCCTATTCTTTATGGTATTTAATAAGCTTCGCCTTTCTCCTACCATATTCAAAACCTCTTCATTCGTCTTTCTTTCAGTCCAACTAATCCTTTCCTTTGACCTTTACAACAATAATATCTTTTAAATTATTGAAAACGACAACGAGCCTTATCAAGCCCTAAAATCATAAATCGAGCGCACTGTACCACAATTAAGGATTGTAAAAATGTTAAATCGTACCTTTTAATGGTCCAAGTTGTAAAACTGCAATAATACCGTGTGGTGCAGACTTCGCAGAAATGCTATAAAAAATTGCAATTTATGTTATGGCCCGTAGTATTGTTAGTTTTGTGTTGCCAACGTAATCCCTACTTAATATTATAAATGCGCAAAGTAACTGTCTGTATGTCTGGGCCCACTGACAATCAGTCCGCCGGACGATATCGGCCTGTCAGTTAGAATAAAAAAATTACAGTTCCGGACAACTGACAGGCCGATATCGTCCGGCGGTCTGATAGTCAGTGGGCCCCTTTACTTCTTCACGCTTAAAGAGATTAGTTGAGACCCAAAGAAAGACATAGGATATTTTTATCAATTATCATCCACGCAAACGAAGTTGCGGTCAGAAACTAGTGTTATAGGTTACTTTGAGAGCTGTGGATATACGCTAATACCCGCTTAATAAGATTCTGAAGGGACTACATCAAAAAACCGTTTTAAGCGGGAAAGCGTAGGTATAACCGTGCAAATAATTATTTGGTTCCGGTTTCAGCGTAAAATGGCGTATTACGTTGGAAATCGTATTCAACGTGGTCGTATTAGGCGGGTTCTACTCTATCTTATGAGTACCTCGTGAGTCTAAATGTACATATTCATTGCAATCTAATTTGAACCTTTCATGAAACAAATAAAGTAGCATTTCTTTTGTTTCACTGCGTTGTAAAACAAATGAAATTCGATCCAATTTACTCATAGAACAAGGTTCAAATTAAAAATTGAATAACTTTCTATGGTGGGTCTTACGAGGTTATACATATAAGAGAGTAGACTAAATTGTAATACCTATTTTGATACAACACAAAGTCGGGATACTGAAAAATGGACTTTACTCGTCGGTAGACTATCAAATAAAATTTATTTTTGTACAAAAATACAATTGAGCATATTCATCGTTATTTAGCTTTTCCTAATGCGGACATCACTTAAAAGTAACTAAGTAACTATATCTACATTACAATTTAGTTAAGTATTTATATTGGTCTATTATTGCCATAGACAATTAGATAGAGATGTGTGAATGAGAGGGTGGCCTTTGCTCAGATGTGGGATGTGGGACATCATAGGCTAACACATAATTATATTTTTTTACTATTTTACACTATATGGGAGTATTGGGAGAGATCGATACAAATACTCCAAATAAATGGTAGCTGTAACTGGCGAAAGGACCTGGCCTTAACACTGATACATTGTTTCATACCCCATCGAAGCATTCCAATTAAGACAACAGAATCGTAAAACTTAATTACTCGCCATCATACCCGTGGCCGCCATATTCCTACGTTTTAAATGTTAACAATTCTTCAACCAATCAGCGTCGTACGCGCTCGTAAAAACTACATCACTGCCTAGAAAACTGTACGGTAATGTGAACATTCTGATGATAGTTTGAATATGTCTGGACTTAGTGCGTTTTTGAAATGTGTGATTTGTGGGCGTTTAATGACTTCGTTGTTATGTTCTAAATGTTATATTTACATGTAGACACGTATCCTTTATTTTTACCTTGCTGCTAAAAGGGATAGAGAAAGTACATACATATTATCCTTTCCTGTCCCTCTCAGCTCTCACAGAAAGTGTTTTAAAAAGGATAGACGTAATAATAAATGATTTTTAAAATACCGGCCAAGTGCGAGTCAGTCTCGCGTTCCAAGGGTTCCGTACATTTTTTTTAATGTGAAACGTGAGTGAAATGTCTTTAAAAAACCCATAGGCGTGTGATCAAAATCTTACTAAGACTAGGCGTCTTTGGCCAACTTTAATGGCAAGCAGTACTTGCTTGCACTTCCTATACGAATTCCTTACGGAATTACGATATAGCTAGAGAGACTGGTGCTGCCATCTATCTAACTTCGGGAACAAATCAAATTATTTTTATTAAATATTTTGATTTGTGTTTTTGTGAATTTATGTATAGATGGCAGCACCAGTGAGAGCTGATACTTTTCAAATGCTGGAACAATTTCTATCAAATATCTAAGAACCATCGCAAGAAAACGTAAAAAACCGCACCGAAATCGGTCCATCCGTTGGAGAGCTATGTTGCTACAGACAGACAGACATTGGCGTCAAACATATAACACCCTTCTTTTTGCGTCGGGGCTTAAAAAGAGGTCCGAAATGGCCTTTTTTGCTTTGCGAACTTGGCTAACACACGATAGTGTACTGTACTAGATATTTGTACAAACCGCAACGTTGATTACCCGTATCCCCCATAGAATACCATTTGCCTGCGGTAGGTCGCCATAGGGATCATGACACATGTTGAATTTCATAACAAAATGTAGTTTGAAGTGTGTAAAAGTCCCTTCTTTTTAGTTTACATATAGGTACATGCATACATATAATCACCCCTATTACCCGGAGGGGTAGGCAGAGACCACGGATTTCCACTTGCTACGATCCTGACATATCTCTTTCGCTTTCTTCACTTTCATGACATTCCTCATACACGCTCGCCGGTTTAGGGTGCTCTTGAACTAGCCTTTATTCAGGATTTCCCCGATCTGATCAGAGAAAGTCCGCCGAGGTCTGCCACTTCCAACTCCCGTTTCTACCACTCCCTTTTACACTCTCTTTGTTAGGCCTTCTTTCACTCATTCTTTCCACGTGTCGAAACCATCTCAACATACCATTCTCAATTTTTGTCACTACACTTCGTTCAGTCCACACTTTTTTTTTTTTTATTAAAAAAGGCAAGCATTGGACCGCAATCTCACCTGATGGTAAGTGCCGATGCAGTCTAGGATGGATCATGCTTACCTAAAAGATGTCTATTCACTCTTGATTTATAAAGATCCAAGTTATAGTGGACTGGGAATATATTTGCAGGAAGTGAATTCCACTCCTTAGCCGTTCGCATGATAAAGCTGGATGCATAGCGCTTAGTACGAATCAGTGGCAGAGTAACGACGTAAGGGTGAAACGCAAGTCCGCGTCTAGTCCCACGGTGGCAGAATGGAGATTGGGGGGATTAAATTATGTAATCCCATCGCACACTCCCCGAAATGTATCCTGTACTTTTCCCTTCTTCTCCCTTCATCTTTTTTGTTTTTCATATATAACTCCTAAATGGTGGCCAATAGGGCAAGAGGCATAAAATGTTGTTATAGGTACATATAAGTAATCTACATAAAATGTTCTACGAAAGAGGTACGAAAGGTGTACACTTTGTCGCTAGGATCAATAGTCACAGCCAGAATTTGAGTTATATTAGCTGTCAAATTCGAAGCACGAATTTGTCTTAGACTTAACACATTTAATTTTCATTAGAGTTTGAGACCTCTAATGTCAGAATACTGCATCTTTTTAAACGGGTTATACAACTACATTAACTTTGTAGAGACCAGCACTTATCTCAGAAATTAGACATTTAAGTAGGTTATACCACACCTAAAATTATTGTGTACTGGCTTTTGACAGCGACTTCGTCTGCGTGGAATTAGTAATTTGGGTAACAAAATTTTTAAACAAATCTGCTTTTAAATCCATCCTTTTTTTCGACCCCAAATTGGTCCACTCTATAATTTTGCACCCCATTTCTTACTGGGATTATTTCGGGGATAAAAATCCCCATACTAACCTATCCCCATACCAAGTTTCTAAATCGTTTTAGCCGTTATTGATTCCCCATACGAATTTCAACCCCCTTTTCACCCCCTTGAGGAGTGAGTTCTGGGATAAAAAGTATCCTATGTCCCCGGGACGCAAACTATCTGTATACCAAATTTCAACTGAATCGGTTCAGCG
The DNA here is from genome assembly GCF_947568885.1 of Cydia strobilella. NCBI lineage: Eukaryota > Metazoa > Arthropoda > Insecta > Lepidoptera > Tortricidae > Cydia > Cydia strobilella. The sequence continues at coordinate 4,376,181 of NC_086056.1, forward strand.
GTTTAAGCGTGAAGAGGTAACAGACACACAGACAGACAGACATACTTTCGCATTTGTAATATTAGTATGTATTAAGCAGAAACGTCTGCGAACAGTACCACAATGCTTAGATTTATAGGAAAAGTGGAAAAACTCACTATCTCGGGCGAGACTCGAATTCGCGACTCCAGGATACCAGCCCTCCGGTACAAACTGAGCTACCGAGACACCCGTTTATAGCGGACATTTCAACCCAATCCATACTAATATTATAAATGCGAAAGTGTGTCTGTCTATCTGTCTGTCTGTTAACTCTTCACGCTTAAACCGCTGAACGGATTTAGATGAAATTTGGTATAAGAGATAGTTTGAGTCCCGGGGAAGGCCATAGGGTAGTCATTTAAGGGGGTGAAAAGGGGGTGGAAGTTAGTATAGGGAATCGATAAAAAGCAGATTGGAAAAAAAATAAGCTACCCAAATTACTAACTCCACGCAGACGAAGTCGCGGGCAAAAGCTATAGTACTTAATATGCGTCTTAGGGGTGCCTGGCTACCCAATTAACAGTAGGCGCTTAATATAAGGGTTAAAACAGATCTACATAAGCGCTTGTTTACTCCAGAGGTTCTATTGATGTTCTAAAAATAGAACTCCGTAATATTCCCGGATTGGGCACAATGGGCACATATCTTTCCGACGCTCTCTCTTTCGATACAGTCGAGAGTGATACAAGAAAGTAGCGATTGCGATACAAGGAACTATAAAATACTTTTTATGCCCTGTTTAGAAGCTTAAGTAAAAATTTCTGCTGCTTATTACTTTTATATGTAGATGTTAAGATTTTAGAATTCACTTAAGATGCATTATAGCGACCTGTTAAAGACCTTGATGTCACTAGAGCCTGTAAGCTAAGAATATGTAGCTAATCTACAGCCGTTCTATGTCTTTAGGTGATAAAATAAATGCTAAGTGTCGCCTAATTGTTTGTTAGGTAGCTAGGTTATACAGCTATGCAAATGTTAAGTTATGTAAAAGAGAAGCGACCGTAACAATAAGGTGATCTGTAAGCATGCATGATTACATGAAATACCTAAGTAATGGAAAGTTGATTATTACTGGATCGAATAAAATAATGCCTTTGTCTTCTAACGGCAATCAACGGCACCCTATGAGCATAGGCAGACTAGTAAATATTTAAGACGAACAAACCTTCATACAACAAAGCGTTCCGCGCCTCTCTTTTCACTAATTTACCATTTTAGTTTTAGGTATATGTACTTACGTTTAAAATCTGTCACTGATTTTATTCGTTTGTTTTTGGTCGCTGTGTAAAAACATAGCCTTCTAGGCATATTTAATCATTTAATGGCCATTTAGATTTCGAAACCATTTTTCTAAGGGCTTAAAATAATTTATGCTTTTTATCTAGTTTTGTGACTATTAATAACTGAGGTCAGTTAAGGTCAATTTTACGTTTAAGAATTATAAATGATGATGATATAGATGGCAGTTTTCATACGAAAATACATTGACTTGCACTTTTCTTAGACAATGTACAATGACTTAACAAGATCTTGACATTCAGTGATTGGATTAGTATATGCACCTCCCCTAGTAGCATTTTGGTACGGCATATGCACAGTATATGCACCTCCCCTAGTAGCATTTTGGTACGGCATTTTGTTGGGCCTATGTAAGTAAACAGAGGCCCAACAAAATACCTTTTTTTTGACGCAGGGGTAAATGCATTTACGCATCTCACCCCCGGGCTGGGGAAGCCCATTGGGGGGTGGTATGTGGGACTCGCTCCTCCTAAAACTTCCTCTGCTAACCAGAGGAAGAGGAGGAGAATACCCACTAACATCCCCTGCGGCGTTTCCGTCTATGCCGTTGAGGGGGGTGCTACTAGCGTCTTTTACAACTTTCTTGGCCACCTCCTGTCTCCATCATCAGATGAGCTACCATAATATTGCATTGTCACCTGACTTACATATGTACGCAAATTTTCAGCTTCATTTGAAGTCGGGAAGTGGGTCAAATTTAGCTTGCAAGTTTTGACCCGTAGATACATAGGTACATTGCAAGTTAAATAAAAGCTTGTAAAAGCGTAACAAATTGATCAGGAAAATCTATCTGAGAACGGTTGCTAACCAACTTTAAAATTGTTATAGATCGAGAGCAATGCGATGGGGTCATTTTGTGCTGAAATGTAAAAAAAACTAATTTTCATTACTATCAAGTGTATTTAGTTAGTTATGCTGGGCATTTTCCGCAAATCGACATCCAATGTGCCTATTTTGCGTGAAACGAGGTAGCGCTACTCTAACCACCCCAGCTCCTCCACGAAGCCTAGCCTAAGTCTTCAGGTTGCTAGTTGCCTCTTTTAGATTCTTATGGATTGCCTAGGTATATGTCTTCAATTCACTCCAGTACTTGTTGTGCAGTTGTCTGTGATGTTGTTCTAGCTGGTTGTGTATGTAGGATATTGGTAGAGGCATAATTGGCTCGGGTCAATATGGTGTTTCTGAACCTTTCCTGGCCAGTTCATCCGCTGCATCGTTTTATCAAGTGTATTATGCTATTGTACAATTAGATTGATAAAACATACTTCGTTTCAACTACTTATTATGTACATGATTATGTTAATTACTTGGCGTCTAAGTGCTTATTCATATACACGTGTAAGTCTAGGCCAATAAGTTATCAAAGATACTACACGGAAGGTCTTTTAGATCATATTGTGATTGTGGGACAGAACAGCAACACATATTATTTACCAAACCCCTTTATTGTTGTAATAAGGGATTTTTCCCGGTACTGGTTTTCTATACAAATAATACCAGGAACATTTTAGTTTCCGTGTAGGGGAGCCATATTATGGCTAATCTACACGATGGCCCAACGTAGGCCAAACTAAGGGCCGCAGCTACATATGCGGTGGAATGAGATAGCAATATCACTTGCTCCCTCTAATGCATAAATGCGTCCCTTACATAGACATAGTATATACAAGTAGTTATAAACGCGCCACCGAGCGACCGAGGGTAAAAGAAAGAATATTCATTATACAATTTGGGCAGCATAGGATTTTTTCTCTTTCACTCTTATAAATTTCGGTATTTCGCCATCGCCTCCTAGCTATGATGCCACCCGGTCGGTGATAAGGACAAAGCATGGCACTATTTTCTCTTTCCTCTTATAGGAATCGCAATATGACTATCTTTCTCTATCAAAGAGTGTCAGGCCCTTAGGCCCTTAGATTGGCCTACGTTGAGCCATAGTGTAGAGGAGCCATTACACAAACCGACCAAGTCCCACAGTGAGCTCAATAAGGCTTGTGTTGTGGGTACTAGACGACGATATAATAATTATAATGTATTTATAAAAATATAAACATACATATACCTACATATGTAGTTAGGAAACATCGATAACTCAGGAACAAATATCCGTGATAAACACACAAATAAATGCCCTTACAAGGACTCGAACCCGGGACCTCCTACTTCGCAAGTAGCGTCACTACCAGGGATCGAATACCGGTATATTTTTCATACAAATTAACCGGTATTCAATTTCGATATCTCGGTTGCTTATGTATATTTTTCCATTTCATTTAGGTGATCTGATAACTCATTGTCCTTACCGAAATACCATTCTACAATATCAAAGATATATTTCGAATGTTACGTGATATTTTGATTTTAAGTTATACCGGTAACGATCCCTGGTCACTATGACTGACTAATAAAACCGACTTGACTTTGACTTTGAAGGCCGTTCAACAAGTATTCTAAAATTAATTTTAATAACAAAACTTCCGTGAGACACAGACATATTAAACATATTAAAACGGGTCACTCACGTATTTCGGTCGGAGTGAAACATGTCGAGCGTTTTCGACTTAAAATACGTGAGTGACCCGTTTTAATATGTTTAATATATTTTAAAATTAAGTTAGTTATCTTTTAAGTACATTTGCCATTCAATATCACTTCAATTAATGTTTCAATTTAATTGCAATATTGCTCTTCGCAACCGTGTTGACCTGAGATAAAATATATCTCTGTTTACAAAGATAGTTTCATTATAACTCATTGTAATCTTACAGTCAGTTAAGTAGGTACAGTAAGCAGCAGAAGTTGCTAAGCGGGCGAGGTGTTCAAAATTACCTTGACACGCTCTTATTCTCGTAACAATTAAGTCGCGTCAAGATCATTTTAGAATAGACTACTTTATATTCGTAAACACACAGACAATAGACATACATTAAAAGAACATAGTGAAAATAAAGTTTTACGAAATGGCCTCCTCAGCATGCTGCTGGCGACTTCCAGCGCTGATCTTCCGGTGAGACCATCAAGTGAGAATCACGGAAGGTAATAGACAAAAATAAAGATAACATAATGGAAAGAAACATAAAATATGGTGAAAAATAAATTACACACAGTTTACACAAACTTATACAAAAAACAGATACATGACGACATAAGTACATGACACTAAATTAAAGTAGAATTGCACAGATCAACCGATGTACCGGTCCGGTCGGACCATATCGTGGCGCGACATTAAGCGTGCATAACTAGCGCCAGTGGTAGCTACACGACATTAAATTCAATGACAGAATTGATAAACATAATAAAGTGAGTGAATCTAATATTTTATATTTTGAACACCTGGTCCGCTTAGCAACCTGCTGCTGGCTGTACTATAAAATATTAATTACCCTTGTTTGACTGATGTTCTTCAAGGCAAGAATACGAGGAGATAAGATAACGTACCAGTTAAATATGTAGTTACAAAAATCGTCCTTTCAATATTTCAGTAAATCACATTTACAATCGGGTCTATCGCGAATTTATTTTGTTACCTTTATTTATTTACTAGCTTTTGCCCGCGATTTCGTCTGCGTGGAATTAGTAATTTTGGTACCTAAAATTTTAAACAAATCTGCTTTTAAATCCATCCTTTTTTGCACCCCCAAATTGGTCCACTCTATAAATTTCCACCCCATTTTTTACACCCTTTTAATGATTTCGGGGATAAAAATTATTCTATATCCTTCCCCACCTCAAACTCCTCCTCAAACTATCCCCATACCAAGTTCCATCTAAAACGGTTCAGCGGTTATTGATTCCCAATACAAATTTCCACCCCCCTTTTCACCCCCCAACCTATGTCCTTCCCCGGGACTCAAACTATCTGTATACCAAATTTCAACTAAATCGGTTCAGCGTTTTAAGCGTGAAGAGGTAACAGACAGACAGACAGACACACTTTCGCATTTATAATATTAAGTATGGATTTACCGACGTTTCGACTCAGGTTTCACTGGTCGTGGTCGCGGCTAACTGACGTCCTAGTCGGGCTAGCACAAATGATTGGCGCGAGAGTATCTCGCCGCGACATAGACTACCCTTCCCTCTTTAATTAATACAGTTAGTAAAAGACGGGTAGTCTATCTCGCGGCGAGATACTGTCGCGCCAATCATGTGCTCGGCCTACAGCAATAGCCCCGACCCAGCGATAGCGATAGACCCGATTGTAAATGTGATTTAGGTAATATGTGTTCAAAGTGCGAAGGTTTCAAATGTTATAGTATTTCAACTGGTTACGGTGGTTACGAAATCAAAATGCTGTAGTATTGTACCAAATATTGCTTATCAATTTTAAATAAATAACAACATATTCTGTTCCAAGTTGCCATGGTAACGCCAAAATATTTTCAACTGACTGCCCCAAGGAGCTTACACACACATTGAGGCGCAAACATGACGTGCGTAGATGAAAAGGACAATTCGACATTGATTGGTTTTTGTGGAGTCCCCAATCCGCATTGTGCTAACGTGGCTGCCTGTTGCCACGTGCAGTGGGACGTAAGTATATATATATATATATTTATTTATTTATTTAATCTTTATTGCACAAAAGAAAACCTTACAGTACAAAAGGCGGACTTAATGCCATAAGGCATTCTCTACCAGTCAACCTTAAGGCATACATATACATATATATACATATATATGTATATATATATATATATATATATATTTATATATATATATATGATCGTGATGATGATACAAGTTTAATATCACGAATTTTCGAATAAATGTCCGCAAGAAAATAGGAATAAAAAGCCACTGTACCCAGGCTATTTTTTCCGAGCCACTGTTTCCTACCCTACCCTTTTAGTCTTAGTAATCCTGCTTAAAAATAAAAATAAAGATTTTCTCTAAATCACATTTGACACTACATACATGCTAACCACACTGACACTTCTATGTCACAACTATGTGCAAGCATTAAATGTCTCTATAGTTTAAACTGTGTCACTAGTTATTTATTAATAATTAATTAGGTAAGTACTAACTTTCGACTATTTCATTATTTTCCACTGTTTTTTGTTGACGTGATCAGGTCCTGGCAGAAAATCAGTGCTTTTCCTAATGGGTGAAGCGTAATACTGAGCCAGAACCTTTTTGTTTTGCTGCGACGCACACAGGATTTTTATTTGTATAAAACAGTATTTTTATGTATTTTTTTCCTTTTCCTCTACATATTATGTAAAAATCGGTGTGACTTATTTGTTGTTGTAATTTTTATTTATTTTCTGGATTGTTCTGTGTACCTATGTCATTTCTGTATTTGAATATTTTGTGTGTATTGTGGCAAACAAATAAACAGTTTATCTATCTATCTATCTATCTATCTATCTACCCTACAGTTGAGTCGCTCGCGGCACAATTCCCGTGGGGTTATTTTTGAGCTCTAGAATAGAATAGAATAGAAAGTTCGTTATTGTTTATCATTTTTGTTACATACAAATATGTCCGCCAAAGGGGTGTGTCCTTAATGTAAAAATCTATACATTTATTTTATGTCGTGTAGCCAACTTACGGCTCACAAGAAAGTGTTATGTATGACCTACGTTAGTAATGTAATTACACTTTTTATTTTATTTTTATTAATTGTTATTTAGTTTTATTTTAAAAGATGTTCCCTCGAGGGTAGACTCCTTTTACTTAGCTCTAGAAGACTTCTATTAATTATTCTAATTCGTTGAATAAAAAAAAAATTGTATGTATTAACTTTCAGTGGAAACTGTTTTGGATGTGTTAAAATATCTTTCTAGACTAAGAATTGTATATGCTGTTTGTTTCCCTAATCAATAAAAAATAAAAATAAAACCTTATTCGGTGCAAAAGCAAACCCTACGTTTTAATTACGCGTTTTTTGTACGCAACGCAGAAACGGAATCATTGTACTACGTCCGAAGCCGTCCTGAATTACGCATGCTTTGTGGAACTCTTTATTGTACAGAATACGCAGATACAAATATGGTAAAGAATAGGCAATATAAAAGCGAGCTTTTCCCTTAAGGAGCCACAAGAGTACATTTGAGTAGTTGAGAATTGATAATGAATGGTAGACAAGTACAGTAGACTACTGTTCAGCGGGCGCAGCATGGTTGCATTTTTATCGCCTCAACTTGTCACTTTCGCACTTACAACTTGTTAAAACGTGACAGGCATGGTGACAGGTGATAAAAATACGACCGTGCTACGCCTGCAGTAGACTACAGAAATGTCGATAAAAAAATCAATACAGTACAGCCTCGCTAATCCGATGACCCGGTAATCCGGACGGCCTCGTCGTGGGCGCATCGCCGAAATTGGCTGAAGATAATGACTGTTAGTCCCGAAACTACGTTTCGCCGTTGACTAAAAGACCGTGCCCTCAAAATAAAGTGCGAAAATGAGAGCAAGAGTATTTATGTACTTAGTTTCATTATTATGTTAATAGGCTAGACCAGCCATTCTCAAAGTGTGCTCCGCGGACCCCTAGGGCTCCGCTAAGCCTCTGTTGGGGCTCCGCGAGAATACTTGACGAACACTCCACAATGACGAACGAAATTTTATAATTTGGGGCTCGGTCAAATATTTCGCTTTCCAAAAGGGTTCCGTCACCAAAAAAGTTTGAGAACCGCTGGGCTAGTCCGAAGCGAATCGGATTAGACTACAAATTTGTTGATATTTACAATTTTTCTTATGACTCGCAAAACAGAATAAAAGGAGAGACGTGTACCTACGGTGTCATTTTAATATAATTTATTCCAAAAAAAAACTTGCCTCGTTTTGGATATAATAAATTGTGGTGACGTATCTTCTACATATAATAGGTACCTATACAGTATACAAATAATATATATTAAATTTTTTTTTCGAGATTTGGGCGTTGGTCCCATAGAAAAAGTTGCTCAGTATGACCTAAACATTAACGGGTTTGAGTCATGTTTGAGTAAATGCTTTTCGTTCATTTACATACTGTATATGTATTGCGGAACTCTGTAGTTGTTATTTTTTTAACCCAATCACCATTAAAAACTTGTGCAAACATGATTACAGACAGACAAACAGACAGGTGACGGTGAAGCGAAGCAACATGCAAATTTTAAAATAGCAATCATGGACTTCGCTTTTACTGCTTAAAACTGGTACTGTAAAAAACTTTATTATTTAACCTTTCTATATCCTTTAGTATTGGCGTAAGGCTATAACATACAATGTAGGCCGCATTCTCTTTCTCTCTTAAATAAACTGTGGTAATGTAAAAGAGACGGCGAGATTTTACGACTTAGCAGCGAACGACTTTATGTTCCATTGATCGTTTTGCTGTGACTAATTTTATAATACCAGTCCTTATAGGCATTCTGAGAAACTATATTAATGTTATTTTATTACGCACTTAGATATAATAAGCATGACTTTGTAATATGTATGTAGGTAACATTAGTACTTACAAACTTGATAAACTATATTATTTCCTACTTTAATTACATCGATATTTTGAGTGGATAGAAATGATGTTCATAAACTTTATGCATCAAAACTATAAACATTTCTTGAAATAAAAGAAAAAAGAAAAATTCACATGCGCGACACAAAATCGCGGCTCAGAATTCAGCTCACCAACTGAGCTACCAAAGATTCGTGTGCGGGGAATATTTCAATCATATTTTTTTTACACTTACAGCATAGTGCGCTTTGAACCTATGTTCGTATTATTTTTTCTATCTATCTAATAAAAAAAAAAGAGCTACAATTGTAATTTGTAATGTACATTGGAGAGAGTTACGAGAATAAAGTCCGTCTAGTCTAAGCTATCTCTGCACCAACTTTGACAGAACAAAACGTGGAACTGTATAAACAGTTTACAAATAATTAATTTTACAAAGAACTAATCAATAAATAAACATTGAGCTCAACATTCGGTTAAAAATATTCATGATTTTTGTTGCAATTTGTATGACAATAGTTATTTGTTATACAAGGGTGCAAAGTTGTATTTTACCCGCGAGTGTGGAATTGAAACACGAGCAAGCGAAAGGATTCTATAACTGAACCACTAGCGAAGCGAGTGGTTCTGAATTAGAATCCTGAGCGTAGCGAGTGTTTAAACACACGAGAAGTAAAATACATTTGCACCCGTGTGTAACACAAAACTTTTCCCCTCACTATAGCGAGGAAAGTGCAACATCCACAGGCGTTAGATCATCTTCATCAACTGGAATCACTAATTTTTTTGCGATATTATAACAAAAAACTCTGGAAATTCTTTACTTTTACGTGAGAAGTTTTTAAGTAAAAATTTTGTTGACAATGTTGACATTTCTGACGTATGAAAAATGATGCGTTTTGAAATTGCATCGACTTAACTTGTGCGTTCAGAATTATATAAAATAACATAATTATTAAAAAACAAACGTTTATTATGGAATTTTAAGGTTTATGACTTAAAATCATTAAATAAAGCTAAATCTGGTATTTTTTATTAAATTCTCAAACCATTTATTTAATGATAATTAATATCGAACAAACCATTATTATGAGCGTTTTACGTTTTGTTATCTGTCAAGCTACTTAAACACGCTCCATCCAAGGTCAAATTACTTTCCCCACTAGTGGATAAAATGCGTTTTTCCCCGCTTGTTTTAAAGGATAAAAGACGGCTTTCCGAGCTAGTGAGGGGAAAAGACATTTGTTTATTTTTGATCGCGTGATGTTGTTTTATTTACCTTATATTAATAGTATTAATTTATATAACACTTAAAACTCTCGCGATTTGTACACATAATAAAGGTAAAATAATGAAATTTAATCGCGTTAGACCCGATAATGACATTAATTTTGTATTAATTTAATTTTCCACTCACGGCTAAGGAGTGGAATTCACTTCCTGCAAATATATTCCCAGTCCACTATAACTCGGATCTTTTTAAATCAAGAGTGAATAGACATCTTTTAGGTAAGCATGATCCATCCAGCGGTGAGATTGCGGTCAAATGCTTGCCTTTTTGTAATAGAAAAAAAAAAATGTTCGGGATCCCGCAAATACATTCGGCCCGCAATGTAAAGCAACGCACAAGTTACGAGATTTTCATTGTAACTGTCAACGCTTATTGGCAGTTACTATAGAAAGCTCGTATTTCGTAATGACATGTCATGTTTATAAGTCTCGTAATGTTTGCAGTACATTATTACTGCTCGATAAATTTTCAAAAAACAATTACGATAATTAAGTGTAACATAAAAAAAATCTTCTTAATTAATGATTACAAGGATACATTCTATATCTGGTTTAATTTAATTGCCCGTATTGAATTTTGCACACTGTGCTCGTACAAAATTATTAATAAAATAAAATAAAGATACGGTAATTGCGATTCCCTTAATTGCCATAAGTCACGCATGATATGCAATGCATGCAAATTATTAGCTGTTTCTATAACTATTTAACTAATTATCGATATTTACATGACGCAAAGGTTATCTAAGATATCAATAATAGCGGATATAAATCTCACCAAAAGTATCTGCCACAGTATCTAATAGTAACTAATAGTAATTTAGGATCACCTGATGGTAAGCGACTACCGCCCATGGACACCCGCAACACCAGAGGGGTTGTAAGTGCGTTGCCGGCCTTTAAGATGGGAGTACACTCTTTTCTTGAAGGTTTGAAGGCCGTATCGGTCCGGAAATACCGCAGGCAGTGTAATTTTATCCTGAAATAAATAAATCTAAATCTATAGGACATTAAGCTTACAGTTTAACTTACGTATTTTTAGTCACTCGCGAGTCTCGCGACGCGACATGTTTCGGAGAGTACATTTATTTATACGACATTCTTACACATACCGACCTACTTAGTCGTAAGCTCAATAAGTATTGTATTGTACTAGACGACGATACATTACAGTCTGGCTAAAAAATAAATACATTCCCGTTGCCAGGGAGGTTTTGGGTTTATACTGAGCAACTTTTGAGCCAACCAAATGATCGCGAATGATAGAACCCTCCCATAGAAAATGGACCAGCCAAAATGTATGAAACAGCCAAATTTTTTTTCGCGATTTTGGGGTTGGTCCCATAGTAAAAATTGCTCAGTATTATCCCAAAACCTCCCTGCCAACGGGAATGCACTTATTTTTTAGCCAATAAATACTTATTTATGTAGAAAACATCTATAACTCACGAACAAATATTAGTGATAAACACACAAATAATTGCCATTTCCCAAAGATTTCAAAAATAAAGATAGGCTCATATAATGCTGAGAGAACATACGCACCACAACGAACATGTGCATAAACGCGATTTGCGCGCCAACGAACTAGCCCACTTCGTAGTGCCCGTAAGGCCCGTCTTTACGAAGTAATATATAAGTCAATGCCCTTTCCAGAATTCGAACCCGGGACTTCCTGCTTTGTAGGCATGGTCACTATACCTCCTAGGTTAGAAGGTCGTCAATATCTAGATATACACAATATTTCTACAGTTCACGTTTAAATATTTGCCACAGTATAATTGTTTTACATATAAATACATACTTATTTATTCTTGCAAATTTATTAGATAATTAATTTGTTAATTAATTTTGATGCGTATAATTGCGATTTCGTTTTTTCGTATAACACGCGCAGTTCATGAACATTATTACCCGGCTCTAAAATATTATCAGTAATTACTAAATTACCGATTCCGATTGGTGCGAAGGTTGGGTAATCAGTGGGAAAAAGTTGTGATTGTGATTTTAGAATTTTTATACAAGTTCCACACACGGCCGAATTTGAGCAATGGTTTAAGAAGTCATCGATGTTGATATATGTGATTCCATACAATTAAACTGTACACCTAAATACTTTCTTAAACATTTTTACTACAATATTTACACTAATGTCCCTTTTTATTCGGAGCGCCACATGTACCCTTCAGTTAAACGGACATGTAATTAATCAGTGCGGTGACCACCTCTCGTCCTGTGTCACACACAAGCTACGCCGGTAGCAGAATTAGATGCACTGGATGTGTTTCATGCCTTAATAGTAAATGCAAACGAAATATATATAAAAAAAGAAGATATTTATTCGTGACGATCACAAAACATGTACGAACATGTACAGATAGCAACAGCAAGAAAAGAAGAAATAATTAAGTGTGCATCACGAAATGGAACCAACTCAGCATAATTCTAGCTATAAAGCCAGCGCTGGTCTTCCGTAGGGCCATTATAGTTATGTAACCTGAAGGAAGAGCGGCGCCACCCAACACAGGCATTTTGCTTACCGGGTGGCTCCATCACCTTACTCGTATATTATGGAATAAGTGTGTCTTACGCAATAAAGAATTTTGATTTTTTTTGAATTTTTGAATAGAGTAACTTATACTAGAGCGGTACTGTCATAGTAAATTTTGTAACCCCAGTAAATTCACTGCCATCTGTCGACACACTTTAAAACTAAAAATAAATATTTATAAAAATACGATAAAATGTATTTAAATATGGATAAATGATTTTTTTTATTTGCATTTATTATTTCTATGATTTTGACCCATGTTCTTTCACTGATAAGCGTTAAAATTGTTAAATAACAAACGAAACCGTCAACGCCATCTATACGACAGTTGGCCAAAGCTAGTAGCGCCCTCTGAACGAGAATCAAATTTTCTTGATTTTCGAGGCACGTTTTTTCCTTAGACTGTATCCATCTATTACGGAGTTATATCTATCTTTGGTAGGGCCCATTCGATGGTGCCACAAAAATCACAGAGCTAACCTAACCTAACACCACACGTATATCAGCACGGAAATTAAATGGTTGTCGCGCACTGACGCATGGCTTGTCAGAAGCGACAGCCACGGTGATGAAGTGACGGCCATTCAGCCCTCAGCATGCGTATAAACAGATAGATATAACTCCGTAATAGCCATGGATACAGTCTAAGGAAAAAACGTGCCTCATAAATCAAGAAAATTTGATTCTCGTTCAGAGGGCGCTACTCGTTTTGGCCTACTGTCGTATAGATGGCGTTGACGGTTTCGTTTGTTATTTAACAATTTTAACGCATATCAGTGAAAGAACATGGGTCAAAATCATAAAAATAATTAATGCAAATAAAAAAAATCATTTTATCTATATTTAAATACATTCTATCGTATTTTTATAAATCTTCATTTTTAGTTTTAAAGTGTGTCGACAGATGGCAGTGAATTTACTGGGGTTACAAAATTTACTATGACAGTACCGCTCTAGTATAAGTTACTCTATGGTATAAAGATGGATGGCGTTGTCCATGTGTAAAGATAAGTATCATTTTGTAACATCGTCGAATAAAAAAGATAGTAATTCATTACGCTGACAAGTACGACCATTTATCAGTATTGAATAACAAAATAAGTAACTTGTCGCCACGCATTGTTTGCAAACTAAGGTCTGTTTTTTTATTCCGTAGACTAAAATGATGTTTCATGTGTAAGACATGACATTTCTTAGTATCACATAAAATGTCATTTTAGTCTACGGAATAAAAAAACAGAAAGGTGCTATCACTAACAGTATTCCATGAGTGATTAATAGATGATGATGATGTCAAATTCTTATTAAAAACATGATATGTATTTATAGTGGCACTCCCACACTTTGTTTTACTAAAGTCACTGGAAACGTACATAGCTTAGACGGACTTTTTCTGCGTAATACAGGGTTTCTTAAAGGGGGTCATATTTTTATCACAAAACATGTACGAACATGTACACACAACAACAGCAGAAAGAAAATATAACATTTTTTTCACACTGCACCCACCTTAGGTAGCAAATTTCTGTTTGGCCCTGTGGTTGACAGGTAGAGAATGCCTCAAGGCATTAAATCCGACTTTTGTACTTTTTACTTGTTTTTGTGTAATAAAGTTTCAAATAAATAAATTGCCACATGTTTATTGCCACATCTAGAGCATGATGCACAGGTGCACTCGTATATCTTCGTTCCGAGGTTCCGGGGTGTTAAATTTATGCGGAAAACGATTTTAATTGATTTAGGACTAAATGGAACATTGTTGTAATGAATAATGAAAAAGGATTAGTTAAAGAGATTAGGGATCTTTTACTAATAAAAATAACATTTGAAGTAGCATCATACGATACTTTTGTTTAAACTTGACATATCGAAAAATAGCAACGCTTCGCTTCCCTTTCTATACCTTTCGTGTCGAAATCATGGTCGCTATGACGTCTTGGCCACGACATTGCGCGACATTGTAATACCTACGTAGTACGCTGCGTGTTGAACAAAGATAGATATAACTCCGTAATAGATGGATATAGTCTAAGGAAAAAACGTGCCTCGAAAATCAAGAAAATTTGATTCTCGTTCAGAGGGCGCTACTAGCTTTGGCCTACTGTCGTATAGATGGCGTTGACGGTTTCGTTTGTTATTTAACAATTTTAACGCTTATCAGTGAAAGAACATGGGTCAAAATCATAAAAATAATTAATGCAAATAAAAAAAAACATTTATCCATATTTAAATACATTTTATCGTATTTTTATAAATCTTCATTTTTAGTTTTAAAGTGTGTCGATGGCAGTGAATTTACTGGGGTTACAAAATTTACTATGACAGTACCGCTCTAGTACAAGTTACTCTATGCCATTATCTCACATCATCAATTTGGGGTTACCACAACAAGTTGTGTTTTTTCCCGTTTTTGACATATCAAATAGAGTAACATCGCTTGAGAAATTAGATTATCTCTCTATCTATATTTCAACTTTCTCTGTTTATAACTTTATTTATTCATTTCGAACAACAATAATATGTATAGTATGTATATGTAAAATAAAACTATGAAAACGGATTATATCGCGTATATTGAATTTATAATACATCCCGACGTTTCGAACTCTTTACAGCGTTCGTGGTCAACGGGGGTCACCCGTTGACCACGAACGCTGTAAAGAGTTCGAAACGTCGGGATGTATTATAAATTCAATATACGCGATATAATCCGTTTTCATAGTTTTATTTCATGAGTAACTATCGCGGTAACCGAAGACAATATTATGTATATGTAAGTTTATTTTCGGTAGTGTGTATTATTTATCGCTATATTTTTTGTTTTAAGTTACCTATTCTGCTTTTTTTTTTCAATGCCTGCACCTATCACTGTTTCTGTTTAGCCTGGTGGTTGACTGGTAGAGAATGCCTTTAGGCATTAAGTCCGCCATTTGTACTTTATTTGTTATATTGTGCAAAAAAGTTTAAAATAAATAATAAATAAATAAATAATCTAATCTGTTTTTTTATTCCTTAGACTAAAATGACGTTTCATGTGTAAGACATGACATTTCTTAGTACCACATGAAATGTCATTTTAGTCTACGGAATAAAAAGACAGAATATATTTCGTAGCATCACCAAATTCACCACGTCATTATTTTAAGGTTACCACAACAAGATGTATATAGTATAGTTTTCCTCTCACCTAACATTTGCATGTTCTGAAACTTCTGAAACCGCATTAATAAACAAACTCGGCAACAGTTGTTCCTCTGTCTCAAACTAACTTTTATCTGTGGTCTCAAACTTTTCACAGTATATTACAGTCAGTCAAATTTGAACCTTTCATCGTAAACATACAGTCTTAATTCGCTTGGCATAAAAAGGTGTGAACACAGTGAAACGGGCAACAGAAGGTCGTTTGAAACGAAGACTGCAGTTAGTACCAAATAAACTGTCTTTATATGTTGTATTGTTTAACAGTCTCAAATTAAAAGGGTGTATCTCCTTTTATTCTCGTATAGAGATACGGCTTTTTCGTTCAGTACAGTGAAGTGTCTAACTAACTCATACGGAATAATGGCAACGTTTGAGGCGGCGCATTTAAACCTATACGGATGGGAATTAATGATCGTAATAAAGTCTTTGATGTCTTTATAACTCGGAGACTTATTTCAAATTTCTAACTGTTATATATGTAGGTACAGAGTGGTAATTTTATACGGGCGTGTTTTGATGACAAATGTAACTATAATAACATTAAATTATATCCAATTGCAATATAGGCGCGAGATCAGAGGAGTTGGGCGCTGAAGAATTTGTGCGTTGGGCTTGGTCACCGCTTTCCCACGAAAGTGGCGTCGTCCACAAAAGTGACCGCTTCCATACAAACGTGGTCCGCATTTTTCTCTGGAAACTCTGGATATCAACATTATAGAAAATCATTTGATACAATTAGCACAATTAGTAGTGGAATTTGTTTTTCGCTTCCAATTATTATAATAATAAAAAAATCGAAAAAACTGAAATGAAGGGGCAATGAAATGATGGGGAGATGGTTAATAAACATCAGTTTGCAATAATAATTTCCATAATGTCAAGATGTATCCTCTTAATAAAAATTTGATGTAAGTTAACAGCTGTGAGCTGTATGATAAATCACTGTTCTTTCATGCCAGGCAATGTTACCTCGTTTATGTTATGTTTCAATGCACTGATCTCATTTTCTTATTTAAAAGATGTGGCCTTGACAGTCATAAATCAAGTGTAGTTTTTTTTGAACCCATACACACTTTTTAACCCTTTTTGATATATTTTTTATATTATTTGTTACACGGGACACCAATAGAGTACGATAAAGTGTTTTAATGTGAAAATTGTGCGAAGTTTAAGGACACTTATATCAGCAGTTACCAGTGAACACTTCATCTTAAAATTAAGTTTGCTTAAATTTACAAAAACAAAGCAGAAACATCTACCCTAAATTAAATTAAAACTTAATTTACACTATTACAAAAATATATAATTAGGTTTGCATCTACTATTAAACTTGGGTCAATAACTATCTTCTATTTTCAAATTTAGTAATCTGTTTCAAGTATGCTATCAGTAATTAAATATTAGTAACCCAAAAACCTGACCTACTGTAGCTCAACTGAGTACCACTGTGAAACGCACGAAAACAATCACGCTCGGACTCGTCGCCCCTCTGTCTTATTATGCTGTTGTAATTGTTTGTGGTCAGAGGCATATTCGTATTTTAAACACATGATACTGATAAGATATTTTTCTTATACAGGGTGGCTAAAAATAATTGCATTCCCGTCGCCAGGGAGGTTTTGGGATTATACTGAGCAACTTTTACTATGGGACCAACCACGAAATCGCGAAAAAAATTTTTCCCTCCCATAGAAAATGGACCAGTCAAAATGTATGAAACAGCCAATTTTTTTTTCGCGATTGTGGGGTTGGTCCCATAGTAAAAGTTGGTCAGTATAATCCCAAAACCTCCCTGGCAACGGGAATGCACTTATTTTTTAGCCACCGTGTATACTTGCAGTAATATACTGCCTTGGGTTAGACTCTAACCTAGTTGAGATTGAGAATGTACGAGAGCTCTCCACTTTTCCCGATCCAGCACCGTTTCCTGCCAATTATCGGCTTGAAGCTGTCGCAGATCCGCACACTGTCTCCCCAGCGGTATCTAGGCCGACCTACCGGGCGGCCACCAGTCGGTCTTCCCAAGTACGCCCTTTTGACAGCCTGATCCTCTCCGACGGCAAAAGGAGCAGAGGAAGGAGAAAGCTAACCTGGATAGACAACATTAAAAGCTGGTCCAATATTAATGACACTGCCAGTTTGTCTAGACTGGCACAGAACCAAGTTCCGTAAGATGGTCGCCGACATCCGCTGAGGATATGGCACAACAAGAAGAAGAATCCTCTCCCATTCAAATTAAGGTAATATGAGATCAAAGAGGATATAATAGGTTAGTGCGGTACTGTAATAGTAAATTTTGTAACCACAGTAAATTCACTGCCATCTATCGACACACTTTAAAACTAAAAATGAAGATTTATAAAAATACGATAAAATGTATTTAAATATGGATAAATGATTTTTTTTATTTGCATTAATTATTTTTATAATTTTAACCCATGTTCTTTCACTGATATGCGTTAAAATTGTTAAATAACAAACGAAACCGACAACAGAGAGTAGGCCAAAGGTAGTGGCGCCAAAGAATCAAATTTTCGTGATTTTCGAGGCACGTTTTTTCCTTAGACTGTATCCATCTATTACGGAGTTATATCTATCTTTGATGAGATTAATATCAAATATACCAAATTTAAACTCGGAATCGTCTTCCGAATGTCCCGTTCGGGACGGGCAGGTTTTCATGTCAGTGCGTAATTGAGAGTCTGATGAGACTTTTACGTTGATTGGAAATTTACGCCTCGTAGGGACGATTTAGTAACAAGTTTGAGCAATTAAAATTTTGTAATGACCCCTTTAGCCGCTCACACGTCAAACTTGCCAAGACATGTGCATTTGTACTAAAAAGACAGATCTGTCAGACAAATTAGGGCAACCGAACCGTTTTTTTGGTATCTGGGATGAAGTTGTTTCATTTTAAACCACAATTTCTAAACAAGTTTTATCCTATCCAATCTAGAATCTAGAACGTTTTACAGGCAGAAGCCATACGCAATAAAAGGGTTATGTAATAAAATCGGAAATTTTAAAACTACCATAAAGCCACGATACAGGCACAACAGTAAAACCCCGTAAGTCCGATATCGCGAAAGCCGGGTATCAAAACTTTTATAGCACCTTTTGTCTCGCTCGCTCTAACCCGGTTATAAAGAGATGACGATTCGCTGAAATTCATTGTTTGGTTTATGGTTCGACGGAGAATATTTTTATGCGTCTAGCGAATTGAATAGGTTTGCACGTAATATATGTATATTGTATTGTAACTAGTATCCTTCAATTATATATCCATGTTTAAAAATATTATGAGACGGTAAGCAATATATCTATTAAGTTCATGACACCTGACCGCCTATTATATGTCTTGCGATTTCGCGCGCGACTCCATATGTCAAGCGCTTCTTCAAGTATGGAGTCGCGCGCGACAACGCAAGCCATGGTAAGCGATTCTACTGATATGATGGTTGCACTTGTCTACGTGATAGCCTGATAATTAAGTATTTGTCTCTTTCGCGTACCTAGATAACGAGAAAATAAATTATCCGTACCGTACGTGAGTGGGTAATTAAACGTACTTGTAGCTCTCTTTGATTTTTTGTATGAAATTTCATATTTTTATCTTAATATTGTCTTCGTTTGCCGCGACAGTTATTCGTGAAATTAAATAGTTCAAAGGGATTATATAGCGTATAATGAATTTAAAATACATCCCCGCGTTTCGAGCGTTCGTGTCATGTTAAACGGGTTGTCTGAGGAAAAATAATATTCTCTGTCTAAATTACATTGTGTTAAACCACCCACATAACAACAATCATCACAAAATTAAGGCTAGTTACGCATGAGAAATGGACTTATAAAGCAAATTACACGACACACTAATTTGTTTGATGAGACTATATTATACTAAGAACTATATTGTTCCTTTATCAGATCACAACTGCCGGCCTATAGCCAAGGTGACAATTGCTATCGCTTCGACAACGAAACGCTTTGTGTCCTATTACTCTTCCATATTAGTGCGACAGTGACAGTTGCTTTGCGATCGCTACGAAGCATAAGCGATTGGCATGTTGGCTACGCCGCGCCGGCTACGCGGTCTGGATCGCATCTCTAACCTTTCATCTGTGGCTTATCAAAGATGTGCTATTTAAATAGTGACCTTGAAGTTCAATTTTTGAATTTAAAGTTGCCGCAAAAACTGATGCCCGATTCGGGTCACCCACAGATGAAAGGCTAAGCAATTATGATTAAGAATAATGTCATCAAAAGTTGGCTACTATTTATACACCAAGATGTTTGATTCTTCGACTAAATTCTATAGACTAATATTAAAATAACCTTTATTTTCACTGGACAGGACACACTCGCAAATCGAAGTAATTCCTTAATGCAACCGCCCAGCAAACCCATATCGTTAATTAAGTGCAGTAAAAAGTTCACAATATTTCAAACTGCAGCGTCTAAAGTAATGAAAAATGCTTCTGCTGAAATTTACGTTCAGGAGCGAGAATCTCGTAAATATATTCCGGGCCATAAAAGTAAAACGGGCGTATTGGGTTATAGGGTTTTTACACTGGGCGTACCTAACTCGATAGCGTACGATGCAATGCATTAGGAATTAGAGCAGTGCTTGCTAGGATTATTCGAACGGTTAGGTAAACCAGTATTCAGTAAAGTTGGTCAAAACTGGAGGTCCTGGGTTCGAATCCCGGTAAGGGTATTGTGTTTGTAACGAATATTTGTTCGTGAGTTATGGATGTTTTCTATGTATTTCAGCATGTATGTATCTACTAAAATATGTATGTACTCATTAGCGTCACCTAGTATCCCAATAACATAACTCATAGTTCGGGGTCGTCCATTAATTACATCATACGTTTACGGGGGGGGGGGGGGGGGGTCACGAAAATGTGACATGTTGTGACAAGGGGGAGAAGAGAGTCACAAACATTGTGACGTCACTTTAACTTATTTAAATTATTTTATTCGCTGTACAGTTAAATAATAAGTTTTTGGAACAATAATCGTTTTTAATCATTTAATTTTCTTTCCTACTCTGTTTTGGGTTATACAATTACTAATCATTCTTTTGTCAAAAATATTTTAATAAAATATTAATATACGTGACGTCACATTGAAAAAAATGTGACGTCACGGTTTCCCAAATGTGGCCAAGTGTGACAAGGAGGGGTTAAAAAATCTTGAAATTTGTGTGACGTAATTAATGGACGAACCCTTCGATCTGTCTAAGATTTTCCGAATGTTGGAAAAACAAAAATTCGAAAGCTTTGGTAATCGAAAGTATGGAAATCGAAATTTCCGTTACCAAAATGAAAATTTTCCTGAAATTTCCATGAATTTTCCAACTTTTTTGAAACTCCGCAACTTGCACATCTGCTACCTGGGGGACTAACTAAAATACAATCGTCGATAGAAAATGACATTCGAACCTTAAATAATGTTAAAAAAAGGGCACAGGCTTTTTGTAGCACATGTCGTCCCGATAAATATTTTCTTTTCGTAGCATATGTCATCCCGATAAATATTTTCTTTTCGTAGCACATGTCATCCCGATAAATATTTTCTTTTCGTAGCACATGTCTTTCCGATATAAATTTATTTTCGTAGCACATGTCATCCCGATACATATTTTCTTTTCGTAGGACATGTCTTTCCGATACAAATTTCTTTTCGTAGCACATGTCATCCCGATACATATTTTCTATTCGTTTTGCGTTCGTCGATGTACGATTGTCATTTAGGTAGTTGGTCAAAACTGGAGGTCCTGGGTTCGAATCCCGGTAAGGGTATTTGTGTTTATCACGAATATTTCTTCTTGTGAGTTATTGATGTTTTCTATGTATTTCAACTTTGTATCCTGGACAAAAAAGTAGAATACATTTAAGTCCACCTTATAGCCTCTACAACTTGGCTAAGCCCCCTGTAACCTGAGCGATTAACTCGCGTGCTCACGGTAAGCGATGGGAATAAGCTCAATCCGATCGGTCCAATTAGGTAAGTGGTTAAGTTGACTGTAAGAGATCGCTCATTAACGATAAGACCGTCTGTTGGTTTGCCTTTAGGTTTGTGTTTTATATCTTAATTCTCTGTCCATTTTATATCTTATATTTTATTGGGAAATAATGAGTTATACAGTATTGTGTTGTATAAGTAGGACAAAACTCCCAAAATTTTCATAGATTTAATTATTATTATTATAAAACCACCAACCTTATTATACAACCGTAATTTACGTTACTGATTATTACTATTTTAATTGTTATTGGGGTCCACTTTTTTCCCAATCTTAATCTAGATAATAGGGTATTTGACTACTAGTCAAATTAGTTTCTTTTTTCGAACTGTCAAAACGATTTTGCTACTATGGAATTTATATGAAACACTAGCATGTGACGTCACAATCAAATTTCCTACTCTTTATAGTTTTATACGGGTTTTAAAATAGTAATTGTGTCTAAAAATAACTGCTGTCTACGTTTCTCTATTAATCTTTTGGTGCTTTATTTCATGCATGGTGTAAAATAATTTATTTTAAATACAGTCAAATAGCCTATTGCACGCTAAACTAATACTAAACAATAAGTAGCGATTGATATTGGGAAATGGTTAATGGATTGCTTATATCACGCCAGCCAATAAAGTAAATGTCAATCTAATTTTCTTTCAATTCATGAATCTAGTATAACTGGATCGGGCATGAGGGGCGGGGGGAAATGACAGAACGGGATAGTCTCATGTATCTTTCAGTAGGAGTAGCAGAGAAAGCGGTGTTATTGTTTGTCCTTGTCACAGTCTCACTTTTTTTTTTATTCCCCACCGTAGATTTGTATAGTTTATGGTGGGCAACAGATCTAATCGACCAATCATATTGTCGGATTGCGTATGTTTTGTCCCTCACGGGCGCACGCGTATAGCTCATCTATGTAATGCTAGGTCTATGTTTCAATTGCTTTTCATCACGCTGCAATATTGGTACAATTAAATCAATCGGTTTGCAATATAACATTTAAAACTTTCGCGCACAGACCAAATAAAATGTGCAAAATTCTATGAAACTATGACGTTTAAATAACACTTCCACGTGTGTGCTATAAAAATCGCTGCAGATTTATCTTGGTCTAACTCTAATCGCGACAAAAATACGTTAACGACATCAACGCAATTTATCAAGGAAATTGACAAATTGACATCTCCCGCATCAACCTTGCAACCTTAAAGGGGCCCACTGATTATCAGTCCGCCGGACGATATCAGCATGTCAGAACAAAAATTTTACAGTTCCGTACAACAGAACTGACAGGCCGATATCGTCCGACGGACTGGTAATCACTCCCTTTACGATTACATAAACCCCAAGTTCACAATCATCCTGTAGATACCCAAGCTACAATCTTATCGATCAGCTAGTCCGTCATAGTGTTGCCATGGCTCTTATTGAGTCACAAGTTACGTTTAATGAAAAGTCACATTTTTATTGCAAAAGTCCACATTTTTGTCCTCGCATTCGGTATAAAATAGTAAGAAACCCGACCAAGTTCGGCCAAATCACAAGTCACGCATAATGTCGCACATGTCACAAAATAGGGTCAATAGTCACGAAAAATGTGACTTGACCGTTAAACGTAGACAATGTGAATTATACTGGTATTTTAGTTTCATGACGTCCCTTCAATAATAAAAATATTCTATCAATCGCCTTTCACCATTCTTGTTTAATCATGATTTGTCAGTCGCGATTTATTGAACAACAGAAGCCCTAAGATTTAAAATTTTCGCATTTTGAACACATTTTAAAACATCTTTAAACCGGGTCTATCGCGAATATCGAGAGGTCGTGTTCAGTTTTCCGCGACCACGACCAGTGACACCTGCGTCGAAACGTCAGAAATACAGATAACAAAATAAATTCGCGATAGACCCGGTTTAAATAATAATATGTTTTACTATTGTCTTCGGTTACCGTTTGTTTTTTTTTGTTTTTTTATAATATGTTTTAAATTTAATACAAGCCCTAATCTCTCATCAGATGTAGTCTGCATCTTTTCAAATGACTTTAAGACGGTAATCTGTTCCTTTTGTGTGTGCGGTCACCCATTGTGTACCATTGAGTCTGAGCGCGTGCTACGGCGCGTGCCATTGTCAGAGACAATGGTCCACAATGGGCGACCGCACGCAAAAAAGGAGCAAAGGCTTTTGTTTAAGAACCGTCTTAGACGAAAAAGTCATTTGAAAAGATGCACACTACCCTGTACCCAACCAAGCTACCTATCGATCAGCCAGTCCGTCACCCGTCCTCGCACTTTAATTAAACTGCGCCAACGTCACGACCGTTAAACGTAGACGGCCATTGTAAATTCCGCCGGAGTTTCAGTTTCATGGCTCCAACCGGAACCGGGCTTTTATGGGCTATTTCGGTTCAGACGTTTTGTTATAGCAATGCTTTTAAGGCACCGGTAAACATATGTGCTTTACGGTTTATGGAATATGCAGTAGTTAATGTTAGCTGGTCGTTCATGCAGATGTGGCTTGATTTGTTATGTGTGTGTTATTGGGAGTTATCCCATATTTTAAGTCGTTATGGGTTAGTTGGAATAGGCGTGGGAGCTCGGGAAATTATTGATGGTAAGATAGATCTACCGTTTATCTCAAGCGATCAGTAAAAAGTGTAATTTACTTGTACAAAATAGCTGGGGTTTGGGACTAAAACTTGTTTATATACTTATTACATTTTTATTTACTCAACGTAATACGAATCATCTTCATGCAGCGAAGCCTTCAACTAGTCCGCAGCTGACCATAATAACTGCTTACCAACGGCCTCAGTTAAACATTAGACTTATAGTAGGGGAGACCGAGGTGAGTTGTGACAGAGAAAAGTTGTGGCATTGTTGATTTTTTGGAACGTTTTAACTATTAGCGAGCTCGCAACAGTGCGCATTTGTTAGCTAGTAACTTGAACTAACAAACGCGCGCTATTGCGAGTTCGTTATTATTTAATAGATTCCAAAACATCGACGATGTCACAACGCTCCTCTGACACAACTCACCTCGGTCGTTTTTTAAAGCCTTATGACAAAGTTAACCAAGAACTCTGAAAAATAATTTTGGTATATAGTAGTCGGTTAGTTAGGTAATTTTTAGGTAAAGACTCATTTTGGGTCATCGCGCCAACCACGTCACTAAGTCATATACTAGGTATAGGGGCCGTCGTCAACGGAGTGTCGGGTGATCCAAATTCACTGAGGCGGAGGTGAGAGGAAACGTGCGGGAATCAACCTTCACTTTTTAATATGTTTTATTAGTCCCTTCTATATGTGGTTATCATGCGGGTCAAACTTACTCATTGTTGGGTTAAAGTAACCCGACTGAGCCCCAGTAGCATTTATACGTCATTATGACGTCCCTGACGTCATTTTGCTACCTGGGAGGTAACTTTGTCACCCTAAATCCAAAGCTACCCTGTATCTGAAAAACGGTTCCGTAGTGTAATCAAAACTTATTAATTACCTTGAACGGAACGGTTTCACACTGAAGTCGTAAACAAGTTTTTCCCATAAAATCTCACGGGACGTGCTAAGTCTAGCTTTTCTCGCAGTACTAGATGGACCTAAGAACCTTTTTACACTGCCAAAGGATATTTTCTTCGAGCGTACGAGTATGTACCTATGTATACACCGTATATACCGTTTTTCGGATTCAAATGTAGGTATGAGATGTCATTATACAACACTATACAACAATGAGGTCTACCGCATTTAATTTCGCCGCTAGGGGCGCTAGTGTAGATGGTCTTTCAAAATGCCAAATGCATAGAAGTTTTTGGGGTTTCAAGCTATTTTATCGGGAATTTTCACTCCTTATTCATAATTGTGGTAAATCTTTGTCCATCTTTGATTAATCATGGTAAACAGTGCCAGCTAAAATATATGCAAAATTAAACAGGTCGGAAAAATGGCACACTTAGACGTTA
The DNA here is from genome assembly GCF_947568885.1 of Cydia strobilella. Lineage (NCBI taxonomy): Eukaryota > Metazoa > Arthropoda > Insecta > Lepidoptera > Tortricidae > Cydia > Cydia strobilella. The sequence goes on from NC_086056.1 coordinate 4,401,987, forward strand.
AAAAACTTTTGTGTATATTAGAACGTATTGATTTTATAAAAATAAGCATAGAAGAATTTTGAGATTCGTTTTTCTGGACCTACATCTACCAACCAACCAACCGGTGAACACAAAAACGGTAGCCCTCATTAGTCTCATTACATAAACGCAATAGTGCGTAGAGTACCTACGACTGTCAGATTTTGACTGTAAATCCTGACTTTTGTATTGCTCCAATGCAATGGGTCCCTATAGACATTTGATCCTCAAAACATTCAAAATTGATTGAGCAAAATAACATGTTTCGCGTTTCACTTTCTCCTAACCTAAAACGGCGATGTTCCCAAGACTCACAGTACAGATACGGCCTTTATGATACGGTAATATCACTTCATGTTTGCTATTCATAACGAGAGACGTGCTTCGGCATCGGCGTCCATTATCTCATTCACGCACGACAGAGACTAGTTAATAATTAAGGCTGTCTATCACACGATCCCCTTCGATATCTTTTCTCGTGACTACTAAGGTCGTGAAATAAATATACGGCACAATCGACTTGTTTTTAGCTGTTGTTCTGTCTCTTAAGCCGGGGGATAACAGTTAAAAAGATTTAAAATAGCCGTAAGCTGGCTCAATATTGCCTATACAATGGCAAACATTGCCTTGACTGAAGAAACGGAGATTAACTTGTACTTATACAGTTGCCTTTTTATAATCTTATAGTTCATAATAATGATTGCCTTATTCAGCTATTAAATAAATATATGGTGGGAAATATCGAGTGTTTACTTTTAATGTACCTATTCTATAATAAAATAAAAATTATTTACTTTCAGACAATTTCATTCCATATTTGTTATTACTCTGCCCATGTCACATATACAACAACACTGAAATTGACAGTTTTTATAATTTACTAGTCTCTGTAAATAAATACACATTCACCCCTATTCATGACTGTTTAACATACAGACGCTAAGATAGTGTATTGTATTGTAAGGTAAGCTGACCTCTATAGTCATAGCAATAGTATGTATTTGGAGGTCAGTTATTTTGGTAATTGTTTTGTAAATTGCTTGTTCCTGTCGTGTCATTTATTCAGAATGCAGAACTTTTGCTTTCTTCAAGAAAGTGCTCGCCTCTAGCTAAACTAATACAATGCATTTTATATCCGCCAAGTTTTTGTTCATGGTCACTGAAGTGAACAAAAACTTGGGTAAACTAATTTTCACAAAACCTAAAAAGAAAACCGACCTCAAAGAGGATCAAATATATTATTATCCCTTTTATATGCGCTAACAACTGATATGTTTGAAGTCGGCGCCAAAAGCCAAATAGTTACAATATTACAATATCGGTCAATACTACCAAAACTACAAAATGAACAGCTTTCTTTCTTTACGAACCGTGTCAGGGTCGGCAGTGACAGTATCTTGACGCTTTTAAGATTTCGCACTTTACTCAATAAAACATAGCAAAAACATTAAATATATTTGGCTAATACTCGAAAAATCTGCAACAACTTTTTAGACCAAGTTTGCAAGCCAAGCAGTTACTTGGTTTTCTATCCTACATACTGTTAGATATTTTCTAAGACTGTTCCTATTAGTAATATAGACTGGTTCAGTTGTAGGCTTGACAGCCTACATTGAGCCTAAAGTAGTAAAGTGAGTTAGACATATTATAGCCCTCTGACGTTGAGTGTATCTAAAGAGTTTATGGTATTATTGTAATTGAATCTTTTATAAGACATTATCAACGTTGTTATAAATATTGTTAATGTTTAATAGTTGATTAATACCAGTAAATGTCTAGTATTATATATTAGCATACCTAAAACTGTTGATTAAAACAAAACGCCATTGATATGAGGAAGAACGAAACGCAAGTGTCAAGAAGGGATATATAATATAAATGAGAACATTTAGAACGCTTTGTAAAAATAACATTAAACTACATATCATTCAGCAGATAAATATAGTTTTAATTGGTGAATCCGCCAGCTGTTATTAATACTACGAGTATAAACATATAGATCATAAACTAGAGACATTCCTGTAAATACATTAAATTAAATAATCGTAACTCAAGTAAATCGTACTGGCATTAAAATAAAAAAACCCTAATGCCTGGCGCATTCTAAACACGTCGGCGTAATTATGACTTAAATACCTGCTCTACTTCAAATGACTGAGTTGAGACGTTTTATTCTTAATTTATTGATATTGCTATATGGCGCCATTCATTTCCTACGTATTAAATTGCCAGTTTTTGCTAAAAACTCCTTCCTAACTTAATCGTGTTACTTAATAAAAAATGGCACCCGAATATGTTTATACTGTTGTATATCTAAAGTTTACGCAATAAAATAACGGCCTCACATTAAACGTACAAATGTCTACCAAATTTTTACGCACATTATACGGTGAGAATGAGAATGAGAAATTTATCACACAGCATACACATCATTATCACAATCGGTATCAGTTCGGTTCAGTTGAGTTTCTATGGTAGAAAATATTTCGCAGGTCACACAGTACATTTGGAATATGATAGTTGTATTACATAATTAAATATGATAAATAAAAAATACATTGGTCAAAATTTACAAATGTAAATCAGATATTCAGAAAATTGAATTCATTCTTAATTGACCTAAATAAATTCCTCATAAATTACGTCCCATTAAACAATTCTAATTCATCTGGAAGCTTATTAAGTACTCGAATGGCAGTAATATATGTGCTGCAAGATCGATAAGAACAGACAACAATGTTAAATATGCAATGTAAAGTATTAATTACTAAGTGTGAAACCACAGAAATTTACGTCATAGTAAAAGTCAAATAATACAATATTTAAACTCGATCAACAACTGGCCATAGTAACCGGAAAATTCCACATGTAACCACCGGAACGATTACATACACTGTACATACACACATGCAACAATTAATGTGATGTCGGAAGAGCATCCACGTGGCGAGAGCGGGACGGCGATGTAGTGAGCGAGATAGGTTATGAATGTTATGAACGGTCGGCGTACGCGCAGACGTTGAAGAACTTCGCAGAATAAATAACTACGTACAGAAATGTGGACATGATGTCCCTCCCTAATGGTAATATTCGGATACAGACTGCACCAGCGTTTATCGAGACTTATATCACAGATTATATAATTCAAATTGAAGTTTCCTGCAGCATTACAGCTGCATTGCGATGCAAACGTGCTGCCATCTGCATTACCACAGGAAAAGAAATTTAAGACGAAAGGGGACCACCGCCTCGAAACCGTTTTTCCATAGAAACGTATTTCCCATTTTCCTCTCTGGATATTAACATTATTTTTACATTATTTGATGTATTTTAATTATATGGTCGGGCCGTTTGATTTTTTTCGATTAGAGTTAGAAGCGAAAAACAGATTTGAAAGCTAACTTATCACACACACACATTTAACACTATGTTCTAGCAATAAATATATTTCATTTCATTTCATGTATATATAATCAAGCAAAAATCGAATAAAATCAAACGGTCGGGCAGGGCAGGTCTGATTAAAATTCATCAAATTCTGCATACATATTTTCCATTATGTCAATATCCTGGGATGAATATGACCAGTCAATTCGAACAACGTGATAATTACTAGATACGAGAACAATACGAGATCTAATAGATACGTTATAGTTTAGTTCTCAACTAGTTATCTTTTGCAGTTCGATTCGAGAAACCAATTGTCATTTCACGCTACAATTATTGTGACGTTCTGGGATATCCATTAGATATCCATTAGATGTCTAAGTAATATCTTAAGCATATCTTAAAAAGGTCGTTCAAGAGGACATTCGGAATCGCGGAAACGTCAAATTTGACATGACTTTCTTGTATCTCGTTATCGTTTCTGTTTCATATCTAGTGGATATCTAGTTGATATGTAGATCATTGGAATTGGCCCGTGAGGACTACGTTTGCATGGAGATTCGATTACATAAATAAATAAATAAATATATTTTTTTAATTAAATAATAAATAAATAAATATTATAGGACATTCTTACACAGATTGACCAAGTCCCACGGTAAGCCCAAGGAGGCTTGTGTTATGGGTACTCAGACAACGATATATATAATATATAAATACTTAAATACATAGAAAACACCCATGACTCGGGAACAAATATCTGTGCTCATCACACAAATAAATGCCCTTACCGGGATTCGAACCCAGGACCATCGGCTTCACAGGCAGGGTAATTACCCACTAGGCCAGACCGGTCGTCATTGCATTACATGCAGTGACTTAAAATTTTGTACCGGGATAGTAAGTAAGTAAATATTCTTTATTGTGCACCATAAAGTTAAAATAAAATACACAGAAAGCGAAATACAAGCTTAAGACTAGGTAACACCAGGCGGTCTTATCGCTAAAAAGCGATCTCTTCCAGACAACCTTTTATTATATTGAAACTTCGTGCCTATATTTTTCAAATTTGCCGCCTTTCTCTATTGATTTTTCTTTACCGCCTTGCCAGATACATCGGTATTATATGTACTCAAACTATGTCTGTACTGTACTGTGCTGTGCCCGACGTATGTCATTACAGTTACAAGATCATAGTTGATACTTAGTGTGATAGGTAATTATGCGCAAGGACATAAATAGTTCCCAGCTATTACGGCTCAGAGTAGATGATCTATAATTGATCTTAAATAGCGCAGCGGAGGCGCTTAGCTAATAAAACAAACTAGAGTTGCGGTGTCAGCATGGTTGCATTTTTATCACCTGTCACTATGCCTGTCACTATCGCACTTACATACTTGTTAGAACGTGACAGGCATGGTGACAGGCGATAAAAATGCGACCATGCTCAGCCCGTTGTCGTCTATTCATGCATAATTTGCGTTACCGTAAACCAAAGAGGATATAATAAGATAGAGCGGTACTGTCATAGTAGATTTTGTAACCACAGTAAATTCACTGCCATCTGTCGACACACCTTAAAACTAAAAATGAAGATTTATAAAAATACGATAAAATGTATTTAAATATGGATAAATGTTTTTTTATTTGCATTAATTATTTTTATGATTTTGATCCATGTTATTTCACTGATATGCTTTTAAATTGTTAAATAGCAATCGAAACCTTCAACGCCATCTATACGACAGTAGGCCAAAGCTAGTAGCGCCCTCTGATCGAGAATCAAATTTTCTTGATTTTCGAGGCACGTTTTTTCCTTAGACTATATCCATCTATTACGGAGTTATATCTATCTTTGCCGTAAACTTAGGTAACTATATATACTAGATACAGTATACTAGTCCTATACTAGGTACAACACAACTGATGATCTAGATTTTAACATTGGTTCGTAACAAGACTATGATTTGTACTCGTTACATTAATGTTGGAGCTATACTATATACAGAATACAGAATACAGAATACAGAATACAGAACTTTATTGGTAAAAGCAAATTTTACAGGTCATATTTTACATTTGTAAAAAAATATATGTACATATTTTCGTTAATATAATGAATTACATATTTCATAACATTTTTAAACTTAAAAAAACATTATTAGATTTAAATATAGTTAACATGAATTTTTTTTTTTAAATTACCATGCAGAAGTCAACGACCTCATCGAGTATTTATAAATTCGTCAATGCTGTAGAATGCTTTTTCTATAAGCAGCAGTTTAAGTTTAGATTTAAATACTTGGTTACTATTTAAGTTAAGTATATCTGAGGGTATAGACTATATATAGTCTGGAAGAGATCGCTCACAGCGATAAGACCGCCTGTTGCTACCCTTATTTACATTGTAAATCTGTTTAAAAAAAAATTGTTTCTCTGTGGTGCAATAAAGAATATTTATTATTATTATTTATTATACAATAATGCTTTTTCTATATTATATATTCAACTACGTGGATGACCAACGTCCAGGACATGAAGGAAAGTGGCCTGTCTGACGACGATGCTAAACAGCGTAATACTTATAGATGTTTCGGTTTCGTTTGTTGTTTAACAATTTTAACGCATATCAGCGAAAGAACATGGGTCAAAATCATATAAAAATTATAAATATAAATAAAAAAAAATATCCATATACTTAATATAAGTATATACATTTTTTGATATTTTTAGTTTTAATCCTGTGTCGATAGATGGCAGTACATTTACTATGACGGTACCCCTCTATCCTATATGTTGTCCTTGATAGTACCAAAGATAGATATAACTCCGTAATAGATGGATACAGTCTAAGGAAAAAACGTGCCTCGAAAATCACGAAAATTTGATTCTCGATCAGAGGGCGCCACTAGTTTTGGCCAACACTCGTATAGAGGGCATTGACGGTTTCGTTTGTTATTTATAATTTTAACGCATATCAGTGAAAGAACATGGATCAAAATCATAAAAATAATTAATGCAAATAAAAAAAATCATTTATCCACATTTAAATACATTTTATCGTATTTTTATAAATATTTATTTTTAGTTTTAAAGTGTGTCGACAGATGGCAGTGAATTTACTGGGGTTACAAAATTTACTATGACAGTACCGCTCTAGTATAAGTTACTTTATGATAGTACACAGTTACGTGATAACGTCCACTTACAAACATGAAAAATTCAATCCTAGTTGACCATAAAACAAAAAATAATGTAACGGACTCGCTAGGAAACTTCTACGAGAATTTATCGCTTTTTTTATTATTAAATATCGTTTATTACGCAACTCAGGTCCATAGAGATACATTACATAAGTACCTTGCAAACTAAACATACATACAATGTAAAAATCTTAAAACCTAAAAATCATTTCGACTCAGTTTTCTGCTATACGTGCATAGCGCTGTCTCTCACACCGCGTCAGCATGATAACTGCATAAAAGATAAGTGCATTGTGCATGTACTTACATTGTAGTCTGCTTACATAACATTAAGCAACGACGATGCGCGCAATCAGTCGGCGGTCAAGGTCAGTGGCAGCGGCAGCACGTGCATGTGTGCTTAATTTACGAAACGGCGTATATCCAATCAGTGTTGCCAGGCGTACGATAATTATCGTACATGTACCGACCGGCCTGGCCTAGTGGGTAGTGACCCTGCCTGTGAAGCCGATGGTCCTGGGTTCGAATCCCGGTAAGGGCATTTATTTGTGTGATGAGCACAAATGTTTGTTCCTGAGTCATGGGTGTTTTCTATGTATTTAAGTATTTATATATTATATATATCGTTGTCTGAGTACCCATAACACAAGCCTCCTTGGGCTTACCGTGGGACTTAGTCAATCTGTGTAAGAATGTCTCCTATAAATTAAATATAAAATATAAAAAAAATGTACGATAATTTGGGCTCCGGTACGATGTTCCAAAGGGCATTATCGTACGCAAAAATACTATAATTCCAGCCATTGGACGACACCACCAAAAACTGTAGTAATCCTCAGAAATAGGCTAAACTTAGTACCTTTTGGGTGTTTGGCTCCTTTGTTTGACAAGTTTGACATATCTATAATAATTCAATGTTTTTAAAAACAATAAAACTGCATCAGTGAATTGCTCTGATATTTAGATTAAGGTAATATTTTGTAATACTTGACTATTTCAAAGTGCTTGTTGCTAGGCCTATTTGAATAAAGAATATTTTGACTTTGGTATAAGTCAAAAACTGGCCAAGTGCGAGTCGGACTCGAGCACCAAGGGTTCCGTACTTTTTAGTATTTGTTGTTATAGCGGCAACAGAAATACATCATGTGTAAAAATTTCAACTGTCTAGCTATCACGAGATCCTGAGATACAGCCTGGTGACAGACAGACAGCGGAGTCTTAGTAATAGGGTCTCGTTTTTACCCTTTGGATACAGAACCCTAAAAATGTTGAAATTTCCTGTAAAGCGTTTGGATCTATCTCAAAAATACACAAATATAAAACTGATTTTTAATCAAAATACAGTATATTTTATATATAATTACAATAAATTATATTATTTATATTGCAAGAGGCAGATTGAAAAAATCTGTCTACTTTTAAAGCTTTGGACGGATGCTGCATTTCTTACTGTGCCTGGCAACCGATTATACACGGAAGGTTCCAGGTAGTATACTGATCTTTCCGTTTTGGTTTTGTGGTCAAGCTTGTGCGAGATTGTACTTAGCCTATCTTCGTTTATTGCTTCCGCAAGCTGTATTTCGGATTCGTACCCCTGCGCTTGAATTCATCGATGTGTGCATACGAGTAAGTGAACATGGCCACTTGGTTTGAACGCCACCCTTGTCATGTGCGGCGCGTCATCATGAACCTTCGGTATACACGATGATTTGATATTGGGCTGAAGCCGCGCGCGTCAGTTGACGTCTTCGACAGTCAAAGGGAATATAAAAAAACCGGCCAAGTGCGAGTCGGACTCGCGTTCCAAGGGTTCCATACATTACACAATTTAAACAATGTATTTTTTATGCGAAATGTCTTTAAAAAACCCGTAGGGGTCGGATCAAAAACTAAGTAATTACGTCCGACTCACGCTTGACTGCACATTTCTAATAGGTTTTCCGGTGATCTATAGGTAAAGATCTACTTTGTGTATTTTTTTCAAATTCTTTGACTCAGTAGTTTCGGAGATAAAGGGGAATGGTCATTTTTTGCCTATTTTCTTGAATAACTTCTAAACTGTTTATCCTAAATTATATAATAAATATATTTGAGATTCTCACAATGAGCTCTTTCATTTGATATGTAACACGATATAGTTTGACAAACTTTATTTTTTAATTTTCTCATTTACCCCCCAAAAGTGGCCCCCGTATTTAAAATTAATTTGTTTCCGTTACATCCATCTTTGGGTCACAAACTTACATATGTGTACCAAATTTCAACTTAATTGGTCCAGTAGTTTCGGAGCAAATAGGCTGTGACAGACGGACAGCCAGACAGACAGACAGACAGAGGCACGAGTGATCCTATAAGGGTTCCGTTTTTTCCTTTTGAGGTACGGAACCCTAAAAAGTCATCTTTATATCTTGCGCGCTACTGACAAGCAAAGATCTCCCTTCCACTCGTCAGCGTCACGGCTGTGCCCCCGCCAGCTGTTGACTGCTATTTGGAATACATTAATATGTAATACGAATAAAACACAGAACGCGCATACATAACTTATGTACTTGGTTGCGTTAGAGTGAAGCATACGCAAATCATAAATCGATATTTCAATTCAATTCAATTTTTCAGGTAGTATGGCTCCATAGATACTGTCGATGATTTCGCCAACGTCAAAGTGGGATCCACGTGGGATCGAATTAATATTTCTTGATTAAAACATATCGGCCATCGGCCATAGCCAATTTACGGTAAACAATAAAATTATGGGCCTTTAGGGCTCTAGCCAGACACGGTTAGAGGTAGAAATACCAAATGCTCTTAGAGCACGACGTTGTTCGGTGGTTGTTGTAGTCTCGTAAAACCGATAGCTGGATTTTACGAGAAGCACGTGGACTACCGGCCGTTGACTCCAGAATGGTGGTTAAACACGCTTTGAGATTAACTAAATCGATATTTAATTTTTGTTTGAAAGAACGTCACTTTTGACACTGACAGATCCGATCAATATCGTATCGAGATCAAATTTTTGACGTTTATTAAAATTAGAATCAGGCCGATAGTTTCGGTGATGGATGATGACAAATGTAGAATTTTATTATTGTGTGTCTTTTTCATATCTCGGGACCGGACCTTTGGGAGGCATGCGTGGGGCCAAAGCCAACAGCGCAGAGGTCATTTAAGACATCTATCTAAAAGCAAAGATAGATATAATTCCGTAATAGATGGATACAGTCTAAGGAAAAAACGTGCCTCGAAAATCAAGAAAATTTGATTCTTGTTCAGGTGGCGCTACTAGTTTTGGCCTACAGTTGAATAGATGGCGTTGACGGTTTCATTTGTTATTTAACAATTTTAACGCATATCAGTGAAAGAACATGGGTCAAAATCATAAAAATAATTAATGCAAATAAAAAAAACATTTATCTATATTTAAATACATTCTATCGTATTTTTATAAATCTTCATTTTTAGTTTTAAAGTGTGTCGACAGATGGCAGTGAATTTACTGGGGTTACAAAATTTACTATGACAGTACCGCTCTAGTATAAGTTACTCTATGCTAAAAGCAAGGGAAACACGTGGCTGATATGATACGCAAAATATGATACATCCGGAGATGGTCCCCGCCAGGTGCAGAGACTATTGCAGTGCAGCACTTTTGTGCTGTGATGGGATCTAAGGTCATAGGCTGTTGATATGCAAATTGGATGGACTGGATAATGGGCTATGGGAGGAGACTAGCGGACACCTGCCGAGACAATTAGTCTCAAAATTGTGAAAGACAGATGGTGACTCGCCGTGGGCCCCACAACGGCCTACCGGCCGGCCACAATATGCACGCACAGGGCGACAATAGGGCAACGCTTTAGAGCGGCTGTGAGGTTATCGAGAGGTGAGTCTGCGGTAGCCAGATCCCGGTAATCCGTTCAGCAGGCCGCCGGTTTTATGACATTTTACACTTCCAACCTGGAGCATAGGTCCCGCTCTTGCGACTCCACTCAGCTCTGGCCGGCCGGTGAATACAATCACAGAGGCGAGAGCCATGAAAGGGCCTTCTGGAATAGGGGTCCGCGGTGTCACCACTCGCCACTCACCGTCAGCTCGCCACAAGCTGCCCCCGCGGGGGAATTTTATTATTATTACACAATCTAGTTACAAAGAAATGCAGCTACATCATAAGAAAGTAAAAGGTAAAACAAAATTAGAAAATATAACATTATTTTTTTAGTTTTAACAACCCTAATAATTGCTCGGAGCAATACTGAGCCGAACGGAGCCGTTTGCCCGAAGCGAGGCATCCGAATGGCAACTTCACTTTGTCACTTTGGTATTTCCTCTATCCAATATTATTGTCGAAGCCAAAGTGCATAATGTCATTAAATTATGTTATCGTACTAATGAATTGACATCATACGAGTATGTGCTTCGTATTTTGTCGCATACCTTTATCTCATTGGATTGTGCGACATTAACATGGTTATTTGCTACCGCAACAATGTATCGTATAATGCTGTGCTATTATTATTTAATTTTATGATTATGACTACTAGAATAGTAACATTCCTGATCATCAGAGGTGGCCATCGCCGACTAAAGTAAAGGTCTTAACGGGGGTTAAGAGTCCCCGGCAAGCTCGGCCGAATTTCACCTTCCCATACAAACGGAGTTTCGTTCTCATTTTAAAACTACGTATTGGATTGTAACGAAACTTTGCATATACAATGACATGAGGTATATCTAGGTCTGTAATTAGTTTATATAGCTCCAGTTTATAAAACAAACGAAATAGAGCAAAAACAAGTTATGTATGAAAAACTTAAATTCGCTGTATTTTTTTACAATGGTATCTGAAGCTACATAAACTAATTACAGACCTAGATATACCTTATCTTATTGTAAGTACAACGTTTCAGAGCAATCTAGCTAGTCGTTTTAAAATGAGAGCGTAACTACGTTTGTATGGAGAACCGAGCTTGCCGGGGACTCTTAACGCATAATTGTAGTTTTTATAATGAATTATAAACACTACAATTATGCCCTGCCCGTGAAGCCGATGGTCCTTCGAATCCCGGTAAGGGCATTTATTTGTGTGATAAGAACAGATATTTGTTCCTGAGTCATGTGTGTTTTCTGTGTAAATTCTATGTATTTAAGTATTTGTATATAGTATATCGTTGTCTAATAGAATGTCTGCTGTATGTGTACAATATGTTGTACAAATTTAACATTTTATTGAATCACTACATAGTATAAAACAAAGTCGCTTTCCGTTGTCTGTCTGTCCCTATGTATGCTTAGATCTTTAAAAGTACGCAACGGATTTTGATGCGGTTTTCACCTATTAATAGAGTAATTCTTGAGGAAGGTTTTAGTGTATAATTTGTAAAGGTTTTGTGTAACCCGTGCGAAGCTCGCTAGTTAAAGATAAATTTGACATTTTCATAGATAATGGAACATGCAAACTATAAACTACTATACTTAATAATCAAGGACAATGAGTGCACGCACTTATTTCTTTTGCTGAAAAGTCATAACAGTGCAATTTTGTATCATTATCATTAAATTGTAAAGTGTTTTTAATGTTTTATGAATAAATGCATGGTGATCTTTCACCTACCTTGTATTGTATAAAACATAGACATATATATTACTTCGTTAAGACCGGCCTTACGAGCACTACGAAAGGGGCCGATACATTGGAGTCTAAATCGCATTTAGTTACACCAGCGCGCTCAGTCGTGTAGCGAATTGCGCAGTGAACAGGCGTCAGTATTGGTGTAAACAAAGTTTAAGCGATTCCGACCGAACACAGACGCCTTTCCACTGCGCAATTCGCCACACGACTGAGCGCGCTGGTGTAACTAAATGCGATTTTCACTCCAATGTATCGGCCCCATTCGTAGTGCTCGTAGGGCCGGTCTTTACGAAGTAATATTATATGTCTATGGTATAAAATAAATAGGTTAAGTTTCCGCGGAGACCTTATTTGCAAGTAAACGACTTCAATGTATCGCTAATGCATTGTTAATAGTTAATTTATACAGGTGTAATACTAATGTGTGAGTTAAAAACTTATCTACGCAGTATATCCTGTTTTAAGGGTTCCGTACCTCAAAAGGAAAAAACCGGCCAGTCAGACTCGCGCACCGAGGGTTCCGTACATTACACAATTTAAACAATGTATTTTTTATGTGAAACGTGAGTAAAAGGTAAATTGCGGTTTACGATTTATGACCTATTTAAAAAAAACTACTTACTAGATCTCGTTCAAACCAATTTTCGGTGGAAGTTTGCATAGTAATGTACATCATATATTTTATTTTATCATTTTCTTATTTTAGAAGGGGGGGGGGGGGGGGGTTACAGGTAACGAGTCGAAAGCTTAAAGCTGTGAAAAAATCAAATCTCTAAGTAAACGTAAAAAAAATTACGGCCGTTTATTGTAAAAATTGTAATTGTATGTCACTAACTTAATTAAATTTTAAGTTTGATTGTTCTTACTAACACTATATGGATCGAAATGATTTGAAATAAATCATCATCATCATCATCATCATCATAATCATCATGTCAGCCGATAGACGTCCACTACTGGACATAGGCCTCCCCCAAGGCTCGCCACTCCGAAATAAATAATTGAATTGAATTGAATTATGCCGCAAAAAATGTTATTACGACACTTAAGGGAATCAAAATTTATAGGGTACTTTCCGTAGGCCTAGAACTATGAAATTTGGCAAGTAATATCGTCTTACACTAGAAGTACAGGGAAATATCTGAAAACTATAAATTTGTAAAAAAAAAGTTAAATTTGTATGGAACCCTCGGTGGGCGACTCCGACTCGCACTTGTCTGGTTTTTTATAAATATTAACATCTCACTCATCGTCGGTAGTGTAAGCCGTTCAAATTATGTCTACGGGACTACGGGTACTTATTAAAGGTCAGACGCCGGGCAGAATACGCTGTGGTCCGTCGGTACCCTTCGTAAACAAATCAATAAATTCATTGATTTTATGATTTTATTTATGTAAAGTTTTATCTTGAGTTTGACAGCTGAACATGATGTCGCTGTGGGACGCCGTGTTTTGTTGTCACTCGGTCTTAGAACAACAGAATAAGTAATAGTATTATCATACAGAATGGCCACGTACCGCCCCACCCCGATTCGAATTACCTCGCCCCGCGACAGCAGATTGACGGCCGTTTGCCGGCCGCTCAGTACTGTTTTTAAGCAACTTACTCACACAATGACGCATGCCGCGTGTACAGACGTGCCGTTCATACATAGAAACGCAAGTGATTTTTGATTGCCCTGTGGTTAAAACGTCAACTTTTGACAACTATAGGTAATAACCTCATAATCACACGGCGGTCCATAAAGGTGACATTCGTGTTAGCTGCAGCTGCATTACTGTTGCGGCGTCGTTACAACTGCCGATGCCGCTGTATCTGTCAGTTTCAGGATTCCGTACCTCAAAAGGAAAAAAAGGAACCCTTGTAGGATCACTCTTGCGTCTGTCTGTCTGTCCGTCTGTCACAGCCTATTTTCTCCTTAACTACTGGACCAATTAAGTTGAAATTTGGTATACATATGTAAGTTTGTGATCCAAAGACGGACATGTAACGTAAACAACTGAATTTTAAACATGGGGACCATTTTTGGGGGGTAAATGAGTAAATTAAAAAATAAAGTTTTTCAAACTATACTGTGTTACATATCAAATGAAAGAGCTCATGAGCGGCCGGGAAATATCTGAAACGCGGCTCATGACTGCTTCCCATCAGGCGGCTCGTCTACTCGTTTGCTAAAATAAAATCCTTTAAAACAGTTTTTTCTCTAAAAACTACTTCCCTATACAACCTGATTCAGTATGTCAAACGTAAATAGTCAATATTACTTACCATTACCATAATCACATTCCCGCGCCCATCTGTTAATTTGGCATCACCGCAATATCATTTCATAATGTCTGCGGTTGAAGTCAACCAGACCCTTTGGTGTGTAATTGTGTGTAAGTATACTTTTTTGTCAATTATTATAAATGCTTCATTATGTGTGGGATAAAAGAAACCTCGAGGTGACATTGTGACTGTATAAAAATAGTCTTTTACATTGATATTAGCGTTTGCATCTGCCAGAGCACAAGCCAGAGCCAGCCGGAGTAAGCCAGAGTACTGACGATGTGTCGTAAATGACATTTTTATGTAATTTTCTATTTTTTTAAATAGCTTATTATAGTGTCCCACTGCTGGGCAAAGGCCTCTCCCCTAGATTTCCATGACTCCCGTTGTTGTGCTTTTTCCGGCCAGTTGTCTAAGTCGTCCCGCCATCTCCGTCTGGGCCTGCCACGTCCGCGCTTATTTGCGGTATCCACTTGGTTTCTATTAAGCGAACTTAATTTTATTCGTGTCACCATGTCTGACCACGTTGTTTTCGTGCCAAGTGCTACGTCAAGTATGGCGTTCCTTTGAGTTATGTATATAGAGGTTGTCTAAGTTAACTTTGCATCGATTTGAACAGAACAAAGTGTGAGTGAGTGTCATTATAAACGGCATATTTTCAAAGAAAATCAAAGTTTGGAGGGGGTCGGGGACTCTTAGAGATGAAAATCGCTTTATAAATGCCTTTATACCCTCAGTTCCTCGTAAGGTATTCAAAAATATCTGAACATGCACATTAACGCCTTTAATTTGTTTTGTTAAGATTCGCCGCTCCCCTATATCTAATTGCGACTGTACTATAGGTACAGGTAGTGTATTTTTATATGAATATTATATTGTATGTAAATATATGTATTTACGTATTTGTATATTATTTCCGGACATTTGGGTGGCGTGCGCGGAGCCAAAGCCAACACGTAGATGCCCTTTGGACACTTTAATGACATGTAAGGGGTAGGTACACCGAGCGGGTGCTGCCCTTGCCCGTGTCATGGGACGCACGCAGAGGGGTGTAAGGACTATTGAGAGTTGACGGGAATCTAAAATTAACTAGGCTATTGGGTGCAGGCGACGCCTGCCTAATAAAACGGATTGCAATTTTATTTCCGGCAGACGGTGACTCGCCCCCAAAAGATTTGCCCCCCCCCCCACAAAAAGCGACATCTAGGATGGCTCAAGGGCAACACCGGTGTGAGGGTAGAGAGGTGTCACTGGACTTTAAACATATAGCCAATTTACCCTCGAGAACGTAGCTCTCGCGACTCCACTCTGGATGGCCGGCTAAGGCAAACCAGAGGCAGAGATTTCTGTGCCACCCCCCCCCCCCACCTTCGGGTGACTGGGCCAGGAGGATCGTGGGGTCGCTACTCCCCAACAGCTCGCCGCAAGCTGCCTTGTATATTATTGTTATTACTAAACTTAAGCAGCTTCTTGTTGTTTTCACTTTCTCTTGTTTTACCCTCGTATTTTACCGCATCTATATATCTTTGGCCTGATGGCTGTCTGGTAGATAATTCCTTATGGCTATTAAGTACTTTATTTACTGTGAAGATTAAAATAAAATCACTAGTTGCAAAAAAATCCAAACACGTTACTGAATCGACAAAAATACCATTGAAATCGAACTTGCTCACAAAACTCCACAAATGATTGAGAAATGCAATCTGAAGGGAACAGCCGGAAATACAATAGCGTTTTTGCCCTCGCTGAAACAGATACTCACCTCGCTCGGTCAATAAATATCCCTCCACTGTCCGAAGTCTTAAGAGGATAATGGACGACCGATTCTCCATACAAACGTAGTCCTCATTTTCATCCCTGGATATTGATATAATGGAAAATATTTTTACGTAATTTGTTGTATATCAATCATAGCTATAAAAAAATCAAACGATGGGGATCGTTTAATATTATAAGAGTTAGGAGCTTTTAAAAAAATGTATGGAATTCGTTTCTCGCTCCTACATTTTATAATATAGCCTAATCTGTTAATCAAAAGCCTTTGTTCCTTTTCTGCGTGGGCGTGCCCATTGTTGGTGAGCGCGTGGCCATTGTTGGTGAGCGCATGCCACTCGCTGATACACCATGGTCACGCGCTCACCAACAATGGGCACGCGCACGCATAAAAGGAACAAAGGCTTTTGTTTAACAGATTAGGGTCTTTGGCGAAAAAAATCATTTGAGAAGATGCAGACTATACCTAAGTAATCAAAAATCGAAAAAAGTCTAAAAAACCCCTTAGTTTGCCCACTTCTTCGTTTGTCATAGCTACGGTCAATATACATACATTAAATCGTGTAAACAATATGTCAATAACAGGGAGAAAAATGGGGACTATGATTGTATGGAGCAGCGGTTTTCCACTATCCTCTTAACTAACCAACGCCCAGTTTTTGCCCCCCTACCATAAAACGACGCGCGCGCACGCATGCCTCATAAACATCACGGCGTTTTTCCAGAATACTTTCTAGCCTAACTGCATAAAACAGACACAATTTGACCATATAATTCTTCCGTAATTGCGTCGTTTTTTTATTACCAATAAAGGTTTTGTCCCCGGCGTAATGAATTGTCTTGGCCATTAATTAAATAGGTTATTAATTAAAGCCCGACCAGAAATATATGATCATTGTCAAGAGGGCGCTGTTATTCTCATGTATGTGGTGACAGTTCAGATTAGTATGAAAAATTTAGTTCAATGAAATTCCGCAACATGTGGCGCGTGATATATTCCTGGTCAGGCTTTAACTTTACGAGGTTTTTTAGGTGATACAAGATATACGCGATTGTTACTCATTAATGTGCTACTTTTGTTGAGAGCAACCCTGAAATCGCAGAAAAAATCTGATGTTCCGTAGGTACTGTTCAATTCGACAGAAGTGTATGGAGAACAGGATTTTTTTATGATTTCAGAGTTGCTACGCCCTCAAGCGACTCCCGGCCGGCGCAAGATGTTTAAAATGTAGAATTTTATTTTAGCCATTCAAAACTTTTACTGACCAGTGACCACTGAACTTTTTTTCATTAGCAGGATGTTGTCTTTTGAGTAATATTCAACCAATATGGAACCGGACAAGTGCGAGTTGGATTCGCCCACCGAGGGTTCCGTACTTTTTAGTAATTGTTGTTATAGCGGCAACAGAAATACATAATCTGTGAAAATTTCAACTATCTAGCTATCACGGTTCATGAGATGTTATGGCTGCCTGGTGACAGATAGACGGACAGTGGAGGCTTAGTAATAGGGTCCCGATTTTACCCTTTAGGTACGGAACCCTAAAAAAGGGATAACTGTTAGTGATACGTGTCAGATAGGACCGATATGATATGTTGCGTTGTCACCCAACTTACTGCATGTGAAGTTTCAGCTCAATCGAATTATGGTAATTGAGTCTAATTTAGCTTGCAAGATTTGACCCGAACATACATTCATTCAAATATTACAAGTTTAATAAAAGCTTGTAAAAATCAAGCTGATTTGAATTGTTATTACAACAAAACCTATAGTCGTTTCAATGGCTCTACGTCGTTGGATCGCAACTTCGCATGCGTTCGCGGCAGCGCTCAGCTCGAGACAATTAATTGACTAATCCTAAACCTTAATACAACGGTGTAAGGCCTACTATTGGTCAGGTATATAACATGTGTGTTCAGTGTCAAGGCCCCGCAACAAACTTGCATATTGTTGGCCCACTGAGCGAGTTATGCAATGTGAATCGATTTCTTCTTCAATAAGCGTGTCTTGATTATACGGTTTGTAACGTGCTATTTTACTTGTACAATGTTACACCCCCAGCATTATTGAGTGTATTTCATATTAAATATCCCACCAAAAACATTTCATGTATAATTGGCGGCCGGCGGCCAAGACTCGCTAGCTTTTACTGTAAATAACTTACTGTCAAAAAAAAATTTGTGACACACTTTTATTGCTGACTGTACTTCTGATTCGCATGTCTATCAAGAAATTCTCGAGATCTTAGAACCCAAACTCGATGCGTATGAGTTTTTCCATCAAAAAGGTTCCTTTGGCTACCTTCGGACTGCATCATCAGATGAGCTCCATGTATTGCATTGTCATCGGAATTACAGATGTACTCCAAATTTCAACTGAATCAGACACCGGCAAGTGGTTCAAATTTAAGTTACATGATTTGAAGCACACACAATACAAAGATAGTTTTGGTATATACCGGGTCAAGCTTAATAAAAGTGTGTAAAAAGTTACGAGATCTCAGCAAAACCAAGGCTAAATGCCGCTCTTGCCTTATAGTTTATTCTCTTACCGCACCTAACCTTAGTCATTTCAAAGCCTCTACGCCGTCGGTTCGCAATGTTCGCATGCGTTCGCGGCAGCGCTCAGCTCGAGACAATTAATTGTCTAATCCTAAACCTTAATACAACGGTGCAAGGTCCTACTATTGGTCAGGTATATTGCACGTGTGTTCAGTGTCAAGGCCTCGCAACTCGCAACAAAGTTGCAGATTATTGGCCCACTGAGCGAGTTATGCAATGTGGTTCGATTTCTTCAAAAGCATGTCATGATTACGGCTTGTAACGTGCTATTTTACTTGTAGAATGTTACACCCCCAGCATTTATGAATGTGTTTTTGAAATTCTCATTCCTTGACATCATACACGATACTAGTAAACAAAATATGGAAACAGATTGACAGAATCTGAGCCCGATTAGCAACGTGACTACGGAAAGTTCAAAATGCCGGAGAATTGCGCCATGTTTGGGTCATGTTAACTACAATTACCTAATTATATAAATAAATATGAGAACAACGAGAAAAGAAAATTAGGGTAAAACCATAACTTGATAACATAACATAACATTAATTCAAAATTAACCATAAAGTTTACTTAAACAATATTAAATACCTAGGTTAAAAAAAATATGATCATGATAACCGGCGTTTTTACTTCCCAGCGGCAATTCTTATAAAACTGGAAAACCTAGTGAAAAATATATAATTAAGTATGTACAATTTATTATCTCAATTTATTATCTTGTCATGCTTATTATTTTCAATCGGAGCTTTAAATGCACACCCATCTCATCCAGAAAAAAATAAACTTCTATAGGACGATTTTCATCGCAGGATTCGCAGGGTGTACTAATAATGGTATGGACCATTCTGACTTTGTTGTTGATTTTCAACCGACTACTTGGTTTTTGCTTGCTTGCTTGACTACAGCCAGTCATAGTACCTACTGACGACAAACAATATGATTGTCAATAACCTATTTTTAGAAATTATTTACTCAAGTTACCTGCTCTAGTAAAAATAAACTGCTTCGAGTATTAAATTGCATACTACTGTATGCCTGTCCTCCCCTCCGCTAGACCTTCGGTGATGTCAACTTGCCCCTCCCCCCTAGTTACTAGTACACGACGCCATTGGTCTGTCTGTCCGTCTGTCTGGCACCAGGCTGTATCTCATGAACCGTGATAGCTAGACAGTTGAAATTTTCACAGATGATGTATTTCTGTTGCTGCTATAACAACAAATACTAAAAACCTAATACTCGTAAAATAAATATTTCAGCGGGGCTCCCATACAACAAACGTGATTTTTTTGCCGTTTTTTGCGTAATGGTACGGAACCCTTCGTGCGCGAGTCCAACTCGCACTTGGTCGGTTTTTCTATGTCCGGTGCTAGCTACGAAAACTAGTATAGTACCAGACATAGATAAATATGTTACTTGAATGCCATTTTAAAATAAGAGCGTATTTTCGATCCTATGCCGCGGCTATGTTCACGATTTTAGGTTGGTTAAGTGACAAGATAAAAAAAGCTAATAAATTAACGATACCTTTATATTTTCTTGGACACGCCCACCGCCCACTAATTAATGACCATTTGTATGGCTATTTAATTAAATGCAGTTGTCTATGAATGGTCAGCTAAGTGTCGACCATTAGATCTTACCTCGTTATAATAAGGCTGGTAATCAGGTAGTAATAAGAATGATGAGTCATTAACGTAACGCTATCGTGCTCATTACATACTCATTAGTCATAACATAACATATACGTGTAAATATATACTTACAGTCAAGTGTAAAAATATGGGTGCATAAAACTTACTCAAGAATGTGGCCCATATTATATTACTAAGACTTCACTGTCCGTCTGTCTGTCACCAGGCTGTATCTCATGAACCGTGATAGCTAGACAGTAAAAAAATTCACAGATGATGTATTTCTGTTGCCGCTACGCTATAACAACAAATACTAAAAATTACGGAACCCTCGGTGGCAGGGATCAGATACTGGTATTTTTTGTATGGGAACGAAAACGGTATTTTTTCCTTCTTTGTTAATTCTTTGATTTCTAATTGGGAAATCTAATAATACGAAGTCATTACCTAAAAACACAACTGAGCTACATTTCGAGTATAAAATAATTCGAAATATATGGTTATCGGTTTTTGCCAAAAGCCGGTTCCGGTCCCTGCTCGGCGGGCGAGTCCGATTCGCACTTGTCCGGTTTTTTACAAGAAAACCCTAATTGAGTCGAGCTAAAGTTTTTTATACGTTTTACTCGTATGAAACCATTTCTGTTCGTTTTATTATATGGGACATTTTCTATGAAATGGGACCTTATTGTCGATGGCGCTTACGCCGCACAGCGTCGCACGGCCGTATATCGGAGCATCGTTTATAATGGCGTAAGCGCCATTGACAATAAGGTCACTTTTTATAGAAAATACCACATATGTAGTACGAACATAACATTGTCTTTCAGTTATCTCACGGTGTCACGGTTGATTGTAGCTATTATATCTTAATCGCCGTAAGAAAGATCAATCGCTATGACATTATAAGACATGTAAACTGCAATTACACTGTTGCTTATTACGTGTATGTACAGATGTAGTGCATCATTATTTTCAACGTACGAACGTGTCTTGCCATTTCTGTCAGTCTCAGTAAAAAAAGTGCTGAGGTTGACTGAAGTAGAATCAAGAATCAAATGTTTTATTCGTGATAAACTTAAAACTAAAATTACATACAAAAGTATAACTAAAACTATAAGCATTCATAGAATAGGTAAGAGTTAAAGTTTACCACGAAAATGGTCTCGTCTCAGCATAATGCTGACCCGAAAGCACAGTTACTATGAAAGTCAGCGCTGATCTTTCGGCGAGACCATTTTGGGCCACGATCGCAGCCGTACGACACGGCCCAACCATAAGCTGAACGCAGCCTTTGCAGCAGCGACCAGCGCCATCTTGTCTACTGTCTATGGCAGTACTTGACAATACGATGGAAAACAATTATGCACTACATTTGTACGTAGAGAATGGAGGGCTTTGGAGCTGGCTATCTGGAACCAAAGGAATTCAAAGCATTGAGCTGCATCATCCGACACATGGAGATGGTAGAAAAAGCTCTTGAATAGTCAAAAAGATTCATAGGTTCATTTATTTCGTGATCATGGGATATATAAGGTATCTGTTTAGGTAATAGGTCCATGGTCCATGGTGTGCCTTTCGGCGTACGACATAAAATATAAATATACTAAAGTCAAAATACCTAAGAGTACATGTAAAGTTGATCTTAAAGGGGCGATTGCACAAAAGATCCCGATGGGTCAAAATGTAGAGCAACGGCCCCTGAAAAAAATGAAGATAAGATACAAGTGTGTCCGTAGGTCATTACTGAAATAATTAGTTGACAGGATCATTCGTAAACTCTGACGACGCTAAGTCTGCCTCTTTCGCACTGAAATGTTTATAGGTATACGTGATGGCTTCCCTTTTACACACTTTAATTATCTTTATGAATGAAACGTAAGCGTCATTCTACATCTGAACCCCTAGTGTAAATTTCATTCCATAGCGTGACGTGACGTACGCGTTTGCTTTTAGTTTCATTGTGTAGGGGATTTTGAGTTTCCAAAACGTCCCGCTTGGCGCGCTGTTCAAAATTACATAGTAACAAAAATAGACATAACGCAAACGAGAACGCTCGTCACGCTATCGAATGAAATTTACACTAGGGGTTCAGATGTAGAATGACGCTTACGCTTCATTCATAAAGATAATTGAAGTGTGTAAAAGGGAAGCCATCACCTATAAACATTACATAAGTGCGAAAGAGGCAGACTACAAATGCAAAAACCGTTACTTTAAGCTTCATGAGCATAAGATATAATCGAAACGACAGCGGCCATTATCTGACGTGCCCAGAGGTACTAAATTACCAAATGGAAACATTAATCTAATGACCAGTCAAACGAAACGCATATATTAACTGTTACATGTGTAGCGATCATGTTGTTTTGCCAATATGGCGGCCGATTGACAGGTATAATCAGCTCCTTTTTCTATCTATACGATAACAATTTAATTTATTTTCTTTAACCCGGAAAAAGGTGTCAATCTCGGAATAGTGCAATAATTAACATTACGTAACTATATTTCGAAAATTTTAATCGTCATATGTACTGTAAACTGTGTGTTGTTTAATACAAATGGGTTTATAATGAAAAATCCACAATACTTTACTAAAGCAGATGGCAACGGGCAAATACGCCGTTACCTGTTATTAGGTGTGACGTTCCAACAGCTTACATACCAAGGGTCATTCGGCCTGATTAGAACTTTAATATACGTCAAAAATTTGCTAGAGATACGATATGGATCGGATTTTGATACTGACATATCCGATCCATGACGTATCTAGCAATTTTTTGACGTATCTTGAAGTTCGAATCAGGCCGCTAGTTTGGTCATACACATTTTATAGTATGCTTAACTTGTTCGCGTCTTTCCTGTAGACATCGCAAAGTTTGTTTAGGGAAACTAGAGCTGACTTTATTATTTTAACACTGCACACTTACATCTTACATTTCCTCGAGAAATGCCTCAAGATTACTAATTAAATTTATGGACGCCGTATTGGTAAAAAGCGCTACGATTTTTTAAAGAGGCCTAGAGGTCACATTCTCACATAACACCGAGGCCACACCGAGGCACAGGGCTGACACGCCATAGTATCTTCGGACATTTTAGTATATAGATGCATCAGATCAGATAGATCATGCAGACATGTCGTGAGACTATAGAGTCTATGTCTGTGAGTGCCAGTTGCTAAGGGCAGTCGCTGTGTGTTTGTAAATATTTTGGCTAACTATGGCTATGGCAACGAGTTACAAGTGTGACAATGTGCAGTTCCCGACTACCCCCTTTCCAAAATCATAACTCACGCTGATCGTTCGGGAACACTTCGGGAACGCTCGGCAGAATGCGATCTGCCTCCGAGCTTTACACATATCGCGCGTGTGCGTCCCGGACTCTTAAAAAAGAACTCAAAAGGGTGAAGTTCTACACCTTCCGTGTCGCGTGTGCCTTCCGATACCAAAGACCCTCCGAAACGCGTGAACAGTCCACTGTAATTTGGACAATTGACAGGACGAGCTGTGAGTACCAACCCTTCACCTTTCTCTCACCCCTTCACGTTTTCACACAAGAAATAGTTTTTATACCAAAAACTAGACGTACGTAATTTACATAACATTTTATAAAAATTATTTGGTAAAGGTAACCAGGAAACGAACTACTTTACCAAGAATTGTAATTATGTACTGAAATCGATAAGCCTTCATACAATGCACCGGTATTTTGAATGTTCCGTCAAGTACCGTGTTGGGTCTAAGAAAGTTACGAGATTGAAAAGCTTGATTATGTCACTATTGTATAAGTATAATTATTTTTCTATGAGTTGACTAAAATAATACTTGTTCTACTATACAATCTAAATGATTAAACAAAATTAGGTAAGTATGTCAGTTGATAAAAGGTAACAAAAGCCATCAACGACTTCAACGAGCTTTGTTTTTCAGTAAAAAGAAGCTCATTGATGTTTTTGTTCTATCGTTTGGTTTTATCCTCTTGACCGCGGCGACACGGGATTGGTCAAATTCATTATAGTCCACTAAAGCGTTTCGTAATGATGTCATTATAGTTGAGTTTAGCCCATAGTGAAAAGTATGCAATTATACGAGTAGTTTGGTATACGAAGTATTAACCCTTTCGACGCCGTGTCAAACACAAAAGCAGTCATCCAGACGCCACGTCACCGAAGTGTCAAAACTGAAATTGAACTTTATGCATGTAGGTCTATGTTGCTCTGTGGTCTATGACCGATTAAGTGTGGTCATTGGCGTCCAAAAGGTGAATTCAACCATGAAAGTCGACGAGTAAAAAAAGTCATCTCAGCCTAAAGATGTCCACTGCTGGACGAAGGCCTCCCCAAGGATCCACAACGAACGGTCATGCGCTGCCCTCAACCAACGGTTGAGATACTCTATGCGTATGTGGCACGCCACGGCTCCCCAAACGATGAGACACATGCTATCCTGCCCAGCGAACCCGCACACATGTTCCGAGCAAGATCTACGGGATGCAACAGAATGGGCGTTAAGCGTCGCTACCTACTGGTCCCGCTTAATATGAAATACGAAACCATCGACACGAGAAGAAGAAGAACCAACAGTAGAAAAAGTAACTCTTTTCAGTGCGATCACTCGACCCGCTGGGAATACAGATACTTTCAATACCTGTTGCATCTAACCATGTGTCGGGTGCAACGCTCAGCAACATTGTTGCACAACCTTGACTCGCTGGTAGTGAGTTACTAACCGACTCACGCTATCTATAATTAATAGGCGGTAATTTCTTAAGGCCAGGTTCTTCCAGTCAAATTACTGGTCGGACTTGGAAACAGGCAATTTTTAGTAATAGGACTATTTACCGGTAAAAACTGGGATAACCTTAGAAATAACTGGATAAATTGTCTAATGCAAATGTAAGTTTTTTAGGGTTCCGTACCTCAAAAGGAATAAACGGAACCCTTATAGGATCACTCGTGCGTCTGTCTGTCCGTCTGTCACAGCCTATTTTCTCCGAAACTACTGGACCAATTAAGTTGAAATTTGGTATACATATGTAAGTTTGTGACCCAAAGACGGACATGTAAGGTAAACACATGAATTTTAAACACGGGGGCCACTTTTGGGGATAAATGAGAAATTAAAAAAATGAAGTTTTTCAAACTATATCGTGTTACATATCAAATGAAAGAGCTCATTGTGAGAATCTCAAATATATATATTTTTATGATTTTAGGATAAACAGTTTAGAAGTTATTCAAGAAAATTTGCAAAAAATGACCATTCCCCCCTTTATCTCCGCAACTACTGGGTCTAAAATTTAAAAAAAAAATTAACAAATTAGATCTTTACCTGATCACAGGAAAACCTATTAGAAATGTGCAGTCAAGCGTGAGTCGAACTTAATTACTTAGTTTTTGATCCGACCCCTACGGGGTTTTTAAAGACATTTCACTCACGTTTCACATAAAAAATACATTGTTTAAATTGTGTAATGTACGGAACCCTTGGAACGCGAGTCCGACTCGCACTTGGCCGGTTTTTAATTCTCATTTCGAGAAAGGTTCCTTTTAACGTTTGAAAGTTCGTTAAAAAAAGATCTCCGAAGGAGCTTCCGCGTGTATTTCAAACATTAATTTCACCGATAAGTAGTGATTGCGTTTAGATCCAGCAGTCAAAAGCACCTGGTGCTCTATAAGTTACGGTCGAAACAAATAAGTTTTTTTTTTCTTCGAAAAATTAATACTTTTTTTTATTCTAAAATCAAAATCATGTTTACAAGAATCTCAGTAAAATGTGATTGTTGTGACAAATCAACTATGTTTCGCCTTTAGTTTCATTTAATTTAATTTCTACAATTTCCTGTTAATAAATAAGCATTATAATTTATAGTTTGCCTTGAACAGAGACCTCGCGCTATATACATATATAGGTATCTCTCTAACTCATTAACTTCAAAGCCGGTTGTCCTCATATATTATACTAGCGACACTCCCCGACTTCGCACGGGTTAACACAAAACCTTAACAAAGAACATACCTACCTAACCTTCCTCAAGAATCACTATTGAAATTAGGGATGTAACGAATGTAATGATACCGATAATTACTTATTTATTTGATTTATTAACTAACTACTATGGCATTGATATCGGTATCTGTATAGGTATTGCCGATTATTTAGTTCAAATCGGTATCGGTATCATATCGGCAAAATCATGTATCGTTACGTCCCTAATTGAAATATGAAAATCACATGAAAATCCTTTCAGTAGTTTTTGATTACTAAACATGATTCTATAGCAGCGGTTCCTAACCTGGGTGTAATTACCCCCGCGGGAGTAAAACTGGCATTTTACGGAGGTAACACTGGTATTTTACGGGGTTCAAAATTAATAAAATGAAAGCTAACAAAGACCTATCTATAAGAAATAATATTAATTATTATGGAGGAGGGGTAAAATCAAGTTCCCTAGTTAGTCAAAGGGGTGACAGTACTGAAAAGGTTTAAAGGTTTAAACCACTGTTCTATAGACAAAATCTTATATATACTCTCCCGGCCGGTTTCGGTCACGGCGACTGTTTCAGCTCCGTTGTTGTATACGTTCGTGTGCACGCATGTGGCTCGCGTAGCCGATTTTATTTGCGAAGACCCGTGCACATTGACGTAATTATACGTAATAGCCGCTGGTGGGCGGGCCTTCAGCTCATCCCGTCTGATATCAAGTTCCACATGTCGACGGGATTCGGTCTCTAGTTTGCTTAGAGACGGTTCATGAGATACAGCCTGATTACAGACGGGCAGATAAACAGACAGCGGAGTATTAGTAATAGGGTCCCGTTTTTACCCTAAAAAGGGTTACGTCGGCCACTTTAGTTTTGGAGCGCAAGATGGAGTTTCGAATTCTGTTACGCCCCAATTCGAACAATGCTTATAATATGTCACAGCGATACGATACCGATCAGTCAGTATCAAGAGTGACGTGTTAGGTTGAAGAAATGTCACTTTTGACACTGACAGATCGGTATCGTATCGCTGTGACATCTTATAAGCATTGTTCGGATTGGGCCGTCAGTCAGTTTGACTCCATCGCTCTCTGGCAAACCAAATCAAACATAACATATAGAATTATAGATCAATTTAAAGTAACCGCGCCTTAATTTAATAGACTATTATTGTGTATCCGATTGTAAGACAGATAGAATTACCTGCAATTAAAAACTTTATTCTGATTACAGCAAAAGTAAGAAGCCTCGTTTTTTTACGGAAGTGGCAAACAAGCATATGGCCCGCAATGGCTACTTGTAAGTACCATGCGCCTTGCAGACTTCTAAAAACCTACATATTGACGTATTCTTTGCAATTATTTTATATCGAGCCGATTTAGTTCAATCATGAAGTACCACGGTCTTTGAAATTATATTGAATGTTAATGTATTTTTTTTTTCCTAATACAAATAGTTTCTCTTAAAATACTGCTTAAGTAACATCAATTTCAAGGACATTTGGTGTTGACAGCGCCTTAACGGGAGTCGAACCCAGGGGCCCGTTTCTCAAAAGCTTATAACTTGTAATACAAGCGCATGTCACTTTACAGCTTTTGTTAGAAAGGGACTTCCACTTTTATTACGAGTTACAAGCTTTTGAGAAACGGGCCCCAGGTCCTCGAGAACTACCGACTATCCTAGGAGACCGTTAAATGAATAAGATCTGTTTTTAAAACCGTATGGTTTAGTTTTTTCGCCTTTAGTTCACGGTAGTGCAGCCAGGGGCCTACCGCGAACCACGGTCGACGTGTTGCCTCCTTGTTACACTTACGTACGAATTTACAAGTGCGACAGAGAGGCAACACGTCGAACGTGGTTAGAGGTAGGCCCTCAGCAGTAGTGCAGTTTCGTCCGCTACAACGAAACAACGCGCCAAAAATATCTGTTAGTCTATTTTTAGGGTTCCGTACCCAAAGGGTAAAAACGGGACCCTATTACTAAGACTCCGCTGTCCGTCTGTCCGTCTGTCTGTCACCAGGCTGTATCTCATGAACCGTGATAGCTAGACAGTTGAAATTTTCACAGATGATGTATTTTTGTTACCGCTATAACAACAAATACTGAAAAGTACGGAATCCTCGGTGGGCGAGTCCGAC
Organism: Cydia strobilella; assembly: GCF_947568885.1. Classification (NCBI taxonomy): domain Eukaryota; kingdom Metazoa; phylum Arthropoda; class Insecta; order Lepidoptera; family Tortricidae; genus Cydia; species Cydia strobilella. The sequence continues at coordinate 4,430,577 of NC_086056.1, forward strand.
TCTCACTTGGCCGGTTTTTTTATGATATTGGAGGCAAACCAGCACACGAATTGCCTGATGGTAAGCGATTGCCGCCGCCCATGGACACCTGCAACACCAGTGGAGTTGTAAGTGCGTTGCCGACCTTTAAGATGGGAATACGCTCTTTTCTTGAAGGTTTGAAGGTCATATCTGTCCAACATATAATTAATTAATTGTTCTACATATAGACAGATATCTTTTTTAGTTAATCTGTTAGAGAATGAAACAGCGGATGAGACTACGCGTCGAAAGTATCTACATATTTTGGTGCAACTTTTGGTGCTGACTGTACCACGGGTCAGAAATGATAACAAACATTAATTTTACTTTATTTAGTAATTAAATACAATGTTTTTATTAACTGTAATTACTGTACTTATTAATTATCGGACAACGGACAGTCTGTATGTTGACTTGTCGTCGTTATCATAAGAACAGTGGGGGTCTATCATACAATTTATGTACAATTATTATTCATAACTTGTATAGGTATCTCATTTGTCAGATATATAGGCATTAAATTGATTGCATAGAGTGTCCGATGAAGTTTCGGTTTCGACATAAAAATCATGTTTAGGCCGAAAGTTCGGTTTCGGTGAAAAAGCAGCCGAACCTTTCAGCCGCGCCACGCCGAAACTTAGAACATTGCATTTTCCCGTTCGGCTAATGTTCTATAATGACAAGTGAATTCTAATTCTTAAATAAAATAGGCGTTGTCGGTTTTTTGTACCACTTGCACGAACGGTGATGTCTAAAAAGGAAAGCCACACAAATTTTAATAAGTATATAACCCGTAGTCACCCGTGAACATGATGCATGTAACTGCGTCGAAATATCGGGAGCTCACAAATAATACAAAAGGTAATCACGGTCTATATCCCGGTCAATATAAGTCAAGTATATAAAAGTTTCGGTTTCGGCCTAAACAGAGTCAAAACCGAACCTTCGGTTTCGGCGAAAAATCCGGTTTCCGTCGGACACTAGTTGCATTTTCGTCTAAGACGGTAATCTGTTAAACAAAAGCCATTGTCTCTTTTAAGCGAGCGGTTGGCCATTGTGTGCCGTTGTGTGTGAGCGCCGCACGCGCCGTGGCACGAGCCAACAGAAGATGATGCAGACTATAGCATGAGTTGCGTTCTCGCGCGGACTCAGTATGGACTCGCGCGAGAACAAAACTCATGCTAGAGTCTCAGGGATCGACAAACGTTTGAAGAGAAGAGCCAACCCCGTAGAAATCATCAGTTTTAGGAATTTTCAAGAGCCATAAAACTTGATTTGAGTGGTCTAACTAATCCCTATGTGGTTTAATATTTTAAGTGTCTTGGAGAGCCGCAGTTAGCGTCGTAATAGGCGCGATTGTCAATTAGGACACCCATTCGAGTTCAATAATGTTTTCATTTCTCATGCTCTGAAAGAGGGTCATTGTTGTTCTAAAAGGTGTGCAGAAAATGATACGTGTCTGCACTAGAGCATTTTACGTTCGAAGTACGATTTTTTGAATTTTTTTACGATAAGCAATTGAAATTTGAATTTAAATGTATTTGTTATACAATTTCCATTCTGATATTTGACTCTCCATTCTATAAATAGAGACACTTTTGCCTAAATTGTTAACTGAAGGTAGGGTACCTAAAAATACTATAAAAAATTATACTTGGTCATGTTTTAAAAAAGACATGCATTTTACTTTCCTCGTATTCGAAATGAAAAGTAGAGTGTTTAACTCGGGTGAAAGGCATCATTTCAGCCTCGGACTATTGGCGCTCTCACTGCGTTCGAGCGCCAAAAATACCTCAGCAGAAATGACTGCCTTTCATCCCTTGGTTAACAATCTACTATTAATCGCGCGTTCGCACGAGTAAAATTCGAACGAGCTTGCGATAATCGAGTAGTCGCGTTGTATTAGGACGACCTCACAAAGTACTGTCCGCGCGCGAATTCCGTGCATGGTTGAGGAATGTTAGGAGTGTTGGGCGTCATGACAGAGTGATGGTGACTGGTGTCATTTTGTACGTACGGGCGCGGCGCACACCCCCCCACTTCCTCGACCGAATGCATGGAATTGGTGCGCGGACAGTAGTATCATAACAAATATCAAAACATGATCAACTTTTAACACAAATACCGCTCTAGAGTGACATAATGCTGAAAATCAGGACAGCCAGAAGCGTGAACATAGAACTATACAGTAACTAGTGACCCGCCCCGGCTTCGCACGGGTTTCACAAGATCTTTATAAACTAAAACCTTTCTCAAGAATTACTTTATTGATAGGTGAATACCGCATCAAAATCCGTTGCGTAGTTTTAAAGATCTAATCATATATACATAGGGACAGACAGACAGCGGAAAGCGACTTTGTTTTATACTATGTAGTGACGTACGTTATGTATACCACTTAAAAGTGTTATTATACAGTCTGTTATGCTAACCTAACCAAACTAGCGGCAACAATAATAGACAATGTCTATAATTGTGTCTAATGAATAATGATGAGCGCCATAAATCGGCTGGGCTGGCAGCTACTTGTACAAAACAACTACGAACACACAGACAGACTAATTACATGCTGTCAATCGATGTCAACTGTGTCAAATCACCCGTTTACGAGCTTCAACTTCAAAATCCCTAGATTTATAGTAGAGTTTATACCAGGCGAAGTTTTTGTCTTGAGCTAGGTGAAATTTCATTGATATTAACTCGACAAAGTTACTCGAAAGTTAGAGAATAGTAAAGGAAAGATGCTTGGACACCTGCTACGACACGACGAATTTAAAACATAATTGAAGGGAGAGTTGAGGTAAGGAGACGGAGGGGGAGACCAAGGAGAACATACATAAAATGGTACTCGTATAAATATTACAGGTACATTCAGAAGAGTTGGCGCAAGATTTGAAATGAACTGTTGAAATAGCGCACCCGGTAGACCGTGCGACTTTCAATCCGAAGGGTTCAAACCCCGGCTATTACTAATTTGTACGGAACCCTCGGTGCGCGAGTTAAATGAACTCGCACTATACGGTTTAACTGCTATGTATTTCTAATGATTATCTGGTGATGGATGATTATGGTGTGAAATAATTTATTTTTAAATACAGGAAACATACCTATTGGATGATAGAGTCGATAATCCGTTTGACCTTAAAGATAACTACTTTTTATTTACTAATTGGTCTAACCTTAAGGCCGTTCCGTCGGTTTGCTTTGTGAAGTAGATGGATCAAAAATGAAAACGAAACACTATAACTGGCAACACTCCCACCTGACTGAGAAGCATATCACCCATCTTGAGCACATTTCTATATAAATAATGAACTAATTAAAAGCTGTCAATGATATTTATAAAATGCAGCCAATTATCATAAAAACGCGTGACATTCTTTCCCTCTACCGCCGCACCGTAGGCAATAAAAATATACATTATGTGAATAATATTGAAAAGAAATCTATAAATGTGCACTTATTTAAAAATAAATCAATTAAAACAAGACATACAGTATAAATACGAGGAGACAAATAAATATTCATTCAGTGTCGTAATTTTTTACAAATTTTTCCTCTAGGGACCTATAAAAGGCCAATCCATTCCATTGCATTTTGAGTCTTAACTCTGACAAATCAAAATTGCATTTTGTCTTGGCAAGTTTCGCGAACGAAGTTGTCACGAACCCTCCGCCAAAAAGCCGCTCCCATAATCCGCTCTCTGCTTAGCCTTAAGGTTGACTGGTAGAGAATGCCTTATGGCATTAAGTCCGCCTTTTGTACTGTAAGGTTTTTTCTTTTGTGCAATAAAAATTAAATAAATAAATAATCGAAATTACGCTCTCATTTTTAAACGACAAGTTGAAATGACATGAAACTTGGTATGAACAATTAAATAAATCTCATAGACTGCTTTTAGTTCCTGTTATTAGTTTTTATTGCAAAAAAAAATAATACATACATACAAATAATATATTGTCTAAATTGGGTCGACTTAACTTAGTCCATATTAACCCTACCAAGACACAGGTTTGCGCGTTTACCGCAAAAAAGTTAGTTTGTCGTGTCACCTCGTTTTGAGAGCACTCCCCTGACTGCCGCAGCAAGCATCGGAATCCTTGGCGTCGACATTTCGAGTGAAGTCCAGTTCCGCGGCCATTTAGAGTGTAAGGCCAAATTAGCCTCAAAAAAGCTCGGTGTGCTCAACAGATCGAGACAGTATTTCACGCCGGCGCACCGCCTACAGCTGTATAAGGCGCAGGTTCGCCCACACATGGAATACTGTTCTCATCTATGGGCAGGGGCACCCCAATACCAGCTTCTCCCTCTGGACCGCATCCAACGAAGAGCGACTCGAATTGTCGACTGCCAGCGTATTTCGGAACGGCTTGACTCCTTGGCGCTGCGTAGAGATGTGGCCTCGCTCTGCATTTTCTATCGCGTGTATAACGGGGAATGCTCCGAGGAATTGTTCGGATTAATCCCTGCCGCTTCTTTTCGCCATCGTCCTACGCGACAGCATTGCCATCCTCACCACTTAGATAGGTGGCAGTTCTCAACTGTGCGTTTCTCCGGAAACTTCCTGCCTCGCACAGCTAAACTGTCGACTGAACTGCCGCCTGCGGTATTTCCGGACCGATATGACCTTCAAACCTTCAAGAAAAGAGCGTACTCCCATCTTAAAGGCTGGCAACGCACTTACAACCCCTCTGGTGTTGCGGGTGTCCATGGGCGGCGGTAATCGCTTACCATCAGGTGATCAGTCTGCTCGTTTACCTCCTATTTCATAAAAAAAAAAAACAGAACGTGTAGAAGTTTTGTATGGTAAACGTGCACTCACTCTAATTGTTTTTTATTACAATTCATAGCAATATTAGCAATTATTAAATTGTGAAACGGGACTTAATCGCTTATTTAAGTTTTAAGATTTACCTCTGAAGTTTCGAGGACGGCGTTGTCCCCGTGGTCTCGGAGAAGACTTCCAGTCCAGTCCAGTCCAGACCAGTCTTCTCCTCCAGGGGTGTCACATTCGCGTTACCGACCGTTTAAAACCAGGACCACACCTTTTATGAAGAATCCTACATATAATAGTTTTCATTTAATTTCATATACAAAAGAAAATGTTATCAAACCTTCCATAATTAAATTACATACTTGTTACAGCATATTTGTAATTTACTCACAAAGCCCTTTCATTTCACACCCCATATTTAAAGGAAAAAAGTAAAAACAAATTTTCTTTGTACCGCCGACTTTATGACGTCACAGATCCACCCCCACCATTTTTGCGCTTGTCATCTGATATATTTGTGTTTAGGACATCATGCTGAATGCATTGATAACAAATATACCGATATCCAAGATGACATGAACGAAAACCGATTTATAAAACTTCTAAACAAAATACCGACTCACCATAAGGGCGAGCAGTACGTGCTTGCACCTCCTTTATGAATCTCTTACGGAACTCGTATGAATATGTGCTATTTTCAACCGAAAGGGTACTTATTGTCGGCTTGTCAGTAAGGCGCTATCTCCATATAGCTTCAATTAGAAATCAACCTTATCGACAAGCAATGTGGTACCTTTTGATTGAAAACGTATTATCTATATAAACGTAAAAGTCCTGACTCACTTAAATCAACGCCCAGCCCAAACCGTTGTACCTAGAGAGCTGAATTTTTCACAATAGGTAGCTTTTATGACGTTAGTATCCACTAAGAAGGGGTTTTTCAAAATTCATCCCCTAAGGTGGTGAAAAAGGGGTTGAAAGTTTGTATGGAGATCAAATATTTTTGTGAGTGTGGGACTTGAATCTTTGTATAAAGGCATATTAGTAGAATACAAGAAAAGTATTTCAGCGTTTTTAAAAATTCATTCCTTAAAAGGGTTAAAAAGGGGTTGAAAGTTGGTATAGGGTCCAAATTATATTTTAAGCTAAGAGTTTGAAACTCCAACACCAACATACAAATCCACGCGTACGAAGTCGCGGGCAACAGCTACTGATATATAAACGTGTTATGGTTGGTCAAATCAAACCAAATTGGCAGTAAATAAAAAACAAAACAAAAACTAGTGTCAGACAAAGACAGTATGATTATCCGTCTATGTTTGAAATGAGACAGTCCTTTGACAAACTATAGTGAGAAAGATGGTGCTGCCATCTATGCAACTGTCCATTCACCTCTAAAAAACCTCGGCAGATTAGTACATTCCATAGTCGACGGGTTCGTGGAAGAAAATTCTTCATTAATTGCACAGTGCGTGAATGAGGCCATATAGATTCTAGCCTTCTGCCGATTTTCAAGTGAATTTGAAATCAACCGTGCAGGAAATATGGTACAATTTTTTTTGTTTCGAAAACGAACTCAGCAAAAAAATTGCAAGTGTTCAAATTGAAAGTGGTTTGATCACATTGAAGTAATTAGTAAGCACTAAATATAGGTAGGACTGTCGTTATCTGCCTCTCTATCACTCTTGTTTATTCGAGCGATAGAGATGCAGATAAAGAAATTTCGATTTGTGCGCTGGTAAAAATCAAATGGAATGGTGGTTCCAGAATTTCTGTTTTGCCCTATGGTTGACTGGTAGAGAATGCCTTGAGGCATTAAGTCCGCCATTTGTACGTGTTTTAATTGTGCAATAAAGTTTAAATTAAATAAATAAAAAGTAGCTGTTTAAATCTGTACTTCAGTAGTTTCAGTACTAATATAATATTACAAATGCGAAATCGTTATGTCTGTCTGTCACCTTTTCCTTTACACACTTAAATATTATTACAAAAAAATGTATTATTTAAAATACATATAATAACATAAATAAATAGTTATTAATATACGAAATCATTCTCGCACCTAAAACCCCGGGGTATGCTCATTATGTATTATGTATTTTATGTATTTATGAGATTTGATGAAAAAGTAAGCCCGCTGAGTTTCTTGCGCCGGTATTTTCTAAGGGCTATGATGGAGGTTAATTAAACTGGTAGTAGTTTTTGATATTCATAAGTGTATAATAAGATCTTATGCCGAAATTGAAGAAGAAAGATTATCATTGTCAAATCACTGAACGGATTAAAATGAAATCTGGTTTAGAGATAGTTTGAGTCCCGTAGATGGGAAAAGGATAGTTTTTATCGCGGAAAAGTCGTGGGCAGTAGCAATTATAGAATATTATTTTAAACTCAATACTAAAAACAACTTCGCACCAGACGTGTCGCATGAAATTCCAACAACAACTATCTAACTAAGGAAGCTATGTCCATAAAATGCAGTATCGTATAGATCGCAACAATGTTGCAATGCTAATTTAGTATTAATGCACCGATATCAAACTATCTATTTTTATTGCACCCACACATGGCAAAACGGGGTTTACGATTGAGAACTGTACGCTGTAATCTTAAGGCTCAAAGTTGGTTGTTCTTATAAGAGTTGGTTAGTAAGTGTGAGTCAATACTGCGCCTGAGTCGATGTCAATGGTTAGCCCTGCCAAGTCTAGTAACGTATAATACCACGTGTGTCCACTTATAGTTATAGCTCGAAGCGGCGTCACCTGTCAATTTTAGCACAGAAAACAAAAGAGTATTCGTGGGATTATTCGCACAGTAAATTTCAAATAGAATATTTAAAGGTATCAGTGAAATATAAGAAAATCCTCCAAATTTTCTACAATGTTTGATAATTGAAGCCGTAAATGACAATTACGCACGCATACGCACAGTGAGCAGTTGAGCACTCAGCCTCGAGTTATGAATTGTGTGCGTGCAGCGCGTACGAAAAAATCGGCATGTTACGTAGTCACATTTTTGTCTTAGCGACCTTTCCTGTTTCTTTTTATCCTATACAAAATGTTTTTGATGTATAGAGGGTTCAAGAACTTGCATGCAATATTCAATACATTGCAATTTACTACAGAGTACGATTAATTCAGTCGATCTACCAAACACCGCAATGTAACGAAAATCGCATGCAAGTTCTTGATCCGTGTAAATGGGGCTTAAGCACAGAATAATTACACTAGGTACAGAAGGTTCACTCACCAACAAAACGCGTCTATTACGACACTACAGATATGACCGCAAGGTGGCGCAAGCGCGAGCAGGCGTCCGTTCCATAGCGGTGCGCGGCAACTACTATGGCTAGACACCAAAATTGGTGTGGGCCGCATGGACTTGTAGCGACGCGACGAAATCGCGGAGTGAGCCACGCCTGGCTTTAGTCCATTTGTGTAACAATGTCCCATAATATTTACTTTAAATATACATAGCAAGTGAACATTGCAAGTTATACAAATCTTCTTTAGTTTAGCATACTTTCTAGTGCAAAAGGTGTATATTTTCATAAATATGACTACATTTGCATACGTTACCCGGCGAGGTCCAACGATACTGTATTTAATACCATCTAATGGTTAACCAATAGCTAATGCGTCGCGTGGTAATAGGTCATAAATTTATAATTAATTGATTGGAAACTGCATGCATTTGGTACAATATCATCGTAATCAAAGACGAGTTAATGATAAAGGCTGGTAACCCTGCCCCGCTGATGGCGGCACTAGATTGTTTATACTATTTTCATTGATTTTATAATTTTTTAATTTTATGTTTAGCTTTCATAAGAATATGCGCTCGTATACGGATCCGAGGAAAATATTAAAAAAAAAACGCGGAACACGAGAGGATGACATCAATCCTTATGGCCATATTGATAAACGCGCTACAAGCCTCAATCAGCTATTAATGATTAATAGCTGATTAATAATTAATCCGTTGTCTTAATCTGGCGTTATTGACTTCTCTTCTGTACTATAAATCAACTACATAATTGAGACTTGTAAAGTGTCTGTTTGTTTAATTAGAATTAAAATTTGCGTCCATTTATGTAATTAAAATTTTTATAAGTTTGAATCAGTCTAAAAACAATTGTTTAAAAAATATTAGAAATTAGGTGAGGGGCATATTTACAGACAGCAATATTCGTCTATGGACAGTATTTGACAGCTTATTCGCACGCGAGGTATGTATTTATAAGTTTTATAACACATTAAGAAGACGTTAATGAGTCCAATCAAATATTAGGCCAGGGGTTCCCAAACTTTTTTGTAGCGTGACTCCATATAATTGTAATTATTTTGCGACTCCCTTATAAAATCGACAAAGTGAGCAATAATGTTTAAACCGGTTCGTAGACAACACTGCGAAGCCCCGGGACGCCGGCACAGTTTGGGATTGGGAACCTGTATTAGATTAAGCTCTAACTTTGAATGACTAATTGACCTACAACAAAGAAGCAATAGGCGTCATCCAGGTATTAAATTCAACCATTCAAACACGCAGGGCGAATAATAACGCAGCGTATTACGTAGGCGAACAACACGCGAACGCGAAGAGAAACGATGCGGCGCGGGGTGAATCAATCCTTTGATACCTACAGAAGTGTACATGTTCCTTCCAGGGTACATGTTCACAAAAAATGGTGTAAATACTTAATATGTTGTCCATGTGTGCAAATAAATGAAATGAAGTGTCTTACGTGGACGATCTCGTTGCGAACGCGAATGCCGTGCGCCCGTCGCGCCGCGCCGCTTCGCGTTCGCGAGTTGTTCGCTTACGTAAGACGCAGCGTAAAGGCACGAAACGAATACATCCAACCCTACCCAACCTCTCCTCCTGATCCTATTCATTAACTTTATAATAGGCAAAATTATGGCCTTCAATTTCCTTCAGAACAGCCGCTATTGTGACTTGTTTATCACCAATTATCATTGCATTCCTTATGCTGCGTACGTACATCGAGGCAGGGGTTCCCAATCTTTTTGACCGACTTCAATTCCAAGGAGATTTTTTATTTATAGTGCGTTTAGCGTTTGCATTTCAGACATTCGTCCGCCATATTGTTATTTTTTGACTGGCTAAGCATCGAAAGCACAGACCCGTCCGGCATTCAGTCACGACTAAAAATCGTGTAAAAATATTTTAAACGGCTATTAAATTAATCAAATCAAATATTTTTAAACATAAACAAAACAATTACATTATAAACGTTAGTCAAGGCCCTAGCTTAATTTTTGTAAACATTTTAATTTACGCGAGTATAGGTGGGCTAGCTAAGGTGGCGATCGCCTGCGCTTCGCCATCGAATCGCTTTGTGTCTCTCTATCACTCTTCCATATTAGTGCGACAGTGACAGTTGCGTTTCGTTCGCTACGTAGCGTTACCGATTGGCATGTTGTCTACGGGGTCTTGTCGTAACGTGCGGGCGCGTTTCGCCCACAAGCACAAGCGTAAGTGGTTTCGCCCCCATGCTAGATTTGTATGGGAGCGCTGTGTGGTGACCTGCTCAATTGACACGGAGCACATAAGCCAATTGAGGTCACCACACAGCACGGAGCCTCCATCTAGTAGTTGAGGTGGTATGTGGACGTCACCGATGAGAATTATGAGATACACCAGAACTCGTACAGCTAAAAATACAAAGGCTAACTTCGTCAAGAACAGAAACTACAATGTGTTGAAACAGAGGTATTCGATAAGTGCGTGTTGGTCGAGCTCTTATCTTCTCAATATTTAGCTCTTATCTACGCAGTAAGTGCCCTAACTCAAGTACCCACTCCGCCATAATAGTTGTACCTATAGAAGTAAATTCTAATGTAAACCGACTGAACTATACAGTGCCAAAACTTGAAAACAGAAAAGCTATGACGTAGATTTAGGGGCCTATTTTTATTGCTTTCGATGTGCAGATTTCGATGAAATTTGATGGAAAGATAGAGGTCCCTATTCTGTACAATACTTATATACTTAAGCACTTCCTAAAAAAAACTTCCTCTAAGTAAGTTATGAAAACGTGTGGTATTTTCGAAAGAATTCAGCTTTAAACTACCTACATCAAGAAAATTTTCTCACACAACCATGTCTGTAGGTACTTAAGTCACTGTGATTCATGAACGAGCAGTTGTAATTAAGAGTTTAAATTCATTGAGTGTATCTTTTACGAGATTCAGCCTTAAAAACGTAATCGACGCCATTACGTGCGCAAGCGATCTCTGAGTTCCCACGCTGTCAATCGTGAATTGACAAGCGCTATTTGTCGCACGTCGCAATTTTTTTCTGTTAAGTAATAATACATTTCATTGATATTGTTACTGAACGTAAACCTTATCTCAACGAGATAGGGTCTACGCATGGACAGTTGATACTGTCTCGCATGATAGATTTAGGATACCTACGTATGCTATACCTACTTAACTGATTACTTAATTTTTAGTGTACCTATTTAGCTTAAGATTATTTTAGAGCGCACCGCCAACAAACTGTTTCACAGTTTGGCGAACATTAGATCAAGGTGCTTATAGTGTTGTAATTCTTGTTAAATTTTTAATAAAAAAAAAAGAAGTTATATATATATATATATATATATACATATTTATTTATATTTATTGATATTTATATATTTATTGTTGTACCTATATATTTATTTTATCTACATATTACATTTATATTTGTGTCTATTAAAGCATTTAGTTTTAGTGTTCTTTACATACCCCGCACCAACTATGTTTCTCTGTTTGGCCTAAAGGTTGACTGGTAGAGAATGCCGTGTAGCATTAAGTCCGCCTTTTGTCACTGTATATTCTTACTGTGCAATAAAGTTTAAAATAATAAATAAATAAAATAAGTTATGGAGCGCGCGATGCTAAAATTTTTTTTATTAAACTTACGTAAATTATAGGTGTCTACCGCTATCTCAGATTGGTAAAGAAATTTTGCGGTGATTTCCAGTAAAAGGTAGCTGAGTTATGAGACAGACTAGTTTATATTTATATGTCACATTTTTACTTACTTAACATAACACAACTCGGCTTCATGCAGCCTAATATCCTTCAACGGGCCCGTTTCTCAAAAGCTTGTAACTTGTAATACAAGCGGATGTCACTTTTTGACAGGTTTAGTTAGATAGGGACTTCCGCTTGTATTACAAGTTACAAGCTTTCGAAAAACTGGCCGCAGCCCGCAGCTTACCATAATTTCTTCTTACCGACTGCCTCAGTTAAATGGCATATCGATACAACAGTAACGACATACAGCGAATTATTAACGTGGTCCGAATTACAAGACCAGGGGCCCCTTTCTCGAACGGTATTAGTCTAATATTATTAGTGTGTTGCCATGGTAACCCATACCATTTGACAGTTTGTGGACTATTGTTATTAGTCTAATACCGTTCTCGAAATGGGCCCCAGTTAGGGTATTTTCCTCTAATATTGAAAAACAATAAGATCATCATTTCGAATTGATATGTTATAAATTACGGATGATATAGACACCGATACGAACCATTGAAATATACCTACGTTTCAAAATTGAACCTCATCTGTACTTCTGTGCTGATACTTCTCTACAATTATTTGTGCAACAATCACAAAAAAAAACAGGATTCACACCAATTAAGGGTGCTTTATTAGTTTGTTTTCGAATTCCCTTTATCCACATATAAGGAAACCAGAGCGGCCGAGATCCATTTTTTGTATGTTGGCCATTTTCATGACCAATTTACTGTGATTTACTGTGGCCGCTTTTTGCCTATTTCGCGGTTATCACACTGATGTGTGAACGAGACAGTGCTATGCATGCTTATAGCGATGTCTCGCTCGCACACCGGGACAATGTGAAAGTCCGTAAGCTCGTTTACCGAGGCTTGCCTAGTTGACATAATTCTCCAATTAGGATGGCACATTAGCTACATATATATCGTCAAGTAAGGTAAGCGTTTGAGTATCTATGCGCGCATGTCATGTCTGTATATGCATCCATGTGGCCTAATTATGGCAACATTGGCAACGTGGTATAGGTAAATGAAAATAGTTATTTGTGCAACAAGAGAGGAAAGTTGGTTTTTCTTGCGAGTATTTATTTTGAGTGTCGAGAAAGCGAAAGATTGTATAATTGTATCACGAGCGAAGCGAGTGATTCTAAGTTAGAATCTTGAGCGTAGCAAGGGACTCAAAAACACGAGATGTAAAATAACTTTGCTCTCGTGTTGCACACATAATTTTTCACCTCAGTAGTGAGAACATATTAAAGGTTAAAATGTATTTCGAATTACACAGAATAATAAAGAAAAAAAATTGCAATTAAATTATGAAGTGGCAGTTCATGGCCTTCACTAATTTAAGAAGCTACTTTGTTTCACTCCCTGGAGTGAGGAAAGTCGCACGTTCTTCACTCCCTGGAGTGAGGAAAGTCGCACTTTCCTCAATCCAGGGAGTGACGAAAGTAGGCTTGTTCGAGCTGCTGAGGTGAAAAAGTTTTTTTTCTTGGTACGGACTTGAGGGCGGATTAAAGGAATTAACGAAATTCGAAATTTGGAAAAAGTGGTCAGATCAAGTAGGTATATAGATAAAATACAATGTGATAATGATATTATAAAAGACTATACTTTTATATTATTATGGGAGATGAAGCTAAGATGTTATATAAGTCTAAGCAAGTAAGCGATGTCTATTTTATTTATTGGAAAGGGGATATGTTTACATTGTAAAGTTTCCATAAAGAAAAGGCTGTTTTCTTGAAATTGACAAGCACCATTCTTGGCACAATACACCGCCATTTTGAACTTTACATCTTTGCGATGCTAACCGAACTGAGATTATGGCAATATCTGTCAATCTGTGGACGCTGAGGTAATTACATTTGGGGCGGGGTAGAGCGTGTCCGTTCTATGATGATACGAACTATAACTTATTCTGTGATGGTGACTGCACATACCAACAAGGGACTGGCAAGAATATGTTGCGACTGATGGTCTTAATCAGGGATGTTGCGAATATTCGCATCCGCATCCGCAACCGCGAACTTCCGAATTATTTTCAACATACGCATCCGCATCCGCCATAAATCGATGCGGAGCTTAATGCGGATGCGGATGTGGAACAGGTAGGTACAGGAACGTCTTAGCGGCGGCGTAAGTGCTAGGTAATTTCGTCATTAGCCAATAGGAATCTCATTTCGTTTTTGTGATTCGTCGATCGAGCACTTTTAGCCTATGACAGACAGCGACAAGAAGTGAAAAGTTTGTTTTATTTGGACTTTAGTATAGTGATGCGATTGGTCCCACCTAGCTATATTCTTGTTCAAATACTAAGTTTCTTTTTTTTTAAATAATTACTAGTGTAATATTTGACGTTTTTATGTGGCTAATCTCGACATCCGCATCCGCATCCGCGGATGTGAGCCTTTAAAAATCCGCATCCGCGGATGTCAAAAAATCGGCATCCGCAACATCCCTGGTCTTAATCTCATATAATTAAGCTATATAATTGCCTCCGACGTTTCGAAGATGATATCCTCATGAAGAAAGAAAGAATTCCTACAGTGGACATCGACACATTGTCATTCCAACTGCGCGAGATTTTAGAAATGCTATTCTCGTGACGAGTTCGCCATTTAGAAATTCAACCGTAGAATCATGATGATGACACACAATACTGATGATGTCCTGTTTTTCAAGCAATATTAGGTTATCCTTACATTTAGCTCCATGCATGAATTTATTTTTATTTTTGGATTCATAATTTATATCGTTGGAACACCGGAAATGTTAAAAATTCTTTTGTAAACCTTAACATTATTTTATTAAAAAATATTTAAAATGTTGAAAATTTTTGAGCGGTTGAAACGCTCATAATTTTTGGCGCGAATTCGACAGAGCGTGATGACGTCACACGTTGGGCGGCCCAACTGACGTTTGCTACTAATGACACTAATCTGTCGAACGCGTGACGTCACGTGGCGTTTCGAGCGTTTCGCTCACTAGCTTTTCGCGGGCAAATTTTTGTACTTTTTATTTATAATTTTAAGTAATTAAATGGTAATTTAAAAACGGAAATGCATTTGTAACATGATATAACGGTAACAAACATCCGAATAAAACCTATTTCGTTCAAATATAAACTTCATGCATGAGGCTAATTACTAATGACTGGATTTCATTTGGATGAGATTCTAAAACCATAGTCCCAATTGGATTGGGATTACCTATACAGGGTTTTTTGTCTCTCAATGGAAGTGTTTACGTAAATAATGGGCTGTTGACGCAACCAGTACGGTCTCTTATCAGCTAATATGTTGAACCACTCAGTGCTTTTCTGGCCAATCTTGATGGCGTTCCGCCAATGGTACAGTCGAGTTCACGAACATCTTTACAAACCAACGTTCCAAAAATATGTTTACGCCTCTAAGACTAAGAGCGTTTTTACATTGTCCGATCCGATATCGGATGTCGGAAGGAAGGAAGTAACGGAAGTAAAAAAAGTAAAATGTAAGATAATATATATGTGTTGCACCAACGAAATTTGACAGAGTGATCAACATAACTCGGCAGAGAAATATGAAACCTCTCATACAATAAAATTTTGCGAACGCTTTAATGGTGACAGACGGTTTGGTGCAACCGGCCCTTAATCATTATTACTAAAAAACGATAAATAACGCAAAAAAGGCGGACTTAATGCCAATGGCACTCTCCTGTAGCTGTTGTCATAAGCGCCTTCCGACATCCGATATCGAAAAGGCGCTTCCGATAAATTCAGCCGTGTCGGACTTGTCGAAGCTCCCCGTCAGCTGACCGATAATATTTGTTTGTGTGCGTATATTGCAGGGTTTATTTATTTATTTATTTAAACTTTATTGCACGGTATAAAATTGTACAAAAGGCGGACTTAATGCCTTAAGGCATTCTCTACCAGTCGACCATTGGGTCAAACAGAAACGTGTAGTTAGTGCAGGATTGTAGAAAGCGAGAGGAAATGAAACACAAATCATGATAGGTAGACTCGCACTTGGCCGGTTTTTTTATAAATATCGAATTATCTGCGATCAATTACGATTGGTTGAATATTAGAAAAAACCGGCCAAGTTCGAGTCGGACTCGCCCACCGAGGGTTCCGTACTTTTTAGTATTTGTTGTTATAGCGGCAACAGAAATACATCATCTGTGAAAATTTCAACTGTCTAGCTATCACGGTGGATGAGATACATCCTGGTGACAGACAGACGGAGTCTTAGTAATAGGGTCCCGTTTTTACCCTTTGGGTACGGAACCCTAAAAAGAACAGTTCAGAACGTAATTCGTAGTTTTTAGTTTTCTTTGTCAGTTGTCGTTATCATTATCACACTAAAACGGTGTAAGTTAGGTCCAGGCTTTAACTAGGTTAGATAAGTCCAGGACAGTTGCGCCTATATCGGATTGGACAATGTGAATACTAGGATGTTGCTTAATTCATCTAAGTAAAGTAAATCTACATTGGTTTTTAAATGGTAGAGACTAGGTTAAGGGGCTGAGACGTAGAAATTTTTAACTTCGACGAAATAAGCAACACCCTAAAACGCGATCTTAAATCGGAATCGTATAACGTTACGTCTTTATTTTTTTTAGTACCACGTCGATGGCAAACAAGCACACGGCCCGCCTAAGCGGTCGCCGTAGTCTGGACGCCTACAGCTCACGTTGCCGAGTCTAAAAAAGCTGTCTACGTTTTTGAGGAATCCATATAGTCTCTCGAGAAAACCTTGGCACCCGCTCATTCAACAGCCACGTTGGTTGTGGGACAACCATGCAAATATCATAATCACATCACAATGGCAGCTGAATGGCACATTAATGCATTTGCGATTAATATTTTATCACTGCTCTGCAATGCGACTGCAAATTGGTACTAATTGTGTTACTATAATTAATGAGATTAGCTATTATTGTAGCGATCTGCGAATATTATGTTATGCTTAATTATTTATTTTGTTAAAAGTTATATACAGGATGGCTAAAAAATAAGTGCATTTCCGTTGCCAGGGAAGTTTTTTGATTATACCGAGCAACGTTTACTATGGAACCAACCTAGAAATCGCCAAAAAAAATTTGGCTGTTTCATACATTTTGGCTGGTCCATTTTCTATGGGAGGGTAATTTTTTTTTCGATTTCGTGGTTGGTCCCATAGTAAAAGTTGCTCAGTATAATCCCAAAACCTCCCTGGCAACGGGAATGCACTTATTTTTAGCCAACCTGTATAGATGTAGTGACCTGAACTTACATTGTGAATTGTGATATGCTATGTAAGTTCAGGTCATTTAAAATTTCTGGAACAAAACATTTTACCACGAATATTATAAAGATATTGTGTGCATGACATCAAGTTAAAGTTAAAAAACGCTCCAAGTGAAATCGTTGCACGCTGACTCTTGTAGCGTCGTGCGTAAATACCGATTATTATCACAATCGATATCCCTTGTTCCACCATTAGCAGCGAAATGTTAATTCGGTCATGACGCTGCAAACGCCAGTACTACCCAACCACATATGACAGTCGAAACAGTCCAAATTCAAACTGGAGGCCAATTCAAATTTACATTGTGACAACAAAATGATGTTATTTTGTAATCATTCGCCCGTGATTTATGCTGGCGTACGATCAAGCAAGAGTGAAATTCACGCGCTATTACTTAAATTAGATATCAAAATGTAAGTTCGAATTGGACTCCTGGTTTTCTCAAATCACGTTAAAATGCTTAGTGGGCAAGTAGGCGAGGCAGGGAATTTATTTAAATTTGTTCGGATTTTATTTAAATTTGTTAATTCCAGCCTCCTGGGTGGTGCACCAGTGGCGGCTGTACGAGCGCTCGCTGTGCTCGCTGCTGGAGCTGCAAGCGCGCAAAGAGTCGTTTTGCTGCTCGCCGCGCTACGTGCTGTCGCGCGAGTACGCGCCGCACCTGCCCGTGCCGCTCATGCGCTCGCCGCCGCCAGCGCACTTGTAGCCCCACACTGCGCCGCGACAGGTATGTACATATATTAGCTGTGTAAGCGGCAGCGGCGAGCGGCGGCCATAGGTGGGAACGAAAGGTCCGATCGCCGTGTCTCGCTGCAACCTATGGCCGCCGCTCGCCGCTGCCGTCGCCTCGCGATGTCGTGGCCAGGCCGTAAGACCGCGGCGAGCGGCAAATCAAGGCCGTTCATACATTTGGTCGGTTTGATTTATTTGCCGCTCACCGCGCCGCCGGTCTTAACTAAGTATAATTAATATTGTCTCCGGTTACCGCGATAGTTACTCATGAAATAAAACTATGAAAACGGATTATATCGCGTATATTGAATTTATAATACATCCCGACGTTTCGAACCCTTTACAGCGTTCGTGGTCAACGGGTGACAGGAAAAACTACAAAGTGCAAAAATATTCACATACTAAAAATAATGAACCATCATAGACTATAAAACTTTAAGGCTGGTTGTACATGCAAAATCAGTTCATAAGGCTAGTTATACAATACAACTATTTACAAGTATTAATATTAACCAAACCCCGTTATCAATGTTGCACTTCGATAAAAAGGGTTGGCAAAAATATTACCCTAAATTCGCCAGTATGTTTACAAGTACGAGCAAAATGCACGCACAAATGACATCATTTAGATATCATTCAAGACGTACGTTCAAATCGGCCGCCGTTTTGTGTTGAATAAGGATATAAAGTTAAAAGGCTATATATAATCTATAAGACACTGTTCGTCACATAATGCGCCAATAACTTTGTTCTAAAATGTCGACAAGCAGAAGTCTTTAATTTAACGGCTATTTAACGGCTACCACAACAGCTCATGGCTTATAAAGCCACTATACGACCACTACTAAACATATTTGAAGACGCAATTGCCTTTAAATTATGTATCTTAGGATTTCGATGGTTTAAGAAAGAAGTTACATATTTGCGGGTGATTTCTTTTTTATATGGTCAAGGTCTTAGGGCGTCCGCTAGATGGCGCGAGTGCACGTAACGGGTGAGCGGGTTAACACATTTAGTGCCAGCCCGAGCTACGCGCTACGAGCGTAGCCGATAACACCGAACACGGGAAAAACCGTATGTAGCGAAAAGCGCCTACGAACAGAGAACTCCTCTGGCGAGTCACTGGCACTGAATGTGTTAACGAAAAATAGTATCAAATCAACGCTGACGCGACGCCTTTTAGAGAATATGGTATGTTACTTACGACAAGTCCGACTTTGGCATCCAATATAACTATCTTGGAGCGTTTAAATCGACCCGGTCTAGTGATAGTTCACCGCCATAAATGTCCCCCTCATTTCGCTAGCATCAGAAATTGAAGGGAATCTAAAACGTATAGGTGAAAAATCGTATTTATATAAAAAGTCATCACATTTATTCCGCAGCTGGCTTAATTGAGCAATCATGAAGAGGATACTTAGATAAGATGTGGATTGTGGACGCTTATTAACTTTTGTTTCTTTAAATCGTACCAAGGAGTCAGTGAAATAGTCTCTTAAAAATACTCTCAGATCAAACCCCTAGAACATAGTAATACAAAATAATACACATTCTATAGTCCTGAAGCCCTATTCAGATAAAGTAAGAAACTATTCAGATTTGGACCCGAAGGTCTACACCTACAGCTCACACAGCCATTAGGTTAAAATAAACAAAAATAGTTTTAAAGTAGAGATGGGCCGAATATTCGGTAATTATTCGGTATTCGGCATATTTTTCAATGTTATTATTCGGTTGAATAGTTCGGTTCGAAATGCCGAATATTTACCGAATAAACATTTTTTTTAAGGGCGTCCGCTAATTAGCACGGATGCACTTCGCGATCAGGTATGAGACGTTTCACGTTTCCGTTTCTTTTCATAAACATTCCCGGTCGGTCGGGAGGAGAATGGTCAAACTCAAACTTGCTCAAAAAGTGCTACTTTAGCGTGCGGAAAGTTGTTTTCGCGAACTAGTGCTTTTTACTTTTCCAATTTTTTTAACTTTACTCTTGTTCCAATTCATGACTACTTATTACTGAGTGTTAATATTAGTTTCCTTTAAACGTTGTAATAAACATAAAACCTACTATTAATGTAAGAGTACGAAAAATATACATATTTTATTACTTACCTCTTCATCATTATAACACGTCTATTTTTTTTATATTGAATATTGAAAAACCGTTCTTAATAAGTTGTCTGAATAGAACGGAACGCCTGTCAAAGAAGAGGCGTTTTTTCTTTCTGCTTTAAGTTTCCAAAGGCAACATTCGATATTGTTTTTATAAATGTACGATGCACAAATAATCGTAATTAACGATATTTGGGTAATAATAGTACAATGTTTTATATTTATTTATTTATGTTAAGGAGAACCAACAGTTATACACTTACAATAAACAACAAGATTAAAACAGGAAGCCAATTACAGGAACTCACAGGTAGTTACAAAGTATTCAATTTTAAACTAATGCTTGCACTTACCACACACATGCGTACAAAAAGAAAAAAAAAGCATACCTAATTGAAAATTAATGGCAATTTATTACAATTGTTTCTGTTTTATAGAACATGCATTTAAAAAAAAATCTTTCATTGAAGTGGGTTCAATAATAATAACACCCAGCTAAAAAAACACCTCTTCATAATGTCAATGTCAATGATGTCACAGATTTAATAATATAAAAGTTTCGAATTCCTTACTTGTTGTTTTTCTTATTTTTTCGCAACTGTATTAAAAAACGTCGTTCGATACACGTGCGGAAATGTCATTCTTCACTCGTCCCGAGTCTTGCCACTCGCCTGCGGCTCGTGGCAAGATATCTCGGTACTCATGACGTGATGACATACTTTCCGCACTAGCATCGAAATGTATTATTACAATGCATGTGCTCGAAAAGTGCGTTTCCTACTGAGCCATATCATGCGGAAAGTACTACTTTTCCGCACTAGTGCTTTTTGTTTTCAATTTTTTTTACAGTACATATGGTGCTACTTTCTCGCACTAGTGCGGAAAAGAGCACTTTTCGTGCATATGTCGAAAGTTTAAAGGGCCATATGTTCTGTAAAACGTTGTAAGATACACGTGCGAATAGGTAATTCGCAACTCGTGTCGATTTAAAACACTCCTTTTAATAATTAAACTTATTTGCCATGATATGTTTTTTTATTTACTCGCACAATGCATAGTAAAACATTTTTTTATTTATTTATTTAATAAAATACAGAGTATTCATACAATAATCGTAGCCCCGCAAAACTCAATAACGAGTTTGACTGTGGGGTCATCAGTCTCTAGTTACATATGTACTTAACTTAATTTTATAGTAGTGCAATTACTACAAAATAATGATACACGTGCGTAAAGATGATTTCCGCACTTGTTGCATAAATATCTATTTCAGTGCAGACCGCGGACCTGAATGAACTTGTTTTTGGCGTTTTAGGCAGTTTTAGCCTAACCGAATATTCAGTTCGGTACCTATGATCTGAACCGAATGTTCGTCCGATTTTTAACCGACTTCAAGATTTCAAAGAAGGAGGTTCTCAATTCGGTTGTATGTTTTTTTTTATGTTTGTTACTCCATTACTCCGTCATTTCTGGACCGATTTTGAAAATTCTTATACATACAGATTGGTCCCGTTTTTGTCAAAAAGCAGTTCTGATAATGGGATCCATGAGGAATCGAGGGAACTCCTCAAATGTTAAAGGCATACATATAGTGATTTTAGTATTTTCATCAACAAATCCAGCATTTCCATTTTAAAAAGTGACATTTGATGAAGTGGAACTGCTGATTATGATCAGAATGGAACTCTTCAATGACACATAGTTCACGTATGGCGATTTGTTCTCTTCCTTATGGACCCAGACCCAAACTTGGACCCGGACTCGGACCCGGACCCGGGTCTGGACATGGACCCCAACTCGGACCCGGACCCGGACCGAACTCTGACCCAAACTTGGACCCGGACAGCCGGACACGGACTCGGATGCGGAAATGCTACTAGAAAAGTGGGTTAGGTGGGTGGGTGGGTTTTGAACTGCAATTCTCACAGAACAGAACTGCTATCAGAAAAGTAGGTTAGGTTAAGTTAGAGCTGTGACCGTTACAGAAACGAAATGCTATCAGAAAAGTAGGTTAGGTTAGGTTAGAACTGCGACCCTTACAAAAACCAAATGCTACTAGAAAAGTGGGTGGTTTTACCTCCTTTTCTACATAATTAGGCAAAAGATATGCTGTCAATTTCATTTCATTGTCTGGAATCTAAGAGTGCACCATCAACAATAAGTGAACTTTCAGCGGCATCCCCCATTGAAGTCAGTTTTTTTTCTTAAAAATGATTATATATATATATACATATATATATTGGGGACAATCTTACACAGATCGACCTAGCCCCAAACTAAGCAAAGCTTTTACAGTCACCGTCAGATATATCGGAGCGCCCGAGGTGCTCACAAATATCTGAACACAACCTCTATTGTCAAGGCGTTAGATTAATACATATATACATAGAAAACACCCATGACTCAGGAACAAATATCCGTGCTCATCACACAAATAAATGCCCTTACCGGGATTCGAACCCGGGACCATCGGCTTCGCAGGCAGGATCACTGTCACTACCCATTAGGTCATTTTTTTAAATCATATTCGGCAAAGTCGATATTCGGCCCATCTCTATTTTAAAGTAAACTAAGCAAAACATTGCAGTTCCCGTGAGCTCGCTTCCAGGTCATAATGCAAGCAATAAAAACAGCGCAATATATAGCTGTCTCGCACTTCCACGCCCATAAAGACGGGCGAGAAAGGGACGGCGCGCTTTAACGACGGCCACAAAACGTTTATTAACTACCCACTCGTAAATTACGTAGTCTTACTGCAGTTTTTAAGTTTTTTAACGATGCATCGAATTTGCTTACTTAGGGCCACTAACCCGAGGTTAACCGGTTAAACCTGGAGTTAAAATGGTTACCAGTACAATTTGACTGGGTTAACGGTTTAACCGCTTAACCCGGGGTTAGTGGGATGTTGTTGGTGGCTCTTAGCAGTGGCGGAGCGGCCATAGAACTCGGTCTCCTCAGGCTTGCCCATCATAAAAAAATGAGGTCTAGTGCCTTATTCCACAAGTCTTATTCTACAACTTGCAGGCGTATTTTGAAACAATTTACGAATTAGATCTGGGTGCCTAGCCAAGATTCCAATCGTTTGCACTACGACAGGGAAACGCTATCTGTCTCTTTATTCGCACTAATATGTAAGAGTGATAGAGAAACAAAGCGTTTCGTTGTCGTCAACAACTAGATATCCACTAGATATGAAACAGAAACGATAACAATATATTTAAGAAAGTCATGTCAATTTTGACATTTCCGCGATTCCGAATGTCCTCTTGAACGATATCTTTAAGATTTGCTTAAGATGTTACTTAGATATCCAATGGATATCTGCGGGCTCTTGACCTCTGCCTGTAATATTCTGCGAGGAAACTTGGACTGCCTTGAACTGGTTGCACAAGTTGTACGCGTGTTCGTCCCTTTTATGGCTAAGGCCCAATTTAATTTCCGACCGCGAAGTCGTCACTTATTAGCTGTGCCTAAAACACGCACTAAGTCCGCGCTCTTCAATATACCTATATTAACGCGCTCCTCGCATCAGCACCGGAATGTGATGTATTTGCAAGTAGTTGGATGGATCTGTGTAAAGAGTGCATGAAGTTCTGTGAGAGGATGGATAAACGTGAATCTTCTGTTTTGTATTAGTTTTTCATTTTTGCATTTGTACCTACTGTTTGTCCTCTACTTAAGACCGTATAATGTACCTAGTCTGTATGATACTGTCTGTTTTAAATTTCACAGTGTATTAGTTCGCTGTAATGCTGTGTAATTTTTTGCATCAATAAAATAAAATAAATATCTAACGGATATCCCAAAACGTCACAATAATTATAGCGTGAAATGACAATTGGTTTCACGAATCGAACTGCAAAAGATAACTAGTTGAGAACTAAACTATAACGTATCTATTAGATCTCGTATTGTTCTCGTATCTAGTAATTATCACGTTGTTCGAATTGACCGGATAGTCAATTTGTGTAAGAATGTCCCTATAATAACAATAATATAATGTTTTTTACCGAAAATCTAGCTTAAATATTATTACCACGGACTTCCCTGAGAAGGTGAACTGAACTCTAATTATCTTACCATCATGATTTAATAACAAGGTACCTTGATGACAATGAATATTTTTTTTTATTTTTACTAGCCTAATTTAGAGTCCTACTGCTGGGCAAAGGCCTCCCCTCGTTTCCTCCACTCGACCCTGTCGTTTGTAGTGTCCCACCAATCCGGATAAAATGCGTCTAAGTCGTCCCGCCATCTCCTTTTCGGCCTGCCTGCACCCCGGCCAGCACCATCTATGGTGTTCCGTGGGTCCCACTCGGTAACCATTGAATTATATTGTAATGTAATTGTAATGATTCGCCAATGTCAGATTTTTATGACAGTTTAACATGCAATTCAAGACACGCAAAATACGTTATGTGATATGCGATTTGAACAGTAAGTGCCAGTTGCACCATCCGCACTAGACAGACTGATCAACGTCACCCGGCGCGCCGCGGCGGTTTACTATGAAACTATCCATACAATAAAATTTTGCGAACTCTTTAACGATCACAAACAGTTGGTGCAACCGACCCTAACTGACTAATATGTAATGTACGGGGGCATTTCACGCCAAGCGGGCGGCGAAAAAATGTCAGGTCATACAATTTGCTGATATTCGGAATAATTATATGTAGTACTCGTATATGTACTAGGTACTCGATGTCCTGAATTTATGTACTTACGACCCGCCCCGGCTTCGCACGGGTAGTTTAAGTAATTTACACAAAACCTTTACAAATTATACATATAAACCTATTCCTCTTGAATCACTCTATCTATTAAAAAAACCGTATCAAAACCCGTTGCTTAGTTTTAAAGATCTAAGCATACATAGGGACGGACGGACAGACAACGGAAAGCGACTTTGTTTTATACTATGTGGTGATATGTATTTATATTTTACTTTTATTCGGCACCGACAGCAAAATTTGTATTGCAACTCTCAAAATCGTTCACACGGCGTCTATGCATGCGGGGGAACGCCGTCTAGCCGCGTGAACGATTTTGAACGTTGCCATACTAATTTTGCTGTCACTACGGTATTCGATAAAATACCGTATACGGTATACGGGAAAAATTAACGCCGTGTGAATAGAGACACACACACACACACACACACACACACGGGTCTAGAATGTACAATAAGTTGCAGAGATAACTGGCCCCTCTGCATAGTAACTTGTTTGCAGGGGGTCAGTTATCTCTGTAGCTTACTGGTACATTCGTCGCATTTTTTATATTTGACAGGCAATCTGTCAAATATCAAAAATGCGACCAAAATCGGAATTATATCAAATGTCATTGGAGGTATTGAATTCAGAAATATGTGATAGTGTTGAAAATTTGCCTTGGTAACAGTAGGTACTAGGTATATTCCAAGATAGAATCACCCACTGGTTTATACTATGCCCACTGTATCTCTTGAATACAGTTGTGTTTACCAGTCCGCTATCCCTACAATTTGCGGTAGGTACATTGAAGCGGCCGCGGCCGCTAATGAAGCACGAATGTGGTCACGTTTTTCATTAGGAGTCTGCCTCTTTCGCACTCATGAAATCTTCATACGTGATGGCATCCCTTTTGCACACTTCAATTATCTTTAAGCGTAACGTCATTGTAGACAATTGCTCAGAACAATCGTGAGTGAGTACCGAGTAGCAATGTGCTAAAGAAAAGTTTCAATAAGATTTTGGCAAAAAAAAAACATTTTTGGTACAAGCTTTTATCGCTGACTGTACTTTTCTTTCCACAGGCAACTAATACTCATCGATTCTAAAAACCCCAAACACAATTAGGTTTCGTTGTTTTATCACAGAGTTCCTATAGCCACCTCCTGTCTCCATCATCAGATCAGCTCGATGGTACCATAATATTGCATTGTCACCCAACTTACATATGTATGCTTTTCAGCTTCATTGGAAGTTGGGAAGTGGTTCAAATTTAACTTGCAAGATTTGACACGTACAACCATGCTTACATACATAGTTAGGACATTGCATGTTAATAAAAAGCTTGTAAGTAATTGTAAAAATTGCAGTTTCCATGAAATGTGCACGTTTATTGCCAAACCATCTTAGGGCCACTTGCACCATTCCACTAACCCGGGGTTAACCGATTAAACCTGGATATACCATGGTTACCAGCAATGTTGGCCGAAACGTTAATGCAAACCATTAACCAGTACAAATTGAACCGTAAACTGTATAACCGTACCAATTTGTACTGGTTAATGGTTAATTGCAATTAACGTTCGGCCAATAATGGTTACCAGTACAATTTGACACTAGGTAAACGGTGTAACCGGTTAACACTGGGTTAGTCGGATGGTGCAAGTGGCGCTTACAGTTTCGATTTCTATGACACTTGAAATATACACCAATGAGTAACGTAGGTACATATTAAGTGAAAAAGACATCAAGAGTCTAGTACATTAAGTAATACCTAATCCTTAATCTGAACGGGAACTTTCTAAGTGGAAACTTACAATATAATTTTCTTATGAAAGTTTCCAGAAATTTTGGAAATTTTGAGAATGTTCTGTAATTTTCACATTGCTAGTCGTGACCCGAACGCGCTCAAATAATCAGCTGACGACTTTTGTCTGATTATGATTATAGCTGAACGCTGAACACAGGTGATTTCGCCATACAAAGTTTCTTTTCGGGATGTCAAGCGTTTTTCCAACCGCGATAACGATATATGTTTACGACATTATAAACCAAATTCACACCATTAAAAATGCACATAAAAATGCTGGACCCGATCCCCATACGGATATGGCCGTTGAGCGACCTACCGCAAGCGAAGACACATTTCAAAAATGGAACGCGGTGCGAGACGGTCGTAAAATGAACCTCTGAGTGATGGGGCG
Organism: Cydia strobilella; assembly: GCF_947568885.1. NCBI lineage: Eukaryota > Metazoa > Arthropoda > Insecta > Lepidoptera > Tortricidae > Cydia > Cydia strobilella. The sequence continues at coordinate 4,457,447 of NC_086056.1, forward strand.
GTTGGAGATATATATTATCGATTTTTCGTTCAAGGTTGAGGTCGGGACGAGGAAGATTAACTGATTAAATATGGAGTTTTTTGATTGTGTGTCGAGGCAACTTCGTGTACAATTTAAGTGAATTAATGTTATGAAACACCTGTAAAGTGTGGGTCGTACTCGCGATGTGAGGGCTACGTACTATTTTGTTATGACAAACTGGTTATTGCCCGGCTTTTGATATAGGTTGTTATACAATACCTATATGTTTCGTATATAACCACGGTTATCGAAACAACAAACAGCAGTTATTAATGTGTGGTTAGATAAAGTAATAAATATACTTCCTACCCGGATATGTTTTTAAAAAGTCTTCATAACTTATAAGAAAATATGAAATTTATATCGGTACCTACGTACGTCACAGCCTGAATATAAATATTGCCTAAACGTCTTAATCAGTTTCGTCATCGTCCTATACATAGTTGTCTAAAAACATTATACGTAATTTATCGAATTGTAATTTCAGCCACAGCAGCAGCAATATATCGACTACAACAATACCTGTCACATCACTGTTCGACGCGCCGCGACGTCTGCTGCTCGTAAAACTTTTCGCGCGTAAACGTCAAAATTGACACCACCCAACAGCTGAAGCGCTGTACAGCGCCTAGCCTCCACGAACTCGTCTAATAACAACGTTGATTTACAGCGGCTTAAATTGCGCAAAGGTCGACGACCGGCGAAATTAGATGCGTGGTTTGCGATATTTTTTTAAATTTGGAACGATTTCATGTCATCATGTCAGCGTTGCAGTTTTTATGTGTTTTAAATGGTATACACTTAGTTTTATTGAGATTTTTATTACATGTTTTTTGCGCTAATAACCTAGATTTATTCATTGAATGTTATGTTTATCTGGTATAGGAAAAATACAGCGGTCAAATCATACAAAAAAAAATCCTAAAAACGCAAAGCGAATATTGGCTGTTTCATACATGTATGTGATGTATGGGAGAGCCATTATTTTTTTCGCGATTTCGTGGCAGATCCCATAGTAAAAGTTGCTTAGTCTGACCTATATATTCATCTCGCTTCTTACTTGTTATGTATAAAAATAAGGGAATTGGAAAAAACTTGGGGCTCTTCTACCTTCATAACAAGGTATTCTCCTACTAGTCAAATCAGTTTCTTTTAGCATTTAAAAATTTGTTTAAAATCATAGACATAGAAGAAGACAAGAATATTTTTATTCAACATCACATGAAATTGCAGTTAACAGATAACATAATATTTTTTTTTAGATATACCTTAAATTTAGACTTAAAAACTAAGAGGAGCTTGCCTCAGCATAATGTTGCAGTGTATTTACGCTGGTTTTCAGGCAGACCCTTGATACATTATCCCTTACTCGCTGTTAGTCGAAAACTAAATGGCTTACAACTATGTTAATATGAATGAGTGTAAACTATATGTATTAGAGTTTTATTAGCATTAGAATTGTATTAGAAATCAGTTTTTCGCTCCTAATTTTTACTATATATATTCACTTTACTATACTAACTTCTACGTTTGACTTTTAACATAGCTATGGTTCATATACATACATAAAATTATGTAAAAATATTTTCCATAATGTCAATATTATGAGAGGAAAATGGGGACTACGTTTGTATGGAGAAACGGCCGTCCCCTTTCCTCTTAAGAAACGGGCCTTCTTTGGTACAGGTACCTTAGTATAGAGACATACAATAATATCTTGCAAAAGGAAGCACGCAAACATATCTCACACTATGTTATTTGTAGTGTCATATAAAACAGATCTTAGAACTGGTCATTTCATGAAATGATCGTTTAGCCACATCATGAAAAAGTCAAATCTAACCTAAAACCTAACCATATCATGAAGAGATTCTAAAATGGCATTTCATAAAATGATCAAAACCTATGATCTGGCCACGACATATACCAATGTAAGCCAGATCGTTTTATTTTATACGCTTGCTAATCTGTCTTTAACAAGTTATCAAAATTCATCCAAATTTACGACTCGCAGATAAATTATACTCGCTCAAATTTTATTACAATTAGCAAGAAAAGCTTCTCCAGGCTTGGTTGCTCAGATAAATTTAAATGCTCAGACAATATTTTATGGCTTATTTTAGGTACGTTTTACGACCGAAGACGGGTCTGGGTGAATGTCTGGCTAGGTTTATGTCTCTGACTAGTGGTATTTCAAATATGGCAGGCTTAGGGATTGTATTTACACGGTTTACGTACTTATAGTAGGGAATTTATCGCATTGCTGTCAGGAACATCAGACATATCGACAGACAAACCTTTACCTGGAAGAATCCAGTAAATTATTATAATATTCTAATAGTATTTTGTGCAAGGGTTATTAAAATTCATAGGCCAAAGTTAAAAAACGAAACGAAGTTGAGTTTTGTACAGACAGGCCCGAGAATTTTAAGACCTAATTATGTACCGTTTCACACAATATTTTTTCTAAGACAGCGGCAAAAAAAATGTTAGCTTGTAGATATTTGCCTAGAAGTCAGAATAAAAAAAAAGTTGCATGATATTGTAAGAACACTGCATTTAGTATCCTTATAACACTGCGCCGGCCGGAGCCCCGCGCGCCGCAAGTTGATTTCGATCTCACTGGCAGTCATTTAATATACAAATAAAGAGTGCTGGAGTAGAAAAACATACTTACACCTTTCACGTTTATAATATTAACTCATATGTACACATGTCACCGTTCATAGTTCATGTTCATTAACTAATATGTGTACGTCACAGTTCTTGTTCAGTTGGTTGAAAAATACCTGTATGTTGCTTTCCTACAGCATCGTTTTAGGTATGAGGTATGAAGTAAAGCGGCGATAAACAATAAAGTTTCATACCTCGCTACACAATTTCCTGAAACGGGGTAGGCAGTAAAAGGTGGGGGTGGCTCATACATGAGAATAGAAACATATGCACATGTCAGTACTTACGTACATGTTAGTACAGTCAGCGTCAAATAGATAGTGACGGCCAAAGTATAACATTTCTCCAACTAGGGAACAAATCAAATTATTTTATGAAATACTTAGATGTTTTTTTTTTTAAGTAGTCACACTACTATATATAAATTATAAACTGAAGTAGATATCATACACTAAAGAAAAAGTGACCAAGTCCACCGGTGGCCGAGGCGGGAATCGAACCGTACGCTTTCAAAGATAGCATACACCAGAGAATTTGGGACGGGTACCGCCGTGGCCGGGTCGTCTAGTGGCCGGGTGGACTAGTGGCCAGGACGTTAGCCGCGTAAGCTGAAGACGCGGGTTCGATTCCCGCCTCGGCCGTGGACTTAAGTGACCACACTTTTTATTTAGTGTATGATATTTACTTCAGTTTATAACATTTCTTCTATTCTAACAAACTATACTATTATTGTCGCCATTGAACTGTTATTACTAACGTATAGAAACGACACACAGAACTTGTATTTTGCGCCATGAGTTGCGACGTTTTGGCATCAAACCATAGAAGTGGAGCGTGAATCTCGCGGAAAACGCGAGCGTCATGAATTTTACGGCGCTTACGACGTTCTGGTCGCGTGGTACAGGTTGTGATTGCGACAATTTCATCCGTTTGGTATGTCGTCTCTATAGTAATAGTGTTTTTTGTGTTTTTTTTTTGTGTTTTTTCGTATGGTCGTATGTAAAAAAACAAAGTTAATAGATGCTTTAGAACATGCACAAAAGCTTAAATGGAAATGGGCTGGTCATGTGGCCCGAATGGACAAGACTAAATGGACAAATATAGCCACCTTCTGGAAAGGCCCTGAAGGCCAGCGAAGGTCAGGCAAACCGACAGAACGATGGGTTGACGCGATCAGACGGACAGGCGGAGACAGATGGAGAAAGGAGGCGCAAGATAGAGACAAATGGAGACAACTGGAGGAGGCCTTCACCCTAAGAGGGGTCCTTAAATAATCAAAATAATTCAATGATAATAAATAAACTAATAATTAATGCATGAAAAACTATGTAATTCAATTTTCTTAATTAAAAGGCTTTTTATTTTTATTTATTTATTTATTATTTTATATAGTAATAGTAACTCAATGATTGTAGCCTGGCTGACGGGACACAACACAACATAAAAAAGATAAATGTCTTTAGCTTCTTGTTTTGTCTGCCATACAAATAAAAGCCATATGGCACAGATACAATAATGCCATTGCAGACATGCCGCTTTAAAAAAACAATGTACTTAATTGTTTTCGCGTCAGTTCCACGTAACGGAGGCGAAAGATACGGTAGATTATAATATACATGCGTTTTGCGTTCCTATAAATTTGTCCATGAGTATATTATAATACATTTATGGTGGCACCCAACTCAGACTCACGGCCTGATTCGAACTTTAAGATACGTCAAAAATTTGCTAAAGATACGATATGGATTGGATATGTCAGTGTCAAAAGGGACGTTTCTTCAAACAAAACGTCACTTTTGACACTGACATATCCAATCCATATCGTATCTTCAGCAAATTTTTGACGTATCTGAAAGTTCGAAATAGACCGTTAGACTTTAAAAGTGTTTTGGAGACTTTTTACGTTCATATATTTTCCCTACTTAATTATTTTCTCTTTGTGACTTGAGGACCAACTCTAAATACGAAATTTTGCGGCTTTCGCGGGCCGAATTGGCAAGCTCGGTTCTCCATATAAACGTCCCCATTTTCCTCTCTGGATATTGACATTATGGAAAATGTTTTTACATATTTTGATGTATATGAACCATAGCTATGCCTCTATGTTAGACTTTTTTAGATTTTTTTATTTGTGTAAAAATTAGGAGCGAAAAACAGATTTCATACAAATATTTAAATTCTCCTAACTCTTATAATAATTAAAGATTCTAAGAAAATCTAAAGTGGGGTATAGCTGTGATTGATATACAAGAAACTGTGTCAGAATATTTTTAATAATGTTAATATCCAGAGAGGAAAATGAGGACTACGTTTGTATGAAAGGGCGATTTCGCGCGGTCCTTAAGGGTCCCCGGCAAGCTCGGTTCTCCATACAAACGTAGTTCCGCTCTCATTTTAAAACAACTAGCTAGATTGCTCTGAAACTTTGCACTTACAATAGGATAAGGTATATCTATGTCTGTAATTAGTTTATGTAGCTTTAGATACCATAGTTAAAAAAAATACAACGAATTTAAGTTTTTTATACAATACTTGTTTTTGCTCTATTTCGTTTGTTTTATAAACTAGAGCTATATAAACTAATTTCAGACCTAGATATACCTCATGTCATTTTATGTGCAATGTTTAATTACAATCCAACACGTAGTTTTAAAATGAGAGCGGAACTATGTTTGTATGGGAAGGAGCAATTCGGCCGAGCTTGCCGGGGACTCTAATTAAGTTATTAAGCTGTCAAAACATTTTTACTTTAGTTTATGCGTAGTTAGTCTATGGTACAATCAACTACGAAATATCTTTGACAAGACTTTTCGACTAAATAGCAGTGTGGAAACGCTCGTAAATTTTATCTTACGCAGTGGATTGTACTTTAGTTTTAGGGGCTCGTAAAAATACTGGGTATACCTAACAATCTAGACTGCTGTCACTCTCGCGTAGAGTAAATCTGTTTGTGTAAATAGTGGGCAAACTTTTTTCATGGGGAGACAGAAAGTTTAAGAAATTTCAGAGGGCCATAATCGCGGCATTTGCATTTTGATTTGAAACAGTTAATTAGTCTAGCTGTCTCCTTTACTTACCTATTGAAGTTTTACGTTTTGATGAAATTCCACGTTGGAATATCCGTCTTTTTATTGTAGGTAATTTTCTCTTGAAAATGACTGTTTTTCGGAGAAGAGAACCATAAGCTCATATTATTTCACCGTAAATAATTAAGTAAGTCCGCCTTCTGTACGATGTCTTTTCTTTTGTGCAATAAAAATTATATACGTATATAATTATATAAATATAGTCTGGCAAATAAGCTCATCATCATCATCATCATATCAGCCCAGCGGCATACAAGCTGTCAGTCAGTAAGAACCAGGAAAATTATACTCATCCCTTTCTTTTGGGTACTAGTAGTAGTAGATACTAGCGTAAGACAAAGTCACTATGATTCTCTCCGTCTATGTTTGAAATGAGACAGTCCTGGGCGAAACTATAAAATATCTCTCACATGAATATCCATTCTAGAGTATGAAAAGTTGACCACAAACTTGCAGAATCGTGTCGCATAAAGCGGCTGTTTCAATTCAATCGGAGATCGTGTGGTGGCCGATATAGTGGGATAATGAATTGAACGACATTCGACGACAATAATGAGCCAATTGACCGAGCGAGCGCGAAGCGTCTGCGTTTCGGTTTGGGCGAGCTTTCGTAGTCTGTCCGGCTGTTCTGTACTGGGTGCGTAGACAAGATGCCAATCGTTGACGCTCCGTAGCGAACGAAACGCAACTGTCTCTGTCGCACAAATATGGAAGACTGATAGAGAGAGATAACTACGCTACGCTACGGAGCGTGAACGATTGGCATCTTGTCTACGCACCCTGGGGCCCGTTTCTCAAAAGCTTGTAACTTGTAATACAAGCGGATGTCACTTTTTGACAGCTTTTGTTAGAAAGGGACTTCCACTTGTATTACAAGCTACAAGCTTTTGAGAAACGGGTCCCAGGTCGCGTTCTTAACCGATTCTCGTGAAATTTTGTAAGATTTTTTTGCCGTCATTGTTCTCTACAGTCATATAATGTAATAAAAACAGCTTACAGAGCCAGCAGCCTCTTTTTTCCCTGAATGAATAAATTACTCTGTACAATTCAAATAAAAATATATTAAAATTTATTTTGACTCAAAAATAATGATGTACAGTCAAGAGCATAAATATATATACATTCCCAAAGTTTCAAAAATATGTACGCTCTTACACCTTATACAATAAAGTCGTGTTCACATATTTTTGAGCCATTTGTCTGGATCGATATTTTTGCCTTCGACTGTACCCTAGATACGTAAGTAATATTTCATTCAAAATATATGAATATTGTGTTTCCCATTAGCTGTAAGTATTGTACTGACATGTAAAATATTTACTTATATTTTATCAATAAAAGATTGATTGATTGAACAATTAAATTCTCTGGAAATATTTAAAAGCGCGCAAAGGTCGCAAAACACGCGGAATCGTGTCGCATAAAGCGGCCGTTTCAATCGGAGATCGTGTGGTGGCCGATACAGTGGGATAATGTATTGAACGACATTCGATGACCATAATCGGACCAATGGGCTGCTACAATGTTGCACGCGTGTGGCTTAAGGTGGAGGCGGCGGCGGATTAAATATTAGTTTCCATCACACTTGGCTCGTAAAAGGTGTTAATTACGTAGGCGATGCGGTCCTAATCCTAAATTTCGACCTAGGGCTGTAATGTACATCCGAAATTAAGCAGAAGTTTATTTTTCTTTTTTTCCTCACAAGTGTGATGAATATCATGCCACAGGCCGTACAGGAATTACGAACTTCGGCTTCGGGCTTCAATTTACACTCGTTCGTAAATTCTTGTTTACACAATGTACTATTAACTATTAAATACTCTCGCACAATCGCTGACTTGAACCAAAAAGGGCGCCGCGTTCGTCATTTTGTGAATAAAGTAAGTACCTGCACGAAAGAAGGCCCGGTTTAAAAATTTCATACTTTTAAATAAGTGTGAAAGGGTTAAAATTTTGCGTTCATGATTGCTCGTACCATAAACAAAACTGCAAATACGTACAACATTACTGCATACAACATTACTGCAAATATGTTCTGTTGTGCAGCCCTGTTTTGCAGGTTCCTAAAAGTCCAATGCGGTTAGAATATATTACGACTATACGTAGAAGTATGCCGGTTTCTCTGACGATGTTTTTCTTTGCCAATGCAAAGAGATCAATCAAATGATCTACGGTTTGACATGGCACGCCTTACCGATCTATTACAGTCGCGTGCACGGGCTTGCACGACTTAATTCAACTTAATTGTACCTACCACTGCAACAATTTGCCTCGTTTTGTAATGTGAACTACGGAAATATTTATTTGTTTTTCAAGGGGGCAAAGTTGTTGTTTAACCTTTCGTGCTAATATGGATACCCGAGCAAGCGAATGATTCCAAAATTGAACCACAAGTGTAGCGAGTGGTTTAAAAACTGGAATTTTGAGCGCTGCGAGGGTTTCAAGGCACGAGGGTTAAACAAATTATGCCACCGAGAAACACAAAATTTTTCACTACACCAGCGCAAGAAAAATACTGACTGTAAAATATCAAACCAAAATCAATTCAAAATGAATGTTTTTAAATATTTATCACTCAAAAATTATCATTTAAAAGTCAATTCTACCAGCCAATATAAGGAGAAAACTTAACATTTGCATTTGATTACTTTTCCACACACGTGGATAAAATGCAACTTTCTTGCCATTTTTTTACCCTCAAGAGAGCCTTTACCAGCTGGTATGGTGAAAACGTCTTTATTCCCTAGATAATATAATCTAGAAGGCGTATTCTGATTATAACAGTATGTTTTCTTCTATGATTTTAGTTTTTTTAATAACTATTGAATAGCTTACTCTTTAAAAGAAAGTAAAAACGTGAAATAAACTTTTCTCCAAAATGTCTCTTGCCAGAGATATCGTAGTTTAAAATATCAACCATCAATGGCAGTTTTGCGTGCACGTTCAGTCATGCAATGCAGGCCTTTGCCGTCTAAAAACTTGGAAATTAAATTGATTAATTATGACATCTATCAACATTATTTCTAATCAATGAATTATTATAACAGTTTTATTTAATATTTACATACTGTAAGCTCATTGTTGCATGTAAAATTATTCATTTTCCAGTTAATTCTAGTAGTAGTATTGTTTTTAGGGTTCCGTACCCAAAGGGTAAAAATGGGACCCTGTTACTAAGGCTCCTCTGTCCGTCTGTCCGTCTATCTGTCACCAGGCTGTATCTCATCAACCGTTATAGCTAGACAGTTGAAATTTTCACAGATGATGTATTTCTGTTGCCGCTATAACAACAAATACTAAAAATTAAATTTGTAATTTGTAACAGTACTATTTTTAAGCAACTTACTCACACTATGACGCATGACGCGTGTACGGACGTGCCGTTCACACATGGAAACGCGAGTGATTTTTGATGTATAGCGTGTCCGCCCTGTGGTAATAGGGTCCCGTCTTTACCCTTTGGGTACGGAAAATAAAGGTTAAAATAAAAAGATCTCCTATGACTTGTGCCGTGTTGTGGTATGCCCAACAGGTGCAGGTCTTTGCCCTCACATTGTTCTGCCAATAGCGCGAGATCGGAACTCTCGGGAATGACACTTTTATAACACACTAGCGTGCGCGCGCTATAGCGTGGTACGGACATGTAATGCGGAGGGATGAAAGTCATGTGACTAGAAAGGTATTACGAATGAATGTGGAGGGAAGTATCGGGAGAGGAAAAGGTGGATGGACTGTGTGAGAGATGATATGAAGCGAATGCGAGTGAGTGATGAGATGACGGGCGAGAGAGAGATATGGAAGAAAAAGACATGCTGCGCCGACCCCAAATGAATGGGATAAGATAAGGGGTACATCTGGTGCTCCATTACGACACCCTATGCTATAAATAAGCACATTACGTAGCTTCGTCGAAAATTTAAAGAGCCATATCTGCAACGCGACTCTCCCTTCGGTCGTGTTTTAAAATTCGCCACTCGTTGTTGCATATTTCCTATTTTTCGCACTTGTATCGTAAATAACTATTAATCACACTCGTTTACAATATCTCACTTACCTCCTTCGTTGATTGTCGCCCGTATTTAGATGATTCCCAGGATAAAAAGTTAACTTCAGTTATGCCTAAATTTTACTCATTACCACATTAGCGATTTGAATAAATAGTATTGAATATCAATTCGTTGTCATTTTATTAGTAAACTGAGTCCGCCGATACATCGTTATCGGTATCGTTACATCGCTAATAAACTCCATTACCACATATTATATTATAACACATAATATGAAATTATAACTAGTGGTTCTTAGACTTCTGTAGTACTCGTAATCCCGCATATATGCATATATGGCTCTGTCATATTGAAAAATTTTCAAAAAGTTAATCTACAAAAAAAACACCAAATTTGTAGACGAGAATATCCGGAATACGGAAACCCTCGCTTACGGTCGCTCAATAACGTGTAGGTAGTTGACAAGACAAGAAACAAAAGAACATCATTGACACTGACAACTCTGTCAATTCAGAATTAGCTTAAACTTAAGACGATTCTCGCTGGTTTGGCCTTGAGCGTCTCAGCGTCTCTGTACCCGCACCCCGCTCACTGAGATCGTACGTGAATTTCGTCTCGGTGCGGCGACTGCGGCGGAACGAGGTTCAAAGAATAACCTACAGCCCAGAGGCGCGCGGCATTTGGCGCTATACCTCGTATTTGTGTATCTTTTGCAGATATTTTGTTGTTCGAGCTACACTACACGCATGATCTACTCATAAGTAGATCATGCGTGTAGAGGTCGTAAATTATAATAAAAATATATTCCCTTATGCATTATACTTTACAAGCCTCAATTAGTTAATTTGTGTTTTATCTGTTTCTTACAAATAAATACCTAAGTCAAATCGACGGATTAAGATTTATAGCTAAAGCTTGGTATGTACTAAATTGAGGCGTACAGTGCGTTTATTTTATACAGTTTTTTTTATCCTTAATAAATAAATATAAATAATGCCATTAATAGTTAACTTATAAAATTAAAGTACCTACTAGCTTCATATACTACTACAAATGTGTTATTTTTCGAAGTTCGAAGTTTTCTCAATCATTACGTGGAAATATCATCATTATTAGGGTTCCGTACCTCAAAAGGAAAAAACGGAACCCTTATAGGATCACTCGTGCGTCCGTCTGTCTGTCTGTCCGTCTGTCACAGCCTATTTTCTCGGAAACGACTGAACCAATTAAGTTGAAATTTGGTGTATATATGTAAGTTTGTGACCCAAAGACGGACATGTAACGTAAACAAATTAATTTTAAACACGGGGGCCACTTTTAGGGGGTACAAGAGAAAATTAAAAAAAAAAAAAACGTTTTTCAAACTATATCGTGTTACATATCAAATGAAAGAGCTCATTGTGAGAATCTCAAATGTATATTTTTTATAATTTTAGGATAAACAGTCAATTCAATTCAATTCAATTCAATTCAATTCAATATATTCTTTATTCAAATAGGCCTAGCAACAAGCACTTTTAAATTGTTTAGAAGTTATTCACGAAAATAGGCAAAAAATGAGCATTCCCCCCTTTATCTCCGTAACTACTGGGTATAAAATTTTGAAAAAAATACACAAAATAGATAGATTCACCTATAGATCACAGGAAAACTTATTAGAAATGAGCAGTAAAGCGTGAGTCGGACTTAATTATTTAGTTTTTGATCCAACCCCTACGGGTTTATTACAGTAATTTCACGCACGTTTCACATAAAAAATTAATTGTTTAATTTGAGTAATGTACGGAACCCTTGGAACGCGACTCCGACTCGCACTTGGCCGGTTTTTATTACAAGCAAATCAGCGCTTTGCAGTCATTTATTTTTTTAGTGGTTAACGGCTATGTATGATGAACCCCTGTGGACGTCAGCTGCCGCTCCGTTGATGGGTTGAGGAATGGCAGCCACCGAAACACGCAAAATAAATTGTTATCGCCTCCCGCTTGATACTGTGTCAGATGATAGTTTAGATGCTATTGTGAATTAAAAAAATGGTCAGCCGGTTGTATCTCGGTGGACCGTCAGTTGGTCACATGAACATGTAAAAAAATCTTTTTAGTCATCGCATCCCATTTCATACTTTGTCAGATGGTAGTTTAGATGATATTGTTAATAAAACAAATCGTCGGCCGATTGTATCGCGGTGAAAAGACCGTCAGCTATTAAAACATTATTGTTAGTTTAAAAATAATTTTAATTGATTTAGCCGTTTAGTAAAAATAACCAAAGTTAGCCGCAAAATGGCCTGTTTTATTATTTTTATTACGGTAAAACTATAAATATCAGGAAATAAGTTTAATTTTATAATTGTTAAACAATAAATGAAGATTCATATATATTTTTTTCATATTTTTTTGTTTACCCATTTAGAAGACATGACATAATACACCAAGTTGACCCAATGAAATAATTACTGAAATCCAGAAGGAGATACAAATAATAATAAAATAATAAAACGTTTATTAACAGGCAAGGATCACCCATGAAAAATTTACAGACATAACTACAATTACACTATTTAACACTAATTACTACTTAACTAAACCTACAATAAACTTAATAGTAAGTTTTTCCGTAAATATAAATACGATAGGCCGTTTTGCTAGTTCTTAATCGATTAAAATTATTTTTAAACTACAAAAACAATGTTTTTAACAGGTACTATTCATACATACAACGTAATAGGTAATAGGTAGCTTATGTTAAATCAATTATTTATTGTTTCGAGATGGAATGGAACATTATTCAAAACGTAAAACTTGAATGACATTATAATATGTCGGTTAAAAAACATTTATTTATTTATTTCAAATGAAGTTTTCTCAAACATACGTATATTATAGTATAATATATACGGATATTATCATTACATTCATTGTAATAGACCGCAAAATACCGTGTTGTGCTCGCTAATGCGCGTCGCAACCAAATCAGCGCTCTGCAGTTATTTATTCTTTGGCCACAATAACTCCGATATTATAGCACTTTGCTTGTGCATAAGCGAACATAGTGCAAGGAAGGCACGGAGCGACGAGCGACACAGCCTCCTCGTCTCAAAGCTAGCATACGACTGCCGGCCACGCCATTTTCAGGCTGCATACGCATGAAATGTGGAAAAACGTTCGATTTCTTAAGAAAATATTTTTTGATTAAGAAAAGCTATGTTGCATTTGTAGAACCTGTTAAAACATATTTGTTAGTTTAAAAATAATTTTAATCGATTAAGCCGTTTAGAAGTTATAAGCAAAGTTAGCCGCAAAACGGCCTGTCGTGTTATTTTTTTTTTCGGTGAAACTACAAATTTCAGGAAAAAAGTCAAATGTTGCGATTGTTGTCCATAGAGTGAAGATGTATATATATTTTTTTCATAATTTTTGGTTGACTTATTTAGAAGTTATAAGCTCTAAAAAGTAACAGTTTTTGGCCAAAAACTGCGCGAAGCGCCTTAAAAGGGATTTCCAGTTGAACTTGAAAATGGCGAAGTCGTCTCGAGAATATATGGGGCATTTTCTATAAAAAGGGACCTTATTGTCGATGGCGCTTACGCCGCACAACGTCGCGCGGCATTGTATTTATATCGGAGCATCGTTTATAATGACATAAGCGCCATCGACAATAAGGTCCCTTTTTATAGAAAATACCACATATTTTGTTTTGTTGTTCAAAGTGTAATATTGATAGCTTGTTCTTTGGTCAACATCAAACAATCCATCGTGGCTATTGTAAACTTGATGAGTTAGTTAGTTTTGCTGGGCATTTTCCGATAATCGACAACCATTGTGCCTATTTTGCGTTGAAACGAGGTAGCGCTACGCTACTCCCTACAGTATTTAATGTACCCATACTTAGTTAAGTAGGATGTCTGCCATTTGCTCATTAGTGCTAACATTATAAATGCATTTATTATGTTTTACTTGTATTTTGTTAATGACGATAAATAAAATACATAATCTGGTTTAATTCATATTAGATAATAGACTTATCATAACAAGGTTAAAATTATTAAAAAAAACATATATCTATGATTTTCCTACAACAATTTCAATGAAAAAAAAGCTGATTCAAAAACAATATTTCACTTGGCACGGAAAATATTTTGTATAAATTCTTATCAGCCTTATGCGCGTAAGTTTATAAAAGTGTAAAAGCCGATACCCCTACCACGAGTAACTGCGTCCAACGACGACTGCGTCAACTCACTCGCAGCTCGCAGCAATCTTTCGTGTATTTTCAACCCTAAACTCCCTACTAATGGTGACGATCGCACTGACATTCTGAGCAGCATACTTGACATACTTGGAACACAAATATGTCATTATTACCCTCCGGGTTGTATACCCAAAACCCCGGTTTTGGGTGCGGGAATGTTTTACACTAGACAAATAATAGGTAAATACCGGTCAAGCGCTAGTCGGAGTCGCCCACGAAGGGTTCCGTACCATTACGCAAAAAAACGGAAAAAAAATTGTTTGTTTATTGGGAGCCCCAATTAAATATTCTGTTTTTAGTATTTGTTGTTATAGCGGCAACAGAAATACATCATGTGTGAAAATTCAAACTGTCTATCACGGTTCATGAGATATGGCCTGGTGACAGACAGACGGACAGACAGCCAGACAGACAGCCAGACAGACAGACAGACAGACAGACAAAGAGACAGACAGACAGACAGACATACAGACAGACAGGCAGAGAGACAGACAGACGGACAGACGGATAGTGGAGTCTTAGTAATATGGTCCCGTTTTTACCCTTTGAGTACGGAACCCTAATAAAAACTGTATAAACAGAAACTATTTATCATTATTGAGCTGATTTGGAGCTTACCACATACCTATTTTTAATTCATAGTTTAATAATTATTTTACAATAAACAAAATTAAATTATAAATACAGGAAATCAATCCCGAAAATTCAGTCAAGACGGGACCCTATTACTAAGACCCCACTGTCCGTCTGTCTGTCTGTCTGTCCGTCTGTCTCTCACCAGGCGGTATCTCATGAACCGTGATAACTAGACAGTTGAAATTTTCACAGATGATGTATTTCTGTTGCCGCTATAACAACAAATATTAAAAAGTACGGAACCCCGGTGGGCGAGTCCGCAACGCACTTGTCCCAGTTTTTTTGCAATAAACAAAGTTATAAATACACGGTATACAATATACATATGGACATTGTAAACGTCTTATTTTCATAAAAAAATTACATTAATCATGTCATTCCCGTACTTTGTCATTGCAAATGTCATGCAGAGTTAGCTCAGTCCGACTCTGTCGAATTCGCCCGCGTAAACTCGTGGTACGGCTACCGCTCACGGCTATAAACCAGTACCCGCGTTTACGGCTAAAACTTTGATTGAATTGTTTCCTGATACATTACCTTTTGACTCCAAAACGTCGTATGTCACGCACTGTCAAATGACACTTACGACGTTTTAGTTTGGATTTGGAACTTGCTGGTTTCTACGGACTTCGTTGCGATTTGTTTGGAAAGTTGGCTAGAGGACGGAATCGTCATATAAGTCCTATTCAGCAACAAATCCTGGTTCCAGCTATTCAGTGTTCAGGGATTTTCCAGCTTTTAAGACTTAAGGTGCAGTAGCAGAGATAGGATACCGGTATTTTTCGTATGTGAACGAAAACGGTATTTTTTCGTTCTTTGTTAATATTTCATTTCTAATTGGGCAATCTAATAATACGACGGCGTTATCTAAAAACACAACTGATTTGGAGTATAAAATAAGTCGAAGGAAAGGAAAAAATTTGTTTACTGTTATGCAAAGAATTCTTTCATTGTAGTTTTTCTTACTATCGTTTATCATATTATCATACAATATGACATTAATTTATCAAGCCAAGCTTTTGACATCTTCCACTAAATTATCGGGTAATCGATATATTTGGTTGGAGAGCTTGACCTTAATGGTTTTGACAAAAATGGCTGTGACTAATGGCATGTGTCAATGTCAACGTGCATCATTGTTGGTGCATCTATAAAAGATAGTCATTTATAATTAATTCATTCAACATTTTAATTCGCCTGTGTGGGCTTTTTGTAAAGTTCGCATAATGTCAAATTTTTGTCGAAAATTACGAATCATCCATACAAATTCCAATCATTTACTTTATTTTATTGATTTAAAATAAATTTGTTTGTAAAACAACGCTTAGAGTTACACCAAGAAAAGTCTGCAGATATTTTGAGCGACCGGGGGTAAGAGAAAAAATATTCAAATAAAATTTGGGCAGCATAGAATTTTTCTCTTTCACTTATAAATTTCGGTATTTCGCTATCGCCTCCTACCTATATCGTTGATAAGGACAAATCATGCCACTATTTTCTCTTTCCTCTTATAGGAATCGCAATAAGACTATCTTTCTCTATCAAAGAGTGCCAGGCCCTTGGTCAAGATCAAGATACTCGCGTCAGTCGCGTCATGGAGACTATATAAAGGAGCCAAATCTCTATGTATGAAAAGTGTCCATCAAAAAACAGTAATTAGGCGGCGCCACCATACACCGAAATACTACCAAAAACAACCTACGTAATTTGGTCGGGTTATTTGTTGCCTTATATAGCTTATGTCCCAGAGCCTAACTAGCGCCACCGGAGAGATTAGGAACTATTATTTAAAGCTGAAAGTGGTCACTTTTGCAACATTTCTGCCATAAGAGATGTGCATCCTTTCTATACCATCCATAAGTCGCATCTAATGATGGTCCCTATGACAGCTAGTTCATCTATGGAGTAGCTGTCACGTTAAATGTTTTGTAGACATTTTTGGAAGTATAGCACAATTCATTTATTTACAAATGTAACATGTAAGTAATAGTAGTAATAAAACATGTTCCCTCATTTATTTTTTAAATTGAGTCCAACCATAAGAGGACTGAACTGAGAAAGAACTGTCATATACTTACGTAGGGATCATTTTTCGACGTGAGAGTGAGAAGTTTGGTCACTGACGTATTAAGTTGTAAAACCTGTTTTGTCGAATAAATCATTTTGTATTTCAGTAACTAGCACTTTTTACTCTCGAATATATGTGACGTCCTCAAGCAAAACGTACGACATTGTCGCTTACCATAAGGATGAATTTCGCTCGTGTCTTCATACGAATAACGTGCCAGAGCGTCCTTATGGCAAGCGACAATGTGGTACCTTTTGCGTAAATGTATAACGCCAACACGTGGTAGCCGTGTAGGACGTAAAATAATATCGAGAGGAGCTAATTACTTAAACACAGCAGCATCAGTCAGTCTTCACCTTTTATTTAGTGTGGAGCACTTATTTAACCAATTACGGGTAAAAGCGGTCATTATCCTTGTCGTGACTTCTTTCTCCGTTCAAATCATTAAAAAAATTCACCTTTGTTTAAACTACAATGTCGCGGTTAGGGTCGATGACCTTTTGACAGCCAGAGGATTTCGTAATGGAAAGTTTCGCAACAACAACAAAAACATACGACAACATACATACATATATTACATACACATCCAATATATGTATAAATATATAAAGACGTTTTTTTAGATTGAAACTCCGATTCCAAAATATAAATTTCCAAGAAATTTTCCATACATATCTGAAAACATTCCAACATTTAGGAAATAGTTTTAGGCTGGCGTATACACCGTGTTTTTAGGGTTCCGTACCCAACGGGTAAAACGGGACCCTTTTACTAAGACTCTGCTGTCTGCATGTCTGTCTGTCTGTCCGTCTGTCACAAGGCTGTATTTCATGAACCGTGATAGCTAGACAGTTGAAATTTTCGCAGATGATGTATTTCTGTTGCCGCTATAACAACAAATACTACAAACATAATAAAATAAATATTTAGGTAGGGCTCCCATACAACAAACGTGTTTTTTTGCCGTTTTTTGCGTAATGGTACGGAACCATTCGTGCGCGAGTCCGACTCGCACTTGGCCAGTTTTTATTTTTATTTGGCTAGATTTATTCACTGTCCCACCGTCCAGCGTCCTTTCTACTGCAAATCGGTAATATATAATATTACATTGAAGTTTATTATCTTGATTCCCTTGTATTTAAATCAATGTCATTATTCCACAGTATGATTCACTCCAAGCCTAGTTGTCATGTAAAAAACGGCCAAGTGCGAGTCGAGTCGCGCCCCAAGACGCAAATTGGCTGGATCAGGCGGCCGGACAAAGAAAGACGAAAAGACAGACACAAGTGATCTTATAAAGGTTCCGTATTTTCATA
Source organism: Cydia strobilella (assembly GCF_947568885.1). NCBI lineage: Eukaryota > Metazoa > Arthropoda > Insecta > Lepidoptera > Tortricidae > Cydia > Cydia strobilella. The sequence continues at coordinate 4,475,502 of NC_086056.1, forward strand.
TTGAAGTACGAAATCCTGGAAATGAAATGTTAGGCCACAGAATAAGTAATAGTATTATCATACAGAACGGCCACGCACCGCCCCGCCCCGACTCAAGTTACCTCGCCCCGCGACAGCAGATTGACGGCCGTTTGCCGGCCGCTCAGTACTATTTTTAAGCAACTTACTCACACTATGACGCATGACGCGTGTACAGACGTGCCGTTCACACATAGAAACGCAAGTTTTTTTTTATGTATAGCGTGTCCGCTCTGTGGTTAGGCCTTTAGTAGTAAGCTTATTATTGTACCTACTTATTTCCCTATGATCTTACACAGATCGACCTAGCCCCAAACTAAGCAAAGCTTGTACTATGGTAGTATAGTAATAGTACATTATTGTCGAGGCTCGGAAGTAGCTACTTGCTGGCTGAGGATTCGTTTTAAACGGACGACCTTGGGAGTCCGTTTAATTGAATCCGAAGCCAGCAAGTAGCCTTCCAGCCGAGTCATATATAGTGCTTTTCTCAAAAATGGCGCAATAAATATAAATATAATATAAATATTTTACAGAAGCAACGTTCTTATGTATATATTTTCACAGAAAAAAGTCAAAAGATTTGCTTTGCCGCCTTTTTATTTTTAAATTAAAAATAGAAGTGTATTTTTCTGCTGAATATTTTTGCCAACCTATTTGAGACACCTAAATAGTCGCGGTACCAACATTATAATAATAAGTACTGATCATATGTTTGGCTGTTTAATGGACCCATGCCTTCATTTGATATGGCCACTTCAACTTTTAAAAAGTTTGGAACTCGACAAATAATGGAATTTGTATGCAACATTGCAGTCCCGAAATCGAGACTGCAATGTTTTTAACTTTTTAATTTTTTGACTCACCATAAACTACGCACTTCGCGACCTACTTTTTAACCGGCAACGTCGACTTTGCCGTCCATTTTTGAGAAAAATATATTATATGTATGTTTACATAAAGTAAACTAATTAAATTAAATTATATTTAATATTACAAAATTAAAACTAAAGTTAAACCTAGTAATAAAATAAAAAACACAAACTATAAAATATACTTACCTACAAAAAACAAAAGCAATTACAAAGAGAATACCCCTTCTAACAAGTCGGACTGCGGCATGGACCCCATAACACTGGCGGCGTTACCTCTTTGTATTGCAAGGGAAATACGTTGAAAGAGGTACGCGCCAGCCCTGGGGTCCCCTGAGGTCTGGACCAGCCGCGCCGACAATGCTCCCATGAATATTTTCATGTCGGCTGACCAGGGACTGCATGTATATAGTAATACTTGACGCGGCGAATTATGATGCCTATGACAGGTCATTTTTGTATTGAGGAACTGTCAATGTCAAATATTTTTACTTCTTTTTTTTGGTACTTTAACACATTTTTTTATCTAGAAATGTAACAATTGAGTAATATAAATTGGTAAAAACCTGTTTCTTCGATTGTTTTAGGGTTCCGTACCCAAAGGGTAAAAACGGGACCCTATTACTGAGACTCCGCTGTCCGTCTGTCTGTCCGTCCGTCTGTCCGTATGTCACAAGGCTGTATCTCATGAACCGTGATAGCTAGACAGTTGAAATTTTCAGAGATGATGTATTTCTGTTGCCGCTATAACAACAAATTCTAAAAACAGACTAAAATAAATATTTAAGTGGGGCTCCTATACAACAAACGTGATTTTTTTACCGTTTTTTGCGTAATTGCGTAATTAAGTCTATCCAAAAGCGAGCTGGAGGTACTGTCATATTGATAATTATTCACCGCGTCAAGTATAGGCGACGATATACATACTTATATATATACTTAGATACATATATATAGAGTTAGACCAAAAAAAGTCTGCAGAGATTTTGATAGCACACGCAGTGCCAGTGTTATTTATACGTCATAATTTCATAGAAGTTTGACGTTTAAAATAACACCTGCATTGCGTGTGTTGTCAAAATCTCTGCAGACTTTTCTTGGTTTGACTCTAACATCCATAATTCAGAAATAAATATTCGTGACACACAAATAAATTCCCTTACCAGGATTCGAACCCGGGACCACCTGCTTCGTAGTCTCACTACCGACCAGTGCAGGAAAGCTGTTAAATGTATGTTGCAACTGACTGTACGTCCGTACACTTCAAGTAGTTATAAATTTTAAACCTTTGAGTATAAATTACCAACGAAAATAAAACCTTACCGCTGTATATTCAGGGTTCATATTAGATACGAGTTTCTTACACGGGTGCTGCCAGTTTTGCTTTTGTACTATAAAGCGCTAAAGTGCTTGTTTTGCTATTTTTCCGACTGGCTGCTTTTATTAGTCTAGCTGGGATGCTATTTTATGATATTTTTTAACAGGTGACATCGGAAAACATTATAAAATATATATGAAGTTACCCTTAGCCATATTTTGTGAGTTGAATAAATAGGTCATACTGAGCATCTGTTTTTACACACTTTTTATAGGATAAACCCCGAAATCGCGGAAAATTTTCATAAATTTTGGGTGGTATGTATGAAACAGCCATATTGTTTTCAAGATTTCGGCCCATATTCCCATAGTAAAAGTTGCTCAGTAAATTAAAATCACCTCTTAAAACTTGGCTTAGGGTAAAAAAATATATAACGTTCATTTGGATTTGGTTTTTTATGTTTTACAGTTAGTATTTCCCTCGCGGTGGTGTGGTGAAACATGTTGTGTTTCACTCGGTAGCAAAGTTAGTTTAACTCTCGCGCCTTGAAGCCCTCGCTGACTTCTAAGCTATTTATTTCAACATTACAAAAAAAAACATTTCAGATTCTCAAAATGAGCTTTTTCATTTGAAAAACTTTATTAATTTATTTGTTGTTTATTAGGATCACCAACAGAAGATACAATTTACATACTAGAATTGACATACCAAAAAATAAAAATAAAAATAATTTTCTCATTTACCCCCCCCCCCCCCCCCAAAGGTGGCCCCCATGTTTAAAAATGATTTGTTTACGTTACATGTCCGTCTTTGGGTTACAAACTTACATATGTATACCAAATTTGAACTTAATGGGTCTAGTAGTTTTGGAGAAAATAGGCTGTGACAGACGGACAAACAGAGAGACGCACGATCCTATACGGGTTCCACTATTTCCTTTTGAGGTACTGAACCCTAAAAAAGGCAAAAAAATCACGTTTGTTGTATGGGAGCCCCACTTACATATTTATTTTATTCTGTTTTTAGTATTTGTTGTTATGGTGGCAACAGAAATACATCATCTGTGATAACTTCAATCTTCTGGCTATCACGGTTGTCCTGGTGACAGACGGACAGACGGATGGACAGCGAAGTCTTTGTAATAGGGTCCCGTTTTTACCCTTTGGGTAAGGAACCCTAAAAAGTTTTATTAACGCCTCACTACGCTCAGTGTTCCGCCGTCGCACTCGGTTGCCGCTTTTTAACCAAGCCAGTCCAAAAGCACTTAAACTCACACTTCGTCACAGAACAGGCCATAAACCAAATCCTAATACGTATTGAAAGGAGACATTGTACCGACTACAGCTTCTTTTAATAGTGCAGTAACATCCGTAACCATTTCTGATTGAAGTCTTAAAAATGTATGACACTATTACGAGTGTAAAAACGCTTTGAGTTTTGAGGATTAAACGTATTTTTACTACTTATAAATGCGCATCGGCATAAAACAGTTCCATTGACTGTTGAAAATAAAAAGATTGACAGCTGTATGGTGTAGTGATGGCGGGAAGTGAAGAAATATGTTTTGAGTTTTGAGGTTATGACTATTAAAAAGTTCCCACAGTTTCCTAAGTTGTTTTTATTTTAATAGCATATTTTTTTTATAAAAGAATTTTGCTGATAAATATTGATATCTAATTATTTGTTAGTCTCAGAAGTGCATATTTTTACATCGATGCTCGACAGTAAATTATGCGTATCTAAGAAGAAATTAACATAAATTATTTTGTTTACTTTACAATGTTTGGCATAAGTGGGTTTAAATAAGTAGGTATTAGCTATTACGAAATAGGTATCTTAAATACAATTGGTTGAAGTTGATATCTAAAATGCAACTAGTTGAATTTTAAAAACCTGACTGAAATAAATATACTACTTAAAAATAATACTTAGATGATATTTAACTTGCCTCTATAAATCTCTAGATAATTATTTTATTTTCACTGCATGGTTATGCTTTGGTTAAAAACCATAAAAGTAAATGTTGCGGACATTATACCCCATTCAAATAAGCTTGAGAAACTCGAAAATAGACGCCATCAAGGGGCCGTTTCTGAAAACAGAATTGGAATATAATGAAAGAATGATAATAATATTATTTAACCTCTGACATATACTGAATTATATTAAAATGATATTACATTATAAGTTAATTGTATTAAACTAATAATAAAAACTTAAGAGTCCCCGGCAAGCTCGGTTCTCCATACAAACATAGTAACGCTCTCATTTTAAAACGACTAGCTAGATTACTCTGATACTTTGTACGTACACTAGGATGCCTGATATTAGTTTTTGAAGTAGCTTCAGATACTACAGTAACAAAAATACAGCGAATTTAAGTTTTTCATATAAAACTTGTTTTTGCTCTATTTGTTACAGACCTTGATATACCTCATGTTATTGTATGTGCAAAGTTTCATTACAATCCAACACGTAGTTTTAAAAAATCAGAACGAAACCCTGTTTGTATGGGAAGGGGAAATTCGGCCGAGCTTGCCGGGGACTCTTAACTAAAAAAAACTACATACATACATACTTATAAAATAAAACCACTAAAACTAAACCTAATTTAACCTGTCTGCGTATGATAAGGATCCTGACCGAATTTTTTCACCTTTTTGTAATTTTATCAAGAACGATTTTTTCTGCTCTCTACAGCACAACCGAGGTTAAAGCCCACGATTTTTGGCCACCCAAAGTTGAGTTATGCTTTCTGATAATACTTTACACTTTACAGTACTTTTGTCAAAGACCGCAACAAAAGTCAATTAGATGTAATGTTGAAGTGAAATTCTAGTTTGGCCTATCCAACTTTTCTTTAAAAAAAGTAACTACTTATATAGACTTGGACAATATCAATTGACACAATTGCTATTTTTAGCGATGATTCTGCTCATTGTATCTCTACTTCTAAGCTTTATGATCTGTACTGTGTTATTTTATTGAAGTGTGCAATAAAGAAAAGTGCATTGTTATTATGCTTAAAAAGAAAAAACTTTTAAAACAAAAAAAACGCCGAAAAAACTTAGGTATACTTTACATTAGTTTAAGAACTTAAGTTATTAAGGTTAAATAAAAAAGGTTTATACTTTTTGTGGCTATAATCTACTCACCCCTATTAAATCACCCCTATTCCAACCTTAGGGGGTAGGATTTTTTATTTTTTCATTTTTCATATTTAGTTTTATCCAATAAAAAAACAATTATCAAAATCGGAGTACTCTGTAAAAAGTTATGCGTGGTCATACATTACAATCAGTGAGTGGAGAGTTAATCATTCCCTGTTTTCCTACCCTTTAGGGTTAGAATTTTTTTTTTCTAAATTTATATGGGACCAACTTCGGGGTATACTATACCTTTTCCAATAAAAACAAAGAATTATCAAAATCGAACTAAAAATAAAATAATATATCCGCGTCGACTGGAGAACCTGAGTTTTTTCTTCGGTTAAAAGAATGGACTTTGTTGTGATATGATATCCAACCTAGTCAAATGACAATAATAATGAAAAAAGTAGATAAGTTTGTTAACAAAAAAATTCTTACAAAATGTTGCTAGAATTAAAACAAATTACCTATAGCTTCTATGGCGCTTAAGAACTTTCATTGTGTCTTGTGGCTCATAATCCAATTCTTAATATTTTTTTAAATTGTGGTTCCTTACCACAAATCATTTTGAAATAGTTGTCCAATTCGTTCTAATAATGAATGTCAACGGTATACCGTATTTTTAAGTGCTACGACAATGGATCAAACGCAAAACCACCGAAATATTAACGATGAACCTATAAAAACCACCCAATTCCGCCACCCGCGATTGCACATAAAAACGTGCGACATTTTTAACTGCTCGACATTTCGTGACCTGAGAATAACCCCTGCAACACGAACCAAAGTAACTTCAACTGTATTCTAACTGTGTTAAGGTTCATATTAGGAATTATTGTAAATGTTGCGTATGACGTTTTAAATGTCGACTTGATTTTGACAAGAGCGTTTACGACCGGACACACAAGAAATATGGCGACTGGTAGTCCCCCTCGTAAATATGAAACTAATAGTGTTGACTGTTGTATTATTGTAACATAATTATTAAAGCGTAAGCAAAGGGGTTGAATTTATAAGATGACTTGTTTATCATTTAAAAAAATGTTTATGCTTATACCAGGCGTGGCTCACTCCGCGATTTCGTCGCGTCGCTACAAGTACATGCGTCCCATACCAATTTTGGTGTCTAGCCATAGTAGTTGCCGCGCACCGCTACGGAACGGATGCCTGCTCGCGCTTTCCGGTGTCGCTTTCGCGCAAACCAAACAGTGATCTATTGTGACGGCCCTTTAAAGCTCATTACTAATGCCCGTTCAATCCAGAAAATTCCAGATTCTTTGGGCCGTAATGTTCTGTACCTCATAGGGTTGCCGCTCTGTCTGCAGTGTGGCGTTTGTCTCTGACGCTCTGACGTTATTCTGTCCGCCCAACGCGTGGCCATACTTCTATCCCTACCCTTCCTTGCCATTCGGCCAGTAATTACGAGTTAAATAATATTAGGCCTTATATTATTCTAACAGTCATATTTTTATAGGGTTAATGGTTGATAAGATCAGCACAAAGGACGAACATGTTTATAAACATAAAAGGGAGTAAAAAAGTTTTCAATTACGTCTGTAACACTTACATATTTCTAACTTCTATTATGAGATCCCGGACGAGTTATCTTTAAAAATTGAATGTAGCTCCTTGACTATAGCCCTTCAAATCTTGTTCCATAATAGAACTATTACACGTTTATTGAAATTCAACTTTATGTAAATGTACGTAAAGCTTAAAACAGAAGAACAAGAGTATTGCTTGTGTTCTTTTTTCGCTAGTTTGAAACGTTTTACATTATTCAGAGAAGTAATATTTCAAGTTATTAGAAATACTCAAAAGAAGCGTCGTTAAAGTTTACGAGCGTGTAAGCTTGAAATATAATTAACTGTGCCCTATATTAAAGTTAAGAGATGAATGGAAACATAATAAGTATAATAGGGTTATACACATAGCTGCGAAAGTGCATACCCAATATATCAATTAAATTCATTATCTTAAAAAAAGAAAGTTGGGATAGGAATAAATAACGGAAAAATGTGTAATTTTCATTTATTTTTAGAATAAAATAGCTAGTGATATTGCCGAGGTATGTATAAGTTTTTATTTCCGAAGTACAGTCAAGGGCATAAATATATATACATTCCCAAAGTTTAAAAATATGTGTACGCTCTTACACCTTAGACAATAAAGTCGTGTTCACATATTTTTGAGCCATTTGTCTGGATCGATATTTTTGCCTTCGACTGTACATTATTTTTTCTACTTATACAGACGACCAATCTCACGAGCCAATCGACGTGATTGAAACAAACAAAGTTATAAAAGTTGTAAGTAAAATGAATGTGGCTTTTATTTCAATTTCAGTGGGACGCGCTTGCACTCATATTATGAGATTTATGAGATTTTTGATATAGGTATACTCTGTAACAGATTCAGATTTTTATTGGTAAAAGAATACAATTACACGTCATATTTTTGCATGATTTAAGATTAAACTTAAATGCACGGTAGATATAATTAAATACAATTTCAATATGTCAGTTATTTGTAAGTACATGTCAAGTAAATAATCAGATAATAATGTTATAAATTGATTTAGAATTACAGAATGTCAATTATATATCACTTGGGTATGGGTAGGTGACCGGAAGTAATACTGTTTTTGCTTGTCGCTTTTTGTTTTTGTTTCACTAACACTTAGTTTTTTAGGGTTCCGTACCCAAAGGGTAAAGAGACCCTATTACTAAGACTCCGCTGTCCGTCTGTCCGTCTGTCTGTCACCAGGCTGTATCTCATCAACCGTGATAGCTAGACAGTTGAAATTTTCACAGATGATGTATTTGTATTTCTGTTGCCGCTATAACAACAAATACTGAAAAGTACGGAACCCTCGATGCGCGAGTCCGACTCGCACTTGGTCGGTTTTTTAATATTAATTGTTACTAAGCATTATGGGCCATTGTTGTCTTTTTAAATAAATTAATTAAAATATATTAATAAATTGAAATTGAAATACTAGCAATACTAATTTTACCACGAAATAGATATCCATTGAATCCACAATAAAGCTGCGTAAAAATAGATTTAAAAGAATAAAAAAATCTAAAATTATCTTACTTTTCCATCGGTCCCCAACTTTCCCTGATATTTTTTTTTGTGAAATAATTGGCTTGTTAGACTATATTTTATATTTCTTATAATATGTAAGATTTTTTGCCACACTTTATAAGTATAAAACAATCTTTTATTTTTTAATTATTATTTGTTTCAATAAACACCATTGGACACTAACGCACCTGTCATATATTTTTGCGCACATAGTTGTGTAGATATTATTACAATTCATCACGCCACGCTTACACTGTCGTCAGGCGGATGTGGGAATTGTGGGGAGCCAACACAAGCTTAAATCAGAGAAAAGCGCTTAGGGCGCTTCCACATACTCTTTTAAAATTTGACCGTTTATACAGAAAAGCTAGTGATATAGCAAAATTAAAAAAAATATATATTTTCTGAGTTATTGAGATTAAAGGTAAAAACACTAACAAACCCGCACGACGGCCATATCTTCCGTCGCAAGTTTCGCGTGGCGCGCCATATCTTTTGCTTCCTTCCAATTTCCTGGATTTACGCCACGTCTTAACTTAGAACAGTTAAATACAACACATGTAAGTGCACTGCTGACCAGACAAAAGTACCAATAATACCTTTGCATTCCGCGACTACTTATAACAATATGCACTAGACGATAATATCTTATTTACTATAATTAATTGCAAACATTCAAGAGTAAGACAATAATAAATTGAGTGTTTATTTTGACACAAATGGGTAATTTTCTTACTCCTCCCAAGCCCTGAGTCATTACTATTACAGTACTAAACAGCATTCTCGTTTTATAAGCCAATATTTCTTTTATATCTAACCCTGTGCGTGTGCCATTAGTTTTTATTGGGTGCTGGAGACACTGGACCTCTAAATTTATTAATAGGATAGTGAACGTTTGCTTCTCCATACAAACGTAGTCATATTCCTCTCTAGATATTGACATTGTGGAAAATATTTTTACACAAACTCCATGCATTTTTTTTAAATCTTGACACTTTAATAACCTAAAAGTATTTTCCTCGCGTTGCGGTGTGATGAAAATTGTTGTGTTTCACTCGGTAGCAAAGTTTGACCACCCTCGTGCTTTGAAGCCCTCGCAACGCCAGATTCCACTTTTCGCATGAGGAGTTAAACAACAACTTTTCGCCCGTGTAAAACAGGACTTTTTTTTTGGGATCGGTCAAATTAAGATAAAGGACCCGTTTCGACCGAGCAATATTAATAATTATCAATACAAAACTTATCAATCTATCAACTGTAATTTTCGTGTGGAGCCACTCAAAAGGCGTGATCTACACACAGCCTTACCACCCTTATGCGCAACATGCGCGATTGTTTAAGAAACAAACGCTTTGGTCTGGTCACGCGCGCGTGATTTTAAAGTAAACAGCGCCCGCGCAGCTCGAACAAAAGAAATCTGTCATTGCTGATCGGAGTCAACGGAAATATGTAAAAAAAAATAAAGATATCTAATATTGATACGGTTTTCAAATAGGTAAGTCGGTTCGACCGAATAATTCTGTGGACAACCGCCGCCTGCACTAACTAAAATAATCGACTTGGTTTAACATTACATCTCAAACCTTTTTTTGTAGTAGAAGAACTGCGTTGCGAGACATGCATCTTTTTACATGTAATGCTTTTGATGTATTGTTTTTTATCTTGATCCAATTCGACCAGCGAGCTAGGTACAATCGAGGACATTCCCGGTGATTCCGGTAAACCACTTCAGAGAAATTTTACCTCGATCCTCACGAGCGCGCTAAACCCCGCCAGAAATAACCCATTACGATGCATTTAGGATTCTTCAGCTCAATAATGAAAAGAGTAAAAGCAGGTAATGAGACAAACAATAGGTAGGTAGTAAGGACAGTTTATTAGTTGCAGTTGTTTAGGCTAACCTCCCCATAAAGATAATCAATTAAGATGCATTCTGGATTCCTTGTGTTAGTTTGCAAATGCCGGCCGAGACAGAGCCAATGGACGGCAATAAACTTTACCTGAGCTAATCTTTTTTTATCAGCAACCACATTTTCAAGTGCCATGTTATTGGTTATCACTTTTATGATATCGCCTGACCGTCTGCAAGACGTTTAAACGATTTTTGCCCTTAAGGTGGTTCACCGGGAATGTCCTCGATTGTACTACATCGACAAACGCCAAACGAAAAAAATTATGGAATGATATGTGCTACGAAAACGTGACAATTTCTATACATTTTTTTTATACTACGTCGGTGGCAAACAAGCATACGGCCCGCCTGATGTTAAGCAGTCTCCGTAGCCTATTATTAGTAGCCGTAGTTATTTGTTTCTATTGGAGTTTTCTATCAACGATTGTCATCTCGACTAGGCCCCCCCGGCCTAGCCAAAGTGACAATCGCTATCACTTCGCCATCGAATCGCTTTGTGTCTTTCTATCACTCTTCCATATTATTGTGACAGTGACAGTTGCGTTTCGTTCGCTACGGAGCGTTAGCGATTGACATGTTGTCTACGAGGCCTGATTCGCCTGGTTCTACTCGTAACCTAGAAGGTTACTGTAATCATACTTAATTCAGGTCTCCGTAGTGAAGTCATCGAGCTAAATATATACTTGTTATGCAGCAATGTTGGCAATTTGTGCCCCACTCGTAAACCTAGGGTCAGCGGGATTTAGTGCCGCTCTGGACTGAAATGTCGTAAATTAAAGAGTTAGATGCACTAGTGCACTACGCCTTAGTGGATTAGTGTTGTGGTGCTATCGATAGTTTATTTCGATAATCTTTGGCAACGTAGGTGAGGCGCGCGAATTTCAAAGGTGTATTCCACGAGAATGTCCCTTACGAAATGCCGTTCTTCTAATAACTTTTGAAAAGGCTGAGAAAATGATATTGGGTCTGGTAATATTTCATGACTTTGCTAACAAATTGGCAGTATTTTTTCGAGCTTTACGGATTTGATTGAATTAGCTGCCATACAAGACAAAAGCATTTCGTAAGGGACATTCTCGTGGAATGCCCCCAAAGAGAAAGTCGCGGATGAAAACTAATAAAAGAAACAGTAAAACTAAAATATGACAAAATCAAATCTAAAATTAAACCAAAATTGCCCTTATGGCATAGTACCGCAGACGCTGGCAGCATTTCCTCGCTGGATCTAGGCTGATAAGTTGAGCGAGGAAGCTGCTAGTTCTTCGATCTCCTATGGCATCTCTGAGTATCTTCGATAGGTCTTTGAAGACATATTAAATCACATTTAAAATCGGGTCTATCGCGAATTTATTTGTTAGGTCTTTGAAGAGACTCAGATCGCCAGGACCCCACGAACCAAGGGTCGACGCCAAATGGAATAAAATTATACTCGGCACTAAGACCTCTCACGGAGGTTCGGTGGAGGTGTGACGGGGCTAGTGTGTCTACGTACATTGCATCCCACACCAGCGCTTTCGTAATAATTACCTAACCGTTTGTTTTATGAATGTTTTTACCGAGACAAGTGTCGAAGTTGAACATCAACAGGCGTATCATGGATGTCGTTATTCACGTGATGAAATAATTATCCCTTTTTAACGCGCGAATAAAAGTCATTACATTATTGGGTATAGTGTGTGCAATTAATCCTTATCACGCTGTCACTTTAAGTACGGCCACACCAAGTCTTATTTAACGGTACGTTATATATCACCAAGATTTCTTACATATTGGCAGGGTCGTTTACAGACATGAAGTACTTAACTATAAAGACATTTTACGGCAATTCTAATAATGACTGCGGTGTTATTGTCATCAGTTTAATTTAGATATTTAGAGACTCAGGCCAGTTCAACAAGTACGAGCGAAATGCACGATAACTGAGTGAAATCATTTAGATGTCATTTTGATGTCAGTGTATGTCGATTGGCCCGTTACTTACATCATACGTATTGCTTTTATCTTATTAATTAAATGTAGTCCGTTAGACGTTTTACTTAACCAGCATCGCAAGCATCGCAGCCATAATTGGGGGTTTTTATCTATGGGTCAATAGTTTCCTGAAAATAAAGATTTTCATTTTCATTTTTTAACCTAAGGGTCCGGAGTCGTCAACTATCCCCGACCAATTTTAACTTTAGCACTGCATGTACAGAGTCCTAACCCTAAGTAATTATACGAGTATGTCGTGGCCTGTACGGATATGATGGTCGTTCTTGTCTACGTGACAGTGATAAAACGGTGTGCGTAACTTTCTATCCCGCGGTGTTAAAAAGTGACAGTTATTTTTATTACTTGGATAAAACCAGCATAATACGCATGCCGACCTTAGTATTTCTCGATAAACTTATCATGAAGTTATCAATTCTAAAATGGCATTTCATGTAATAATCAAAATCTTTGATCTAGCCACGACATACACACGGGGTTTTCTGTCGATATATCGATACACGTTATCGATATCAATAAATCACTTTTACCTCTAATCTAAAGCAGTTTATTAAGCGTAGGTACGAGTTTAAGCTGACTTGAAAGCGTTCATTCAGCCAGTAAAGATCTAAACAGTGGGTTTAGAACGAATGTTTCGAGTTACGACTTCTGCCTTACGTGGGGAGAGTCTTAAACGGAGAGCTATCAACCAGGTTCCTGATTTACTTTAACTCAACAGTACTTTACCTGACTGTGCAAAATCAAAGATCGGATAGAAACAACCGACAATAAATACCCTTTCGGTTGAAAAGCTGAAGCTTGTGTGTTGTATAAATAAACAAAAACCGGCCAAGTGCGAGTCGGACTCGCGCACCGAGAGTTCCGTACTTTTTAGTATTTGTTGTTATAGCGGCAATAGAAATATATCATCTGTGAAAATTTCAACTGTCTAGCTATCACGGTTCATGAGACACAGCCTGGTGACAGACAGACAGACGGACAGTGGAGTCTTAGTAATAGGGTCTCTTTACCCTTTGGGTACGGAACCCTAATAAAACACTAAAACAATAAAAGGGCACTCTCAATACTCGTATTATAGGTACCTACGTTGTGGGTTTTTAAGCTTAAGGTTCTTAGTCCAGATTGTATGAAATTCAGGACCCGACGAACATCCGTACATTATACAATTTTAATCCATAGGGGAAGGTTGCGGCTTTCGTTTGGGATACTTTAGTACGCCATTAATGTATGTAGATTAAGGTTTATTAGATCATTGTGTGATAACATCATCCGTTTCATTACTTGATTGCTTAATATATAATATATAACTAGAGATGCCCCGAATAGTGGTTTTGGCCGAAAACCGAATATTCGGCCCCTTTCCCAGCCGAAGCGCCGAATATTCGGCATGTCATGCGAACATTTTTAAGTCACAACTTTTATGAAAACTGTTCGCCAACGTTTGCTAAGATATACACGGTGGCCAAAAAATAAGCGCGTTCTCGTTTCCAGGGAAGTTTTGGGATTTTACTGAGCAACTTTTAGGTACTATGGGACCAACCCCCAAAATCGCGAAAAAAAAATTGGCTGTTACATACATTTTGGCTGGTCCATTTTCTATGGGAGGGTTATTTTTTTTGCGAGTTCGTGTTTGGTCCCATAGTAAAAACTAAAAGTTACTCAGTATAATCCCAAAACCTCCCTGGCAACGGGAATGCCCTTATTTTTTAGCCAACCTGTATGTTTTGTTGAACAGAATTAATGAATGTAGTTAGTCAATTAAATCAGACCCATATATAAAACTAAAATATATTGTAATCAACAAAAATGCTCAAAAAAGGGACTTCGTATTTCCAAACGTCGTATTTACAAACAGAAACAGAAGAATACATTTTAAATATTAAATATGCCTAGTCTTTGGTTATTATTATTGTGTAATTTTCCTTTTTAGGTAGGTGCAACAGATATTCGGTATTCGTCGGAATGTTGCCTACTAATTGGCCGAATACCGAATATCTGAATATTCGGCTAAGTGCCCGAATAGGCCGAATACCGAATAGTTGCCGAATATTCGTAGCATCTCTAATTATAACTATCTTGTTCTTATGACCGCAGTTACTTAAGAACAGACGTATTTTTGCAAAGAAACCTCCACTCACAGCATAATTTTCACCAGGCTGGGTTTAAGCACTGTGTTGCCTGCCTGGAGTAAGCCTTTAAGCCATAACCTCGCCAACACTCGATCGTAAACTTTATCCAAGAATCCTAAAGAACAATGTGCTAACTATGTGCACGCCGCGTGTACTTACTACTGATTACTTCTGAGACGTGGAACAGTAAATGTTAGAAAATAAATATATTTCACCCAATTTCCTTCGCTGCGGCAATTAGACAGTATAACTCTACAATAACCTATATAATTTCATACATAAAACATACAGTGTATTTATCTATATAGGTACCTATATAAAAATCAATCCCTATTTCCCTTGGTCACGGCATCACGCGTGAACGGGTGGACCAATTTCGCTAATTCTTTTTTGTTGTGTTTGTTATTGTCAGGAGAAGGTTCTTATGAAAGAAAAAATTAAGACTGAAACGAAGTTCGCCGGGTCATCTAGTATAAAATTAATTAAAAACTAACTTAAGACGAAAGGGGACGATGTTACGTGGCCGCTTCTCCTTACAAAACACCAGATATAGAGTTGCTTTCGCATTAATAACATTAGAAGAAGAAAGAAGAAAGAAAATACATTTATTTGACGCCACAACATAGTACATAAAAAAGAAAAGCATACAGACAAAAAACATTTGGACGCCAAAAAGGATCCCCACTAAGCATAGTGCCGCGGCAAACCGTGGCACTGGTTTTCTCGGGGGACCTGGCTTAATCTAAAAATAATGGCGACACGTACGCCAACGCCGAATTAGTAGGGATTAATATTAGTAGCACTAATAACATTAGTTTTCACCCGCAACATTGTCCACGTAGGTTTTTAAAAACTTTCAATCGCTTTCCAAAGGGTGGAATCGACTTAATAAAAAAAACTTTCATAGTGGAAACCAATATTTTAATATTTCGTTGTCTGTTCTTATCAAAGCAACGGATCTATTTGATCGCATATAGATTAACACGGTATAAAATAACCTGTCCATTGTATTTAAATGGATACCAAAACGGAGTAATAGCATATATCCGAAGGAATAATATTTGCGTTTGCACCCTACAAGCCATTCATAGACTTTGCCTTTTATATGAGGACAACGGAACATGTTAAGTGTCTCAAATGCATAAATTGGGCCCTTTCTCTGCTCTTACTTTAAGATGTTGTAACAAAATATGAATATATCAAAAAGAATAGAAGAAAATAGTGAATAAGTAATACTGATTTAAAATAGAACACACTGCGAAAGGAAACGATTATCCTACTTCTTAACCGGTTGGTAAAGAATCGCGGTGATTTTCTAGTAGAAGTCAGCAGATTTTTGGGACTAATATTAGTTTATATCAGGGCTCGGAAGCGGTTTTTTGTAAAACCCGAAATAGCGCAATATTTTTAATTATTTTGTGCTCTTTACATAAAACTGAATCATGTATTTAAGTAACAAACTCGTTATTATTAGATTGTCCCATTAAAAATGAAATAATAAACCAAAGAACGTAATAATACCGGCATTTTTTGTATGGCCAAACAAACCGGTTCAGAGCCTTGGTTTATATGTATACCTATTACATTTTAACTAACAACGTAATAATCATTATTAGCGGCCTCCTGGTCGGTAATGACCCGTCTACGAAGCGGGAGGTCCTGGGTTCGGATCCTGGTAAGGGCATTTATTTGTGTGTTCATCTGCACAGATATTTGTTCCTGAGTTATGGGTATTTTCTATGTTTTTAAGTATTTATCTATATTATATGTATTATATATATTTATTATCATCTAGTTCCTACAACACAAGCTTTATTTTGCTTGGGACTAAATAGGTCGATTTGTGTAAGATTGGCACATAAAATTTATTTATTTATTTAATACAAATCATGCAGTCTGTCCCACAGTGTTACACAACAACAAAAACAACAACTAAAGTAGAATTCAAAAAATATGAAAATAAATTATATATATTTTTACTAATTGAATAACACAATATTTATTAACAAAATTTTACAGTTCATTGGATACCTACATTATTTTTTAAATTATTATCTTGAAAATATTTTAAAAAATTAAAAATATAAAAAAAATAATATTAAAACGACTTATTATTGTTACTAAGTTTATTATTAGGGGTTTCAAGATGTTGTTTACCTTATCTAATCACTCATTAGTGGAAATAAGATAATGGATTTTGTCCACCTAACATGTTCTAGACGGAACACTGTGAGTCCATAGTTGACTACCTATATAATTGTCACCAAGTTAAATCGTAGACGTATAATTCCGAGGAAAACCCGTTTTCAACTTTTCAACGCCGTTTTTTGTTCGTGTATTATGCGTGTAGGCGCGTAAGCCTGCATTGTGAGCAGTCCTGCATGATTTTTTTGTTGTCAATTATCGTCATTTGTCGCCATACTATTTGGACTTCTCGTTTCTGTTCTCAGCGACGTAATAAGTCATCTACAGTCACTCATTACTCTTCACTCTTGTTATAAATTCCCTTTTTAAATAAAGACAACCATACTTTAAATACGTTCAGTTTTGTGCACCCGTTTTTGATAATAAGCGTGCCGGCAATTTATAATGGTCTGTAAGTTTGTGTGTGTGTAACTGGTTTTATCTGCTCAAATGAGAAGGTACTTTTCCAGCCTACAATAATTCATTACCAATGCCTTTTTTTATTTTAACAGGCAATGGGAGTAATTTTATTTCCGTATATCCTTGTCACAGTGACAATAATATGAGATATTTTAGCGCCATTCATGATGATTTTGAAGGAAGTATAACTACGGAAAAGACCAAGGGTAGAAGGGAAGATGACCGAACGGGATGGTTTTATGGAACTTTCAGTAAAAGTAGCAGAGAAAGCGCTATTATCGTTTACCCTTGTCATAGTCTTAATTCCATTTTTGCCTACTTCTAAAAAGTCCTAAGGTAGATGTCTCGTTGTTCCCCACCAAAGCTTGGTGGGCAACGATGAACCCTACTAAATTACATATCGTTTTTGGTATGTTGTCATACTTTTCTAACGACTCAGACTTGGCGCTCATGAGTGCAATTTTACTTTTAAAATGCTACGACTCAAGAGGCACAACTGAGTTAGATTCGACACCATTTTATACTATAACAGCCCAATACACCTTCATTTACTACATTTCTTTTAATTTACATGAGTTAAGTACTGGGGCCCGTTTATCAAAAGCTTGCAGCTTGTAATACAAGTGGAAGTCCCTTTCTAACAAAAGCTGTCAAAAAGGGACTTCCACTTGTATTACAAGCTTTTGATAAACGGGCCCCTGGTCGTAACTTTTGGCGCAACTGAAATAAGCGGTCGCGCTCCCATAGTAGTCCGTAGAGCTATAAGCTATAAGTGTTAGAAAGAGATATGACTTTCTAGCATGAATCTAGTATATAACAAGATCAGGCATGAGGGGTGGGGGGATATGACCGAACGAGATAGTCTTATGTATCTTTCAGTAGGAGTACCTAGCAGAGAAAGCGCTATTATTGTTTGTCCTTGTCACAGTCTCACAGTTTTTTTGTTCGGGGTCCCTTTGACATAATTATTGAAAGTCATAATGTAATGATTGTCATATTATCATTAGTCATAATTCTGAAACCGTAAACTTTTCAGGATTTTCCTCGGGTTATCCTATAAATAGGTTAGGTTAGGTTTGTTTTATGGCACTCCTGAAAAGTTACGCGTTTCTGAGAAAAACAAAATTATGACTAATGATAATATGACAATCATTACATTATGACTTTTAATAATTATGTCAAACAATAGAGACCCTTTTTGTTCTCCACCGTAAATTTAGTATCCTTTATGGTGGGCAACAAATAAACTCGACCAATCATATTGTCGCATTGCGTATGTTCTGTCCCTCACGGACGCACGCATATAGCACAATTAGCACAATTAGCACATCTATAGGATCCTACCATCTATGCTTTCTAGAGACATTGCTAGGCAGCAATTATGCACTTATTTTTTAGCCACCCTGCAGTCTAGCCAGGCGGCTAGACTATACAGGGTGGCAAAAAAATAAGTGCATTCCCGTTGCCAGGGAGGTTTTGAGATTATACTGAGCAACTTTTACTATGGGACCAACCGCGAAATCGCGAAAAAAATATTTGGCTGTTTCATACATTTTGACTGGTCTATTTTCTATGGGAGGATAATTTTTTTTTCGCGATTTCGGGGTTGGTCCCATAGTAAAAGTTGCTCAGTATAATCCCAAAACCTCTCTGGCAACGGGAATGCACTTATTTTTTAGTCACCGTTGAGTAGGTCTGTGCTTACACTTACACTTACACCTTTCATAATCCAGCTCTCGATCCATACACGGAGCACTTAGTTCCCGGGTTTTACGAGTGTTCCCCGAATATGTTATAACTCAATAGTTGTTATTAGGTTTCGGGCAATCGGAGAACGATTCGGCTAAAGCTTTTACGACGGCTGACTTGTTCTGGTGATGTCGATACTTGATGTGAAGGGGAATCCAATAAGCCTTAAAGGTTGATATTTCAATGTAAAAATAGATACATTGATTTATACAATTTGGCATACATATAGGTTATAAACTATATTCTAGACAGTTAGACATAGGGTTGTTGTCAAACAGAAGTCCGAAATATCCGGGCATCAGCGCAAGTGGAAACACTTCGCCGATGGAGGGCAGAGCTCGACGATGCAAAATATGGGCTGATAACGGTAGACGCAGTACTGCCGCATCTGGAACGTTGGGTGGAAAGGAGGCATGGTACGCTAACTTTCCATATGGTGCAGATACTTACTGACCATGGATGCTTTGGTAAGTACCTGCGCCGCATAGAGAGGGAGGAATCCCCCATGTGCCATGAGTGTGGCGCACCGGTAGACACGGCGCGTCATACTCTCGAAGAATGCCCTGCATGGGGGCCCCAGCGGGCCATCCTTCAAACTAAAGTAGGAGCAGACCTTTCGTTGGCGAGCATTGTTAAGGCCATGCTCGACAGCGAGGAGGCATGGAAGGCGATGGCCTCCTTCACTGACGAAATTATGTCGCAGAAGGAGGCAGCGAAGCGTGCGCGTGAGAACGACCCTAACGCGCATCCACTCCGCCGACGACGGGCTGGGGGCAGAGCCAGGCGCTATGCGCGCCTGCTGCCTCCACCGTAGCGGGCTGCGCAGGGCTCCGGGGGAGTCCCTGCGGTTCTTCTAGCTCACAGGACGGGTCACTCACCAAGTGGCACCCAAAAATGCTCACGGCCTGCGGGCCGCCCGCCGGGGCGCTTGCGGTCGAATGCTTTTAGCGACCCTGCGGCACCCCATCTAAGGCGGATTCGGCACTCGTTGGTGGTTTTAGACGGTAGTCCTCTGGTTAGTCCGTCATCCCTCCTGGTTCCCCCGGACCAGGTGGCATGCGTAAACGCATTTCCCCAACGTTAAAAAAAAAAAAAAAGGGTTGTTGTCAAATATCGTCGCTATACTTACTCAACCTCATATCTGCAACAATCATTTGATGGAAATGTCGCTTTTCTTTCATTCGGAATACGGGTGTTTTTGTCATCAAATGAGTGTTGCAGATACGAGGTTGAGTAAGTATAGCGGCGATATGGCAGTAATACGGGGTGATGGGTTGGTGATTGGAGGGGAGGTGTGAGATTAGGGCAGGGAGGGGGTTTTAAAGTTACGTGATCAAAGTCGCGGACAAACTAGTAATACTAGTATTTAATTAAATTTAAAGGAGTCAAGGATCCTAAGAAAAAAAAGGTCTTCTAGAAGCCTCCATAGAACTCTATTCTCATCGGCTTGCAAACGCCTTGACAATAGAGACGTGTTCAGATATTTATGAGCGCCTTGGCCGCTCCGATGTATCTGATGGCGACTGTACCTACCAGATTTAGCAATCTAAGTCCAATAATTGGCGCAGGCACAATTTTTAAGAAAGCGACCGACACCATCTCATATTATTTAGTAATGAGTGCTCAAGAGAATAAGTTTCTTATGAGTTTAGTATCCTTAATTCAGGCTACACACAAAAATAAATGACGTGAACTTATTTGACCATCGCCTAAGCCCATCAGAGGGTCGTAAAGTCCAAAATCATCATTTCAACTCGTAAATAGCTTAATATATGCCTGGAAACGACAATTCGCTTTCCCGGAACGATTTTATGATGAGCCCTTTGACTACCTCATGTAGACTCTGCATTCTCCTTCTTCTTCCTCGCGTTATCCCGGCATTTTTCCACGGCTCATGGGAGTCTGCACGGGGTCCGCTTGACAACTAATCCTAAGAATTGACGTAGGCACTAGTTTTTACGAAAGCGACTGCCATCTGACCTTCCAACCCAGAGGGGGAACGAGGCCTTGTTAGGATGAGTCCGGTTTCCTCACGATGTTTTCCTTCACCGAAAAGCGACTGTTAAATATCAAATGATATTTCGTGCATAAGTTCCGAAAAACTCATTGGTACTTATTGGTATGTAGACTCTGCAATATAAAGATTTAACTCTACAGGCCGATTCGAACGTATACACTTGACATTAAAACGATATCTATATGATGACAGTTAGTTAACATTCGCACGTTCATTTCGGACTCGGACTTGTGGTAAACGAGACAAGTGTACGTTCAAATAAGCCTCATAAAATTATTTAGTAATAAGTAGTATTAAAGTATGGAAGATTCTCTTGCCCAATGTAGGTATGTTACACACAACACACACACACTACAGTATGGGGTTCTTTAAAAAAGGTGTACAGGTTTTTAAAGGATCGGTAACGCTGCTTGTTAGCCACCGATGTGGTATAAGTTTAACGTTTATCTTTCATTAAGTTTTGCAATATAACTCTTCCAATCAATCTACATTAATTGTTTTGACTGTACAAAATTTCTTGTCTTCTTCTTCTTCCTCGCGTTATCCCGGCATTTTGTCACGGCTCCTGGGAGCCTGGGGTCCGCTTGACAACTAATCCTTAGAATTGACGTAGGCACTAGTTTTTATGAAAGCGACTGTCATCTGACCTTCCAACCCAGAGGGGGAACTAGGCCTTGTTAGGATCAGTCCGGTTTCCTCACGATGTTTTCCTTCACCGAAAAGCGACTGGTAAATATCAAATGATATTTCGTACATAAGATCCGAAAAACTCATTGGTACGAGCCGGGGTTTGAACCCGCGACCTCCGGATTGAAAGTCGCACGCTCTTACCGCTAGGCCACCAGCGCTTGAAAATTTCCTGTACAAAATTTCTTGTCACAAGAAATATTTTCAAGGCTTCTAAAACAGCTTCCTTTTGTCTCGGTACAAAAGGTACTGACCCTACTCATAGTGTTGTGTTCCTGCCGGTGAGTAAGGTTGCCAGAGCTCAACGAGGGAGAGGAGTATTAGGGTCGGCAACGCGCATGTAACTCCTTTGGACTTGCAGGCGTACATAGGCTACGGAGACTGCTTAACATCAGGCGGGCCGTATGCTTGTTTGCCACCGACGTAGTATAAAAAAAAAGTGTCATGACAAATACGAACGTTTCCGAGAAAATACGATGGAAAATAATTATGCACTACCTACATCTGTACCGCGAGTTACGTTGGTTCATAGTGAAGTGGTCTGTGGATCCACCTTAATTAAGTCTTTTTTTATTTCAAGGTGACTAAAATTATACAACAAAATTTATTATTTCAAATCAAGTTGTGATTGTTAAAATTTAAATAGGGCCCCTGATTAAAATAAATGCTAAGACTGAACATGCATTTTCGTGGCAATTATTATCCCTTTCCATAATGAGTTTTTTACCAAACATGTTTGTAGAACGTTTTATAACAGTTCATGTAACAAACTTTGCTTAGGCACTGTCGTCCCCTGGCTGACAGGACAGAATAACAACGAGAAAATACTTGATTCAACCAGTCCTACTTTAATTTCCTTTTGGAAGTCGACCTGTCCCATGACGCGGGCAAGCGTAGCATCCGCTCGGTGTACCCCTTATATCTCATTAGTGTCAAAAGGGCCTCTAACGTATTGGCTTCGGCTCCGCGCACGCCTCCACAATGTCCGGAACACCATTGTTCCGTGATGAGTTAAGTTGTACATTAAAATAAAACTATTGCTTTATTGTGTCGTATTAGCAAATAAAATTTATTGTTTCAATTAATATGGATTTCCGCATGTAACGCATGATTTAATAAAATATTATTTATAGCAACTTCAAACCCTCTTTGATATAATGTTCGTTGAATATTCATGAGCTCGCGTGATTCCATCGTCCGTAATGTACTACGAGCCGACTCGATATTTCTAAATAATAAATATACATATCCTTTCGCGATGTTTTCGTTTCGCACGATACGAATTTGGAACCTTCCTGGGTTGGTTTTTCAATTTGTATTGTATATAGCCGGTATATGTTTATTATAATACATTTGCTACTTGCGTTTAGTAGCAAATGTATGAACTCGAAATAAACAGGAACTGGCCCTAATGTCAAGGCTAGCCACACTTATCCCTCAACCACACATATCCATATTGACCTTACCAAAGAGCTCAAATCTAAACAGTTCGTAACTTAACTCAAACATCTCGTAACTAGTCTTGTGGATCACATGCCCACTTCAACTTTTTATGACTCAAAATTAGATGTAGGTTTTAGGATTAGGTACGGATCGTTGGTGACATTGCCAGTTTTCACAATACTGTCAATGATACAATTTAAAAAGTCATATATAAATTATAGACTAGATGTCATACATAAAGAAAAAGTGATGAAGCCCTCCAGTAGCAGAGGCCGGATTCGAACCGGCGTCTTCATCTATAGCGGCTAACGCCATAAACACCTAGGCCACCCCGTCACGGCGGAAACCGTCCCAATTTCTCGACTACCATCTTAGAAAGACTAGGCGTCTTTGACTAACTAAAGGCGAGCAATGTGCTTGCACCTTCTATTCGAATCCCTTGCGGGATTACGATATACATAGATGGTGCTGTCAATGTGGTGGTGGTGTATGCATAAATATTATATCTTCATAAAGTCAATAATGATCCCGCCTTGAAATAAAACAAGTCGAATGTATCTAAGTCTGTCTTTTCACAACATTCTACCGTATTTAACCACACGCCACTCCTGATTATTGATATTCATCCAATAACACCAAATAGCGTTACGTGCACAAATATTTGCATTTAATTTCGAACTCAAAGCCTTGCAATTACGTCTCAAATTGCAACGTACTTTGCTTTATGTAAGTTCGTTTATTTTTGAACGTACACTGTGTTATTATTAAACATAAGTTAGCAGATATTTGAGAAACATCGTCTAATGTTACTATAGAAATGGAAACATGGATATCGTGAGGGACATTGTGTAACAAAGGGGTGTTATTGTAAATTTTACCATAGAATGAAAACTATTTCATGAACGACAGACGGTCCACTCTCGTACAAAACAGATTTGACAGCTGAACATCAATCAATCAAACTTGTATTGATAAAATAGAAGTATTATACATGTCAACACATTATCCCTAATATTGTCTTCGGTTACCGCGATAGTTACTCATGAAATAAAACTATGAAAAACGGATTATATCGCGTATATTGAATTTATAATACATCCCGACGTTTCGAACTCTTTACAGCGTTCGTGGTCAACGGGTGACCGGGTGAAATTCAATATACGCGATATAATCCGTTTTTCATAGTTTTATTACATTATCCCTACTTTTATGGCGTAATTTAACTCATTCATAAACGCGCAGCGCTACAAGCCTCAGCCGGCTAGCACATGATTGACGCGACAGTATCTCGCCGCGAGATAGACTACCCGTCACTCGACGTAATAGTCAGAAAAAGACGGCGCGATTTTTACAAGCTTGTATTTAACTTGACATGTAACTAACTTATTTTTTTCAAATCTTGCAAACCATTTTTCAACCACTTCCTAATATCCGATGAAGCTGATAATTTGCATACAAACATAAGTTTTATGGATGTAATATGTAATCCGAAATAAAAGCTTTTTTTTTTATAAGTACACAAGTTGACTCACATAAGTCGGGTGACAATGCAATATTATGGTACCATCGAGCTGATCTGATGATGGAGACAGGAGGTGGCCATAGGAAATGTGATAAAACAGCGAAACCTAATTGTGTTTGGGGTTTTTAGAACTGTCTCGATGAGTATTAGTTGCCTGTGGAAAGAACAGTCAGCGATAAAAGCTTGTATCAAAAAAGAATTTTTTGCCAAAAACTTATTTTATTTCAATTCCGCTAAGTGTATAACTTTGATCATGAAAACTTGAAAAAATACGCGGCTAGTTGCATTCGACGCATACATTTTTACGTTCAAGTTTATGACAAAAGTTCCACTGCGAAGCTCACTTCACATTGTATAACTAATAACAATGCAGAAGCTCGTAAAGCTGCTCATAAAGCTCTGGACTTCGGCGCGCTCGTAAAAATGGCAATTTTTAAGGAAACCCACTAAAATAAGCATTAACCGTAATGGGAACTTTAGTAATTTAATATCGACGAGTTTTAATTCTGAAGGTAAAACTACGTGTTTAATTCGAGACAGTCGGCTGCAAGTCTCACTACCCCTAGTGTAAGTTTGATTCGATAGCGTGACGTGATGTACGCGTTTGCGTTAAGTGTTATTTTGTAACCTAAAATGTCAATCTTAAATATAAAAAAAATAACATTGCCGGCGTGTTTCACTAAAACGCCCGCAGTACACGCTTCACAGCATATTATCACGACCATTAAGTATAGTTCGATTCGACTGGATTCGACTGGAGTGGGGTGTTTCGACTGGAGTGGGGTGTTGGAGGCTGCTTCAGTAGATGAGAAGGTATCGCTCTTTAACTCTGCTCTAACTCATCTCTACGATGTTCACGCCCCTATACGCCCGGTAAAAATTAAGCACCTTCCTGCTCCCTGGCTTACTGAGGACATTAGGTTACTAATAGCAAAAAAGAATTTGGCTAAATCTAGATTCAGGGGATACCCTACAGACAAAAATAAGGCTAAGTACCATGCTTTACGGAATCGTTGCAGTACAATGTGCCGAGATGCTCAGAGGCGACACATTCACAATTCCGTAGAAAATGGGAACCCCGCCAAAGTTTGGAAGTTCTTAAAGTCACTTGGAGTTGGGAAGCAACCTCAAAACTCAATCAGTGATAGCGTTGACCTCGACCAGCTTAACCTGCATTTTTCTTCTTCTGCCACTTTTTCTGGGTCAGTTAAGTTGGACACCCTTAACTTTCTTTCAAATATCCCAACTCCTGACTATCCCCCTTTCTCTCTTGCTCAATTTACTGACAGTGACGTTAAGAAGAACGTAATAGCCATCTCGTCTAATGCCGTTGGAGTCGATAATCTGAGCCGAAACATGATCCTTCCCCTCATTGACCTCATAGCTCCTATTATCACCTGTATCCTCAATAGCTCCATTTCTTCTAATGTTTTCCCGTCGCTTTGGAAAGATGCCGACGTCATTCCTTTGCCTAAAAAATCCAGTCCCTCCGCCTTCTCAGACTACCGTCCTATTTCCATTCTTCCTTTCCTCTCTAAAGTTCTAGAGCGTCTAGTACATCAGCAACTTACTTCTTTTTTGAACAGACACGCGCTCATGAACCCATACCAATCCGGATTCCGTACAGGCCACAGCACAACTACTGCTCTTGTAAAAATTACTGACGATATCCGGGCCGGTATGGATAATCGTAAGATCACGGTATTATCGCTTCTGGATTTCAGTAATGCTTTCAACACGGTTGACTTCGACATCTTGTTAGGCATATTGCGTTCACTTAATGTATCTCCTGCGGTAGTTGACTGGTTTCACAGTTACTTAGTAGGGCAGCGTATAAAGGCGGATTCCTATCGATCTTCGTGGTGCAACACGCTTGCTGGTGTCCCACAGGGCGGCGTGTTGTCTCCTCTTCTTTTTTCTATCTTCATAAACTCTATCACTTCCAATATTTTGTCCTCCTACCACCTTTACGCTGACGACCTTCAAATCTACTCTCAGGGCTCTGTTACCGATCTATCACAGACTATCTGCGCCATGAACACTGACTTGGAGAGTATTTTAAATTGGAGTAAACGTTACGGTCTCAAGGTTAACCCTACTAAAACTCAGGTTATAGTCATAGGTAGCTCAAAGCTCACTGCCCGGATTGATTTAGGTTCTCTACCTGCCATTGTGTTTGACGGTATTCAGATTCCCTACTCTCTCCAGGTAAAGAATCTCGGTGTCATGATGGACCAGAGTCTCTCTTGGGTACCTCAGGTGAATGAGGTTAGCAGGAAAATGTTTGCTGCAACTGCATCACTCCGCAGACTCCGTAATTTCTTGCCTTACGCCACTAAGATTGCGCTAGCTCAATCCCTCTTATTGCCCATATTAGATTATGCCGACATTTGCTATCTGGACCTTACGGAGGACCAGCTGAATAAGCTCGAGCGCCTCCAGAATCTCGGTATAAGGTTTATATTTGGTCTGCGCAAATTTGACCATGTGTCACAGTTCCGTTCTCAGCTCAAGTGGCTTCCTATTCGTCTTCGCCGTGACTCTCATATTCTCGCCCTTCTCTATGGCATTATCTTTAACCCCGCTACACCACCTTATCTCAAAGAGCGTTTCAAGTATCTCTCTTCTATCAGATGTTCTCAGACTCATATTCTTGCTTCTCCCTCATCTACTTCTAAATTTTATAATAGCTCTTTTACCTTCCGGGCTGTTCGGCTGTGGAATGCTTTACCAGTAGAATTAAGATTAGCTAAATCTCTCCCCATATTCAAAAATCAGCTAAAACTATACTTTCTATCTCTGCCTTAAGTTGCCATTTTATATATTGTATATATGCTTGTATAAATATATATTATATATATATATATATATATATTGTATTGTATATTTATTTGTGTGTTAGGTTTCGTTTTAATACTTATATGTATAAGTAGTAATTGTAGTATGTGTGTTTGTGTTTAATAGTCTCCATATTTAAGCTCTTTGCACTACCTGTTGACTTTTGTATGAGTTCTACATTTCCTGCTACCCAAAGGTTGTCTGGAAGAGATCGCTTTTTAGCGATAAGACCGCCTGTTGTTACCTGGTTCTATTTTTTCTTTAAATATTTCTTTGTAGTTTTACATGTATGTAAAATGTATAATTTTGGTGCAATAAAGAATATTTA
The DNA here is from genome assembly GCF_947568885.1 of Cydia strobilella. Taxonomy (NCBI): domain Eukaryota; kingdom Metazoa; phylum Arthropoda; class Insecta; order Lepidoptera; family Tortricidae; genus Cydia; species Cydia strobilella. The sequence continues at coordinate 4,503,164 of NC_086056.1, forward strand.
CTTACTTACTTACTTACTTACTATAGTTAACGCTATCTCTACTGAGCTCGTTCACTTACCTGTACTAACAATGGCATTCTGTTAAACAAAAGCCATTATTTCTTTTGTGTAAGCGCGTGGCCTTTGTGCCTGCGCGCGTGGCCAATTGTGTGTGAGCCTCAGGCACAAAGGCCACGCACTCACACAAAAGAAATAATGGCTTTTGTTTAACATAATGCCATTGTTAGTACAAGTAAGTGAACGAGCTCAGTAGAGATAGCGTTAACTATACCCCCGCCACACTTTGCGTCTCACGCTGCTTTGCCGTGCTCCTGCTGGCGCGATGTTGCCCTCTCTAGCCACACACTGCTCTACTCGCGCATTTAATCGCAACGCTCCGCACGTCATATAAGTCATATAACCACCATATAACAATACAGTGTGGAAAGAATGAATGGGCCCTGACGGGAAAGTACCTCAAAACCTTAAGTTAGCTCATTTTGCTTAAAGGAAACATTCTTTTATTTTTTTAAATAATCAAAACTGCATTCAAAGATTTTTAATTTTTTTTTTTTAATTTTGCTTGTCTAAAAATATTTTTGAATACTAAATATTCGATTTTATGGATATTTTGTACGACAGACGAGTGGAAGGCCCTGTGGTAAGGCCTAATGTTTCTTGGAGAAATGTTATCATTAACATTAATTGTATCGTATAGTAGAATAAAATAGCGAGTGTTTTTTTTTATAGTTGGGTCGATTCCCTGGTGAAACAAGCGAATTTCAAAAATCTTTGAATGCAGTTTTGTTTCTTTAAAAAAATAAAAAATGTTTCCTTTGAGCAAATTGAGCTAACTTAAGGTTTTAAGGCACTTTCCCTCCAGGGCCCATTCATTCTTTCCACAATGTACCTACATTCCTGGTCATTTGACTGAAATAAATAGGGAGCGACGCATGACGTTGACGAGTAACGTCCCACACTACGTCTGGCTGCTTTCCTCGCTACTTCCCACGCTAAGAGTGTGTGGCTGGGGTATAATGGCAATATTTACGCGCATGTTTCAAAAAAAGCGGTTCAAAATAAAAACCTGCATTGTCAGTATTTCTTTGCCTACTCATTGTTTCTTGATGTCAACTGAGTTTTTGTTAGTACGTGCAACAAAATAGTATTCTGATATTTCTGCGGCAATTTCCAAGAAAAAATCGGAGATCGGAAATATTTAAACGTTCTAAATATTAAATTAACGTTGTAAATATTTAAGTGTTCTGTAGAATAGATGAGAATGATGAGAATAGGGTATTTGACTACTAGTCAAATCAGCCTCTTTTGTAGGGTTCCGTACCCAAAGGGTAAAAACGGGACCCTATTACTAAGATTCCGCTGTCCGTCTGTCCGTCTGTCTGTCTGTCACCAGGCTATATCTCATGAACCGTGATAGCTAGACAGTTGAAATTTCTGCTCTATACGCGGCACGACCGAGGTTTGAACCCACGAGTTTTGACCACCACACACATACGAAAGGTTAATAAAAATATATTGATTTATTAACAGTAAATAAATACTTAAGTATCTTCATTTACAGGAATTATTTATTACAACTTGTGTGTAACACTAGAATGTAAGCAATGTAAGCATACCGGTTCCACACGCCACGGGGCGTCGCGCACACATAGGGAACCCCAGTCTTACCGTTTTTAGGGTTCCGCACCTCAAAAAGAAAAAACGGAAGCCTTATAGGATCACTCAAATATTTGTCCGTCTGCCAGTCTATCTGTCTAGTCTAGTTATCTAATTTTTTTTTAAATGAATAGTATTGTTATTTAAATAATAAAAAAGACAAAAATTTGCCATACCCACTTGCTTATTTCCGAAACAACTGGACCTGAAAAATATTGGAAAAAACATAAAAAAGTTCTTTACTAATAGATTACGCGAAAACCTATAAGATCTCTACGGTCCAGCATGACATAAGGGTCGCCGGCAAGCTCGGCCGAATTTCACCTTCCCATACAAACGGAGTTCCGTTCTCATTTTAAAACTAAGTGTTGGATTGTAATGAAACTTTGCATATACAATGACATGATGTATATCTATGCCTGTAATTAGTTTATATAGCTCCAGTTTATAAAACAAACGAAATAAAGCAAAAACAAGTTTTGTATGAAACCTAAATTCGTTGTAATTTTTTTACTATGGTATCTGAAGCTACATAAACTAATTACAGACATAGATATACCTTATCCTATTGTAAGTACAAAGTTTCAGAGCAAACTAGCTACTCGTTTTAAAATGAGAGCGTAACTACGTTTGTATGGAGAACCTAGCTTGCCGGGGACCTTTAAGAAGAAATCGTTGTTAAAAAAATATGAGAAGTACGGAACCTTGGGGCGCGAGTCCGACTCGCGCTAGGTCGATTTTTTCTGTTTCTTGTTTCTGTCTCTAAAAACCCTTGGACATGACATTGACATAACATATCAACAAATTACAATAAAATATAAATAAAAGTCCTTATCGCGATGCTTTACAGCAGGATTAAAATAGTATTTTGTGCACACAATATATTTTTAAGACAGCAGCAAACACCTAAAAATAAAAGATTTTGTATGTTGTACATCAGTCCTTGACTTGATGACGACGGGACCACTAGAAAGCATAATCTTTCAAAATAGTCTCTAAGGAATAGGTGAACATACATACAAAAAAGATTCCGATGAATTGAGAATTCCGGTTAAAATGTAATATTTTAAATAACTACTATTAATATAAGTTTACCACTTATCTGAGGCAGTTGAAAAGAAGTTATTATGGTTAACTACGGATTGCTTGAAGGCCTGGTTGCGTGCAACTGACAGGCCAATTCGAACGTGCACCTGACATCAAAGCGATATTTGAATCATAGTGGAATCATATCAGTTAGCTATTATTTGCGCGGGCGTCTTGCTCGCACTAATAAGTACATGTACCTTACGCCTTTCAAATTGGAAAGAAACCAGATGCGACATGCAGGTTCTCCCAGGAATCAGAGGAGACTGCAATATCAAATATCAAATGCACATTATCTGTTCCTGTGGACCACTAATGTCAAAAAGAAGTACCTACTTAGGGATAGGGCGGCATGTATTACAACCCTATGAGGTACAGAGCATTACGGCCTAAAGAATCTGGAATTTTCTGGACTCGACGGGCATTAGTAATGAACTTAAATAGATCACTGCTTGGTCAACGTGGCACTCAAAGGCTCACAACACCCCAAATTTAATCCATACTAATATTATAAATGCGAAATTGTGTCTGTACTGTCTGTTACCTTAAACCGCTGAACCGATTTAGTTGAAATTTAGTATAGAGATAGTTTGAGTCCCGGGGAAGGACATAGGGTAGTCTTTATCCCAGAAATCATCCTTTAAGGGGGTGAAAAGGAGGGTGGAAGTTTTTACGGGGAATCGATAAAAAGCAGATTAAAAGAAAAATTAAGCTACCCAAATTACTAATTATTCCACGCAGACGAAGTCGCGGGCAAAAGATAGTAAATAATATTACGCCTCGGGCTAGTCAGAAATGAACGCGCGAATAACAGCTAACCGATATGATTCCAATATTATTCAAATATCGGTTTGAAATCAGGTGCACTTTCGAATAGGCCTGTGATTGGTATTATGTTAAGTAAAAACTAAACAGATGTAAGTACTCAGGAAACTGAGCTACCTTCTACTAGACTCGGCACATCCCTACATTCCCTACTATTATTATAAATGCAAAGTAACGTCTGTTTATCTGTCTGTTACCTCTTAGCATGGATTTAGATGAAATGTGATATATTGTCACAAAATAAATATTGTGTAAACGTGACACATTCTTCGATTATTACGGAATACGGACGTCCCGGCCGCCGCGTTGCCAGAGTACAGACCAGGGCCAGATTTGGGACCCAAAATATTTAAGACGAAAGATTGCGAAGTAACGAGACCACTTCTCCATACAAATGTAGTACCCATTTTCCTCTCTGGATTTCGTTTCTAACATTATAAATATTTTTACGCAATTTGGCGTATATCGTCTTAACAAACCAATTACGAATGGCTGCGGCCGCGAACCATTTATTTCGTTTGTCTATAGAGTAGTAGTAGTAGTAGTAGTAATAGTAAACTCTTTATTGTACAAATATACATATTAAAAATTACATGGTACAAATAATAAGATGTACAAAGGCGAACTTATCCCTTTGAGGGATGTCGCTATAGAGATATCGCTCGATGCAAGAGCGACAGAGGCAGGCGATTTTCGATGTTGGCGGTAGGTCCTCGGGCCGCGTACGATGGACGCATAATTTATCCTTACAAGGCAGGTGTTAATATCCAGGTACAGCCGCCTCTGAAGTTATTGCTTAGTATAACGAATACTGACAGTTATAGTTTTGGTATTAATAGGATAGAAATTACACTTATAGTCTGCATCTTCTCAAATTATTTTTACGCCTAAGACGGTAATCTGTTAAACAAAAGCCATTGTTTCTTTTGTGCGAGCGGTCGGCCATTGTGTGCCATTATGTCCGACAATGGCACGCAACGTAGCACGCGCTCACACAAGCACACAATGGCCGACCGCTCGCAGAAAATAAACAATGGCTTTTGTTTAACAGATTAGGTGACACTATCCAGGTATAGGTGCAACAGCCTGTTTTTGACATGTAGGTATAACGGAGTAGGATCCGATAGGTTAGACAATAATACTGATTTATTTTCCGCATTATGTAATCGTATTAGTAAAAAAAATAGGATTCATGCGTTGGCATTGCGTAGTAATTATAATTTCGGCATAAATTACACACACACGGCTATAAACAAAACCTCTAAACGTACATAATAAACTATCATTTTATTGCCTTTTGCAATTAGTGAGTATAAATTAACGTAATTCAACCTTTAAGTTCCTAGTTGTTAAAGTACAGTGCCGAACTGTGCACCATCATTATTAATAAATAATTAAAATATTGGGTCCGTTTGTTAGGCATAATTATTGAAAGTCATAATGTAATGATTGTCAGATTATCATTAGTCATAATTCTGAAACCGTTAACTTTTCAGGATTTTCGTAAGGTTATCCTATAGATAGGTTAGGTTCGTTTTATGGCAATACTGAAAAGTACGCGTAACTTTTCAGCAGGATTGCCATCAAACAAACCTATAACAAATATATTCGATCACAATACAGGTAGCCTAACCAAGTGACAATAGCTTAACTATGTTAAGCTATGGCTTAATCCAATCGTCAGTTGTATAGAGAAGACCACTCGTTACAATTGTCATGGCAATACATTTATACTTTTCGATTGGTATTTGACGGTAAACGATTTTCATCTTCCAGGCTCCCGTAGCAAAACCGGCACCTGTCAAATCCTTTTTACTAACCTATAATCTAAGGTATGTATGGTATGTTACCCTCAAACCGGATTAAATAACGTGTCACCGTACAGGAACTGTCGGTTTAAAATAATGACGGCCGAGTCCGTCCCCCGCGACTGGTTTGCAACATTGTTGCAGCGGTTAATTGTTTACTTTTTATTTTGCGCGCGATCCGGTCCGGTGTCGGGTTGTCGGACATTGGCCTACTGCGCGATACGGAACGGATCGTCTGATAGTAGATGGCTTTAGGGTTCATTCTCATGGATGTAAGTAAAGGGAGGTAGATATGGCACCCGGCGCTCGATCGTGAGTCATCAAATATATTCCGGAACCTATATTGAGTAAGTCGTACGGCTGATCCCAATGTGTCAAGATTGTCACAATCATCTACTAAATATTGCCTGCATTTTAGTTTTGTCAACTATGAACGTCACGCGTCTATTATTAATGAAAGGTCATTGTTCATCCTTCATTATTTTGGCGTTAATTAATCACTACATAGTACAAAGGTGGATGGAAAGGTGGGTGGTGTGGTGGATGGTACAAAGTCGCTTCCTGCTGTCTGTCTGCCCCGATGTATGCTTAGATCTTTAAAACTACGCAACGGATTTTGATGCGGTTTTTTTAAATAGATAGAGTGATTCAAGAGGAAGGTTTATATGAATAATACATTATCATTGCACCCGTGCCAAGGCGGGGGCGGGTCGCTAGTAATAAATAAATAAATAATATTATTATAGGATATTTTTTTACACAATATTGACTAAGCGCCACGGTAAGCTCAAGAAGGCTTGTGTTGTAGATACTCAGACAACGGTATATATAATATATAAATACTTAAATACATAGATAACAACCATGACTCAGCAACAAATATGTGTGCTTATCACACAAATAAATGCCCTTACCGGGATTCGAACCCATGACCATCGGCTTCACAGGCAGGGTCACTACCCACTAGGCCAGACCGGTCGTCAAAATAATATAATTTGATTAGTTCCCAAAGTTGTGTTAGAAAGATTAGGAACCCTTCATATATGGAAAGATAAGGCAATGAACCCTAAAGCCATCTGCTTTAGGGTTCATTCTCATGGATGTAAGTAAAGGGAGGTAGATATGGCACCCGGCGCTCGATCGTGAGTCATCAAATATATTCCGGAACCTATATTGAGTAAGTCGTACGGCTGATCCCAATGTGTCAAGATTGTCACAATCATCTACTAAATATTGCCTGCATTTTAGTTTTGTCAACTATGAACGTCACGCGTCTATTATTAATGAAAGGTCATTGTTCATCCTTCATTATTTTGGCGTTAATTAATCACTACATAGTACAAAGGTGGATGGAAAGGTGGGTGGTGTGGTGGATGGTACAAAGTCGCTTCCTGCTGTCTGTCTGCCCCGATGTATGCTTAGATCTTTAAAACTACGCAACGGATTTTGATGCGGTTTTTTTAAATAGATAGAGTGATTCAAGAGGAAGGTTTATATGAATAATACATTATCATTGCACCCGTGCCAAGGCGGGGGCGGGTCGCTAGTAATAAATAAATAAATAATATTATTATAGGATATTTTTTTACACAATATTGACTAAGCGCCACGGTAAGCTCAAGAAGGCTTGTGTTGTAGATACTCAGACAACGGTATATATAATATATAAATACTTAAATACATAGATAACAACCATGACTCAGCAACAAATATGTGTGCTTATCACACAAATAAATGCCCTTACCGGGATTCGAACCCATGACCATCGGCTTCACAGGCAGGGTCACTACCCACTAGGCCAGACCGGTCGTCAAAATAATATAATTTGATTAGTTCCCAAAGTTGTGTTAGAAAGATTAGGAACCCTTCATATATGGAAAGATAAGGCAAGAGTCAATCCACAATGTCATTACTACATTGCAAACCGCTCGGTAAAAAATATGACTAAACTAGGGTGTGTGCGTGCCACTGGACGAACTAAGAGGAACTGATGAGCATCGATAGACCTTATCTCATCGTGATAAGGTATACGATTGGTCTACTAATTACTGATGGTACAACAGCAACGCTCTTCACTGACCTTAGTGAACCTTAAGTGTTTGCAATAAGATGCACGGATTAATAGTTAACAGTGTTAAAGATGGTACACCGTAACGGTTATCCCCAAGTTATCCCATTTAGGAATCCACGTTTGTGTTAAATCTTGAACGCGTGTCGCGTTTGTACCTAAATTTATGTAAATTTAATGTGAACTTATTTTTGTACAATACAAGTTTTAACAACCTTAGCGCATGGTTCGTCGATATATGCCAAATTTTAGCGGGCTAACTTTGTAGAGTCCCTCTCGTCTAAGCTGTCAACTTAAATAACATTTAGATAAATATGTAAACTAACTTATTTAGAAAATGACACAAAATTTAAACTAAACTCTAATACTAAATAAATTTAAAATACATCTAAAAAATTGGGCCCCTTTGGCATTGTGCCGAGGATGCTGGCAGCATTTCCCCGTTGTATTGCGATACTAATACGTTGTGCGAGGAAGCTGCCAGCTCTTCGGTCACCAGTGAAGTCGACCAGTCTTTTAGAAAGTTGGAGAGCGTTAGGACCCCACGGGTCAAGGGTGTCAATCCCCAATGTCATAAAATATACTCGGGACCGACACCCCTGTACTTTTTAAGTTTAAGCTTTTCGGCCACTTTAGGCATCGCACCTGATGCTTGATTTTCTACTGGTTACGGTGAGGTGTAAAGGGGCCAGTGTGTCTACACAGGTAGCATCGCACCTGATGCTTGATTTCCTACTGGTTACCGTGAGGTGTGAAGGGGCCAGTGCGTCTACACAGGTACCGTCCCTACCCTTCCCACACTCCACGGTACTAGGGGAAGGGGACATACCGTCCAGGGCGTCCGGTCTCCTGCCGTCGTCTCTAGCTATGCCGGTCGGCTCGGTCGGTCGGATAGGTAGACACGTTGACGGTTACATTACAAGAGACCGGCAGATTTTGTCATTCACTGCGGCGTGCCTAGAGAAGCAGCCGGCACTTTTCTGACAGGACAACCCGTGGTGTCCTAATTTGTCGACTTCACTGCTGCAACAGACATGTGTGGAGTGTGGAGCACAGATACAGACTCCAAGCCGAAGACAGGTCGCGATGTGGTGTATGTGTAGAGTTACTTATGTATCGGGTTAGTCTGTAAGTTGTGTTTGACCAATAAACATATGTAATCAATAAGTATTTATTTTATTTTATTTATTAAAAACATCCATCCGTACAGCGATGCGGAGGGTGTCTGGCGTGATGAGGAAGGTTCCGGTGTTTGGTTCACCAAAGCCTATATATATTGTTATTTATTTAAGAAACAAACAGTCGTTTACGTAAACAAGTTTACAAATATTTCTTAAATTAAGACCTGGAGTTTCATTATTGTATATAAATTGCAGTCTATAAAACAACAAAAACATAAAGTAGGTAGGTACTAGGTAGTAATAGCTTGAAGGTAGGTATAAGGGATTTTACTGAAATTTGGCACATGATGTCGTCCCAGCTCCTTTGGCAATTTGAGCGAATCGGGAAATCCTATCTCGGGCAAGCACTTGTTTGTATGAACCGAAATTTTCCATTTCCAAAATGTGCTGTGAAATTTTCCTGAACTTTCCGAGAATTTATCGAAAGCTTCCGTCTTAGCTTTCTCGTCTGTAACCATGACTGCTTTACATATTTAGACTATGGATGTTTTAACCTATTTTTTTTATTTTCAGACGGCGCACGAGCCCACTGAACCATCTACTTCGGCCAAACCCGAGTAGGCCCGACGCCGACCCGAGCCTGACCCGAGAGGACCCGAGCAGACCAGAGTGGGCTATTCCGGACTTTACCTAGTTTTATATGTGCTATACGTGTTAACACGCATATTTGTATATTATCACGGACATTAAGTTAAAATTGGAGAGTGGTTACCTTATGTTGGGATCCCGGTCCTTGATTAATTATTCCCAGATATATTAAGAAAACCAGTGAATACTTTGCCGGGGCTGTTGTTAAGCAACCATGAAAATGATGGTATTTAATGTGGACATGTTGCAGCGAGAAATTTCATATTATCGGTGATTAAATTAAACCACACTGTGGTTTGGCAGAAAACCACATTTGTAAAATTGATTAAATATTTAAAAAAGGAAGTAACTATAAGAGCATTTTCACATTGTCTGATCCGGTATCGGATGTAGGATCCCACATCCGCAATGTCGGGCCGCGGGGTGTAGGTAAATTGCAACGGCGCGCCGAGCCTGCTTTAGCCGTCACGCACACTACAGGAAACATTATGCCTAGTGCCTACACATACGCGCACAAGAAAAAATTGTCAGTCCGACATGTTTGAAATTATCGGAAGTGCCAATCTAATATCGGATGGCCCCAGATGAAAAAGACAGCTGCTAGAGAGTGCCCTGTGGCATGCAGTGCGCCTTTTTTTTAGCCATAAAGTCGCTAAGGTATTTTTTAGCATTTAAACACATAATATGTCTTATATTTTACTTCCAACCGATATCCGATATACTCGTAGGATTAGACAATGTGAAAACGCTCTTAATGGTGCGGTGAAGTACGGCTCAGTTAGCAATTTTACGACGAGCCGAAGGCGAGATACGTGGTATTGAAAATTAGGTATAAGGTACGGTCAACACTGTAGTTATTAACAAAACGCCCTTTAGAAAAGGTTGTTGTTAATAGTTGACGGCCTAGTTTCTAGAATTCATAGAACAAACAAGCGCAGTTTTAGAAAATATTTTCTGTATCAGTAATTAAAATAGTTATTTGTTATACAAGGGTGCAAAGTAGTATTTTACCCGCGAATGTGGAATGTAAACACGAGCAAGCGAAAGGATTCTATAGTTGAACCAAGAGCGAAGCGAGTGGTTCTAAAATAGAATCCTGAGCGTAGCGAGTGTTTCAACACACGAGAAAATACATTTGCACCCGTGTGTAACACAAAACTTTTCCCCTCACTATACCGAGGAAAGTGCAACATCCACAGGCGTTAGGTCATCTTCATCACTGGAATCACTTATTTTTGTACGATATTATAACAGAAAACACTGGAAATTCTGATTTTTACGTGAGTCGGTGAGAAGTGTTTTTAAGTAAAAATTTTGTTGACAATGTTGACATTTCTGTTCTGACGTATGAAATGTCAACGATGCGTTTTGAAATTGCATCGACTCAACTTGTGCGTTCAGAATTATATTTAACATCATTATAAAAAATCTAACTTTTCTTATGGAATTTTAAGGTTTATGACTTAAAATTATTAAATAAAGCTAAATTTGGTATTTTTTATTAGATTCTCAAACCATTTATTTAATGATAATTAATATCGAATGAACCATTATTATGAGCGTTTTACGTTTTGTTATCTGTCAAGCTACTTAAACACGCTCCATTCAAGGTCAAATTACTTTCCCCACTAGTGGATAAAATGCGTTTTCCCCCGCTTGTTTTAAAGGATAAAAGACGGCTTTCCGAGCTAGTGAGGGGAAAAATATATACATAATTACGTTCAAGGAATATTTAAAAGTACCTAACTCAATTCAAAAAAAGAACGTGGTTTGCCAACCACAGCGTGGGATACAGTATTATCACCGATTGTATGAACTATTCAATGGTTGTCTTTCCGAGTCGGTGGAAAACTACGCGAATTGCGAGTAAAGAGAACATTAAAGGCCTGTGCACACCGGCTGCGTGTGCGTAGACATGCACATGCACGTGCGCGTTGTAATCTACAGATCTTTATGAGAGACGGCACACCGCTTGCGTGACGTGTGCGTGCACGGCTCCAACATATTTGCGCACGCACTGCACCTCTACACACACGCAGCCTCAGTGTGCTCTGGCCTCAATACCATGTTAACCTTTTGGACGCCAATGACCGATATATACGCACCGTAGGTTCAACGCCAAAGACCGATTAATCGGTCATAGACCACAAAGCAACATAGACCTACATGCATATGCACAAAGTTCAATTTCAGTTTTGACACTTCGGTAACGTGGCGTCTGGATGACAGCTTTTGTGTTTGACACGGCGTCGAAAAGGTTAAATTTTCTATAGTATTTTTTTTATAGCAACACAATGTCGAGACACCTGTCAAACTTACATTAACTACTTTTTCCAATTCGTAAATATAATACGGCGACCACCAGTTTGATACTGACATATTCGCGTGTGCGTAATTTACTTTCTTTGCATTTCGCTCGTACTCGCATATGGGCGAATATGCCAGTTTGGCACTGCTAAAGCCCGGTTCACATTTGTCTGTCGTGTCGTGTTGTGTTGTGTCGTGACGCATATCGGTTTCGTACATTTAATATGATTGCGTGCACATTTATCTGACGCAGCGTGCATTAGACAAATGTGAACGCAACCATATTAAATGTATGAAACCGATATGCGTCACGACACAACACGACACGACAGACAAATGTAAACCGGGCTTAAGGCAGTCGTGGTTAGCCCATGTATTGTATTTTTGTTATAGCAACAACAAAAGGTACAACCTTTTCACGAAACTTGTTCACGAATTAGAAACGGAAATCTGCATGGTTTCGGGTAATAAGTGTTGAATTTGTGTTATGTTTGTCACATTATTTTAGGTCTTAATACCATACCAATCAAAGAAGTGGAGCCAACAACAATAATGATTTCTTTTAAATGTTTAGTTCTTATGAAATTATCGGGAAAGTCGAAGTATACAAATCGATCGATGAAATGTTTACAACCGATAAGTAACTTACCCACATACTATTTATATTGATGAAATCTAAACCCTATTTAATCTAATATTTCATGTTAAATGCATTGTTTTATCATAAATACATGAAATTCAACAAGTTTCACTACAAAAAAGATTACATAAATCACATACAAACATGAACCCTGAACAAGTGAACATATTACACTCCATTTTGGGATAGTCGTGTAAAAAATTATAGAATGTACATATTTCCTCTACATTATTTGTGTTTATAAAAGAAGAAACTCTAAAAACCGTACACTGAAAACAATATGAACCGAACTCGTTGAGTACTTAATTCAAAAAATATACGAGTATCAACTTAATTTTGCTCAATATCCTAAAATCTATTCTGTAACAGTGTTAACTTAAGCCCGGTTCACATTTGTCTGTCGTGTCGTGTTATGTTGTGTCGTGACGCATATCGGTTTCATACATTTAATATGATTGCGTGCACATTTGTCTGACGCAGTGTGCATCAGACACATCACTATCATCAACATCAGACAAATGTGAACGCAACCATATTGAATGTATGAAACCGATATGCGTCACCACACAACACAACACGACAGACAAATGTGAACCGGGCTTTAGTTCGCAAGTCCCATTTTGTGTAAGTTTAGTAACAAAATATACATTATTACTGTTATTCATACATTTCTTTCAGTGTAGTTTTTACCGAGATGCACCACAACATACAAGGTGTAACAAAAATAAAGGGGGTCCGTTTAAGGGCATATTCGATATGGTGTTCTGATAAGGAAAAATTAGAAGCCTTCCAAGCCGGCAAAACCCTCCATACAAAGGCCAACGATATTTAGCTAAAATAAATGTTTCTTCTACTTTTTCCTGATCAGAACATGGTACCGAATATGTCCTTAACCCGTGTAGCGCCCTAGTATCACACGTGTTATAATAGTTAGTATAGGAGTTCCATACTACTGTGATACAGGGCCACGAGTTAAACGGATCCCCACTATTTATTGTCATCGTATAGATCTTACTCCAGCCAAGAGCCGTTAAGCAATTAATATAGCCATTCCACACCCCTAATGTAATATATAAAGCATTAAATAGGGGTTGGAACGGGCGGGACCCGATACGCTCCTCCCACTTGTAGTCCGCTTAAATGTAGTGCCAACAATAATCCAGCTTGATTTTAGAATAGCCATTTGAGTGAATTGTAAGATTGTGAGAAAAAATTTCTTTCTAATATGTGGAACTATCCCTTTCGGCTATTTAGGGTGGTCGTGCACGCAAAGGGACGTCAAGTTGTGCCAACCCTAATAATTGCTCGGAGCAATGCTGAGCCGAACGGAGCCGAGTTTTCCCGAAGCGAGGAGTTTCGCACCCCTGACAATACTAACAAATAGTTGAAGGTATTAAAAAATGTATTCTCTAACGAAAGAAAATACTACTCGTAAATGCCACAAATCATTCCATCCAGTGTCGTCCCTTTTTGTAGTGTTTTAAGAAACACACTTTTTTGCCACCTTTTACCTTTGGCGTGTATTCGTGTTTATTTTTAACTGACTTCCAAAAAAGGAGACAATTTTTTATGGAACCGCATTGAGATCTTCTTTTATTCGCACAACACAGTTTTAAATGAACACACAAACTAAAAAAAGATAAGCGGTCTGTTTAAATATAGTTTCGAAATCGTTTCCCTAACTTAGGGAAGCCTAGGGAAATTGGAGCCTATTAAGAATAATGTAATCAATGTTATGTTAGCTATGTTGTCTGTCTACAGCGAGACAGTTATTTCATTTCAAAGTTTGATGTATACATGGGCGCCTATTTTATAATTTTATACACTTTTCTGCAAACTAAACTTAGACAGGCTTTAAAGAATCTGAATAATTTAATCATTATTGTACATTTTTAGATTGGTGTGGTACAATGCTTAGGTACCTAATACATGGCGAAACTGTCAAATGTGAATCGTTACTGTGTCCAACGTTATATATATTATGAATTTATGATCTCTGATTGAAAAAATTTGTTTTTTTTTTAAAGTACTGATGTATGTAATTTAAGGAAATTTTGAAAGATATTTTAATAGTTATTATTTTTATAGAAGTAGGCGACTAGTCAAAATTTGGACTATAAACCATGTTTTATATTATGTTGTCAATCAGTTGCGACCGGAACTAGAAGCACGAAACATTTACATAATATTTTTATATTGTTACTATTCACAATTACGAATACAAGAGTTTTCAAAAACGTTTACTCCTATATGTATTTGCTATATGTATTTTCCAGAATTATATTTGTAAATTTTAGTTATATACACATAGAATTTATTATATGCATAAATGGAAGCTATTTGTACAACACCGATATCCAGAAATAAAAAGGCGTAAACTGACGAGTCCCTACTTACGTAAAATTTACAAGTGTAGTATCGGCCTGTAACGTACCCAAAAAACCGGCCAGTGAATGTATGGAGCTACCGTCCAGTATATACTTTTAATATAACTGAATCGTTGTTAAAAATATATCTACTTAATTTACCGTATACACGAAGAATTTGATAATACCCACAGTATTGTCATAGCGATAGAATTAAGTAAAGTTATGGAGGAGTAAATTACTAGTAGTTATTTACGATACAAGTGCGAAAAATAGGAAATTCGCAACGAGTGGCGAATTTTAAAACACGATCGAAGGGAGTGTTTAAATTGACACGAGTTGCTAATTTCCTATAGCACCAGATGTACTGTAAAGATTATTATGTACTTCTTTTAATTGCTTAATTCGTAAGTCTATTCCTTACGGGATAGCGCCTCTTAGTTTTTATAACACTGAGGCTATACTCGTAATAATTTACTCCTCTCAATAAAAGCTACATAAGACAGCCAACCGGAATTGTCGGTCATAATGTAATTATGCATGTATTGGGTCTCGCATTGAACAAAATGAAGATGAGTAGCTGGTTTTACACACACATTTCAAAAAAACGTATGGATTTCTTAATTTAAAATGACACTGGCGGTTTTATGTTACAACTAGTTATTGTGTGCGTGAAATCGTCTATAGCGCCACGGAACTATGTGATGCTATAATTTCGTCACTTTGACATCACTCGAATGCCTGTTAACTCAAATTGACCCAAGCATAGTTGGGTAATTAACATTGCATGGTTGACGCCGTTGATGAGAAAAAAAGATAGTTCATCTTTCCCGACAGTCCAATTTGCCCGGTTTTCCCTTGATCTTTAAATATCGATCTTTTACGCCTTATTTTGGCAGTTGAAGTGTGTTTAACACTTATTGTGACATTAATTTACTATCAATATGTAAATATCGTGTACATAAGTATATGTAGTATTTATAGGTGATATAATTGGGACTATGTGTTTTATTATTGGTAAGGACTGAAGAGTAGATTTATCCATTCATAGTTTTAGTACTGTAAAGAACAGAATCCTAATAATTTATAAGATTTCCGGTAGTTATAAGTCAGGCAAATAGTTATACAGGGTGGAAAAGTCCTGGGACGGGAATATTTTAAATGCTTAAGAAATAATAATAGTTTTATTCATTTTGAAAAGGCATTTAGGGTGATTCTCTATCGTCGAATTTATTTCTTTATCATTCATGTATTTCCACCTTGTATCCAACTATTTTATTTTATTAGTGTATGGTTATTGTGACATTTTACGGTTTATATGGTCACTTTTCACAAAAGTATCTTAAGATGGATGCTTTCTGGTCAATTACATAGTAGAGTATCTGATTTTTCACATTATTTACCTACTAAATGTTTTTATGTTATTACTGTCTTATTTTGTTAATCACTAACTTATTTGCACCAACACTAAAAAGGCGCGAAAACCAAATTTCCAAGTTTGACGCCTTTTCTTATTTGTCAAAATAGTTGACAACACTAAATATCTAAAAATCTACAATAAAAAATTAAAATAATTCTCCGGTTCTATAATAAGATAAAGTTAAAGCTTTTTGACATTGTGTTCGCTCTTTATTTGTAGCGTTTGCCGCCTAAGTGTAAGGCCTGAGTGGACGCTCGAGTTAAGCGTGCAGCGGGGCGGGGCGTGCAGCGTCCATGTTAAACAAATGCAAACGTATAGGAGCGGCCTTAGTGCACGCTGCTCAAATCACTTGTGAGCCCGACGCCACGCTGCACGCCCCGTCGAACGCTCTGCTTCTAGCGTCCACTCAGGCCTTACACTAACCCGGTTATCTTATCACATTGGCGAGCGAGGGTGACAGCGCTACTTACATGCATACCGCTGTCTCGCACGTACACTGAAGCGGCGTGCAGTTTCGCCCCCAATGTGAACTACCGCCTAACGGCCCGATTAGAATAATGCTTATAAGAAGTCACTTTCTTAAAGAAATGTCACTTTTGACACTGACAGATTGGTATCGTACCGCTGTGACTTCTTATAAGCATTGTTCGAATCGGGCCGTAACACTGACTTACATCCACTGACAAATGTATGAGAATTGGTGACCGTGCACACATTGTTGGGTCGCTTTGGGTCCCAATTTAACATTTTTCAGTAAAGTTTTCATTTGAAGACACCAGAGACATGGAATTGGAATATTCTCTTATTTAAGATATTTAATGACTACTCAATCCGGCCAAATAAATACATTGGCGTCACAAATATTGTGATATTTTTCCTAATATAAAAAAATGTCCTTTGTCCAATTCGTCAGTCCATTAGGGTTTTAAAAACTAATTTTACGCTAACATTAATACCTAAAAGCCAAAGTTTCTAGTAGCGCTTTCCTTTATGGAGTATTTTGTAAAAAAAAAATCGTCCGATAGATCGAACGTATTCGTCCTAAAATTAAATTTTAATCTTCTTACCTGTAAATTTAACTAGTATAGTAATCGTAGCATGTAATTCAATTTTAAGCGAAAGTCCATCACAGTAGATTATGTAATTTAATTTAAATTATAAGTGTAAGTTAGTTTTAAGTGTTTCGGATAGGACAGCGACATCTATTTAAGAGAGAACATAACATTTTGTACATTACCTGTATTCCGTAGCTAATCGAGACTTTCTTCTCATTATGTTAAATAGTTCCTCTGTACCCATTCTTTCATTCATTCACTCACTGTATTATAGTACATTATTGTCGAGGCTCGGAAGTCGGAAGTAGCTACTTGCTTTCGTTTTAATTTAAACGGACGACCTTGGGAGTCCGTTTAATTGAATCCGAAGCCAGCAAGTAGCCTTCCTGCCGAGTCATAAATAGTGCTTTTC